>NW_026606111.1:7270000-8645000 GCF_029834395.1 Sorex fumeus
GTGGTACTTGGGGTACCTTATGTAGTTCTGGGTATCGATTCAGGGTCTGGAGTATGCAAGACAAATTACCTTAACCCCCTGGACTACTTCAGCTCCTAACATTACTCATTTTACATATAGTAAAATAATGAACAAAGCCCACATTTTCGTATTATCCATTTCCTCACGACGGCATTCAACAATGTGATTGGAAAATATGAGGAAATTATCAGACCAATAGAGAAGTGCCAAGAGCACAAGCGATTCTTATACCAGTACAAGGTAGCTTATAGAAACAAGACGGTGCTAAAAAATATTTAAAAAGAAAACCATTTACTTGAGCGTTTGCTACACAGCGTGCTAGAGTGAACTTGAAAAAGGACAATCAAGACAACTGTATTTGGAGGGACTCCCAACTTCACCACGATGAACCTAGCAGTTGAAGATGATTGTTCTACAAATGCTCGTTCTACAATGTCCGGGTGGCTGGTGACTGTGAATGGGAGGCAGGAAGAACAGCCTGAACTCAGGGCACTGAGCATGAGTGAGAGTGATGGGAACACAAGCCCCCTGCAAGCCAGGCCAGCCCTCCAGGGACTTTTAGCTTGACCTGAATGAATGTCCAAACAGCCTCACGACTTTCTAGGAAAGCATCTTCCATGAGCACCTGGAATTGAACACCCTTCTCTCCCCTAAGAGAAACCAGTGCCCTCCACCCCAACTAGATTAAATGTAAGGGAACTCCTTGAAAGGGAAGGGTACAGTAAAGGAAAGCACGGATCCTCTGGAAGAGGTTGCCAGTGGCTGGGGTCACAGAGCACAGCCACTGAGGCTTCTGGAGGGGCCCCAGAGCCATGCACAGGGAACAGGACCCAGGTAAGAAAACCAGGGCAATGCAGGCTGGGGGAGAGCAGTGGTGAGTTAGACTCCTTGAGGTCCTACTCGAAAACAGCATTTTAATTTTTTGGGGGGTGGGGTGGGGTGAGGGTTTGTTTGGGCTACTCTCAGCCATGTTCAGGGGCTACTCCTGGCTCTGGACTAGAGAGTGACCTTTGGATGTGCTCGGGGGACCATATGTGGTGCCAGCCAGGGATTTGAATCAGAGTCGGCAGCATGAGAGACAAGTCCCTGTATTAACTCTCTGGCCTCCAAAAGGAACAAAAATTCAGATGTGGGAAATGGGAGGTTCAGTTCTAGAGAACTGTGAGAAGAAAAAACCCTCTTATGCTAATGTAGGAAAAGCAATATACTTAACAGGGAAGGTCTTCCAGAAAGTCAGATGAAAAGAGGTGGGGGGGAAGGTAAACAGGTGGGAAAATGATGAAATGGTCACGAAGTCACTGTAGTAAGATGAAGTATTTGGGTAGGGTTAGGGTTCAAAGATCGCTCCTGCTCCCAGTGATGCTGAGGACCGTGGGGAGGCCACCGGAAGCTCCCTCTCCCCGCCCCCAGGGGGCGCCATCCTGCCAGCTCACAGCTCAGTGAACCTATCTCAGCCTTGATCAGTTTCCAGCCCGGGGTGGGGGAGCACCCCACTGGCCCCACAGTTGTGCAGACCATTTTCCATGTTACTCAGGGCGGGAGAGGACAGCCTGAGCCTGAACCCCGGTTCCAGAGCAGTCAGCAGAGCCCCTCGCGTGGCGAAGGGAAGAAATGCCAGAGGGCTTTCACGACACCTGAGCGGATAATTAGATAATTAGCTCCGCTAAGCGATAGGGCACCTCTTAGATGCACTGCGAGATCTCCAGGGAGGCGGACTGGAAAAGATGCACTATATTATAATGTATTTATTTTTTTCATTCTGGAGAACATTTCATTTCTCAGAAAAGGATGCCAGGCACGTTGTTCTCCCCCAGTACACAGCGCTGCTCCTTTCACTTAGCCAAGCTGGACAGCGCGCAAGGCAAGAAGTAAACCCACTTCCGGTCCCTCCAAGAGGGGACCTGCGGTGCAGGCTGGCTTCTTTGTTCCTGAGTCGGCCCCCTCTTTGGGGTGGGGGTGGGGTGGGGCGGGGGTGCCCAGATGGAGGAAGATGGCCGTGCTGAGAGGCAGGGAAGGCCAGGAGAGGGAGCACAAGAACACAAGATAGTGCTGTATCTGGGCAGCAGGGCTAGTAGCAGGAAAAGCGTTCTTTGGGGAAGCACAGACCCTGAAAACTGCACTTGGAGCTGGGGTGGGGGGTGGGGGTGGGCAGGAGAAGCAGAGGGAGTGAGTGGAGCTTGTTGCTCGTCATTGGGCAGAATAAATGCTGAGCGGGTTCTACTGAAGCAGATTTAAAAGGGCATGTTATTTGCGATTAGTTGGTCCCGGAAGATAACCACTGCTCTGTGAATTGCTGAATCTGTCACCGATTAGGACACATCACCCCGCCTAGCTGCTGTGCCCGGGTCATTTCTGATCACGTCTGCTGCACCCTGATCTGGGCCCAGAGCAGTCCCATGGCTCTTGGGAACTCAGGTGGACTGCCACGACTTAGGCACGGTTCTCCGAAAGGCTTCACCTCCGCAGGTGCTTGCATACTGGCCATCTCACTCACTGCAGAGCCTGGGTCATGATGGGACAGAGAGCAGGGCAGCAATGGAAAGGGTGTGTGCTTCCCACCAGGCGGACAGCCCGGATCCCCATCACCTGCGATTATAACACAGCATTCTGTCTCTAGGAGTAAGGGACAGACACATTGCAGGCTAGTGGAGGCTTCATCAAGCATTAGGCAGGAAGGAAAGGCACGTATGAGAAGCATGGAGGAGGGTGTAGACACAGGTCACGGTGGAGGAGTGAGCAGCAGGAAGGTTGTTCTCTGTCAGGGGGCCCGCAAGGTGTGTCAGGAGAGACAGGGAGTTAATGGCATTTGGGCAGGGGGCATACTGGCCCCAGAGATCCAGGCATGCGCCACGTGTTACTGGAATGTGGTACTGTGGCAACTGGGGGATGTAGCAGATTAGGGTCAGGAGTTGGTGATGGGTGAGAAAACGGGCTTAGGGGAGACACACAGGAAGACTGCCAAAGGGTCACCTTGCTGTGGACTGATGAATAAAGTCAGAATATGGAGGCCACACTTGGAAAGGAAGGTTTCAGTTGGAAGCCCTGTGGGACGCTAGCACGTGTTACAAAGGAAGGGGGGAAAGATCCCCAGGAGCTGAGGGAGTGGGGAGCCAGAGGCGGAGACCCCGAGGAGGATGTGGTGCAGGATTCGGCAGCCACCAGCTTCCAAGGCAGCCCTGATGTCAATCAGCTGTTTCCTTCGGAACTGCTGGAGGAGGAATTTTCAGACAGCGGGAACTGGCCCAACGAATCATTCTGACCTGGCAAAACCTTTCACTGAATTAGAGGAGTCCTTTCTTGAAAAGATTTATTCTGACAAGAGGTGTTAGATGGAGTTAGATGGGCTGGTATTTCGGAAGACTTAGTGAAAAAAGTCAATGGTCCAAGATGGGGAAGAGGCAGGGGAGAAGCACCCTTCTTGTCAGGACCCATCCTGTGAGTCAGATGGGAACTGTGGGTGAGGAACCATACTTGGGACCCCCCCTCCCGAAAGCATTTATCTAGCCTCACTTGAGGGAACTTCACATTTCCAAGTGCCTGCCTTTCCCAGGCTGAGCTGCCTACCTCTCTGGGATAAGAACTGCTGTGATTCCACTGGGGGCAACTGGCTAAGCCAGGATAATCTCATCTGCAAAGTTCCTTTTGCCATGTAAGGCAACAACAGTATCACAGGTCGGGGGATTAGGACATGGATATCTTTAGGGGGGGCTGTTTTTCTGCCTCCTACACTGGGCTGTTATAAAATAAAGGCAGCAAGTTTTTTCAACACATCTTATACCTTCAGCACTTCAGAACTGAGGCCCGAGACAAAGGCAGATCCTCAGCAAGTCAAGGTGACCTACACAGATGGACTTGATGTAATGGGAGTGCAGTGACCTGTGGAGTCATCAGTGGGTAAAGGAAAAATGAGAGAAGTATTTTCTACTTGCTATCATGTTTCATTTCCAGATTTTTCAACATCTTGCTCACAATTTCCAGTGCTGGGTTCGTGGCAACTTCTGGGTGGGAGACACTCACTGCTACCAAAGCCACAGGGGACTGACTCTGAGACTCACTTTGCCAACTGCTGAAGACAGAGCTGGGCACCTCTCATGAATGGGACTAGGGTCGTCACTGAGGGGTTAAGAACAGGAGCTCTGGCGCTCTGCCTCATTTGGTATGTGGACTTCAAAATTTCAAACAATAATTTCAGCAATCCAACTGAGACAACGACTTAAAGACATATAGTGCACCAGGCAGTGCACATCCAATAAATGGTATTTGTATTTATTTACTGGGTGGCCAGGGGCTAGGGAGAGGGAAGAACAGAAATCAAGTGTCAAGTGTGTGTGTGTGTGTGTGTGTGTGTGTGTGCACGTGCACACATGCGTGTGTGCTTTTCTTTTTGTGGTGCTAGGAATTAAAACTAGAGTTTCACACTTATAAGGCACATGTCCTACCTGTGAACTATATCCCTGGTCCCACTGAAAGTTATTTTTAAAAATTCATTATCATTACTGTATTAGAAACAAAGGGTATATGAAATATAAAGCCTTTCCTTAGTTCTGGGTAAGGCTTTTATGATTCCCAATATATTAGAGAAAAACAAACAGCTTCCTGATGTTCTCATTCCTTATGTATCATGCTGCTAAACTAGCAAGGTCTTTTACTATTTCTCCTTGCTGCCAATTAAAGGCACAAGTCTGAGTTGATATGTTAAAAATTACTGTCCCATCATTACCTGCTAGTCTCGCTAATAAATCCGAGCTTAATGAAGCATATGCATCTTTTTAGTAGAACTGAGTATTACCCAAACTAGAGGTCCACGGGCGCCAGCTTGTTTACAACAGCACTTTAAGAAAACCCAGTGCATAATTGCACGCTCATAAATACAAACGCTGTAATTTTCTTGGATCAAAGATCATTTTCAAAACGTAGACACACACATCCATACTGGTGGTAGCTTTTAAAGCAAGTCTACAAGGTCCAACAAGTCAGTTTTGAGAGTAGCTCTCTTCCACTTGAAATCTGAAGAGTGGCGAGTGGAGTGGATGTGTGTTTTACTCAGAGTCAGCAACAAAAAAATGGAGTACACTCACAGCTGGAGCAAGCTGGGAGGCATTTATATAGGGGATTTGAAATCAAGACTCAAAATTGCCTTCTTGAGGCTCAGGGATATGGCTCAAGAGGTAGAACAGATGCCTCGTATGTGCAGAGCCTTGGGCTGATCACCAACACCAAGTATGAACCTCGGCCCCTGGAACACTGCGGTGTGTTCCTAATATCTGGCCCTGCACTGCTAAGTAATACTGAATGTGGTCTCCTCCTCCATAAGAAAAAACTGGCTTGTTATCTATTGAAAACAATTTCACTGATTCTGGGTCAGGAATTCAGTTCAGAGAAATGCATGCTACTCCTAGTTCCCAAGCATGCATGCAGAAGGCCTAGGTTTGATCCCTGGGACTGCACAGTTGTTTGAGTACCAAAAGGAGGATATTGAGTGTGCTGGGACTAGACCCTGAGCACCAACAGATGTGAACCCCCTCCTCTTCCGTTCCCAAAGATTTTGGACTTTCTGATGGCGTTTTCTGGGTAAGGCAGATCCTAGAATGAGAGCTAAGAATAATTTCAGATATAGATCTCTTCTCTGTTTTCAAAAGAATTAGAAACTGCTAACAGAAAACAGGAATACACTAAAAGAAGAGTAGATTTCTACTTGCTAGTGGTAATCTTGGTATAGCACTGTAGCACTGTCCTCCAGTTGTTCATCAATTTGCTTGAGTGGGCCCAGTAACGTCTCCATTTTGAGACTTGTTACTGTGTTTGGCATATTGAATACGTCATGAGTAGCTTGCCAGGCTTTGCCATGTGGGCGAGATACTCTCGGTAGCTTGCTGGGCTCTCTGAGAGGGGTAGAGGAATCGAACCCAGTTTGGCCAGGCTGGCTGCATGCAAGGCAAATGCCCTACTGCAGTGCTATCGCTGATCTTGGTATAAACTGTCTAATTTAGCTTGTCCTAGTGCTGGACTCTTTTCTACATTACTATAACTTCTTTAGCTAGACTTACCACTTCATCGTTTTTCTTTTTCCCTTTCAACTTATATTATTAAAAAAAAACCCAATTCTGTAAGTGTACTGATTTTTTTCTGTTCCTTTGATACTAATATGTTATTTTGATCAAATTATTTTCATAGCCATAACAGGTACTCAATAAAGGTAGATTTCTTCTTTCTCTGCTTGATCTCTCTATAGCAATATGTTTCTTCCTTTAGACTTTAGTTTACAAGCTGTTCGCTAAATAATTGGCTCTGGGAGCATCCTTCAGAACCTACCTCATTTATTGGGAAGCGGAGCCCAAACTGACAAAACACTCATAAGACATCTTGGAAATGAAAAGGTTTCAGAGAAAACCAGAGTGTCCCACTCATCAAAAACAAAGTGTTTTTGTTCTCATTTCAGATGTGGTGGCAGAAAGGAAACAGCAGCTTTCAGGGGGCCCAACAAACATTTGACAAGATATGTAGAATAATTTTCTTCATTTGGGCTGCTTGCTTCCTAATACAAAGTGTTTCAAAAGAAAAACAAAGTCAGTTTAATGGATCAAACACGCTTCTGCTACAGACACATGCTCGTGTAAACAGGCACACTCTCCTAGCTCTAACAAATGCAGAATCTAATTTAGAATGACAAGAGCCAGGAAATTAAGAGTTAACACTTAAACCCCATCCTTAATTCATCCTGTCATGCCTGAGCATCACTTTTCCTCTAGCAACTATGATCACCCACTGTTCAGAGACCACTAGACAGAGAATGGAATTGGTGATAACCCGACTGTGTCACACTCAGAGGGAATCAGAGATGAACTGGAGAATGAGTGCGGGTGCTCTTTGTGAGAGCAGGAAGTGGGACAGGAGGGATGGGAAGGAAGACAGAAATGGAAGATAAGAAGGTGGGCACATCAGGCAAGCTCCTGCCAATCTTCTATATTGTTCCTATTGAGGGCATCTGAAGGCAGGATGTTGGCTGTGGCCCTGTTATGGCTGCCCAGCTATTAGCAGTCTACACTGCCAGGCTAACTTGAAAGAAACTCTGTTCAGAGTAAATAAAATGGCATACACCTTCTCATGCACACCTGTCTGAGGACAGGAAAAGGGAGACTTCCAGCTTGAGTGAAGAGTCCCTTGGTTGACTTTTTTGTAGAGCATTTTGGATTCCATTCTTCCAACAACACAATGGGCCATCTACCCATGAAAATGAGACCATTCCTTGTTATTTCTTTACCACGCATCATTGCTTCAGCATCTACTTCTCAATGGGTTTGATTCCTCCGCCCCTCCATAGGAGAGCAGCCGTTTTGACTCCATAGAGCTTTCATTTGATAATGGAATTACTCAAACCCCTAAAATCAAATAGAACCCATGGAACCACCTCAGGGTCATCACAAAGCATTGCTGTGTTCGCTTGGGTCTCTCTAGCCGTGCTCAAGGGGCTTGGAGTCTACTCCGGGTGACTTGTGGGCCAACCCGACTTCAGTTCAGTGCCAGGACCCAAGGATGTAACCCTCCTCAGGCCCTGTACTGCCAGGGACCACAGCTTCCAGGGCTATACACTGTGCAGTGCTTGGGGCTATGCTCACTGAATGTTCGATTCGGAGGAATCACAGGGTTGGCTGTGTGCAAGGCAAACATCTTACCCGCTGTACTACAGCTCTATTATTAGGTACTTCTCAATGGGTTCGATTCCTCCACCCCTCTTGAAGAGCCTGGCAAGCTACCGAGAGTATCTTGCCTGCACAGCAAAGCCTGGCAAACTACCCGTGACGTATTCGATATGCCAAATGCAGTAACAACAAGCCTCAAATTTATTTTATTTAAAAAAATTTTTTTGGGGGGTCACACCCGGTGATGCTCAGAGGTATTCCTGGCTCTGCACTCAGAAATTACTCTTGGTGGTACTTGGGGGACCATATGGGATGTTGAGGATCAAACTCTGGTTGGCCAAGTGCAAGGCAAATGCCCTATCCGCTGTACTATCACTCTTACCCCTCAAATTTATTAAAAAAAAAACATTTGAACCCAAAACATGTACAGAAGGTTAGAAATTATCTTAATCTTAAATCCCACTGTTGTTATTTATTTATTTATTTATTTTTAATCACAGATGTTTTGCACTGATAGTAAGCCCAGGCTCTTTGGATTTGCTGGCTTAGATTAATAACTACCCATCTCTAATCATTAATGATGCTGCTTCCAGTTCGGTGACTGAAATGGGTTAAGACATTTCTCATTTTATTCTTTCCTTATGAAAGAGCTATTGGCATTGCAATGCATTTTTTTCTGGAAAAGAAGTCTTTTGAAAGAGAAAACACTAAAAATGGTGTAAGCAGCACTAGAGAAGAATGGAAATTCATTTTAAAGCAGTGTACCATGTACAAATGCTGTCTTACAAATAGGATTATTTAATTTAAACCTTAGATCTGTCAAGCTCCATTACTTCAAATGGAGCCTGTCGCTTCTTGAGTTCATTATATATCGAGATTATATTACAATTTATGTTGGGTTAAGTCATCGCTGAGACACAAGGCGGTTTGAAAAAAAAATTACACAGCAATGTCAGTAAATAGAGCAAAGTCACTGCAGTGTTCGGAAAGGCAAGAAGTCATCTTACTAAATGAGGATCCAAGCTGTCCTGAACCAAGACTGTTACTAATAAATAAAAGGCCTCTGGGAAAAGTGCTGAGCGTACGCTGGATCTATTTTCAGCTTGCATCAGCAGCTGCTGCCCCTGGGATCACATCTTTACGCGTACTCTACACCATATGTAATCACTCCAGTGCTGCAACCAGTAAGATAATGAAAGAGCATGGCATAAATCTATACTTGAGTGGAATGCTAAATGAGAAAAATAATACAAAAAGGGGGGAAATAAACCGCATTTTCAAGTCATTAGGAAGAAAGACTTTGACATATGAAGTGTTGCAACCATTAATAGCACTTATCATATAGAGTGGAGACAAAGAGACAAATTAATCAAACTGACAGAACTGGGACATTTTATGCTAATGCAGGCTCCTGGGTTTTAGTCTGTATTCCTCTGTGTCTGGGAAGCCGATACCATTACAGGGCAGGAAATTGTAGGAATAACATGCAACAGATCATAAAAATTCACACACCAACTGCAGAAACACTGCCAAAAGCTCTGTAGAAACAAGGATGGAGACCTCAGCAGAGAAACTACCAGCAAGTAATGAATGCAAATAAGTCCAGGAATATCTCCCATTCATGCATCGTAATTAAGCATAGGCTGCTCACTCATAATTATAGTGGTGAAACTGAAGCCTAGAGAGCAGACTCTGCTGCTTGCCAGAGAACGCAGCTCCGCCTGATTCCAGGCAGTTTGCTGTCGGAGCTGGGCCAGTGTCACTCCGACCTAAATTTGCAGGCTGGGTTGTGTTAGCTGTAGGAAATACAAAATAAACACGAACACATTAACTTAAGCCTTTAACGGGGAGGCAGGACATACACTGATTGATAATGCGAAACAATGAGCAGAAATGTCCATGTAGGTTTGTGCAAATGGTGGCAATAAAGAGAATCTGATGCTAAAAGCACTTTTCTAAAACACCACGGAGCCAGATTTACAAAGAGCCTTCACTTTGGGAATAAGCACTTAAAAGTGAATGGCAGGCAAGTCCTCCTGAGGGCTCCAGGGAGTAACTGCCCTCTGAACTCCAATTGCAAATTCCTAGGATGGTTGGTGGTGAGAGTTTCACCGGCTCATTTATACCAATCTACAGAGGCGAATGAATGCTGACCTAAGCTCTCTATTTCTCCCTGGAGAAAGTGTGCACCCCTGATACTCAGAGACGAAGGTTTCCTTAGGTGTTTCAAAGGTATTTTCCTATAAAAAATACACTATGCTGGGGGGTACGGTGCTGCCAGCAGGTTAGTCTGTACCTGCAGGATGAGTGCATCAGCACCCTGATGGTGTCTTCAGGCTTCCTGATACCCCAAAAGTGCTGCTGTGCCTTTGGCCAGACCCCAACAACTTGGGGCCAAGTTTATGAAGAATTAAATGGTCAAAAGTTAGGTATGTGGGAGCCACACCCACAAACCACCTCCAGCTCAGCTATACAAGCTCATTTATTGTTTCAGAGACCCAGAGATAAATCTCTAAAGAGATCAAAAGCCTCAGTTAATCTTGGACCCGCACATGGCTGAACAGAGTGGGGTAAATTGAAGGGGGATGGGTTGGCCGCCCAAGCAGAGCCCATGGCAGCCACTTGCTTCCACAATCCAAAATCACTGCCATACCCCCGGGGCCTAACTCAACCATCTCAGGACAGACCCCACCAAGAGATAATATGTTGAAAATTCTGGTATGCAGGTTTTGTGACTGAAATCTCCAGGCTTTCTCAGAGTTGGGATGGGCTACCTCCTACCACTTCCCAATACTCATGGAAGCACTGGCAGTCAGGCCCACGAACCAACTCCAGTGCCACCATGTAAGCTCTACTACTGGCCTTGCTTCAGAGACCCATAAATACATTTTGAAAGAGATCAAAAGCCACAGTTAATCTCAGACCCATGCATGGCTGAAGAGACCAGGGTAAATCGGAGGGGGGCGGGGAGTTGGCCTGTGCCTGTCCAAGTAGAGCCCCTGGCAGCCACTTGCTTCCACAATCCAAAATCTTTACCATACCCCCAGCCTGACTCAACCATCTCAGGATGGACCTTACCAAGGTATAATCTGCTTAAAATTTTGGTATGCGGGTTTTGTGACTGAAATATCCAGGCTTTCTTGGGGTCAGGATGGGGTACCTCCCCACACTTACCTGTACTTCTGGGAGCCTAGGCTGTCGTCACAAAGCTTCCACCTAATTGAAAAGCTACTCCAGCCTTACAGTCCCGATGAAAATACCAAGTGCCCTGAACAAACACCATAACCTCTTAGCACCTGTATTGCAAACCATAATGCATAAAAGGAAAAGGAGAGAGAGAGAGCAAGAAGTGTCCCCCATAGAGGGAGCCTGGGGGTACGAGGGAGGGGGCCGGGGGATGGTGGTGGGGAGATGGGGGACATTGGTGGTGGGAACTGTACACTGGTAGAGGGATGAGTAGTGTTGGACTGAAAACCAATTATGAACAGCTTTGTAATGGTTTATCCCATGGATATCCAATGAAAAAAATTTAAAAAAATAACACTATGTGGGACCAGATATAGCATAGTGGGTAAAGCACTTGCCTTGCATGTGGTTGACACAGGTTTGATTCCTGGCAACCCATATGGTTTCCTGAGCCCATCAGGAGTGATCCCTGAGTGCAGAGTCAGGAATAACCTCTGAGTATTGCCAGGTGTTTTCCAAGAACAAACAAACAAACCCCAAAACACTATGTGGGCTGGGATGTGGCTCAGGGGCAGAGCACATTCCTTGCCTCTATGAGGCCCTGGGTTCTATCTCTAGAACTGCAGACAAAGCAAAACAAAACAATGTGAACAGAAGTTAGATGTGGCTGGAAAAAGAGCATCAGAACCGGAATCCAATAACTGAATGTTTTTTTTCCCTTCTCTTTTTTTCAGTGTTTGGGCCACACCCAGCTGTGCTCAGGATTTATTCCCAGCTCTGTCCCTTAATGGTTTGCATCTAACCTCTCCTCCCATTCTCATCTGATACACACAACGCATTTTTCTGCCTCTAGAACTTCATCAGTGAATTTTTCCAGGGCCATAAATTCAACACCTGGTACTCAATGATCTCTGAGCACTGTCAGGTGTGGCCCTGGAGGTCCCCAACATGGCTGCAGGTCTGGGTATCCTTGATACTAGAAGGGCATAGCAGCATCGCATCCTCAGGTCTTTGCTGAGGATGAACTGACCGTCTGGTCTGATTTGCTGAGAATCACCAGTGGGACTCCTGGACCCCTTGCTTGGGAGTTCCCATCATTGACATTCCCCCCAAATAAAAATAATGCTTTTCATTTACTTGACAAATGTTAACCTAGTGGTTACCATGTTGGTACTGTATTAGGTGGTAGGTTTGCTGATTTAAACATTATCACTGGGGGCTTGAGAGATAATACAGTGGGAGGGGGCTTGCCTTGCACACAGTCAACCTGGGTTTATCCCCAGCATTGTATATGGTCCCCTGAGTACCGCCAGGAATAATTCTTGAGTGCAGAGCCAGAAGTAAGCCCTGAGCATCAACAGATATGGGCCCAAACAAAAAAAGTAAACATCACCACTACCACCACCGCCACTACCACCACCACCACCACATAAATCTTGCATGAGGATCCTACTGTTCAAATGAGAGAAATAATTCACTTAGAGTACAGTGCACTAGCTGCTATGACAGAATCAGAGAGAGATGCTATAGGCACAGAGTGAAGGGAAACTAAATGTAAGATAATCCTTTGCCACTGTGAAATCCTCTCCTACCTTCAATCCTTTATGAGGTCTCCTCTCATTAGAAGGACCTAATCTTCCTCTATATTTTCATAGCCGTTCTCTTATTCCTAGCCTACAGAGTTAATTCTCTGCTCTGTTCAGTGCATAAATTAAAATAATGAATGAGGATCCAGATATGAGATTTGGGAGCTGACTTATTGTTCTTCAAAACCTCTTTCCATGCAAAACATACACTCAAGGCTCAAACAACTCATTTCCTCACAAATGTTTGGAACCCATTTATCTAAATGGCCTCCAGCTTTTATTCCATAGATAGACCATCAAAAATGTAACCGGTATTTACCTAGACCAGTGTCTCTCAATCTTTTTTTGAACTATGACCCAATTCTTCTTTTTAATTTTTGGAGGGGCTACATTCGATGGTTAGGGGTTACTCCTGGCTTTGAACTCTGTAATTACTCCTGACAGTGCTTGGGGGACCATATCAGATGCTGGGGATTGAACCCGGGTCAATCTCATGCAAGGCAAACACCTTACTTGTGGCCTCCTTCTATCCTTGTTTCCTTTCTGTGAGAATCCTGTTCTAACCTCCCTTCCCCCAGTTTCATTCTGTGTTCCCATCCCCACTTACACGATTTTTCACCCTTGGAACATCCTGGGGATCCACAGGGGCGCTCTGACCTCTGGACGATAGTGCTAGAGCCGTTTTTTCCCCCTTCCCATTCCTCTGTTTTTGTTGCTTATTGTTATGTCTGAGGATCAACACCTGGATATGACTGGTGAGTGCACATCTGAATGTGGTGCTCACCAGGGCTTGTGCCCTTGGTTGTGGGGTCACACACTTAGTTTTGGTGTATCCAAGGTCACTCTGTAGTGCTCACATTGGTACTGTTGGGGACTGCACTTGGGGAAGGAGGGCTGTCCTGGGGAATGAACTCAACGGCCTGGTACAAGGCTGGTGCACTATTCTTGAATCACATTCCTGGTGACATGGCTCAAGATTCCATGGAGATGATTCTTCTGCCCCCCCTCCCCCTTTTTAGGTTTAACTTAGTTTTTGTAAGAACATTTAATTTAAAAAAATCCCAATGGTGTAGGAGATGGAGGGTAGTTAAGATAGAGGAGGGTCCATTATGACAATAGTCGTTGGAGATGAGCACTCTGGACAAGAACTGAGTGTTGAAAGCAGGTAGCGGGGTATAGATGATAACCTTTCAGCATCTGTATCACAAACCATGATGCCTAAAATGAGAGAAAGAGAAAGAGAGAGAGAGAAGAGAGGTGCCTGCCATAGAGGCAGGCTGGTGGGGGGCGTGGGAGGAAAACTGGGAACACTGGTGCTGGGAAATTCCACAGGTGGAGGGATGGGTGCTGGAACATTGTATGACTGAAAGGCAATCATGAACAATTCTGTAATGCTCTATCTCATGGTAATTCAATAATAATAATAAAAATTCCCCTTCCCTTCGCTATTTTGTAAGGATGAGCACTTGCACCCTTGGCTGTGGGTGCCGGAGAGCTCACAGCAGAGCTGTGGGGATGAGCAGAGCTCTCGGCGCAGGCAGGCAGATGGTGCTGGAGAATGAACGCCTAATCTCATGCGTGCCAGGCAGGAGTGCTACTACTGACACAGTTCCCCAGGCTCTAGGGCTGCTTCGTCATAGGTTAGAGGTGCTGCAGAAGTTGTGCGTTTGAGGAAGTCAGTTCATGAAGGGAAAAAAAGAGTCTCAAGCTATCGCTAATCAGATGGGCACAGGGGCATAGACAGAGCAAGAGGGCATAGACAGAGCAAGAGAGGAGGAGAAGGCAGGGCTGCCAGGCCAGTACTGAGCCCCCTCACCCTCTCCTGCTGGAGGCGAGCAAGGGAGGCTCAGCTTCACCACCACCACACAGCCCCTTCCAGTTTTTGCAGCTGGGATTGCCAGAAAACGCTTCCTCATTCTTCAGTAAAATCTACTTTCACTTTTGATTCTATAGGCGCTTCTGGTCTTGGACCAATGGGGAGGGGAAGGAAGTTACAGAACAAAAAGGGGCAGAGAGAGGCTGGAATTCTTGGGGCAGAGAGAGGCACAGGATTTCTTGGCAATCAGCACCTCTGAGTTGTAACAAACCACTAGAAAAAGGTAAGGAATCAGGTTTCCAGGTTTTTTTTTTTTTTTTTGGTATTAAGAGACAATTTTTTGTTGTTGTTGTTTCGGGGCCCCATCTGGTTGTGCGCAGGGGTTACTCCTGGACAGAAATCCCTCCTGGCGGTGCTTGGGGGACCATATGAGATGCCAGGTAAAGCAAGCACCTTACCCACTGGACTATCTCTTTAAACCACCCCCTCCCCCTAATTCTTTTGTGGGTCCAGGCATGTGGTATGTATGAGACCCTTGATTCATTTGCAGCACCACCAAGAAATGTTCTTTTCTGCACTGTTATAATTCTGTTTGATTTTTATTTATTGATTGATTTTGGGGCTACACACTGTGGCGCTCAGGGTTTACTTCTGGCATTTGCCCTCAGGGATCAATCTGGTGGGTTTCAGGGATTGAAGCCAGGTTGACTGCATCCAAGGCAAGCGCCTACCTATTATATTATCTCTTTAGCCCTTAAGATTCTAGACATTTTGAATGTCACTGGCCAGAACTGAGTGGCTCGTTATTCTTTTCCTAGAAGGCCCCTAGCAGTGTAGGCTGAGCAGAAACACCTATGTGTTTGAAATATAACCATCCTCTGCATGGAACTCTATGAATTAGAAAACACACATTTCCTTCTGAATCCATCATTCCTTCCTTCTTACCCCCATTTTTAATGCAGCGGAGGCTCTGTTTGCAGAGCTCCACCCAACAGATCCAAAGTCCTGGTACTTTAAGCCCTTCACTCCAGGCCACGAGGGACCACCGCCATCTCTCTATAGCCAGAAAAACAAACCATTTTCTTTTCCTTTTTCCATTTTGTGGAGGGGCAGAGGAGACACATGACAGAGCTCAGGGTTTACTCCTATCTTTGCACTCAGGATTCATTCCTGGTGAGCTTGGGGACCATCTGGGATGCTGGGGATCTATACAGGTTGGCTGTGTGAAAGGCAAGTGCCCTTCCCACTGTATTATTGCCTTGGCCCAAGAGCAAAGCATTTCCAACACATTTTCTCTCCCCCCATCACTCCTAAAATATGTTCTACCAGTTTGATTGGTACCCTTCCATATTTCAGGGAAGAGTGTGGGTGGTGTGTACTGTAAGAACCAGAAAGGAAGGCCAAGGAAGCAGAACACTAAGCAGAGCTGGGTGTGCTCTGAGTGTTCCTCACAGTCCAGCCTTCATCTCTCCCCTTGGGCTTGCTTCACTCCACCTGTGTGTGCTCAGTCTTTGCTGCCAACACTTGGGGGATGACCTAAAAGTACTTAGGAAATCTCCATCCTATTTCAGTGGGGACAGAAACTGTCCCCCACCAAGTAATTGGAGTAGCACAAAATACTCTCCTTGCCTCTCTTTTAGGACCTGTTTATCCTCCTTTATTCAAAAATATTTATTTATTTATTTGCTTTTTGGGTCACACCTTTTTGGGTTACTCCTGGCTCTGCACTCAGGAATTACTCCTGGTGGTGCTCAGAGAACCATATGGGATGCTGGGAATTGAACCCGGATTGGCCGCGTACAAGGCAAATGCCCTACCCACTGTGCTATCACTTCAGTTCCTCAAAAATATTTATTGAGATCCTACTAGGTGCCAAACACTGCAGGGATCTAGGAACAGAATGCCAAGTAGGGCAGGAATGAAGCCTGGACCTACTTGTACTGAGCTGAGGCTGGCTTGCAAGCTGACACTGACTTACAAGCTGGTTTTGGGAGTTCAGTTTCATATCTCTTCATCACACCTTTGCCCAACACCCAGGAATCGCTAACTCCCATCCATTGTCCTCCCTTTCTTTTTCCCTTCCTTTTGGGGTCACACTCAGTAATACTCAGGGGATACTGCTGCTTAGTGACTGGGCATTATTTCTGGCAGTGCTCTGGAGATCAGAAATTGATCCTGTGTCTCCTGCATACTAACTATGCAGTCCAACTTTCTGATCTATCTCCCTGGTCATGCCTTCCCCCTCCCCCCCCCCCCCCCATGTATGCGGGCGAGATACTCTTGGTAGCTTGCCGGGCTCTCCGAGAGGGGCAGAGGAATCGAACCTGGGTCGGCCGGGTGTGCAAGGCAAATGCCCTACCTGCTGTGCTATCGCTCCAGCCCACACGGCAAAGCCTGGCAAGCTACCCATGACATATTCTATATGCCAAACACAGTAACAAAAAGTCTCACGATGGAGACGTTACTGGGCCTGCTTGAGCAAAATCGATGAACAATGGGAGGACAGTGCAGTGCAGTGCTTCCGTGTATGAGTAAGATATCTGGTATTTGTCTTTCTCCTTCTGACATTTCACTTAGCACGACTTCCCGCCCCCAGTTCTATCTGATCTGTGCTGTCGTAAAAGGCAAGATTTCATATTTTCTTATAGCTGAGCCCATGCCATTGAGTATGGGACATGTACTCTCATCCTGCACTATATAACAGAGCCATCACTAGCCACGTGTGACTCTTTACATTAAAATTAATTGAACTTAAAAATTCAATTCCTTAGTAACAGCAGCCAGATTCCAGATGCTTGGAATGTGGCTAGTGGTTGCCGGGCTGGACAGCCCTCAAAGGAGATTTCACAGAAAATGTTACTGGATAGAACTGATCTACAGGAAGAAATGGATAATACACAAGTCAGTGAATGTACACTAGACAATGATGATACAACTTTAGGTCTTTTCTGCTTGAAAAATAAATGCACCCCCTTCAGTTTTTAAAAAGTTGCCTATTTTGTTCCCAGCAAACATGACTTCATGGCCTTATTACTTCACCATTGCAACAAGCAGACAACTATCTCCTTTCTCTCTGAATTTTTCCTTTGTACTGCTGCCTGGGTAATTTTCCCAATGACAACTGTGTCATCTCTATGTGTCTTGCATACAGAACCCTCAAAGCATGAGTTTCTTTATAACTGGGCTCCCGTGTCTTGTATTCTGCTATGTCTGAGCCTTACTCTACATTTTAATAATACAAAAAATGGGGTTATTAAGAGCAGAACCACTGCCCTCCATACCGATCCCACAGAAAGATATCTAAATTAAGTCGGTATCAATAACCAAGCATATCAACCTGCTTTGGTAAATCTTTGAGTTGAGACAGAAGGAAAAGAGAGGGAGGTCGGGATGTGGTTTCAGTATCAACCATCTAAGTGGTCCTGCAGACATGCCCCATCCCAAAGCATCAGTCAGAGTGTGCATTCTTCTCTGGCCTTGTTGAAACAAGCGCTACAGAAATAGAAGAGGTGAAATGATTAACTAGGGATCTTTACAGTAAAGCTAGGATATTTTGGAAGACAAATCAAATCAGAAAAGCAAGAAAGAATGAGCGAAAGAAATGCAAGCAAGAACGTTTTCATGTAACTGAACTTAATAAGGAAAGCTTGTTCCTCTATTTTAGTTCAAGCTAATGAAAAGAGGTCGGGTGGGCCAGGGAGATGCTCAGAAGGCTGAGCACGCACTTATCATGAGTGAGCTCTGGTTTTACTCCCTGCCACATAATGGTATCCCCCAGCAGGGCCAGGAGTGACGCCTGAGCACAAAGCCTAGAGCAGCCCATGAGCAGTGTGAGGTGAGCTCCCCTTTCCAAAACAAAACAAAACAAAACAAAACAAAACAAAAGACTGAGATTGGGTTGGAGAGCTAGTAAGGGGGTAAGATGCTTGCCTTGCCTGCAGTCATTCCAGTTCATTCCCCAGCATCACATGTTGTCCCTACAGTTCCTCCAGGAGCAACCCTGAGTAAGCCAAGTGTGGTCCCCAAACCAAACAAACGAAAAAGACAGCTCCTGTGGCGTTTTGGGGGAAGAGATTGTACCAGCAGGACTAGTGGACTTAAAGCAGACACTTAGGACCCACGGTCATAATTTTTGTGTTTTCCTCTAATGACATTCACTTTCTTCTTGTTTCTGTTTTTTTTTTCTCTTCCGTAGGTATGCACAAGACTTACTCCTGGCTCTGTTCTGGGATCATTCCTGGTGGTGCTCAGGGTACTACATGTGGTGCCAGGGACTGAACCAGGGTTGGTGGCACGTGAGGCAAGTACCTCACTAGTTGTACCATCTCTCCTAACTCCAACTTTTCTCCTTCAACAAGTTTAACTACAAAGAATCTCTCTCTCTCTCTCTCTCTCTCTCTCTCTCTCTCTCTTTTACTTTTTTGGGTCACACCCAGAGATGCTCGGAAGGTTCCTCCTGGTTCTATACTCAGGAATTACTCCTGGCAGTGCTCAGGGGACCATATGGGATGCCGAGGATTGAACCCAGGTCGGCTGTGTGCAAGGTGAAAGCCCTACCCACTGTACTATCGCTCCCGCCCACTTCGAAGAATCTTGCCTGAAGCAAGTAGAATCTGTCAGATCTACTTTCCTCCAATACCCAGGAAAACGAACACCGTGAATTCAGACATGGCTCTGCACACACTGGTGGAATCCCATCCTCTTTAAGCTGGGAGACACATCCCTATTCTGCAGCAAGAACGGGATCAGAAACCCGAACGCCAATTGTGGCGCTGTGCTGGGCAAAGGGACAACGCGGAGGTGGCATCTCCTATTTCTGCAGCACCAAACGCCATGCAGAACTGCAGCTCACTACTCTGCAGTGGCCAAGGCTGGGAGAGGGGGCTATTGAGACTAAAGGAGTCACAGTGGGCATGTGGACGTCGATGTGAAGAACAGAGGATCCCTGAAAAACCATCTCACTGTCCTTTAGGGGCCAATGAGTTAAGGGGAAGATGAGGAGGGAATGTTCCAGGGGCTCCTGGCATGCCCCATCCTTTGTAGGGGATGAAAACAATGGAGTCAGTGGCCCTCTGAGCCCACTGACAGCAACTGGCTCCTTGGAGGGTGGTGGCTGATGGGGTTTGGGGTCAGGGAAGGTCCTGGGGGTCTCTGTGGTGACAGACCCCTTCCTCTCCCTGAAGCTGCAATGAGGGAGCAGCAGTCTAGCTAAGGTGAGATAGGAAAATTCTCCCTGCAAGGATATAATTGTGGGAACCCCTTGATCGTGTCCTTGAGGCTGATGCAGGGTCACCCATGGGGCTGACACAGATCATCTGAATTCATTCTCCTCTGCAGGGATTCGGCTAGGGGCTTCCAGCTTTAGACAGAGGTTCACTTATTTTTGTAAAAAAAAAAAAAAGGGAAGGGAAATCGGGCTCCCCCTGGAGAAAGAGGGTCTCATGGACTCCTTCTGTCATTTCCTCTCACCTCCACAGTGAGGCTGAGCTCTCAGAACGCGAGGGCTAAAGCACTTCAGCAAGTGGCCAGGCGATTGAAAGCCCCTCCTAACAGCTGTTAATGGATGTCAATGGGCAGGCAGACACCCGGAATGGAAGGACGGGAGCCAAAAATAACTCCACAGCAGCACTTTGAGGATTATAGGATTCCTTCATTTCTGAGGCTGGAGAGAAGGAGCCTGAGGAACTGAAGTGCCCTTCTATGAAAACAATGCCGAGGCAGGAGGGCAGAGGGCCACGTGCTGTGCCCTAGTGCCTGCAACAGCAGCACCATCAGCATCTTCCAAAAATGTGGTGTCCCACAGGCAAGGATACAGGCACAGAAGGACAAAGAACAGTCCAGCTCACTTCCAGCATGTTAGCACTTGGGCTCTGCATCGGGGGAGTTTTTGTGAGGATGGGGAGAGAGGTTTGGGGCACACCCTAAGGTGCTCAGGGCTTATTCCTAGCTCTGTGCTCAAGGATCACTCTGGGCGGGGCTCAGGGGACCATATGGGGTGCTGGGGTTGGCTACATACAAGACAAGTGCCTTACCCCCATACTATCTCTCTAGTCCTTTAATCTGTCTTTCTTCCTATGAAATCTACAAGCCCATTCTATGGTCAAAATTATTCAACCATCTTTTTTTTTTTCGTTTTGGGTCACACCTGGCAATGCACAGGGGTTCCTCCTGGTTCATGTACTCAGGAATTACTCCTGGCAGTGCTCGGGGACCATATGGGATGCTGGGAACCCAGGTCGGCCGTGTGCAAGGCAAATGCCCTACCCGCTGTGCTATCGCTCCAGCCCCTCGACCATCTTTTGCCTAATGCCTCTCTCCTCTCAATTCCTTGCCTTGATGAAGATGCTTTCTTCTGTATTTCTGCTCAATTTTCTTTCTCCCTGGCAGAGATCTGGAGCACTGTGTACTCCAAAACAAAACCAGAAACAAACAAAAATCTTATTTTCCCTTTATGATCCACTCAGCAGCCATTGTTTTAAAATCCTAACCTAATCTTAGCCATTTCTCCAAGAACTGCAGCGAATTGTTATTCTGAACAGGATTTCATCTCAGTTTTGTAATGCAAACCTACAAAGCAGGATTCTTTTCCCTTATATTTTCCTTGTCACTCAATCAAGACGTGTATGTGGCACTTTAAAACCTTCCTCTCCACTCTCCAAAAGTTTTGATGGGCTTAGTGAATAAAACTAAGCCATTGAACAATATTTCCATCTGAATTGTACACTTGATTTTTCTGGGCTTGGCAAACAAACCCACTCAGAACCTAGACAGGAAAGTGGCAGATGATTCAAGCTTCATTAGGAACAAGTCACGCCAAAATAACTTCATTTCTGGTTTTGATAGGATTATCGTTCAGAGGAGGCAGCCGAAATAGCATACCAAGATTTCAGAAAGGCAGCTGACGTCTCTGAGGTCACTTTATGAATGGGGGGGGGGGGGGGAAAGGAACCTGGAAAATAAAGATACAGTGCTGGGTGATGGATCAGTGTCTGAATCTGAGGAAAAGCCGGCAATGCCTTCTGTTGTTAGTTCTGCCATGACTAACCACTGCCTCTGACATGGAGAAGACATGGGTGGCAAACTGGTAAGATGCTTCTTGTGGACTAAGGAGGCAGTACAGTCGATAAGGCATCTGTCCTGTACACAGTCAACTCAGGTCTGATTCCTGGGACTGCATGTGTTCCCCTGAGCTCTGTGTCAGGAATGATCCCTTAGCACAGAGCAGGAATAAGCCCTAAATACAGCCAGGGGTGGCTCCCAAACCAAACCAAACAACACAACAAAGCCCAAAACAGTGAAAACAAAGATGAGACAGAACCCAAATCGAAAACGATGACAACAGGCTGATATGATGGGGCCAAATGTACAAACATGCAACTTAGTAAAAATAGATGTCCAAACTTATTCTGGGATAAAAATGTCAACTGGATAAGAACAAGATGGGAATGTGCTGCCTTTATGCTGTGGGTCACCCAGTGGCACAATAATGCAAACTTAATGCAAAGCAGGACCACGGGCAGAAATGCATGAAGCACGGATGGGCTCACAGTTTCCTTTCTCTGTCCTCCTGCTGCAGATCCCACGAGGACTCTTGCTGTGGGTCCTGTTGCTGCACATTAGTAGCAAGCCTGACCCACAAGGCCATCCAGATCACTGAGACCATGTCCCAGTGGAATGTGAAATCAGTCATGTGAAACCCCGAGGAATGGGGAGCCACTAACAGCTGTCTTCAGAGAATAACCAGGCTCTCATGGAAAGATGAACTGTAGGACAGCAGAAGCAGCATTCGAATTGGAGGCATGTCTTTGGAGCAGCTGATCCCTGTTACATTCCCAGCCTCATATGGTCACCCAAGTCACATCTGCTAGGGCCCTAGAAGCACCTGAGCACTGTTGGGATGGCCCTGGTATCCCCAGGACCACGGGGTCTAAGCAGTATCTATACTTGGATACTGCATTGAATCCCTGGCCTGGCTGACCACTGAGTCTCCTGAGCATGACTTGGGACCATCCCCTAATCTCAAAGAAAACACAGCCAAAAAAGAAAAAAAAGGAAAAATGGGATGAGATTTGTTCTCTTCCACTCTACAGGGTATAAACAGGATCATAAATAAAAAGCAGTAGGCTCCTGCCAAAAAATGAGGAATTTTCCAGCAATCTTTGTGCAAAGCAGAAGGGGTTCTTGGACGATGGTGAAGCGAAGCCATGGGGATGGCTGGAAGTGTTCCATTAGAGGCTGGAGAGCTACAGGAGTCATTATCCTAAAAGGATTTGGAACTGGATGGGAATTGGACCAGATGACTTCTAACATGCCTTATTTTTTTAACCTCCAATCCCTGATGCTCTTCACTTCCCACCACAGTCATCTAAGGGAGTTATAATTCTTCACATTCCTTCAACACTCTCTGCAAAAACTGACAAGAAAGCAGGGTTGATAGTATTAACATTTATTCTAGAGACCGTTGGCAAAATAGATGGGCTTGTGAGTGAGCAAAACCAAACAGAGCTTTCTTAAACAACCCCAAATCTGCCCTAAGTCTATTAATAAGATCCTTGAGTTTGGCATGCTGGCATAGTCAAACCAGGCTGCTGAGATCCCAAAGGATTTCTGAAGAACACTGGGAGCCTTGATAGTATGTAATGGGCAGTAGCATTAAGAAAATTAAAGTAGCCGGTGATTTCCCAAATATTCTAGTTTTTAAAAGTCATCATATCTATTCAACAAAGATTCAAATGTACATCGAAGAACCCCGAAATTAAACAAAGACACACTTAGCAGAGTTTCAACACATTCACACAGGCATTATTTCCTGGCACATCTTTCCCTCACTGAACAAGAAACCTCTATCTTGCAAAACCTGCCAGGGAGCAAGTGTAGTCAGTCACATGATCCAGGGTTTTGTCTGAATGGAGGGCAGCAGGCCCCATCTTGTATATTCCTGGGCTTGGCTTAGCAACACATATTACAAAATATCACAAAGGTTCCACACACGCCACCCTTCTATACACATTCAACTGTCAAAAGAAAAGAGTCCATAGCTTTTCCTCCATATAATCTCTTGGACAGATTTTAGGTAAACTTGAAATCTTTGCTAATGAGCAGAACAGAAAGCAGAAGAGGTGACTCCATGTGGAAGAAATGGAGGGCTGAGTAAGGAAATACATTAGGGCAAAGTACACTATGGTTTCTCTTGAGTTTTTCATGACTTGAAGAGAGAGAGAGAGAGAGAGAGAGAGAGAAAGAGAGAGAGAAAGAGAGAGAAAGAGGTGTTTTTAAGTTTTTCATGACTTGAAAAATGAGAGAGAGTGAGTGCTGTGGGGATGGAGGGACTTTATTTATTTATTTTTTGGCTAGAACCCGACTTTATTTTGACATCAGCAACATCTTAGCCATCACAAAAATAAACTCTACCCAGGGCAACACCCATCCCTCCACCGGTGCCCATTTCCCACCTCCAATGCTCCAGGCCTCCCTTCCAGCCCCCACTCCCCCAACCCACCCCACCGCTGCGGCAGGGCATTCCTTTTTGTTCTCTATCTCCTTTTGGGTGCTGTGGTTTGCAAATGAGGCGTTGAGTGGCTATCATGTTCAGTCTAAGGCTATTTTCAACATGCATCGATGGAAGGACTTTAATGGGCTGGAGCAAAGACTCTGAAAGAAAGAGCTGCAGCTGAGTAGGGGTGAAACTTATTCTTTGCTCGAGAATTATTCCCAGCTCTGTGTTTGGGGAAATACGTGGTGGCCAGGGTTGCACGCATGCAAAGCTCAGCTTCTGGCCTTCTGAACCCCGTCTTTGGCCCAATCTAATAGAGTTCAAAAAATAAATCCAGGAGGACAAGAAGAGAGAGCATGAGGATGAGGGAAAAACCTATGTCTTCTTCTCTTTCTGATGTTGGCCAGGCAGGAATGCTTCCCGCTGTGTTCTCTGGGGCTGGTCCTCAGCTGGCAGGATGCTCTCCAGCTGCAGAAAGAAGCTCCTGAGAGTGTGGGCTCCAGGCCCATTTTCTCCATCACTAATCGTCTACCAAGGGCCCTCGCTGCTGGCTCATGACTTCAAGAACACTTTCTGAAGTTCCCAGAACCTCAGCAATTCTCGAAGAATTCTCATGAAATGCTCCCGGCATATTCCTGGGGGAGGAAGCCTCCGAATAAAGAAGGCTCATTATTTTAAGAGCAGCCTCGGTAGGAATCTTGGAGGGAGAGCAGAAGAGGCAGCGGAATGTGAATGAATAGTCTCCGAGCTGCCAGAGCCTGCTCTTGAGGAACGAAATATGCTTAGAATGTGTGTCCCTCATGGAGACAGGCATGGAGCACAAGAGAGAGAGGGGGATCTGGGTTCAATGCTGAAAGGCAGTCTGTGAAATGCCGTCCCATGTCAAAGGGTCGCTGGCAAAAAAATGTCTGGGAACCGGGGTGACACAAGGGCTGAATCTTGCAGGCCACTGTGGGCGGGGCTGGCTCTTCAGCAAACTCCCCCTTTCCCACCCAAATTTAACTTCCAGCACCTAGAACAAGGGAGGCCTCTGGCTAGAGGCTAGACTTAGAAGCAAAAGTCAGCGGTAACTGGGAGTTAGTCTTTTCATCAGAGAGCAATTCACTTATTGGTTCATTTGCGAACAGAACAGCATTTAATGTGAAAGTTTCGACAAGGCAATTCGAAAGGATCCTGGCACAAGTCTGCAGTGAAATTCTCCAAACCTGCAGCTCTTGCCTTTTGCTTCCCACTAATGACTGCAGGTCTCCTGAACACGGCACCCTCCACTTACCCCAATCCCTGGCTTCTCCAGTTCGACCTGCTCCTGGACTCTCTTGGTAACACCCCTCGGTGGTAACTACCCTTCTCGAGTGCTTGAGGCAAGAAACCTCCATCACGTTGGTTTCTGTCCTCTCCCTGCTCTCACACTCCACATTCAAGCAACTAGCACCAAATCTTGGCAGCTATGCCTTTGAAACGGAGTCAAATTTGCACTGTCCCTGTTTGCAGCCTTTGATTATGGCAGCAGCTGTGTACTGGGTGTTCCTGCTTCTGTGCTGCCCCTCCATGGCCTATCCTCAACTCAGCATTTGTCCAGCATCAACCTGGTCACTCACTAAGGAAGGCAAACTGGGGTCATGCCTTTGTTTTCTACAGAACCCTCTCAAAATCCTGTCATTTCACTGTGCAACAGTCCAAGCCCTTAAAAAGATCCAGCAGGCACTCCATAATTTGTCCCCTCCCAATGCGCTGGCCCTAGCCCTGGCTTCTGCTGGGAGACCCCTTTTAAAAGCTATCTTCTTGAAAATGTCAACTCTGCCCTCACTTAGCTGCTGGCTTATCACCAATTTACTTAGCCCGGTTTTCCGTCTGTCAAGCCCAGTGAGAACACGAGCTCTGTGGAGCAGATGGTTTGTTTTGTTTTGAAGCCACATCTGGTGATGTTCAAGGGTTACTCCCTTGAACATTATCTGGTGATGTTCAGGGGTTTCTAAAGCTCAAACTCAGGCTCTCATATGCAAGGGGTATGTTCCAGCCCACCGAGTTCTCTCCTACCTTCTTCACTTCCCCACCTCATGCTGTAGATCAACTCAGGTGTCTAAACCACACACCCGCCCAGTGCTCAATGATCCAATCTGTTGGATGAATGAAAGACTCTCTCTGGTCACTGAGGTCTCAACTCAAAGTTTTCTTACTATCACTCAAGGTCTGATTACCACATCTTACAGCTTTATTTGGCTTCTAGGATTTATAATAATTGAAACTTGTCTGTTTTCTTGTCATTGGCACTAAAATGTGCAGACCCATGAAAATACCAGCTAAAATTTTCTTTTCCATTGTTATACAGCACACAGAACAGGGCTTAGCATAGAGCATATTGCTTAGTAAACACTTCTCGAATGAATGGAGTATCTTTATGACAAAAACCAACCCAAATTCATTATTTTTTCACAACAGTTCTATTTTTTTGGAAAGGGGGCCACACTCAACGATACTCAGGGCTTACTCCTGGCTTTGCGCTCAGGGATCACTCCTGGCAGTGCCTGGGATTGACATGGAGTCAGCTGTGTGCAAGGCAAGCACCTTAACCCCTGTACAATCTCTCTGGCCCAATATTTTTATCTTTAAAACTTCAGTACAGTGTACACAATGGAATACTACGCAACTGTTAGGAGAGATGAAGTCATGAAATTTGCTTATGAGTCTTGAAATTTGCTTATTCTCCATGAACAGACATGGGGAAGAGCATGCCAAATGAAATGAGTCAGAAAGAGAGGGATATACATAGGATGACTCCACTCATTTGTGGAATATAAAATAACACACAAGGATAGTAGAGACAAGGACCAGGAAGATTGTTTCATTGTTGGAAGCCTGTATCACATGAGCGGGGGGAGAACACAACTGGGATAGAGAAGGCATCACTAAATCAGTGATGGTTGGAGGGATCGCTTGGGATGGGAGATGTGTGCTGAAAGTAGATAAAGGACCTAACATGATGGTCTCCCGTTATCTGTATTGCAAACCATAATACCCCAGAGCAGAGAGGCTAAGAAGGAAATTGTCTGCCATAGAGGCAGGGGGTGGGGTGTGGTGGGGTGGGGGAGGCAGGAGGGAAAATGGGACACTGATGCTAGAAAATGTACACTGGTGGAGGGAAGGGTATTCGAACATTGTGTGACTAAAGCTCAATCATGGAAGCTTTGTAACTATATCTTACAGTGATTCCATTAAAAAAAATAAATGATTATAAAAACCCCAAACTTCAGTACAGGGCCGGAGAGATGGCTTTGTACTGAAGGAGCTGAGCACATGTTTTTCTTGTAGGAGGGCTGGGTTCAATCATTGGTACCGCAAGATCCCCCACATTAAGCTGGATTTTCATTTAACCAATGAGACTCTGAGTTCAAGTTCACCTGCCCAAGTTAAGGATTTAAGATTCTGAGGGTGTACTTAAGTCAAACAGAGGGAGCCATGGAGCAGTCCAGGGTAGGGGTGAAGGAGGTGGCCAGTTTGGTGAATTCAGGAAGAATACTGATGAGGCCACAGAAATCACAACCTATGAAACCACACATAAAACCAGGCTGGAGAGAGTTCTTTTTCTAATATTCTGTTCCATACTTCACCAGGTCTTCCTGCCTGTCTATCCACGGAATTGCTCAAATAACCTTTTTATTAGTAGCACAGAAAGGTAATAATGTACGCTGCAGGAAACTGGAAGATGCAGACAAGCAAAACAAAATTCATCACATTGCTGCCATTCACGGGTCACTACTGTTAATATAAGAAAACAGCCATACAGAAACATGCACACACGTGTACTCTCTATCTTGCACATGCGTCATGAAAACCTTAAACCTGGCAATCGACAGTAAGTCTCGTCCTCGGCAGAGGACTCAGCAGGAGTGTAAGCATGGCACTCAGGCTCAGCTGTGGTCTGGCTTCCGTTTCTTTTGCTTAGAGTAAGCAGCAGTTTCCAGCTGCTGCCCATGTACTGGAGTTCCTCATGTCCATATCTTTAGCTCTGCATGCTCAGCACCATGAGTCCATGAAAGGTGCTGCAGACAAGCTCAGAGCATCTGGGCCCCACACCCAGATTCCTGGGATCTTTGAAAAGCACCAGGCACCAGCATTATCCTGGTCTCCTTCAGGCACCGGCCTTTCTTAGCTCCTGCCAGGGGCTGGCTGAATGTTGGCTAAGCTGCCAGTCTGGAGTATTCTGTTGTTCCAGATGTGAAGCATCCTATTGCTAAAAAGATACACCTTCAACCACTTTCCCCCCTGCTACTTCTGGTCTACATTTACTGAAATCCTATTATTTGTTCACAGAAAGGCCCCACATAATCTGAACATGTGTTTTTTTTTCTCAGGGTGGAGCGGTAGCACAGCGAGTAGGGCGTTTGCCTTGCATGCAGCCAACAAGGCTGACCGAAGTTCGATTCCTCCACCCCTCTTGGAGAGCCCTGCAAGCTACTGAGTATCTCGCCCACATGGCAAAGCCTGGCAAGCTACCCGTGACGTATTCGATATGCCAAACACAGTAACAAGTCTCACAATGTTACTGGGCCTGCTCGAGCAAATAGATGAACAACAGGAGGTCAGTGACAGTGACAGTCCCAATCAGCACACAGAAGTTCTCAAGGAGTCACTCCTGGTGGTGCTCAGGCTACCAGGGTAATATGAGGTATCAGGTGTCACATGAAGCACCAGAGACTGAAATGGTATGGGCCGTGTGCAAGGCAAGTGCCTTAACCCCTGTATATCTCTCTGGCCCAATCTGACCTTATTCTGAACACTATCCCTAAGTCTATGATTTGTGCAGGTCTGTTGGCTTCTCACATCCCTGAGAACACATATTTCCAGGCCTTTGTTGTCTCTGTTTATTCCAGGGCTCTGCACAAACAATTTTGTCAGGAAAGTCTCAATCATTTGTGCTGGGGTAAGCTTGGGTGGTCTAAACTCTGAGGGGAAGATACAAAAGAAATCCCGTCTTCTTCCTTGTCCCAACCTTTGCAGCACACACAGAGGCTAACCCAATGTGGCATCACGGATGCTATGATTGCTCACTTTTGTTTTTTTTTTTTTAGAAATAAAAACGTTTATATTTTTTATTAGTGAAACAGCATGAGGGACAGTTGTAGACTTATGAACTTTGTACTTGGGTTTCAGTTATTCAATGATTGAATACCCATCCCTCCACCAGTGCCCACTCTCCAGCACCACTGATCCCAGTAGCCCTCCCCCCAATCCCCTTGCCCCCTGCCATCGTGGCAGGGCATTCCTTTTTGCTCTCTCTTTCCTTTAGGGTGTTGTGGTTTGCAATAATGGTATTGAGTGGCCATCATGTTCGGTCTATAGTCTACTTTCAGCATGTATCTTGCATACTGAGCAAGTCCTCCAAACACCCTTTACTTGGTGTTCCCTTCTCTATCTGAGCTGCCTTTTCCGCCAGCATGTGCTGCCGGCTTCCAAGCCATGGAGCAGACCTCTTGGTACTTATTTAAACTATTCTTGGGTGTTCATCTCCCCTTCTGTTACTTTATATTCCCCAGATGAGTGCAGTCTTTCTATGTCTGTCCCTCTCTTTCTGGCTCATTTCACTTGATTGCTCACTTTTTAAGAAATATTTTTCTTCTTGACTTTAAGGGCCACACCCAGCAGTGCTCAGGGCTTACTCCTTGATTTAGGGACCAAAACTTATGGTTTACTCTGCATTTAAGATTACTCCTGGTAGTGCTCAGGAGACAATTTAGGGTAATGGAACTGAACCCAGGTTGGGCACATGCAAGGCAAACACACACACACACACACACACACACACACACACACACACACACACCTAGGTGCAGAACTGCTGGATCCTCCCATGATTCTATGTTTAATTTTCTGAAGAATTCTCTTTGTCATTGTTGTCGTTGCTGGTGGTATGTGCTGACTGGAAACTTCACATACACTTAGCTGTGGGTCTCCCATATGTATATATATATGTATATATGCATATATACATATATATATATATATGGTACAAGCTGGAAAAATCTGGTCAACATTGATTTTAAGAGCCAAATAGGAGGTGTGGTGACACTCTGTGCAACTGAACTTTAAAAGGTCACTGCATTCCTCAACATGAACTTCTTGTAAACCTGAAGGATTTCTGACAGATTAAAGTCATCCCTAAAGTCTCCAGAGTGGCAAAAAATATGATTCAGACAGCTCCTCGTGGTAGCCTGCTGATTTCCCCAAATGATAAAATACAGAGCCTAAGTGTGGTGTCTCACTTTAAAAACTTTCCTCAGCCTTCCTATTTGGGGGACCACCACACAGGTCCTAGGCTGTGTAGCTCCTCTTGAATACTTCTACACAGGCTGAGGTGTCCGCTGGAGAGAAGGACACATATGACAATGTCTCTGTTCACAGACAGCTCATCTTCACGTGGTTAGGAGGTTGAGATCCTGTCTTTGGTCAACATTTCTCTGTATTTTCATAACTTTCCTGCTCTTGTACTTCAGTAACTAATGAAATGCGAGTCACAGCTAAGTTGTGAGGTGTCAGAAAGCCTTTCCGGACCGGGTTCTGAAGTGACTGACCTCTGTGCATCATTCCATCCGAGCGGCATAACTCAGCACAGGTCAGCCAGCGTGTGTGGCCATGGCCCCCGAGAATCTACTCTGGGCTCCAAGTTCTGGTGGCTGAAGCCACTTCCAGAAACGACATCCTCATTTTGCCACTTTCACGAAGAATCATCCAGCATTGGTTTCGCATAGAAAGAGGGGGAGCCTCCGCCCAAGAAATCCACAGACAGAAAGTGAAAACTTGTAACTAAAGAATCCGGGGCAAGAAATAGCAGAAGAGAAACCGAGTAACGTCAACAAGCTGGAGACCTGAAATTGTGACCTCCTGTGTCCTTTCTTTAATTTTTTTTCTAGATTCAGGAACCATTTGTTGGCAAAATCGCAGCAGTCACCACACTTCATCCCCTGTCCCCCACCACCCCCCACCTGTCCCCTGGGCCAACTTTTCGACTTTCTTGGAACAGCTGCCAGTATTTCTTTGCTGCCAGTCAGTCAAAACCTGTGTTCATGCTGGAGGCCTGGCTCCGTCCCACCCAGGGTGCTGAATGCATTAACTTTTTCACACATTGCCTTCGCCAGGCTGTGCACAGAGTCCATTTCAGTCAAGAAAGCTCAGGGCATCGGCTGCTAGCTTGGAGGCAATGCCAGTCATCAGAGTCATAGTCAACATATTTGTGGCGTCTACAGCAAAGTGATGACTTTTCCTCTAGCCACCAAGCAAACTGCGGGGGGGGGAAGGACATTTCTGAGCTATTGGGGGAACCCAAAGTGGTAAGATAGAATTGCCCTACTTCTGAAAGCACAAACAACCCAACCCTTTCTCTAGCCTGTCATTTGGTTCAGCACCAAAACAAACAACAATATAAGCATGAAGGCGTTAACTCAGGGGAGACAGCAATTTGACTTTCTTTGTTCTTCTAAGAAACAGCCCTTTCTCCCGACAACCTTTCCAACGTCTGGCTCTGATCCACTTTATGAAGAAATCCCGGAATCAGTTTCCTAGCTGACCGCTTGTCCAACCAGGTGTTTCTCCCCAGAAGAAGGGTCTCTTTCAAAAGCTGCTTGCGTAACTGCACACCCACCCGAAAAGTCAGGGATGCTCCAACAATAGTGCAGAAACCTGAAGCAGTTTGGTGACATTCCAAGTTTTTGAATGGAATGCAAATCCATTAAGATTATTAGGTAACTTTACTGATATCCTCAATGGTTTGCCAAGTGTTGAAGCTGCCAAAGAAAAGACACAATAAAGACCCACTCTTGGATTCCAAGTCAAGAGTATTTTGGTGTGGAAATGGTATTTTCTTGTAACTCATTTAAAACACACACCAGTGCTTTCACCATTTAATTGCAATCTCAGTTTTCAGGAAGCAAAGAGAAATGAGATACATAATCAATGTTTCTCTTCCGTTTCTTCGGCTTTCAGCCTAAATGGTCCTGCGCTTTTATTGGCAAAGTAGGGCAGGTAATAACAGAGAACAAGCGACCTATTCTAAGAAGTACTGGCTCAAGTGAAGTACCCACTACATCACGAGTGAGTCAACTACCTAGTCAAGAGTGATTACTCGGCAATGATGAAGCCAGGCTAATTGGACAGTGGCCGGGTGCCAGCCCACGTTGGCATGACCTACAGTGCGCTTGGCTGACAGCCATCACGGCTTTCCATCACACCTATTTTTTTTCTGGGGGAGGGTAATCTGGATGGGAAGTGAAAATCATTTAAAAAATCCCTTCCAAGTGCTATTTAACTTCTTATCATGAATTAAAAGTTTAATTAAGGACCCTGTTAAAAGACCTGGTTCTATGATTAAATATGACACAATAATAGTTATGATTACTTGATCATGAGAGAAACTTTACAGCTCTGAACTTTGTCATTAAAGCCATTATTAATTTTAACTGAAATAGCTAAGGAGCTCTATACTATGGAAAGGAAATGTAGGGGGCATTTAATTCATACACAGAAATTAATGTCAAAATGAAAAGATGCACTGATAACTCATTTTATAGCATACAAGTCATTTAAAATGTTGATTGTTGTGACAATCTGATGTTACATAGGGGATAGCTAGGTAGGTATAGGGAATGAAATTCTTAAAGCTGGTTAGAAATCAGATCACTTCTAATTTTTAAACATGTCTGAGAGTTTTTGTCTACTCAAGTTCTTCTACTATGCCAAAAGAGGAACACATTTCTGCATGAGTTTCCTTAAATAGATTTACTGGCCTCAGGATTTAAAAACTGTAAGAGGTTTGGAAGCAGCTTATGCATCTCAGTTTTAAAATTAGCTATCACTGTGGCTATTTTCACACCACATTTCCCTTCCTCTGTATCAGCACCGTTGAGCTGCCTTCAGAGATGGAATCACAATAGTATTAACTCCTGCTCATGGCTTTGTCTTCGGGCCTCCTCATTTGATACTGAAGCCCAGATTTCAGGCTGGAAGGCACCTCTGTGTTACTATAAATAGATTCTGCCTTTAGGCGGTTCAAAATTATCAGCACAATTCTAAGACTTGAAAACTTCTTGTTAGCAAGTAGTTGCCTGGAATATTCTGACTTATTATTTATTTGCTATTTTTTTTTCATCTGCTGCCAAGTCTCACTAATGTAACTTGGAAAATTGCACCATAGCTTTTAATGAGGATTCTGAGGTAAGAGCCATTTAATCAGAGAGACTGTGCTTTCCTTTTATGGGAATAATAACACCTTCTGTTTATATAGCACCATCCTTCCAAGAAGTTTAACATATCTCATTTTATTCTTCTAAACAGAGGTCCCGCAAGTCAAGTGATAATCAGTATTGTTACTCGCTGCATAGTCACACTGAAATTGAGGTCATTAAATATAAAATGTATATTTTTAAAACTCCTAAACCCTTTTGAAATGATTACAAAGCAATGATCTGCATCTTCTAAAATTTGCCAAGTTTCTTTAAGCTACCAAGTAGACCACGGTTTTAGAGCTCTTTAAAACACACAGCTTCTCATAAATTTTTTTTATTTTTTGAAGGGAGTATGGTGCTTGAACTCAGGGTCTGAAAATTTGAGGCCTGCACCAACTGAGTACCTCCGCCAACCTCCCAGAACATTTTTGTTTTGTTTTGCTTTGTTTCTGGACAACACTTGACAGTGCTCAGGGGTTACTCCTGCCTCTGAATTCAGGAATTACTCCTGGCAGTGCTGGGGGGACATATGCAATGCTGGGAATTGAATCTGGGTCAGCCACACTCAATTCTACCCGCTAGACTATCACTTCAGCCTCTCCCAGAACATTTCTGAAATGTGAAATGGGAGGATTCACAAACATGTAGATGAGAGTGAACTCACTTCTCTTTTGAAATCTGCTGGCTCTCTTATGTCTGACCTAATCGGCCTCCCATTTCCATGGTCTTTCCCTACATCTCAATCCACAAATTTCTTCTCTCCCTCCTGCAGAAACATAGACACTTTCACAGACCAGAAACCTCTAACACAGAATAGGATTTCAGAGATCGTCTTATTTTCAGGTAAGGGACTACCATGCTACCTTGAGTCTGCCTATTTAGCCGGTAGATCCCATCTTCTCTTTAATACTCAAGGGCACTCCTTTGGCAACTGGCCTTCTGTCACCTATAACATTGCTTTCCCCTCTTTTGAAATGTTCCTCCCGTCAGGTTAAATATTAGTCAGCATGACCTAGGCTTTGCTGTGGTAACGAATAAATACCAAATCATAATAGCTTAACACAAAACTATCTCTCACTTATGTCAGTGTCTGATTTGAGTCAGACGACGCAATAGTGATTTAGTGATATGGGTTCTACTATTGTGAAATTCTGTGATACCAGTGACCCAAGTCGGGAAAGAGCAAGAAGAGCCTGAAAAACTCAACTGACTTTTTAACTACCTCAGACCAGAAGTGACACATTATTTCTTCTCATTGGTACTTCTACTTTCATTGGCAAGACTCAGTCACAAAGTACAATGAACTATAAGCTGAGTTTTACTGTGTGTCCAGGAAAGAATGAAAAATCAGAATATGGGGAAAAAAGAGATATTCACCTCAGAGTTCACACATGTTAGAGTATCACTATAGTTAAAACAAATGTTACTCCTATTATCTAGATTTCTCTTCCCTAAATGCCAGCATGACCAGCTTCCTTGCCTCATTTAAGTTTCTGCTTACATCTGGAGAGAGAGCTCCTGGGATAAAGCATGTGTCTTGCATGCACGAGGCCTGGATTCAGTCCCTGTATCACATGGTCCCTGAACACCACCAGGAGCAATCCCTAAGCAATGAGTTGGGAGTAGCTCAAAGTATTGCCAGGTATGGCCTGCAAACAAATAAACTCCCTACTCACAGGTCATCCCCTCAAGATAAAGAGGAAAAGGAATCCTTACTCACTGTTGATGAAACTATAAATTAATATAGCCTTTCTGAGAAACATTATGGAGATTTTTAGAACAAACAAATGACAACAGAACCATCAGATGAGCCAGCAATTTCATTCTTAGGTATCTATTCCATGAACACAAAAACACTATTTCAAATATCTACTTCTACATTCACTGCAGTGCTATTTACAATAGCTAAGACCTGGAAACAACCCAAATGCTCAGCAACTGATGAGTGGCTAAAGATGTGGTATATGTACACCATGGAATATTTCTTGGCTATAAGAGAAGATGAAATCTTGCCTTTTCCAACAACACAGATGGAACTGGGGAGTATGTCATGCTGAGTGAAATTAATCAGAAGAAAGGCAGATACCATCTCATACTCATAGTATGTAAAGAAACAAAGCCAGGTAATAAAGAATATCCAATAAAAACGAACTTGTAGAATCTGAGCAGACCTGAGGTCACCTAAAGGGGTGGGAGACTCGTGGAAGGGTGGAGTCATGTGGGATGTGGTGGAGAGTTACTGACACTTTGGTGGTGAGTATTGTTTGGGAATACTGGATCCCTAAAACATAAATATTCACACCGAGAAAACAATTTTGCCTCTCTCTCTCTCTCTCTCTATATATATATATATATATATACATATATATATCATAATTTTTTTAAAAGGGTCACTCCTAGGAAGATAGTACAAGGGTTAGGATACATGCAAGGCCCAGGTTCAATATCTGGTACATATGATCTCCTGAGCATCTCTTGGTGTGGCCTTGGAAGCCCCTGACCACTGTTGGGTAGCCATGGGAGGTCCCCAGCATTACAGGTCCTGAACAGCTACTCATTTGTGCCCTAACACTGAACAGCTAGCCCATCTGGCCAATTATCATCAGGAGTGGCCCCTAAGTCCCTTGAGTACCACTTGGGCCCCCTACTGTCCCACAAAAGTCATTCCCTCAAGTATGTCTTTTTTGGCCACTCTGCTTGTACCTGTACTGTGACATTCCTTAATCCTCCTCTGGGTTATTTTCCTCAGTGGAAGATAACCAGTCTAACAGGAACATATCATACTTCTTTAGTTTCTGTCTTTCCACCTCGCCCACTGGAATATAAGCTCTGTTTTGTTCTCGAGGTTCACTCAGCACCAAGAACATACTTCTGGTAGATAGTTGTTGGATAAGTGTGTTGGTGAATGAATCTGTTGAATAAACGAGTGAGAAAACATGCCCAAAGACGCTGACTGGCTTGCTAAAGACCTCACAGGCAGTTAGTGACAAGGCATGGATTGTGGTTTCCCCAGTCCCTCATGGCTGGTGCTCCCTGGTGCTTAAAATTTGCTTAGGATTCTTTATCAGAGTTTTGTGGAGAAGGCCAAAAGGCCAGGGCTCTGTGCCCTGGGTTGGGTGAGTGCTTCATTTTTTTTTTTTTTAATATCTTGGTGAGCGGTAGGGCTTTTGCTTTGCACGCAGCCAATATGGCCGACCTGAGTTCGATTCCTCCACCCCTCTCGGAGAGCCCGGCAAGCTACCGAGAGTATCTCGCCCACAAGGCAGAGCCTGGCAAGCTACCCGTGACATACTCAATATTCCAAACACAGTAACAACAAGTCTCACGATGGAGACGTTACTGGGCCCGCTCAGGCAAATCCATGAACAATGGGAGGACTGTGACAGTGGCAGCTGATATCTTGGTGATAAGGATAAGGAGCTGGGGCCAGAGTGGTAGTACAGCAGGTAGAGCCCTTGCCTTGCACATGGTCAACCCAGGTTTGATCCCTGGCATCTCATACAGTTCCCTGAGCACTACTAGGAGTGATCCCTGAGAACAGAGTCAGGAGTAACCCCTAAGCACTGCTTGGTATTCCTCAAAGTGAATAAAAAATAAGTATTTCCAAAAGGCCTCATCCAGCTCCTCTCCATACTTCTCTTCTCCCTACTTTATACTTGGAGGTTACAATGCTGTTAACATCGTGTGCTATCATATTAAGTATGTTATATAGTTTTGTGCACTGACAGGTCTACCCAAGGAGGATCATGCCTGTCTTACTGCTTCTTTAACAGACTGAACCTACACCACCCCAGAGACATGAACAGAAATTTATAGTTTCCGAAAGCCTTCAGACAAGACAATTTCATATTTCCTTGTGGACTTCTATGCCGGGCAGTACTGATGCCTTATTTCACCCTGTAGTTAAGAACTAATAGCACAGAACAGGGAGAAAATCCAACAGGCTGGAGACTGCATGTGCAATGTCCTAAGTTCAGTCCCTAGCACCACATGCTCCCTGAGCACTGGGTCTGAGCAGGATTGAGCCACCAGGCTTGAGTGTCTAAATGTAGGCCTGTACTGAAGACCTCTGGAAATCTCAAGAACTGCTGGGGAGGCCCTTATCCTCCTCCCCTACAAAAAAATAGACTTAGGGGGCTGAACCTCACTTTATAGCTGACTGTACCCCAGTACCATATAAGATTCCCTGAGCCCCACTGGGAGATATTCCAGAATGCAGAGGTAAGAGTAAGGCCTGAGGAGTGGAGCAATAGTACAGCGGGAAGGGCATTTGCTTTGCATGTGGCCAACCCGGGTTCAATTCCCAGCATCCCATATGGTCCCCCAAGCACCACCAGGAGTAATTCCTGAGTGCAAAGCCAGGAGTAACCCCTGAGCATCACCAGGTGTGACTCAAAAAGAAAAAAAAAAGAGTAAGGCCTGAACTCCCCTAGGTGTGCCTCCATTCAGAAAAGTCAAACAAATAAAAAAAAAACAGAGAGAGAGAGAGAGACAGACAGACAGACAGACAGACCGACAGACTTAATAACAACCTCATTTTATCCAGAAGCCTTCTGGGTACATTTTTCTATTCATTTAGCCCTGAAAAAAATGACATCTGCTCTAAAATGTTGAGAGAAAGAAAAGAAAAAGCAAAGAGCAGTGACAGAGACCAGTGAACAGAAATCTGAAACATATAAATTCAGAAATTTTTTTTCTTTGGCTTTTTGGGTCACACCCCGCGACGCTTGGGGGTTATTCCTGGCTCATGCACTAAGGGATTACTCCTGGCGGTGCTCGGGGCACCATATGGGATGCTGGGAATCGAACCTGGGTTGGCCGTGTGCAAGGCAAATGCCCTACCTGCTGTACTATCGCTCCAGCCCAGAAACATATTTATATCTAGGAAGATGCACCTGAAGGAAAAATTCTGACCCTGATCCTAAAGTTTTCCTGCATGAACCCCTCCCCTTCTCTGGAGGATGAAAAGATGCAGGAAAAAACCCAAGGGAAAGCAGTAGTCTTGGCAATGGCTTCTATCTCCCTGATTTTTATTACTGGTTGAGTTATTCACGCAAATAAAACCTCACATATTTAAGGAATATCTGTGCTGTTTTGACGCATTGTATATCACAATGATTACCACCACTAAACAAATGAATGTATCATTCATCTCTCCTCCTTAGCATTTTGTTGTGAGGTGGGAACAACTGAGATCTATGCTTCCTGTACATTTCAGGAATGTAACAGATTGAAAAAGATAACATTATTGGGGGCAGAGCAATAGTACAGTGAGTAGGTGCCTGCCTGGCACACGGCCAACTTGGGTCTGAAATATTGGCATCCCATATGTTTCTCCAGGCCTGCCAGGAATGATCCCTCAGTGAAGAGGCAGGAGTAATCTCTGAGCACCGCTTCCGCGTGTGGCCAAAAAACTAAAAGAGATAACATTATTATTAACTACCATGTCAACCATGCTGTACTGAGGTTTCCAGAACGTGTTCATTTTACAACTGAAAGTTTGTGCCCTTTGATCAGTATCTCCTTCGCTTTCTTACCCCTCCGTCTCTGGTATTACTCTTCTATTTGCTATTACTATGAGTCTGACTTTTTTCAGATGCCACTTTTAAGTGGTGTCATGCAATATATGTCTGTCTCATTTATTACTACCAATTTTTTTATGTTTTTGGGGCCACATCTGGTAGTGCTCAGAGCTTATTCCTCATTCTGTGCTCAGGGATCCATAAAGGATACTTGGGGTGGGGGACTCCTGGCTCATTTTATTTTGAACAAAGTTCCTGAGGCTTATCCATGGTGCTGCAAATAGCAGAATTTTCTTCTTTCTTAAGACAAGAAATATTTCACAGTATATATTACATACATATATCCTAAAGTGTATATATTCCACATTTTCTCTTTGCAGACATCTGCCACTAGATGCTTCAGTTATTTCCATGACTTGGGTTCTGTGAATAATGCAACAGTAAACAGAGAAATGCAGTTATTTCCTCCAGACAGTGATTTTATTTCCTTAAAGTGAAATCGCTGAACTCCCATTATAGATGACAGTTATAGTTTTAATCTTTTGAGGAGTTTCCATATTGTTTTCCACAACATCTGCAATGATTTCTAGTCCCACTAATTTCCATTCCCAGCATACCAGGGCTCTGTTCCCCAACATCCTCACTAACTCTTATTATCTTTGGGTTTTTGAGTAACAGCCATTGGTCATAACTTCTCATCAGCTGGTCTTCTAACATTCTGAGAGAGCAAAAAGTTTGTTCCCCAAGAAGGCAGTTGGGGTAGAGAAGGAACCACCATGACAATGATAGTTGGAAATGATCACTCTGGACAAGAACTGCGTGCTGAAAGTAGGTAAAGTAACAAACATGATAGATAACCTCTCCGTATCTATACTGCAAACCATAATGCCCGGAAGGAGAGAGAAAAAGGGAAAAAATGCTTGCCACAGAGGCAGGCTGGGGGTGGAGGTGGGGGTGGGTTGTGGGAGGGAAACTGGGGACATTGGTGGTGGGAAATGTGCACTGGTGGAGGGATGGGTATTGGATCATTGTATGATTGAAACCTAATCATGAACAGCTTTGTCACCGTACTTCACGGTGATTCAATTAAAAAAAAAGTGGTTGATGGGCAAGCCCATTTGGCTGCGAGTCTCTTGGGAAAAAGCATACCCCGTTTACTTTCTGTACCCCCATGTGCTGTTAAGGCTGCATTTCCTGACTGTGGTGCCATTTCTGCCATGGTCTGTTCTCAACAGCATCTAAGGTCGTATTTCAGGGGGTGTCTGTTCAGACAGCGTGAATCCTAGCACGTAGCGAGAGAATGTCCTTGCAGTACTGTTTCATTGCTCATCATTTAGTACAAAAGTGATTATAATTAAAAAGGGTGCCATCATTTAACTGAAGTACTAAGATCTACTGCCTTATTTTCTACTATTTACGGACACACATATACTGGGTGCTTTTCAATGGGGAGCCAATATAAATCCTAGGGATGGCTAGTCCACTTTTGGTGGGAGGGGAAAATAAAGCAAGATAATTCAGTAACTTCTTGGCTTTTAGAAGGTGGCTTCGACTCTATCTCTCTTGCTCTTTCAGACCAGAGGCTACACTGAGTACTGCATGAAGCTCTGATTTGCTCCTTGAGCACCAGGAGCCAGGATTTTGGGTAGAACTGCACAACTGGATACCAGCTGGAGGGCAGAGCTGAGTCTGGTTAAATGGATCAACTAGGGAAGGGGAGAGGGCGGTGGCTTGTAGCTTGAAGAAAGAGTTTTGAGACTCAACCAAGTGCCCTTCCTGACAAGTCCAGCAGCCGTCAGGTGGCTGGCCAGGGAGTATGGAGGTGGTCAAAAAGGAACAAGGCTGAGAAGGGCCAGAAAGAAAGTTGATCTGAATTTGGTGGTAGGATTATAATGAGGATTAAAGATTTCCAAGGAAGGAATCAAGTGCCTTTTTTTTTTCCTTCACATCTTCTGAACTAAATGCCAATTAGTTCCAGACAGCTACTTTTCCATGGCAATGGTTGGGCTGTTTGTTTATTTGCCACTTAATTCAAATTCTATGAAGTAATTCACCAAGCTCAGGGGGACAATGACCGCGGAGCCAGTAAGGAAGTTTCAGTGTGCACACAGCCCACCGAGAAGACAATGGCCGGCACCGAAGGCTGCAGGCGGCTCTGTGCAGAGCTGAGAGAGGGAGGCTCAGAAACAATGACAGACCCAGCCAGCACCTCCGGTTACAAAGGGGAAGGGCACTGAGACCGCCTCACAAGTGCCACTGGCAAGAAATGGAGATCGAGGTGACTGGCAAATGGCTTCCTAGTGCACAGAGGGGGGAAAAAAACCGGGTAGTTCCATCGGAAGGAACTGGTTCCCAGTGTTTCAAGGGGTTGGGAATGCTGATGATAGAGGTTCAACAATCATTTTTTAGGGCTAGATGAAAATCAGATTCTCACTGAAATGGAGCACAAACAATGACACAGGTCAAATAAACGGCTGTGTGATGTCTGGAGAGTGTGTCTCTTCCTTTAAAGATGCAGTGTAAGTGAGGAGGGAGTGCTGATGGTTGGAGCATAAGCACTGTAAAACCTTAGCACCTGGTGGTGCCTTGAGCACCGCCATACCACGTGTGGCCTACATAACTCCCAAATGAAAAAAGTGAAAAATAGCCTAGGGCCAAGGAAGTGATATTAAGAGATTTGATTTAAAATGCAACTTTTGGGATAAGTCAGATACACATACACAAACACACACACATACACATACATGTACATGTATCATATGTACACATATGCATATATACACATATATGTATCTATCTTTGAGTCTCTCTCTCTCTCTCTCTCTATATATATATATATATATACATATATATCTGAGTTTTCTTTAAATTACTGCCCTGGTATTAGGGTAAATAATTCAAGGACTTGGGGATTTCAGCACTTAAAAAAATTGTTTTTTTGGGTCACACCTGGCAGTTCTCAGGGATTACTCCTGCTTCTTCACTCAGGCATCATTCCATTTGGGGCTCAGGGGCCACATGGGGTATCAGGGATTGAACCCAGGTTGGCCTGGTGCAAGACAAGCACTATACCCACTGTTCTGTGATTTTTCAGCCTTCCCACAGATAAGAAGGGGAGGCTGGGGACCCTCAGGCTCCGCCCCTTCTGTCTAGTCTACCTGCTCATTGTTTTCCTATTGCCTTTGGATGCCTTCCTGGGAGCAGGTGATCGGGTCCCCCCTCCTCCAACCCTGCTGTCCTCTACACCTTGCTTTGGTCATTTCTGCTTCTTGTCAGGCTTCTCTCCCCCCTGGGACTCCCCCCCCCCCCCCCCCACAACCCGTAAGCCTCTGGGTTTGTGACCCAGTGCTGAATGATACTTGAACCCATTAGCACCTGAGAGCAGGGGTGTCACCAGGGTTGCTCTGTGCAGCCCTTCACTGTACAACTCCATTGCCAGCCACATGCACGATGGCTGTGACTTGTTCCCTGTGTCCCTGCACAGCTGTTGGTGGGACCCCCAGTGCTGCTCTCTGCTGTTGCCTAAGGAAATATTAGAGCCTTGAATATAAGTCAGAGCTGAAGCAGGCAGGCTGGCAAACAGCAACAGGGGACCCCCTTCCCATCCCCATGGCAATGACTTTTGGGGAAGTAATAAAACCAATGAGTCCTAAGGCTACCAGGGTCACCTTGAAGTGATAACCAGGTAAAGGCCCAGAACAGACCCAGAGAAGGCCTGACCCCACTCTGAGAAATGCTCCAGAAGGAACAAAGGCCAGGGCAGGAATGTCAAAGAAGACCGTTAACGGCTCCAAATTTTTCCCTTTGGCAACCACCCTAGCAATGAGCTCTTACTCAGGTAGAAAGCCCCGCATGGGGCAGCTACAAAAGCAAATTTGGAACAAAGAAGCAAACACAGGTGTGGCTTGGGTACATGGTACCAGAGCACATGTCACTTGCATCTCCCCTCCTAAGGTATGTACTTCTGTGTTATGTATGTGCTCTCGAGCACATTACATAACACAAAATGAATTCTGTGTTATGTATATGCTCTTGAGCACCTTACTCTCTCTCTTTCTCTCTTTCCCTTTCCTCAGAACTTCCAAATAAAACTGTTTTTTTTTTTTTACTACACTGCTAATTTCCTTTTTTGGTGAAGGCCTGGGTAAGGTCTAGCACTGACTTGACTTTGCTGCAAAAAGCAAGGCTCACAGCAGACTCCTATCGGTGTAGGATTCCCCAGACACTCCAAGGGTGGCAGAGGTGGACAGAGAGAAAGCAGATTGCCTTCTTGAGGCTACGACCTCTCTCCACCCCACCTCACCAAAGACACCCAGCATCAAAGCTATTCAGTGTTTCCTTCAGTCCCTAGAAAATTCAGGTGGAGAGAAAATGAAGAGTCACAGAGCACAGGGAGGATCAGCAGAAGGGCCTGTTGCCACCAACTCCTTCCTTTTGAGCTCCTGCAGCTCAAACCTTCCACTTGGGTGTCATTTCTGGACAGAACAGGTCCAGCTACTCGTGTCCTCGCAGTACTCGAATGACTGGACTCCCTGGAGTCATCGAGAAACCTTGAGTAGGGTATTTCAGCAACGGTGAGAAAAGCAAGTTCATGCTTCAGAGAATCTTGCTATGTGAACTCTGGAAATCACTGCTTGGTTTTAACTGCCCCCCGACCCCCTAGTGAGGAGGTTGCTGTGAGGACTTTCATGCTCTTTCTCTCAGGGGGAACTCGAGTGATTCTTCACCTGGAGGGGGGAAAAAGTGTTGCCACCCATCCCGAGTGATTCAGATCCCACTTCGAGGACACCATCACCACCACCAGACTCCGTGTGAATCACTCAGAGCCTGTGGAGCAGGTGGACGAGAAACTTCGAGTGCCCGAGAGCCGCAGGTGAGGTTTGTTTCCCCGAAAGACAGACGTCATGCTTCAGAGTCATGCCTCGGAGACTCGAAGTGCCTCAAATCGAAACTGGCTCTGCCGCAGACCTCATGTGTGGGTGACATGGACTTCAGCCCCCGAATGGGGATGTGGCACAGGGTCTACCTTCCAGCTCTGACTCAGCCCACTGTGCCCAAGTCAATAAGCCCCAAGCAACAACCACATAAACAGACCCGACTACTGTACCTCCTCAGGCAAGCTGACCACCAAGTCATTTTTCGTCTGTCCGACGAGCGCCTGCCAGAAATATTCACTGCATGCGGCCAGCACAGCCCGGTGGGCCCGGAACTCCTTCCTCTCCACGATGAGAGTCACGTCACAGAGAATATCCTTTTTCCGCTGGTCATTGAGGCCCAGGAGGATGTTGGTACAGTGGACTGTGGACTCATACACATACATGGGGGAGTCAGGCTTCTCATCCACAGACATGCCGTTGACACCCTGCAAGAGAGACAGGCCGGGTCAGAGAGAAGGTGTGAGAGAACACGCCCGCTTCCTGCGCCTCCCGCCAGGAGCTGCTCAGCAGCGTGTGCATGTTCCACCAAAAATACAGACTTATTATTATTTTTTTTTTAAAAAAGCTACCCGTGACGTATTCAATATGTCAAACACAGTAACAAGAAGTCTCAAAATGGAGACGTTACTGGGCCCAGTCGAGCAAATCAATGAACAACAGGAGGACAGTGCTTTTATTATTGAATCACCATGCGATGCAGTTACAAGCTTTCATGTTTGAGTTTCAATCATACAATGATTAGACACCTATCCCTCCACCAGTGCACATTCTCCACTACCAATGTCCCCAGTATAACCCCCCTTTCCAACACTCCCCCTGCCTCCATGGCTGACAGTTTCCCCCACACTCTCTCTCTACTTTTGGGAATTATGGTCTGCAACACAGATACTGAGAGGTCATCATGCTTGGTTCTTCATCTACTTTCAGCACACACCACCCATCCCGAACGATTCCTCCAACCAGCATTGACTTTGTGATTTCTTCTCTATCCCAGCTGCCTTCTCCCCCAGATCATGAGACAGGCTTCCAACTCCTGGCCTTTGTGTCTACTGACCTTGGGTGTCCGTCTTCTATTATGTTACTGTATATTCCACAAACGAGTGCAGTCCTTCTATGTTTGTCCCTCTTATTCTGACTCATTTCACTTAGCACGATACTCTCCATGTCCATCCGCTTTTAAGCAAGTTTCATGACTTCATCTGTCCTAACAGAACACACACTCATTTGTGTTCTTCTTGTTTTTTTTTTTTTTTTTTGAGGGGCCCCTCGGCGGAGCTTACACCAAGCAGGGCTCAGGAGGCCACACCGTGCCAGAGACTGACATTTAGGTCGTGAGCATGTGCTCCAGCCTTTGGGTCTATGTCCCCAGCTCCCAGAACATGTGCCTGGAAAGTCATATCATTGACGGCCATCCTTACTCCTTATATTGTGTCCTTTTACAGTACTCCCAGTTATGGAGCCAGATCTTTTTAAAAAATTCATTTTTATCTTTCAAATTTTATTTATTTTATTTTTAAATTTTTGGCATGAGAGAATTTTATTAACAATTAGCACAGCGGTAGGGTGTTTGCCTTACAAGCGGCCAACATGGCCGACCCGAGTTCGATTCCTCTGCCCCTCTCGGGGAGCCCGGCAAGCTACCGAGAGTATTCGATATGCCAAACACAGTAACAACAAAGTCTCCAATGGAGACGTTACTGGGCCCGCTCGAGCAAATCGATGATCAACGGGAGGGCCTTTACCTTTACCTTATTAAAGATATTCTAGTGATATAATTTGTTTCTTATGTTAATTTTCCATTAATCTAAATTTTTCCATAATATAAATATTTATCAATCAATGCAAGTAAAGTACATTTGGGTAAACTTCAGAGTATAAAATATATATCCTTTCAGTAAGAACTGAAAGAACTTACCAGTCTAGTTCAAATTCCCCGAGGAAAACTGTCTCTCCTATTCCAGTTATTCATTTTCTTTTTCTTTTTATTTAAGTGAATGGCCATGAGATATAGTTACAAAGCTTTCATGATTGAGTTTCAGTCATACAATGATCGAATACCCATCTCTCCACCAGCGTACATTTCCCACCACCAATGTCCCCAGTATCCCTTCCACCATTCCCACCATACCCCACCTCCTGCCTCTATGGCAGACAGTTTTCTTCTTATTCTCTCTACTTTTGGGCATCATGGTTTGCAATACAGACACTGAGAGGCCATCATGTTTGGTACTTTATTTACCTTCAGCACACCTCTCCCTCCTGAGTGATCCCTCCAACCATCATTGACTTAGTGACAGCACAGCGGTAGGGCATTTGCCTTGTGCGCAGCCAGCCCAGCCGATCTGGGTTTGATTCCTCCGCCCCTCTCAGAAAGCACAGCAAGCTACTAAGAGTATCTCACCCTCATGGCAAAGCTTCGCAAGCTACCTGTGACATATTCAATATGCCAAACACAGTAACAACAAGTCTCAAAATGGAGACGTTCCTGGGCCCACTTGAGCAAAATCGATGAACAACGGAGGCCAGTGTTTGTTTGGTTTTTTTTATTAGTAAATCACCTTGGGGTACAGTTACAGACTTATAAACTTTCTTTCTTGCATTTCAGTCATACAATGGGACATTTAAAACACTTATATGCTTTTTTTTTTTTTTGCAGGTAGGCACCCCTGTCACTGGACACATATATAGTATATGTGGTGCTGGGGATACAACTGAGGTTGGCAATGGGCAAGGCCAGTACCTAACCCCCTGGACTCTTTCTCCAGCCCCCAAACACAAACACAAGCATTCTTCTTTTCTTTTCTTTTTTCTTTTCTTTTCTTTTCTCTTTTTTGAAAGTCACACCCAGGGACTGGAGCGATAGCACAGTGGGTAGTGCGTTTGCCTTGCACGCAGCCAACATGGCTGACACAGGTTCGATTCCCAGCATCCCATATGGTTCCCCGAGCACCGCCAGGAGCAATTCCTGAGTGCATGAGCCAGGAGTAACCCCTGAGCATCGCCGGGTGTGACCCAAAAAGCAAAAAAAAAAAAAAAGTCACACCCAGCAATGCTCAGGGGATACTCCTGGCTCTGAAATCAAGAACCATTCCTAATGGTACTCGGGGGACCATATGGGATGGAGGGGATCAAACCTGGGTCAGCTGTGTGTGCAAGGAAAGTGCCTTACACTTTGTACTACTGCTCTGGCCCCACAAATATTCTTTATTTTTTCACTGGGCAAATATTCACTGCTGTTTCTCTATAGCGAGCATTAGGCTAAATGGTAGGAACTTCTGCTTTCATAGAATTTACACACAAATGTGGGAATTCAGTGGTTACAGACTGTTGCTAGGGAATATGAAAGAGGAAAAAAAAAACCCTTAGGCTCTTAAAAAGTACTACAGCTTGACTGTTCAGTAAGAAAGCTCAGTGGTAGAATGGCTCAGCATCAGGGCACTTATAGCCCTGATTTTGATCCCTGACATCCCAAAATTTTTATGAATTTTTTTGGGGGCATACCAGAAGATATTCAGGGCTTACTCCTGGTTCTGTGCTTAAGGATCACTCCCAGCAGGGTCAGGGGACCACATGGGGTACTGGAGATTGAATCTGAATTGGCCTTGTGCAAGGCAAGCATCTAATCTGTATTATCTCTCTGGTCCAATAGTTTTAATATTAAATGCTAATATATACACATATACACTTCAAAACTTGGTAGTTTGATTTTGTTAGCTGACTGAAAAGAAACTTGCATATATTTATGGTCCCAATTAAACTATTAACTGAGATTTGTGTTAAGAGAAAATAAGTTATTTTGAAGTATTTGCAATGCTCTCTTGATGAAGTACATGTAAGGTCCTAGACAGAAATTTGACCAAGCAGAGAAAGCATCCAATCACAATGTATAATTTAACAACTGAACTAAACAACATGCATACTGAGTAGATATTGCAATTGCTCTCTGCCACTTTAAGACAAAGCAAAACCAATATAATGCTATTATTACTAATAAAAAACTCTTGAGTACATTTTGTTGTCATTATCTCAGTAGACTTGATGTATTTTCTCTTTAAGGAAATATAGTATGTCACATTAGAAGTCACAGAAAAGATGGATTCCCCAGTGTATATTACTTTAACAAAAGAGTTCTTTCCTTTTTTGAAAAAGAAGCACATTGACTTTTGATGCCAGGGATTAAATCCTGAGATGCATACATACGAAGTCTATGCTGTACAACTGAGCTGCATTTCTTGCCCCTATATTGACATTTAAAAACACCCAGTGGGCTCAGAGAGATAGTACAGAGATTTACAGCACTTGCCTAGCATAAAATTGACCCTGGTTTAATCTTGGCACTGCATATGGTACCAGGAGTGATCCATGAACACCACCAGGAGTTAGTCTTGAGCACAGCCAAGTGTGGCCCCCAAATAAAATCCACCAAAAATCCAGTATCATAATTTAAATACAGTAATGTTTACTAGTAATATGAATTCTAATAGTGAATCTTATTTTCTTTTTAGCATTATTCTTTCAAAAAGTTTATATTCAATACACTTCATAGTATATGCAATGATATGAAAATCAGTGAACACCCATCACCACCAAAAGGACCCTATGCTCCTTGAGCCTCTGTGCCTCAGCTTCTGAAACCACAAGAAGTTGAAAATTAGTTGCACTTTTACCCTTGTATAATGGAATCATACACCTTGCATCTTTTATGCGTAGCATCCTTTACTAAGTATAGTTTTATTTTGTATGTGTGATTCATGTACTCCGGCCTGATAGCACAGCGGTAGGGCGTCTGCCTTGCACGCACCCAACATGGCCGACCCGAGTTCGATTCCTCCGCCCCTCTCAGAGAGCCCGGCAAGCTACCGAGAGTATCTCGCCCGCACGGCAGAGCCTGGAAAGTTACCCGTGGTGTATTCGATATGCCAAACACAGTAACAACAAAGTCTACAATGGAGACGTCACTGGGCCCGCTCGAGCAAATCGATGATCAACGGGAGGACAGTGACAGTGACAGTGACAGTGATTCATGGACATTGTTGTATTCTGCCATTCTGTGACTGGATTTCGATTTGATTCATTTAAAATTTCTGTTCTTTGCTTGATTTTTGACTTCTTTTGCTTTAGCTATTATTTATAGCTTAATTCCCTCTTACTTATTGGTATGTTATTTTATTATTTGTCTTAGGAGTCCTAATATTCTTCTTTAAGTTATCACAACTTACTCTCAAGTGATAATGTACCAATTCATGCGGACCTTACAACATTTTGCTCAAGCGGGCCCAGTAACGTCTCCATTGGAGACTTTGTTGTTACTGTGTCTGGCATATCGAATACGTCACGGGGAGCTTGCCAGGCTCTGCCGTGCGGGCGAGATACTCTCGGTAGCTTGTTGGGCTCTCCGAGAGGGGTGGAGGAATCGAACTCGGGTCGGCCATGTTGGCTGCGTGCAAGGCAAACGCCCTACTGCTGTGGCGCAATCTGTTAGCACGTGGTACCTTACAACATATGTTCTCTTTTCCTCCATTCTGGTATTGTGCTATTGTCATGTATTCTACTTCTACAGACATGACAATACATCCCATGATCATGTTTGTTTAACCAATAATATTTTGAATATTTTATATACTAAGACTAAAATTAATATACATACAATTTCCTCCTATCCAAAGAACTTCTTTAATATCACTTCCACTGAGGTTATGCTGGAGTGTGGTGAGTTTTCAAAACACACAGACTGAGAGACTCGAGCACTAGGAATCTGTTTCTCACAGTTCTGGAGGCTCGGAAGTACAACAACAAGGTGTCAACTTATTTGCATATTTTTGGCGAGAGTTTTCTTGATGACATGCAAACAGTCACTTCTCCCCACGTCCTGTTCTCTCTTTCTCCTTGTCTACAACACTAATCCTAACACAGGGTCGTCATCCTAATGATCCTCACTAAATCTAAACTAAATCTAAATCTAAACACTTCACTAAATCTAAACACCTTCTAAGATCATCACATTGGGGAGTAAGCTTTCAAGTCGGTGAGCTTGGGATGCTGGGGATAGAACCAGGTCAATGGCATGCAAGGCAAGTGACCTGCTCCTTCTATTATTGCTCTGATGTTCCCTTTGATGCTTCCTTTGAACACTTTTATTATAATGTGTCCTGATGTATTTATCTTCTTGGCTGTGGCTTTTGAGCTTCTTGGATGGGTCATTTATAGTTTCATAAAATTTGGAAATATTTCTATCACTATTTCTTATAATGTCTTTGTCAAACATTTTATCTCTTCTCCTCTTTGAGGGGTGGGGGCAGGGCTGGGGGCTAGACAACCTGAAATGAATTATCCCACAACTCACAGATGCTCTGCTCATTTTTTGTATGTGTGGTCTTTATTTCACTCCGCATTTCATTTTGTAGTTTTCATTGGTAAGATTTCAAATTCACTAATCTTTTCTTCTGCAATATCTAATCTGTCACTGTTTTCCATTAGCATAATATTCATCTCAGACATGGCGATGCTTAACTCTGAAAGTTCAATTTGAGTCTTTTTAAATCTTCCATATCTCTACTGATGATAGTAAATGATCCCTCTGACTTCATGAACATTTAGACTACAGTAATAATTTAATTTTCAATGCTCTTGCCTGTTAATTCTAACACCTGTTTCAGTTCTGTTTCAATTGATTTGTATTTGTGTTCACTATGAGTCACTTTTCTGCTTTTGTGCATGCCTGGAAACTTTTCACTGGATATTAGACACTGTGAATTTTATCTTGTTGAACACCTGATATTTCTGTATTCCTGTGAATATTCTTAAGCTTTATTCTAAGACATAGTTGAGATATAGAAAACAGTTTGCTTCTCAGGGTTTTTTTTTGATAGTTGTTAGGAGGGAACAGTGGAATTTAGTCTAGGGCATGTTGTTCTCCACTACTCAATCAAGACTCTTCTGAATATCATTCACCCTTGACCCTTTCTTTACTCAATACCCCTCACTGTTTCCTTATACATGGGTGTTAATGAATATGATGCAGAATATTCACTGTACTTCTGCTGATCAGAGGAGTTCACAACAATGCAACTCAGCTCCTTGCATTCTTACACTAGTTCTTAGTATCTCCAGACTATGAGGTCATCTCTTCAACTGAGGAGTTAGTCAGGGTCTTTGGTTCTGTGTCACTGCCTTAAAATTCAAAATATCAAACTGGGCTCATTTATTTTCCTTTTCTTGGAGATCAGTGCCCTTTGTTGCCTAACATTTGATATCTTGACAGTCAGTACTTCATTTATTCATTCTTGAGAACTACTCCTGGTGCTCAGAGGCTATTCCTAGAAAAATGCTCAGGGATCATTATTGGTGGTGCTCAGAGAACTAAGAATTGTCAGGGACCAAACCTGGTACATTTTTATAGTGGTTTTTGGTGGGAGGAAAAATCTTGTACCTGTTGTTCCACATGGTCTGCATGCAAGGTCCTGGATTTATTATTTCTATTATAGTTATATCCAGTACTATACAAATAGTAGCTAATCATATTCAAAACATTTTCTGTACTATAAATAGTAGGCTATGATACCTAATTAAGAAAAAAATGTTCCTACAAAGAATTTTTGGTTCTTTGGTAGTGTAGTAAAAGAGTGAGCATATGCAAGTTTTATTGTCTGGAATCATTTTTCATGCAACAAAAAAAGCATTCTAAATGACACAACTCAGCTATGATGAACGTAAGTCATGGGATAAGATTGAACTGTCTGTTACTAGTTAATTGCTGCTAAATCATTACCTAGTAAAAAGACAACTATTTTTTATGCTACCTTCTTTTCCTTGAAATGTTTTTAGGATTTCCTCATCTCCCGGGCAGTGTCCAAAGTTTAATGTATTTTCTCCATTTTTAGTTCTAAAATTATACATTGTTCATATTACATTGTTTTCTCTATTAGCCTGGTGAGACTGAGGGTTTTTTCCTTTTAAGCCACAACAGCATCCTATGTAGCAGACAGCACTCAAAACTGGGTGAAATAATTACCGTTCTACATGTAGACAGTGCACTTAATTTTAAGAAGCAGGAGATTTATAAGAGACACCTCATTTTTAAAATGCATTTGTGTGTAAATTGTATTAATGGACTTCTACCAAGAATTGAGAGGCTTATGTGGAGAATTCAGAGTCATAGATTTTACAGAAACACGTGAAACAAAATCAAAAGAGAAGTAAAAGTTAAGTCAATGGAAAATGGACTGGACCAGTAATCCAGGACTTCTAGTTTACCTCTGACTGAGTTTTTGGAGTTGGGTAGATGACCTTTTTCTTTTCTTTTTATGTGCCCAAGCATGAAGCAGCTTTGGTCACCAACTCAGACATCAAGATAGGATCAACAAAGTACCATCTGCTTTTCTCCCAACTAATGTAAGAGCAATACCACCAATGAAGTGTTTCTTTGCCACTACTAGGGGTTTAAATCACCGCACTTCTTCTGGACCTGGTTTCATGTTTGCAAAATGAAAAGCCTGGACTGAAAAATCATCAATTTCTTAAAATTCTGTAATTTCCTGAGGTTTATTTTCTTCTAAAAGAAACACGCCTCATTGATCAGAAGATGGATACTGTCATTTAATTTTTATTGTTTTAAAAACTTTTTAATTTAATCACTGGGAGCTAGACCCTTACAAAGCTGTACATAATTGGATTTCAGTCATACAGTGTACCAACACCCGTCCCTCCACCAATGTACATTTCCCAGCACCAGTGTCCCCAGGTTCCCTCCTATCACCCCCGACTCCGACTCCCTCAGGGGGCATTGCAATTTGCAATGCTGATACTGAAAGGTTATCAAGAAGAATATCCTTTTACCTACTTTTAACCCTCAGATTTTATCCAGCGTCATCATTCTCAGCTATTGTTGTCATAGTGGTCTCTTCTCTATCTTACCTACCCTCAACCCTACACATGCTTGTAGTTAGTTCCAACCACTGACCAGTCCTCCTAGTCCCTGTTTTTCCTGGTCATAGGTATTGTCTTCTACTAGGATACTGTCATTTTAATTGAGAGTCACCACTTTCCTTGCCACTAGAAACACCTTTTAATGAACTCTTTGTGATTGCTGATATTGCTCTGCTTGGCAAAACTACCCCTGTAACAGGAATGACTCTAACAACAAATGTAAGAAACCAAATCTGTGTGAGTAGGAACTAGGACCTGGCCCCTGGTCCCAGATCTGTCCAAATTAAGATCTGTCTGTCTGGATAGTTCATATCGTGTCTTTCAGAAAATGGAGGGGGACAAGTCCCCTTGAAGTGAAATTACCTGTAGGAAATGGGGAAACCAGACCTACGTGAGCACTGAGGCACAACTAGGTGGAACTGATGCTGTCAGCACCTTTAGTCCTGGATGTCTTAATCCCGATATCTGTTCCCAGAACCATGACTGAGCATGGGAGTATAAACTAATGTGCCACTATGTGAAGCTCCACAGAGGCTGAGCCTGTGATCCCAAGTGGGTACTAAGCCAGCACTGAACAGATATCAGACCCACTAGGCAGGAGCAGCCACCAACAGTGGGCAAGCCAAAGCAGTGGAGAGGGTCTCAGCTCCCAGCTCAAAGTCAAGATGGTCCCTTTTTGGATCAAAGATACTTGGAGGTGAGGTTTAAAAAAAGACTCCAGGAGAGATAGGATGGTGGATAGGGGCCTTGCCTTGCATGAGGCATCACTATGGTCCCTAAGCACTGCCAGAAATGATTTCTGAGCAGAGCCAGAAGTAATCCCTAAGCACAGCTCGGTGTAGCCCAAGAACCAAGTCAAAACCAAGAAAAAATTCCATATCCTCTAATAGAGCATGTTGGTTGGGGAGGAGGCATAACAATAACCTTGAATCAATGATGCAGGTTTTAAGAGTGAACTGATTCAACCTGGAGTCTCTGCTGTTTTTTTTTTTTTAACTGAATCATCCAGAGAATTCTGGAAGACATTCAATGTGTTCTAGCTCTATCAAATTCTCTGTTGTTAAATAGTAACCTGAAGGAAGATTTTCTGGATTTTATTACATTGTTCCCAAATATTTTTTTCTTCATGACTTATCAGTACTAATTATCTTCTTGATCTTTGCATTTCTATCGTATCTGACCATGTTCTTCTCTGTCAAACCCTCTTCAAGCTTAGTGGAACATAACATTTCTTCTTTTCGAAATCAGCCCTTTCCTCAGGTACTACCTCAAGTTATTGCAAATGCTCTTCTTGGATCTCCTTCTTTTGTGCTTGTTTTTGATTGACAAAACCCAACACAAATCCTGTGTCTCCAACCATGCTTTATGATCCACTGTTTTCTTTTAAAAATTTGGTTAACTAATATTCGTCAAAAAACAGACTCTCAATGCAACAGATCCTGAAATCTCTAGCAGAACCCATGAGATCTAAGAATGAAACACTTTGTAGTGAGTTACCAAGCCCAGAATAGCATGCAGGAGGAGGCTGACAGCCAGTCTTCACACTAAGCATTAGACAATGTGTTAAAGTGTGTAGACATTAGCTGAAATGAGAGTATAAGGAAGCTTTCCAAAGGTTCAGATTTAGGTTTTGGCTGGATCTCTTTCTTCTTTCTGTAGGCCAAAAACCCCAGCTGCACATGTACAAACATACATACCCCAATCATCTTATCATATGGTTCAGCAGTAAAAGTTAATTACTATTATTTTATCATAGTATGCGCATCCTCTTAAAAAACTCCCAAGACCACAACTCTTATCACTCAAAAGATAAGGTATTAATGAATGCAGAATCACTTAATAACTCATCCATTCACTGCTCATTGTTTGGTCATATTAAAAAAAGTCTAATACTTCTGAAAGTAGAAATTTAAAAAACTAAGAAGAAAAAAAAGAAATCCACTAAAAAAAGAAAAAGACCCATAGTGGGAAATATGAAAAGCTGCAATTCACAAAAAAGAAGGATGTTAAGTTTTTCAGACAACCTGTCACACCTAGAGTGTTTCAGATGAAGAGAAATAAATATGCTTCACAGGTAATGAAAAAAGACCAAATTATGAGCCATTTCACTTGAAATTCCAACCACATTTCCCTTAGAAACAGTGCATTAAGTAAATACTTCTGTGAATCAAACACTAAATTATTTAGTAATTGCTGAGTAAATTCCTGCTCTTATCAAGCATGCTTTAAGAAAAGTTATTTACTATGAAATCTTAAGGGTTAGTTTCCATAAGAGAAATTTTAGAGAGCATAGGGCCAGTAAAATCACTAACTTATTATTTCTGGATTGGAAACACTTTTCAACCTCATAGAGGCTCAAACTTCTTACTTAAAGCGAAAGCAATCCAATTTCAGTATTTTCTAAGGGCCTGTCACTTAATGTCTCTAATGCCTTTGATAGCTAAAGGAAGGCCCTGACACAGAACAGCTAAAATGTTTCGTGTTCCTTATTTACTCAAACACTCCATCTGCGTGTGTACTACTTAGTGCCAAGGGAACTGAAATTTAAGGTTGTCGTTAGGAGGAAGCACTTGCAATTGTATCATCAAATCCATAATAGCTCTGAATGGTTTTTAGACTTCAATAAAAACTTCCATTTCCCTTGACCTTTCAGGAGGAAGTTCAAGCTACTGACATGGTTTTCAACAATGGTTTTTATGGCACACTTCAAAAATATTTTTAAAAATTAGGGAAGAAGATGGAGAGTTAAGGCACTTGCCTTGCATGTGGTTGACTGGTTCAATCCCTGTCACTGCATATGGTGGTTCCCCCCCCCCCCCCCCCAAGCACTGCCAGGAGTAATCCCTGGATATAGTGTTGAGAAGTAAGCCCTGAACCTCATAGGATATGGCTCCAAACATATAATACACACCGAAATTAAGAAAAGTAATAATAATCTTAATTGGGGGGGGGCGGACTTTTGTTTTTGTTTCATTTATTCTTTCAAAAAGATAAAAAATTAAACAAAAGCAAATGCGCCAAAATAAAAACTAACCTCCCCCTCCCCAATTGCTGGTAATAAAGTATTGACAACCACTAATGCTTCTGTATTTAAATTCAAACTGCAGTCAGGCAGGGGGAGATAGAAGAGATGGAGAGAGAAGAAGCATTAAGATGCCAGTGGCAGACCGTATGTATTAGCCTACAGATAATGATCAAAGACATATGATGCATCCGACAAACCAGAGAGCATTAGAAAGTTTGACAATAAATCAATGTGAAGATGGATAGCAACGGGGCTCATACAATGATGGCAAGTTTCATCTCTGGAAAACAGTCCGGCATTGCTTAGTCAAACTAAGGATATAATACATAGCTTATGATCAAGTACAGAGGCTATAACCTAGGAACATTCCCGCACATTTGAAACAGGAATTCTGGTCTAGTCTTCACTGCAGCATGGATTAGAATAACTCCTCATGGAAAACAACACAGGATCTGCCAGCAGTAGAATGAATAAACTGCAGAATGTCCATGTATTAAAATAATGGAAGAATACAAAGCTAATCAAAGCCACCAGAACCACACAGATGAATACTGAAAGTTAATAACGAATACTGGGCCAGGAAAGCAAAGCCAAAGAATAACATACAATCAAATTCCATTTATTTCAAATCCCCAAACGTGCAAAGATTAAGTATCTGAGAGGCATATATGTAGGAGAAAAAAAATATTAAAGAAAAGCCTGAGAACAGAGGCTCCTTTTATGAGTTGAGAACTGTCACTGCAGAGATGGAGGGGTCTCAGGGGTGTCATCATGACTATTGCTTGACATTGGTGATAGGTCGAGACATATTCACTTTATGCTAAATTATACATTTGCCTTAAGTACTTTTCTATACCTACATTGTATGTAATAAGAAAACCCTACAGATACCCTCAAATTAAGAACTGCAGGAAAGAGTCAGGAACTCAAGTTACCTGCCCGAAACACCTACTCATAATAATAACAACACATCTGTAATACTAATCAAAATCATATAATACAAACTATCAAGGTCCTAAGAGTGGATTCAGGGTTTCAAATAAAAATACCACCATACCTTCTAGCCTACCATTAAAAAATTATTTAATGAATCATCATAAATTACAAGGTTCCGAAATTATTCATGATTGAGTTTCAGGCGTACTATGTTCCACATCCATCCTTTTACCAGTGTCCCCTTCTTTCCTCCAATGTCCCCAGTTTCCCTTCCACTTTCCAGCCTGCTTCTATGGCAGACATTTTCTCTTTTTACTAGACTACAATTTAAGGTTAAGAAGGGTCCTTGTGGAGTGAAGGTACAGTGGGAAGGCCTTGCATGCGGCCGACCCGGGTTCAATTCCCAGCATCCCATATGGTCCCCTGAGCACCACCAGGAATAATTCCTGAGTGCAAAGCAGGAGTAACCCCTGTGCATCACTGGATGTGACCCAAACAGAAAAAAAAGAAGGGTCCTTAACAGACATAGAATGAACGTACTCATTTGTGGCATATTAATATATATATATGTATATATATATATATATACACAAAAAAACCCCACCATCCACCCATTGTTTATTGATTTGCTTGAACGGGCCCAGTAGCGTCTCCATTTTGAGACTTGTTACTGTTTTTGGCATATTGAATATGTCATGGGTAGCTTGCCAGGCTTTGCTGTGTGGGTGAGATACTAGCTGGGCTCTCCGAAAGGGGCAGATGAATCGAATCCGGCTTGGCCTGGCTGGCTGCGTGCAAGGCAAACGCTCTACCGCTCTCTCTCTCTCTCTCTCTCTCTCTCTCTATACATATATATATATACATATATATATATATGTATATATATGTGACTAGTATCCAAGGTCAGTAGAAACAAGGATCAGGAGGACTGTTCAATGGTTGGAAGTTTGCCTACAAGTGGTAAGGGTGAAGGGTAGTTAGGATAGAGAAGGGACCACTACAACAAGGATAGTTGTAAATGATCATTCTGGACGACTTGAGTGCTGAAAACAGTGTAAAGAGACAAACATGATAATCTTTCAGTACTATAGTGCAAGCCATAATTTCAAATTTATTTTCTCTCTTATAAAAATACCAAATCAGATCAACATACTTCTACTTCCTTAACTGAATAAGGAAGAAATGAAGATGGGAGGAAGAATTTTCGTTATTAAAAGTTCCCCTCTTATCCATGGCAACCAAAAGAAAGGCTGAATCTTGGGTGAGTTTCTTAACAACAGAAGCTAGTGTTCACTGGGTCTGAACAGGCAAGTTCTCAGAAACTGTCTTGGGCATGTGGCTACGGAATCAAGGGGCTGTCCATCCCTCCTTCTAAGTCTCCACTCTTGAGGTCAGACCACCAGGTAGGGGTTGGGGAGGTAGTGATGACTTGGGTTTAAGAATGACCCAGTGTATATATTGTTGACTCAAGAAGTAGGCAGGACTGCATGCTGTGCAATCATTTGGTAAAAGGTACTCCACACCAGGTCATTCAAGATATACAATTACTGTTAGTGGAGGTTGGGTGATTGTGGGAGTATGAGGGGTACACCAGGGAAGAAGTGAAGAAAGAAAAGAAAGCATGGAACTAGGGATTCACAGACTTACATGTGCAACTTTGTGATCATTTACCTGGCTCCCCACCTTCTACATTTTGATGCCTGCTTCCGTACTTTTGTGGTAAATCACACCCCCTCACCCCTGGTCAAGGATGCAGTGAAAACCACTGTTTGTTCTTCTGGAAAAGATCCATTTTTACCCGGGGCAAGTTTTCTTTTCTGTCCTGTCACTTCCCGTTTGTCTCTGGCACTACTTTTCTGTATTTATGTTCCCCATTTACATTCATATTTCACACATCACTGGCTCCCATTAGCATTTGCTTCTTGCCTACTAGGAAAGGGAGGACAGAGAAAGCCAGTTCTTGTCTTTCTGGGGGAATCTGTGTGAAATCGTTCGAAGTGTCCCCCTCTCTCCCTTCCCAAGCCAGACAAATAGGAGCTTCAAGCTGCTAATATGTGAGAAGAGATGAGGAAGAATGATCAGGGGGCTCCTTGAGTGCCTGGAACCTACTGACTTTATCAAGGTTTGGTGAGGGAAAATGTCAGGGAGGGAAAGGGGAGGAGAAGGGTTAAAATGAAAAGAAGAAAAGATCCATTTGACTCAGAGCACTCTTCAGTCAGCCTGGATTCTATCAGCCGCCCTGCTCCATGGGGAAATCATTACAGAGAAATGACATGCAAAGTGTGCCATGCAGCCTCTGAGTCAAACCAGAGGGAGGAGGATGACTCAACGGATCATTTTACATTTTAATAGAAGGCGCTGCAGCTTAGCACCAAGTGCGCACCCCCCTCCCCAAATCTTCTCCACCGGGTGGGAGGGGAGTTCCCAGAACCTGACAGAGATTATTCTGTCTTCGAAGAGAACCAAGTCAAAACTCAACGGAGAATCACAGACGAAGAAAAGACAACAGAGTCAAAGGCAGAAGAAAGGAGGAGACTGCCAGTCTGCCTCATCCCGACGCATTGCTGTCAAACAGGAATCGCAGCTAGAGAGACTGAACATGGTCCTTAGTGGGCATCAAATCTGCAAGGTGTCATGGGGAGGGGAGAAAGGGTGGGTTCTGGGAAAGGGAGAGAGAGAGGGAAGGAGGAAAGAAAGAGGAAAAGGAGAGAGAAAAGAACATATTTATGTGTTGGGACTGGAGAGATAGTACACAAGTAGGGCATTTGCCTTGCACACAGCTGACCTGGGTTCAATCCCCAGCACAGCATATGGTCCCCTGAGCCCCACAGTAGGAGTGATGCCTGGGCACAGAGAGAGCCAGGAGGAAGTCCTGAGCACAGTCAACCGTAGTCCTCCCCCCCAAAAAAAAACAACCGCAGAAAATATTTAATTTTGGGGACTGGGGATGTGGCTTAGGCATTGCATGGATAAGGCCCTGGTTTAATCCCTAACACTGCAAAAAAAAAAAAAAAAACAACTGAGTGATACAGTGAAAAAAATCTTGTTTTTAAATTAGTCTCCAGTCCAAAGATCAAACAGGGGACTTTGCTGTGCAATCAGCTTACCCAGCAGGCCTCTAACAACGCTGTTTTGTGTGTCCATGTGAAATCAAAAAGCAATATTCGCAATGCCTTTGCAAGAAGCATATCTCCTGGGCTAGTGACTGGCCCATAGGTGCTAATTTACCAAAGGTCAATTCATGCAGAGCAGGATTAGGGCCCTAGAGACTGGATTGTCAAACCTAACTCACTCTCAGAGTGAGGTCGGGGAGGAAGATGGCACCTTCAGACATGCTTCTGAGACAAGAATCTGCGTGTACGTGGAGAGGATCTCGAGATGTGGATGGGTTCACCCGTGTATTGGCACCGTGTCTATCAGAGCTGGTCCTGCTCCTGAGAGGGGAGGCTGCTGCTGATGGGCAGGAAAGAGAACAGAAGCTAGTTTCTGCGACTTGGTAGAAAGATCTCTTTCACCAAAAGGTACCTGATGAAAGGAAACTCATTTCTTATACACAACCAGGCTTCTAGGACCACATGATTCTGTCCTGAGATTTCTGTGCTGGGTTGTGTCTGGGGGTGGATAACATTGCGTCAGTTTACTGATCACTTGGTAACTACAACAATCAAAACTCAGCACCCAGAAAGCATGGTTTCAATCCCCAGCTCTGCCTGGTTCTCTAAGCACTCCTGGGTGTGTCTCCCTAACCAAAAGAAAACAAATGAATGGACCAATCCCACTCCAAAGGTGGGTAGCATTGAACAGGGGCAGAGAAGTCCTTGGGCTCCGGGGTCATTCTGGAAGTGCTCTGGGATAGGTCTGTGATTCTGTGCTGGAGCCTGGACACCCTCCCTCCTGTTTTTCCATTGACACATGATGGAAATCATGGGCAAACACATTGGCCAGCAGTTCCTCAAATCCCACAGCAGGTAGTAAAAGTGCTTGGACCATCTGTGACCATAAAAGAGATCAAATAGAGCTGATGGAGCTGGAGTTTTACCGCGGAGGTGAATAGCTCCCTGGAGAGAACAGGAAAGGTGTGTCAGTGGAAAGACAGAAGGCAAAAGAATTGTTTGGAGCCTTCTGAGTCCTGCCCCATCCTTAGCAGCATCCCAGAATGAGGCTGACTGGACAGTGGGGACACAAGTGCTCCAGGACGCTGGGTGGACCTCTTAAAAGACAGACTCTGCTTCATGCTGCCATCATGACCACTCACACAGCCCGCCTGTACCCATGTCAGATGCCGAGTGTAGGTCACGGAGAAGAAGGATGATAGAAAAAAGAGACGATTTTCTAACACACTCACTGTAATAAGCCAAGATGGTCTGGCTGGGTCCAGGGGAGAAATTTCTCTTTCCAGATGCTCTAACTTTGGCAGGTGGGACTGGGGAAGCACAGAGGCATTGGCGATGATGATCAGGAAATATTTCTCAGTTCTCAGCACTTCCGTGGCTGTGCACTTGTACATGCTTCCATTTTTACACCAATCACTTCACAGAGGGGCTCCTATTTAGACCCTGCTCTTCCATTTCCAAGTTGTACAGCTCTGGGTACCTTGATTAGACTCACTAATCCTTGATCTTCTCATCTGAAAAAACTGCTATGTGAAGATGAAATGGGCCAAAGCAGTAAGGTACATAAAGATTTTTTTTTTTTACAGCAAGTGTTCCACAAATAAGATCTATTATTATGGAAAGAAAATAATTTTCTTTGTGCAATAGATAAATGAGTGATTCTGGATAGATTGAGAGTTTTTTCTTTTTTGTTTAAAGAATCCATTTATTTTATTTTTTTCTTTTTTTGGTCACACCCAGCAATGCTCAGGGGTTACTCCTGGCTTTGCACTCAGGAATTACTCCTGGCGGTGCTCAGGGGACCATATGGGATGCTGGGAATCGAACCCGAGTCAGCCGTGTGCAAGGCAAACACCCTACCCGCTGTGCTATCGCTCCGGCTTTGAGAGTTTTCCCTTTTTTCCCTATCGGCCGTGCCTGGACTTGTATGAGGAATGATTTCTCCTGCTTACATTTGACGAAATGTCTATTGCTTGGTTCCCCTGTCTCTAGATTTAGGAGAGTTCTGGGGCAAAAAATGAGACGCAGTGTATGTTCTGGTGTTTCCTGAACTCTGACCATAGATCCACTAGTGCTTTCTCTCTGCAACATCCCACAAAGAACATGAAGGTCAAATCCAGCAATGTCCCAAAGAGTCCTCTGAGAAGTGCCAAAGAATCTGCTTGCATGGGGAATTATCCTCACCGCCACTTGACTAATTCTACACATATCAAGAATGTCTGCTCTATGGGCACTTAACCCTGATATATTTCTCTTTCATGCCAAGAGAAGGCGTCTGGCAGATGGAGACTTGTATTGATTCTCGTCTAATGACATTTCTTAAAAGATTCTATCCCCTTATATTTGCTCAAAGTACGTGCTTTGAATAGTACCCCCTCCTCCTATAGGCTTCCCTGTCTTCTCTCTCTGCTGCCTTTTGCATATGCTCATACAAATCAGAATCAAGGCTCTGGGGCGAATTTGCCAGCACTTGATGCTGACTGCTCTGTTCCCCGGGACAAACCCAACGAAATAGTGTCAGGATTCCTCATCTGTAAGGCAGCTGTCATGAACAGAAAGCGACTTAGAGCACAAAGAGGGAAAGCTCTTGGAACAATTCCTGGTAGCAAACATATATTAGAGATTGTTGACGTGGTATCTGGAGAGTGGCATCCCGGCTGAGAATCCAGACTCACAAGTCAGCTTGTCCAGCTCTGAATCTTTTTTTTTTAATTTTTATTAGTAAAACACCATGAGGTACAGTTGTAGACTTACAAATTTTTGTGCTCGGGTTTTAGTTATACAATGATTGAGTACTCATCCCTCCATCAGTGCCCATTCTCCACCCACTCTAATCCCAGTATCCCTCCCACTTCCCATCCCCCCATCCCACCCTGCCTCTGTGGCAGGGCACTCCCTTTTGTTCTCTTTCTCCTTTTGGGTGTCCAGCTCTGAATCTTGACCCCTGGTCACTAGCTGCAAAATCTCTTTGGTAAGACAACTTATCCTTTGTGTGCTCTGGTTTCCCCACTTGTGTACATAGGGTATGAAGAAGCTCATCTTTCCAAAGGGCTGTGAGGACTGGAATGCGCTCTGCTTATTCATTCATTCACCAGAAAGTTTCTGGCAATACTTGGTTTTCTTCCTCAACTATACCAACGTTTGGCATTTCCTTTCATTCCAGATTGGGCTCAGTTTGTCCCCGGTTCACATCTGAACTATATGCACCTCCTGTACCTAGTTCTGCCTAACTCTTCCCAGCTACCTTCCTATCTTCTGGAATTACAAGAGCTCTCTAACTTCATGGATTTGAGAATTTGGGTTAACTAGAATGAGGCAAGAAATCTGCACTTCAAAACCCCATGGCAAATGACCTAAGACAGTTCTATAAACTGGACTCTCCACGCCACTTACCACTCCCCTCCCCCATTAAAAAAGTTTTTTTTTGATAACATGGGCAGCTATTGCAGATCTTCTGAGTTTCCTCATATAGAAAAGAAAGAGAAGATCAGTGTCCTAAGAGACTTTTCTGAGATTTAAATATGATGGCTCACACCTGACCACCTTTAGGTCTTCCCCTCATCCTCCCCCTGCCCACCCCCGCTACTCCCCAGGGTCACAGCAGGCTGTCAGTATTACCTCTGGGCAAGCAGCAGCCTCACAGTTACCTGGACGACACTTTAAGCCGCTGTATTATGTTCGAGATACCCTAGGAAGTCCCAAGTGATCCTCTAGTTAAGCCTCAACCCCAAGCTTCTGCTTGCACTCTGTTTTCCTTCCCCACCTTCTGTTACCCTTGTATCACTGAAATCCTCTCCAAACTTCCTGCACACATACCCAAACTCTCTGGAGCTGCCTATGCATCCTGGGCCACCTGTATGTCTGCCTTGGCTATCCATTCATCTGTAGATAACACTCTGAGCAATGCAAACATGAAAGTAGCAGACACTCAGACCTTCAAGGTGTGTCCAAAAGTGTCCAAAAGGATGGGAAACTCCAAAGAGGTTAAGAAAAGCTTCCAGTGAAGGAAAAGCAAACATGCGTCAGTCTCCTACGTGTTCTCCAGGTCCAAAATTTGGGGGCTTGATTATTCATGAACAGTGAGACATTTTCTCTGTTGGTGCTTCACCGTCTGGATCTTGTGAGCTGTTCTACACTGAAAAGACGTTTCTTGCTCATGCTTATAAAAGATGATTCTGATTCCCTCTCCACTAACCAGAATTCCCACTTTTCCCATTTTCCCATCTCAAACTTCCCTCTGGAGGGATCAATCATGTTATTCTGTTTCTGTGGCACCTTGGGCTGCAGGTCCTCAGGAACTGATGCACACAGGAGCCCTTTCCATCTGGAATTGATTCCTCAGGATGTTTTCAGAATATGACTGAGCTTGGCAAGACCATTGTTACCTGGGGCTATGCTGCTTTGGGGACCACGCCTGACTCTGGACGGCCTGGGAATGAGTTGGTAAGAGAGGGATCAGCAGGCTGGAACCCACCCTCAGATGCTAAAAGAACATGCTTTAATTTTATGCAAAGTGGTTAGATAACAAACTCCCCTTTAATAATGTATAATTTGGAATTGTAAGACATTAGAGTCACTGTGACCAAATGTAAAAAACAAACTAATCGCTTAACAACATCCTGGGAAAGTGGAGGTGTGTGCATACAGTCCTGTCCAGGAACAGGCCCTTATGCTGGTTTTCTGATCAGCTTAGAAAAATATTAATTAAAGAATAGCTCATGTGTGATAACCATTCCCTATTGCCATGGCTCCACAATTGTTTGGGAAGAAATTAGATGTTCACCTGTTAAAAAATTTCTTTTAAAACTTTTGTTGTTTTGTTTTAAAAAGGATCTCTTGAAACTAGAAGGGGGGAAAAGCAACACCTTCTTTAAAACATATCAAACAGAGTGGCCCAGCAGAAGTTCATGCACACAAAATGCCCAACTATATTTCTTTTCAATAGAACTCAGGCAGAGTGAAAGACATTCCTGGCTTCTGAGCTTTCACTGGTTACCTAGGTTGCAAAGGATACCAAAAGAAGCTCACACCAGGAATTCTTAGTGAGAATGCCAGTCAAGAAAAAGTTCATAATCCTTTCAGATTTTAAATTTTGTGTGTCTGTGAGGAGGAAAACCATTTAGTATTTTGGACAATTGGAAAAGAAGACCAGGCCAGACTGTGTCTGCTACACTATGGCTTTGCACTCATCAAAGGCAGAGGGAAGAGGTTTTGTTCTGGCTGCGGCTCCGTTATTCTTTGTCAAACAGTGGTCATATGAATACTGCTGGCTGTTTAATTAGAACAGAAAGGGACACACTTTTCTGGTGTCTCTCTTTGAGCACCAGAAAAGCATATTTAACTGAAGTTAGTGTATTAGCCTGATATTCATATCCAACATCTGATTACTTAAAATGGACCAGATTTGAAATCTATTAAGATCTCTTAATTATTTGTATGTGTTCACAGTTATTGCTTTTTTCAAAAGGAAGCATAGAAAGTTTAATGATTAATATACCAATTTCAAAAGCTTTTTCCTACAGATTGGACTAGACTCCATGGTCTTTATAGAATGATCATTATTTAGTTAATGAACTCAGCACACTGAATATTTCCCAGCCACCTGAAACACCCAAGTATTGTGTGAGTTTTTGGCCAATTAATTATCAATTACAACATCATAAAACATTAGCACAAAAATAGGAATAATGAAATTTAATTATACATTATTCTTCTGAGTTGCTGCAAATACTATACAAGACTGATTCTGATTAATAATTCATTCAGCAATAAAGTATCAGGAAAGATAATTATGCAGTGCCACAATTCTCACACTGATTTCCATAATTACAGATTACAACAGTGTTAGCAATTTAAAAGGTTAGAGAGCTGTGGTAATTTGCTATGTCACCCTCAGCTATATTAATGTCTCTCTTTGAGCACCAAAGATAATTGAAAATATAATAATGGACCAAATCAGATGGCTTGCCCATGTTCTCCTCACCTAAAACATCTCCAACCTGAGTATATTAGTAAAGTCAAGCCCTTGATAATTAGTCTTTTTGATTATTTAAGCAGACTCACCACTCACATTTCGTTTATAGGTAATGGAGGGGAGGAAATTTGTGAGGTATGCATGGACACTATGCAAACAAAGAAACATCTTCTACAAAAAAATACAACAAGGATATAATTATACTTGGTATGTATTTTTTTGGGGGCACAGCTATGAATTTATATGTGGCTATGTGCATAATCCTTACATGATTAGATCTGCCAAGTGACCCACATAACGGGAGTGGAGTCACTATCTTTGGTAATCCGGTACATGGTCGCAGATGAGGAGACACAAAGTTTATCCAATTACCCTCTCTGGGTCTTTTATGTATTGTGAAACACCAAACTACTCTTGCCTTTGAATTAGATTACTCTCTGAGAATGAAAACAGGCGCATCATCCTAGGATGATTTAGTCTGCTCTGCTTTCATTGCTTAGGAAAAAATGGCTAGCAACTTATGGCCTCTTCCCATAACCAGTATTTAAATAAAAATCCATCTGGAAGAAAAGCCCAAGTAAATAAGACATAGGGTTCTGCCTACAGAAAAAAAATCTCTTTCCTGCTCCTGTTGGTATATTTGGAAGATGAACACTGGCAGAGAGCATGGATATCCTTCTCTAAAATGTACTGGACTAAACTCATGTCCACTCGCACAGAGAAACATATGACCAAAACTCTCTGGCAGTAACATCTTAAGCCTCACTTAAACAAGTCTTAGCAGGATTCTGGGTGTCCTTGATAGACTGGGGCTTCCTCATTACAGAGTAGCCTTCCCCAACCTTTTCACACTTGCACACTCATCCGTGTCTTGCACACCAGCCCAAAGACCTGCAGTTAGAGCCAGGGTAGTAGACCTCTGGGTCCCAACCTTTCTATACCTTTACATCAGCACTGGTCAGCGGACTGGTGGTATAACACCAATGTTCTAAAGACAAAGACAGAACCTGGATTCAAGATTTAATTATAATCCACGCCCCCCCCCCCCCGCCCTGCAAAGATGACACTGTAAGACTTTTTTTTTTTTAAAAAGCAATGGTTCATGTTAGCATTCAGAGGGACTTGTACATAAAGGCCCTCCCGTTATTCATCGATTTGCTCGAGTGGGCCCAGTAACGTCTCCATTGGAGACTTTGTTGTTACTGTGTCTGGCATATCGAATACGTCATGGGGAGCTTGCCAGGCTCTGCCGTGCCGGCGAGATCCTCTCGGTAGCTTGCCGGGCAATCCGAGAGGGGCGGAGGAATCGAACTCGGGTCGGCCATGATGGCTGCATGCAAGGCAAACGCCCTACTGCTGTGCTATTGCTCCTGTACATATATGTTTGAATCTGGTAATCTTCCACCATGCAAATGTAGGTATAAAGGGATGAAATGGTTTACTCACAATTACAGAACAATTCAGCAGCAGAAACAGGAGAACACAAATGTCTCAGACTCTGGTTTGTACTATGTTGTATTAAAGAAAATACAGAAGGAAGACAGGTCTGCTGAGAACTTGGAGACAGTTTTGGTTCAAAAATTAAATCCCTTTATCTACACTTAATTTCCATTAAGCAGTAAGTATGTGACTAGGGACAGGGAGGTAAAGGGTAGTTCTAAGAGAACACCATAGACTTGTAACTCTTTGTGCCATTTTTTCAAGTAAAACTACAATGGGTTTCCTCTGTGTCACTTAGCACCTATTATTAAGTACTGCATTGCTTTTTCCTGGGCCTGTGCATTCTTCTTGGACCATATGTAGGTGACTGGTACAAAACCATAAAGGAGAGTGACACTTTGAAATAGAATTATTGTCTGTCCTTCTTCATTTACTTCCTTTTTCAAAGTCTTAGTCCCGGTTGGGAAATAAAACAGGCTCCCAGGATATTCTGTAAATCTGTTGTTGGACTCACCAGGAAACTCCAAGCAGATGATGTTGTTGCCTGTACTACGTAGAGGATCTTCAAGCTTGTGACAGGCAATGTAAGTGGCATACACATGCTAGCCCCCTGTTTGCAAGGTCCTGTATGGCCTTTGTACTTTGAAATTTTTAGGAGGGAGAGGGTTTGGGCCACACACAGAAGTGCTCACTGACTATTCCTAGGTCTGTGCTCAAGAATGACCCCTGGCGGTGCTTAGGGGGCCATATATGGTACAGGAGGGTTGAACTTTGGTAGCCTGCATGCAAGGCAAGCTATATTATCTCTCAAAGACTTCGATTTTCCTAACATCCTATAAAAAATTTGAAATGAAAAACATTTGAAGAATTTGGGCTGGAGCGATAGCACAGCGGGTAGGGCGTTCGCCTTACAAGCGGCCAACATGGCCGACCCGAGTTCGATTCCTCCGCCCCTCTCGGAGAGCCCAGCAAGCTACCGAGAGTATTCGATATGCCAGACACAGTAACAACAAAGTCTCCAATGGAGACGTTACTGGGCCCGCTCGAGCAAATCGACGATCAACGGGAGGGCCTTTTGAAGAATTTATAGTGTACATCTATATATTGGAATCAGTCTTATAGTATTTGCTGCAATTCAGAAGAATAATGTATAATTAAATTTCATTATTCCTATTTTTGTGCTGATGTTTTATGATGTTGTAATTGATAATTAATTGGCCAAAGACATTGTGACCTTGGGCTCTGGGCTCAACAGGACCTGGGAGCAGAGATCCTCTGCCTGCTTCCCCCAGTCTCTGGCGACCCAGGGGTCACGCCCTTAAGTCACCTACTGCTGGTGGCTTACCAGATGATCTCATTGGTCACCATGCAGAAACTCATGGATACTTCTCCAAGAAGGGAGCATAAAATAAGGCCCTATATCCATGCCACCGGACTCCGTTCCAGGCTGTTTTCATTCAGGGCACCCCAGAGTGGGGAGGGTAAGAGCCCTCCCTGCCCCAAGGGACCCAGCCGAGGCAGCCAACCACCACTACCCAACTGCCACCATGCTCCAGGCCTCTTTCCACACGCTTGGGCTGAGCCTCACATATGAGTGAACATATTCCTGGACCTCGAAGCCGCTTGACACATCAAAAGACACTCCCTACTCATTTCCATAGTTACCACACCATACTTGATGGGAATCGGACAGTAGGCAACAAATCTCAGAGGGAAATATATATATATATATGCCTATATACATATTTTCAGAGAACACCTGTAAAGGCAATTAGAGGCTACCGAAAAAGCCTCTGTCCCCCTTGGAGAGCCCGGCAAGCTACCGAGGGTATTCCGCCCACACGGCAGAGCCTGCAAGCTCCCTGGGGTGTGTTCAATATGCCAAAAACAGTAACAATAACGGGCTTCAATGGTCTGATGCTCTTTGTGTTCCTGGAGCAAGCAGACAACATTAGGCTATGTTAGCACATGACAGGGATGAATGGAGACGTTACTGCTGCCTGCTCGAGCAAATTGATGAGCAATGGGATGACAGTGCTCTAATACATATATATATATATATATATACATATATGTATATATATGTTTTTAATATAAACTAGGAGAAGTTGAGTTCTGTCCCAGAATGGCAAAATTCTGAACCTGTTACAGACCTCATCCTGCACTATGACTGATTTTCTTCCTTCCATCAACAAACATGTCTTGTGCACCTACAATGAACCATGCACAATGGAAGCCAGTGAAAACAAAATCATTATCTCATTAAATTAGGAAAATGACTTCAATAGTGGTGAGAACTGTGGGATTAATTATACCTCAAGGGTGATTTGGATGTACAACTAAAAGGCAAGCAACACACCACACCCCATGTCTGTTACTCATTTGGAAAACTTGCTGACTCTTCGCTTGAAAAATAAAAACCCCTATCTATGCCTAGTGAAAACCGAAGGCTCGTTGGGTCTCTGGCGTCAATCTGAAAAAGGAGATGGCAACTGAAAAACTGATTTTCTGACAACATTATTGCTCTGTGATGAAAATGAATGGACATAGTGTGAAGAGCCATCACTTAAAGAGATATTCCCCAGCTCTACCAAACTACTCAATCATGAAAGAGCCAAAACAGCTCGTCTATTTTCATCCAACATAACTATGGTGAATAAGTGGATTTGGTCTGTATTTTCCAGCACCTGAACAGTTGCCAAGGAGATAACACCTTTGGCAGGGACAACATTGGATGACTTCTCTCTATAAGAGCTAAACAAAGAGACAACTTCAAAAGTCAGTCAAGAAAAACAAGATGAAAATATTCTTCCATAACAACCTCAGGACTCTTAAAAATTCTCCAATTTATTATTTTTTTGTTTTTTGGGTCATACCCGGCAATGCACAGGGGTTACTCCTGGGTCATGCACTCAGACGTTACTCCTGGCGGTGCTTGGGGAATCATATGGGATGCTGGGTATTAAACCTGGGTTGACCGCATGCAAGGCAAATGCCCTACCTGCTGTGCTATCGCTCCAGCCCCTCCAAAAATTTTCTTAAAAAATAAAAATACTTTACGATTTAGTAATTCCACTGCTAGGTACTGATACCAGGAGCACCAAAAGTCTAATTAAGATACATGCACAATGCAACTGTTTTTACAACAGCTGTGGTCTGGAAACAACCCAAATACCCAACACGGATAGGTGGATAAAGATGTGGCATATATACATAATGGACTATTGCTCAGCTATAAAATGAAATCTTGCCGATGCTACAACATTGAAGGGGTACTCAGCGAGGTAAGTTAGAAGGAGAAACATGCTATGGAGGATTTCAATGTTCTATGGAAATTAAGCTAGAGGCACTCGCAAGAGAATTAAGGACACAGGACCCTCTGGGCTGTGGGCTCTGGTGGTGGTTTATTGCTGCTTTGGTGGTAGATGCCATATGTTAATCTGCAATAAGATTGTATCTATCTGCCTGTTTTGCAGGTAACAGTAGCATCTCATTGTATCTATTTTTATGCATAAAGCTGGATGCATTTTATGTTTACATATGTTTCCAATTATATATATATTTCCACTTCTGGAGGTTGCTAGTTAGTAAACTCCTTTTATTCCCCACTGCATGGCTGGTTATTTCTCTCAGTGAGTGCTTTGTATAAGTTCTTAATATATTATGGAAATCATCCATTCTCCTTATACCGGATGCAATTACCCCTTCACCCCTACACTTGAAACTTTGCCTTTGTTTGTAGTAGAGTTTATCCATAGAAATTTTGGACTTTTGGACTTTTATGTAATGGAACATGTTTTATGACTTCTTTGGTGGTGTCTGATGTTTTATATCATCCCGGTTATAGACAGAAGCAACTTTCCTTCCGATTATTTATTATTTTTAAGGTTGTTGCTGTTTTAATTTAGAAACCATCTTGGTGTTGAAGCTAGAGCAATAGTACAGTTTGCCAGCTTGCCTTGTATGCAGCCAACCTGGATTTCATCCCTAGCACTCTTTATGGAGTCCTGAACACTGCTAGGAGTAACTCCCAAATGCAGAGTAAGGAGTAACCCCTAAATACTGGTGAGTGTGCACCCCATCCCTGCAAAACAAATTAAAAAAAAAAAGAAACGATCTTGGTGTAAAAAGATGACCTATCAATAAACTTAAATTTTACCATCAGGTATTTAAGCATCCTAACAGTATGTAACAACTGTTTTATCACACTGATCTGAGATGTCTTTTTTAATGGAAAGTAAATTTTCAAACGTATTTGAGATTACTCCTGGACTCTGTAGTATGCTACTGACATATCAATCTCCTAATTTAAATAAATATGTTTTAAAGTAGTTATTATCTAAAGAGCAACTTTTTTGAATCTGAATGTTTTTGGGTCACAACTGGCAGTGTTCAAGGCTTACTCCTGGCTCTGTGTCATGAATCACTCCTGGTAGGCATGAAGGACTATATAGGGTGCTGAGGATTGAACCAAAGCAAGAGCTTTGTACCCTTGTACTAGCTCTCTGGCTCCTAAAGATAAAGTTTTGTCATGGTACTCAGTCATACTACCTAACTCTGTTACTGTTTGTAATATATTTTCCACTTAGTTCACATAAGAATGTATCATCTCCAAAGTACAGACATCAGTTCAACCTTTCCTTTGAAATTCAGTGATAGGGCTTACTCTGGGCTCTGTAGTCAGGAATCACTCCTGGTGGGACTCAGGGAAACATATGTAGTACTGGGAATCGAACCTGGGTCAGCAGCATACGAGGCAAGCACCCTGCCTATTGTTCCATCTTTTCCGTCCTCCTCTGAACTTCTTGTGCTCCTAATATCTTTCTCTTGTACTGCATTCGTTAGTGCATTCAGAACACTGTTAGAGAATGGTTCTAAGAATGGCATTCTCAGGCTGGCCAGGTAGAGCAGGAAGAAAGCTGCTTGCCTTACATAAGGCTGGCAGGCCTGGATCTATAGGATCACTCCAAGCTCCAGGAGCACTTGGCAGGGGTCAATCCTGGCACCACGCACAATTAGGGCACAGAACCAACTGGCATTTTTAAAGAAAAATTAAATGCTTATTTCATTTATTTCTGTTTTTCTTATTCATTAGAATAAGGATTTCTGTCCGTGACTTTTGTTCTGAGCTCTGCTTTCATCTTTTGGCTACTACAAAGACAGGTACTTGAACAGGTCTGTTGGTTGGAGGTAACTGATGTTTACCCAACCATTGTGTATGATATGAACTCAAGGAAACTGAACATTTTAAAAAGTGGTAGGGAAGATCATTCAAGAAACGCAGCAGTGGGGCTGGAGCAATAGCACAGTGGGTAGGATGCCTTGCATGTGGCCAACCCGGCTTTGATTCCCAGCATCCCATATGGTTGCTCGAGCACTGCCAGGAGTAATTCCTGAGCGCGTGAGCCAGGAGTAACCCCTGTGTATCACCAGGTGTGACACAAAAAGCAAAATAAATAAATAAATAAATAAATAAATAAACCCCAGCAGTTAGGCAACTGCAACATATGAGTGTCTTTTGCAGACACTTCAGTGTCTTGGCCACATCCATGGCCAAGCACTGGACACTGCAAGAACAAAAATGATCAGATGGGGTCTACATAGTTCTGCTGTGAAGGGAAAGAGCCTCATAGTAAACACACAGTCACATACTGCAAAACCACAGTATTTTGGTTAAGAAGAACAAATGATCAGGAAGAAACAACCTGTAACATGAAAATAATTTCCCTCCCTTTACTTGAAATACATTCATGAATAATATTTCTTTTGGGAGTGGAGCTCCCCAGTGGAGCTCAAGGTGATCTGGGCCATGCCTAGGGATATTCTTCTAAGGTAAACATCAGTTACCACTGTTGGGGGGTGAGGTGCAGAGCTACCCAGGCCTGAAGTGCTGGGAACCAGAGGCGCTACAGCTAGGGTTTCCTGGGGCCATGAGGTGTCAGGATTTCAATTTGGATCCTTGAATCCTGTGTCATCTTCCCAGATTAAAAATTAAAGATTAAAAAAAATCTTTAAATTTTTTATTTAAAAATATAATTATTAATATATTATTATTTTAAATAATATATTTCACACCTAGTGATGGCTCAGTGCTTACTCCTGGCTACGTACTCAGAAACTGATTCTTGCAGGGCTCAGGGAACCACATGGGGTGCGGGGGATTGAACCCAGGTCGGCTGTGTGCAAAGCGTGATCACCTGCTGTGTGATCACTCTGGCCCCCTCATTATTAATATTTTTTTGTTTTATTGAGACACATCTGGTGGTACCTGGGGACTACTCCTGGCTCCTATGCGTAGGGGTCACCTTCAGCCATGCTAAGGGGACCCTGTGGTCCTGGGGTGGAGGTGGGACAGAACTGGGTCCTGTGCATGCATGAATCACATGCACAGCCCACTGAGCTCACTCTCTGGCTCTAGTCTCCAAATTAATCATATCTAAGAGGCATCCACTAAAGTGCCTGCCATACAGGCAGGGTGTAGGGTGGGGTGGGGTGGTGGGAGGGATACTGGGAACAAGGGTGGTAGAAAATACGCACTGGTGGAGGGATGGGTATTCGATCATTGTATGACTGATACTCCATCGTGACAACTTTGTAACTGAAAGATTTTATTGAATCTCACGTTGATTCAATAAAAAACATAAGCTAATACCTAAAAAAAAGAGGCATTCATTTAGTTGCTATTGGCCAGAAGCTTTCCTTCATTTTAACTTAAAAGCCAGTACATGGCACTTGGAGTTTTTGTACTGAATGTGGGGCTTTGATGCAAGGGATCCCCAGTAGTCTAAGGGAGCAACAAAAATGGGCTGGACTTAGGAGGGAGCAGCCGAGGTGGTGACAAGTGGCTGGAGTTCCAAAGGCAGAGCTGATGGATCTGCTAATGGCCTAGGTGTGGGGTGTGAGACACTGGCTTGAGGGGCTTCAGGGTGACTTTGAACATTTCATCATGAGCAGTACCATGAACTAGGGCTGTCATTTACAAAAGGGGAAAATTCCAGTGGACAATAACCTTTGGGTTGAAATGAAATTTTGCTTGCTGGCTTCTCAGACATTCGAATTTACTCATACACCTTTCCTTTAGGTTGGTCATAGTTGAGGTTTGGTTGTTATCACCGCTCAAGCTGTTCTAAGTGCTGTTTGCACCCCTGAAGTGCCCTTCCCACCCTCCTCTGTCTGCCAAGTACCCACTTATCCATCCTTCAAGAATAATCACAAATGTCAGTTCCCCTAGTTACCTTCCTGACTCCTGCAGGCACAGTTGGGAGAATCTTGCTCAAGGTTTCCAGCACTTCAGCTTGGTGAACACACACACAATTGCTTACTGCATCTCTTGGCATAATTGACATGGATTTTTTTTGACCTGTGGTGTGTATGTGTGTGTGTGTATGTGTGTGTTGTGTGCATGTGTGTGTGTGTGTGAGAGAGAGAGAGACAGAGACAGAGAGACAGAGAGAGAGAAAGAGAGAGAGGGAGGGAGGAGGGGAGAGAGAGGAGGGAAAGAGGGAGAGCGGAAGAGAAGAAGAGAAGGAGAGAGGGAGAGAGAGAGGGAGAGGGAAAAGAAGAGGCAGAAACCATGGGGCTACTTTTCCTGCAGCATAATGCCTGAAACCAACATGGTGACTCAGGAAATATTTCCCTCTGTTCCAACAGCACCGTGTCTTCCATGTGGAGTTGGTGGTGGCATCATGCATGATACTAAGTGCCTGCAGAACAGCAATGAACACAGAAAAGGGGTGCCAACCAGGAGCCCACATGCACAAAAAGACGTTTAGCACATTGTGCTGTGAAGAAAATACAGTATGGCCAGGTCAGAAGAGCAAGGCCTGTCGGGGTGACAACATGGCCTTGGAAAGTTCATTAAACATATTAGAAAGTAAGGAATAAACTAGACGTGGATCTGGAGAAGAACCTGCCTGGCAGAGTAGAGCCAGAAAGCCAGGAGAGCCTGAAGTGGGGCAAGGAGTGGACCAAGGAAGGAGAAGCAATCTGACGATGCTTGCTCAGAAAGTAATTTCCCATTGGAAGCCATGGCAGAAAGGGAAAGGCTCTAGTTTATGTATATTTTTTATTACTTTTTTTAATGAATCACTGTGGGGTACAGTTACAGACTTACACACTTTCATAATTACGTTTCAGTTTTTCAATGGTCGAGTACCCATCCCTTCACCAGTGCCCATTCTTCACCACCAATGATCCCAGTATCCCTCCCACCACCTCCCCCAGCCCCCTGCCTCTGTGGCAGGTCATTCCCCTTTGATCTCTCTCCTTATGGGTGTTGTGGTTTGCAATAGAGGTATTAAGTGGCCATCATATTCGGTCTTTAGTCTACTTTTAGCTTGCATCTCCCATCCCTCCAAGCGGGCCTTCCAAACACCCTATACTTGGTGGTCCCTTCTCTATCTGAGCTGCCTTTTCCCCCAACATGTGAGGCCGGCTTCCAAGCTGTGGAGCAGATCTTTTGGTACTTAATTTTTCTTGGGTGTAAGTCTCCCATTTTGATTTATGTATTTTTTTCAAGGTTACTTCAGCTTCTCTGTGGCCATGAGACTGGACACCTCAGGAGGCCCTTGGAGTAGGCCCCAGGAAAGCAATGAAGCTGTTGGACTAGAGAGGGTGCAGGAGAGGTGGGGTGCCGGGCTGGGTTCGCACATACTTAGAAGGCAGAGCTAATGGAATCTGTTAATGGATCGCATGTGGGAGTGCTCCAAACAAAGATTTCAACTTAAGGGACCAGAGGAATTACAGGGGGTGGGGAAGCAGGTGTTGGGGGAGTCCTTGACTTGAATGGGACACCCTTGGGAAGATCAGGTATACAAAGTGAGAGAAAGGGCTGGCACTGGACGTGCCGAGTCTGAAGATCCCCTCGGCCAGTTGGAGCTAGCACACAAAAAGCTGAACACATAGCCAGAGATTCAGGGCAGGGTTAATGCTAGAAATATGAATTTGGCAGCCACTGACTGCGTGGAGTGAGTGATATTTAAAAGCCACAGGACCAGAGGAGATCACCCAGGAGTCAGCTCACAGGGGCTGAATGAATGAATAAGCAAGTTTCTGTGCAGCCAAGAAGGTAACAGGTTCACACAATCTGAAGCTACAGAGAGGCTGGACAAAGAAATCATATATACAGAGAAGAGTGCAGAGAATGAATTTTGTCGAGTGGCCAATTCTGAATTTTCCTTTGGACTCTCAGAAGAGCCTGCCATGGACCACAGGCCTCCCATCAGCAAGCATCTATGCTCAGCTTGTGGACAAACTCGCCAGCCTTCTCTAGGCTGTGGGGGGAACTCTCTCCTAGCCTGGGTAAACAAACTGACACATAGAGCATGCGGCACAGTCCACGAGTGAGTGAGCGCTTCTGGAAAGATGAGAGATGAACAGATGTACACAATGTGTTTCAAATTAGAAAAGGGAGAGAAGATGATAAATCCAACATCTGCATGTACCATTTATGTCGTTTTTACTGAAGAAACAAGGCAAGCAAACCTCCTACAACTCAGATAAAATAATCTTCACTCTAAGCCCAAAACAAGTAGAGTTTGAGATAGTGAATCTGTATTTCTCAGAAGTCAAAAGCAGGTCAGTCAGTCCACCAACATTATTTTGGCTCCTTCAAATATCCTGTTACCTAATACCAATAGCTTCTCAGGCCTGTTTCATAGAATCCTATTATGAAACATGACAAAGGACGGTGATATAAGAGATAGCCACCAAGAAAAATTGCTTTTGCATACGAAGATATATTACTTCTTTCCAAGTACACAGAGTTGTGTTTATTTTGTTTCTAATCACAAGGCATTAAAACGTGGCACAGAAACGCTCCAACCTCTTGTGACTTTTTCTGATGTTTACTCATTCACACAGTTCCAGGTTTCTCTGTTAAAAGAATCACCAGTGCTTGTTCTCATCTGCTCCCCTGTTTCAGTGTGATAGTTTTCCTAGCTATGCCATCTTCTAAATAAGAAACAAAGACTCCAGAAGAGAGATAGCTCAAAGAGTTGAGCGCAAGCAATGCGTGCAGGAGTCTTGGGTTTGATTTCTTGGCACCACAGACTGAGCACTGCAAAGAGCAACTCCTAAGCACAGAACCAAGGGTGAGCCCCCCCCCCCCCAACAAAAACAGAACCACCACCACCAAAAGACTCTAAGACCAAGGAACCTGCTCAATAGCTGACACTGCATGCTTTGGTTGCAGAAGGCTCAGGCTGGACTGCAGCACTGCATGGTCCCTGGAGCACTGCCAGGAGTAATTCCCAAGCACCTTGCTGGGAGTAACTCTCCAAAACCAAAACTACAAAAAACAGTGGAGCCATCTCATGTGTCCTGTGCATGTCTTAATGCAATAAAGGCTGATTCTAAAATTACTGACACCTGCTGATGAGAGTCAGTCTGTTCCCTCTTGACTACTCAAATGGCATAAAAAAAAGACAAATGAAAAAAGTCAAGAAGAGGAAAGTTGTGTGGAACTCAGGAAACAGGGAATGATCTTATCCCGTATGGATCCAGGAAATGTTGAGCAGATCTACCACATGCCAGTTGTATTGAAAGGTGCTGGGTCAGAAACACAGAGAAGCTTCTACAGCAAATGGTGATCAATGACTGGTAATTTCTTGCTGTGGTGAAAAAGTGATGGCCACTTAACACAGGGTATGCCTGGGTCAGGTAGTGGAGTGGGATTTAAAAACAAATGCAATATACTATTAGAAATGATGTTTTTTATTTCTGCCTTTAGTGGTCTGTGAATTCGTTCCTCTATTTTCACTGGTGTGCAGGTGTCAAAAGGTTGAAAATCGCGGATTAAGAACATACATAGAGTTTCCCCAGGCAAACAGCACTGCTGTAGTGGTGTTCCAGCATCTATAAAGCACAGAGGAGGCGCTACAGCAATGTCTGAGCTGAATTCTCTAACCTCTTTTTTTCCATTTTTCTGTGGTTCTGGGCATCAAATTCAGATTCCCTACATGCAAAGCATGCACTTACCACTGAACCACATTCCTGGCCCCTCAGCTGAATTCTAAATATCAAAATAGGAGTTATCTAAAGGGGTAGAGGCTAATAAACTGAAATCTGTAAGGAGGAATCAATATATATGGATCCTTAACTGCTTTTCCTCTTAATGCTTGGTTCTAAATGTACAAAGATTAACGTGGTACATCTCTCGACAAGAAGATAACAGCTATTAATTTCTTTTCCAAGAAGGGGGCCAGAGAGATTATACAGTGAGTTGTTCACTCACCTTGCATGAAGCCGCCACAGATTTGATCTCTGGCAACCCAGATGGCCTCCAGAGCACTGGCAGGAGGAATACAGGAATACAGAGCCACCGAGCACTGCTGGATGTCGCAACAAAACAAAACAAAACAAAACACTTTTCCCCATGAAGTTATGTAGAAAGAAGCATCGATCTTCCCTGGTTGGTCCTATGAGTGATAACAGCAGGTGCTGGAGGCTGGAGTTAGTTGCGCTCTACCAGCCTGGGTCAGCCCCACATTTTAGTGGCTGAATGCTTCCTCTTACGAAGTCTGAGAATTGTGAAATTCTGGTAATAATCTCAAAGATCTCAATTTAAAACAATAACAAGACGTTTACAGAGGTTCAAATATATAAGACAAGTTGATAATACGATGATAAGAAACATTAGATGTGCTATAGAACAGACCAGTGCTCTCAACCTTTTTTTCAGCTGACCCTATTCCTACATTTGCATATATCAGTTATGATCCTGTTCCGTGCAGCAAGACTGGCCGGCAGTGACTTCCTCACTGCTCTCATCTCTCTTACCACCAGAGGAATCAGAGAAGCGATGAAAAATGAAGGTACTGAATTCAAGGTATTGAATTTTCTTTGCCTTTAATAAAAGCAAACGATTGCCAGAAGAAAAGTCCCTGAAGCAAGCTTGGAGTATGGAGAGGTGCAAGCCATGAGTGACGAGGATGAGGAGGAAAGTTTTTCCTTCTGATCTCCTTCCTGTGGCGCCTTCTATTGGTGGGCCCCCTAGTCTTATAGCCCCCATTTATGTGACTTTTTTTCAAATTCAAGCTATTTTTTTTTGTTTTTGGGCCATACCCAGAGATGCTCAGGGCTTACTTCTGGTTCTGTGCTCAGGAATCAGCAGGCTTAGGGAACCATACGGGAAGCCAAGGATTGAACTTGTGATGGTGTGTGCAAGGCAAGTCCCCTAACCATTGCACTATCACTCCAGCCCCTCACTGAACTGATTTTCATCTGTGGTCTCCCTGGATTATCCCTGGAGCCTGCAGGGAGGAGGGCACCTATGGTTCCTGGCTGGGAAATGCTGCTGATGTAAAAATGCATTGAGCTTTTCCCGCTAATGACCCCTATTTTGGCCTGAGAAAATTTTATATGGTCCTAGGTATTATAGGTATATAAAATAGGTAGTGATCAAATGCTTACTGATAATGAATCATAAGGAAATTGATTGGAAGGCAAAAATCTCAAAATGCCATGTGACTGCATGTGGGACTATGACCCCCCTAGCACCCCAGCCTAAGCAGCTAGACTCAAAGAGTGAGTCTCTGTAGATGCTTACTGGGATCAGGAGACACGAGGACTGTGAGGAAGGCCTGTCCTTGACATACCCTTGACCTTCCCAACACCATCCCAGATACGGTCTTGTTTATGGGGATGTGCAGCGGCAGAGCAAGACAGCCATCTAAGGGAATATGGTTTAAATTCTGAAGTGCACAGCATACAAGACACATGTCCCTTGGTATCCTCTGTAAGCTTCTCACCTTCGGTGCTTAAGGACTGGGAATGTGATGGGATCTCTACCACAATTTAAAGCATGGAAGGAATGGAAAAGATAAAGCGTGTCTTCAAGACCCTGTAAGTCATTACTGCAGGCCATGAGGCATCTAGAAACTATCGCCTGGTGGGGCTGGAGATACAGGACAAGAGGTGAGGCTTTAGTGCTTTGCAAACTGTGGACCTGGTTTGATCCCTGGCACCACATGTGGTCCCCCAACCACTGCCAGAGGTCACTCCTGAGCACAGAGCCAGGAAGAGCCCCTGAATAGCCCCACACCTCTGGGTGTGACCCACCCCCAGCCTGTGCCATAAAGAAACCTTTATACTCTGGTGCCCTGAGGAAGACAGTGGGCTTCGGGGAGTGAGGGGAGTCACAGGGCGGCTCTTCCGACAACTTCCTTCCCATTGCAGGTGAGACGCCAATGGAGGCACTGGCTCATCCACGGTCTGCTCTAGGAAGATGGAGATAGGCAGGCCCGCTCTTCCTCCCTCTGTGTGTGTCCTCCACATCAACTCTATAGCCCATTTCCCCAAATCTCTTCTCCTGCTGTCTAGTCCTCTCTCCACAGGCGCTTCGGTAAAGCAGAACACCTTCCTGTGTTCAGAGCTTAAATTAGCTTTCAGAACCTAGTAACTGACATATAATTGCTCCTGCTGTTCCTTGGAGTACTTATATTTTAATTGAGGATGAAAATTAAGTTAGTAGATAATTGTGGACTTTCAGATACGGGTTAAAAAAAGTAAGACCCTGTCAGTAGCTACTGGAGAGTCACATAATCAACTTCTGCAGGTAACGGACTCTGAGTTCTCCCTTGTATGAATTAAAAAGAGATCTCCGAGAGAGAACACTTTCCTTTAGAAAAAAAGTTAGAGATCTAGCTTTCAATCTAGGAACACAATCATAGGGAACTGATTACCAAAGTCCTCTATCTTCTGGTGTCTATTGAGCTAGTTTTGCAGCTCCCTGGGAAGTTCCTTGGAAACTACTTTTGTGTATTAAAATAGATTGGAGAGATAGGGCACTTATCTAAGGAGAAGCAGCCAGACTCAAAACCCATGTTCTACCGATGACTTCTGAATGATGCTCAGGAATTCAATTATAGATTATGGCTAGTAAGTCTCTATTATCTGAGATGAGGCCCAGGCCTGCGTCTACATGCTGACACCTTGTTATCCTGTCTTACTGTCTGCCTGGTGCAGCTGGGAGCCAGGGCAAAAAAGACAAACCTTTTCTGTGAAGGCCACATGAGACTTTAAGTTCATTTGCCATTGCTGGGGTCCTATGAACAATCCTAAGAACTGGGCAAAAAACTGAAGAAGTATACTGGTTTCTTGGGAACTGAAGAGCGAAGTAAACATTTCTTAAATGTGCAAAGAAGTTAATTTTGAAAATCGACTGTTCATTTGTTATAATTTCAGAGTTTCAATTTTAATTATTAAAAAAATTCCCTCGAACAAACACACTTTCTGAATGACTATGGCCCCATCATTTGGCAGCCAATTCTTGAAACCTTGGCACTCAGAGCAATAATTATGTGTATGTCTTAATGGGTATCCAAAGAATTACTATGTTACCTGGGAGGAAGTGGGAGGATATGAATTCAGTTTTTGGCTTTAATTCTTCTCATATTTCTAGATTTGTAATAGTTTTTTTGATCTTCAGATGCTTTTTCTGTAAAACAGAGCCAAACAGTAGCTTGCTTTGACAGTTCTTGTGAAGACTGAGTTAACACAAATAAAATGCAGAACTGAAAAGTTCCTTCTGATATTATCCACAGAATCTAGAGTGAGCACAAAACACCTAGTTTCAGCTCTAAGACCATGAGAGTGAGAAAAGATGAGCATCCCATGCCACGAGGCATTGTATAAACCTCAAGCAATTACTTCTCAAATATCTGCTGAATCCTTAGGTGACAAGTCTTATTTTAGGCTTTGGAGAAACTTATTTTATTTAATATCACAGACAGGGTTCTTCATTCTTGAGTCTTATAGTACAGTTGGGGGAAACAGTAAGAATAAACAGACAAATAAGAAAATCCCCAATAAACTATAAAGGATATCAGTATGTGCTTGAATAATAGTAAAAACTGAGTGGTATGGCAGGAAGTCACCAAAAGTTACTTAGGATAGTTATCCCTGAGGTCATGACACTCAGCTAAGATCTAAATGACTTGAGGGAGAGAAAGTCACAAGAAAGTCTATGACAACCCGTCTCAGGAATCCAAGTGGATTCCAAGATGATTCCAGAAAGTCAATGTAGTCAGTAGTATTTTCATAATACTACTAAGGTGCTATTTGTCTTTTTCACAGGTTGACATTTGTGTCATGGTGTAAATGTAATGGTGGGTACAACTGTTGGTACCTTAACAGAAAGCTAGTCAGTGGCACCATTTGAACTATTACACACCATAGAGCAAAATACTACTTTCAGTTAAGAATATACTTGGTTATGGACCAAGAAATTATTGGAATGAAATGCATATTAAATCTTAATATCTAGTAGTACATAAGGTAGTACATACTACTTTAATTCATACCATATCACAAATATGTTGACTACAGAGGTACCATATTTTGAGAAAAAAAAAACCCACATCTATGGGATTGTCTGATTTTCAAGCTGAAAAAGACATATCCACATAACACCTTTTTACTCTTAGAAGAAAGCCTGAAAAACTATGATTACTCAGATTTAGATGTCTGGCAAATATATACTTTGAAACAAAAAGGTGAGTTGTTGTCCTTAAAAAAATTTAGTATTTGTTCTAATGATAAAATTCCACTGTCCTCCCATTGTTCAATTTTCTCGAGCGGGCCCAGTAACGTCTCCATTGTGAGACTTTGTTGTTATTGTGTTTGGCATATCGAATACACCACGGGTAACTTGCCAGGCTCTGCCGTGCGGGCGAGATACTCTCGGTAGCTTGCCGGGCTCTCCGAGAGGGGCGGAGGAATCGAACTCGGGTCGGCCATGTTGGCTGCGTGCAAGGCAAATGCCCTATCCACTGTGCTATCGCTCCAGCCCGATAAAATTCAGGGTTCTAAAAATTCAGATTTTGCAAAGTGTTGATCTGCTAATAAGAGCTTGATAACTTCACAAAAGTTAAAACTGCTGACATTGGTGATAATATTAATATGTCATTATTTGGAATATTATAAAATAAAATGCTTGGAAAATCTGCCTAAGTCAGTAAACCTGACTTAATTTAATTATTTCAAATAATTAATCATGTCTTTAAAAATATTAACTTCTATAATAAATCAGCATTTAAGGCAAGACCATGAATTTAAACATAATGGAATATTAAAAGTTCATTGATAGAGCTTTAGAGTTTGTGTTGGAAACAACCTTTAGGAAGAAGTAGCTCTATGTCAAATTTTGACTAAGTACCTAAGAATTATTAAAGTTATTTTAATTACTGAGTTATGATTACTTGAAAAGGTTGTTAGAATGTTCCTTCCTTTTCCAAACACAAATATGGTGATGCTGTATTTTATTCATCTAATTTAACCAAAATATCACAACAGATTAAATGGTAAAACAAAGGTTGGAACCTCAGTGTCCTATTATGCTGGTATCATAGGTACTTGGAAAAATATAAAACAATGCCACTTATTCTCACTGGTGTTTTTAAAGATTTAAGTTTCTCATAGATATGCTACAATATATAGCAGGCTTATCATTGCTATAGTAGGCTTATCGTTGTTATTTATTTATTTATTTTTGCTTTTTGGGTCACACCTGGCGATGCTCAGGGGTTACTCCTGGCTCATGCACTCAGGAATTGCTCCTGGCGGTGCTCAGGGGACTATATGGGGTACTGGGAATCGAACCTGAGTCGGTCATGTTGGCTACGTGCAAGGCAAACGCCCTACCCGCTGTGCTATCACTCCAGCCCCATCATTGTTATTTAAAACTGAATAAATAATGTTCAGTTTTAATCAATATGCCAGTTAATTAATATCCATACTAATTAAATTAATGAATATTAATTAATATTGATGGATAAAACTCTAATAAACAAAACCCACTTTGAGGCTCTCGTACTTTTTAGAAGTTAAAAGGTCCTGAGATAAAATCTGTAAAACATTAATCTGAGAATGAGACTTATAACTAAATTTCAGGACTGGACTAAAAATTCAGAATTTTGCAAAGTGTTGATCTGCTAATAAGAGCTTGATAACTTCACAAAAGTTAAAACTTTGCTGACATTAGTGATAATATTAATATGTGATATTTTGGAATATTATAAAATAAAATGCTTGGAAGATCTGCCTTAGTCAGTAAACCTATAGTCTGCCATGCTTGAGATGACCTGGTTTGACTCCCATAACCCTGAGCACCACCAAGTGTGATCTTTGAGCACAGAGCCAGGAGCAAGCCTTGAGAATGGCTAGGGGCACCTTAAAAAAGCAAACCAAAATATAAAAATAAATGGTAGCAGTAAGTTTTAGGGGTTTTCTAGGTCTCAAATTTTGCTAAAATTTATTCTTAAGTACTTGTATTTTCCTATTGTAAGTGATAACTGTTAAACTGTTATACTTTTCCTCCTAGTGACAAGAAGGCATTATAGTTTTTAATATTAAACCTTTATCTAGTCACTTTGCCAAACTGTCTCATTCTTTTTTATATATCATCCTTATGATTAGCCCCGTGGTTGACAAATTGTGATTCATGGGCCAAACTGGCTTGCCTGCCCCCTCTATTTGTAAATAAAATTTTACTGAAAGAATCATATCCATTCATTGTTTAGTGCTACAATGGCAGCATATGCTGGTTATATACCACAAGGCACAGCTCAATAACAAGTTTATTTCTTACCAATGGAGTTAATAATTTCCTATCTGCCTGTCTTTAAATGAAATTCTGCATTACTATTTCCATCAGCTCTGCTGATCCCTCATTTGGCAAGTGTTTTTGTTTTTAATTAACTTTTGTTCCTATCTTTGCTCATCTTCTCTCCCTTTCTCCTTATTTTCTCTTTTTCTACCTTCTTAAAGTTACCTTATTAATGTTCAATTTTTTTCTTTTCTGGTAAAAGCACTTGAGCTATACATTTCTCTCTAAGTATAACTTTCACTGCATCCCACAAGCTTTGACATGTAATATATAAATTCTAAGTATGAACATTTTTCCATAATGATATCTTTCATGAGTTATTAAGAAATGTTTTTAAATTTCCAAAAATAAGGGGAATTTTGAGGGGGTTTATCTTTTAGTTACTGACTTCTAATTCAATTTTATTCTGATTAGAGAAAATGGTCATTATTTTAGTGTTTCTTGGAAACCTAGTGAGACTTGTGGCTTATAGTGAGGTCAATTTTGTAACTTCACTGTGAAGAATACTGTATCCTAATTGTTAGGTGTGAGGTTCCTTATGTCTGTGAGTCAACCTGTTTAATTATGCTGCCAAAATATTATATATCTTAATGAATTATTTGTATCTTCTTGACCAAACAACAATCTGGAAGAATGTGAAATTTCCTTATGTTTGATTAAAATAATTGCTTTTCTATTCCAAGGTTATTTTAAATGAAACATTATACCTTTTGAGTGAATTAAAATTTTTATCAATATGAAGCTGCTTTTTAGTTCACAATTTTTTTGGTCATCAAGTCTACCTGACAGATATCCATGAGATTACTCTAGCTTTCATCATGCATTCATTCATTCATTATTCTGAAGGTTTCAAACCCAGGAATCTACTACCTGTGTGTGTGTACCCCAGTCTTGAGCCATATTCCAGCCTTTTCAAGCTTCCATTTTATTAGTATTTGCTACTGCACATCTTCCCATTGTTTTACTCTTGACTTTTCTTGTCCTTTCATGAAAGTTGCCTTTTCAAACATGAAATAGCTCTACTAGTCACTGTCACTGTCCTCCCGTTGTTCATCGATTTGCTCAAGTGGGCCCGGTAATATTGTGAGACTTGTTACTGTCTTTTGGCATATCGAATACGTCATGGGTAGCTTGCCAGGCTTTGCCATGCGGGCGCGATACTCTCGGTAGCTTGTCGGGGTGGAGCGATTTTAAAAAATCAACTTACTGTATTAGCAAGCTTGGGTTATTAAAAAAGTAAATATACTGTATATAATATAGCTATAATTATTTCTATACAGTACAATGCCTTCCATTAATCCTGCTTTTTCTGTAACTTATTATAGTAAAGCAAGAATATTTATGGGCTAGAGAGAGAAACTGATGGGCTGGAGATCATGCTGTGTGATCCCAAGTATCAGCATTGATAGGAGTGGCCCCTTGAGCACCAAGCCAGGGGCAGCCCCTGAACATCATTGGGTGTGGCCCCTCCCAGTAGAAGACGATTTGCTTACATTCTTTTCCTCTCTCTTTTTTTTTCTTTTAATGGGAGTCTTTCAAGCACTGCTCAGAGTGTGAACACTCAGCCAAAGGGCCAGAAGTTCAGTGCTAGGGCCTGAAAATGTGTTACTATATTTGGGTTCTGGGGAACAGCAGAGCCCATGCCAGCAGTGCCCAGGGACCTCCAGGGCCACACCCAGTGATGCTGAGGATGGTGGTACTAGGGAGTGAGTTGGGATCGGATGCATCAAGGCACCTTACTATGTCCTCACCACTGTATGTTTGAACTACATGCTCACCTAATCCCTTTACATATCATTTTGTCCTGTATCTCAGGTTTGTCTTCTCTTTGTCTTTTCTGAAATACATATTCTGAAGTTCCTTCAGTGTTAAGTTTTCTTGTGGTAAACTCAAAGTTGTCCTTCTATGAAAAGAGTGTTTTCATTGTTTTCTCTCATTGTTGAGAGTTATTCTTGCTGATCACATAATTTATGGTTGGAAATTATTGTCTCTCAGAACTTTGAAAACGACATTCTCACTGTTTCTTGACTTCAACTGTTTCTGTTGTAAAGTATGCTGCCACTCTAAGCTATTGTTCCTCAGTGGGCATGTCTGTCTATTTTCCTGAATATTCCTTTAGAGAGAGTTCTATCTTCAGTGGTCTATAGCCTACCATTGTGAAAGGGACTGTATCCAGCTTTGTTTAATAAGGAGTCTCTGCAGCAGTGTCAGGGGACCTGTGACCTTTGGGGAAATAAGGGGATGGACGACTATGTTGAATACTGTTGAGAAAGATGAAGTATGGGAAGGCCATTACCGCTTTTTTTGCTTTTTTGTTTTTGTTTTTCTGGTTACACCTGACGATGCACAGGGGTTACTCCTGGCTCTGCGCTCAGGAATTGCTCCTGGTGGTACTCAGGGGACCATATGGGATGCTGGGAATCGAACCCGGTTTGGCCGTGTGCAAGGCAAACGCTCTATCCGCTAGCGGTACTATCTTTCCAGCCCCGTCATTACTGGTTTTGACGTAAGCAAGTTTGGAGGAGGAATCTAGCTAGATTGGTCGGGTGTGGGGTAGGCGGTGACAGACATTGCCTATCGACTTAAAGTTCAAGTCATTCAGAGTGAAGGGAAAACAGTAAAGAGGATAGAAACTAGAGGAGGGTGTGGCATGAAAATGTTTTTACCGTTAGGTGATACTAAAGATTGAATTAGTAAAGGGAACCATTGGGTACAGAAAAAAAACTCATCACACAGGAGAAAAAGTGGATATTTTCAAGAGTAACACTAGTTTTTGTTGTTGCAGTCTATGGGGCAATTCACTGGTGGGGTGGGAGAATGATGTGGCCAGGGGTCAAACTTAGGCTCTCACACATGTGAACCATGTGTCCTACCAGTTAAGCCTCATCTTTGGCAGGGAGCTATATTCTTGAAAAGATTAAGAGTCCAAAAGTGTTTTAAGATATGTTTGTATCCATCTGAAGCATGAGACAGACATACGCTCAACATATAGGAGAGAAATGTCAGGATACTATACTGGATAAGTAAGGTCTTCGAATCCATATCAACGTAATTGTGGTCAAGTTCTCACGAGGGGTGCTACATCCTGGCTTCTGTATTTACCTACAATTCAGCAGCCAGTGGTGGAAGCTATAGGGCATCCTGGGTAATCAAGACCCCATGCTGTTTGGGGGAAGTTATGAAGGTAGCAGACTTAACTCAAATCTGAAGTGCTGAAGGGTCTTATGATATCATCTAATCAGGTTATTCTGTATAATACAGGTTGCTGTAGAATGCACAATCTTCTAGATGGCTCTAAAGTTGGTTATTAGGGTAGGGGTTACCCACCCCATTTTGGTAGGGGAATCCGGAAGGTACCTTTCTGTGGTATAGCTAGAGCAGCTCTTTGGGAATTCTGCCATCTTGTGATGTGCCCAACAGAAACAGAAGTAGTATTTCTTTGGTTTAGTACCTCATGATCATAGAATGGGCTGGAACGATAGCACAGTGGGTAGGATGTTTGCCTTGCACGTGGCTGATTTGGGTCTGCCCCTCTCGGAGAGCCCAGCAAGCTACCAAGAGTATCTCACCTGCATGGCAGAGCCTGGCAAGCTCCCTGTGGTGTATTCTATATGGCAAAAACAGTAACAACAAGTCTAACAATTTGTTGTGAGACATTACTGGTGGCCGCTGGAGCAAACTGATAACAATGGGAGGACAGTGCTACAGATCATAGAATAAGGCTGAAATGAACTGTTTTTTAGCCACATCCATCAGTGCTCAGGGATAACTCCTGGATCTGCACTCAGTAACCACTTCTGTTGATGCTTGGGGAGTCAAATGGGATGCTGGATTGAACTCAGGTAGGTCATATACAAGGTAAGTGCCTGCTGTACAATCTCCTCAGATCCTGAACTATTTAAAAAAAATTTCTTTTATTAGAGAATCACCGTGAGATTTACAGTTACAGACTTACAAACTTTTGCTTTCGTGCTTTCATTTCAGTCATACAATGATCGAGTACCCATCCCTCCACCAGTGCCCATTTTCCACCACCAATGGTCCCAGCATCCCTCCCACCACCCCAACCCACTTTTGCCCTATCAGAAAATAGGGCGATGAAATGAACAGAAACTTCCTCAAAGAAGAAATCCGAATGTCCAAAAGGCACATGAAAAAATGCTCTTCATCACTAATCATCAGGGAGATGCAGATCCTGAACTATTTTTTAACCTCCAAAATTTATGTATCTGAATACATAAATTAACTTTACTTCTCCAAGCATTTTTTAAAAATTTTCCTATACAGATTTGTTTTGTACCACTTGGCTAGTCTTCCTGACCGATCCCCACTCTCTGAGAGATTTTCTTTTTGAGTGCAGTGACCACACATTGACAAGCTACTCAAATAAAATCAGAATAATCTTGAGAACAGTGGGGTGATTTCAACACATCTCCCTCAGATGGATGCAAGCCTGAACCAAGTCTGCCAAGACTTGAACACAGTCCAGTTCCCGCTGATTTGGAAAGGCATTTTCCTAGGCATTTTTCTTCAATTTAAATTAAAATGAAAATAAAATCAGGCATATATAGGAGGGCATTTTTGGTACACTTGTCCTTCAAAATCAGTTTACATGATATCTACATAAGTCAAACTTTGAATAAATCAATTCCTTCTAGAGTATAAAAAAAATCCAAGCTTACTGACAAAAAAAAGATTTGTCTTTGTTCCATAGAGTGCTTCTTAAATCTCAAAGAAAGAACTCAGATGAAGTGATCAATTAAGGGAAGCACTGGGTTTGGAAGCTACTGTTTTCAAGCTAATGGATGGTTAAGAAGCTCCTATGGGTATGTGCAAGAGAGTCTGCCTGCTAATTATTTCCCAAGAAAATCTAAGCATCCAATCATCATTCTCATTTTTGCTATGCAGCGTGAAATACCACATCATATTATATCATGTTATGTCAAGTAATAGGATGTTCCTGGGGTAACAAGACAAAACAATACAACTGGGACAAATAAGCTCAAAGGCTACTGACGTGCATATAATTTGAAGAGGAAAAAGAAAGATGCGTGTCAATAAGGAGACCGATGGCTGACTTTTGATATCCACAGGTGATTCTAAGAACACTGCTGATTGTAAACCACACACCAGAGCAGTGTGACTGAAAAGGCTTCCTTGGTTGTGTTAGCTTCACACTGTCTCTTTAAACCATACCATTTTTCCTCTGTAAAATGAGACTATACGACTCAACTCACCTCTCTTTAAATGGCCACCATGAATTCTAATGCCTGGCACAGTAAGCTTTTTTCCTTCTGTGCTTTACATGCATCTAGTATTTTCTGCATGTATCAGAAAACAACTTAATATTCTGACTCAAATATATTTCTATTAATAGCTTTTTGGAAATATGATGGGCAAAAGAGACGGAAAGAGTCAAAGCGCTATGCACATAGCATTTACTCACTGGTTCATGGCCCCTGTGTAAGGCTTTCACAAGGACATGTGGATGAAAGCTGGTTCCCAATTTAAGGAGGATGTACTGTATGAGGATGCACCACATGAGGTGGATGGGACAGAGAACTCAAATATTTATCAGGATGTGAGCCATGCTATTGGTGCTGCATGCTGCCCTGGGCACGAGGGGACGTGGGACCCATGCTGCTGGGACTCAGGCCTTATTGGACCTTGCAAGGAGAGAACACAAGAAAACTGGTGTATAGTCAGAGCAAGTCAAGAAGTCTCCACGAAGGGGGGGTGGGGAATGATGACTGAGTTTGGGGGATGGCTCAGGAAATTAGTATTTGGGCTCTGTTTAATAAGATGGGAGAGGTTATTAAGCAGGAGCAGCCTATGGAAAGTGGGGTACTCGAGGGTCTGCTGGCAACTCACAGACAGCAGAGGAAGCTGGGGATCAGAGAGCCAGCCCTGTGCAGGCCTCAGAGTCCACAGAAGAAGGTGAGTGCTAGGGGCTGCGGGAGGAGACTGCAAAGGAGGGAGAACCACAGTGAACACATCTGGCAGTGGAGGGGAGTCCTCGCAGGGCTGGACAGGAAGAACACACCATGGCCTCTGCCTACATCCTCCCAAGGTATGATCTGCAAGTCTGGCTGTGGCCCTACCCCAGCATCTACAGCCACACACACATACTGTACATCTATATGCGAGGTGCCGGACTTCCAGCAAAGATTTAATTCATGCTTCTAATTCAGGTCTTTAAGACATGGCATATGCAACACATACTCAGTGAGTCAGAGGGGAAGGGAGAGAAACAGCTGCTATAATGGGCTGCAGTCCTACGAAACTCTCTTTTTTGGTCTTTGTTTTGGGGCCACACCTGGCAGAGCTCAGGGATTCTTGTTTCCTCTGAGCTCAGGGATCACTCTTGACGAGGCTAAGGGACCATATGGGATGCCAGGGATCAAACTGGGTTGGCTGCATGCAGAACAAGTGCCTTAAGCTGTGTAACTCTCTGGCTCATTAACTCTCTCCTTTAATTCACTTTCTGGGTTTGGTGCCCCTGACACAGACTTTGGACTTCACCACAGGATGTTTTCGTTGCTGGGCCACACCTGATGATGCTCAGGGGTTACTCCTGGTTCTGCACTCAGGAACCATTTCTGGCAGAGCTCAGGGATGCTGGGGACCAAACTCGGGTGTGTCGCATACAAGTACAAGGCAGGTGCCTTATTCACTGTACTCTCACTTTGGCTCCCACATGACCGACTTTTACTGAAGGAGACAACAGAATGTATGGCTAGAGTAGGAATGTGAACAAGGCATGCAAGCTGGGGTTCCTTTCAGAATAATGGTTCCTGATTTTTTTCAGAATCCTGAAACCATCAGGAACACACTTGTGGGACAGCCTCCTAGAGAATGAAGACCATTCAGTGCCAAAATAAAGCATCCCAGGTGATGCTGCCCCACACCAGCCTACCAGATTTAGGGGTGAGGCCATCCTAGGTGACAAAGTGAGTTTTAGTATGAGGGTTCTATGATTCTGCTGGAGTTGCTCAACTCTTGCTGTGGAAGAGCTATACATATTACAATGCCTGTGGTTGTGATCCAACTGTCCACAGACACTTTCAAAAACAGGTGGCTGACCTGTGAGCCACATCTAGCCTTCCATTACCCTAGACCATTCAGCCACAACTAAGCTGGTCTCCAAAGAACTGTCCAGTCCATGTTCATAGTGGTGAGAGATGGGGGTTTGGGGGAATGAGGATCTTTTGCAACAGAAAAGTACGTCAACTGAAACACTGTTTATAAAAATCTGGGAGGCAAGACACATCACAAAGAAGAAAAACCAGAGCTGGCACAGATGTGGGAAGAAAGGGACTCTTCCATTGTTGGTGGGAACGGTGACTGGTTCAGCCTTTCTGGAAACCAATATGGCCATTTCTCAAAAAACTACAGATTGAGCTTCCATATGACTCGCCAATATCACTTCTGAAAATATATCCCAGGGGTGAAAAAAGCACAATAGAAATAACATCTGCACCTGTATGTTCATTGAAGCACTGTTCACAGTAGCCAGAATCTGGAAACTGCAGGAGTGCCTGAGAACAGATGACTGGTTAAAGAAACTTTGTACATTTACACAATGGAATACTATGCAGCTGTTAGGAAAGATGAAGTCATGAAATTTGCATAGAAGTGGATGGACATGGAAAGTATTATGCTAAGTGAAATGAATCAGAAATAGAGGAACAGACATAGAATGACTGCACTCATTTGTGGATTGTAAAATAACATAATATGCGACTGACACCCAAGGACAGTAGAGACAAGGGCAAGGAAGATTGCTCCATGGTTGGAAGCCTGCTTCGTGAGCTGGGGGAGAAGGCAGCTGGGATAGAGAAGGGATCACTAAGTCAATGATGGTTAGAGGGACTGCTCAAGATTAGAGATGTGAGCTTAAAGTAGATAAAGCACCCAACATGATGGCTCCTCAGTATCTGTATTACAAATCATAATGCCCCAAAGTAGAGAGAGAGTAAGAAGGAAATTGTCTGCCATAGGGGAGGGGTAAGTGGGGTGGGATGGGGGGGACACTGATGGTGGAAAATGTACCTGGTGGAGGGGTGGATGTTCAATAATTGTATGACTGAAACTCAAACATGAAAGCTTTGTAACTGTATCTCATAGTAATTCAATAAAAAAAATTTGTGAGACCTCGACACCTAAAATCTATGCATAGAAGTAAAAAACCAGTATGGAATGTTTTCAAATGATGATATAAGGAACATGTGGTTAGATGTCAAATATATAGTGTGAGATAATTAAGATTTGAGAGGAAAAGAATGAGAAAAATGAACTTGGTCAAAAAAATTTGACTTGGGAAAATTTTGTTGCCTGCATAGACTGTGACAGACACTCATAAATTTGGTTTCTCTTCCTTTGGGTATCTTTAAACCCTGTGTCTGCTCTGTTCTCTGTGCAATCACCTGGCCAAGAACCCTCTGAGCTCAAGGGGTGCCTCTGAGGACTGTTCTCTGTGTTCCCAGAGCCTAGTGCGTGGTCGGTCCACACTGTCAGGCTCAATTTACTAACCAACACAGGAGCACAGAGCAGGAAGCAAGTCAAGTGGGAACAGCAGTGACAGGAGAGTGACAGAGTCTGTGTGGGGCTGAGAGGCTCAGGAAGGGGGTGTGTGCAAGAGAGTGAGTGGTGTGTGATTCTGCACTTGGGAGGCGTGAGAGGCAGGAAGAACCTCAAAGTCAGGTAGGGAGATGCAAACCACCTATTAGTGGAGTGGATATATTTGGAAGGCAACTTTGGGGGCAGTATGTAGGGCAGCTTCCAGGAAGAGACCAGTTAGGGCAATTTAGTAATCTGGGAGTGAGAAAACAGTCTTATCATGAGTCAGTGGAGTTGGCCATGTGAGCCCAAACTGCATGCGTGTGTGACCTCAAATGGAATGTGCACTTCAGCACAGGGAATAAAGAACAAGGGGACTTCCAAAGCATCACTTTGTATCACATGAACTGTGGACAAGATAGTACGCTCCAGAGTAGATGTTCCTAAACTTATTTTGTCTACCGCCTCCTTTTCAGGAAAAACAAACAAACAAACAAATAAAAACATCATTCTGTGTCCCCATGGAAATTTACCTTCCTTATCTTCTGTTTGCCTGGTGTCTGGTTCCTTCTTGACTTTTCAAATGACAGGCAAGAAAAAACTCTATAAAAGTTCTAAAGGGGCGACTAGTATATTTAAGCAAATGGTTGCAATGAGATAATTTTTGTAGCCCATCCTTCAAAACTTTTTTTTTTTTTAATTATTTCTAGTTTGGGGCTGGAGCAATAGCACAGCAGGTAGGGCATTTGCCTTGCATGCAGCCAACCCAGGTTCAATTCCTTCGCCCCTCTCGGAGAGCCCGGCAAGCTACCAAGAGTATCCCTCCTGCATGGAAGAGCCTGGCAAGCTCCTTATGATGTATTGATATGCCAAACACAGTAACAACAAGTCTCACAATGGAGATGTTACTAGTGCCCGCTCGAGCAAATTGATGAACAATGGGAGGGCAGTGCTACAGTGCTATGATGCCAGCAAACAGAAAGTGCCCCCACATTGCACCTGAGCATTCTACTGTACCCCCCGTCCCCCTCCCCCACATAGTTCCACCGTCCGTTTTGTGACACACTATTACAACATGAATTCATGTGCTTCACAAAGAATGGGTATATTACATTGTAGTAAAGCTGGGTGAGGTCCAGGACACTCCCTGGTCATGGAGAGGGAGAGGGAGAGGGAGAGGGACAGGGAGAGGGAGAACAAGTGAAAGAGTGGGAGAGAATGAGAGAGAGGAGAGAGAAAAAGAGAGAGAGGGAGAGAAAGAGAGAGGGAGAGGGAGAGAGAGGGAGGGAGGGAGGGAGGGAGAGGGAGAGAGGGAGACAGAGAGAGAGAGGGACAGAGGGAACAAGAGAGGGAGGAATTAGGAGTGAGGCCGCCCTCATTAGAGGCTCAGGGACAGCCTCTGCAAGGACACAGGCTGGGGCTCACGTCTGGCTGCACCAGCACAAGCCACCAGCATCGTGGGTGATACAATGTCCTGCGCTTGGCAGGCCTGGGTGGGAAGAATGCGCAGCATAGGCGGCGCACCCACCAGGACAGGGAAAGCCACGGGGAGCAAGGAGTGTGTCGAAGGTACAGTTGGAGCTTTGGCCTCAAGTGGAGGGAGGAGCATGAGCTTGGGCGGGGAGAGCCTCTCTGGACTGGAGAGCAAGAGGGGCATTCTTGTCTAGTCGTAAAAACAAGGCAGAACAAAACAAGTAAAAAACGAGCCATGATTTGGACAAATGGGAGCAGGGGAAGTCGGTCCAGGAAAGATGCAGGTGGTGGAAGGAAAGAAGAGATGAACGGGTGACACGCCCCTGGGCGGCCGGGGAGGAGCTGTGCTTGGCTGTGGAGAGGTGAGAGTGAGGCTGATGGTGGAGGGGCGCCAATGAGCGCCTGGGGGAGGAGTCTGGGCACTGTCCCTCCTAATGAGGTGCTGCTGAAGGATCCTGAGTGGGCAAAGGACGTGATCAAAGCGAAGCTCAAGACCAGTTAAACCCAGGGCGGCCTGCTGAGGGATGTGGAAGTGGAAGAGACAGATGCAAGGTCATGCGGGGAGGCAAGAGCAGTGAGGAAGGGGGGCGTGTGTGAGCGGCTGCAGAGGAAGCCCAGGCATGGGCGGCAGCTCAGCAGGGCGAGCTAAGAAGGGCGTGTTGGGAGTGCTGAGAAGGCGTGTGTGGCCCCAAGGGGCTATTCACTCCTTCACTCAGCTAAACCTCCTCTGGGCTTTGAGGTCTGTGTCAGGTCCAGGCACAACTGGTGGGGGGACACGCAAGGGCCTGACAGGCCCCACACTGCAGCCTAGGGAGGATGGCCACAGACACACTCCCATGACTCCAGAGGGCAGTGAAGACAGGCTGTGTGGGAGGTGAGGCCTGGGGTGCACCAGGAGGTAACAGACTTGGCATTAACAGAGCCCTCGCAGTCTAAACGCCGCAGCCAGAGTGTAAGGTGAGTGGCGACACAGTGGCACTTACAGGCTTGATGTAGTGGAGGGAAGAGGCTGGAGGGGTGGCGCCACAGCAACTGTACAGAGGGGAGGAGGGCACTTGCTTTGCAGGCGGCCAACCCAGGTCTGACCCCCTGCATACCACATGATCCCGCCGGGAGTGACCCCTGAGAGCAGAGCCAGGAGTAAGTCCTGAACATTATGAGGTGTGGCCCCCAAACGAAAAACAAACAAAAAGACTAAAGTGGAAGGTTGGGAAAGAGCCAACCTAACCTAAGCCTAGGTCAGACAGATGCGTTTGGTGGGTGAGGTAGAGGCTATGCAAGACTGAAGCTATGACACCAGAGGGCATGAGAAAAATCTCAGAGTTTTGTGTAATCACAGGGCAACGTGCATGCGCGCTTGTGTGTGCATGTTCTGTGTAAGTTATGTGTGAGTGCCTGGATGGAAATGTGCCCGTAGATGAGTGCATGCACACGTATTAATTGTGTGGGAGTGTGGGTGAGCACACGTGTGTGTGTGTGTGTGTGTGTGTGCGCACTGTTTAAGCTGTGTGTGACTGTGTGTAAGCTGTGTTTGAGTGTGGGGGAGGTGTATAAGTATGCAAATTGTGTAAGTTGTGTAAGTGGGCATGTGTGTAATTGTGTGTAAGCTATGCATGATTGAGTGTTAGCTGTGTGAATGTGGAGGAGTGTACAAGTGTGTAAATTGTGTGTAAGTTGTGTGAATGTGCATGTGTGTAACTGTGTATAAGCTGTGTGTGAGTGTGTTAGCTATGTGAATGTGAGGGAGTGTACAAGTGTGCAAACTGTGTAAACTGTGTGTGTGCACGTGCATAACTGGGTGTAAACTGTGAGTGACTGTGTGTGTAAACTGTGTGGGGCCTTGTGTCCCGTCCTGAACATGGGCGCCTGTACCTTCTCTAAGTGTGTCTTCTGCGTATGTGCCCTTCGTCCTCCTAGCTTGGCATTATTGGTTCATTCAGTTGACAAGATGTTGACTCGGACACTGTGTTAATCCCTGGGAGCACAAACATGAAGCCAGGGTGGCAGGGGATGAAACTGGAGAAATCAGAGTGGCCAGACCTGCTGAAAGTTCAAGATTCTAGCTGTGTTAAGGAGTTTAGAATGTATTGGCTCCTGTTTGGGGAGTAGAAAGATCACTGGTTTCTTTGTGGATAACAGACCAAGGAGGAAGAACAGGCTGGAGCTGAGCTCAGCAGCTGGCACTGGACTCCAGCAGTGGGCGGCAGAGGGGGCATGGGTCAGAGAGGGTTACAGTCATGCCAATGGGCTGGGAGACCACTGAGATACAGAGCATGAAGAGGAACGACAACCCTTGGCTCACTGGATCTGTGGACACTGGGCCTGATAGAGGGAATGGGAGAGAGTGAGATAAAAGAGTTTGAGCCTAGAGAGAATAAACAGAAAACCTCCGAGGAATGTCCAGGAGACAGCCTGGTATAAGGTAGTGGAGCGAAGCTGGGCATGGAGCTAAGATGATCTAGTTAAGTCCTTGATTTAGGAGGGAGCAGAAACTACCAGTGGCTATCAATACCTTTTTTTTTTTTTTAGAGGGTGGGGGTTGAGTCACACCCTGAGTGATCAGGGGCTCATCCCTGCCCCCGTGCTCACCAGCGACCTCTAATGGTGCTCAGGGTCTAAATGCCATGCTGGGGATTGAACTGGGATCAGACCCATGCAAGTGCCTTACCTCCTGTACTACATCTCTAGCTCGCAACACCAATCTTCTAAGGTGGGAGAGAGACAAAGAATAACTGGAAAGGCAATTGGACTAGGATGGATACTGTGAAGAACAATTGTAAATGAACGACTGTCTTTACATGGCAAATGTCTTTGACCTGCATGCACTTTTATTTATTATTATTATTTTTTTTACTTTATTAATTTGGGAGGGATTGGACCACACTCAGTGATTCTCAGGTCTTGTCTCTGCACTTTGAAATCATTCCTAGTAGTATTTGGGGGACTATATAGGATGCCGATGATAGAAACTGGGTAAGCCATGTGCAAGGTAAGTGCCCTACCTGCTGTATTATCTATCTGACCCTGGACATGTACTTTAAAAGGTCAGAAAACTAAAGGATGGGATAATTAATAAGAGTTGATTTTCTGATACTTTCTTATTGAATGGGGCAACAATAAAACTCATAGGCAATAAATTTTTCGTCTATATCACTGTCCCACAATTGGTGTTGTCAATAATCATTGTCTTCATCATTAGATGATGGGGCTCCTATAAAAAGACTACACTGTCCTCGACATTTTAGCTTTCAGACCCCACCAGTGGACTTGACACATTCATTCACCCAACAAGTTTTTCTTAAACACTGATGACATACCAAGCATAGTTTCAGGCTCTGGGGATACCTAGAAAGTTTAAAAAATATTTTTTGCGTAATGAGAGCTTACAAATCCTAATGAAGAACAAGTATCATAGCAAATCTATAAACTTAATATATAAATCAAAATTGTATTGGTTTCTGGATAAGAGGAGCTCTGACCTAACTAAACCCAACAAAATGGAGACCCAAGTACTCATGGAAATACACTACTTTTTCAGCTGCAAGGAAACTTGAAATATCTCTACATTCAGTTTGCACTTGAAGCATAAACAAAATCACTTTTTTTTAAAAAAAAATTACTTTTCTTACTCTGTGATCTAGAACCCTTCCTAAAGATAGATTGCTGTTTTTCTTTTCTCCAGTTAAAAGTTTAAAGGTAGCAAGGGTAATGTGCTTTCCTTGTGTGTGGCCAACCCAGCTTTGATCCTTGGCACTACATATGGTCCCCTGAGCATTAACAGTGTGATCTCTGAGCCCAGAGTCAGGATAAAGTCCCAAGTAGTGCCAGGTGTGTCCTCCACTCCCCAAACAAAGACAAAGTTTCCCACATTTGGGCAAATCGCAGGAGTCAGCCCATATGCCTTGCCCTGGAAAAACCACCTTTGTGATCATGGTGTTTTGCCAGCCAGGTAACACTATAGCACTGTTCTCCTGCTGTTCATCCATTTGCTAGAGCAGGCACCAGTAATGTCTCCATTGTGAGACTTGTTATTGTTTTTGGCGTATCAAATACGACACGGGAAGCTTGCCAGGCTCTGCCATGCGGGTGGGATACTCTTGGTAGCTTGCTGGGCTCTCTGAGAGGGATGGAGGAATCAAACCCAGGTCAGCTGCGTGCAAGGAAAACACCCTACCCACTGTGCTATCGCTCCAGTCTGCCTGCCTGGTAAATATTTTCTTTTCTTTTTTTTCTTTTTGGGTCACACTCAGTGATGCACAGGGGTTACTCCTGGCTCATGCACTCAGGAATAACTCCGGGTTGTGCCTGGGGACTATATGGGATGCTGGGAACTGAACCTGGGTCAGCCGTGTGCAAGGCAAATACCCTACCTGCTGTGCTATCGTTCCTGCCCCTTATTTTCTTTTTTAGGGGGAAGCCTCTCGAGTTGTGCATAGGGGGTCCTAGAGGCCACTCCTGGCTATATATGGTCAACTGGACTGGTAGTTCAATGCAAGGCACTAAAGATAGGAAGCTACTCTGCTCTGTAGGCCAGGGATCACCAGGACCACCCTGAGGGCGTTTGGGGATTACCAGGGCCACATCTGGTAGTTTTGGGTGCGGGTATGCAGCACCAGAGATTGAACTGGGGTTTGGTGTATGTAAAGCATGAAACTGACGACCTGCATTATCTCTCTGGATTATCTGTTTTATCTCCTGGTTTATGCATTATCTCTCTGGTTTAACTCTACTATCTCCTTCATTTGGTTCTCCCTGGTATTGCCCATTTTCACTGGCACTCTTGTTGAACCTGGAGAACCGACTGCTGAGGATCCAGAAACACAGATGAACTTGAGCCAGCGACACAAAGAACAGAGTGGGACAGAAGAAGAGATGAGGGCAGGCACTCTTTCACTTACCAAGGGTTGCTCAGGCCTCAGATAAGGACCTATTTCCTGAGTGGCTCGCTAGAGGGAAGAGATGGACAAATGGGTGGAGGAGATGGCTGAATCTGCATGGCAGCTTTCCAATTTCTGACTCAGGAAAATGGCTGAAACTTCCCCTCCCTGCCCACTGCTTTTTCTGTTTCAGCAGCTTCCTTTCAATGGGAGAGGATGTGAACAACAGGATCAAATTGGCATTCTGGAGCTCTTTATTTAGCAATTTGCACTGTCTGAGTTAATATATGGGTTAGGTTCCCTGTGAACGACACCCTCCTAGCTCCAGGAATGTCATAAAGACACTCAGCTGCTGTGTGTCTGGCAACTTAATGACTACAAGCCCAAGGGATGGGAGAATGGGGAAATGTTAACATTAGGAAAAAGAACCTTAATCAAATTCACTGGATAATGAAAAAGCCATCATCTCTTCTTCTCCCCTATAAAGCAATATAAAAGATCCTGTTTTGAACAAAAAAAAAATTCTTTTTTTTTTTTTTTTGGCTTTTTGGGTCACACCTGGTTATGCGCAGAGGTTACTCCTGGCTCCGAACTCAGGAATTACCCTGGCGGTGCTCAGGGGACCATATGGGATGCTGGGAATCGAATCCGGGTTGGATGCATGCAAGGGAAACGCCCTACCCTCTGTGCTATTGTTCCAGCCGCCCCCCCCCCCCCCAAATTTTTTTGGACAAGGGAATTTAAAAATTTTGTGCTCATCAGAGCCATCCGACCTGGAATGTAGAAAAGAAGGTGGCAAGAGTAAAAGCTGGAGGGTTAGAGAAAAAGGAGTGAGAATCAGGGACAGGAAGAAGCAGAGGAAGAAGGAAAAATGGAGAATGAGAAAGTAAAGATGGCGGCTCCAGATGGAAACGCAGAACAAGAGAAACAGGGTGTGGATGTCGAGTCAGGTCTCAGGGGCAAGCATGAGGATCTGGCCAGTAGAGGTGGGTGGGAGGAAGTGGATGATGACATGAAAGAGGGGAGAGGGAGAGAGAGGAGGGAGAGGGAGAGGGAGAGGGAGGGAGGGATGGAGGGAAGAGGAGAGAGAGAGAGAGAGAGAGCGAGAGCACTGAATTCTTTTACTGCCTCATTTTATTAAATCCTCCAGCTCAAAGCAAGAAAGGTACCTGCATTCTGGAAACAGGTTACATGGAGTGGAGCTGGGACTCTGGTCAAGCAGCCACCTGTGGACAGCACATCATGATCCACAATGGTCTCAAGGCAACACTATAAAGAGGTTAAGGGTATTTTCATTTTGCCGAGAAATAAATAGGGACTTGGAGGCTTTGCAGGAGATGCTTTCAGACACAACTAACAAGAGAACAGGATGCTGGTGAACTGGGATATGTTTCAAGGTTCCTCTTGAGTGAGAGTCCAGCCTTCAGGAGGATGTCACATGCACCCTTCCCCCATCTGATCTCCAATATCAGCCTGTAACTTATGGACAGATGAGGGTTGAGTGAGTTCCACACCAGGAACCACATGGAGGTTGGGACGATGGTCATCTTGACCCTTCAGTGAATAAGGACTTTGAGCTTTAAAAACAGCATTAGGTGGGCCTGGAGAGATAGAGTATAGGGGTCAGGCTCTTGCCTTGCACAAGGTCAACTCTGGTTTATATTCCTCTGGTCAATTCAGCATTATATTCCTCCTGAATAAAGAGTAAGGAATTATCCCTGTATCCCAATATAATCAAGTCAAGGTGACATTACAAAGGTACCCTACCATGACATCAACTCCCAAGGATCTCACTACTCATTGAGGATAACTTGGTAAAGCTACATTGCTGAAAATGCAAAGTTCAAGACCATGGATTTCATGGTGACCCCAGCCAGTAAGGAATCCTGTCAAGCCCAACCAGAAAAAAACTTGCTGGTCTCAGATATTTTTGTGTCATTTATCAAGTACTGGGAATTTAGCCCATGGAAGGCTGTAAATACTGGGATACAGGAAGAAAAAGATATAGTCCATGCAAATTTATTAAATGCATCGTTATGTATTACCAAAAAATTTTTTTGAGCACAGAGCCAGGAGTAGTCCCTGAACACTGTTGGGCATGCCCAAACTAACCAATCAAGACAAAAAAAATAAACTGATGCTGTCTGGCTTACGTTTCCACACAATGCAGTACTCTTATTTCTAACAGTCCCATTAAGTGGCCATAAAAGATAATGATCCTCATTCTAGTGACAGGGGGTTTACTGTTACCAAATGACACCAACGGATTCAATAGCGTGTTAGTGTTCTCTTTCAAGAAAATTCTTGTTTTAAACTCAGAGCTGCTCCTCTACATCTCCCTTTTATCTGCCTTTTTTCAAAATAGAGAAGTCTTTCAAATATCCCAATACAGCTGTTGTGTCTTTTTTCTCTGATTCAGATTAACCTGCCTGAAGTCCTTCAGTCTGTGATTTTTAAGACACTCTGATGGCTTCCCCATTCTTGATTTCTTCTGATCACAAAGTCCTCAAGTTTATTTCCCTGTCAAATTCCCTGTCAAAACTGACTACTCTTAATGTGCTCGAAGTCCTGTAGTGTGTCCAGTGGAATCTCGTGCTCTCGCTGGGCATGAGATGTCTGTGTCCATGATTGGGACAATGTGAGCTTTTCAGCAAGCAGGTTGTTGGTGGGAAGAAAGAGAAAGAAACAAGCTCGGGCTTTTCATTGTAAGTGCTGTGGGTCGCAGGGGAGGGGCAGTTAGTTTAGCATTAAAAAAAAAAGCCAAAAATCACTTCTGGGAAGAAAACCATTCTCTCCTAGTAAGGGCTAACTGGGTGCATGGTACCTGTGAATGGGAAGGAGCCAGTTGTTTTGTTGGTTTGTTGGTTTGTTTTGTTTTGTTTGCTTTTTGGGTCACACCCGGCGATGCACAGGGGTTACTCCTGGCTCATGCGCTCAGGAATTACTCTTGGCAGTGCTCAGGAGACCATATGGGATGCTGGGAATCGAACTCTAGTCGGCTGCATGCAAGGCAAACGCCCTACCCGCTGTGCTATCACTCCAGCCCCAAGCCGGCTGTTTTTATGGAAGATGGGACTACCTTGGTGGGCTGCTAAATGAGAGGAAAGAAGCAAAATGCAGGGCTTAGGGAGCTGAGCGCTGGCTCAGTAGGTGGGTGAGCCCAGGGCCAATGGCTTCTCCCTTCCTCCACTGACCAGCAGGGCCCACACTAAGTCATACCAGGTTTCCCAAATCTTGTTTCCGAGGACCTTTATCTGTGACTCTTCTGGAGGCTCTTCTCCCCAGCTGGAGAGCAGACTGGCCCCGGAGACTTACCTTTGCAGGGCAAGTCTAAGAGGTGCTTCCTTCCTCTTGTCCCTTCCCTGTGCTGGGCTGCCTGTCATTCACTCTCCACCCCTCAATGCAAAGCATGCAGGAATGGGTCCGGGTTTCCCTTTAAAGCCCAGGCAAGTGAAGTCAAGAGAAACACCTTTCACAAGCCCCCGGTCTCACAGGATGGATGAGGGACCAGAACCCTCAGAAAAGAACCTAAACATCCCACCAGAAAGTCCCAAACAACCCTGAAAAGTGAGAGTAAAACTACCAAAAGCTGACAGAGGGGAGCAGCATTATTATCAACCCACATTTGTCCTTCTAAAAAAAGACAAGCAACTACCGAAAAAAAAATTCCCTGAAATATATAAAATCTAACATAGTTAACATACTTCCTGTCCTCACATAGCTTATAAAAAAAATGCTTCTGAGCGTTTCCCTGGCTCATTTACAACGATGAGAAGGAGCAAAAAGGAAATGCAACAGATGGAACTACCAGACTCTCTCGCAGTAATTTATCTTTACTTGAGGTAGCTTGGGCAGGGTTTCAAACATTTTTCAGATGTATACCAGTAGCTTATTTCTGCTCAAGAACAATGAAGACACTCTCCCTTGGGGAAAAAACAAAGCTGCAGGTTGAAAGTCCTGTTTACTATTATCTATTTTTGTTGTTTCTAAAAGAGATCACCTCAGCATCCCCCCAACCTTCCCACATGGACTCAATGAGGATCTAATCCGGTAGTGATTTAGAGCTGACAGGTGGTGCATGCATAATTAAAGATGACCTAACACAGAATGCTCTCATTCCTGGCATATTATCAGACACTTAAGCAAAGCAATTATCAGTAGGCAATCTTTTCTGTCAACAGTTAGAGATGAAACATTTCTTCAATTAGGAGGATTCTACAAGGAGGCCATATATTCATATCCATCTGCAAATACTTGAAACTCTTAAGAGTTTAACATGAAGCTACATAGAACACCTCTGGTCACTTAAATCAGTAGTTTTCAGCCCTTTCACACCTGTGAACTGGTACAGTTCGATTCAGTGGTGGCTAAAAGCCATGGAGTTAAAATCGTGTCTCTTCACCCCTCCCAAGATTTGATCAAGGCCCTCCATCCACCCCACACTTACTTTTCTAGAAGATCACTCTTTAAACATCAGAATCATCAAAACCTGGGACCATTTGCAGGGCATCAGCAGAGATGCTGATCCAAGTTGACCAGAGAATTTCTGCTTACTCCTGGCATAGCCCTGCTAAGGTTTGCAAATATGCCAAGCCTTCCTTAAAGGCTCAGAGCGAAAAAGGATAGGGGAAAACTCAAAAGTAAACTCTCAATTAAAATGTCGCCTTCAAAGAAGGATTATTCTTTTCCCATGTTCTAATCAATGCCAGATTTAGAGAATTATCACCATGCCTCAAAACTTCATCTTTCAGTGATTCAAAGGATTTATTTCATTTTTTTTCATTTTAAAGACATAAGTATTACTGAAAGGGAGTACATTCTTGACCTATTGAATGGCTTTCCCATTTCAGGTGAAAAGGGAAGAGGCATTTCCTAACAGAGTACACACTTTAAAAAGATAAATTATAGTGCTTGTACTTTATATACATGAATGCATTTTAGCTTTCCTGAGAACAGAAATTGCTTTAATGTTACAGCAAGACAAGTGATTTTCTTTTTCTTCTTCTTTTTTTTTTAAAGAAATGGTTTCTACATTAATGAATTTTTTGAAGCCCAAGCAAAAACTGCCTCCACGAGACAGAGAACATCACAACGTTTGTGGTGCATATTTTGCCACATTTCACAAGAGGCCTTATTGTTTAAATTCTTATATCCTTATGTCATACGTGAACAAACGACCTTATTGTTCATTTGAACATGTCTTTATCAAATCTCTGGGGGTAGAGCTGGTGTTGTTGTTTGCATTTTTTTCCCTCATCAAGTCAGAACAAAAGTCTCCCTTTTTTCAGCAGCACTGGGAGCGCAGGGAACGCGGCACTGTGTGGCAGCAGATGTCAGTTGGAAACACCATAATGATCATGTAAGTGAAGTGCTGCTGTTAATGGGTTGACTTCTGACAAGTAAATCAAGGTCTATAGGAAAGTTTCTTCTACACAGCAGACTTTAAGGTAATGCAAAAGAGAAGCACTTAATAGAACAATTAAGAATCTTCCAGTACGCGATTAAAGAGGAGGCCTGCTGGGCAACAGGATTCAATTCTTTCCAACTTGTGTTTTACCTGGAAGAGACTCCATTCAGAATATTAAGGGGAAAAAATACCAGTAGTCTTTGGGGGAAACAGAAATCAGGTGGTGAGCTGGTGATGGTGGGATCATTAATGGGAGATTCAGCGGGACTCAAAGCTCAAGTTCATTATATTTCTCAGAACTAAGAATAGCTTCTGAATGAGTACTCACAATTCTCCAAAGACCTATTTCTCCAAAGGAGCTTTCCCTCTTTCCCTTTCCAATTTTAATGTAAGAAAAAGAAGGGAATATATAGTCATGGATAGGTAGGCAAGAACAAAGGAATCGCTACAGATTGGAGGAAGAAGAAACTAAACCAGTTCTATTTTAAATGCTGTTAGATTCTGACCGTCAGGATTCAGTTTAGAAAAATTCAAGGATGCAGTCTGGGAGCATGATGCTCCCTGGGTCAGGGTGAACAAATGTGTCACTTATGCACTGCTGTGGTGATCAACAAAACATGTCATTTCTTCATCAATGTCATGGATTGAAGCAAACACAAGGCGCATATCACCACTGAAATGAACGTCTTAAAAAGGAAAAAACTGTAGTGAGTTTATTTAGGGAGATAGCCTCATCGCCCACAACAGTTAAGTGTTCCTGAGTGTTTGTAAAGCTTTACTGATGCCAACTTGGTAAGCACTGTGGATGCTGAGTATGGCTAGCACAAGGCATTAGGATTAGGAAATTTCACACCACACCTTTCATACGTAGTTACAATTTTAGGATCACCAACCAACAACATTTTTAAGGGGAGGACAGTACTTTTTGTAAATCCATCTTATGCTGTTGATCTTGGGCTGGAGCAATAGCACAGCAGGTGGGTGTTTGCCTTGCACGCAGCCAACCAGGCTGACCCATGTTCTATTCTTCCGCCCCTCTCGGAGAGCCCGGCAAGCTACCAAGAGTATCTCGCCCGCATGGCAAAGCCTGGCAAGCTCCCCGTGACTTATTCAATATGCCAAACACAGTAACAACAAGTCTCACAATGTTACTGGACCCGCTCGAGCAAAATCGATGAACAACGGGAGGACAGTGCTACAGTGCTACAGTTGGTGATCTTGCTCCCATCTACCCTCAAAACTGGTTTTCCAAGTATCCTGAGTTTTCTGCCTGGATGAATAAGACTGTAGCCAGGACTTCAAAGTAAAGACTAAACTATGCTATATGAATGCCAAATTGGGTGTTATTTTGGAAACAACAGAAGTGAAGTCCATGGTATTATTATCTTTCATTTTGTATCCCCATTGCAGAAAGGCTGCTTAAGCCCTGACCTGCCTTATAGAAAGAGTGTGCAGAGTACCTGGCTCTTTTTGTTGACAGATTATGAAGGATGCTTCTCAGGTTTTTGTCACTTAGGACAAAGTGTAACATATATTTAAGAAGGTCACAGTGGTGATTGTTTCAAGTCTAAATCCATTCACAGTAGGGCATTTCCTGTCAGGTTAAGAAGTGACAAAGCTAGTTCTTGTTATCATTAGCTTTTTCAACAACCAGCTTGGAAATCAAAGCTGACTACCAATATTTCTGATGATGTAGAAAGTATTTTCACTGATGCTTTTATTTTCTCTTAATTCTTAATCAAGGCGGCTATTAAAGATTGACAAAAAGAAGTCCTCCTCCCCCTTTCCTGGAGGAGGAGAAAAGAAAATAGAAGTAAAAGAAGTTATTCTGCATAAGCTACATTTCAAGAATCAACCACTCCTGAGTTTCTCCACGAAATGAAATGCTATGCACCACTACAATTTGTTTCCCTTAGGGATGGAAGGTGATGAGAGGAAACAAGTGTTAGGAGAGGATTAAAGAAAGAAACATATGTTCTTATTAGGCAAAGGTTTGAAAAGAAATAGTGCTACAGAGAAAATGAATATTACATCCAAATAATGTATGTTGGATACTCACAAAAAGAAAATCAAGGCAAGTTTTTGTTGTACATTTAATGTCATCCAGCCACGAATAATAACAATATCCCAATGCTAACCTGTTTATATAAATAAACTTACATGTATTCCCTCATGGTCCATTGTAACCTGTGCCCTAAGCAGACATGCTGTGCTCTCACCTGTATACACCTGTAACTTCTGCAAACTGATTAACAAAAGAGAGAGAATATGGAGTGTCCAGATATAATGGCAACCACTGACTTGCATGCCTGCAGCCACCTGAACTGTAATAGCTTCAGCTTGGTGCTGACAGCCGCCTTCCTCCTCTCATCTCCACATAATGCCTTCAGGTCTGTCTAAGTAATGTAATTTACTGGAGTGGAATTCCCTCAGTCTCCTGTGCAGTGCTTGGTGGCGGCATCATTTATATGCCACAGTGTGGTGGTCCAGCACCGACACACTGGCCTTCATTCCTCATTCAGAGCAAAGTGTGTGATTTCACCTTCCACCATGCCCTTCTGTGCTGTGCTGTGTGTGGATGAATTCCCTCCATGGAGCCCTAATTACAAACCTTGGTTGAAATGCTCTCATTAGATTTGTATTTCTCACTCCAAATGTCAATCTTATTGAAAATTCTGATTTTCCCAAGGATTCATCCATTAGCAATAAACTCTAAAGCATTCCATGACTGAGCGCATTAAACCAGCAATGTGGACCTGCACTTAAAATACATCATTAGAGAAAATCTCCATTGCAAATGCTTTACATTATTCAACCCAAGGCATAATGAGCCTGGCCCAGCCAGTACCCGCAAATTGCACATGAAAGATGAGGTTAAAACTCGCTTTTATGCAGGAAGGAGCTCACAGTATACCAACAGGAAACATTTCAGAATCTGTCATTCCTTCTGAAGGTGTGGGAAGGAATCCCAACCAGTGTCTAATTTATCACCTTCATCCAATTATTATTTCAACAAGAATTTCAGTCTGTGGCAAAGTGCAACAAGCGAGGCTGATGATGGCACGTGGAGTGCCTATCTCCCTATAAGGGGACCGCAAGGCCAGGAACTTTGTTAGTTTCCCTGAGTGGTGTACTCTGCCTTAAAAAAGCTCTTTCATTTTGCTCAACAGTGAAAACAATAATAACCGTAATAATAATAATAATAATAAAATAAACTGATCAAAGCAGCACTGTTTGGATACAATGAAAAACCTGGGCTCTATTTGAAGATACAACAACAGATCCCACAGATTTAGCCAGCCCAAGAAGTAGCTACATTCCAAACTGCTGGGTCTTACCATGAAAAAGCCAGGAAACCTAAGGATGCTGTTAACATGAAAATTATAACGCAGAGATTTATGCCTATGACTGATATGGTTCAACAGACCATGAAAAGGAAATGATTTTTAAAAAAAAACTAGCAAAAATACATAAGCTTGATAAAACCAATCCATCCCTATTTTCTCTCTGGATCATGCTTTAATTCCTTAGCTTATTGGTTTCATTTATCACATCTTATCAGGTCTCAGGTGATCAGCTTCAATGGGAAGCCATAATTTCTCTTTACATAATGAATGGAGCAAATGTATCCCAGGAAGGTCATGGTAGAGGTTAAAAGAAGGCTCTGATCTAAACTTTTAGTATCTACGTCCAAAGATTAATTACAACTCTAAATAATACCGAAAGTCACAGCCCTATATATATTAAAATATGTATACTATAAAATACACATATTTTTAAATGGGTTGAAAGGATTCTTACAAGAGCAGGTAGATATCATAGTAAACAGAAAATAAAAATATAATAAAAATAAAATCAACAGCAGCAACTATTTTCTGCTTTTGGCCTTTAGTCATCAGTAGGGTTGATCAAAAGTAACCAGAATGATCAGAGTAGCAAGGGTTTCTGTGAGGAATTCTATCACATGAAAGCTAACTGCTTCTGAGTCTCACTTGTTCCCACCTGGAATATTTAAAACTTTACTTTATTATAACATTAGCACTCTCTCATAATGTGCATCAGCAGGTACTACAATTAACATGCACAGATGTTAGAACTGAAATATCCATGTTTAAATAAAAAATATAACAAGAAGGCAAAAATAACTAAACATGTTCGGCAGAATGAACACCTTACAATTGTAAAAAGAGGCTTACATTGTACTTACTTGATGCCAAAAAAAGAGACTCACCACAGCACTCCTCACCTATGAAGAACTAAGTAATCTCTTGCTGTCCTACTCAATTTATAACATTAGGATACAACAGAACAAGTAAGAATAATGTCATTTATTGGGCACTGGTTTTGTGTTTTATAGATGTATATTTAGTATCCAATAATGCACATATATAATATATATGTCATATATATTTTATATATTATATAGATATATAGCATCCAATGCTGCACACATGTATTATATAGCTACATACATGCATGTGTAATATATATATCCTCCCACTCCTTCTCAGTTAACCCTTACAATCACCCCATGAGGTAGGTACTAGGTACTATCCTCATTCCCATTTTCAATTAAGTACCTCCAAGTCCAGGAGAAGTGAAATGAATAAAACAAGGTTCACAGACAGCTAAGATTTGACTCCAAAGTTCTCTTTCTCCCAAAGCTCTTGTCTCACTTTGCCCATCATGTCTCACTGCTAGCCACAGCTGGAGATGTCAGAGATTTGCAGCCTTGACAGAGCACCTGTCTTGACAGAGCATCTTTCACAGAGCCCCTGACATTGAAAGGCTCCCAAGGCTTTAGACATTCTCATTCTTTGGAAATGCCATCACCCCTCAGCACGGTGTAGAGGGGCAGCACCCTTACCAGGACTGTGAGGCACAAATTTCCCTGCAAAGCTGACACCACCATTCTTGGTGTTTCTTCTAGCCACAAACTGACATGGTGTCATCGATTGTGGTCGCGGTGCACTTGGTCAGATGAAGGGGAGTTTTCACTTGGGTAACAGTCCCTTCGACATCGTGTCCATGGAGGGTACTCACCCCTATCTCCCCCTGACCCCTCTACCTGCTGAAAGAACACCCCAATCTCTCAGGCACCACCATTCAAAAATGTGTCGTCCCTCACTGGTCTGAACTACAAGAAATAACTTTTGAACAATTCACCAAGAAGATGAAATTTGTAAGACCCTATTTCAAACCAGGCAGTTACTTAAAAAAAAAAAAGATTCAAGGATTCTACCACTCCTTTCGACCTTCCATAGACACACTTTGTATATGTATGAGTTGTGTCTTTCTTCTTTCAGAAGGGGAAAATGCTGACAAACTATCACATGTAGACAAACAGTGCAAAATCCCGGCTGCCTTTTCCTACTTAAACAGAGACACATTTATTTCCCAATGCACTGCTTACCAGACAGATGCAAAGATGTGGGCAAACCAGTCATCAGAATTAACAGAGCGATTGTGCTTGCACTACATATTCTGATTTGTATGACTCTTATTTTTAGCCATGCACAAAAGGGCAATAAATGGAAAATCTTATTCTAACCGCTACTTTTTTTTTTTCTGGGCCACCCACACTGCTCCACCTACTGCACAACTTCACAAATGTAAAAAAACCCAACCCAGGTTTGTCCTAACAAGGGATGCAAAGTGGCTCAAGTATGTGACAGTTTTTCCAGTCAGTGTCTGTACTTTCATTCTTTTTCTCTATCAGGACTTTCAGGGCAAACAGCACTGACTTACCAACGGGCATTTTCAGAGAGCTGACTGGGGCACGCCAGTCAGTGTACAGGTAAGCAGGATCCAAGAGGCATGTGTGCCACCCGACCACCTGCCACATGCCGGCCGGTTGCCCACAAACACCTACACCCACAAACACCGCTGTTCATTCGGGAAGAGGATGCCTACAAGTTCTGAAACAACGACCGTGTCTAAAGTTTTTCCAATGATCCTGGGTAATACCTGAAGCCGTTCTGCAACAGAGTAGACTCTTAGATATGACTTTGCCCTAGCTAGGTAAGAGCGCCTGATGGAAATCTACTTTGAGTTTGCTGTGGAACAATGTTTTTCAAGAATGCTGTGGCAAGCTCTCTCCCCTGGTCTGCATTTCTCTTAGTCCTATCCACAGCCCCCACCTGCAGCTCACCAAGCTCTAACTCCCACACAGAGGGCACTGACACTCAGAAGCAAACACCTTGCAGAGTGAGGAAGAAAAAAAGAGAAAGCGCTGAAGAGGATGTTTTCTAGGGGCAGAGAGAGGCGAGAGAGATCAGCTGATGTTGGGATCCCCCCTCTCTCTTCAGACATTTAACAAGCAGTTTAGTCCTTGGGATCCCATGATAGCAATTAAAAAGGAAAAAAAAGCCCCCCCCCTTGAGCCCTTCACAGACAACCACAGTAAACAAGCAGGGAGTCATTCATTTTTAAAAATCAGTTCAGAAAATGATGCAGACACAGAAGGAGCGAATGCCAAGAAAGGCATCTTTACCTGCGTGCTTGCTCATTATCCAGAAACTTGAGGAAATGTCCGGTGATCTTCTGCTAGGAATACGCCCTACAGTGCTAACAGCTTCCTCCTGTCATGCACGGGACAAGAATGACACCGACGAAACGTGCCAGAGAGTCTTTATGGGGTGATCATCCTCGACTGTCAGAACTTCTGACTCGTAAAGACACGGTTAATTGTTATGAAAAAGTGGGTCATACACCACCGAGGTACAACCACACCGTCCCCAAACTAGACTCCAAATGACTGTGTGATGACAGGGTGGGAGGGGTCTGGGCACAGCGAAAGCAAAACTTTCATGTGGTGAGGAGCATTTTAGTTTTCACTGGCTTCAGGTTAGAGAAAGTTAATCTCATTGTCAACGACAAACCCACTTTTGGGCACCTTCTTGTAATTTTATGATAAACGCTGGCTATTAACGTAAGGGGGAAGTCAGCCCCGATGTCCTAAGCAGTCCAAGGGACTGTCTCAGGCTCAAGAGCCATGTCTATCACCTCAGAGCCAGGGCTGTGACTCAGGGAGGTTAGGATGTCAAACCAAAACTGAAGACGAAAACCCAAATTCTCATGATCCACCAACTGCACCTGTCTCCAAGGAGGGACTGAAGTATTGGACAAAATACCCCCATGCCTGTACCCACTCCAGGTGTTCCACACAATTATGGATATTGGTCGTCGCCCCCTGGACTGCCATGGGAAGAGCCCAGTTATTCATCTGCCAGTCAAGTTACAGAAATATGAGTTCACATCTAAAGTCTCTGCTGCATAAGAGCACAGAGGTGAAAGGAAGCGGAAAGACAAGCACAGACAAACCTGCTTCCCAAGACCCTGTCTTGGAAGGGTCTGTATCTGGCTCAGAGAAGAGCAGCCATTTCCTGTGCCAAATACAGTTCACTAAGTTAAAAAAAACTTTTTTTTTTGGTTTGAGGGACACACCTGGTGGTGCTCAGGGTTTACTCCTCTCTCTGTGTTCAGGGATCACTCCTGGAATGGCTAAGGAGGTCTTCTGGGGGGCTGCGGACATAACCCAAGGTGCTGCTGCAAGGCAAGAACGAGCTTTAACCCCTGTAACTATCTCTCCAGTCCCTATAGCCCATTTTTGAAAAAAATAATCTCTTCTAACAGCGATTTACTATACATTTCTCGTTCTACTGCCATGAGATTTGTGGAAGATATCCCACAACATTTCATGGAGGAATCCATTAGCAATAACTTAGTTTCATTTCATTTTAAAACTCAGTTTTTAGCTGAGTTTTCCTTCAGGGTGTGATCTTCCTAACTTTGGATGTTAGAAAGTATTTGATCCTTGTCTAAAAATCCTAGAGTTGCCCAAAGAGAAGTAGAGTCATGCCCCTGCTCCCCACAGGAACTGTACCACCAAACCAGACGAATCTGAAGAGAAGCTGCTCTAAAAAGCATAGAGGATGTGAAATGAAAGGAAAATTCTGGTTCAGGAAGGGATCCATTTGAATATTTTGTTGCTATCAGATATAAACAAGAATTCTACTGGCATCCACTGTTTGCATTAGGATGAAACTCTGGGAGGGATCCAGCTGATTAACCTTTGACATTTTTGCCAAGCCAGCTTTCAGTCTATTGATCATGAATTTTTAATTATCTAGACCACACAGCAGTTGACCTAACAATTAAATCATCTTGTATCTGATTTAATCTTTCTTTCATGATACACAGATCCACCAAGATCTGACAGGGCCACCCAATCATAATTTTTATTGAGAGAAAACATATTTAAAAAAACATAATGTTGAGTTATACACAGCAGGTAGGGTGTTTGCCTTGAACGTAGCTAGACCTGGGTTCAATTCCCAGCATCCCATGTGGTCCCCTGAGCACCGCCAGTAGTAATTCCTGAGTGCAGAGCCAGGAGTAGCCCCTGTGCATTGCCAGGTGTGATCCAAAAAGAAAAAAAAAGACCACACACACAATGGTTTATAGTTATTTTTACCTGATAAAATAATGGAGAGTCAATTGAGGTAAATGTCTTTGAAAGTGTTGATTACTGCAATTTTAAAGAAGAAAAGCAAAGCAACTAGGAGATCACTGTTTTGTGAAATGACATTTAAGTTACACCAGCTTGTGGGATGCCATTAACACAGAGCACTACTGACAGATTTGGAATTCGCTGACTATTTGAAAAAGGTCTGAAAAAAGGTACAAAAGCGTGAGTCAAAAGTTAAGTTGTATCTGGTGGCCAGATGATAGGTAACTGATTTTCTTCTGTTATCTTGCAAATTATGTAAAATAATGTGTATTATGTTTACAACCAGGAAAGTAAGACTACCTTTGTAAAAGGAAACAACTCTGATGCTTCCCTTTTGAGTTCTTAATAGCATTTAATACATGGAATTCAGTTTAATAATCTGACCTAGGAATGAATCAGACATAAAATACTGAAAAAAATTGCTAGCAACAATGGATAATGGATTCTAGAAAATCTCAAATGCCTGCCACACCACAGATGCTGTTCTTTCCCATGGTCTCCATGCCTGGGCATCCCTGGGCTGCAATCAAGGTCTTCATATGATTAATTTAATGGGAGGAGTCCTTGGAAGAGTGTGTTGCCATTCCCTAGATTAAACTCTGGGTTAAATCAAGGTTCAGAGAGAGTTATTTTGCAGTGCCAGGTGTGCTCCAACACATAGTTTTATTTATTTTTAAAAACTTTTAAATCGAATATGTGAGATATGTCCTTACAAAGCTGTTCAAGATTGAATTTCAGTCATACAGTATTCCAACACCAATCCCTCCTCCAGTGCACATTTCCCAGTGTCCCCAGGTTCCCTCCCATCACCTGCTACCTGCTACCCTCTACCACCTGCCTGTCTCTCTCTCTCTCTCTCTCTCTCTCTCTCTCTCTCTCTCTCTCCCCTCCCCCCGCCCTTTTCTGGGCACTGCCAACACATAATTTTAAAACAGCAACAGAAACAAAATAGGAGACTAATACCCAAGAATGGCCGAGATAAGTACCAGGAATTTTACTCCATGGCTTGGAGGCCAACCACACATGCTAGGGGAAAAGGGAGCTCAGATAGAGAAGGAAACACCAAATAAAGGTGTTGGGAGGATCCTCCCAGGATGAGAAAAGCATGCTGAAAGTAGACTATAGACCAAACATGATTGTCACCCATTGCCTCTTTTACAAACCACAACACCCAACAGGAGAGAGAGAACAAAAGGGAATGTCTTGCCACAGAGGCAGGGTGGGATGGAGGGGATGGAGGTGGGAGGGATACTGGGATCTGTGGTGGTGGGAAAGGGGCACTGGTGGAGGGATGGGTATTTGATCATTGTATAATTGAAACCCAAGCACAAAAATGTGTAAGTCTGCAACTGTACCTCATGATGTCTCACTATTAAAAATTAAAAAAACAAAAACAAAAACAGCAACAGGTTGGAAGTTACTAAACTAGTATATGAAATTATATGTGACACTACAACATAAAACTGGTAACACTTGGCAAGGAGCTTTATCATTATTCATGGCTAAATTTATTTGAAGTTTTACTTGAAATAAAAAAATAATAATGTACATGACCATGCTGGGCAGATCATTCCTATCTGTATATTAGTGTATATGCAAAGAACGACAATCAATTTTGGTGATGCCTTCAGCAGAATGTAAGTGTAAAATTGAGTGTTCCAAATGATCATGTCACACATTATTTTCAAAAAGAATTGACTTGAAAACTATTCTAAAGCCAGTGGCGATAACAGAGTAAAAAATTGCTAATGAATTATTTAGTACAGCATCCATAATATCATTAATAGTACATTTTTAGCATGCTTTCAAACAGGAAAAACATAAACATAATATCTGAAATTTAAATTCTGGCAATGAATGGAAAAGTGTTAAGACCCAAAACTTGCTGTTTCTCAGACTAAGAATGGATAGTATTTTTTTCTTGCCATAGTAAGTCAACATTCATAGATTACTCAGTTATGTAAATAGGAACAACAAAAGCTCAGTTAACCAGACAATGTGAGACAAGTCAAATACATTTTTTGTTTGTTTCCATTCACTAGTTCATAGACAGGGAAAAAGTATGTTTTTGCTCTTGTTGCTGAAAATCTTTCCACAGAAGTTTCTTTTCCTAATGAGAAAACATTGATCTATTCTCAATGATTCAGCAGCTTGGTGGCCTCCGTTACAACTAGTCTTCAGGGTATGTTCAACCACTTTTACTAAACCAAAGCATCTTGTTTTCTGAAGCTTTATCTCTGAAAAGGGGAAGTGGAATGTGGGTGGGCGGGTGGGGTGTGTGGGAAGAGGCTAAGAGAGGACTGGGGAAGAAGGAAGGTTAGTTTGGGTTCTGGGTTGTGGGTTCCAGGTAGCTTGGCTGTCTGTCCCTAAACAGCAATTTGGTATCTGGAATCAGGGACTTGTGATTCTGAGGAGATAGGAGAGCTGAAGAGGAGAGCTCCCAGGGGTCTGCTTTGCTGGTTCTCTCTTTTGTACCAGCTGGGTGATGGCTGGGCTTCTCTGGGGTTTAGTAAACCCTTACTAACATGCTCACTCAACACGCTGGCCTGCGAAATCATGGGCTGAACTGAATTTGGTCAGAATCTGGATCTATGTTGTTTCAGTCCAAGTTCAGTTCAAGGACAAATAACCACTCAACTTTTCTCACTCCCAGATTTGCTGACCTCGATTTTCTTTCCTACAAAACCCTTTAGATTTATTTTTTCAATTTAAAAAATTCTGATATCTGTGCAGCTCCCTGAAGCACATGGTTCTGAGCTCTTTGTTGCTTTGTCCTGTTCTCCAACTTAAGTGAAAAGGCAGAGAGTTTATTTCTAAGCAGGTCTGGAGAACCTGGAATAGGAGTAGGAAACTGACTAGCATTTTAAACTTGGGTGATTCCATTTTACCTTTTTTGGGGGGTTACCTGTTTTTTCAGTTCTGCTTAAGCCAAGCCCATACACAGAGATTTGTGTATATGGTTTATGTCATTTTATAGAGGAAGAGAGATAATTTAGGATAGAGGTTTCTGACCTATTTGCAACTAGGGTTCCTTAGGTGCAGTTTTTCAGGGATTATAAACCCTGGTCAACTTGAAAGGCTGATACATTGTTTCATGGATAAACAAGGCTCAGGAACTTCATAGACTCAAAACCAATCTTAAAAGAAGGACTAAAGGGGCTACTGTAAGACAAGATAAACCCCTACAAGCACAACAAACCTCTACAGAAAGATGGCGTAACACTCCATGACAATAATCTCTCTCAATGTCAGTGGCCTAAATGCACCAATTAAGAGACACAGAGTGGCAAAATGGATTAAAAAACTGAACTCAACATTCTGCTGCCTACAAGAAACACATTTGAACAGTCAGAGCAAACTCAGACTCAAAGTCAAAGGATGGAAAACAATCCTTCAAGCAAACAACTCCCTCAAAAAAGCTGGGGTGGCCATACCAGTATCTGACAACATAGATTTCAGGCTCAAAAGATTTGAAGGGACAGCAAAGGCCATTTTTAAATAATCAAGGGTTATGTACATCAAGAAAAAATCACACTCCTAAACATATACGCACCCAATAAGGGGGCCAGCAAAATACTTAAAACAACTGCTAATAGACTTCAAGGAGGACATTAGTAGCAACACAATAGTAGTCGGAGACCTCTTGATAGATCAACAAGACTAAAACTCACCAAGGAAATACTGGCTTTGAAGGAAAAAGTGGAACAGAGAGGGCTAATAGATGTATACAGGGCTTTTCATACCCCCCAAACCAAATATACATTCTTTTCTAGTGCACATGGAACATTTTCCAAGATAGATCTCGTGCTGGGCCACAAAACATACCTCAACAGAGTCAGGAAGATAGAAATTGTATCAACTATCTTTTCAGACCACAATGACTGAAGATAGAAGTTAATCACACACAGAAATGGAGAATCAAATCAAACACCTGGAAATTAAACAACTGAATGTTGAACAATGATTGGGTCAGAGAGGAAATCAAGGAAGAAATCAAAAGAGTCCTGGAAAAAAATGAGAATGAAGACACAAGCAACCAGAATTTGTAGAACACAGGTAAAGCAGTGTTAAGGGGAAAATTTATAGCTCTGTAAGCATTTCTCAGGAAGGGAGAAAGGGCCTACACAAATAACTTGACATCAAAGCTTAAGATCTTAGAAAATGACCAACAAAAGGAGCCCAAACCAGGCAGGAGAAAAGAATCAATTAAACTTAGAGTAGAAATTAACAACATGGAAACCCAAAAGACAATTCGAAAGATCAATGAAACCAAGAGCTCTTTCTTGGAGAAAACAAACAAGATTGAGAGACCATTAGCAAGACTCACAAAGTAAGAGAGAAAGAGAGAGAGAGAAACCTAATAAACTGAATCAGAAATGAAAAGGGGGATATCAGAGAAACCAAAGAAATTTAAAATTTCATCAAAGCATTACTTTGAAAGCCGGTATGCCATGAAACAAGAGAACCTAGAAGAAATGATTAAACTCCTGGATTCCTATGACTACCCAAGGCTGAGCCAAGAAGATCTGGAATACCTGAATAGACCTATCACTATCAAGGAATTTGAAACAATCAAAAGTCTTTTCAAAAACAAAAGCACAGGTCCAGATGGATTCACTAGTGAATTTTTCTGAACATTTAAAGAGGACCTATTGCAAGTCCTTTTCAAGCTTTTCTAGGAAATTAAAGAAACAAAAACACTCCCAAACAGTTTCTATGAGACATATATCACCCTAATACCAAAAGCAGACAGAGACACCACAAAAAAAGAAAATTACAGATCAATATCACTGATGAACGTGGATGCAAAGATCTCCAAAAAAATATTAGCAAATAGAATCTAACGACTCATCAAAAAGATCATACACCTCAACATACACCACGACCAAATGGGATTCATCCCAAGATGCAAGGATGGTTTAACATTCTCAAGTCAAGCAACATAATCCATCATATCAGTAAAAGAAAAGATAAAAGCCATATGATCATATCACTAGATGCAGAGAAAGCATTTGACAAGATCCAGCATCTGTTTATGATGAAAATGCTCAGCAAAATGGGAGTTGAAGGCACTTTCCTCAATAGAGTCAAAACCATCTACCACAAGTTCACAGCAACTAAAAGCCTTTCTTTTTTTGCTTCAAATTATTTATTATTTTATGTATCATTTATCATATTGGCTTTAATGTTTTCACCTTAAGATAATGATTTTTTTTTTAAATGTAGGAGTACCGCTATTTATTCAGCCACTCATTAGGCTGATTGAATTGGGCATGAACTCCAAAAACCTTTCGCTTAAGATCAGGGACACAACAAGGATGCCCACTCTTACCACTTCTATTCAATATAGTACTGGAAGTTCTTGCCATAGCAGTTAGGCAAGAAAAAGATATTAAGGGCATCCAGATAGGAAAGGAAGAAATGATGCTCTCACTATTTGCAGATGACATGATACTATAGAGAACCCTAAAGTCTCTACCAAGAAACTCCTAGAAATAATAAACCTGTATAGTAAAGTTGCAGGCTATAAAATCAATACTCAAAAGCCCAAGGCTCTCTTATATGCAAATACTGTGAGAGAAGAAAATGATATAAAAAAATAATCCCATTCACAATCATGTCTCAGAAAATCAAGTATCTTAGAATCAGCTTACCTAAAGAGGTAAAGGACCTGTACAAAGCAAAGTACAAAATGCTACTTCCAAGAAAAGAGGACACAAGGAAATGGAAACACATCTCCTGCTCATGGATTGGGAGAAATAACGTTGTCAAAATGGCAATACTCGGTCGGAGCGATAGCATGGTGGTTAGGGCGTTTGCCTTGCATGCGGCTGACCCGGGTTTAATCCCCGGCATCCCATACAGTCCCCCAAGCACCTCCAGGAGTAATTCCTGAGTGCAAAGCCAAGAGTAACCCCTGAGCACTGCTGGGTGTGACCCAAAAAGCAAAAAAAAAAATGGCAATACTCCCCAAAGTATTATACAGATTCAAGGCGATCCCTATAAGGATACCCATCATATTCTTTGAAGAAATTGATCAAATACTCCTGAATTTCATATGGAACAGCAAGCCCCCACGAATAGATAAAGCAATTCTTTTTTTTTAGATTTATTTTTTTAATTTTTATTAGTGAAACACCATGAGGTACATTTGTAGACTTACAAATTTTTGTACTTGGGTTTTGATTATACAATGATCAAATACCCATCCCTCCACTAGTGCCCATTTTCCATCACCATGGATGCCAGTATCCCTCCCACCCCTACCCCCCGCATCCCACTCTGCCTCTGTGGCAGGGCATTCCCTTTTGTTCTCTCTCTCCTTTTGGGTGTTGTGGTCTGCAAAAGAGGCATTGAGTGGCAATCATGTTCGGTCTATAGTCTACTTTCAGCATGCATCTCCCATCCTGGGAGGATCCTCCAAACGCCCTTTATTTGGTCCTTCCTTCTCTATCTGAGCTGTCTTTTCCCCTAGCATGCCTGGCTGGCCTCTAAGCCATGGAGTAATCCTCCTGGTACTTATCTCAGCAATTCTTGGGTATTAATCTCCTATTTTGTTACTCATAAAGCAATTCTTAGGGGAAAAAAGATGGGGGGAATCACCTTCCCCAATCTCAAACTGTACTACAAAGCAGTAATAATTAAAACAGCATGCTACTAGAACAAAGATCCGCAGATCAATGGAATAAGGTTGAATAATCTTACATACACCCTCAAATATATGATCATATAATCTTTGATAAGGAAGCAAGAAATATAAAGTGGAGCAAGGAAAGCCTCTTTAACAAATGGTGCTGGCAAAACTGGACAGCTACATGCAAAAAAATAAAATTGGCTCAGACCTCTACCTAACACCATGCAAAAAAATAAGATAAAAATGGATTAAAGACCTCAACATCAGACCAGAATCCATAAGGTACATTGAAGAAATGGTTGGCAAAACCCTTCAAGACATTGAAGCTAAAGGTATCTTCAAAGATGAAATGCCACTGACACATTAAGTAGAAACAGAGATAAACAAATGGGACTATCATAAAGTTAGAAGATTATGCACCTCAAAAGAAAGTGACCAGAATACAAAGACAGTCTACAGAATGGGAAAGAATATTCACCCAATAACCTTCTGATTAGGGGTTAATATCAAGGTACTGGTTGAACCCTACAAGAAGGAAACATTCAATCCCATCAGAAAATAGGGTGATAAAATAAACAGAAACTTCCTCAAAGAAGAAATCTGAATGGCCAAAAGAAAATGCTCTTCATCACTAAACATTAGGGAGATGCAGATAAAAACAACAATGAAATAGTATTTCACACCACAGAGACTGGCACAATCCAAAAGAACAAAAGCAACCAGTGTTGGCATGTGTGTGGGGAGAAAGGGACTCTCCTTCACTACTGGTGGGAATGCCGACTTATCCAGCCTTTTTGGAAAACAATATGGCCGTTTTTCAAAAAACTAGAAATTGAGCTCCCATTTGACCCAGCAATAACAATTCTGTAAATATACCCCACGGATGCAAAAAAGGACAGCACTATTTACAGCAATATTTATAGCACTATTTACAATAGCCAGAATCTGGAAACAACTCAAGTGCCGAAGAACAGATGATTTGTTAAAGAAACAATGGAATACTATGCAGCTATTAGAAAAGAGAAAATCATGAAATGAAGCATATAAGCGATGGATGTGGAGAGTATCATGCTAAGTGAAATGAATCAGAAAGAGAAGGACAGACAGAAAATGACTGCACTCATTTGTGGAATATAAAGTAACATAAAAGGAAACTAACGTAGGATAGTAGAGATAAGGGCCAGGAAGATGGCTCCACGGCTTGAAAGCCAAACTCATGTGCTGTGGAGAAAGGCAGCTGGGATAGAGAAGGGAACACCAAGTAAATGATGGTTGGAGGGCTCGCTCGGGATGGGAGATGCGTGCTGTAAGTATACTATGGCCCAGACATGGTGGCTGCTTAGTACCTGTATTGCAAACCATGTCACTCAAAAGGATAAAAAGAGTAACAAGGAATGTGCCTGCCACAGAGGCAGGGGGTGGGAGTGGCAGGAGGGATACTGGGAATATTGGTGGTAGAGAATGGGCACTGCTGGAGGGATGGGTACTCGATCATTGTATGACTGAAATGTAATCAGGAAAGTCTGTATGTCTGTAAGTGTATCTCACGGTGATTCACTGTAAAAAAAAGCCTTGGTCAGGACTAAAGGAACTCAAAAAGACATGGCTATGAGGCCCCATGGAAATGCTCTGGTGTAAGTTCACCAAAGCCAACTTTCTAGAAACATATAATAAAATTCCAAAAACAAACTAAAAGGTACAGCTTGAGTCAGAGAGATAGTTTATTGAGTATCAGAGAGGTAGGGGCTAACTTTGGTCCAATCCTGGGCACCACATATGTTTCCAGGAGTGATGCCTGAACAAAGAGCCAGGAGTGAGCCCTGAGCATAGTTGGCTGTGCCCCACCAAGCTTTTTAAGTGGGTTTAATTCTATTAATCACATGACTGTCTGTCACTCACTTTCTTTTTTGGTGGGGGGGGACGTGTTCAATCACATCCAGCAGTGCTCAGGGGACCACATATGATGTTGGGGCTAGAACTCAGTTGGCAACATGCAAAGCAAGAGCCTGACCCACTGGACACTCTCTGTAGACCTGAACAGTTTTTGTGATGTATAGCTAATGTGGGGCTGGAGCGATAGCACAGTGGTAGGGCGTTTGCCTTGCACGCAGCCAATATGGCCGACCCAAGTTCGATTCCTCCGCCCCTCTCGGAGAGCCCAGCAAGCTACTGAGAGTATCTCGCCCGCATGGCAGAGCCTAGCAAGCTACCCATGACGTATTCAATATGCCAAACACAGTAACAAGTCTCACGATAGAGACGTTACTGGGCCCACTCGAGCAAATCGATGAGCAACGGGAGGACTGTGACCATGACCGTGATAGCTAATGTGCAATATTAGAGATATTAGTGATGGGGGAAAATTATACTTCATTAAGAAAAAGAAGGTATCATCATAATTAGAGGTTCTGTTGCAGGAAAACTATTCACTATTCATTTTCCTTATAATTTTTATTTCCTACTAGGTTTCAGCCTGTGGTAAGTCCCTGTTCCACTAATAATCCACTAACCAGGACCTCTTAGGCACCATGCAGGAAACTCTGTAATCCCCGATGTTCAGGGACACCATTCATTAAACCATGTATGAACACACTCCTCAGAGGATTGGGACCAGCCCCACCGACCCACATGCATGGCTGACACCCTACTGCCCCTCCTTCACACAGAAGCATGTTCTTATCCCTGTGACTGGCACACTGAGCAACATTTAGAGGGAAATCCCCTGGTGGTCTGAAAGAGTATCCTTGTCATATGATTGCAATAGAACTGATCCTATCACTGTGTTCCAAAGGGCAGAAGGATGTGTGCAGGACACGACCACCTGTCCTTCCCCTCACACAGTCACCTCCCATCAGACACGGCTCACTAGGCTCAACTTTTGTGAAAGGAAAGTGAGCTCTGCTATTCTTTTTCAAGTGTGTAAAAATATACCTGAGAATATCACTGACCTTTTTGCCACTAAAAAAAGTACAGTTCAGTGACATTACGTACACTCACATTTTTGTACAACCACCACTATCATCTATCTCTAGAATGCTGCGTTGTCCCAAAGAGAAGCTCAGGGCCCATTAAACATTCATGTTCCTCTTCCCTTCTAGTCCCTTGATAACTACTGTTCGACTTTTACATTAGGAATCTGACTGCTGAAAGTACTTTCTTCAAGTGAGATCATGTAATACTTGTTCTTTTCTGTCTGGTTTATTCTTCTTGGCATGGATGAATCTCATAAGGTTCATCTATTTTACTATGAGTCAAAATTTCATCCTTTTAAGGCTGAAGATACTTCAGCTGTCTATCTCTCCTGTATCTTCTTCATCCACTGCTCACTATTGGGCACATGGTTACTTTTACGTTCTGGCTATTCTGATCAATGCTGCTATGAACCCAGGCATATAGATTGTTTCAGTCCCAGCTCATACTTCTAGGTATGTACCCAGAAGTGAAACTGTTGAATCATAAGGTAATTCTATGCTCAATTTTTAAAAAAGGAATTGTTGTATTGTTTGATATGCATTAAAAATCAATCAACTTTATTTTTCAGTAGTTTTAGTTTCACAGCAAAATTTAGGGGAGAGCACAGAGGTTCCCTTCTGTCTCTTACCTCTCTTTCCCCCACTTCCAAACACACACAGAGGGTTTTTAGAGAGATGCCCAAGGCACTTGTATCTGGACTATTGTCCAGAGGCAGCAGGGAACGATCTGGGCAGGTCTGCCAGGTCCCCCAGGAGCTGGATGCTTGGATTCATGTCCCAGCAATCTGCCTTGTACTGCTGCCCCCGGCTATCACTATAAAACTATGAAACTGAGTGATGCCAACCAAAGAAAGACCTGACGTGTGAGTATGAACATGCACACATGCAGAAAACAGATGGAGTTTTCAATCCTTACACACTTCTTTTACTCCTGCTAAAGATATTCCACAAACTGAAAGCCTAAGAATGCCATGAGGTCATGAGTAACTATCTCTCTGGCAGTTAGGATGGAGAAGGGACCACTGACCACTATGACAATAATAGTTGGAAATGATCACTCTGGATGAGAACTGAGTGCTGAAAATAGGTAAAGGGACAAACATGATAACCTTTTCAGTACCTGTATTGCAAACCATAATGCCCAAATGGGGGAAGGGGGAAGAGAAAAAGAGAGAAGGGAGAGAGAGAGAGATACAGAGAAAGACAGACAGAGAGAGAGAGAGAGGCAGAGAGACAGAGACAGAGAGACAGAAAGAGAAACAGAGAGAAGGCAAGTGCCGGCCATAGAGGCAGGATGGGGGGATGGGGGGAAAGAAAGGAAACTGGGACATTGGTGGTAGAAAATGTACACTGGTGAAAGGAAGGGTGTTAGAGCATAGTATGACTGAAACCCAATCATGAACACCTTTGTAACGGTATCTCACTGTTATTCAATAAAAATCAAATACATTTTTTAAAAAGCCATTTTAATTGAAGAACCAGGATTACGATAATAATAATGCTACGTTTCACGCATGCATCATTCCAATACCTCCCCATGACAGAGAGAGCCTGCATCCCTCCCACAGCATCCCGAAGGCCCTGCCCAGGCACTGCTCTTCCCCCATAGGAGTTTAGTTGTATAGGCAAAACCTCCATTACCAACAATTTGGCCATTTGTTGTTCCCTTGTTGTGTTTATTTATAGACCACCCATGAGAGGTCTTTAAATTTTTTTTTTCATCGTGGAGGTGATGACATGGACACACATACAGATAACTAAAACTGAACTCCTAAAAGTCTATAATATTGAAATCAAGGATAAGATGAAAAAACATTTTTCAAGAACTGTATCTTTTTCTTCAGCTACACAGTGGCTGAATAAATAGCAGTACTCCTACATAAAAAAAAGAACACTATCTTTTTCTTCTTGTAGGTATGTAAATTTAAAAAATAATGTAAATAATTCCCTGCAAATACATTTTAAAATTAACACAAAATAGATAAATCCTACAAATACACAATTTGCTAAGAGTAAGGAGAATTAAGAAAACTTAAGGGCATTTTTTTATTTTTTATTTTTTGGGTCACACCCGGCGATGCACAGGAGTTACTCCTGGTTTATGCACTCAGGAATCACTCCTGGCGGTGCTTGGGGGACCATATAGGATGCTGGGAATCAAACCTGGGTCAGCCTCGTGCAAGGCAAATGCCCTATCCACTGTGCTATTACTCCAGCCCCCTTAAGGGAAAATTTGAATATCACCTGTCACCTATCAGTTCTTTGTTTTTTCCGATTTTGTGACTTATTTTCTTGGAAGCAAGTGTACTTAAAGCTATCTCCAGGATTTTTGACTCTGTTAAATGTTTAGACAGTAGACATGTTCCTTCAATATATATTTGTTAGGAAACTGCTTTATTAACTGTGATGATTCTTAGCTTCTGAGAGCTATAATAAAATAACTCTTTGGGGTTGGGGGGTGATGGGAAGAAACCTGGGGACACTGGTGCTGGGAAATATACACTGGTGGAGGGATGGGTGTTGGAACACTGTATGACTGAAATCTAATTGTGAACAGCTTTGTAAGGGTCTATCTCACAGTGATTCAATACAAAAGTTAAAAATAATAACTCGTTGGTCCTATGTGGTACTTTGAATGATAACATTTACATATCCAAATGAAATACTGCAGATTAGAGTATTTACACACAAAAATTTAAAATGCCCAGAAATTTCTCATTTCCTGGAAAACATCAATCATACTACTGCTTTACACACACACACACACACACACACACACACACACACACTCACACACGCACGCACACACACACACTCACACACACACGGATAAAACACAAGAAAAACAAAAACATCTAAAATTCTGACAGTGAAAGCTCAGAAGTGTGTAAAAATGCACATGTATTCTCATGCACATATATACGTCCTTGGACAGTCACAGAGTGCATTTCTTGAGTAAACTCTACATTTTTCTACTGATAAGGAATGCATCGCTCCTAGCAGAGAGGAGGCTGGCCCTTTCCAAAGGTAACTCAGTACCATGCTACTCTTCACCATTCTGTCAGTCCTGAAATGCCAAACTACATAAACCTGGACGTGCTGACTTGGATTCTTTCTCAGAAGTACACCTCCTCACAGGAGTTTTGCCAATCAAGTCTCATTTAAGAGAGAGAAGGGAGGGATAAGAGAGGGTGATTCATTCTGAAAGGGAACTATGTATTTCCCACCCCAGGGGGAACAAAAATGTTCCCTTTTGAGTGTATCCAAAGGCTGAGGAGGAGCAACTCTGAAGGGCTGTAGCTGTCACTTTGGCTGGAGTATGACACTATTAGTCACCTTGCTGAACAGCACGGGCGAAGAATGACCGATATTCAGGAGTAAAGCTGGCAGGAATAACACATCTTTTTTTTTTCTTCTTCTACTTGGCTGAACTTTCAAATGTGAGTGTGCTGAAAGCACCTTAAAATCCTGATTTCTGAGATGAGTTAAGATAGGAAGTAAAGCACTAGTTGCCTTAATTTAGTGATACTGAATACTGGATGTTAATACATTTTTCCCACTTTTATCATTCATCCTTTCAGACATGCTCGAGTTAAAGCAGTGAGCCACAACGTGGGGTCCTTGGATTGGCAATGCCTGGAAACCTGTTTGAGAAGCACATTCCAAGCCTAGTCCAGATCTGCTGAATCAGAAATTCTGGGCAGAAGGTGCAGTAAGCTGTGACATGAGAAGCTGTGCTGGTGACTCTGACACAAGCTCATGCGAAGAACCGCTGAATTAACGAACCTTCAATAAGCAGATTCTAACCCTGGCTCCCTTTCTCAGTTACAGATCTTAAGCAAATTTGTTAAAAGAGAAGCAGGGGCCAGAGAGATAGTCCAGGGGTTAAGGCACTTGCTTTTTGCATATACCTGACTCTTGTTTGATCCCTGGCACCACCAGGAGTGATTCCTAAGCTCTGCAGTAAACCTTGAGCACCACCAGGTCTGGCCGCAAGACAAAAAACAAGAACAAACAAAGCAATCCATGTGCATTTAGTCCACTAGTTATCATCTAAGAAAACTCAACACGGTGAGGTTTGAGAAAAGAAACCAACCAAACTCACATGTAATTTTTCCAGGTCCCGTTCTGGCTTCGAGTCTTAGGGCGCAGGGCACTGGGCGAAGGGAGAGCTGAGAAGGCCACAGCAATCCATTCAGACATGGACCCCGAAGTGCTGTGGGGCAACCTCACGGCAGGTCAGCGGCGGCCACCTGAAGGGGGAGGAAGAGTTGTTCATTAGTTGAGCAAACCTTGCAGGGGACTGTTTCCTCCACCCTCTTCCCTGGGATATGCTTGCTGCTGCTTTTATAACCCTGCTGACCTCCTGTGCTTCTGCCATGTGCCTGGTGACTGGCATATCAGCAGAGCACGACAGAACAGTGTATGGTATCAGTGGTCGTGGGCTCAGCACAGGAAGATGCCCTGTTCTGGCCAGTGTCCCCTTTTGTGAGCACACTCCTGGGAGCTCTCCTAGACCTCAGAGAGATGCCCACGTCCTCTCAGCTTCTCCATTATTTCAGCAATGTTTTATTTTTTTGGGGGGGGTGAGGTTTGTAGGGGTTCCCAAGTTGTTCTCAGGGGTTGCAGGAGTCACCACTGGTGATATCTGGCCCAGAATGTGGATCCAGAGTTGTTCAGACCATGTACTGCTGGGTCAGCTGCATGCAAAGCATCTTTCCAACCCCCTGCACTATCTCTCAGACCCCTGGTTCTCTTTAATCAGAATGCACTGTCTAAAAGACACGTGGAAGGGCTAGAGAGATAGTACAACAGGGAAGGTGCTTGTCCTGGGTGCAACCGACCTGGGTTCAATCTGGGGCACCACATAGGGTCCCCTGATCCCCACCAGGAGTGATTTCTAAACCCAGAGCCAGGAGTGAGCTCTGAGTTTCACTGAATGTGGCCCCCAAACAAAACAAAACAAAAACTAATATTTTGCTTAATTTCTGCTTTTTTGTTCAGTGATATACGGATATAAGCATTCTTCAAGCTACTAAAAATTCTCTAAAAAAGCTCGCCTCCAAATATTTGTTTTTTTCTGCTTCTTTTATTCAGTGTACATCTTCTCAGTTATTTCTTTGATTTTTTTGGAATTAGTGATTTTATCATGGTTTGTTGTTGTTGCAAGTAACATTTGAGGGGCATATCGAAATATCAGATTTCTGAATTTCTGAGTATCTTCTTAGAAAAATGAATCCTAGAACTATTCTTAGAGAAAGAATGATCAGGTCTAACAGTGTGGCACTGGGGGTCTTGGCTTTCCAGTGCAGCTCGACCAATGGACAGCAGCCCGAGGGTCTGGCTCTTCTGTTTAACTGTCCACTTAACCAGAGGCGCAAAGCAAAACACTTGCGCTTTACACATTTAAACAACACTGTCATCAATGACAACTGTTCTTAGGAAAAGTTTTGCTTTTCTTACATTGCAAGCAGCAAACAGAGGGCTCTGGAGGTAGCTCTGTAGCAGTCACCTGCCTTGCAAGCTTGAAGCTGAGAGTTTGATGCCTGGAAACATGTGGTGGGTACCACCTGGCGACACTGCTGTGTGGAATCCCTGGCATCACCATGAAGTATGGGATCTCCAGCGCATAGCACGAAGTGCACATCAGAAGCACAGTGGAAAGATGTGAGCACCAAGGCTGGAGAAGCAAGCCCAGGGGAGTGCGGCAAGGAAAGGCTGCCCAAGCATCACAATACTGTGACCCCTGGTAAGCGCCAAAGCCAACCAAGTATGTGATGTCCAGTCATCAAAATAACAACAACTAGCAATGCAAAGGGAAGGGAAAAATAAAAATAAAATGAGACAGCTCATTGTTTTTCACTTAAAGAGGCCTCTGAAAGTTTACTATCCAGTTGCTGTCACCTGAGTGGGATCTGGGCTGGGTAGGGATGTCACCCTCTGCCCGTGGAGCCTTAGCCTGGAGCAGGGTATATATGGGCAGGGGCATGAGAATGATTTGCCTCACCATGAGAAGAGAAGCAATCAGCTACTGATTCTTAGTGGGCCAATACATTATATTTCTGCACCATCAAGGTTGGAGGAGGGGTGTGGGGGTGGGGGCGGTTTCTTTCAGTCTTCTCTATTTTTCCTTTTTCCATTTTTTTTGGAAAGGGGAATGTCCTAAGCAGTGTTCAAGTACTCAGGGGATTCCTGGGCTGCTCCCAGCAAACCTTGGTCAACCTTGAATGGTTCAACGTTTGAGTTTGGCCACAAAGTGCTTAGGCCCCATGCTGCTAGAAGCTATCAGGGTCATACCTGGCAGTGTTCAGGAGCTCACATAGTATTGGGGATCAAGTTCTGGTCGAGGCCTATGTCACCTGACCCATGAGCTCTCTGCCTGGTTCCCTAGTCCTTTAAGTGTCTCTCTCTCTCTCTCTCTCTCTCTCTCTCTCTCTCTCTCTCTCTCTCTCTCTCTCGGCACACCCGGTGGTGCTCAGGGCTTATTTCTGGCTCTGTGCTCAGGGATCAGTCCTAGTCCTAGAGGGGCTCAGGGGACCAGCTGGGATGCTGGGATTGAATTCAGGTCGACTGCAAGCAAAGCAAGCACCCTAACGGCTGTGCAATGCCCTGGCCCCCATAGTTCTCTTTTCTTGGAGATTTGCTGCTTCTCAGCATGGCATCAGAAAAAGATGGGAAGATAAAAGTGAATCTGATGGGCTATGAAAATGGGCCAGTCCTCTGGTGCCCACTACGCCATGTCTCGTTTAATGCTGATACAATGGTATAAACACCAGTGACTGTGTTCGCCCATCAACCCCATCACCTTCAAGAAGTCTGGAGGAAGTAGAAGCTTATCAAAGACTCAAAGATCAAGTCTGATGTCCTCTTATCATCTTAACTCCAACTCCAGCGTTTTATGTTATGCAGTTTTACTTTTCTTTTTCCTGTCAGTGTCATCTATAGTATATACATGAAGCGGGGAAAACAGCATAAAGAAAACTCAAGAAGATTCTAGATAACAGTAAACACTTTGAAAATTTTACATTGACAGGAGGGAGGCTACATCTCTTAGAATTTGACAGAGAGCTGAGTCTGTTATTTAACACAAAACACAGGGTATACAGAGAGACGGTAGGAAGACACATACATAATATATACTTAAAAAATATGTATTCTTCCCAAGAAGGACTACAAATTAACAATGCTGTATCAAGACCCACAAAACCAAGACCCACAATCCCAAGTTCATTCCATCTGTATCCTTTTTTCCCTTTCTGATACACACACACACACACATACACACACATATATATACACACACATATATATACACACACACATACATACACACGTATATACAATATTTTCTTTCTCTTTAGAGGTGTTTAACTTTACAGGATAACTGGAGTAGTGGATGCCATGATTTTTACTTACAAATGAAAAAAAAACCTGAAGAGATATTTCTTTGTTATATGGTATGAAACAGTATCATTCTTCATTTGCCAACTCAATTTCTGTACAGTGCAGTACAGCATATATGATCAAATGACTGATGTTCAAGATAGTGAAGCAGAAAAGAGAGAAATTTTAATTTTATTTTTGGAGTGAGTGAAATTGATAGTTCTCACAATCTTAACGAAAATTAAGAAAAGGCTTTTTAAAAACGGCTCTAAGACAATAGATGCATCAAGAAATGGGCCATTTCCTTCAATGTGGTTTTATTCTCTTTATCATTAAAATAGCAGTCTCTCCGACAGCAAGGGAAGAAAATAGAAAATAAATAAATGAGATTACATCATGCTAAAAAGCACTTGCATTAAGAAGGAAACTATCATGAAAACAAAATATCCCGCCGCATGGGAGAAAATATTTGTACACCATACATCTGATAGGAGATAAGGGACCCAAAAAACTCAACAAGATGACAATCCCATCAAAAATGGGGAGAAAAGCTGATCTGACACGTCTAAGAAGACAGAAAGATGCACAATAGGCATGAGAAAAAATGCTCATTATCACTTATTAACAGGAAAATGCAAATCAAAATGAAAATCACATATCACCTAGACCTGTGAGAATGGAAAATTCAGGGGAGCAGAAGTAGGTTTAGGTGCAGCTGGGGGACACTTTCTGTTTATTTGCTTAAAAAATTAGATTTCCAGGGGCGCAGGGCTCTGGAAGATCTGTGTTTTTTTGAAAAGTGGCAGAAGGCCCAGTAAGGAATCTCTGATCTCTATGAAAAACATCAGAAAAAGGAGTGTAGCATGTGCCTTTATGCACAAAAAAATCTTGATTTACAATTAGTGTTACTGCAAAATGGTTTAGCCCTGATGGGAAAACAATATAAGGATTTCTAAATAAAAGTAAATAAATAAAAGATCTACGTGTGACCCAGCAATTCTACTCCTATCTACCCACAGAACACAAAAATACTAATCTGAAAAGATATATGCACACCTATATTCTTTGCAGCACTATTTAGAACACACAGTTCAATATGCATGAATATGAAGAAGATGTGGAGTATATTCATAATGGAAAACTATTCAACTATAAGAAAAGAAGGGAACTTATCTTTTACAACACTATAGACAAAATGGGAGGGGGTCATGCTAAGCAAAATAAGTTTAAAAATGAAAGGCAAAGATGGTAATCTCATTCATGTGAGGGATACAGAGAAGCAAAGCAATGGGAGAGACAAAGCGTCTTTGGTCACGACCTGACAACTCAAGGTTATCAGATGGGAAGGGAGGAAAACAGGACAACAGTGGGAAGGGATAAAGACTGATGAGAACACACTGGCACTTCTTGGGTAGGTGTAGTATGATAACATTTTTTGAACAGGTGTAATTATAACCCTAAAACATAGTCTTGGAAATAAATGTTATCTAAATTTAAATATATAAATAGCAGTCCTTGATAATTATGTGTCAACTGGAGAGAACAGTTCTGATTTTTTACTTCTCATGATGATATATGGTTAATTTTGTATGTACACTAGAACTATATGGTGTGAAAAATAAAGTGGTAACAGAGGAAATGAACACTCTAAAATATACTTTTTTTTTAAAAAAAGGACCTAAATGCTTAAGGATGTAAAAAAAAATCCACCACTAATAGCAGAAATGATTACCAGAAGTTCCTTAGATACTCAAACTGCACAACTAGCATTTCTAAAGCTAATTACAAATTTGGATTCTCTCATTTTAAAAATATACTTCAAAGCAGCCGACTTCTGTTTTAATGCTGAACCAAAGTCTGTGCAATTGGCACATTATCAAAGTGGAAAAAAAAAACCCAACACAACATCGCTTGAACAAAGTTACCCACTTTCAATGTCACTAAATCTTCTACTGCAAAATACCACAAGCTAAAAACGAGTAATGCCATGTGGTTATGTTATCTTGCATTTACAAAAGAGTTCATAGTTTCTCAAGCCCCAAGAGATATAGGCGTTTGCTACTCTTAGCAGCTTTGTTACCTTGAGCAGATCCTTTGCTACTTTGAGAGAGAAATAGTAGGTTCTTGTGAAAATTCAATGAGAATATATATGAGAACTCTTACAAACTATAAAGCATACAGTTAAATATTGTGTGTCACCACTCCAGTCTAAAGACTGTGAAACACAAAGAAATCATTCCCCATTTCACAGTTAAGACAACTGAAAATGGGAAGATAGATCCCTGCAAAAGTGCCACCCTCGGAAATTTGAGTTTTGTTTTTTATAATTCTATTTTAGGCACCTGACTTAATGCATACAATGTTCCAACATCAAATCCTCTACCAGCGTTAATTTCCTGATCCCACCTCACCCCCCACCAAACTCATTCCTGTAGACCAATTCTCAGGCTCTGTTGCCTTTAGCCATTTGTTGCACCTTTATTGTGTTTCTTTATATCCCACATATGAAAGATCATTATCTGTCACTTTCCTTCTGATTTCACTAAGCATCATACCCTCCAGATCCATCCATGGAACAGAAAATTGCATCTTTTATAGCCAAAGCAATTCTAGGATATTTGCGTTTTATCTCCCAGTTGGCCACAAATTCAGCAGAGTGATTCTCTCTGACTTGTTTTCTTCAGCTAAGGGAAGAGTTAGAATGAGATCATTTTTAGGTCTTCTTAAAGCCAATGGCTCGATGATCTGGACTTAGCCATGGCAGTGAAGAGGTAGTCAGTGAAGACTTAGAGGAGAGAGGAGGCAGAGTCCTGCCTGGGGGACACACCGCCATGAACCAGGAGAGTGTTGGGGTTGTCTACAGTACTCTCAGGGGATGGGTCCATCAGTCAATTCATTTCCTGGATACAGGGAAGGTTGGTGGGATCCTATAGAACTGCCCAGAAACTCCTAGACACAGGAAGCTTGTTCAGGAGGAGCTTGAAACGGAGGCTCTATGTAGAGTGGCAGAAATATCTCACCTCTCTTTAAACTGGCATAACCAAATAAGTGTGATTACTTGTTAAACCACACCACAAGAAGGCCTGTCTTGCTAGCAGCCCCACTGTAGTCTGTCTGTCAGTTACAAACAGGCAACCTCCTCTGTGGGCCACCTGACTTCCTTTCTTTAATTTTATTTGACTGAAATAACATTGCATTCTAATGTTATGTAAGCAGCAAGATACAGCATTATAAATCAACATTTGATTCATCACCAGAAGTCCAACTCTCCTCTTAACCACAAAATGGGTCCCTTTTGTGTGATCTATCTACCCTGCTTCCTTCTTCTTGCTGGCCACTACTAATTGGTATTATAAAGTTCACGTTTGTTCTTATTTAGTTCCTTTGAATGCTGAGTTCTCTGTATGCCGCATGAGTGATACCATATGCCACCCATCATTCATTTGGGGGGGCTGTGTGGCTCCCGAGTAATGTTCAGGAGGTTCTGGGGTCACTCTAGGGGTGTTAAGATAGCTGGTTCATATGGTTCAATACTCAGACTCTGTGATACAATGCTGAATGCGACCTGCAGTGCTGCGTGCCACTAGAGTACTCAGGGAGTGCTCGAGACACCTCCAGGAATACACCAAGCAGTGCTGGGGTGGAAAGACACATGATGTCAGGATCAAACTTGGGTTCTTGTACATGTCAGACAGAGGCTACACTCCAGTCCTGTGCACTGTCACCTCAGCTTCTCATCCACCTGTCTTGATGGGATTCCTATAGTATGAGAGAGACAGCTGTTGAAAGAACTACTTTGTGTATTATAAGTAGACTTTATGGTCATGCCAGAGTTTCACTTTAAAAAGATGGAAGCAATTTGGGGCCAGAGAGATAGTATAACTGGTAGGGAACTTGTCCTACATGAAGCAGACCTGGGTTCAATTCCCGGCATGCCAAATTTCTTATTCCCCTGAGAAAGCCAGGAGTGATCCCTGAGTGCAACAACAAAACAAAATGGTGACACCAACTTAGGCCTCTACTAATGATATTTTACATCTACAAGTGACGAAAATGTTCAACGTTTTCCTTCTAATATGGTAGCCCCCGGTCACATATGGCTCATGGGTACCTAATATGCGCCCTGAGGAATTAAATTTTTCATTTACAGCAGCTTAAATGAAATCGAACCGCCACCTGTGGGGAGGGTTTACCTTATTGGACCGTAGCTCCAGACTGCCTCATATATTAGGTTTTTGTTTGCTTGTTTGAAAACTGAAGTGACACTGGTTTACAAGTGTGTAAATGTTTTGAGATTTTACAGGTATAATGTTACCAAACCTCCAATGCAGTGCGAAATTCCTCCGCTGTTGTCCATAAGCTCTACTTTTCTTGCATGTGGTTCTGATGACCAAGCCCAAGGATAAAACCCAACACGTTCCATTCAACAAGAGTTTACCGGTGTCCTCCTTGGTGCTGGACAACCTTTAGGTCTGAAAACAACGTGGATCCGCGAGTCAGAAACTCTTCCTCCCCTCCGAGCTTCTCTTAGCGCAACCAAGTTCTAAAGACCTCACGCAACCCTGAAGTGGCTCACCAGACTGCTCTTAGGAAAAGGTGGGTGAGAAGATATGGTAATGCTCCACCAAGCGTGAAAGCGCTGCTTTTTCATTTCTTCATATTTACTGTTAGAGAAGCTGGGGGAAAGCTTAAAAAAGCTATCTGGATGGTTCCTGCTCATGACACAAGTCGCATATCCCAGATATGAGAAATTATCTGTAAGTAATTCTCTCTTGCACACACTTAAATGGACTTAAAAGAGAAAATCAGTGGGACCTAAATTCTTAAGCTAAGGAAAAGTAAATGGTATTTAATTACAGTAATGTCATGAAAAGTACAAGTGGGTCTCCAGCTGCAAGCAGTGGGCAAGGAAACGTTTATACCAATTAGCTGTGAAATGATCAGGTTTTCTAGAAGGTATTTCTTACATAAGTAAGGCTGATTGCATTCTTTGTCCCTATAACTTAGCTCTTAGCTAAGATTGTCCTACTGACTTTAATGGAATTTGATGAGCAAACACCGATCTGCTTTTCCTCAGTAAACTGTAGGTATAGGAATTTTTTTCATCCATATCACAAATCTAATGCCAACAATGTAATTTCTAAGAAACAGAAAAGTAGTTTGATTTAATGTTTTTACAATTTCCAATATTGCCTCTGATGTTCTTCAGTTGCCAGTTTTCTCCGAGATTACTTGCTTATCCCTATTTTATCGAGATTCAAAATGATGCAAAGAAAAGAAAATAGGCTGGTTCATGCTTTTCTTTGAATTTGAATCTTGGCTTACCTAAATTTAAAGAAAAGAGGCATACATCACCAAGCTCTGAAATCATTCTCCGCACCCCACCCCCCCGCCTGCCATTAAGAAAAGTTTTGAGGGTTTATATTTTAAATTCTTTTAATTTTTTTTTTTTTTTGCTGGGGGGTTGTGGTGGTGGTTATGGTGGTGGATGGGGCATACCTGGCTGTGTCTGTGCTCAAGGATCACTCTTGACAGTGCTCAGGGAACACATGAAGTGACAGTATTTGAACCAGGGTTGTGGTTAGTCGAGGCCTTAACCTTTGAACTATATTTCTAGACCCTAGGATGAGGTGTTTTAAGTTTAGTTCTCTCCATTATGTTATCAGTGTATGTGAAATGATTCATCAAGCAAATTGATCCGATTTTGTCAGCATCCCAATGGACGTCAGGCCCATCTACGGTCACTGTCACTGTCACTGTCCTCCCGTTGTTCATTGATTTGCTAGAGCGGGCCCAGTAACGTCTCCATCGTGAGACTTCTGACTGTGTTTGGCATATCCAGTACATCACAGTAGCTCGCCAGGCTTTTGCCGTGCAGGCTAGATACTCTTGGTAGCTTGCTGGGCTCTCTGAGAGGGGTGGAGGAATCGAACCTGGGTCACCCGGGTTGGCTGCGTGCAAGGCAAACACCCTACGCGCTGTGCTATCGCTCCAGCCCAGGCCCATCTAACTTCTTAGAAATAAGGGACTCATCCATCCTACACTCATATTTATATTCATTTTTCTCTTCTTTCTCTCTCTCCTTCCCCTTTTCCTCTTCTCTCTTGCCATGAATTTTCCCCCTTGGATAGAGTGGAGAGATAAATTAGAGGGAGGGGGCAGAAGACAAGAGTCAGAGTTCATAACTCAGTTCCCTAAATACAAACTGTACTCAGAGACCATCATCTTCCAGAAATGGACGAATCTCAAAAGTTCTGCTGGTTTCATGCTGCATAAAAAAAGTACTGAAAAAGCAGTGAGAATTTTAGTAATAAACACGCTATGAGTGCTCTAGAGTCCTTATTCATTTTCAGAAACACTAAATGGAGTAGTCACACGCCAATATGTGCGCAAATAGGCTTAAAAAAGAAAGGAGTAAATTGGTGTTAATTTTTGGGAAACTACAGAGGAAAAATTTTTTAAAATCTACATTGCAAACATAATTTAAAGTCCCTTGTATATGCAGAAGACCTTTGAATCATAGCTCTTGTGGCTTTTGTGTTTTGTTCTGACATGGGAAGGTGATGCAAGGAAATGTGCTTTTTTTTTTTTTCATTACAACAGACAAAGGAGGAGGAAGGAGGTGCAGCCATTTTCAGACAGGATGGAGAAAAGAATTAAGATGAAATAAGATGAAATGTCAAAGTTTCTACTTAAGGCATTACAGGTGTCGGGATCAAGTTGCTCCAGCTGGTAGCCAGAGAACCACAGCTAGAAAATGCATCATTTCGATGTTCAAAGTGTTTGAGTTTCCAAAAATACAGTGGAGAACTTAATTCAGATTTTCACCTCAATCACAGAATGATGGTGCAATCACTATGGACAACTTCATCAAAGACAAATCTTTTTTTTTTTTTTACAATATCAAAGACAAATGTAAAAAGAAACAATAGTTGAAAACATAACCTGAAATAATCTGGAGGTTTCTGTAGAGTTTGTTATACAAATGGAACCCTTGCCTATGTTTCTGCAGAGTGGTAATAACAATTTCCATCGTCCTGAAATAATTTCCATCTACTTGAAAGTTCTATGTGTTAGGAACTTTACAAGTACCAGTCTAACTGCTGAACAATAAAGTCATGGCAGAGGCAGCTGTAGAGACTGCCTGCCACTCCACTGCCCATGAGAGGATGCCCTGCCATCTGAATCCATGGCCATTTGGCACTGAAGGCCTCCCCCTTTCCTATGCCACACTGCCATTCGTTACAACTTCAAGAAACCACACACACCTCCCATAACCCCTTTCCCATATGTTATCAGCAGGCTCTCTCAATAAAATGACCAAGCTGCAGGTCTTACAGAAATTTATTATTTGTTTTTTCTTTTGGTGCAGAAGAGATCACTTCTCGTGGGACACTGGGGACCATTCCTGCATGGTGTTGAGCAGAAGGATGGGAAGTGAAATGCTTGGTCCTTTTATGCCATAGCAGAAATTGCTACATGGTGCTATGGATCAGACATGGCTCAAGAGTGTGCAAGGCTAGCACCTTATCCACTAATACCACCTCTTCTGCCCTGATTATTTGAGTAAAAATGGGTCGATTAGTTTATTCTAAAATCAGAATACAGTATTTTCTAGGACAATACATGTTTAAACATGTATGTCAATCCACGTAAATGTGGATTTTCTTGTGAACAGATGGCATAAATGTATAATACTAATACACAGTACAGAGCTGTAAGTAAATTTCATCTTCCTCAGGATTTTGTTTGCAAGCTTAGTTTATTGAAATAATACATAAAAGAGAAAAAAATGTGTTAATCCAATGTTTTAGCAACATCCTAAACATTAGATTAACATGAGTTAAGAAAAACAGCTAGGTTTTGGGGGAGTCAGAATTATATGTGAATTTTTTTATCATGGGGGGGATGGAGCAGAGCCCTTAAATACCTGTACTATTCACTTGTCAACAGCATTTGACGTGAACTATATTAGAATACTGTCCGTAGCATTGTACTCCCGTTGTTCATCGATTTGCTCGAGCAGGAACCAGTAACGTTTCCATTATGAGACTTGTTACTGTTTTTGGCATATCGAATATGCCACGGAGAGCATGCCAGGCTCTGCTGTGCAGATGGGATACTTTTGGTACCTTGCCGGGCTCTCCAAGAGGGACGGAGAAATCAAACCTAGGTAGGCCGTGTGCCCTACCCACTGTGTTAAAATGATCTTTTATTTTTAAAAGCACTAGAAGGCATCAGATTAAAAGTGATCCAGATTATTCTCTAAAACAAGACCCAAATTATCCTCTGAGGGTGAACTATAAACACAGAATTCCTGTCCACATGGGGTGGAAACAGTGCATCAGGTATTTTACCCTGGGCACAATCTCTGGAAATATCCAAGATATCCCACCAGAGATATGCCACCATCCCTAGAAATATGAGAGCAGAAAACACCCAAAGCAATTTCTGATATGGCATAAAAGGTTCAAGCAACTCACTTTCCACCCTTCTACTCAACACCAAACAGGAAATACTGTAGTGACCAGGCCCAGCGCAGCAGAACACACGGGGCTGCCTGTCCACCCGGGGAAGGGCAGCTGTGGAGGGGCATCTGAAGTGCCTTGACTCCTTCCAGCTTTAAACCCTGGACCATGCTCTTGAGCATGCTTTGATTTCTCCCCATACCTGAGAGCACTGGGCTCTGTGCTTCGCTTCTAAGCAGAGGAACCAGCCAAGTTCTACCCATTTCTGGGGAGCTGCTCAGGCCTGCACCTTCATCTTTTTGGGCCGGCAACTCTTTACCTCCAGACTGCTCAGGAGTTGGTTCCACAGAAGGCAAGATGCCTCTGGACTGTCTCTATGGAGGTTAATGGGGTCCACATGGAGCCCACGGTCGCAGCAACAGCAAGGGTGACACATCCAGCTAAGACCATGGACAGAGGTAACATGATACAGAGGGATGTGAGGTGCCTTTCTAGGCCAAGCCGATACTACTAATTGTGGTGCCACAGCTCATACTAAGCATTATCTTGGATTTTCTTGCTTTTCTTCCTTTTCTGGATTTTGGGCCACACCTGGCGGTGCTCAGGGCTTACTCCTGGCTCTGTGCTCCAGGATCACTCTGAGAGGTGCTTGGGGGGGCCCCTATGTGGTGCAAGAGAATCCAACTGGAGCCAGCTGCATGCCAGGCACAAACTCTAACCTCTATTCTCTCTTTCAGACCCTTATCTTTAACTTTCTTCTCAACTCTTCACATATAACATCCAATCTGTCATTGTCACTGTCACTGTCCTCCCGTTGTTCATCGATTTGCTTGAGCGGGCCCAGTAACATTGTGAGATTTGTTGTTACTGTGTTTGGCATATTGAATATGTCATGGGTAGCTTGCCAGGCTTTGCTGTGCAGGTGGGATACTATCGAGAGGGTCAGAGGAATCGAACTTTAGTCAACTGGGTCGGCTGCATGCAAGGCAAACACCTCTACTCAATGTGCTATTGCTCCAGCCCAACATCCAATCTATCAGTAAGTACAGCTGGTTCTACCTCTTACTTGTATTGCAAACCTGTCCGGTCCTCTTTATTGATCCTGCCATCTCCAATATTACTCCAATATTACTCATCTGGCTTGATGCTAATGCCAAGGTAACTGGTTTCTCTTTTTAATTTTCTCCTGGCAGAGGGCTACTGGATGGCCTTAGTTGGGCGATTCCCTAGGAGGATGCATGGGACCCAGTCTATCACTCAGCTCATAGCATGCGTAGTTCATTACAGCTGCATATCTTCTACTCTTAGTGTGAATGCCAATTGTAGACCTTCACCTACACCATCCTCAACCCATTTCCAGCACTCAGGTCCCCACAATCCTCTTCATTCCCTGCAGAGTCACTGCTGACAGCTGATCCTTCCACTAATGACACACTTCGTTTCTCTGTCTGGATTTGCAGTCTCCACATTTCAGTCGCCATCTGCCTGGTGTAAAAATCAAATGCACCGAATCTTGCAGTGGTCACAAAGTCTTTGATGATATGGGTATGTGGCCCTGAGTCCTGCTGTCCCCATCCACCCACGTGGCATTCTCAGTCCACTTGCTGTCATTCCTACTGCCACCTGACATCACTCAGCTCCCAGCCCTCCATCTCGGGCCATTTCCATCCTCCTTCCCACTCTCATCCCCAAGGTGCTGGATGGCAGCCGAGAAAGAGAAAAAGTAGGGGACAGAGGGAAGTGAAGGTCAGAAGCAGCAACAGTTGCTGTGTGCTCACACATGGGCCTGCGCTTGTCCATATGGATTTTATAAAATGTAAATTTGAATCTTTGAAATTGAGTATCTGAGTTCACCAAAGGAGCAAAGCCATTATTTTATAGCTGCAGAGCACTCCACCAGCCCTCCACCAAAGTTTCCAGATCCTTCCACCACCACTGCAAGGTCCTTTCCTCCTCCCCCCATGCCCCGACTCAGTTCTTAGTTTTACTGATCCTGTCCCAGGATTGGGTTCCTTTAGGGACTGCCTAATCCCATTCTTTGTCTCTGTCCAAATGGATTTTTTCCAAGGTCCTGTAGTCCTTTTCACAGTTTTCATAATTCATGGGTTAGCAAAGCTGTAAGGGATCTTGAAGATCACAGAATTAGACCTTTTCATTTTATTTGTGAAGGACAGGACGTGTGAGGTCAGGGAAAGGATGGAAAGAAGGAGGGAAAGAAGTGTTCATTCAGTGAGAGCTTATCATCTGCTTCATAGACACATCCAGACCCCACAGCTAGTGAGAGGCAAAGCTGCCTACGGTGCTTAAATGAGGGTTTTCATCATGCGATTCGCTGCAATTTGGATGGACCTGGAGGATGTCATGTTAAGTGAAACAGTGAATCAGGAGAGCAACGAATACCAGGTGACCTCACGAATCTGTGGTATACAGAATAACAGGACAAAGGAATGAAGGTAGTAAAGAGGGAATTCCAAGCTCATCCTTAGCCAGAGTATAGTGAGAAGGAAAGAGAAGGAAAAAAAAATCTAAGGAGTTAAAGAGATGGAAGTAACAGGGGCCAGAGGCAGGGGCCTTGGGTACATTGGTAATACAGAGGGGTGGTACACCTATATATACAAACGACAGAGTAAACAGCACTGCAAGCATGAGATTCAAGCTACAACAACCAAACCTAAAAACGTGCCTGTCAATGAGGCAGGCTGGGGCCGAGGCGGGTGGGAGTGGGAGGAAGTTGACGCTGGAGGCTGGATTGGTGCTGGAACATTGTATGCCTGAAACTGAATTTTGAATGACTTTGTAAATTATGGTGTCTTAGTAAAAAGATTTTTAAAAATGAGCATTTTCATTCTGCACAGCTCTTACCTATTCCTTATCAACTCTCATATATAGGAAAGCACTTATATAGAGAACCCTGGAAATCCCACCTCAAAGGACAAACATATTTTCCCTTTGTATTACCCAATGCCCAATGCATTTTCTTATTGTAGGAATATGTGTATGTGTGTATACATGTAAAAGACAGAACTTACCCACTAACAGGTTTTGTTAGCTGAAATGTAATCCCACCCAACATGCCAAGTACCAGTAACAATGATGGGTCTCATTCTCCTAAAGAGCCTTGAATATAGCACTTTCTTAAAAATCTCAGGGCTAGGATGAAGGAGATGTTACTGGGGCCTGCTCGAGACAATTGACGAATAACAGGATGGTCGTGGTCATCGTCGTGATACCCACTAACAATCTTTAAGCGAATACACAGTTCAGAGGAATTAAGTACAATCACTTGTTGTGTAAGCATCTCCATGACCCACCCACTTTGTTTTAAGCATTTTCTGAATAGTAAACTCAAAACAAGATCAAAGGACACCAGAGCAAAAAAAAATGTAGTGATGCTCAGGACTTATTCCTGACTCTGTGCTCAGGGATCACTCCTGGTGGGCTTGGGGGACCAGATGTGGTATTAGGGATCAAACCTGGGTCAGCCATGTGCAAGTCAAGGGCCCTACCTGCTGTATTATTTCTTTAGCCCTCCACAGCAAAAGATGTAAAGGAAAAGAACATAGGAAATAAATGCCTGGGATTACATTTCAGCTAACAAAGCCTGTCATCCACATTAGGTTCTCTGTGACTTCTTCGATATTTGCTTGGCCTTCAAACTAGAATTGTGAGAAATTGCTTGTCAGCAGGTAAAAAGGTAGCTCCGGTTGTTTCTCCAGCTTCTGCGTTAGCTGCATCTGCTTACAAAGATGTTATGCAACCCAGGTCAGCACAGCCTTCCACACCTCCTCCATAAAAGGACAGACGAAACACGCTTTCTTGGAAAGACAGACGTTTACCAAGACGCTGCATCTAGATGGAGCTGTCGCTGCTGTGCTCCTCGAGGTTTCCAAGCTGGCTTAAATATGTTGGCACAGAGCACAAAGGGAGTCTCTGCTATTCAGCAGTGAGCTGAACTGCACAATATACTTAGCATGATTTCTCCCCCCAACTTCTTGGTTTAATGACCTCAAATGTACCAACATCCTGTCTTACCTAATCCCTTAACAAGTTCTATCAGATGCCAGGACAGAATCAGACAGCACTGCAGGCAGTGAGATCATTCGCTAAGAATTCATTTTTTATTCCAAAAATTGGGAGTGCCAGACCATTTCACACAACCTACCACAAAGCCAGCAAATGAGCCTGGCAGTTGAAGAGCAACATCTCCAGAATAAAAAAAAATACTCCTTTTCTTCTCCTAGTTTCTTTCATAACTAGATGACCAGAAGAAGGGGTCGATGTACCAACCTGTTTGCAGAGAGAGGGGTTCAAGGACTTTCTGATGCTTCTGCAGGGGTCCTTATTAAGCATAAGACAGACCACAGGTTACAATGCCCTGTTCTAACAAGGGTTCTCTTTGTCTATGAGTCCGTGTTCTGGACCCCGGTCCCGGAAGCTCCCGAAGTGAATTCCTTGGGTGCCCCTTTTGTCTCTAGATGAGAGGTGACTTCTGGGTTTGGCTTCAGGATATCCCCGCCTTGGCTTCAGGTTACAATTGCTGTCAACATGGCTGCGCCAAGTCAGGGCACTGCTCTGGGGCCGCTCCACTCTTGCAGGTCCCTGGTAGGCTTGCTCTAGCCTGCCCCGTTGGGGTCTGTTCTTCAATTTGCTGTTAGGGATCTACTCTTTCCCATCCTCCTCCCCTCATCATGCCAACAGTTTCCTGGCTGGCCCTCTGATGTACTCATAATTTAAAAAGATGAAACTTCTTTTTATTTTTAATCATAAAAGCAACAATCTCCATTTTGAACTAAATTTTTTTTCTCCAAAATCACTCTTCAAAAGTTTTGGGGCCTAGAGACAATAGTTGAGGGAAGGGGGAAAAATGGATGTTGTCTCAGTTTTTTGGTGTTAAAACATATTGTTTAAAATTATTTTTGAATTAGTGTTAAAGATTGTGATCATTTCAATTTTCAAAAACAAGCTTTGGTTATTTTGGGTCTCTTGCAATTCCATATGAATTTTTAAAATGAGCCTGTCAATTGCTGCGATAAAGCAAATGTGGGATCTGAGAGGATTCTGCTAAATGTGTATGTTTGGGTGCCATTGCCTTCCTGACACTATTAAGTCTTCTGAATTACGTGTCTTCCCTCTTACTCTCTCTCATGATGTTCTATAGTTTTTATGATGCAAATCTTTTATTTCTCTTAGTTAAGCTCACTCCTGATAATTTCTTTCTTTTTCGTGATGCTGTGGCAAGTGGAACAATTGTCTTCATTTAATTTTCTGACAGTTTCACTCATAATTGAGTATACCCATAATTCACTCCTAATTTATTTCCCTAGTGTAGGGGAATCAAACTGATTTCTGGATAATGACCATTTATTCTGCAACCTGACTGTGTTTATTGATTAGTTATAATAATGTTTTTATTGCCTTCTGGGGTGAATTCGAATCCGAAGGTATTTTTAAGTTTTTTTTTTAAATCACAGGAAGATGCTTGCAACTAAATTTGAACTCCCCTATAGATAACAGGAGTTCATATTTCTCCTCCCTCCTCCCTTTTCACTGGCAAGGCTCCTGTTCTGGGACAACACTATTTCGGTGACATTCTCACGCAGTATGAGGTAAGTTCCTGGAACTCTAGGTTACCCTGAACCAACTTTCCCTGGAAGTTGGATGTGCCACTTTAAGGTCAGACAGGTGGGGCTGTGAGTCCATACCCTTAGGTCTATGTACATGGGCATCCTTGGCTCAGGATAACACAAGGGCCAGCCTCACTATCCCCAAAGAAATTGATCTGAAGCTTATTTCAACGAGAAATTACCCCTTCAAGGAATTTTCTACAGTCATTATGAAGAGATCTTCTGCGTGTTTTCAGGTGATGCCTCCCCCCTACTCCTTACCAACATGGGACAGAGTCCCAACAGACATTCCTTTGCGGGATAGTAGATTCCTTGGCTATTCGTACAAACAAACCCCACAAAGTTGCTCCCCCCCCCCCCACTGTACTTTAAGGTTTAAAAATGGATTTCCAGCCAGCTACCATTCAGAGACCTGCTTTGCATCTTGATCCATGAGTCACTGATTTGAGCAGGCACTTGCCCAGAATACCCAGGCCTGAGAAAGGGTCAAAATATCACACTTTGATTCAGAAAGTCATTTCCTACCACCACGCATCCTGAGAGTTTCTGTACTGTGTCTGACTAACTGAGAAGGTGCAGGAGCAGAGAGCCAGGAGCTGCTACTGTGTCTGACTAACTGAGAAGGTGCAGGAGCAGAGAGCCAGGAGCTGCGCTGGGGAAGGACCTGTCCCACCAGTAAGGTTCCAAGATCCCAGGGAGCAAGAGCCCCGGCTTGTGGCAATGCATGTCTGCATGCAGGACACTGAACTAAACTGAACCTGGGTATCGGAGTCATCTTTTGAAGAGATCCTGATATCTCGGTTTGACGAAAATCGAAAAAACATTTTAGAAAGAAAATCGGATTTGTGTGTAAATGAAAAATATTCCTGAAAAGAAACTCTATTACGAAACTGAAATCTGGAGACCGCGCAGTGGTGCTAGGTTGAGTCATCATTCCCTTTACACCCTAATAATTGACGGTACTTTGATCACAATGACTGCTCTGGGTGATGCTTCTTTGTTTGCTTTTTTAAGTACTTCCTTGTGTAAACAGGTTGTCTCACTAGCGTCTTGCAAACATGTTTACATTTGGGGGATCATGGGGAACATCTGCTAGAAACAGATTTCACGCTTTTCTGTCAACTTGGGAAATCTGAATCACATTTTTTTTGTAATATAGTTTTTGAAAAAAAAAAGCTCTTGGAGAGTTATGTGGAGCTCTACTGGAAAGGGGGCTGGATGCAATGCCATGATAACTCTTCATTTATCTACTCTGAAATTGGTTCCCAAAATATCTGCTTGAAGTCATTAGAACCATTATTTTCCATTTCTGTACAGAGAGACACAGATATCTAACGGAGATCAAGTGGCCTTGCCAAGTTGGAGAAAGTGGCAAAGGGTGTGCTCTAGTGATAGTACAGAGGATAGGATGTTGACCTTCTAGGGATCAACCTGTTTTTGATCCCTGGCATCCCATATGGTTCCCTGAACCCTCCAGGAATGATCCCTGGGCTCCGCACTAGGAGTAAGCCCTGAGCACTGCTGAGTGTGGCCCCCAAACAGCAACAACAACAATAAGAAAGCGATAAAGGGGGAACACAACAACATATTTTAGGACCTTAAGCTATCAGGGGTCCAGTGACATTATTTTAAAAAATAGTTATAATCCCCTGTAATTTTATTACGGCTATCACTTACTCTAGAGAGGGCAAAAGGAAGGGCTGAGTCACAGGCTCTGAGAAAAATACAGATTTGGAGTGGGGGTAAAGGTGGCTGCCAATCAGTGCTCGGGGGTCCTGGGGATGTTCCCATTGTTTCTCTGTCACCCAGTGGTAGTTCAACGCCAGGACCCGAGGGTGTGGTGTTGTTCTATTGCTGCAGTGCTGGGGGACATCAGGGTTGCCTTGATGGGTTCAAACCTGGGGGCTGCTGAGCTAACTCCCTGATCTCAAAGGCGTGATTTGAAATTCAGGTCTCAGTTAAGACAGGGAGAAGTGAGGGACTGCAGAAAGGGATGAAGGAGAAGGTTGAAGAGATGAAACCAGGCAGAATCTGGGAGAAATCGCTACTGAAACGTCATTCTGGCGCTGCCCTGGCTGAAACAGGATGCCCTTCTCTCACACTGGCCCTCAGTCTCTACAGGAGTATCCATGTATGTGCAATGAAGCATCTGCAAGCAAGGAACTGGTGGGGGGAGGGGGATGGACAGGAGGAGGAGGGAACAGGGGAAAAAGGCCAGCACTCCCTGCACTGCCTTCCAGCTCAGTGTTCAGAGGATCCTGCAAATTCCAAATTCATCAGTTTAGATGAAAGGCAAAGGAGCAGGACAGAGTATATTCTGTGACTAATTGGTGAGCTTGATTTAGAACGTTAGAAGATTTAGACAGATGGCCCCATAAGCGTCAATGGGGTCCTTGTCCCAAAATTTGTAAATGTCAAGGGGAGGCCTCGTAGGAGCTAGAGACTGGACTGGACACTGGCTGAAGCACACAGTATAAACAGACACTGATCCTCTGGGTCAGCAAGCGGAAGTAGCTATTAGGTGCTCTCCACATCTTAGGGCCTCACATAACAGTACTGTTTTGGGAGATGATGTTGGAAGAGGTGAATCAAGTCCATCCCCAACTAGCAGCTCTGTATGCCAAACACACCAGGGTACGACTATGGGCCAAGTGAATCTGATTGTGCAGCAGTCACCTAGAACCTTCATCTGAGCAGTTTCTTTTCCCCAAATATACTCTGTAATACTTTCATCTTTAGCTGGTCAGGCACCAGGTACCTGTGGGAACCAAACCAGCAGCAGCTGGACATGATAAGGAAGGACAAAAACAGAGTTGGGGAAAAAATATACCAATGCTTGGGATTTCTGAATGAATGTGAGGTTGAACTGAAAGAAAATTAAGTAGTTATACATCAAATGCATGGTATGATTCATTTTTAAAGGCCCACATAGGCTATACACCCACTGGCAGGAGTTTCCCAAAGTCATTTGAAACTATTTGATGCTGTTTCCTGTTTTTCAGCCCGTTTCTGTGGATGGGGGTGGCAAGTCTACTGTTACCAAGTGAACAGGGAGAAAAGTGAAGGTGAAGGATTGGGCATTCTCTGAGCTCAGTCATTGACGTTGTCTTTATTTTTCCTTTTAATTTCTTTCTTTCTTTTTTTTTTGGGGGGGTGACATCATCTTTAAAAGGGCCTCATTTTCCCAATTCGCATCTTCAGAAACGACAGAAGAAAACAGAAGACAGAGATTCATTGATTTGGGTCTGTATTCAAAACATGCCCCTTTTTCACTTCTGAGATAAGGATTGCCCAGAAAAAAGACTTCTTAATATTTTGAAGAATAGCAATAAAGTGCCAAATACACTTACTTCACAAATTAGAGGTACTAATGACTGTGGGAAAGTGACCACCTCTTCGTACTTAATCATAATATCTTTCAATTTTAATCAAGTAGATGATGAATGGACTATAATATTTTCCATGAAATAAAAACCAATAAACATCACAGAAGCATGAAAGACATCTTCAGGATAGTGGAATGCACCATTCTAGTAATGATTCTGATTAAAAACATCAGCTGAGAACAGTTCTCTCTCATAAGGAACCAAGTCTGAGTGGGAGGATATGGAGACAGGGATTGTAGGGATTGTTTTAGATAATCTTACCACTTATAGGATTATGATAGAGAACATATGACACTGTATATATTATAGAGAACTAGACGCATGTACCATCATGTCTGTTGTTAGAAGGTTCTCCCTGAGGCTAATATACCTTCTTGCAGCACCCCCAAACATTGGCTTGCCCTTCAGGGCAGCAGAAAAAGGATTATCTGGCTCCATCTCCTTCATTCACCCGTCTTGCCTCTAGGCTTCCAGTTTCTTCAAATATCATTTGGGACATGATTAAAAGTTCTCTTGGGATCACAGCTGTGGGCCACTGTTCTCGGAAACCAAGTTAAACTCTAAATATAAAAATAACGATCTGGACACAACACAGCAGGCATCCAGATTTCTGCCAACCTAGCTATCAAATACACTCTTGAATAAGGCATAGTTTGAACAGGAGGACCGAACCATAAACACCTCTTGGTCCTATGATGCTGATCACAATTTCCTTTTTGCTTTTCTCCTTTGTCTTTTTTCCCCCTTTTCAATAGAATCACCATGAGATTCTATTACACAGATACAAAGTGGTTCAGGATTGGGTTTTGGTCATACCATATTCCAACACCCTTTCCTTCATCAGTGAACATCTCTTACCACCAATGTCTGATGACAATTTCATGCAGGTTTGGCCTGCTCCCTCACTACAGTGCCAGGATGAAGTTGAAGGAATCTATTTCCCACATTCTCTTCTTAGTCCCCTTTTCTTTTATTTATGTTTTTTTTTGCTTTTGGGGTCACACCTGGCGATGCGCAAGGGTTGCTCCTGGCTCATGCACACAGGAATTACTCCTGGCAGTGCTTGGGGGACCATATGGGATGCTGGGAATCGAACCCAGCTCAGCTGCGTCCAAGACAAACTCCCTACCCGCTGTAGCATCGCTCCAGCCCTTCTTTTTAGTCCTTTTGAATCCTCACAGTTCCTATTTGTGAAGCTGGAGATTTTCTGGACCTGACTGTGGGGCTGACTATTTACACTGTTAAATGTGAATGCTCTTAGATGGAGTTTCTCGTCTCTTCCTTTTTTCTCCTGCTCCTCCATGTGGTGGCAAAGGCACACATGAAAGCCAACCATGCCCGAGCCCAGGCTTCCCCGGCCGTGGGCAGTCAGCGTTAAGAGCCAGTGGTAACTAATACCCACTACACCCGGAGCCCATGTGTGTTGAATTCCGCTTGCTCAATTCCAAGAGGAAACTTGGAATAAATATTTACCATATCTATTTATTTCTCTGTATGAGAACTATCTAAGACAAGAGGATGTTTAACGATGAAACAGATTTCAGGATTCTGCTCGGCACAGTGGCCTGCCCATGCGGGACGAGGATGATCTGAGTCCCAGGCTCATAATGAAACCAGACACAGTTCACTTCCTTTTTTTTTTTTTCTCTGAAACCACCCCCTCACCTGGGGCAGGGGGTGTCTTGAGATGACACACAGTCATGTATCACTAACCTGTGATACCAGAGGGAACAATCGGTACTCATGATCATTAACAATAATATTTAAAATAACTTCCTGGGAAGACAGGCCACACTTGACTAGGATGGGATAATCTTGGCCGCACTGATTTTCTCCAGCATCACCGGGAGAAAGGCAGCAGTGCATTTGCTTGGCTGTTTCCTCTCCTGGTCCACAGAGCAAGGAGAGGCCAGGGAACACACAGTGACGGAGAAGACCTGGGCTGTGTCTCCAAAGCTAATGACTAAGGAACTGCTACGAAGTCCCAAAGCCCCACTCCAGGGTTGCCTCACTCTGAAAATAAGAGAAAGAAAGAGACCAATGTAACAAATATGCCAACTGGTTATGAGCTTTCTCCGACCTGCACTGTAGAGAGAGAACTGAGGGCTAAGCTGTGGCTAGTTTCTACCACGTCTTTAAACAAGGGAACAAGCCAACTGACCAACCCGTAACAATATGCAGTGTGGACAACTTGCTTGTCTCACAGTCCCTGAAATTTCTTCTGGGGCAGAAAGATGGCCCTAAGGCTGAATATATGCTTTGTATTTGTGTAGTCCGTGTTCAATCCCCAGCACCACATAGTCCCCTGAGCTGGGAATAGCACCTGAGCACCATCAGGCAAGGCCCTATAGAAAAGGGGGGGGGGAAAAGGAAAGAAAAAATAAATAAATAAATTTCTTCTGTTCTCTACTACACCCTATACTTCTGGAAGCCATGGCAGCCACACTCATATCCCACGGCTGCCAACCATGTAAACTCATCTATCTGTAGTCAAAGCTGCCAAAATTTATGGTTTCATAGTCTCTAGGCTGAAAACTTCGGGGTGCCCTTGGAGGGGGTCAGACCAAGTTCCCACCCTGCTGAAGACCCAACCCCACAGTTGCCGCATGCCAAGGACCCAGCTCTAGTGCTTCACAATTAATTTCTGCAGAGGCACCAAACTGATGAAAACCAGGTATTTTGGTTTTCAGGCTAAAAACGCCTTTGTCTTCCTGGAGAAAGGGCAGGCTGCATACCCCTAACCTCATGTACTTCTGGAAGCCCTGGCAGGCACACCCACAACCCACAACTGCCACCATGGTAAACTTATCTATTTGCCCAGCTCTATAGATCCTGAGTTCCTAGAGTGGGCAGTTGTGTACTTAGTTGTATGACACCTCCAAATTTCACAGTAATGACATCCCAGCTGGATCCCACCAAATTAGATGGGAAAGTAACATAGAAGCCAAATAAAGCTCAGTAAATAAAACATACAGAAGGCTCAACTAGCACTAAATAGCTTTGTAAACTCTCAAAGACTTACTGACCCCATGGTGAAATATAAAAATTTTCACATTTTTTATTGTTTTCTTTTATAATTATAATATCCATTTAATTGTATCTAGCAATATAAAATAAATTATTTTGTGTCTGCTAAAGGGGCAGACTTGGGAAGTGGGTGGGAAAATGGGGACAATGGTGGAGGAAAGGTCACAATGGTGGTGGGATTGATGTTGGTACACTGAGTGCCTACAACAACTGTATTATGAACAACTTTGTAAACCACCATGTTTAAATGAAGTAAAATTTTTTCCTTTCGTTTCAGAAGTTTTCTACTGTTAACCTCTTTATGGTGGACAGAAGGTTCCTAGATCAACTTTTAAAAATAGCTATCTCAGTTTTGGACTTCTCTGACTGACCCCCAACCCCGGCACCCCATTCCTTTCAGTAATCACTAATCTTGGGCTCTGAATTAGCCTTCCCATCCTCTCTTGAGAAATCACTTCCTCCATTTACCTCACTCTCTCTGTGATATTCCTTTCCCCTGGACCATTTCCATCCACACAGATGCTTGTTGACTATCTCCCATTTTAATTCCCTGCTTCCAAAACAGGGGCAGGGAAAGCAGTACCACTTTATTGGACCTGGGTCAGCACTTTTGCCAGTTTCCCTCTGCCTCACCCTGGAAGGCTCTTCCCCAGGTCTTAGCATGTTGAGGTTCTTATCTTCATCCAGGTCTCACCTCCTGTGTCACACATTACCTGACCTCCTTATATATCCCTGTACATCACTATCTTCTTGATTACACTGCTTCACTTTAACACCTTTATAGCATTCGTCACTAAATTTCACGTTCTCTAAAAATATTCATTACTAGATCTACAGCTTTATAGCATGCACTCCTAAAACAATGTAAATTTCCACACGAGCAGGGATCTTCTTTCTTATGTTCCACCATATTCTGACCACCTACGACAGTATTTGGACTATATAGTAGGTGATGATTCGTAGTTGCTGACTGGAAGCACACGGGCATGCATGGCAATGGGTAGTGTGATATTAAGTAGGAAAGTTCTCTACGTACTACCAAAAAGCATACTTATGTGTGTGTGTTTGTGTGTGTGTGTGTGTGAGAGAGAGAGAGAGAGAAATATTATGCTACAAACAGTACATAATCTGTCTTCTAAAGATCACTACTGACATTATTACCCTATGGATGCTTGCAATCTTGACTCTATAAATGAAGCAAGAGTCCAAGTGCTCAAATCTCTTGCTTTAAGTTGGTTTTCCTGCCACCATGCTGTTTTCTTTTCTAAGTCATCTTCTACAATGTTTGTAATCTGTCATCATGGAAACGGGATTCAAGTCCATCCCAGACTTTCAATGATATTAGGATAAAGCTCAAATGTAATTTTCTGTGTGGCTCCTGATCAGGATCTTGGCCCCACCCCCACCTACCTTGTTCTCTATGTCTCATATGACTTTAGCTCTTTGAAAGCACCAGACATTTCTACCTCAAGATTCAGTCATTTATTCTTTCTCCTCTGCTCTTCACCTTTTACCTTTCAGGTGTAAGATTAGGGAGCGCTTGCTCTGGGAACACATCTGACTTCTCCACCTCTGCAATCTCAGTCTTTGCTGTTTCTATGATGGTTATTCATTTACTTTGCCTCCTCTACTCATTTGCAAGCTTCTTGAACACAGTGCCTACATACTCTTCTGTATCCAAGCACCTAGCATGTCATCAGTGGCACAGTAGGTATTCAATAATATCATGAAATAAACAAGTGAACCAATATGGGAATCCCACAGAGACAAAAGGAAAATTATACATACATGATTAAAAATTAGCTTTTATATTTTTCTTGTCAAATATTAAATTTTTTTTCTCACCTTGAATTTTATTTTTAACACTGTTTTGGCTTCCAAGTCTTTATTTGTAAATTCGATCGACATATATCTCTCTCCTTTATTTAATATTTTTCCCATAAAAAATAAACAACTGTTCTTTAATGTTAAAATTTCTCTTAATTTTTTAGCCTCCATTTTCTTCATTTTTATAAGCAACTAAAGTCAATACAAAATATTTTATGTGTTTATTACTGAATCTAATAAGTTTACTTTATGATTATCTATAGCTTCATTTTTATATGACTATGTATAAGAATTATTAAGCCTAACAGACATGTAAAAGTTCCTGATGGCAATTAGTATTCAAGCTAATTATTTTAAAGAAAAGCTACCTCCTGTGGATATTTTCCTGGACTGTAATGCTAACCAAGAAGCCTGAAGGAGAAGCATCTATTATTTAAACCAAAGGAACATGAATAAGGATCTGTGGCTTCACACAGGTGACTTGTCTTTGCTATTCGTTAGCTCTGTGGGCAATGGAGACAAGCTAAAGCACCTCAACATTCCATAACTTAATAACTGCTTTTAAGTAACTAAATTGCAAGTTTGGATAAATTTCCCTCTAGAGATTAAAATATCTTTGGAAAAGTCCAATTTATTGTATTCAAGTATATCACTGGCACCACTAAAGGAGTTTATGCCTTGATAAATTTTAGCCCCCAAAACTCACAAGAGCATTGATAAAATAATTTTACCTACCACTGATACAGGCATATCCATGATCAGTACCGATGAGCTATATTAAACCCAGTAACGGTCACATCTTCTCCTTAATTCAAGAAATAATGTAAATTAGCGATGCAAAGTGCAATATGCACTCCCCCCAAAAGCTGACACCAACCCAATCCAGTCACTATAAGTATCTAAAGTAAAATGGGAACAAACAAATGCTGATTTGCGATTCATTGCAGAAATCCAAACAAGTAATAGTTATTAAGACGGTAAAAGTAAGTAAAGTAAAGGCCCTCCCGTTGATCATCGATTTGCTCAAGCGGGCCCAGTAACGTCTCCATTGGAGACTTTGTTGTTACTGTGTCTGGCATATCGAATACGTCACGGGGAGCTTGCCAGGCTCTGCCGTGCGGGCGAGATACTCTCGGTAGCTTGCCGGGCTCTCCGAGAGGGGCGGAGGAATCGAACTCGGGTCGGCCATGTTGGCTGCGTGCAAGGCAAATGCCCTACCCGCTGTGCTATCGCGGTGGGCATTTATTATCTTTTCCATTTTTAAAAATAGAATTATAGTGATATACACATTTACAAAGTTGTTCATGATTGGATTTGAGTCTTATAATGTCCCAAGACCTGTTCCTTCACCAGTGTACTTTCCCCATGACCAATGGTCCCAGTTTCCCTGCCACCCGCAAAACCGTACCACCTCCTGCCACCATGACTTATAGCAAGCACTTCTCTCTCTCTCTCTCTCTCTGTCTCTCTCTCTCTCTTTAGGCCTTATGGTTTGCATTACAGATAATGAAAGGTTATTAGGTATATCCCTTTAACTGTGCCCTTCACCCCGACACGCTCTTGTGGGAAGCTTCCAACCAATGAGCTGTCCTCCTGGCCCCTGTTTACTCTCATCTTAGATTACCTGATCTCTTGACTTTCCGTTAATCATCAATTTGCTCGAGCGGGTGCCAGTAACGTCTCCATTTGTCCCTGTTGCATGCTAGTGTAGCCCAATGGTGTCTTCTGAGGTGCAGCAGCTTTTGAGTTTAATGTAGTCCCATTTGTTTATGTTTGCTTCTACTTGCTTGGTTAGTGGTGCTTAATCTTTGAAGATGCCTTGAGCATCAATGTCATAGAGGGTTTTGCCTACATTTTCTTCCATGTACCTTACAGATTCAGGTCTGATATTGAGGCCTTTAATCCATTTTGATCTGACTTTCTTGCATGACATTAGAAAAAGGTCTGAGTTCTTTTTTTTTTTCCTAACATGTAGATCCCAGTTTTCTCAGCACCACTTGTTGAAGAGGCTTTCCTTGCTCCAAGACTATGGGCGTTTAGCCTAACCAGATCTGGGTTTGATTCTAAACTCACCTCTTTTCTGCCTCTAAGGTATCTATATCCAGTACTATATAAGAGGAAGATGACATAACTTATCAAATTGGATATTTTATGAGAATTAAAGGAGGAAATATATACAAAGTAAAATTTGAGCTCAATTCCAGGTACACAGCAATTGCTGAAAACATTTTACCTTAATTCAATCTCCTTTCTTTTTTCCTTTGTAAAAACATGTGATCTGATGTTACATAAAACATACAACCTCAGTCATATGTAAAGCTTTACATGACATTGGCAGGCACCGATGTGCCTATGTTAGTTGGGAAAGTCTACCCATATGCAGTAAGAACTGTGATTCTTTGTTCTGCACATGCAGCTACATCTTGTATCATTTATATCACTTGTCATTCCATTGCTCATCGATTTGCTCAGAGCGAGCACCAGTAATGTCTCCATTCGTCCCTGTTGTGTGCTAGTATAGCCCAAAGGTGTCAACTCACTCTAGGAACACAAAGAGCATCAAACCATTTGTTCAGGGTCTTGACAAAGAAGTCTGACCATCTCGTAGGTGGGTGGCCATTTAAAGAAGGCAGCTACATCTAGTGATGATAAGTAAGTCTTAATCTTCCCAGGGTCCTGGTGGGCCCAGTCCTCAAAATCTGAACTTACATGAGTTTCAATCAACAACTGGACTTTTAAGACATACTGATAAATAAGAATAACATATGCCATAATAAGAAACAATATATACTAAGAAACAACAAATGAATATAATGTTCATAATATGAACCTGTATCATCACATTATGAATATAATATGATAAAAAATGAATATAATTTCCATGACACATTATTCAAAATATGATACACATTATAGAGAAATGATTCACTGCAACCCAACCAACCACTTACTTGGTGATTAAGGTTTACCGAGTCATCAACTTAAATAGTTTGATACTTAAACACATAGAACAGATCTACAGAAATGGTCTTCTAAATATTATAGTATTCTAAATATTATAGCAGTATAACACTACAAATCCAGCAGCTGAAAAAGAAATTACTGAAATTATTCAGAATTTTGTATTATCCAATATTGCAAAATTTGCTATAGAGCTATAATTAACATTTCCTAAAGATTCTATGTAGGCAAAAATTTTTAAAACTAATTAGCTGTTTTCAGTTATTGCCCTAATTAATCTCTTAAGATATTCACTCACCTAGAGAAGAAAACTACTACCTCATTTATTTGCAGATAAATTCAAAGCCCAAGTGAAAAGAATTCCCATATGTCTAAAAACATAAATTTGACTTGCTATCATTGAAACACAAAGCCTGTTATAAATGGGATCTGCTCACTTTGTTTTAAATTATTTGTCATATTTTGTCTGTAATCAGATAAAGGGGTTCTGTTTAGGCCTGGGGAGAACACAGAAAGAAAGCAAAGCAGGGGAAGCTTCTAGTGAAACAGAAGGAAACAGGATGAAGATACAACTTTAATTTCTTTCTATCTTTTTTTTTTTTTTTTGCTTTTTGGGTCACACCTGGCAATGTTCAGGGGTCATTCCTGGCTTTGCACTCAGGAGTCACTCCTGGTGGTGCTTGGGGGACGATATGGGATGCTGGGAATCAAACCCGGGTTGGCCATGTGCAGGGCAAATGCCCTACCCGCTGTGCTATTGTTCCAGCCCCAACACGACTTTCATTTCAATGTACCTTTTGCTAGTTGTGTGACCTGTCTCTCATTCAATCATTCATTCATTCATTCACTCAAACTATTGAGGATATTAGTGAATAAGAGAGATATGTATCTCACAGCATTTATTCAAACTGGCCCCAAGAGCACCCCCAAAATAATAAGGGAATACAACAATGGCAAATTTACACCAAACATCACAGTAGAAAATTCATGATTAAGGACTCTCACGGCGCAGCTGGATCTATTTCTTTAGGGAAAAGAATAGAAACAGTATCTTTCCATAAGGATCAAATTTTGTGAACACTTTTATGTTGCATACATTTGAAATTAAAGAAAAAATATTTATACCATATCAAAATAAACCACCAGAAAAATCGATTCTGATAAGTTTAAGGTTTTCAGAGCAAAGCCTAATTCATATGTTCATTGTTATTTCAGCCCCCCATAAAAGGATAATATATAAATGTGTGTACATATTTAGAGATGAATATTTTTACCCTTTACATCTCTTTAAAATATTTTGAGTCTGAGTGAGAAAATTATTATTATCTCTAGAGGATCCCTGTGTTGGGAAGAACCCTTCAAAATGAATCTTTTTTGGTTTTTTTTTTGCTGTTGTTTATGTATTGAGGCCACACCTGGTGATGATCAGGGCTTACTCTTTGCTCTGCACTCAGGAATCTCTCTTGGTGGTGCTTGGGGAACCATATTGGATGTCAGGGATCCTCTCAGGGTTGGCATTATGCAAAGCAAACACCCTTCTGCTAAACCATCTTTCTCTCAAAATGCCCTAAGATGACTTTCCTTTCTAAATAAAAAAAAACCAAAATAGCATTCATGACATAAAGCATTACTAGGATTTCAATATAGAGACTTTGAAATAATCATCTGTATATACCATTGCTTGCTCACTGTCAGAATTCTAGTGTCCTTCCAACACATTTGACCTTTAACTCAATTTACCTACTCCACACTATTTGTTTTTCAAAATTCATTTTATCCATGTGTTTCTTAGATAGCTTCAGAATATACATGGTGGAAAGTTTCTTAATTAATGGAGTTTAGCTAACTGAATGGATCAATCAGCATATCCAGCTCCTGTATAAAATGTACTGACCACCCTGTAGTCAAAAGAATGTTGGAAGGTTCTCTCTGGCCTTATGGAACTTGTCAGCTTGCTTACTTGCTACTGCTAATGCTAGTTGTCCTTGTTACTGTAAATAAATATTATATTAACTTTATTCAGCCTATGCCATCTGAATAAAGTTAACTTTTTAAAAATTAAGCAAAATAATGACATAAAAGAAGCAACTTGCTGAAGGAAATCTGAGAGTGAGATAGGTTTTAATAAGATAACTAAAAGAATGGCAAAATCATAAAAAATTTAAAATGATTTGACATTCACATTGTGTTAAAACAATTCTACTTTAAAGCGACTGCAAATGGAATCATGTGAGAATGTGCATGAGCGAAGACAGAATTCCAATCATCAGACACAAATTCCAAGAAAAGACTCTCATCAAGACTGGCAAGAAACTGTTCATTTGTTGTTGAAGTTAAATATTTTAGACTACTTAGGCTTCAGAGTAAATTTTTAAAAATGATTCATCCTATTACTAATTTTTCAACTAAACAGAAAACAGACGTTCTCAACAGGCTAGTTGAGGGCCATGGAGGGGTGAGCAGTCACGGACTCCAGGACTCCCCAGGTACCTGGAATTTCTTCTTTTTGGCACTTTCTCATTTTTAATTGCATAATTTTCACCAGTGGTCACAGATGACTTAAAGGTTTTTTTTATTAAAATATTTACTATCAATTTTAAATGTCCCAGAACAAACAGCTTTTGCACATTTAAGAAAACAAAAAAAGTCCATTTTTTGGCCCATGTGGTGCTTACAGTGCAAATCTGTCCTTTGCTTTCCTGTTTCTGATGCAACAACACCTACTCACTTGCAACCTAGGTTTTAAGTGGGTCTCAGTGAACATAAATCTTCCAAGTAACCAAAGCTGGACCTATTCAATGCAAGGTTTCATTTGCATTTGAATTAAAGATTGATTTTGGAACAGTAGAATCTTACCATGTGTAAAATAGGTTTCCTCTTAGTAATCTGGCTCTTCTGTATATTTAGGGAAATGACAGGAGTCCAAGCAGTGCATAGCAAGAGCCAAACTAGCATGAGGCTTAAAAGAATTGTGACTCAAGAGAACTTCCCTGGGGATGCCCAGAGGTTGTGCATGAACAGACACTGACAAAGTGTTTTTGAGAAACCTCCTCCTCATCTGTTAATAGCCTCTAGCAGAAACCTGTACCCTGCACAGAACCAAAGTGAAATCAGTAAAATGCCCCCAAAGATAGGTTGGTGTCAGTGTCCAACACAGTTATGTCCTCCTTTACTAGACCAACTACCCTCCCCGCCCTTCTACCAAAAAAGTTTTATAATTTACAGGAATGAATTACACAAAGGCAACAAGATGGGACACAAGGCTAAATACACTGAATTCTTTATTTTAATATTTCTCTCTCCAGATGGGAACTGGCTCTGAACCTATTCAAGTCCACTTAATCACAGTCAACAAACTTAGGGCAATCTATTTCTCCAAGATTTCTATCAAGACATCAAATTCTGTTTCCCATTGATATGTTTCTACGTGTTCTCATGAACAATTTCCCTCTGTCAGGAGAGTCTGATAAAAGAAAAAAAGTGGAAAGACAATGAGTGGTGGGGGGTCGAGGCTGGCGGGGGGGAGGGGGAGAAAAGAGACAGATGAAAAGTAACAGGGGGCAAGAGTCAAGGTACCCTGTTGTGCTAATGAATGATAGAGCTAAGTATCCAAGCCATCAAATCAACAACACTGAAACCATGAGGCCCAAACATTAATAACCAAACTTCCAAAGGTGCCTGTCAAGATGGCAGGCTAGGGCTGAAGGTGGGGGTGCGGGGAGAAGAGGAAACCTGGGGACACTGGTGTAGGAAAGCTGACCCTGGTGGCAGGATCAGTGCTGGAAAACCCAACTCTGAATAACTTTGTAAATCATAGTGCTTTAATAAAATAAAATATAGAAAACTAAAATCTAAAAGAAAAATCAGAGGCAGCCCCATAAAAAAACCATAAATGTGGGATCCTATCTCTTTCAGTGCTTGGACAGGAAGTATGGATGTGGTTGGAGAATGGATACTGGGCATGTCTGGCTCTCCAAGGCCCTGGGAGAGTTTTGGACACTGCTTGAATGAGAGAGCACCCACCCAGACAAAACCCCAAGTTTCAATGCGAGGGTAGTCACGGACTATGCTAACCATGCTTCTGACCACCCCTTCAAAGAACTTCCTATAAAGCTATTCCTGAAAGAGGGAGATAATACCAAAGATTTAACCTCAAATAAAAAGAAAATAAGAAATGTAGACTGTTTTGGCTTAATGTCAAAACTACTATTCAACTGCTTAGAAAATGTAGTGGGTAGAAGTCGTGGCACCTCCGCCCTCCTTGAGGGTATCTGACTCCAAGGAAATAGGTCTACATCCTAACTCCTGGAATCTGTGAAATCTTTGGGTATCGTCAGCTGAGGATCTTGAGACAGTCTCACACCAGTGCACTGGAGGTCACCAAGTCCAATGAAAATGGTCTGATAAGAGCGAGAAGTTACAGACAGAGGAGAGATGGAAACTGGGAATGGGGCTGTGTGGTCACCCACAAAGAAGCCAGAAAGGATTGAGACACTGACTTGAGACTTCTGGCCACCTAAATTATGAGAGAGTAAGTGTCTGTTGCTTTTTAAAAAAAATTTTATTAGTGGAACACCATGAGGTACAGGCTGCACATGCTAGCGTCTGTTGCTTTAAGACACCAAGTTGTCCCAACACCCTTTATTTAGTGCTCCCTTCTCTATCTGGAGGTGCATGCTGAAAGTAGACTATAGACCGAACATGATTGCCACTCAATGCCTCTTTTGCAAACCACAGAACCCAAAAGGAGAGAGAGAACAGGGGGGAGTGCCCTGCCACAGAGGCAAGGTGGGATTGGGGGGGGATGGGGGTTGGGAGGGATATTGGGATCAGTCATGGTGGAGAAAGGGCACTGGTGGAGGGATGGGTACTAGAACATTGTATAACTGAAACCCAAGCACAAAAATTTGTAAGTCTACAACTGTACCTCATGGTGTTTCACTAATAAAAAAAAAAAGACACCAAGTTGTACATCAGCCCTAAGGCTGGAACAAACAGTATATCAGGAGGCAAGTGGATTTGAAACACGGTGGTGGATAGGTGCAATGGTGGTGGGGTTGGTGTTTGAACATGTAACGTAATGAATTATTGTGAAAAACTTTATAAAAGTAAAAAAATAATTAAAAAAAGAAACATTGGTTGGAAATCAAGTCCTCTGTGTAGATACCAGTCTTTCTCCATTTTACTCCTCTCCAAACCATAAATCTGAAGGAACCAGGGAGCAGAACAGTGAGAAGAAATTGCCATTCACTAATGCATGTGCCCATATTTTGAAGCAGAATCTGAAGAGATGAACCGAGCCATAACTAGTTTGAGTAATCTTGAGAACTTACAAAAAAAAAAATCCTGGTCTTTCCACTAAATGATGGTTCAATTGGAATTTTTGGAGGCAGGTTTGAGAGTCTGCATTTTTCAAGTTTCCCAGGCTATTCTGATGATCTACTCTTCTTAAAATTATCTGATCCAGAAAGTTTGTCTCTCCAAAAGGAGAGGCAACTTTCTGCCAAAAGAGATGATTTTAGGTCTGGGAAGACAGCTCAACAAGCTGGAGCCTCTGCGGGGCATGCTGGATCCCTGAGTATCTGATCCCTGCCACTTCAATCTCTCCCCCTCCCCCCGCTACCACTGCCTGGAAGTAGTTCCCAAGCACCACTTGTGTGTGGTACCCAAAGCAAAAAAATATTTTTCTTTAAAAAGATTTTATCACTTAAAAACCAGTTGTGGGGTTAGAGCAATAGCACAGTGGGTAGGGTGTTTGCCTTGCACGTGCTGACCTGGGTTCAATTCCCGGCATCCCATATGGTACCCTGAGCACTGCCAGGAGTAATTCCTGTGTGCATGAGCCAGGAGTAACCCATGTGCATCGCTGGGTGTGACCCAAAAAGCAAAATAAATGAATAAATAAATAAATAAAGACAGACAGACCAGTCGTGCTTTTTCTGCAAAGACAATACAGATGGATTTAAAGTATTAGCAATACAGTAAAAGCACAAAGATGAACATTCAAATAACCCAGATTCTCCTTCTTGGATAGATATTGTATAGATATTCCTAAGGACTTATTTGCCATAGACATGGGTATTCTGTTTAAACTTGCAAATTCCAGTGTAAGTCCATGGGTCAGAAGTAGTGACAACACCAGGAAAATTGCCAGAATTTAGAATCTCCGACCCTACTTGGTCCTTCTGAGTAGGAACCTGAATTTATAAACCATTATAGTATATGAATGGAAAACATTCTATATCCCTGGTGCTATAACTTTTTGCTCGAGCGGGCCCAGTAACATCTCTTTATATAACTTGCTATAACTTGCTTTAACCAAAGCAAGACATTGTAAATATATTTTAGGCAACAGATAAAGACTTACCTGATTTGTATTCATGGACACATAGTTTCTTTTATGTAACAGAACCTAATCAGTCCCATTTTGAGGATTATTTCGATTCCACTTTCCACCCTCGCCAATTACAAATTGTCATCCTTGAGAATAAAATTTTTTCTGCTCTGTCTTTAGATAGATAGATAGATAGGTAAATCCCTTGAAATGTGTTTGGTAAGCCTAATAATACGTACATCATAATTTTGAAACATTATGCCAGGATGTTTTGTAAAAACATTGTCTCATCATGCATGCCCACATGAGTTTGTAGACTAACACATGCTTTCTCACCCCATAAACACTTGGGTCTTTTAAAAATTTTTTACTGACTCACCATGGGATACACAGTTACGAAGTTGTTCATGATTGGGTTAATCATGCTATGTTAAACCTGTCCCTTCACCAGTGTACATTTCCCACCACCAATGTCCCCAGTTCCCTCTTGCCCCACCCCTCCCTCCTCTATGGCAGACACTTTTCTTCTCTCTCTCATTTCTGTTGGGCATTATGGTTTGCAATACAGGTGCTAAAAGGTTACCATGTATATTCCTTTACCTCCTAACACTTGGATTTTCCCAATAACTTTACTCATTGCCTATCTGAAAATATAAAGGGAAAAAATAAGCTGTCATGCTTGGCCTTCATTTTCTCTAGAACTGAGTTTTAACAAACTGAAGATCTTTTTATTGGCCATCTCTATTTCTTCCTTAGTGAACTGTCCAGAATAATTCTGGTTGTTTAACTGTTATATAGAAAATTTTGGAGTGTTACAGAGTTTAGAAATACGGCCTAATCACAATGAAAGGAAACACTGAAGAATAAAAAAGAAGGCAGAAGAAAATGTGCCACAAAAAAAAAAGGATAATCAAAAGATTAGTTTGTGTGTTTATTTATAGACACTGGTTAGAGCAATCCAGTGATTAGGCAAATTAATGCAGCTGTGTATGATCACAGCTCTGGGATCAGCCCCCACATCCTTTTCAAATGATGCCACCTGTCAGTTAAGTATTTTTCATTTGCCTTTTATGTTACATACATTTCCCGATGATTCCCATTAAAAAAAAAACAACATCATTAGTTAACTCTTTGAAGACTGACAGAATATGGATTTTTTTTCTTCCTTGTTTGTCTCTTTGGCAGTTAGGAATGGGGGTTCCTACATCCTTCGGAGGAGACAGGAGAGACAGTTCTTTTGCTTTAGCAAATAAAAGAAAAATCCCACAAAACCCAACTCTGTCCAAACTTTCACTTTTTATTTTAATAGAGGCCCCCTCATGGTGGTGCTCAGCGACCACAAGGGCCATGTGGTTTGAAGGGTCAAACTCAGGCCTTGCACATGCCAGGCATGCACTCTATTTCCCTGCCCTCTCTAAAGGTTTGCTTTACTGAGGAAACTGGATCCATTTAACTTAGTGAAAAACTAGCTCTGTGCTCTGATCAACTGAATAAAATGGGGGTCTGATGTGTGCGAGCTGGCCATGAGTAGCACGAGCAGCAAATGCCTTACTCTGCAGGACCTGGGCATCCCTTAACCCGTCAGGAAACCTCAGGGCTGCTGGGACATGGAGCCATCCTCCAATGCACCAACTCCTGCAAGTGGACCAGCCTCATTGGCACTGGTCTTTGCACAGGCCCCTGCAAAGCTCTTCCAACTTGGAGATGAGGCCGAATGGACAAAGCCCCACCTCACCCAGCCACACCATCATCTGCCTTTCACTGCATCACATCTGTCTCAAGATGACTCCTTCCCCTTTACTAGGCAAGCATTCTCTGCAGACAGTAAGAGTAGACATCAAGGAGGGAGAGTTCCCAGAGAATGAAGGAGAGAGAAGGACGCCAGACCCCACTTCACAACCTGCAGGATTATCAGCAGTCTGAACAGGTCTTACTGCACACCTTTCAGGAGAGTAGCACAAGCAGACTACAGACTACATAAATAAAAATACAAGCATGACTTTACACCACAGGTCCTACGCATACCTGAAGCACGCAACTTTAAGAACAGTGACGCTTGACAGAGATTTTGGAGACTGCAGGAGCGGGTCTGCTCTGTACACCTGGTACCAACAGAACTTAAGAGGCGCAGGAAACCCTCATAACATCTCTGGAGAGGTGGGTGGAGTCAGGGGGGCTGTCATTACCATGTTGTAAGAGGGTCAACAGTGCAGCCCTCGGAGAGAAGCTCGGCTAACAGAGAGCTGTCGAGATCTCTGTTCGGAGACCAGAGACGCAGCAAGGAGAAAGAACAGAGATGGTGGCATGAAAGAAACTGGTGTGAAAGTGCATCTACATGCAACCTGAGTGGAGCAACTGCTTTAATTGTGAGTCAAGTTCAAAGGAATATTCAAGGAATATTCCACATTGCAGTCATAGAAGGTAGTAGAAGAACCCAAGCAGGCTGCCAGACACATCAGCATTGGGCACAGGGCAAGTCTTTGGGTCATGCTTCGAATGGTGACGTTTTCTCTGACAATCAGAACAAAACTGACGTGGACAGAAAGGTTCTAGAACTGATTATGTGATAGGAAGAAGTGGCCAAATGTCTGGTGGTTCTGGTAGATTCTCAATGCGACATATTCAGCCGCTCCTTCTAGTCTGACCGAAAGTCTAGCAAGCGAGTGGTCAAAAGAAGAAAAGTCAGGAAATGGGTGTGGTGGCGGATTCCAGCGCCTCACGCCCCAGCCAAGTTGACTTGTCAGGGAAGAGGCATCTTCTGTTTGGCGCCCCCCTGTCAGGGGGGCCGGCAAGCTGTTGACAACTCCTACTGTACAAAGAGTTGTTCACACTGCAAAAGTGTTTACTGCTCACAAGTGATGCTCAAAATTAATTCACAGCAGCAACACCAGCAGAAAGCTTTGACAGACTGTCTTATGTGTTGACACAGTTAGAAGTTGTTGGATAAAAAAAGCAACACACTTTCCCTCTTTTCCAGCCCATACACACCAAATTTGCTCTGAAGAGAAATGTGTCTGAGACTGTGAACGCCAGCGCGCAGGTGAGGATTTCCAGTGCTGGGGTGGATGGCTCCGTGTTGGGGTTGCGGGGTGGGGTGGGGGGAGAATGAAGACCTCGGTTTTGAGGGGGGAGCCTCATGCCAGCCCTGTGACAAGTGGTCACGGTGGGATGTTTGCTTTTCTCCTAGAGTACCTCCCCAAGAGGGCAAGTCTCAGCCTCCGGCATCAGGGTAGGAAGTGGAGGAGGGCAGTTTATGCGCCTCATGCAGTGGCTCGAGGAAGTCACCACCTTCACTCTTGGGAAAACCACCTTCCATCATAGGCTAGGGTGGGCTCCAGGAAAGCGCAGAAGCTAGCTCAGAGATGGTTTACGCGGAAAAAAAATCAGAAAAAATGCAGTGTTATTTAATTATCTCAAGTCACTTGAGATAATTAGACTGAAAAAAGCAGCCAGGTGGGATAGCAAATATTTGGCCTTCTCTTGAGGCTGTTGCACAGACTCCGGTTTGGCTTTTTGCTGCAGAGCCAAGGTGTGGGGTTCGAAGGCTTCCTCTGGAGTGAGAAGCCACTGGTTTCAGAAAATGAAGCCACTCTTTCATACGGTCATCGGGCTTCTGTGAGAAGAGGCTGCCACTGTTCCTGGTGGAACTGGGCCGTGATCCAGGTAAGACTACAATTTAAGTCCCTGTTTAAAATCATGCCAGTGCACATTCAGCCTTTATCTCCTGCTCTTTCTTCTGCTCATTCTCCCTCTCCTCCTTTTTCTTCACCAAATTCTGCTAACCTTTAGTGTTAGGGGCAAAGCAGAGAAAAGAATCCATACCTAGGGAAGAATGACTGGCTGATTAAGGATTTCAGTGCCATAGGCTTCTGGGGTGGAGGAGCAAGGGAAGTAAGGGGAAGTGGGAAGTGGGGTGGCATTACAGTGCACAGAGGTGGTGGAATTGTGAGGTGCAGTGAGAAGTACTAAAATATCAGGGATGGAAGAGATCATTGGGGGTCCATGGGATGCACATTCATTTTAGGATTAAGAAAGTCTTCTCTGGGTCTGGGATGTGGCTTATTGGTAAAGCACACAAGAGACTGGGGGTAGCCCCCAGTACAGGACCAGCACTGGGCTTTTACATCCTGCAGGGGCCAACATTTCCTCACATGTCCACAGCCCAATGGGAAAAGCATGGGATTCCAGTACCGACAGAGCTGGTGAGAATACTGGCCCACCTCTCATTCTCTTTGGATGAATCCCCCAATTCACACCTATTGTTTCTCACCTCTGAAATTAACTGGATACCAGCTGGTTTCCAACATTGTCCTTAAATAATGAATAAAATAATGCCAATGAAAAATGTATGCAGAATCTTAGGCTGAGCAAGGACATGATTGCTGTTAATAATGGTCCTTTAATGGGAAAGTTAGTTCCTAAGGGCCAAAGACTGGCTTTCCAGTACGTACTATCTAGCCCAACCAGACAAAGCCACAAGCAAAGGCTCAGGATGTTGGGAAGAAGTGAAAGGTTTATCAGAGGCATTTATCAGTCCTAAAGAAGGAGGAGGGAACCTGTAATTGGTAAACCACAGACGTAAGGTACCTTCCCTGAGCTCAGAGCAGATGAACAGTTTCATGCTCATAGCCAGCTGGAGATCCATTACAGCTGATGAGCTGGACATGCCATTTTCTTGTCACTTAGACCTCTGGAGACCAGAGAATCAGGTCAAATGGCAGGGTCACCTTTGAGTGGTCAGCCCCTCATTTTTAAACAATTGCAAAGCACAGAAGCTTCTCCTAATGTAGTTCAAAGACATCTATCCCCCCAACCTGCTGAGATCCAGAGGCAACCACGAAGGACCTTGGGTTTCTCCTCTGGGTGGCTGGGACCTCAGTGAAAACAAGTAGATAGGAACGTTCCAGAAGGAAAGTTTGTGGTACTAAATTGAAGCCATTATTATGGTAGGCCTCCAATCTTTTTCTACACATGAGCTCACCCTTCAAATGCCACATTTGTGGTCACTTTGGGGAGGGTTGAACTAGGGTTTAAAGCATTATGTCACTGTAAACAATCACAAGTAGCGTGATTCTGTGGAAAATACAGCATTTCACTTTTGTGGTGTTTGTTCCACTACAAGAAAAGGGAACTCAAACGATGAGGTCAGTGGGCCAGCTGCCACACCAAAAGAGAGTGCCGGGTCCATGCAGACAGAGCAAGCTGTGCTTTCTCGCTTCTGGAAAATCACGCTTTTGCCTAGTAGGCCAGTGAACAAAAGTGATGGCCGTCCCACAGTAAGGGAAACGGCTCTAGAGACCACTTCTTCCTGGCATGACACAGCTATGCCAGGAGGGCAGGAGAGTTGTTCGCCCTTGACACGGAAATAATTACATCCAGGCTCATTTCATTTGGATGACATATTGGTACCCTGATGGCTTATTCCATGAGAACAGCGGCTACTGTGACTTAGCAGCAGAGCGAGAGTTCGAGCGGGTCCAGTAACATCTCCACTGTGACACTTGTTACTGTGTTTGGCATATCAAATAGATCACCGGTAGCTTGCCAGGCTTTGCCGTGCAGGCGAGATACTCTCGGTAGCTTGCTGGGCTCTCAGAGAGGGGCGGATAAATGAGTGTAAATATTAAGAGAGGATGTTGTCTAAGTCCTAGGCATCTCAGAAGTCAAACAGGGCCATTCACACCTTCTGCTCAATGTGCAATGGTGGAGAGGTGCGCATAATATTATGCAGGTCATGTATAAAACTATACAGGTTAACCAGACTTGTCTATTTTTTTTTTTTACCTGAGGAGAATAAAATTCTTTTCTTGGGGGGGGGGGAGCATTTTGATATGCCCCATCACTGGGAGGAGGCACATCTGGTGATGTTCAGGAGTCACTCCTGACTCTGCACTCAGGAATTACTCCTGGTGGTGCCTGGGGAACCATACAGGATGCCGGACTTCAACTGGGGTTGACTGCGTGCAAGGCAAGAAATGCCTTACCCACCATACTCTCTCCCCAGTCCAAGGAGAACATGATTCTTCCACCAAGCAACAGAGCTGCTCGGATTTCCGCCCCCGACCGCCACAGTCTTTAAACAAATCTAATATAACCATTAGAACAAGCACGGGTGTATAGACTGAACCTACTACTAATCCACTAATCACTCTTTCAACTATTAGGTCCCAAGCATTTTTTTCTTTTGATTTCTCCGGCTCTGTCCTAATTCCATCCATGTTCACAGGTGACATTCAGCAAAGTCCCATGTATCTGGTGCTATGTGCCTGAACTTTACCCGCATCTCTTTTCTTGTCACAATTTCCATGCAGGTTTGTTCTGCAGCCTCATGCCCACACTGCCTTTACCCCTCCCCCCAGCTCTTTTTCTATTACTCCAGTGGCTACAGCATCACTGACTTCCTAACTAGACATGGGGCCCCTTGTTTCAGCCCCCCATCAATCTGTCAGGGAAGAGGACACCAACACCAAATTAAAGTAATGATTTTCCAAGCCTTAAAAGCAGCAACTTAAAACTCAGCCTGTCTCATGGCCTGACGTCAACAATTTGGCATCAACTTACCTCCGCAATCCTATTTTTCACTTCTGCCTGACACAAACCATTTCTCAAGCCCTGCTTCCCCTATGTCTCTGACACAACCTTTCCCACCAAAGTGTCCCTTTCTTCCTTCTGTCTGGCTGTATGCCCAGGACAAGGTAGAACATATGTCCTCCACAGAGACTGACCTGTGGCTCATCCGGGAGTACACACACCCGGGCCCAGATCACTTACTTGCTCTTACACAGTATACCTTCCTGTGACCCCCCTGTGTCATGTATTGCTTTTGTTGCTAGCTAGTCAAATGCAAAGCAGCAGCGTTTTTGTCTCTGCAACTAGACTTTTTCTGTCTCCCTGGAGACTATATTTTCTAAGTTTTGGTATTGTCTCTATTGACCTCATCTTTTATCCTTCTTTTCCTCCTTCACATCCACCTACCCACTGCAAAAGTAAAGGCCTTCTTTTCATTTATGTCCTAAGGGAAATTAAGATGGGAATCTAAATGACATGCACGAATAAACTCTGAGAGGCTGCAACTAGGCCTCCTCTGGGTAAAAGACACTACAGAGTTAGAGACATCTTCCTCCAGTGAATCTGCAGCATTGCAAAAGGTCCTCCCCTCCAGTAAACCTACTCATAACAACTCAAAGGCTAAGATCTAATTCAGCATGGTAGGGAGGCTGAGGAAGTGACGTAGTAATTTCTCTAAGAAATGCTTTGCTCCGTAAACATTTCCCACACATGTCTTCACTTTTAAGCCAGTTTTTATTTAGGAGTATTTCATATTGTAATGAATTTAATTCCCCCTCCCCCCCCCGGCATAAAGTGAGATAGTAAGATGAGTACTGTTTTCATAAGAGGAGGCAGAAAGAACCTGGAGTGACCAGGCAGAGCTGGGACCACATTGTGGGTGGTGTAGGAAGGTAGGTGGCCCTGGGGTGAGAAGCACTACACAGCAGGAAAAGTAGAGTATACTTCCAGAATGAAAGCATCTCAAATAACACTTTTAAATAGTCCTCACCACCTAGATCTTATGGGCTGAGAAGGGAGAAGGCTGCCAGCTCAGACACTTATGTGTGACATGGGACTTGTGTTCTCTGGTTGAATTAAGACCTCATGCAAAGCATTGGTCCTGAGAGAAAAAAAAGCATTGGTCATGGCATTCTGAGAGAGAAGGTGCTCAAAGGGCTGGGCCCATTCCTTCCCATCAATTCAGCTGGAAGTGTGTGTGTGTGTGTGTGTGTGTGTGTTTGTGTGTGCGTGTGTGCACGTGTGTGTAGGGGTCTTCTGGTGCTCTAGGGTATTGGGTTTGTGACCGTAAGTTACTGGGAAATTTGGGAGGTAGCAGTCACTGAGCAGATGGTATCAAATGTGAAATAAATTGATCACAACTTAGCATTAGTTCTGAGTTTTATGTTCTATACTTTTTTTTTTTAAATTATTGGTGGGGTAGAGGGCAACATACTAATCTTTCTCAGGGGACACATGTGTTGGCCTTATCCACACAAGGCATGTCTGCTATCATTTGAAATACATCCCTGGCACAACAGCATCTAACTGTTGATTCCTTTTCTACCTCTCCCTTAACGGAGGCATTCCCTTGCAACACTACCATCTCCTGGACAGCATGCTAGGCTGCCTTTTGCAAGCAAGAGAATGAAATTATGGAAGGAAGGTTACCAACGCAGCCTGGCCTCCTTTCCACGTCATTTACTCACCCTTAAGTTTGCTTTTCTTTTTACCCCTTCTGTTGTCAGTGTCCTCCAAACTCAATATAGCCAACAAATACATTATCTCTGGTATCCTCATAACCACAGTGAAGTTTTGGTCCCTCCCCTCTCATCCCTCTCTCTCACACCCTGAGAATCCCCAAGGTTGATGGAATAGTTGATGTTGGTTAGAATTCAGGTCATAAGTAACCTTTAAATGAGAGGATTAACTTCAAGGGTCAGGAATTGTAGCTGCCATTTATTTCTTCTCTCTGCTCACTAAGCACTTATGTGCCTGCTCTGGTCTCGTAGTCATGGAGCATTGGTGAAGAACAGAGGCTCCTACCATTCCTCTGTCTCTGGGTCCTCCTCCGATGCTTCATGTCTTTGTTACAGCCGATAGAGCACACACACCCCTCACCATAGCTGCTCACGCTTCCACAGCTCTGCCCCTTCTCTTTGCTCTCTCACACACCACCCGGCTTACTAATTTCTCCAGAGTTCCCCTTCTACAGACATCATCTATCAACAGTGGCCCGCTCTTCCCTGCTACTAGTCAACCCTGCCATCAGAATTGAGGGCTGAAACTCTGCATTGCATTTTGCTGCTAAGGTTGCATTTCTTCCCCTCCAGGGGAACCTGCCTGACTTCTTCATTTTCTCATTTTTTTCCCTCAAATGTGCAAGGTCAGGTCTCTTATAGATGAACAGAACTGTATTGGTAGCAACTGCTGTGAGGAGGTAGAACGAGGCAGGCTTTGAAGTCAGAGAGATCTGGTTTCAGGTTCTGGTTCATTGCAATAATAGGGCACCTTTGACAAGTCAGTTAATTCAACCCAGCCTTGGCTGCCACATCTACAAAGCAGTAAGGATAATAATCCTTACCTCATATATATATATTTTTTTTAAAAAAAGGATCCAATATATAGGCTATCATATGCATAAGAGGCATTTTACAATGCCTTCCCTAACTCACCGCCATCCTGCCCCCTGACAGGTGATACCCAAGATGACTAAGGTAAATAAGCAACCTTCCCAATCAGGATGATTTATTCCAAGACAATTCTAAACCAGCAAGGACTTGGTACCCGAATTTCAAGTGTAAGTGTCAGCTGCTGTCCTATAGTGTGGGAGTGGGGACATGAGAAGTAGGGCCAGACTTTAACACCCTCAGCTGATACAGAAGATGACTAAGGTAAATAAGCAGCAGAACGACATCCAGAAAAACTGAACAAAGCTGATGATAATTAAGAGTAAATACAAATAGGAGCTGGAGCGATAGCACAGCAGGTAGGGCGTTTGCCGTGCACACAGCCGACCAGGGTTCGATTCCCAGCATCCCATATGGTCCCCTGAGCACTGCCAGGAGTAATTCCTGAGTGTAAAGCCAGGAGTAACCCCTGTGCATCGCCAGGTGTGACCCAAAAAGAAAAAAAAAGTAAATGCAAATAATGCTTAATATCAAGAGGGCTGGCCTGCTATGAAGATGCAGAAATCAAGATGTCAACCCTCCTTCACCCCCCGAAAAAAAGGTCACCTATTAGTTCAACAGGAACAATAAAAAGCTGAAGAGGTCACCCAAAGTGAACCCAACAGCGAAGCCATACAACAAAACGAGCACTCAGGCGAATTACTATTTTTAAATTGTCCTATAAAGACGCAGGAAATAAGGGAAGTGGCTTGTGAAAAAGTCTTGCCTTGTGTGTGCAGCTGATGAATATTCAAAAATCCTAGACCAAATTCCCATTTGAAAAAGGAACTTGTAAAGTATGTGGTTCCATGCGAAGAGGAAGGCAGCGCCTGTCTGCCGAGTCACGCTGTGTCTCTCTGGCACATGCAGAAAACAAACACGGTGTGTGAAGCAGCAGCAAGTGGGGACAAAGGGGCCCAAGGAGAAAGATGAGCCTGGGAAAGGAGGTCTGGGCCGTGGCGGGATCACCTTTGGCAGACTCATGCCCATGTGCACCCCACCTTCCTCCTGCTACAGGGCAAACGGAGTCAATTTCCCCAGGGCAGCTCTGCAGAATTGGGCACGGTCTGGGAAGGAGACCAGATCTCTGAGTCACTATCCAGGCAGAAAGAAGGGTCAGATGTCTCTGCTGGAGTGAGGGGAAGCATGTGTGTGTGAGTGAAGGGTGATGGCTTTCAACTGTTTAAAGATGCCACAGATTTATTAGCTTGAACTTCAAAGAAACAAATTCTGAGAAAATTGAAGACGAGGGTGGGGCACGCGAAGAGAACTGAGTCGAAACCATTTCCCTGTTCCTTCCCAGAAGAACAATGGCAGCCAAACCGGGCGTGGGTCTCTCTCTTCTCCCCTTCTGGGTGACTGACCACACTTCTGAAAATATCTGCTGTGTAGTCTTACCTCTGGCCAAACAGATTTGTATTCCAGTTTGTGGCTGAACACGACTCCGTGAGCTCATTTTTCTATGATTTGTTAGACATTTTTATGTGGCTTTTACTGAGAACAGTTTAAAGTGAATTATCTTGAGAAGCCTGTGGGATTCTATAATTCTCTGGTTGCTCTTCCCAATCAGGATGATTTACTCCAAGACAATTCTAAGCCAGCAAGGACTTGGGTACCCGAATTTCTAGTGTAAGTGTCAGCTGCTGTGCTTACAGTGTGGAGACATGAGAAGCGGGGCCAGGCTTTAATGTCCTCAGTCTGTTGAGGAAATGACGCTGCCTCTCTGGGAGGTGACTGTAAAATATAAAGTGTGGTGATGCTTCCTCAGATTCCCGCCCTCCGACCCTCCACAATGCTGGGCCGGCTATTCCTCTAGACAGGCACTTATGCAGGGAGGCCCAGGACAGGTTTTCGCAAATTAAAGGCCCATTCAGGAATTTTAGTCAAAGAGACAAATGGTAGAAACAGAACTGGGGCAGCAAGAGTCCTTCTGAAATCACCAGAGACACCGACTATCAGAATGGGCAGGCCAAGAATCGACCTAAGCCATCCCCTTCAAAAATCCTTGAAAAATCACTATTCTCGCTGAGAGACTACAAGCCGATATGAATAATTGAAAAGAATTCATTAAATACACACCAGAGTACACTTCCGAGGAGCTAGAACATAATAAATGGAGAAAGCATTTTCTAGGTTCGCCCCTCCAGCCTGACAACTCCTTGCACTAAATAATAACCCTCGACAGCTCTATCAGGAAATGAAACGCACAAACTGAAGTAGGACACAGTAAGCACAATACCAGTAACCCACTTCAGCTCCTGCATTAATTCACAGACACACGTTTAGTTATAAAAATGCAAGGGTGGGAAGAACTGGGTGCGGGGAGGGGAGGCAGAGTGAATCCTGCTGACCTCAAGAAGAATGTGCCAGAACAGGAGCCTGGTCTGCATTTTTGAAGGAATCCCCTTTCCGCTTCATCAGCTTCCCCTACACACACACTTTAATGAGATGAATAAACAGGATATGCCCACTCCACTTCCTTGTTTGCTCTCAAGGTGACATCACTGAGAAAGAGCATGAGAGGACTTTATTGCAACGTCACTAGATTTTTTTTTTTGTTTGTTTACAGTAACTCTCTATGCCCATGCTGAAATCTGGAACTGGCTGATCTTCCTTTCTTCACACTTACTCTCTCTTCCCCTGGTCCTCATTTCTTCCATGTGTCTCATGATTCACTTGTCCAGTAATGTTCCATGCCAAGTCCTGTGTGCCTTGAGCAATTTGGTGAAAGAACTGGATGAATTTAATAAAGGCAGATAACATTAGCAGGGAAAGTGAGGCGCAGAGAGAAATGTAGCCTGCAGCTCACTCTCATTCTGAGACAACCCTTGAAGAGACACAGGCTGACTTCACAAGGTCTCAACAGCAAGCAGCTGCTGTCAGCCCCGGAGGCCACTGCTCCACCTACTTCCCGACAGAGTCCAGCTCCTCTGTCAGCTTCGTGCAGGAACTTCCCTCCTTTCTTTCCTTGGGAAAAGAAGAGAGTTGGGAGGGAAAGGCAAAGAAATAGGTCTCAAATCATATTTATAAACGTAATCCTCTGACATGGTGTTTTGGAATGTTCTTTGATTCTGTATGAATCTGTATCCCCAGGGCTGGGGACCCTCAGAATCTGTCAGGAATCTTTCTTTAGTGATACAAGAAAATGAAAATGAATATAAGAAAGAGCATAAAGGCAGGAGACCCATACCTGGCTAGGTCACTGTTTTGGACATGGATAACTCAAAGTCCAGGTAACACAGACATCATCCTCCGCTGTGGCCCCCAGATAAGAGTGTCAGTGTTACAGTCCTGGACCATTGCTTCCAAAGAAATCAAGGGCAAGCAGGACAGAAGACTATAGTGAAACCAGATTCAACAGAATAAAAACTCTTTTTTAGCTTTCCTTTCCAAAAACCCAATGTCTTTTTCCTCCAAGTTCAAATGGTACTTATCCATTCTCACCACTCCTATTCACTATAGTACTGGGAGTACTTGCCATAGTGGTTAGAAAAGAAAAAGACACCAAGGGCATCCAGATAGAAAAGGAAGAATTTAAGCTTTCACTATTTGCAGATGACATGAAAATATACTTAGAAAATACTAGATACTCTACAAAAAAGCTCCAAGAAACTACAGTTTTGTATAGTAAAGTGGCAGGTCACAAAATCGTTACCCAAAAGTCCACGACTTTCCTATATACAAATAATGAAAGAGATATTAAAAAAAATCCAACCCCATCAAAAAATGGGAGAAGAAATGAATAGAAGCTACCTCAGATAATGCAAATGGCCAAAAGACATATGAAAAAATTCTCTACATCACTAATCATCAGGGAGAAATAAATTTTAAAAAGTGAGTTCTCATTTCACACCATAAGAGATTGGCATACATCTAAAAGAATAAGAGCAACCAGTTCTATTTTGAATGTGAGGAGAATGTTGGCGGGAATGCCGACTGGTTCAGCCATTTTGGAAAACAATATGGGAATTCCTCAAAGAGCTAGAAATTGAACTTCTATATAACTCAGCAATACCACTTCTGGGAATATACTAGCAGAAATGCCATCTGCATGTCGATATTCATTGCAGCATTATTTACAGCATTATTTACAATAGCCATACTCTGGAAACAACCCGAGTGTCCAAGAACAGATGACTAAATAAATAAACTGTGGTACATCTACACTATGAAATACTACACAGCCACCAGGAAAAACGAAGTCATGAAATTCACGTACAAATGGATGGACATAGAGAGTATGATGCTGAGCAAAATGAGCCAGAGGGAGATAGACAGACATAGAATCATAGGACTCATTTGTGGAAGTAAAAAAACAGAGTATGAGACTAATACCCAAGGAAAGTAGAAACAAGAGCCAGGAGAAATGGTCCATGGTTGCGGAAGCTTGCCACAAGTGGTCATGAGAGAAGGACCTCTAGGATAGAGATAGGACCACTATGATGAAGATAGTTGGAAATGATCACTCTGGACAAGAACTGTGTGCTGAAAGTAGGTAAAGGGACAAACGTGATAACCCTTCATTGTACTGCTAACTAAAATGCCCAAAAAGGAGAGAGGGAGGGAGGGAAGGAGGGAGGGGAGAGAGAGAGACAGAGAGAGAGAGACAGAGAGAGGAGAGGAGAGGAGAGGAGAGGAGAGGAGAGGAGAGGAGAGGAGAGGAGAGGAGAGGAGAGGAGAGGGACAGTGCAATTCTTCTAATTGGTGATCAAAGAGAAGAAAATGGTGACCCCAAAGCAGTCTCTGAGATGACAGAGACTTTGGAAGCTTCCCTTTTTATGGGGGGGGAGGTGTATAATAGAAAGATAAGTGACACAAGATGAGCATTATTAGACGAATGCAGCAGAATAGCATTCTGATTTTGAGACATGGATTCTCCATTCATAATTTGATATATATATTTTAACAACTTAATGTCATTCACAGGAAAAGTGATACATCACAAGATACTGAAGAGACACTTATTGAGCCCAGTATAGAAACACTTAGATCAACATAGGTTTGGACAATGAAACAGACAAGAAATACTCTAATCTGCACCTAACACTAATACAGTAGCAAGAACTGAGAGGAAGGAGAAAGAGAAAGAACAAACACTTTTTAAAAAAGTATTTGAATTTTTTGGCTTTTTGGGTTACACCCAGTGATGTCCAGGGATGACTGCTAGCTTAGCACTCAGGAATTACTCCTGGCAGCCTTCTGGGGACCATATGGGATGCCGGGGATTGAACCTGGGTCAGCTGTGTGCAAGGCAAAAGCCCTACCCACTGCACTACTGTTACAGCCCTAAGAACAAACACTTTGGACAGCAATAAAATAAATTTGCTGAAGAATTACTCAGAATTAATTAATTAATATACTGTCACAAGGGGAGAGTCATTGAATAATTTACTAAGTTATAATGGAAGAATTACTGGTTGGCATAATCTGGTGATTTATACCTTGCAATATCTTTTTGTGGAAAGGGGTGCTCCCAGGCGATGCTTGGAGGTTCAGGGGCCTGATTAGCAAGTCTCAGCCAACGGGACCATCAATTCTATGTAAGGCCCTGAGGATGTGGTGTGCTCAGGCCTTACAGTGTCAGAGATGACCTGGGTCACCCCAGTGGTACTCAGGACTCTGCAGGGCTGCAGCTGGTGATGCTTGAGGACCATGCGGTACTTGGGATCGAATCTGGATCAGACACATGCTAGGCCTGCACCTTAACCCCAGCACCTAAACATTCTTCAAGGTTCTGACCCAGAATCTCTATTTCTAGAATTAAAACGAAGAAAAATAGCTAAGTATATACTTAAAGACTTAACTATGGAGATATTCATCAAGGTTATATATGACATCTAACAGGCAGGGGAAATACCCTATTAGAGAGGACTAGTGAGGGCTAGAGAGATTAAAAATGTTTAGGGCCAGAGATAGAGCACAGGGGCTAGGGTCTTTCCTGGATGTGGGGATCCTGGTTTGATTGCCAGCACCACATGGTCCTCTGAGAATTGCTGGGTGCAGCTTTAAAGATTCTCACATTACTGGGTGTGACCTCACTGTGTCCTAAGCACCTCACACTGAACTGCAAGGACTGCTGGGGATTGGGAAGACCCCTGGATCTCTCTTGAGCACTGCTGCAGAGCACCTACCTCATAACAATAAAAGATGTCAGTCCATCCATTCTAATGTATCCATTCTAAGGATATGGTTAAGAACATTAAGTCACTGGGGCTAGAGCAATCGTACAGTGAGTAGGGCACTGGCCTGGTATGCAGCAGACCTAGGTTCAATTCCTGGCACATCATATGAATCCTTGAGCAAAGAGCCAGAAGCCCTGAGCATTGATAGGTGTACCCTGTCCCCCCAAAAAGACAATTAAGTCATGGAAAGTAATAATAATACAGAAAACATAAAAATATACTCTGAAACAAAACACAGAATGTAGTCTTGTTCTTTTTTTGAAAAAACCGAATGCAAATACAAAATGCAAAGTTATCTCCATGCCGTGCATGTACAAGGGCACGTGTTCCACCCTGGGCTGGGATCACCGCCGCACTGACCCACAGCACTGCTGGACCTGAGCAGGCTGACCCATATCTGCTGAAAGCAGCCTTGGGAACTCAGAGCGCCTCCAGGGAGTCCTTATTTAAAAAGAAAATTCCCATTTACCAGTGAGAATACAGAAAAGAACGTGTGTCAATTTGAATTTACAAACTTTTAGAAAAGTGATGAAAATGATCACTTATCTTTTCAGGATTTTGAATTAATTTAGTTAGGCATCTATCTTTCTAATTCTATTTTTACAAAATAATAGATTAGTGTGTAACTTTGGGGGAATCCTATTTTATGAGAACATTACTTCTGAATATCTCATCTACATCTTCAGTTTCTTCACCGCTGTTAGAACCTCTTTTCCAGTCACCTAACACCTCCTTGTCAGAGATAGAATCTCAGAATATTTGACTCAGTACATATGATGCTGACTCCGGGAATATGATCCCGAGTAAGAAAGCTCATGTGAATCATATTAAGAGATAGCCTGATATGTTTTTCAAAAAGACTTTCAAAGCAGCTAAACTTCTGTGGAATTTCATCAACTTAATTTCAATCAGTTTTATCAGGTGACCTCTATAAGAACTTAAAAAGTACACTGCCTAAAAGAGTTTCAGGATAATGAGCCTTTACCCAAATAGTTCTCTATTTAAAATGAGAAAAGAGACAGAATGACAATCATTTGAGAGAATTTATATGGGCATGATCATTAAAGGATATCTATTTCTATGGATAATGTCTCACCAAACACATTACCATTCCTGCCCTGTATCCAAACACATTTTATGTGTATGAAGGAAGAAAAGACTAAAAGACCAGTCAGCATCATATGTACTGAGTCAAATATTCTGAGATTCTATCTCTGACAGGGAGGTGTTAGGTGACTGGAAAAGGGGTTCTAACAACGGTGAAGAAACTGAAGATGTAGATGAGATATTCAAAAGTAATGTTCGCGTAAAATAGGATTCCCCCAAAGTTATACATCTCTGTAAGATCTGCAGTGGTTACAGCTGTGAAGGGAGAGTGTCCTGAGAGGTACCATCTTCTTTCTGAACACTTCTTTGACTTTCTCAAGTTTCTCCACTGAACAATCATGATCATCATAGTTAGAAAAATAGGATTAAGAATAAAAAGGAAGAGACACTGAATTAAAAAACTGACAGGGTATGAGCAGAGACAGCTAAACTTGTCCCAGGGCATGGCTTATGACTTTCTAGTTAAAACAACAACAACAAAACAACTCCCCGCCTGCCTGAAAGTTGCCGCTTTCTTGGTTGACAGATAGCTGCTAGATAAAACGTGGATATGTTTTTTGGAAAGATAACTCATTCACCTACTGTTCACTATTGATTCACTGCCCACATTCAGTTCTGTGCCTGGAGTTGAGTCCTGAAGAAATGAGTCAATGACAGGGACACGTTCAGGTCCTCTGATAAGAGATGGCCAGAGATCAGGCACCAGCTATCCTTTTTCTTTTAACTCTCCACAAAGTTCTGGCAGCTGGGGAGGTGGGGAGTAGGAAAGACATGCTACAATGAAGGGAAACAAGAACTGAGACACCCTGAGGCAGGTTGCTGGAGTTAAGTTGCCTCCCTTCTTCCTATCTCTCCTTTACCCATTTATCAGGGCAACTTTCTCTCTGCCTCAGTTCTTCATCTGGAGGAAGCAGGATGATAGCTGTTCCTACTTGGTAAGAATATGAGCTTTAGTAATGCTAAGTGAAGTATCCGATCACCAAACAAGTTTCATCATTACTGGCTGTTGATTCTAGTGCTCCACAGTGGGCTCCACACCTATCCACACGTAGGCACCATCACCTCTGTCTTTCCTCACATCAGCCTGACCAGTTAAGTATAGCTGTGTCTATTTCGCAGATGCAGAAACTGGGGGCCTGGGGGGTGCAGGGTGGAATAACTTGTTGAAATCTGAACGGCTGATGAACGGAGACGTGAGAGCCCATCAAGAATCACTGACAGCTGCCTCCTGGTGGCTTCACCTTGACAAGGAATGTGTCTATGGTTCCCCTGCATCTGCGGCTTTCAGCTTCTTTCCTCCTTTCCATGCTGTGTGCTGTGTGGAGACACCCGCACACAGCCCTTTCCACACAGCCCTTCCCCATCTTTCCTTTCCCCAGTTTCTCCCCCTGTGAGTGAACATCCTACTCAGGGCTAGTGGTCGGGGCCCTTTCAAAGCCAAGACCTTGACTTCACTGTCCAAAAACAGGCAAAAGTTTCCCACCCTGTAAAGCCCACAGGAAAGAAGGCCACAGCCTTCAAACCTCTCACATCTGATGCCACTTCTCACCTATCCTTTTTATACTTTATTTTTTTCTGCTTTTTGGGTCATACCCAGCGATGCTCAGGGGTTACTCCTGGCTCTGTACGCAGAAATTACTCCTGGCAGTGCTTGAGGAACTATATGGGATGCTGGGAATCGAACACGGGTCAGCCACATGCAAGGCGAATGCCCTACCCGCTGTACTATTGCTCCAGCCCCAACTCCTCACCTTTTCTATTTGCAGAGAGAGACACTGAATCCAGGGTCTCATTCCTACAAGGCTTGGGCTCCACACAGAGCTCCATCTCTTCAGACCAAACTATTCTCTTCTGTGTGTGTGCGTGTGTGGGGGGGGGGGACCCACCTCCTGCACTGCTCCCTTTGAGGCACCTTGACTCTGGCCTGTGAGACTGACTGGCAGGCACCTTCACAGACCCCATCTTTGCTCACACTGTTTAGAAGAGGTTCCCAAACTTACTTGGCCTACTGACCTCTCCCCCCATTTCTTTTTTTTTGGGGGGCGGTGCAGGTTAGAACCGGTGGCATTCAGAGCTTACCCCTGGCTCTGTGCTCACAGATCTGTGCTCACTCCTGGCAGGCTCAAGGGACCATATGTAGTGCTGGGGATCCAACTTGGCTGTGAGGAAGAGTACCCCGACCTGTCCATCTCTCTGACCCCACTGCCCCTTTTACAGGAAGAAAAACTGAAATCCCCCCTTGGAAATCTAAGAGAGGGTTCTTTAAGTGAAAACACAGACGATGAACTCCACCTGCACCCAAGGCTCTGGACTGTCCCAGTCCTGTTCCAGAATTCCACAGGCATTAAATTTATTCACATTGGAAACACTGGCTAGAATGTGCTTTTCCTTCCAATGATTTCCTCCTCCTTTAAATAACAGCTTAAATGTCATTCCCTGTAATAGGCCCTGACTGTGGGCAAAAGCCTACTGTCAGACACTGTCTCACACTAAAATCCTGTCCCCATTCTGCTCAGTCATCATTTCTGCTCCTCAGCATATCCCTGTGATCTGCTGCAGCATTAAAACTCACGAGAGAACTCTTTCCTCTATGATGATCTGATTCAATGGAGAAGAGGACCATGTCTTAACTCGCTATGTACTTTTATCTTGGCTCACTAAGGACTTAAATATTTAATTGGATGAATGTCCTGAAAAATCTTCTTGCTGGAAAATACATATCTATCATCATATAGCTATGATTATATCTATCTATATATATATCACATATCTATATCTTGTGAGCAACCCAATCTAGAGAGCTGGAGATGATTCATCTGAAGATATTAAAATGACACTTACGGCTGGTCTCTTGTGAAAGTCCAATTTGTCACTTGTGTACAACACAAAGAAAAGTTGTAACTTAGGATCCCTGGGACTTTGTACATTGCGAGACCTTCAGAAGGTAGTCAATGAATGTTTGCTAATGGAGGGGGAATGAGGGATGGAGGAACAAGCCTGAAAAGGAAAATGGAGGGACTGGAGTGATAGCACAGCGGGTAGGGCCTTTGCCTTGCACGCGGCCGACCCGGGTTCAATTCCCAGCATCCCATATGGTCCCCTGAGCACCACCAGGAGTAATTCCTGCATCAGAGCCAGGAGTTACCCCTGAGCATCGCTGGGTATGATACAAAAGTCAAGCCAAAAAAAAAAAAAGGAAAATGGAAGGAGAGGATAAGTGAAAAAAAAAATGAAAGTCTTGGCACCACAGAGAAGAGCTGGGAATGGGAATGAAAGATACTTATCCTGAAGTTGAATGAGGCACTGGCAGATATTCTTGATAAACTTGGGGCAGGGGGAGGAGCAAAGCGGTGTAGGGGCAGGAAAGGGAAATCCTGGTTGGGCCTGCAGCAACTGGTGCAGGTTTCACTCCTCTGGCAGAGAAAGCATTTCCAGGAACACCATTGTTCTGAATGACAGGCTGAGACGCTGCAATGCTGACGGTCTGAGTAAGCCCCATTGAAGGGAGTAAGAAAACCGATTTCTTACACACACACTCTAGAAGCAACATAAATAAAACAGTAATCCTTCTTGACATACTCCATTTGGTGAGTTGAGTCTCCCATTCACCTACAATGCAGGTGAACAAACACAGATTTGTTTTGTTTTGTTTTCAAACAGAGAAACAGGAACAAACTTATGTTGAAATTTCCCAAGGAGTTATCACCCTCAATAGCTGCCAGTGGAACCAACTAGGACTTTTATGGACCAAAGAAAGAAAAAGGGAAGCAGCAAAGCACTTTCAGATTTGCTCATTATAAAAATGAATGCAACCCCCCTGAAATCAGAACTTCTCAGCTCTAACTCTCTTAGCCTCCTGACTCCCTCCCCACTAGTGCCCCCCCAACCCAGCAGACGCGTGCGCGCGCACATACACACACACACGCATACACGCACACACACACACACACACACACACACACACACACACACACAATGAGCCGGCTGAGGAGATGCGAGGTATAGACTCAGGAGAAGAGATGAGACTATGTGTGTGGGAGTGATGAAAGTTTGCTGTCTGACACATAGTGGGTCCTCTTTAGATGTTTTTAAAATAAAATAAAAAGTCAACAAAGGAAAGAACAGTTCATCTAATCTATCCTTGGAATTTCTCAAATTACTCATAAGAGCACTTAAAAAATTCCAGAAAGACAGAGAGTATGCAACCCCTGTCAAAATAGTATTAAGTGCTGAAACACAGACAAAGATAGGTAATTAACTGCTACTAGCTTAGATGAAAATGTCTGCAATCTTGTTTAAGTGCTAGGATGATATAAAGCATTTGGAGATAAACTTGGGAGGATGAAGGGGGTGAGGAGTGGGTAGAAAAGGTGTTTACAAAACTAGCATGCTGTTGGCTTTTTATAAAACTAGTTCTCACAAAAAAACTTTTAAAGTGCAAAATACTTAAAGCATCATCAGAGTTGCTTCAGAATGCAAGGAAATGGGTGACAAAGTCCCCGGAAGGTCCCAGAGGATCTCTTTCTGCAGGTTAATCCTTTAAAATCTGAAGGCAGTAACATTTTCCTAAATGAGAATGACACGCACACAGGCTCTTTAAACCATCCATCTATAAATATATGAGTTTATCATGAAGTCTTTCTCTGGCTAACTTGACTTACTTAGCCGCAAGGGAGGCTGACATCAAGGAAAAATGGATGCTGTCCTCCTAAAGGACATGAATGGACCCACAGAGAGGGGAAACATCTAGTTTCAAGCAAGAAGGGAGAAAATGGGTGTTGAAAGCAGGTAGGGAGAGAATGGGGGAAAAACGACAATGTCCTTGAGTTGTTTTGTGACCTTTTCTCTGTGACTTCCAACAAAATTTCAAGTGTGGTATTTTTGTGGTGGAATCAGGAACACAGTAAACGCGAATAGGAGTTGGAGTTAAAATTTTTGATTTAAAATTAATAAAAAACTTTAATTTTTAAAATTTTGGGGTCATACCTGGAGATTTTCTGGGGTTACTCCTAGTTCTGTACCCAGGAATTATTCCTGGCAGTGCTGGGGGGACCATATGAGATGCCTAAGATCAAACGAGGATTGGCCTCACGCAAGGCAAATGTCCTACCAGCGGTACTATCTCTCTGGTCCTAACATCCATGCATTAATTTCTACGTAAGATATACACACTGAAGAAGAATTCAAAGTTTAAAGATGAGACTTTTTAAAAGATTAAATTTAAGGGTAGTAAAAAGCACAGAAGAAATGACACCTGTACCTATATATTCATTGCACACTGTTCACAATAGCCAGAATCTGAGTGCCCGAGAACAGACTGGTTAAAGACACTTTGGTACATCTACACAATGGAATACTATGCAGCTGTCAGGAGAGATGAAGTCATGAGCTTAATGGAGAGTATCCTGCTAAGTGAAATGAGTCAGAAAGAGAGGGACAGACATAGAAGGACTGGACTCATTTGTGGAGTATAAAACAACATAACATGAGGCTGACTCTTGAGGATAGTAGATACACGGGACAGATAGACTGCTCCATAGCTGGAAGCCTGCCTCATGAGCAAAGGGGAAAAGGCAGTTGGAATAGAGAAGGGATCACTATGAAAGGGCTGGAGCAATAGCACAGCGGGTAGGGCGTTTGCCTTGCATGTGGCTGACCTGGCCAACCCGAGTTCGATATCTTCGCCTCTCTTGGAGAGCCTGGCAAGTTACTGAGAGTATCTCTCCAGCATCGCAAAGCCTGGCAAGCTATCCATGCCGTATTCAATATGCCGAACACAGTAACAACAAAATCTCACAATGGAGACGTTACTGACCGCTCGAGCAAATCGATGAACAATGGGAGGATAGTGCTAGTGCTAGTGCACTTTGAAAAAGATGGCTGGAGGAACTGGGATGGGAGAGGTGTGCATCAAGTAAATAAAGGGCCAAACATGATAACCTCTCAGTGTTTGTATTGCAAACCATAATGCCCAAAAGTAGAGAGAGATTATGGGGGATCATGTCTGCATGGAAGCAGGGGGAGGGTGGGAAAGGGGGGGGTATACTGGGGATATTGGCGGTGGGGAATGTGCACTGGTGGAGGCATGTGTATTTGATCACTGTGTGACTGTAACCCAAACATGAAAGCTTGTAACTATCTCACAGTGATTCAATAAAATAAAAAAAAATCTCAGGGCTGGGAGGAATAGAGATGTTACTGGCACCAGCTTGAGTAAATCGATGAACAATGGGATGACAGTGATACAGTGTGACACAGTGATACAAATCACATTTGGAAGAGTGTGAGTGTAGGGAGTGCAAAAAATTTTATTTGAAGGGTAGTGAATTTGGGGTAGAATTTTACGTCACAGTGCTGGTTCAAAGATCCAGAGACACACGGAAGTGATGTCACAACACTGTGTTCAACCATAAGTTATAGTGTATTCAAGTGTGTGTGTGTGTGTGTGTGTGTGTGTCTGTGTGTGTGTGTGTGTGTGTGTACCCTTAGAACCTGTCCTCAAGGACTAAAGATGATGATTTTTGCTCAGGCATCGATTCTCACACTGGGGATAAAGGTGTTTTAGAATGGAATATACAAAGACAGAGTGTCAAAAATTACCTTCACTCCAACTTGATCTAACGCTGACATCCACCTCTTTCAGGACCTTATTCTAAGCTGTGTGACCGCACATACTTAGTCAACAACTGATTTCAACATGGGCAGAAATGGAAAAATTGAAAAATAAGTAGAGGCATTGCTACAGTTTGAAAAATCAAATGCCATAATATTCCAAGTAAGCCTTATTTTGAAATATTTTAGTGCCTGGGATTGCTGTTAATTAAAATACTGGATTATGATAATTTGCCACTTAAATTTTATTCGGACTGTCTGAAGTAAACAATAAAGAATGATGTATAAAATGAAATTAAAAATGTTTGGAAATACAACACTGTCAAACACTGTCATCCCGCTGTTCATCGATTTGCTTGAGCGGGCCCAGTAACGTCTCCATTGTGAGACTTCTTGTTACTGTGCTTGGCATATTGAATACTCTTTGGAGCTTGCCAGGCTCTCCGAGAGGGGTGGAGGAATCAAACCTGGCTCTGCTGGGCTGGCTGTGCGCAAGGCAAACAACCTACCTCTGCGCAAAAGATATTCATTTCAGAATTCAAAGGTGGTAAAGAAATAGACATAAAAAGGCCTGCAATAGTCTCCACAGAGCATGCCAACTACAACAATTACACGTTGCTCACAGTTTTACATTTCTACTGCTACCTTAAAAAAAAGAAAGAAAATGATTTCTTCTCCGAAAGGGGGTGAAGAGAGCAGAAATTATAAATACCAAACCCAGAGGAAAGCAGAAGTTAGCCCCTTACAGAAAAATGGGTGGCTTGCTATATGTGATATTAAAGATTGCCATAACAAGAATGGGGCAGTAATAAAAATAAATTATTTCTCTTTTTGCAAAGCAGGCGAGGGTAGGACATTGACCCAAACTGTCAGAGAAATGAGGAAGCACCTTTCACACTGTCCTCAGAATGTCACTCCACAATTTATCCCTTCCTCTGATGCCCCTTTTCCCCCTGCCATGTCCCTGCTCTCTGCTCTTCAGCTGTCCTCTCACCAAGATCCTCAATTAAATTATCTCACATTTTCTCTGCTCTGCTGTTCACAGCTTGTCACAGACTATACCAGGAGCCTTCCCACAGGCTGCTGAGACAGGACACAGGGAGAACCCATCACCTCTCTCCCTTCTGCTGCTCATGGGTGGTGGAATCCAGGGCACAAACTGGGGGTGCACTCTATACACAGCTTCACAGTGCTGGGGCAGCACTGAGTGTGTGCAAGGCCAACCCACAGGCCATTCCTCCAAGAGCACATAAATTCACATCCTTAAAAAGTGATGACATGTAATACTACCATCCTCCTATACTGCACAATCGATGGTCCAGACAATCACCTGGGGAAAAAATTGTGCTTGTCCTCCTCCTCTTGTATGAAAGAACAGGCCATTTTCTCCTGAAAACCTGGGGACAGAGCTGGGAGGAACTGAGTTGGGTAGCTACCCTAAGTGTTCAGCTCTTTTATCTGTTTTCTTTCTGCAAAATAAATATAAGGGTAAATTCTTTTTGAGTCTGTGAGACATCTTTCACAAAAACATTATCTCAAAAATAATGTTTACGGGGCATCCAATCTATCATGGCATGAATTATCCAAAACAGTAACACAAAGAACCTACATGCTAAATTAAAGCATTAAATCAGAAGATCAATAAAGAGAAAAACACCATAAAGTGAGCTAAGAGTCAAAAAAAGGTTCATAAAGAGATTCCTCAGGTTGATGAAACGAAGCCGAGAGGCTATTTCTGGGTGTGAATCTGCCTAGGAACAGCACACTACCTTCAAGGTTGCAATTTAGAGGAGGTGCAGCTAGCCAGTGGCAGGTAAATAAGTATTCCTCCTGAGACAAGAAGAAGCCCGTTCCAGAGAAGGCTGAGAAACATCAGACTTGGAATGGCATCCCTACAGGAAGGAGTAAGGCAAAGTGCTATTTTCCCCCACCCTACTCTAATTTTTTCCCCAAGTAGAAATGCAGGTCCAGCTGAGAACCACTGATCCCAACTCCAAGAGCCCATAGGGGAAAAGAGACAGAGGACCATTCTCTCAGACCGGACCCGATGGCACCCAAACTTAAAAATGTGTCTGCTCTGTGACTGATCATTCTATTACAGTCGTGTGAACACAGGGGTGAGAATAGTCTTTACCAAAAAGATGGGAAGCAGTTGTTGACGATAAGGTAGAAAGGAAAGGACTCTGGTACCCTTGAGGTAGGAGTGTCAAATGATGTGGTGCAGGGGCCGATCTGGACTTGGGAGATTCCTTTAGCAAAAGAGAAATTCATAGTATTCAGCAACAGCATGTCAAAGTATCTGGTTGAAGGACACAAAAACGCTAATTTGAAAAGATATTGGCACCTTCATGTTTCATGAAATCAATGTAAATGTGTGGTCTATAGAACTAAAGGATTATGTCTCTTATTAAAGATAATGGAATATTGCCTTTGGGACAAAAAAGATGGGACCTTCAGGTGATTATGCTCACTGAAATAAGGACGTGATAGACAAAGACTGCAAGACTGCATAGTTTCACTAAGATGAAGAAAAATGAAAATGAAACCAAACAAATGGCAAAAAAGGACCCAGAAAAGGACTTTTAGCTGTGGTGAAACTATGGAGCTTCCATTTGACCCAACTATCCCACAACTATCTACTCCCTAAATACAAAACCATTAATTAGAATAGACATATGCACACCTATGTTCATGGCAACTCTTAGTACAATAGCCAGGATATGGAAACAACTCCCACATCCAACACGAGATAAATCATTAAAGAAGTTGTAGATTTTATCACAATGGAATATTATGCAGCAATTAGAAAAAAGATAAAATCATGAATTTTATGGCTATTTGGATAGAATCAGCGATTTATCATGCTGAGTGAAATAAGCCAGAGGCAGAAGGAGAAATACAGGATGATCTCCCTCATCTGTCTATAAAGAGAAATCAATCAAGGGCATAGACAATATCTTAATCAATAATAAATCTCAGATATAGGCCTGAGAATGACAAGTTGAGGGGGGAGGGGAATGAATAGATTCCTGGGAACATAGTGGAGGGTGTGGAGTACCTGGGCGGTGCTAAGGGAGGTAACAGCCTGCATAAAAACCTTAACTGATGATTAACAAATACCGGGGCCAGGGGCAGAAGGGAAGGTAATTTGGACAAGAGTAGACACAGATACTGTCATAGACACTTCAGCTATGGTGTATTTTTGTACATCAAAACCAGAAACTTGAACATTATTGTAACCCTTTCACTTAAACTGTAATAAAAAAATTTCTAAAAAAATAAGTGAAGCAGCATGGGTTGAAGATGCAGGAGGCAACCAGCTATAAATTGCTCCCAGGATGAACTCCAAAGCCCTTCCTCTTTGTACCGTGTTACATACACATTGCCGCCTTTGTTGTATCTCCCGAGAGACAGACCTCAGTTTATACTTATGAAGGCTACGTATCAGCAAAGTCTTCTGGAGTTTAAACTGCATCAAAAATCACAACTGGTGAGTCAATAATGTGGGGGATGCCCAAAGTGAAACCAGACAAACCAACCTTTGAATGTGATGCATTCCTTAAAGGTGGAAAGGTGAGTCCCCTCTGAGCATGGCTCGGGGGGAAAGGGTTGGGGAGGAAACGGCATTTTCAAAAATCCTAGTTGCAGTATACAGGCACACAAATGCCTTTGTATCCTCCCTCACAGATGTCAAGAAGCTGGTGCTCCTTTCCGTTCATACATCCCTCAGAGTTTCAATTAGTGCTGTCCTTGAACTGCCAGGAGCCCTCAGCTGCACCATTAGCAGTGACCTTATATAATCACAGTGCTGTACTGGCTAGGATTTGAAGGGGGGACATAATCGAGGGCATTGGTGTATCTCTGCTCTCTCTTTTGGTCTGGGAATGGACAGCAGATAGTCCAGATCTCATTAAAGAGAGGTCTCTAGCACCTATTAATTCCGTGTAGAAACCAAGACACAATCTCCTTCAAACCTTCAAGCATTTTTCTCACTGCCATGTCAGGGAAAACACTGTCTCCTCTCGCTCTTTGTTGCAGCTCTGATCGTCAGCTCAGAGGAGCCGCGGTCAGGACTGTAGCCTTCTCGGTAGCCTATCTCTGACCAGAGTAATTGGCAGACAATCCTATGGGGGTGCTTATAAGAGATCATATTAGCACTTTTTTTTTTTTTTTGCTTTTTGGGTCACACCAGGCGATGCACAGGGATTACTCCTGTCTTTGCCTTCAAGATGCTGGGAATCGAACCCGGGTCAGCCACGTGCAAGGCAAACTCCCTACCCAATGTACTATTGCTCCAGCCCCAGCACCACTGACTTTTAAAAATAAAAAGATAAACTTGAGTTTTGTCAACCCCGTCATATTATTTAGTATTTTTAGATTCATGTGATACTTCTAAACGGTAGCCACAAGCCCAAGTGACTATTCAAACTTAAGTGGAATGAAGTTAAAAACCCTCTTTGTAATTTTAATCATCATGTTTCAGGAACTCAGCAACCCTGCCATCTGTGGACAGCGTGCATAGAAAACATCTCCTCAACTGCACAGAGTTCTGCTGGACAGTGCTGCCACTGAGCAATGAGCATTCGAATTCAGACACACTTTAATGAGTGCTAAAGTGCCAGACACTGCTCTAAGCATTTTCTTCGGGGAGGGGGCGGTGGGGTTACCACACAGTATTTCAGGGGCCACAGATTGGGAACCACTCGGCGCTAAAAACCGAGGCTGTGAGGCTATTCCACTCTTGATTTTTTAAAAACTGTAGTTGCTTACTGAATTTGGTGACTCTTGTTATGTTTCTCATAACATAGATGGGGAAACTGAGGCACAGCTTGATCACATAATTTGACTCCCCTCTCTCCCACGACATCCAAATACAGATGTGACTTTGTGGCATCTCTCCTACCCATGTCTCACACCCACACTGGTTTGATATCACATAGACTTGTTTCATTTATTTATTTTTAATTTTTTAAAAAAATTTATAAAGTAGTTCACAATATTTGATTACACTTAATATCAAACACCAATCCCACCACCATTACACCTTCCCACTACCATATTTTGGGTGTTTCCATCATGAACCCCAATCCCTTAAGTGGAAACACTGACCGGACTGTTCTGCCCCAAAGCAGAACCAAAATAATATATTTTCCTCTAAGGTTTGCTGCCTCCTACTTTGAATCCCATCAAATGTGGTGCTACAGTACTCTTGGACTATGGGTAGGGTATGTCTCCAGCAGCATGGTCCAGGGAAAGGTTCACTCGTGGGTGAGGCCTGGCCCGAGCATGTAGAGAGTGGCCATGAGCAAGGTTGGCAGTTGGGTTCTGGAAGTTTTCGGCTGCTGGGGCTGAGTCCTTTGGGGCTGGGAAGGGTTTCACCTGCCTCCCTCTAGGGCACCCCGAATGAAACTGACTTGTCTCATTTAGCCTCTTAATGGGCAACTTCCCGAGTCTCCTAACCTGTCTCCTTGTTTCAGTGATCTTTCACCATCATCACCAGGACCAAATAATTAATAATTATTTTGGAGCTGACAAACCCTCAAAGGAGCCTCAAAGTCTACTGAAATTAAAATTTAATTCTTCTAATTCTTTTTTTAAAAGTTGTTACTGCAGGTGCCATTTCTTCCTGGTCTGATCTTCAGTTAACAATGGAACACTTTCTAAGAATGAGGGCCATTGTGTTCGCTCAGGTCTGCTGGGAAGCAGGCAGGGTGAGATACACTACACAAGAGATGGTTTGGGATGGGAGCGGGAGCAGACAGGGCAACTTTGAAGGAGAGCTGTGGGTCTGGCCCTGTGCAGTAGAGGAGGGAGGCAGAAGAGGGTGGGCGTGTCTCAGAGTGCAATGCAGTTCTAGGAAAGAAGAAAGGCTGAATTCTGTGCATGGAGATGCCTGCAGGGGAGGATGCGGGAGGTAAGACTGGGACCGCCCCCATGCTCTGCAGAACACACATGCTCCAACACACCCTGCCTTGCAGCTGCTGGCTGGGAGTAGGCCATAAGAAGTGTGGTTTGTGGTCACAAAAGTCTGGGGGCTTCTGAGGGACTATTAACTGGGTCATCCATCAGCTATGTGCTCCCTCCAACATGGAAGCTGAGTGGCTAATTTTTCTGGCCACCAGCATCACAGAATCATTTACCATTTATAACTGGGCCTCTTCTAAGAATGGAAGAGGAGGGTTGGAGAGTTCCAACCTGCAGGGTGCTTTCCTCGCACGCGGCCAAACAGGTTGGAATCCTTGGCACCTCATGTGGTCCCCTGAGCCCCACCAAGAGTGATGCTTGAGCATAGGGACAGGAGTAAGCCCTGAGTACGGCCTGGGATGGTCAAAAACCAAAACCAAAACTAAAAAAGGAAGAGGCGCTAAGAATAATTGTCCCGGGACCTGAGGTGGAACAAGAGCTGTGCTAGGCAAACTATACTTACCCTAACACAGGCTACACAGTTAAGTGTCCGCTCAGCTGGTGGGTATGTGGAGGGCACCACGCCTCTCTGGAGGGGGTCCAGGCTTGAACCACTTTCCAACTGCTACGGGGCTGCAGCCATCCAGGGGAGAGGGGAACACTGATCTCACAGGTCACCTTCGGAAGCCATCCTTTCCTCCCTGGGACATGTCCTGTGGGGCGTGCTTTCTTGAAATACAAATCCTATCCTGCTATAGATGTTAATTAATTTTGAATTACTGTACTCCTGTCACGGGACAGAAAAATTCCAAAGGGCAGGGATGAGGCTTTGTTTAGTTCTGTTCTTCCTTGTGGTAACTGGCACAAACAGGCAGATACCACCTCCACAGACTGCCCCAATATCAACTTTCTCAGGGATTTTTTCCACTTTAAACAAAAAAAACTTGTGTCATCTTGTAGTTCTTAATGCAATTTTGGGGGTATGTCTTTATAGTTCAGACAGAGAATTCAAATATCAGCCAACCTTGGTGAATGAAATCCTTTATGATGTTGCTAATTACTTTGTTCCTTTTTCTGCAGAAAGCCTACACTGAATTACTTCAACTCCGTCTCAAAAGAGGACTAACAAATTGCTGAATATAATTTGCACTTTGAACAATAAAGCTATTACTGGCATTTTAGCAAGAACACCCATTATTTTCTCCACAGCAATAAATCAGCATTTCATCTATTATAAATTGCTTGGTCAGCTTCAAATGGTTTCAGAATAAATCTCTTTCTCCTTTCTGCCTCTGCTGTCTGTGATAAAGAAAGGGAGCAGAAGGTATTCCTGTGCTCTGCATTCCCCGGGCATATCATTTTCATGCTGCACGACTCTGCAATTTATTTCCCGTAATAAACCTCTTGGAGTTTTATCTGATGGATGCGCACACATGTTCAAATATACAAGGAGACACAGGTCGCTGTTCAACATTCACACAGCAATGAAGAGCTACCAGGTGAAGTGTGCGGGGACCATGTACAATGGAATTTTGATGCCTAGTTTGCAGATTTCAGTAATAAGGTAGCTGGAAAAATAAAATAGAAATGTCCTAAGAATTAGACGATCTTTTTCAGCCCCACCTTCAGATATGGTCATCTGTATCACAGGGCCATTGGAAAGGACAGAGCTCTCCTCCGACAATTAGGCAATCCCATCCCCTTGTTTCTGAGAAATAGACCTGATAATAAGGTCTGCTTTTCAAATACTTGCACTGAAATCATTTCAACTCTACCATTTTTCCATTTTTGTGCTTATAAACACAGCCCCATATCACAAAGTAGGTACCTAATAAATATTTAAGTGAATGAGTTAATAGATGAATGCTTTTCATTTCATCTGCATTACTCATTCATCAAAATTAAATACTACCAAGTCATCTACATTTATTAGCAGTTGGTCCCTCTTCTCTTTTAAAATTTACTGATATTTGGGAGTAATGCTTACTGTCAATTATAGTGCTAACATTTCAAGTCTATGGAGGATTTTATGAGTATTTTCATGGATAATGGTGATTAGTTGCTTTTAATATCCTAGGCAGAGTTAGAGAAAACAGACTTAGCTACAGCATGAGAGATTGAAGTTAGATAAGAGGGTGTTCTGACATCAAATCTAATTAAATACTAGAGTGGCTTAATGGAGAAAATGGTGAAATTTCCTTTCTTCTAAGTTTTTTTTAATAAGATAGACTTTCATTAATACATACATTATTGGAGGTGCTCCCACTGAAAGATGAAAATATTGTTACAATATTCTTCGGCTGATTTTTGTTTTGTTTTCTTTCTGGGTCACACTATTCTTGGTGTGGTACTCAGACCATGTAAAGCTGGTGATCAAACCTGGACTACTGAATGCAACGATGCTCCCTCTGAGCCATCTCCTTGGATCTGGTTCCAACAGTCTCTCAAAGACAGATTTTCATCAGAGACATCACATGAGATATTTGTACCAATTCTTAACCAAGGATAGGAGTTATATTACAAAAAACTAACTTCTATTTCTTCCTTCTCATTTATTATATCCCTGTAGCCAAGCCATTTTACTTCTAAGATGAAGGTTCTTTTCCAAGTCAACAATCCTCAGTACCTACTGCCCCCAATAAATTATGTAAGACCCTGTTGGTTCAATTATATCCTAAATAGATAAACAGTAGAAATATCTACATGCTACAGTTTAAGGTTATTTCGATACTCTACCCTCATTTATTGTCCTGAGGTAAATTATCACTGTGTCACTGTCACTGTCATCTCATTGTTCGTCGATTTACTCGAGCAGGTGCCAGTAACGTCTCTATTCGTCCCAGCCCTGAGATTTTAGCAGCCTTTCCTTACTTGTCTTTCCCAACAATTGGAGACTCCTTCAGGGTCAGGGGAATGAGACCTGTTATAGTTACTGGTTTTGGCATATCAAATATGCCATGGGGAGCTTGCCAGGCTCTGCTCATGCGGGCAGGATACTCTCGGTAACTTGCCGGGCTCTCAGATAAGTAAACTATATTTATTAAAGTCTGTATATAAACTTAAAAGAGAACGCTTATCATACTGGTAACATGAAAAAATAACTAAGGAAAACATTTTAGTGTGGCAATTAAGTAGTCATCTGACAGAGGCTTTATTCTTAAAACCCAGGTGCTTTAATGTATTTTTAACCAATCCTGCACCACACTGACATTTTTACTATGCAACTTTATTGCTAAACCACAGAAGAATCTATCATTTCAAAATTTCCAGGTACAGAGCATTGAGGAAATGAGATATACACCCCACCATCACCACTACCACTTGCTATGGAATTTAGAGAAATGCACGCTTATGTAATCATTGGGAAAAAATCATGGTGATGATTATGCAAAACACTGAAAGTGTTTCACCTGCTTTTGTTTTTGTGTTAAGGATACATACTGTAAGAAAATTCACATATATATACATATATATATTTTTAAACTGTCAGGTATAGATCTGATTTGATTATGGTCATCAGAGCCTGCACAATCTAAAAAAGAACACATAATTACACTCTGTACTTTAAAATAGAGATTTTAGGGGTTGGAGAGATAGTACAGTGGTTAAGGGGCTTGCCTTGCAAGCAACTGACCTGGGTTTGAACCCCAACACTTGATTTGGTCTTTCGAGCACTGGCAGAAATTATCCCTGAGCTCAGAACCAGGAGTAAGTTCTGACCACTTCCAGGTGTGGCTCCCAAATCCAAAATTAAATAAAATGGACAGCTTGGGTTACAAATCTGTTTTACCTAAGTGCCCCACTCCCTAATCAGAGATACCAATAGGATGTTTTGGGTGGAACATTTGTTGTGGAACAAGAAATGAGAAGAACACTTGCAGAGAGTAAGCAACTGAACAGAACCACAGTTCCAGAGGCAGAACACATGCAAGACAACCAAAATATGTGGGTGACAAGAGAGACAACAAATGAGAGATGTTGAAATGAATAAAATGAATCCATGGGAAAATTAGATCAGGACAAAGGTTGAAGCAGTGAAAGAGTCAGAACCATGCCAGAAAAATCAGCCTTACAGCAGACAGTGGTATGTCAAGAACATTAGAAGTGGAAGTCAGCCTTTTTTCTTTTTCGAGGAAAGACCGCAAAATAAACAAATAAAAATCTTTGTAAATTAGAGTGTAGAACCTATGGGTACAATACTGTTAAAGGTTATGGTACTGGTGCAAAAAGCAACTGCATCTCAACACCACCAAAGTGATTGTGACTCTCTCCCACTGTGTCTATGTCACCTCTGGTTCCATCTTCATTCATCCCCTTCTTCCATGACATGGGGATGAATTTTGTGATCCAAGGTCCAGGGTCTTGTCAAGGTTTGATACTATTTAGAAGTGGAAGTCATTTTCATGGTCCTTTGGGGATTCATCTCCCTTCACAAATGAAGAAATGGGTCCAGAAAAGAGTGTGCTACTTTCTCAAGGTCCCTCCTCCATCTAGGAAGAGACCACAATGAAATGGCTCCACTGAATGGCAATTTCAGAGTGGGGAACATTGAAATGACCAGGCACCCGCCTCCCCCCCCCCCCCCCAACTGGAGGACTTGCTCTCCGGGTGCCTGCCTCTCTGTGCCAATGCCCACTGTGTTCTTCTTCTGAGAGCCTGACTTCTAAGATCCCTCTCTTTTAAATGTGATTTTTATCAAAATAATGTTGTTTTAGAGCAATGATAAGACTTTTAGGTACTCAGTCTTAGAATTTTACATCTGTGAACCCCATGAACCCTACCAAAAAGTCTACCATCAAAGATGCCTAATACCCTTCACGCCCACTCCAGCCCCTTACTCTCTCATGACTACAGTATCTGCAGTCAGAATCTGCCCCCACTTACTCTCCAAATAGCCCTGAACTAGTCAATCTGGACAAGAAGAAAACCAAGTGTTACCCTGACATGGTCCCATTCATGAAGAAAAAAAAAACTGCTAAGCTTCTGATCTACGAGTTTAGGTAATGGGGCAGGGAGGGCGGAAGGATCCCACAGCCTGCTCTGTTATTTAGAGGAAATTCATAGTTGGGGGTGAGGATTGGGGTGTGTTTTGGGTGGGGGAGCTCAGACAAGCCAGGCAGGAAGAGGGAGAGACCTATCTACTAAACTACAGAAGTTGGACGAGGGAGCATCACAGACTTGGCAGCCAGAGGGAGGGGCAACATCCCTGTACAGAGGTGGCAAGTGGCCAGACACCTTCCCTGCCAGGCCAGGTCATTGATTTCAATAGAATAAGCTCATCGCCTTGGGCACAGCAGTCCGAAATCCCCACCCCAACACCAAGCCCCCCTTCCCAGGGGGAGAGAGACACAAGATAACACAGTTTTCTACCTGGCCGTGGACTGACTGGGAAGGCTGCACAATCCATCACAGTCAGGGGCCAGAAATCCAACCAGGGAGAGACTTAAGAGACCTTTTAAAAAGAAACATTTCAGATGAAACTGCATCTTGTAAGCTAGACGGAGAGTTATGTGTAACTAGACACACATGGCAGGAGGTGTCAGAGATCGGCTCCACTCAAAACTTACATGAAAACCACTATTTTTGGAAAAGAAACTAGGCTAAGAATAGGTAACCTGAGAATCTCAGCCAAGGGCTTGTCACCTTGCCACCTTTCCCAGGCTTCCTCGGCACTTTGCAGCAATCAGATTTAGCCTTCAGCTGAAGTACTTTCATCCCAGCAAAGCTTAATTTATGCAGATGATTCATTTGTAGCATTAAATCATCACAACATTCTCTAACAACAACAACAACAAATGACGAGAAAAACAGGCCCTGCATTGGCCTCATTTAAGACTGCAACCTCCCATCATCCACAAATGGACATTCCTCTCTGACCCTGCACTTTTTCTTTTCCCTTTTCTTTATTACAGGAACGGTCTTCTGACATACTAGAATGTGGTTGTTTATGGCTCACTTTGTTTCCCCTCCGCAGAAGTCCCAAGAGGGAAGGCATTTTTCTGTTTTCGTTCAGACAGAGCCCACGTTTCCAGAATAAAGCCAACTTCAAAGAAAGTATGCGGAAATGCTAGCTGATGGTCAAGCGCTTTCAAGGTTGTATAAGAAAGTCCGCTTTGCAAGTGACAATGAGACAGCCTCATAGCGAACTATATGGAATATGTCCTTTTGATGGAGATTGCCAAGGATTTTTTCTTTTCGTTAAAAAAAAAGCATTTGGGATTCAGAGGTCAGTGGAGAGAGTTTTGCTCACAGAAGCAGAGGCAACTCATTTGGAAGCTTCTTAGGAAGAAGAGTCCAGAGCACATAGGGTTGAACTAACGGCTGTGTCTGCACATCCCTGCGGGGGAAGGAGGGAACAGGGGAGGTACTGGGCACTGCAAAAGGACACTTTCATAAGGGTTTGTTTTCATAGCCTGTCCTCGTAATATTTCTGCACAGTGCTTTCAGGGCCTAAGAAATATTTTGTGTGTGTGTGTGTGTGTGTGTGTGTGGTGGGGGGAACACGAGGACACTGGGGCAGGGATTTACTAGGTGACTCCATGACAAATAGTCTGCCCTGCAAGCACAAGGCTTTGGGTTCAATCCCTGCATAGGTAGAGCATGATTCTGGAAGCAATGCCTTCGGGCATGCGGGCCTAATAACAAACTGAGTATTGCTGGGGCCCCACAACTGATATGTACAGCCCCCAGCAATCACCACAACCCGTTGTGTGTGTGTGTGTGTGTGTGCGCCCCAGTCACTGCACAAGCAGCAGCAACAACAAAGAGAGCAAAGGGGGAGAAAGCAATTGGAAAAGTTACCCACTATTGCTTCACCTCCACACTAACCCTTTGAAACCGGTTTATTCTGTGAAGTTGGAAGCATGTTACTTGCCTAGGACCGTGGGCTACAGTAAATTAATTTTATTGTGGTTTTAAAATACAAGTATTTAGGTTTGAAATTCAGTAGTGTGTGTGTGTGTGTTTTGTTTGTTTGTTCATGTCATACAAAGTAATACTCCCCAGTTGGACTTCACTGTCCAATGCTGGTGGCTTTATGTCAAGGGGGCAATTTTGCTAAAGTGAGTGACTGAATAGTCCTTATTTGCCCAAGTGCTGAGAGTTCAAGCAATTGTGAGAACTCGAACATTCTGCTCCCTTTGTTTTTTTCTGACTCACTTCACTTAGCACGACACTCTCCAAATCCACCCAACACTCTCCAATTCCACCCGTGTTACAGCAAGCTGCACGATGTCCCCTCTCCTCCTCGCTGAATGGTATTCCATTGTGTATATATATATATATACCACAAGGTCATTAGCTACTTGTCTGTTGTTGAATGCTTGGGATGTTTTCAGGTTCTAGCTACTGGATAAACCAAAAGCAAGATAATCTTGCTCATTTGCCGGTATAAAGAAACAAAATGAGGGATTAGACCTTGACAATGGAAACAACCGCTGAGAAACCATCAACAGAACTGTGATTTCAGGATGCTCAGCGGGAGGGGTAATGGACCTTGGGATAATGGTGGAAGGATTCTAGCACTCCAGAGGTGGGCCTGCTGTGCCAGTCCCTGCAAGTGTAAAATAATAATGTTGATCCTATTGTGAAAAACAGAAAACAAAGTCTGCATTACCAAACAGGGATTCCAAGTATTATTTTCTCAAGGCCTCACAGTGCTATGTGGGGCTGAGATGGGAGCTGCTACAAAAGAGGCAGTCAGACACGCAGCTAGGGCTGAGGGCTTTGTCTTCACAAGCCTGCTCAGAAACCGAAGTCCTCTCCCCAGGGCGGAAACTGTTCTGGATCTTGAGGAGAAGGAGCAGGAGCCTAAAACACATGTCACCAAAGCTCAGGACAGATGGGCAAAAGCACAGGATGCGTAGGGTCTAGGGATGTGACTCTCACACGAAGAGGAACCGTGTAGTATCCAGAGAGAAGACAGGGCACAGCAGCTGGGGCGAATTAATAACCAAAGGGTATGAATCAGCTCAGCGTCTGAAAACACCTACAGCTTCTGTCAGACCTGCCTGTGCTCTTCAAGAGCTTCGAGGTTCACAAACAGGAAACTGCTGGGTATGACTTAACCTGACTCAACCTCCTCGGTGAAGAACTTGCCTCCAAAAGTTATGAACAAAACGCGGAGCCAAAGGGTGAGAGGTGAAGAAGATTAGTTCAAGTTCACAGTATGGCACCCTGAGTACAAGGAAACACTTTTTTAAAAAAAAAAAAGTGCAGCAGAGACCAGGGATTTGAGCATGTGTCTCGTGGCTGCTCTTCCCCTTCAAAGCCCACCCCCCCCCGCTCTCCACCCCCCCCCACCCCCGCCTTTACAGGAATGCAGAGACAAACCTGGATTCCAAAGAGACTCACAAAGATGAGTGTATTCACGTGTTCACTTACACATGACATTCTGTGTTAGGATATTTTAAAAACAGAGAATTCTCAATGGACTCAAACACGAAGATTTATTATCTCACACAAGTGAGTTGTCTAGAGATAATGTTGTCCCAGGACTGGTTTATTTAGCAGCTTTGTCATATCCTCAAGAACCCAGGCTCGGGGCTGGAGCAATAGCACAGTGGGTAGGGCATTTGCCTTGCACGCGGTTGACCTGGGTTCGATTCCCAGCATCCCATATGGTCCCCTGAGCACCACCAGGAGTAATTCCTGAGTGCAGAGCCAGGAGTAACCCCTGTGCAATGTCGGGTGTGACCCAAAAAGCAAAAAACAACAACAACAAAACAAAACAGGCTCTTTACAGTTTTCTATTTCAGATTCTTTTTCTATTTCAGATTCTATTTCTTAGTCTAACCGAAAATTGCCCCCCTCTCCCCCCAGCTGAAGAACCTGGCTGAGGTCCGTTGTCATACAGTGGCTGGGGAGAGTCAATATTCTAATCAAATCAGGGCTGTGCTAGCCAGAGACTAATGGCCGCAGGGGTGTGTGTCGGGGGAGGGGAGCAGGGTTGGGTAGGAGGGTCACCAAGAGAGCTGTACTGTCCTCTCAATAACATTAATTAGGCAGATGCTGGTCACGGCAAAGAGGGACACAAGGAAAATGCCTTCTCAGGAAAGCTTAGCGATTGATGGGGGAGGCAGAAATCAATACAATAACAATGAATATAAATGTCAACTTCACTAGGCGCGATGTTGGAAAGGCATCTGATAACATGAAAGGGTAAAAAGAGACAAGGCTGGATAAGAGGGTGGGCAGGCCTGCCTGGCCTAGGGTACTAGTACAACTGGGATGTGAAATGCGAAATATGGCAGACAGGGGCAGCGTATGAAGTGACTAAGTGGAAGTCTGGACTATGACACACTCAGACCGTCCCCAGATGGGGAGCAGACAACAGCCTTAGAGCCTGGCGTAGCAACCAGCTGGAGAGGTCAAAGGCAGCCAGGCCCTAAGGGAACTGTCTGTAAACGAGGGAAGAAAATACTAGCAAGAATGTATGTTAGAAACATAAAACCTTCACCTCACTCATATCAAGCTTTCTACAAAGGAAGAAGGGGGGGAGGCCTCTAAAATGTCTTTGTCCACACAGACTCTGAGAGTATTAGAAGACTATTTCCTGTCTCTGCAAACTGAACACCTCGGTCATTCTCTTTGGGAATCCCCCAGGGAGATGGGTTAGTGTTGGGGCCAAGATGTAAGGTTTGAGAAGACTAGGGATGAAGAGTTTGGAGTGACAATGAAGGCATGGAGTTAGAATTGATTTACGAAAGGAAGTTAATAGAGACCAAGATAGGGCAGGGAAGGAGGGGAAGATTGTGACTTTGCAATAGGGTAGAATGGGATCAAAGGTCTGGTTGTGAGGCTTGTGGTGTGCAGCAACAAGACATGGGTGACTGAGCAGGGGTTGTGGGGAGACTCAGAGGCACAGCGATTGGGAAGGCTTACTGAAGGCAATCTAAATTCTGCTGCACACACGCAGGAAGAATCCAGCAGTTAGGGGTGGAGAGAAGGGGGGGAGTAAGGCCACACTGCTGATCCTATTTGATCCTCGGCATCTCATATGGTCCCCTGAGCACTGTCAGGAATTATCCCTGAGACTAGAGCCTGAGTAAGCTTTTAAGTACTGCGGGATGTGGCCCAACCCCCTGTCCCCTCTCACCCCAAATTCGAGCAGTTAGGCCAGGAGAAAGCTCGGTAATAAAGCTCATGCCTTGCAGGTGTGAGGCCCAGGTTCAATCGTGGCCACCACTCGGGCAGGACAATAATGACAAATAGCCTCCAGATTCAAGACTGTGTTTCAGGATGTGCATCAGTGGCCAAGCACATGCCTCACATGCATGGACCCTGGGTTGGATTAGAACTGTGCTTTTACTATCATCCTGTATTCTGGGAAGGCAATAACAGTGAAACCCCAGAACGCAGTCTACCTCTGTGAACCGGGATGTGCTTGGGATCCAGCAAAAGAGCACACAAAAATTACTGAAGGTAGGGCCTCTATAAGGACAGTCCAGGGGTTAAGGCACTTACTTGTCTTGCATACTGCTGACCCCAGTTTGATCCCTAGACCCACATGTGGTGCCTTGAGTAGCTCTAGGAGTAAACTCAGAGCACCACTATATGTGACCCCCAAACAAAACAAAATAAAGACTATTCAGGTAAAGTGCCACGGGGCTCTCTCAGCATGAGCACGTGCTCTTAGGATAAAAAGCACTATCACTTCTTTGTGGGGGTCAAAGAGTATTATCTCTTTCACTGGTTTCCCATCACCATAAACTAAATCATAATTTCTCCATCGCTGAGTAAAAATGGCCAAATTAATCATGCTCTGCCTTTCAAGTACTTAAGAATTTTCATAGTGATGAGCTATGCATGTCTTCCACCACAGGGATACGCATGTCAGTTAATGAAGTCTCATTCTCCAAAACAGACACTTAAAGTGTGACAAAATCATCTCAGAGAAAACTTGGTCCTTTTGAAATGAGACAACTAATTACCCGGTGAAAAGGCAGTCTCTTCTCCACTGGGAAATCAACTACGTGGTCTAGTAGAAGGAAAAGCATGGGCCATGGCAAATCAGGTCTGCAGAAACAGTAAACAAACAAGCCACAGAACAATTAGCACATGTGGAAAAAGCAAAACAACACCAGTCACACAGCTGATCTGATTTTAAGAAAACGGAATCTCTCTTTGAAGGAAAGGGAAAGGAGTAAAAATACAGATAGCTATGTTTTTTTTTTTTAATGAAGAAACAAAACAGCATTTTAAAAAGCAAGTAGAATGCGTGTGTGTGTGCGTGTGTGTATGTGTGTGTGTGTGTGTGTGTACACTTCATGGACTACTCATATTACTTTAGATTATCCTACAGAAAATTAGGTCATGGTTCTTATACATGGGGCTGGAGTGATAGCACAGAGGGTAGGGTGTTTGCCCTGCAAGCGGCCAACACGGTGGACGAGAGTTTGATTCCTCCGCCCCTCTCAGAGAGCCCAGCAAGCTACTGAGAGTATCTCGCCCCACAGCAAAGCCTGGCAAGCTACCCATGACATATTCGATATGCCAAACACAGTAACAAGTATCACATTGGAGATGTTACTGGGCCCGCTCGAGGAAATCGATGAACAATGGGAGGACAGCGATAGTGACAAATCTTATACATGGGTTGTAAGACTCAAGAACACAGCCCATGTCTGTTCTAGAATCCTGTTGACACAAAGCACTAAGCCATACGGAGATTGTCCTTTAAAAGGGGGATACAGCCTATTTTCTCTAAATCAAACGTTATTGGTAACTGGGAGCCCCTTGATTTTGTAGTTATATGGAGAAAGAAAATGGATGATGAAGCAAATTTAATTCAATAAACTAGCAACATTACATGGTACAAAATTGGGGAGAAGAAAGCAGCAGAGGGCATGCTTTCACACGCGCGCACACACACGCGACTACACACGTACACATACATGCACATGAACAAACACACACACACTAACTTTGTTTCCTTTTAGTTTTTATCAAATTGTGTATATGCTTGTGACTTTTGCCCCAAAAAGGATGAAAATTTCACCCTAAAACATTATAAAAAATTAAATGGTCGCCTTTGGTTAAGTTTCACACGAATCACCACCATCCTGTTATTCGTCGATTGTCTCGAGCAGGCCCCAGTTAAGTTTCAAACACGAAAATACTAATTTTCCCCCCCAAGGCACTTTCAAACAGTGTGTGCCTGCTCCTGACATCTGCTGATGAGCTAGTTTCCTCTTCTTCAAAACTCAAAGCTTCTCTAAATTAAACATAAGCTTGTTTTCAGGATCTGCAAAATATATGTGGATAAAATTCAAAGTTTTAGAAAGAGAGTTGCCATAGAAACGCACAACTCTCTAAAAGAGCAATCTGTATCTCTTAAGGGGACCTTGCATCATAGATATGTATTCAGTGCCTGTGAGTGAGCAGGAGGCCTTGGACAATGCAGCACAGACACATAAATGAATCAAGTACTTGAAGGGATGATCCCCTTTGTGTGTGTGTTCGGGGGTGGATCATGTGACTTGAACACTGCTGTTCAACTTAAATGCAGTCATCATAAAAATACTTAAAAAACAGGGCCAGGGAGATGGTTCAAAGAGCTGGAGCACAAGCTTTGCATGCAGGAATACAGGGTTTGATCCCTGGCACCACATGGTCCCCTAGTACCGCTTCGAGAGACCTCTGAATACTGATCCTCCAAGCACCACAGGGCATGGCCCCCAAACAACTACTAAAACCATAAAACAAAAGAAAAAAATTGTTTGCAATAATTTGGGCACGGCACACAGTTATCACTATGGACTGTTTTCTGTGAATTCTTTCAAAATGTGGATGCAAGTTTCTCGAAGCTGCACTTACAAAAATAGCTTTATTTTTACTAGCAGAGTAGAGTCAAGCTAAAAATAAACTAAATGGAAATTTTGTACTGCAGACTTTCAAAAACATAGTGTTAGGATACCTAAGACAGATAACACCTCTTTATTAGAAACTTCTGTGCAGTGTTCCAGACTACCAGATTTTTCAGCCAGACCACAGTTCTTCAGACAGAGTTTCCCTGAAGACAAAAGAACCCCCTGGAGAGAGCATCTACTTTGGAGTCTTGACTCAGACACTTCCTGGTCCCTAGGGAATAGTTTCTGCTCTTGGGCATCCAGAAATTGATTAGTCACCAAATTACCACACAACCCTCTGAAACTAGGATTGTTCTAACTGCAAGGCCACAAAACAAACAACTGGAGAAATGCAATGTCCCCCCTCCCCCCCACCGCCCGTGTTCCAAACCACAATGAACTCAAGGCTTAGAAAATGTAAACTCATCTAAGCCACCGTTGGATAAAAATGTGATCTTTCTGCAGTTGCTGTGATTAGCACTAATAATTTGTAAATCACATTAATAAATATAATGAGACTTCCTAATAAAACAGCATTATTTCATAAATATTAGAAATTTAATCCCTGTTCGAACAGCACTGTTAACTTATTATTGTTATTTTTGCTTTTTGGGTCACACCCAGCAATGCACAGGGGTTACTGCTGGCTCATGCACTCAGGAATTACTCCTGGCAGTTCTCAGGGGACCACATGGGATGCTGAGAATCGAACCCGGGTAGGCTGCGTGCAAGACCAACACTCTACCCGTTATGCTATCGTTCCAGCCCCAGCACTGTTAACTTATTGCAGCTGATAAAAATGTTCTTTTGTTCTGAAATCCCCTTCCTTGGGGATTTCAGCGACTTCCCTGCAAACACATGGTCATGAGTTCAAATCCCCACAGTCCCACAAGTGCCTGTTATCCTTCCAGGAGCCTGGGAGCTCAGCTGTCTGTGATCCCAGGACACCAGATGATTTTTAGCAATACGATATTATGTACTGTGCATGTGCAAACAGTACAAAGAGTAGTCCAACCCGCAGTAAGCACCTTAATTTAAAATATGTGAGTGCCACAGCTACGAAGTGTGACCTCTGGCAAGTACCTGTGTGAGTATCATAGAAACCTCTAGCCAGTACACCACAACCATAGGAGTGCAATCCTTGGGGACCACCAGAGTCAGGTGTGCAAGCACTGGAACCTGATATGCAACCTCCAGTGAGCACCTTAGCTGGAAATGTGCCAGCACCAGTCAGGCATGTATGTGACCCTGTCATGACAATAACAACAAGAAGGAAGGATGGAAGGAAAAAGGCAGAGGAATGAAGGAGGGCTGGCTTTAACCCAATCAAGTTAAATCTAAGTGACAAGGGCATTATTCTGGGGGAAGCGGGGATAACCAAATGCTTTAACATGTCACTTTTCCACTGCTACAAATAACAGATGAAAATCCAACAGTGGTGAGTGGATCACAGTACCAACTACATATACAGGGCAGCACTTTGAGGTTGGAAGTGCAACAAAAAAAGGGTACGGGGCTCCATCTGGGTAGCAGTTAGAAATCTGAAGTATGTACAAAAAGTGAAGGTTTGGCCAGATGAATGTACTCTGGAATAAATGGGTAGGAATATTCTGACTTCCACTCACCCTTAATGATTTAGACCAATCTGGAGTTTCTGATGGGAGATTTTCTGAGCCATTGGCTAGGCTTGTACCACCAGATTTCCTCAAGCCCCCATGTAACACTTCTGTGTTTATTTTTTTCCAGGGAGGTAGGGAGAATATTTTTAATCTTATTTCTTTACTATTTTTATTGAGGCACTGGGATTTAAAAATATTTTTATTGAATCACCATGAGATACACAGTTATAAAGTTGTTGATGATGATTAGGTATCAGTCATTCAATGTTCCAACACCCCTTCGTCATCATTCCTTCTTTGAATTTCAGATACTGGTTTTCTCAAAAGCTTCCCGATTAAGTCACAAAATTCTTAACAGTGGCAGTCACATCTAAACACAATTCTAGGCTAGAATTGATGGAACTCAAAGTTTGACGAACAAATAAATGAATCTAAGGACTAGATTTATTTCTATTATTAATGCTTTTATTGTTCAGAAAACCTGTTACTTGATAAAAGTTGTGTGAATTAAAAGAAAAAAATCTTCTATGTTCCAGAGAAGTGCTTCAATGGTAGAGTATGTTTCATATATATGAGGTACTGGTTTGAATACTAATACACACACAAATTCTCTGTATCTTTCTCTCCTCTCTCTCTCTCTCTCTCACACACACACACAAATACCAACTTTTATTTATTTATTTTTTCTCCATCTGCAAGAATTTATTTATTTATTAGTGAAACACCATGAGGTACAGTTATAGTCTTACAAACTTTCGTGCGTGGGTTTCAATTATACATTGATCGAGTACCCATCCCTCCACCAGTGCCCATTCTTCACCACCAATAATCCTAGTAGCCTTCCCACCCCCCAACCCATCCCTCTTCTGTGACAGGGCATTCCCTTTTGCTCACTCTTTCCTTTTAAGGTGTTGTCGTTTGCAATAGAGGAAATACCAGCTTTCAGTATAGAGGACCTTTTATAGCAAAAAACACTACTATGGGAAAAATTAGAGGCATACTGTTCCCTGACACAAAATCACAGCAATGAAAACAACATGGTGTTCTGGGGATGTGGCTCCAGGGGGTGTCACACATGCCTTACATATGTAAGGTTCCGGGTTCAATTTAGTACCATGTGTCATCCAGAGCACTACCAGCTGTGGTCCCATCAACAACAATGAAATCCATACATGGAACTGTGCTCATGGACTGGAGAAATTAACATTTTCCCCCAAAAGCCCATAATACTCAAAACATTATATGCAGCCAATGCAACCTTTATCAAAATTATAACAGCATTATATAAGTAAATAGAAAAAAATTACAAAAATTTATATGAAACCATCAAATAGCCAAATCAATCCTGAAAAAAGAGATGACAGGGAACATGTTTTTTTAAACTTCTTCTATAAACTTGAGATTATACTACAAAGCTACAGGTACCAAAGCTATATGCTGTTGAAATAAAGACACACAAACCAACAAAATAGCATTTAACTTCCCCAGAAATAAATCCTCATATATAAGAACAATTAACTCATGATAAAAATGGAGGCTAAAATAAGTCTCTTTAACAAACGGTACTGGGAAAACTGGATAGTCAACATGCCAGAATAAAAATGCACCACTATTTCACAAAGACACACAGTTACTTCGAAATGGATTAAAACTTAGATGTCTGACTTGAAGCCGGAATACAGTGAGGAGCACACTACATAAAGTTAGCTATGGGCATGACTTCAAGGATTCAAACTCATCAGTCAGAAGAAAAAAATCAAAAATAAATAATTGGATTACATAAAAAAGTTGTCATAAAGAGTGAAATTACATCCCACTGAATGGGAGAAACTGTCTGCATACCATACCACTGGAAAAGGGGTAATATCCAACATCAAAATGCACTCAACAACAATAGAACAAACACTATCCAAAAATACTTAGGAAAGCTGAACACTTTACCAAGGAAGACAGACAAATGGCCAAGGGGCACATGAAAAAAAATGCTCATTATCACTTATTATCAAGAAAATGCAAATCAAAATGACAATAAGGTATCACCTTGTTCCTGTGATAATGGCCTATATAAAAAAAATTCCAGAAATAACAAGTGCTGCCAACAGTGTGAAGAAAAAGGAACTCTCATACATGGCTTGTAGGATTATAAACTGGTCCAGTCTCTATGGAAAATAGTATGGAGATTTTTCAAAAAATGAAAAGTAATGGATCTACCATATGGTCAAACAATACTATTTCTAAGTTTTTATCCAAGGAACCCCCAAAAAACTAACCTTAAAAGACCTATACACACACACACACACATGTTGATTATAGCATTATTTATACAACAAAAATTTGGATACAACTTCATTGCTTAATTACAGATGAAAGGATAAAGAAGAGGTGGTATGGTATGGTGCAATGTGGGGTACGTGTGTGTGTGTGTGTGTGTGTGTGTGTGTGTGTTTGTGTACAATATAATACTACCTAGCTATCAGAAAACATAAAATGTTATTTGTAATATCCTGGATGGTACTGGGTATGTGTGTCATGATAAATGAAGTCGTCGAAAGATAAATACTGGATAATTTCATTCATATGTGGACTATAAAGAAGAAAGTAAGGGACTAGAAGACACAGTTTTAGACTCTGATTCCAGATCTGAGATTACCACAGTATAGTGGTGCTGTGTGTGACAGTGGGAGGGAAAAAACTGTGGAAGGGATATACTGATACTTTGGAAGTGGGCAAAGTATGCTATATATTTCCGCAAAATAAATAGCTAAATCCTTGTAAACCAACATTACCTCAAAAAATAAAATAAGTCCGGATAAGAGCAACAGAATTAAGAATCTAGAAATAAAGCCACATATTACATGGAAAACTAACGAGATAGGCGTCTAAAATGGAGAAAGAAAAGAATCTTCAGTTAAGTGGCACTGTCAGAACGGGCTTGAGGGATGGTTTGGAAAACTGGAAATAATTGTGGTGGGAAGGTGCAATGGGGGTGGGATTGGTGTTGGAATACTAAATGTAATAAATCATGAACAAATTTATTAAAATAAAAATAATAAGTGGTGCTGGGAAGAATAGACATAGCTACATGCAAAAGCATGAAACTCAACCATTATACATCATACATAAAAATTAGTTCAAGATGGAGTAGGTGGGGAGCAAGGGGAAAATGAATAAAAACAGATTAAAGACTCAACCTAACACCTGAGACAATTATATACATAGAAGAAAACACAGGTGATTCTTTTTCTTGACATCGATCTTAGAGATGTGTCTATAGTTTTCAATTCTCAATTCCACTGCCAGGAGAAACAAAAGCAAGAATAAACCAGAGGGATGATGACGATCTCAGGGCCAAGTTTCTGCCCGGTAAGAAACTTCATAAAAACATTCTACCAACTGGGAGAAGATACTTGCACATTATCTGGAAAACAGGGATTATTGTACAAAACTCACCAAAAACAGAAACCCAAATCTCCAAATCACCTAATTAAGAAATGGGCAGAAGATCTGAACATACACTTCTCCAAAGAAGACACACAGACGGTGAAAAGGCACAAGAAAGGATGCTCATCAACTCATTAAGTACAAATCAAAACAAGAAGATCGTAACACCTCACACCTGTGAGAATGCCGATTCACCAAAAGACAAGAACCAACAAGAGTTGGAGAGGAAAGAGAATGTGTGGATCCTTGTACACTGCTGGTGCTTCAGCCAAGAGATTGGTGTAAATGTAAACTGGTGCAGTCGTTCTGGAAAGGAATTTAAAGACTCCTCAAAAAAGTCTAAAGAGAGAGAGAGCTGGAAAGATAGTACAGAAGGCAGGGTGCTTGCCCTGCACACAGCCTACCTGGGGTTCCATCCCTGATATCCTATATGGTCCTTCAAGCCTGCCAGGAATGATTCCTGAGTGCAGAAAAATTCAAAGGAGAAATTCCATGTGGCCCAGTTATTAATTTTATGTACTTATCCTCTAAATTAAAAAAGAAACACTAAAGAGATATGTATACATGCTTGTATTTATTGCAATATTATTTACAATAACCAAGCACTTGAAACAGTATAAATGACCATTAATTGACGAAAGGATAAAGAAGTTTATAGATAACAAAGGATTATTATTTGGGTCTCTGAAAAGACACTATTTTACCATTTGTAACAACCTCGATGGAGTTGGAGGGCATTATGTGAAGTGAAATAAGCCAGATGCAGAGAGACAAACACTATATCATTTCACTCCTATGTGATGAAAACAAACACATGAGCTAAATAAAACAACAGTAAATTTGGGATTATAAAACCAATTACTGGTTATCAAAGTGGACAGGGCAGAGGCGGAGGCGTGAATCAGGAATAAGGAGACATAGGGTGATTTGCAATGATGCAGACCTAAAATCTATTTTTTCTAACACAATGTTTCAATTTAAAAGAAAAGAAAAACAACGCTAAACATTTTAGAGACTAGAGATTTGTCCATTAACAGGAATTTTCATGTCTTAAGAATGACTTAAGGGGGGCTGAAGAGATAGTTAAGGAGACTTAACAATAGTTAAGGTGCCTGCCTCGTCATGTACAGACAACCGGGTTCTAGCTCCAGCACCCAAGGTCTCCTGAGCACCACAAGGATTGATCCCTGAACACTACTAGGCGTGGCCCCATTTTTTTAAAAAATACAAATAATGAAGCCAAGCACAATAAGACTTTTCTGTACAAATCAAGATAAAGACTCAAGCTCTTTCTTCCTTTTTAAAAATTAATTTTTATTGAAATATTGAGATTTAGAAATTCATAATTCAGCTGCTTCAGGCATTTGGTGTTGCAACACCAGCAACTGTGCGCTTCCCTTCACCAATGTCCTCAGTTTTCCTCCCAACCCCAAACTGTCCCCTTAGGCACGCACGTAACAAATTTACTTTATATTGTCAAGCTCTTTCTTAATACAATCAACTTCTCTTCAACACACCCACATGGGCATCACACACGCACCAGCTGCTGCTAGAATTCTAGAACTGTTTATAGTGGGGGTCAAAATGGAAACAGCCATGGCAATGGAGATTCTCACGTAGACTAGCAGTAGCTCGGAAATGCTCCTTCTGCACTAGAGGCAGGGATCGCCCAAGCAGCCAGCATCTGACAAATGCACAATGGTCTTTCCCACTTTTCTCCTGAGAGAACTCAAAATAGCTTCTTGATACTATGCATGGAAGGCAACGCTGCGAGAAGTATTTATCATCTCTGCACTTACAACATACAGTGAGCTTTGCATACCAAAATTTCCTAGGAGACACCCTTCTCCAAGCAGAAGCACAACTTTGACTGTACTGACTGCAAGTTCAATGTAAAAAGCACCAAGTGTGAATGCCCTAAAGATTTCATTCATCTTTCCAGAATCGGGTCTCTAAATGTTGTTTGGTTTGAAGCATGTAAATTCAGATTCAGGAATCTCTCTCACTTTATTTCATTTCTGAGCCATCATGCCATCAGAACTCTATACTCCTGGACCTTATGGAGTGTCAGGGGTCATACCCAGCTCAGCCATATGCAAGACAAGGGCCTTATTCGCTGTACTGTCGCTCCAGCTCCTCTAAATGTTATTTGTGGGTAGGAGCAAGTATTGTGCTTGGGGCTCAGAGTCCACTCCGGGTGACACTGGGTCCAGCAGTGTGGTGACAGTGCTGTGCCTGGAGCAGGCACACAGTGCTACGCAGGTTCAGCAGTGCTGGGGGGGGGGTCCCCAGAGCGACACCCCACAGTGCTGCCATGGCCAGCAGTGCCGAGATCCAATCAGAAGTCTCATGGAAGTAAGGCATACGCTAAATATTATTTGACCCTAAATATTATTTTGAAAAATTGTTTTAGTTTAATGTTCTGAATCTGAAAATAACCCGAGTGCCAGAGAACAGATGACTGGTTAAAGAAACTCTGGTACATCTACACAATGGAATACTATGCAGCTGTTAGGAAAGATGAAGTCAGGAAATTTGCATATAAGTGGATGGTCCTGGAGAGTATCATGCTAAGTGAAATGAGTCAGAAAGAGAGGGACAGATATAGAAGGACTGCGCTCATTTGTGGAATGTAAAATATCATAATATGAGATGAACACCCAAGGACAGTAGAGAAAAGGGCCAAAAATGATGACCTCTTCGTATTTGTATCGCAAACCATAATGCTCCAAAGTAGAGAGAGAATAACAAGGAAGGTGCCTGCTTCAGAGGCAGGAGGTACGAAGGGGTAGGAGTAGCGGGAGGGATACTGGGAACATTGGTGGTGGAAAATGTACACTGGTGGAGGGATGGCTGCTCGATCACTGTATGACTGAAACTTAATCATGAAAGTTTGTAACTATATCTCACAGTGATTCCATAAAAATATTGATGTTCTGAGGTCATTAGATTATTTTAAAATAATTTTTGATTGTTTAAATCAAAATCAAAGGTAGAGAAATAATCTTCAAAATACACTTGATGCATTGCAAACCATAATACCCAAAAGGGGAGAGAGAGAGAGAGAGAGAGAGAGAGAGAGAGAGAGAGAGAGAGAGAGAGAGAGAAATGGAGGAAGAGAGAGGGAGTGAGGGAAGGAGGAAGGGGGGAGGGAGGAAGGAGAGAGGGAGTGAGAGAGGGATGAGGGAGGGAGGGGGAGAGGAGGAGGGAAGAAAGGGAGGGAAGAAAAGTGTTTGCCACAGAGGCAGAGTGGTGCAGGAGGGAAACTGGGGGCAGTGGTGGGAAATGTACCTCGGTGGGTGAAGGGATGGGTGTTGGAAAGTTATGTGACTGAAACTAAATCATAAACAACTTTGTAACTATATATCTCACTGTGATCCAACTTCAAAATAAAAACTTAAAAAATAATAAAATATTTGTAATAGTAGATTAAAAATTACACTTGAGGGTCAGAGAAATAGCACAGAGGTCGACACTTGCATAGCATGTGGTTGACATTGGTTTTGATCCCTAACAGCCCATATGTTCTCCCGAGGCCCTACCAGGAGTAATTCCTGAGTGCAGAGCCAGAAGTAAGCCCTGGGCACAGCCAAGTATGCCGTCCTGCCCCAAACAATCATAAAATTGGCATGAGTCCTTCAATACACCTTAGTAGAGCCAGAGTGATAGTACAGCATGTAAGGCACTTACTTTGCACATGGTGAACCTGGGTTCCATCCCCAGCACCCCAAATCATACTCTAAGCACCACCAGGAGTGAATCCTGAGTGCAGAAACAAAAGTAAGCCCTAAGCATTGCTGGGTGTGGCCTAAAAATAGGGAGGGAGGGAGGGAGAAGGGGGGGGGAGAGAGAGAGAGAGAGAGAGAGAGAGAGAGAGAGAGAGAGAGAGAGAGAGAGAATACAGCTTAGTTTTAGTTTTCCAGAGAGTAAGAGCTCCACAGTTTTCTTCTATTAGAAATACTTCTAAAATTATACCAAAGTATCCTTATTTTCATGTGTCCATGATCAGAGCTTAAACGCCTCACCTGCTTTTCCCTTGATCAGTGGTCATTAAAAAATGCCAGCTCACAGTATAAATTGAATCAAGTAGAAATGTGATATGTCTACGGTCACAGAGGAAAATAGATTTGAAGTGGACCTGGAGAGGAAAGATTCTATTTGACACAGTATTTTGGTATTTGTCCTTTAAGGAAAAAAATTCTAACATCAATTTGTATATTTGTGTCATTGCTTCTTCCTCATGAAGGCAGGGTGAAAGCTAGGCCATGTAGAAAGAGCCTCTAAGGGCTGGGCACACACTTGGATGCAGGAGGCCTGGGTTCTATCCCAGCACCACATGGTCTTCCCAGTACCTCTGGGAGCAGTAGCCTCTAAGCCAGGAGTTAGCCCCTGAGCACCACTGGATGTGACTCAACCCATCTCCCTCCAGCCCCACCAAGTGAAAAAAGGTATGCAATGCTGTCTGACCTTCCAGTAAATACAGTGTTGTTTTGAAAAACAAGTTGATGGACCAAAGGTGAAAGAAACTTTCTGAAAAATGGTTTGTCTATATGCTAAGTTGGTAGTTGCTTGGATTTTCCTGTCAGTTACCTCTGATCTTCAGGCTGTCAAAACTTCAAGATTTTCTACAGTCTGTACTTACCCACTTTTTTATTTGACACCACATTTATTCAGTAGTCTGCAAAGAGAAATACCCTTGATCAATTCATCAGAATCTGAATCCCAATGGTTGGGAGTACAATGCTTTACTTCCTTTTGCTCAAGTATTTTTATTAACCACAGAAGAGACTGGTAGATTTTGAAAGACCAGTTTGGAAAGAAGGATAGAGGGGAGAGACAGACAGATAGATGTAAAAACATGAGAAAGTACCTATTGGCTTATTCAGCAACTTTTTAGGGGGGCTCTAGTTCAAAGACATTTTTAGACATTTAAGTAAGAAAGAGCAAAGAGGCGGACCCTACCATTGATTAGAAAAGTAGAGTTTTGTTCAATTTCTTCACAATATGGAATTGGTTCAACATAATCATAAAAAGTGGTATAGTACAGTTTCATACACCTGAGTTCCTGAGTTGGATCCCCACAAATGGTCCCTGAGCACCACCACATGTGGTCCTGAAGCAGAGAAGTTGCCTCAAAGCTACAGAGTGGCCCCAATACAAAATATTAGAAAGTCAAGCAATGAAAAATTATTTTGCCATTAAGATTTTAAAATAATTATGCAGACCAACACTTACTGAAACAGATTTCCACAATATATTGAGTAAAAAAAAAACAGGTTTCAAAAAAATACATGTGGGTGAACACAGGAAGGACATGTATTAGAAGCTCCCCAAAGCTCGTGGGAGCATTTAGAATCTCAGTCACTTTTGGTAGTATTCCCCAGGCCAAGACAAATACCTACCAGGACTGTTTGTTAAGCAACTAAATCCAAGTAAGCTAATGAGGTGTATGTCCTAATCACCTAGTAGCTCCTGAAAAATAAAATGCACTGCACTGCACTGTCCTCCCGTTGTTCATCGATTTGCTGGAGCAGGCCCAGTAATGTCTCCATTGTGAGACTTGATGTTACTGTGTTTGGCATATCGGATACATCACAGGGAGCTTGCCAGGCTTTGCCGTGTGGGTGAGATACTCTCAGTAGCTTGCTGGGCTCTCCGAGAGGGGCGGAGAATTGAACCCGGCTCTGCCAGGCTGGCTGTGTGCAAGGCAAACGCCCTACTGCCGTGCTAGCTCTCCAGCTCCCCCCAAAATAAACACACATATAAATGTAAATTAGAGTTTTTCCTTTTTATATAACCTACTGATACCTAATGCAATGTGTACATCTTTGGGCCATGCGTAATTTCATATTTTAGTGTCAAACTGGATCCCATTACACTCATTTCCTGTTTCGCATTAGTTTTTACATGGTACTCATTTTTTTTTTTAAAGAGCTCAGATCACTGAAAAAACACTTTTGATGTAATGTCATCAAAAGGAACTGAGTTTAATCTAAAACCCAAACTTCTAACTACCTCCAACGTGCTGCTGGGCAGATGTGTTTGCCTTGATGATGGAAAAAGTCCCCTAGCAACCTCGTGAATTTACTGTGGTTCCCCAGTACATCTCCGCGCACAGCTCAGGAACTGCCCATACATAATACTAACAGCTGCTTTCTCTCAGGTTAGGGATGATTAAACGAAAGTTTCTAAACCTTTCCCCAATAACATGTTACTTTTCATAACAAGGAAAAACCATTAAACTGATTTAAATATTTTAAAAGATTACCCCCAGCCCCCCCCCCCCCCCCCAAATTACTTTTTTAAACTGCTTTGGATACTGGGAGGTCTAAGATCAAAGTTTTGGCCAGTTTCACATCTGATCCTTCCTCGGTTCAGATGTATAGATGGCTGTTGTCTGGCTGTGAAAAGTTTCTTTATTGCCCTCCATTTTTTTTTTAAAGGCAGTGGCTATTCTGCTCTTGTTGGTTTTTCACTCTTAGGCAAATTGAAGCATACACAACTTAAAAACTAAAGGCCTTAGATGATGTCTCCATGATTAAAAAAAATATTCTCCTGAAAAACCTTCTGCAATAACTCATACTCTCTGAACCCTTCCCTGCTACTCACACTGATAGGATCAATGAAGGCACTGGTGTCAGGACATGAACCCAGACATTCACCCTCCTTCCCGGGGCAGCCATGGTCACCATCTAACAATAGACGCTCTGTCCCTCAGTTGATGTGCTGTTATAGAGCATGGTCATGCCCCCGTGGGAACTGCACTGCAAATGGTCTTTTGCTCTTGGTCTGCAGAACTTGGGTCTGGATTAACGGCGCTTCTTTTAAAACAATGATCGTTGCTTTTCACCCTGCTGTCCATGGCCACTGTCTTTTAAGGTCTCCACTAACTCTCTTTATTCCTTTCTGGTAACTTCTGCCTTGGCTGCACCAAAGTAATGAATAGTCTTTTATACCTTACCATTTGCGACTTTCAAAGCTGACCTATCATAATAAGCATAGCAGAAACAGAGCCTCCTTCAGTGTTCAGTTGTTGGAAATATTCTGTTTTATTCCGTGTGTGTGTGTGTGTGTGTGTGAGGGGTGGACAGATAGGGACATTTTCCAGTATTTAGTTCCAGCTTTTTTTAATGGGGGGCGGGGGCACACCCAATGGTTCTCAGGGCTTACTCCTGGCTCTGTGCTCCAGGATCACTCCCAGGGGGACTTAAAAGACCATATGTGGTGCCAGGCATGGAATCTGGGTCACATGCAAGGCAACCATATGGCTGTACTATTGCTTCAGCTCCAATGATAGGTTTTAAACCTGATGATTCTTAACTGTTGGTGTTGAAGCTTTATCATGATCAGTGCTTTTCAAATATTTAGTTTCTTACTAAAAAGATACCAAGAGAATCATCTTTCAAGAAAAACACAATTTTTCCAATGTAAGAAAAGTATACATCAATTTTAACCTAGCCTTTACACATGAAAGTAGAATTATCAGTTAGAAGTGATCACTCTGGACAGGAACTGAGTGTTAAAAGTAGGTAAAGGGATATACACAATAACCTTTCAGTATCTGTATTGTAAAACACAATGCCCAAAAGAGGGGGAGACAGAAAGACAGAGCGAGAGCGAGAGCGAGAGCGAGAGCGAGAGAGAGAGAGAGAGAGAGAGAGAAGTGCCTGCAACAGAGGCAGGCAGGGGTGAGGGTGAGTGAACTGGGGACATTGGTGGTGGGAAATGTACATTGGTAAAGGGATGGGTGTTGGAATATTATATAAGTGAAACCCAATCATGAATAACATTATAACTGTGTTATCTCACTATGATTCAATAAAAGTAGAATTATCAATGCTGCTGTAGTAAGAAATCAAAAAGTAACTTTGGGCATGAACTTTACTTGGAATTTTCCCCTAACAATTTTAAATATATTCCTTTAAAAATGCAAACTAAGATTTCTCAGTCCTCTTTACCTGCCTCATTGTTGCCTGCAGCACCTAGAACCTTTCAAGTTATTATATATTTTACCTATTTATCTTGCTATTTGTCTATATATATTCCAGGAAGTATCTAAGTTTAACAGAGGGAGGATTCTTTTGTCTGTTTCAATCACTAACAACATCCTCAATACCTAAAGAGCTTGGCAAAATACAGAGAATTAACAAGTAATTGTTGAAAATTAAGAGGATGAGTGAATTATTCTCAAAGACCTAAAATAATTCACTTTAGAGGGCTTAAAAAAAAGAAGGATTATCATCTTATTTTGCGGGTGTCAGGGATCAAATCCAGGGCAGAGGGAAGCATGTGCTTTTCCACAAAGAAAGAAAAAACGGTTTTGAGAGTGAGCAATCATGTTTATACAAACAACTACTACTTTTTTTCAGAGAACGTTAAAGTTAACCTTTGTGGTAAAATCCACAAATGACAGGGATCTAACTGACTTATGATTGCTTTTCTTCGGGGAGACATTTCAACTGTCAAGGAGGAATTATGATTATGTGGAGTATGGCAGATCCTTGTTAGAACACCTGAAAACGCTGGGGTGAGTGTTTAAAACATCTTTTAAAATGCATGCCTAAATGGCAAGAAAGGAACAACAACTGTGAAAGGTCAGAAGTGACAAGACAAGGAGAAACCATGAAGTAAAGTACTTTCTGAAGTTGGTGTGTGCACTGGAAACGAAGCCAATCCCTGGTGGGATCTTGAAGAGACAAAGAATCTCTGTGTCTGGAGAAGGCCAGGAGACCACATAGGGTGTGACAGCAGCGGATTGAAGGTAATACTCCCAAGAGGTGAAACTCTCAATGGGAAAATTAAAAAGAAAATGTCTCCAGAACAGAACAAAGGGCGAGCCTTTGTACAGGCCACAAGGCAGAAAGGAAGTTTCTCAGAACATTATAAGCCCACTCTTCACTGTTTGGGATCAGAAATTACTTACCCATGTGCCCTCTTCCAAACACAAACATTTATGGTAAAAAACAAAAAGGCCTAAAGTGGCACAGCCCCCAAACACATAACAGAAGCAATTGCAAAGCTTTCTTGGGTAATGAATTTTAAATCCAAGTTTCAAAGGATTTTCAAACACAAGAGTTCTGGGTTTATGACTGAAAAAAAAAATCACAGAATACACAAGGAAACAAGCTTCGATGAATAAAAGACGAAAACAAATTGCAGACTCCAACCCTCAAAAGCGGCAGACACTGTATTATCAGCTATAGAATAGAAAACATTTAAAAGTATTTAAAGAGAGAAAACAGACTCAAAATATAACAAAGAAAAAAGAGATCAAAGTGACTAGATAGGTCTGACAAAGAATTCAAAATAACTTCTAGAAATGAAAATATAATAGTTTTAATTAGAGATTCAATAGTGAGTATAATACCAAATTAGATACAGCTGAAAAGAGAATTGGTAATTTGGCAGGAAGATATGAATAAATTATACTTAATGTTGTACAGAGATGCAAAAAAGATGAAAATATAAAAGACTACGAGTTGTGAAAGGGTAGAATATAAAGGAACATATAGATAATGAGGAAAAGATAGCATTAGAAATGATTACACTTGCTAAGTTTCAGAGCTATCAATCTTCAAAACTCAAAAAGCAAAATGAATCCCAAGAATGCTGAATAGAAAGAAATCCTCACCCAGATAAAGCCTAGTAATATTACAGAGTACCATATCAACAAAGATCTGGAGGAGAGAGCAGCTTGCCTACTGATGAGTGAGAGCCAAGCTAACTAAGAGTTGATTTCTCAGTAGAAGAGGAGCCTGGGACAATGTATTCAAACACTGAAAGTATTACTGGACACAAAATTGTATAGCCAACAAAACTCACTTTCACAAATTTTCAAGCGAAATATAATAGTTTATTTAAAAAAAAAACACCCAAATGATACACTTCAGAGAAAAACAAAGTGTTCTGAAAGAGGGAAAGATGAGCAAAGAAAATAGTAAACATATGACGGACTTGAAATCAATACAGACAACACAAGGCAAATGCTGATTATATACAAATTATAATCATGTCTGATATAAAAAGAAGGAAAAACTGAAAACAGCGTAACAATAGTTGAAAAGAATGATCAGTATTAAATCATTTTAAGATCCCTGAAATACTTGAGTAAATCAAGAAGACTTTCAGTAGTGTTCACTAAGTTACATGGGGGCACTTCATCTCTATAAAGGGTGCCCAGAAAGAAAGTGGAAAAAACCAGAAGTAGAAAAAAAATTAAAAAAAAACCCAAAACAAAAACAATGCCAAACCATAGAATGACTGCACTCATTTGTGAAATGTGAAAAAAAAAAAAACAACCCAACACAGTCTGAGACTTACATTCAAGGATAGTAGAAACAAGAGCCAGGAGGATTTTAGAAGCCTGTCTCAAGGGCTGAGGGAGAGGGCAGTTGGGATAGAGAAGGGACCATGATGACAATGGTGGTTGGAAGGGGTCGCTCTGGATGGGAGATGGGTGCTGAAAGTGGTTAAGGGACCAAATATGATGGCTTTTCAGTGTCTGAATGGCAAACCATGATGCCCAAATGCCATAATGACATAATGCCACGGAGAGAAGCTGGGGGTGGGTGGATGTGAGGAGGGATACCGGGGATATTGGTGGTGGGAAATGTACACTGGCAGAGGGATGGGTGCTGGAACACTGTATGACTGAAACCCAATCATTAAAGCTTTGTAACTGCATCTCAATTTATTATGAATCAATTAAAAAATAAATCATAATCTAAAAAAAACAGTGTCAAACTCATTAACCCAAAATGAAGGCAATAAAGAAAAACAAATTAATCACAGGAAAAGTAGAACAAATAGAAAGGATGGGAAAAGACTATCAATACAAATGCAGTATTATTTTTGGCTTGACTAAAAATGCAAATGTAATCAATATGACCTACTATGAAACAAAAGATATGGAGTATATTGTCCTGTTTAAATACAAAGATTGCTTTGATTGAATTAAAAAATAGAAAACACACCCCCACAAAACTTCTATGTAAATGTTCACAGTAGTTTTATTCATAATTGTCCCAAACTGGAAACAACTTAAATATCTACAAATGGGCCAATGACGAAATTGTGGTATATGCATACAATTAAGTGATACTCAGGGATAAAAAAGAATAAGATAATGATTCATGCTATAATATGCTGAATCTCAAAAGCACTACACTAAATAACAGAATTCATCACCAAAGACCATACTGTTTTGTCCACAAGTTAGATTCAATATTAATGTTCTATATAACATTAACGAAACATACGATCATATGATAGGATGCAGAAAAAGTATTCAAGAAAATAATTCTCACCAGAATTATCAGTAACAAGAAACAGAAATTCTTTAACTGGACCATATGTTACATGGTCCCATTTAAATGACTATACTAGGGAAGACAAGATTACAGTGATAAAAAGCAGATGAGTGGTTTTCTGGGGCTGAGATGAGGGAAGGAAACTGACTGCAAAGGGCATGGGGAACTTTCTGGTGTGATAGAAATGATCTCTATCTTTATTGTGGTAGTGGTTTCATGACTCTGTACACTTGTCAAAATGTGTCACAGTATAGCACTTAAAATGTGTGAATATTACTGTATGTAAATTGTATATTTAAAAAAACCACTGAACTTTGTACATTAAAACCATAAACCTTAACGCTATTGTAACCAGGTTACCTAAACTATAATAACTTTTAAAAAAATTACAAACTCTATCTTTCAGAAAAGAAATTAAGTCAAACCATAATTAGGGAAAAAAGATTAAAACCATTGAGAAGGACTTGATTCTGTTATTTGATTTATAGAAAACATATTTAAAACCTTCTGTGTCCTTGAAAGAAGGATCATTAGAGAATGATTATATATGCAGGCAAATATTAACCTAGAAATTCAGCTTAGTAAAATTATTTTCAGCAATTAGGTTAAAAGGGTCATGGTATAGTAAAACAAATATTCAATTCACTAGAAATATAAGAATGTTATATACGCTTAACAATGGAAACTTCAAAACTTATAAAACAAGACTTCACAGAACCTCAAGAAGAAACTGACCTTGGACAGTCTTACTTGTGAACATAAATGCAAAAACCATGGAATCAAAATCCAACAGTCTACCAAAAAACCAGCATGTCAAAGTTTGGATTATTGCCATATAACAAGTTTCAATATCAACATTATCTATCACATTATACAGATTCACTGTCACTGTCACTGTCCTCTCACTGTTGATCAATTTGCTCAAGCGGGCCCAGTAACGTCTCCATTGTGAGACTTGTTACTATGTTTGGCATATCGAATACATCACAGGTAGCTTGCAGGCTTTGCCGTAGGGGCTAGATACTCTCGGTAGCTTGCTGGGCTCTTCAAAAGGGTCGGAGGAATCAAACCTGGGTTGGCCAGGTCGGCCGTGTGAAAGGCAAACACCCTATCTACTGTGCTATTGCTCAAACCCTATAACAAATTAAAGAATAAAATATACAGTCATATGAAAGGACAAGAAAAAGTAGTCTATAAAATAATCTTAATCAAAACTATGAGTAACAGAAAACAAATTTCCTTAAGTGGGTAAAGGTGTCACAAAACAATCCTCTAGCAATCAATATATTCATAAAATTTGCAGTGTTTCTCTTAAGTATCTACCCTCAGCACAGAAAAACCAGTCATTCAAAAAGACATATTCACAACACTATTCACTGCACCACTCAGTACAATAGCTAAGATTTGGAAGCAGTCTAGATCAGTGGATCATGAAGATGTGGTATACATACACAATGAAATACTATACAGCTATAATAAATGATGAAATGATACAATTTGCTGCAACATGACAGGAACTGGAAGATATCATGTTAAATGGTGTAAGCCAGAAGAAAAGGGACAAAAACCAGATCACAGCACTTATATATGTGCTATTATTTAAAGTAACTGGATGAGGAAATGAAATGGCTTAAGGTGGGGGAGGGGGAAGCCTAGATCATCCTTGGCCCCAGAGTTTAGGAAGGAGAAAGAAAGAAACAGTGAGAGAAAGAAGAGAAGAGATAGACAAGGACAGGGGTCGAGGGCAAGGGGACCCAGGTACACTGGTGGCGTTAAGGAATGATAGAGATAAATATTCCAATCACAGATTCAATAACACTGAATACATGACACCCAAACTTTAATAACCAAATTTAAAAGATGCCTGTCAAGACAACAGGATGAGTTTGAGATGGAATTGGTAGGAGAGGGAATCTGGAACACTGGTAGAGGGAAGTTGACACTGGGGGTGCGATTGGTGCTGGCACATTGTATGTCAAAAACCCAACAATAAATAACTTTGTAATTCATGGTAATTTAATAAAACAAATTGGGGGAGAAGTTGCAGTGCTCATGAAGTCACTGAAAAGAGGGCATCTATATAGTCACCACTTCTATTCAGCACCAGAGACTAGTCAATTCAATAAAACCAACAATAAAGTGCACCGTATCTACATACATTCCCTCCTGTATATGGAAGAAGTTCTGCTTTAAAGAAGTAAATTAACTGGTGAGAACTTTGATGGGCATTTTAAACTACTGTAGTGCTATTTTAAGTTGGAAAACACAGGCAATCAGGAAGTGATTTTTCTTTATCTAAGTTTTATTTGAATTTTTTGGGGAGATGTGTACTATTTATTTTTATTAACTTATTTTTATTTGGAGCGATAGCACAGCGGGTAGGGCGTTCGCCTTACAAGCGGCCAACATGGCCGACCCGAGTTCGATTCCTCCGCCCCTCTCGGAGAGCCCGGCAAGCTACCGAGAGTATTCGATATGCCAGACACAGTAACAACAAAGTCTCCAATGGAGATGTTACTGGGCCCGCTCGAGCAAATCGACGATCAACGGGAGGGCCTTTACCTTTATTTTTAAATTATTTTTTAAAATTCAATTTTTTAAATAATTTTACCCTAAATTTTTATTTTTAATTTTTTTAATTATTATTATTAGTGAAACACCATGAGGTACAGTTGTAGATTTACAATTTTTTGTGCTTGGGTTTCGATTATACAATGATCAAGTACCCATCCCTCCACCAGTGCCCATTTTCCACCACCATGGATAATATCCCTCCCACCCCCATCCCTCCCATCCCACCCTGCCTCTGTGGCAGGGCGATCCCTTGGGTTCTCTCTCTCCTTTTGGGTGTTGTGGTCTGCAAAAGAGGCTTTGAGTGGCAAACCTGTTCAGTCCATAGTCTACTTTCAACATGCATCTCCCCTCCTGGGAGGATCCTCCAAACGCCCTTTATTTGGTGCTCCCTTCTCTATCTGAGCTGCCCTTTCCCCTAGAATGCCTGGCTGGCCTCTAAGCTATGGAGTAGCTCCTGGTGCTGATCTCAGCTATTCTTGGATATTAATCTCATATTTTGTTACTTTATATTCCCCAGATGAATGCAATCTTTCTATGTCTATCCCTCTCTTTCTGACTCATTTCGCTTAGCATGATACTTTCCATGTTGTACCACTTGCATGTAAATTTCATGACTTCATCTTTTCTAACTGCTACATAGTACTCCATTGTGTAGATGTACCAAAGTTTCTTTAACCAGTCATCTGTTCTTGGGCATTCAGGTTTCTTCCAGTTTCTGGCTATTGTAAAGAGTGCTGCAATGAACAAACAAGTGCAGATGTCACTTCGACTATACATTTTTGCCTCTCTGGGATATATTCCCAGGAGTGGTATTGCTGGGTCAAATGGGAGCTCAATTTCTAATTTTTTGAGAATCGTCCATACTGTTTTCCAGAAGGGCTGAACCAGTCGACATTCCCACCAACAGTGAAGGAGTGTCCCTTTCTCGCCACATCTGTGCCAGCATCGGTTGCTTTTGTTCTTTTGGATATGGGCCAGTCTCTGAGGTGTGAGATGGTATCTCATTGTGGTTTTGATCTGCATTTCCCTGATGATTAATGATGTAGAGCATAAAATTCAAATTTTTAATCAATTCTACAATCCTCTAGATATTGTTTTACAGTTGTGAAGTTATGACATCAATCTTGATATATCAACCCATGGTATATCAAGATTCCTTCACCACGTATACCTACATTTCAAATTTAATCCTTATCTTCCTCACTATAGCAAGAGCCCTAAACACAATGATTTTCCAAATACAATGAAACAAAACAACTGCTTTGACAAGTTTTAAAAGTACATAGAGGGGCTAAAGCTATATCACAGTGGGTAGATTATTTGTCTTGCATGCAGTTGACCTGGGTTCGATTCCCAGGGATCATATGGTTCCCTGAGAACTGCCAGGAGTAATTTCTGTGTGCAGAGCCAGGAGTAACCCCTGTGTATTGTTGGGTATGACCCAAAACGAAGGTACACAGAAAAATAAATTTTTTGTTTGTTTTTGGGTCACCCTCAGTGGTGCTCAGGGCTGAATCCAAGCTTCATGCTCAGGGATCACATCTGAAGGGTCTAGGGGAGCACATACAATGCCAGGGATCAAACCCAGGTCAGCGACGTACAAGGCAAGTGCCCTACCCATTCTACTATCTCTCTGGCCACAGTATTTTTAAAAACTGCCTATATAAGACAAAAGAAAAACAACAAATGAAAGGACTAAATGATAAGGAAGAACATTCAAAGCACCTTTGCAGTGGTTGGGACAGTGATTCAGTGTTAGAACATTTTCCCTCTGTGTATATGGCCCTGGGCTCAAGTCCCAGAATCATAAGGAAAAATGGGGGAGGGGAAGGAAAAACAAAACACACACACAACTTTCTAGTGGAAGAGACCTAATCTGTTTTTGTAATATGGGACAATTTTTTGAAAGAGAAATAATAAGACAAATGTAATAACATAAAGAAAAGAATTTCCTTTTCATTAAATGTTTTAAAATTTTCCAATATAATGAAAATGGTATTAATGACCCAGCCACTGGAAAACAACACAATAGAGCATTGCCTGTCTTCCAAAGCAGTCTTGGGGTCCAGCAACCCAAATCCGACCCAATGCCCCTGCCATCTCCTGTCATCCCTCAGGCCTCCCATCCTCAACCCTGGCTCCCCCATCCCACATGTCACCTATGCACAGTGCAACCTTGAACAAAGACAAATACTACAGAATTACTCCCAAGACTGAAACACTTTCTGTCCTGACCCACGCCCAACCAGAACAGCCTTCAAGTCACTTAGCATACACCCATCTTCTATCCAACCTTCCTCGTTTATGTGTGTCGACTTCAGACAGAATCACTGTAAACCAACTGCAGCTGTTAATATTAACATGTTGATTTAATATTAAAATACAATTCCATGGACCCATATATTAGCATATCGCAGGCAATCTTTTCTCCGTAGATGCACTCCTGCTTGCTTTAAAGTTATGACTCATCTTCAGTAATCTACAAAACACCTCTGTTCTGAGGTTTCCTAAACCAATCTAATCTGTACCCCCTCCTGGAAACCTTGTTTCTTGTTTGACGACACATGCTGCTTTTCTTATCTGTCTGCCTGTCTCATGACCACTGTAACTTTGTGCTTTCAGTCTGTATTACAACCACTTGTACCTTTGTGTCTCCAGACTGGACATAGCACCTGGTCCCTAGAACGCTACTGTTTAATTAAGCACCCACTGTTTATTATGCCTGTACCCAGATCTTCACATGTCATCAAAATGAGTTCCCATAAAGCAACGAATTCTCTATGATTATTCCCCACCACCTATTCTGTTATATTGAAAGTTTACTTAATCAAGCACATCAAGACAAAGTTTACGGAGGGAAAACAAGGAGGCTTTATTCACTAATGGACTGAGTCCAGAGAGCAAAGGGGTCTGAGAACATCAGCCACCAGCAGTGGTCTCACAGGCCATGGGCTATTTCTGAAAACTCATCCCATGGATTTATGCTTAGGATTATGCATCAGCAATGTGGGAGTACAACTGATATCAGAGCATCAAGCAAAGCAATGACGTTGGAGCTAGGTACAACAAGGATATCATATGATAAGGAATTACAATCATGGTTACATCAAGGTAAGTTGGGCACGGTTACTTCCCTGAAACCAGGGAATCTTGTGATGTTGTGTAAGAGCATGCACGAGTAAATTCTCAATCATCCATAACACTCTCCCTTTTGTTTCTGGAAGATATCAACCCAAACCCCACGCAATGCCCCTATCACCTCCTATCAGCCCTCATGCTTCCCCACCCTCCCCGCCTGGCTTGTACACATTGCTTTCACAAATACGGAGAAAAAGAGAGAGGCTAACATTCCAGGCTCCTCCAGCTCCTCAGTGGTGGAGTTTTCATGAGAACAAGCGTCTTGGGCAGGAGAGGTAGTACAGAGGCACTTATCTTGCATAGGCTGTGGCAGCTGTGACCCTAGTTCAAATCCCTGGCACCACAGTATGATCTTCTGAGCACAAAGACCTTGAACAGTGCACGGGGGATATGGCCTTAAATCCTCACTTCCCTCCTCTCTGTCTCCCTTTTCCCCCTTCCCCCAAGAACTCTAGGATTCCAGGGTTTGTGTTAGCATCTGGCACCTCTGGTGAAATGCAGTACAAAATGCGAAACAGGTTGTATGAACTCCTGCCCAACTTTCACCCACCATGTTGAAGGCTGTGATGTTGACGTAGTGTGATGGAAAGGTGCCAGGAGACTTCTCTCTCTAGTTCTGCGGTGATTCATGTCAATCCGGGGCTGTTTCAGGCTTTCTCTAGACCCTCCCCCTCTTCCCATGCTGGGGACGGTTCCTAAACTTCACAGATTCCACATTACTTTCTCACCCTGCCGAGTCTCTAAAGCCAAGAAGAAAGTCTGTGGAGCATAAATCTAGGTAATCATTCTAGTCACTGGCCTTGAAACACCACTTCCTTTACCGAAACACTTTCTGAAGAAAAGATGCCAGAAGCCATTTTTGAGTCAGGGGAAAAAAAAATTCACTTTGGTTCTTCGCATAGAGCGGGTACCTGGACAACCCCTTCCTAAAGCACTGCAGAGAAAAGCAGCACCCCCAACACATAGCTGGCCATAGACACTATCGATCACGGTATTTTCACAGTGGAGAAAATGAACAGGCTTGTGTTTAAATAATGTTCAGGGTGTGTTACGGATCGAGCCACCACCCTCCTTCCTGGGGAAATGCAAAGTTAGCTGTGGCCTTGTTGCAAACCTCAGAGAGGATGAAATGTCAGCTGTAACTGAATTTCCTGGCTTCATTCCACTTACCTCACCACTTTACTATTATCTAAGAAGACATTTTGGATATTAATATATTACATCTAAACACCATGCCTCACTCAGACATCATGCTACAAACAAACAGCTGAATTCTACAGCTGTTCCTGTTAGTAACAAAAAAGGAGTCTTAACATTTTTTTGAAAGGGGGGAAAGTCTGTTTATTCACAGATGTCTCCGGAGCCACGTTTATGGAGCTTGTCTATTAGCTCTCGTGAGTCAACGCTTAACTATACTTGTCGCTCCCATTCACACACACTCTGGTGTTAAGCAACCATTCCTTTCCGTCTCCCAAAAAAGACAGCAAAGAAAACAATGTTCACTGGGAGGAAGAGAAACTGAAATTCTTTTGGCTGTTCCTCTCAATCAAACCCTTGCAGGAACAGAAGTATTCACTGTGGTTTATACACTTGTCACTCAGAAAATAGTACCTAGAAATGCACGCGCCTTCCTATAATTTCACTTCTATTTAAGGAGCGGCACTGTATTAATAATGGCACTGGGCACAATAGGCAAAGCGACTGAACGGCATCCCGACAACGCTATGGATGAAAACTATTAAACAAAATCCATGCCCACCCCCCACCTTGTGTTCCTGGAAGACGCTGCTACTTCTGACCTTCGGGTCCACCTGGCTCCTTGGGGCGTACACAAGGCACCTGCTGAACTGAATCCTTTTTTTTTTTTTAGATTTTTATTAGTGAGACATCATGAGGTACAGTTGCAGACTTACAAATTTTTGTGCTTGCTGTGAACCTCATGCTGTGCACTGACACCTCAAACTCCCTAAAATGCAGTCCTTCAAGCTAGTCACATTTTCCACATTCTGTAGTTAAGGAAATGGAGAGCTTACACAAGCCGGCCCCAGTCAAACGGTCAGTTTCCAAACCAGGAATTTTGAATCAGTCAGCTTCAGAATACAATGGTCTTTTTTTTTTTCTTTTTGGGTCACACCTGGTGATGCACAGGGGTTACTTCTGGCTCTGCACTCAGGAATTACCCCTGGCGGTCCTCAGGGGACCATATGGGATGCTGGGAATCGAACCCAGGTCAGCCGCGTACAAGGCAAACACCCTACCCGTTGTGCTATTGCTCCAGCCCTTACAATGGTCATTCTTTTACAATCCTCAGGATATATTATGAATCTAGATAGGTTTTTATATTGGAGGAAAATGATCATGGAGGAAGTGTAACCATCACATCCTAATAAAAATCTCGATGTAAGATGGGTAATCCAAAACTGAAATGAAGGCATTACAAATGCCAAAAAAATGAAGTGCTCCAAGTGTGAACATTGAGGACAACAAATATATTCCATCTACTGCATTCTTGTGGTAGTCTATCCAAAGAAATGTGTCTTTTTATGAATCCAACCCATTACAAAATTTTCTTCTAACTCATCTATGAAAACCAAAAATGAAAGTAAAGAAAGAATTCATTTTCTCACCTATGAAATGGGAATATCTACTTAGTTCAACTCAAAGGCCATTCTGAGCAACTAAAGAGATAACACACGGGACCATTCTTTTCAAATATATCCAAACAAAGGCATTTCAATGAATTCACTCTAGCCATTAAGAGCAACTTCAATTAAAACTGATATTACATCAACACTTTGATCCTGACCACTGTTCTTAAGAACCAATACCACACATATATCCAAAGACTGGAAATAATCAGTGTTGGTGGAGTTGTGCTGAAAAGGAATGTCATCTGTTTGGCCTCTATGGAAAACAGTCTTGAGATTCTTCATAAAAGTTAGAGTGGAACTTCCATATGACCCAGAAAGTCTACTTCTGAGCATCTATCCCCCAAACACAAAAAAAGTAATTCAAAAAGATATGCGTACAGCTATACTCACTGCAGTGCTTACGACAACCATCAGGATATGGAGAAAGTCCAGATGTTCAATGGCAGATGAATGAATTAAGATGCTGTTGTATAAATACACAATAGAATACTATGCAGCTATAATTTGACCATTTGTTGCTACTTGGATAGAACAAGAGGGTATCATGTTAAGTGAAATAAGTCAGAGGGAGAAGGAAAAATACAGATGACCTCACTCATCTGTGGAATACAGAATAACAAGAGAACAAGCAGTATAAAATAATGTCACACTCTTAGATTTTTTTGGATTACAAAATAATTCTTAGGTTACCCAGCAGTGGGGGAAAGCAGGGAGGAAATGAAGAAGTGAACCAGAGGTAAACAGAGACAGTGGTGGAGAGTTTGGAGTTGGTGGGATGCATTGACTTTGTACATCAATACCATAATAGCACAGCAGTAGGGCGTTTGCCTTGCGCGTGGCTGGCCCTGTTGAGCCAGGTTTGATTCCTCCGGCCCTGTTGAGCCAGGTTTGATTCCTCCGCCCTCTCCAAGAGCCCGGCAAGATACCGAGAGTATCTCACCTGCACAGCAAAGCCTGGCAAGCTACCCTTGACATATTCGATATGCCAAACACAGTAACAAAAAGTCTCACAATGGAGACATTACTGGGCCAGCTTGAGCACATTGATATACAATGGGAGGACAGTGTTACAGTGCTACCATAAACATTAACGTTATTGTAACCATATCACCTAAACTAAAATGGAAAAATCAGTTGCAGAAAAAGTAACCAATGTCACAGAAAGAACCATACCTGTTTTCAAGGATATAAGCTTATAACTACAGTATAAAATGGCAAAAAAAATGGAACCTTGGTAAATATACATCAATAGAGTAATTGGGGAATAAATTTAACAATAAATCATATTATGCAGCCTGTAAGAATATGTTAGTCTTTACCAAAGAGTACTAAATGAAGAGATTTCAGCATGACTGTCTGAGATAAGCATGATATTAAAAACGTAGTATGTAGCCCAAAAGTCTTAGTGCACTTTTCAACCTAAATCATTTAAGATTAAATGCTACATGCTTACAAAGAACAATTTAAGTTATAACTTACATTTTAAAATACTGATACTTATTATTGAAGCTCAGTCAAACAGAAATGATTGCTGAGAAATTAAGAAAAAGAAATTAAGAGTAAAAATTATTAATCAAAATTTTAAAAAACTCAGTATAAAATATTTTTAAAAATCCAATGTTCTAATGTTTCTTTTCTATATATAGAACAATTATACTTTAGGGCCAGTAACTTAGCTGTCCTATGTTTAGGAATACCTGACAGAACTTGTTTCATTTGTATAAAACAAAACATGACCCTCCCAGCACTCTGCTTGTATAGATGCATGTGTGTGACTGAATATACATTTATACAACTGTACAAATGTAAGGGAAATATGGACAGATAAGGGGTGAGGGGAGTATGGGAAAAATGAGAGTGATTCAGGCAAAGAAGATAAAGTTCAAAACAAAGAAGGGGACTAACGGAATGTGTACATTATTGTCACACTTGCATATTTACAGAAAATCATTTGTATTACGTAGACATAAAATTACATCTCTTTTTGTTTTTAAAAGAAAGCCTGTGCTGAGTAGCCATGTAAGAGTCAAACTTCCTCCTAAGTGTGTCGAGCCCTCTGTTCTGTGGGAGTTGGAAGGACCACCACACTCTAAGCTGACTCCTGTAGATCACATCAGGCTGTTCACTGGCCTGGTGGTGGGAGCTTCAAAGCAGGTTCCAGCCCTTTGCTCATGGGCTTTAGAAGTTCTTTTCATTAATTTATTTTTGGCTCTTTTATCAGGGAGGAGCTACACCCAGCAGTGCTCAGGGGTTGCTCTTGACTGTGTGCTCAGGAATCACTTCTGCAGCGGCTTGGGGACCCTGTGGGGTGCCGGGGATTGAACCCAGGCTGGACATGTGCATAGCAAGTATCCTACCTGCTGTACTCTCTCCAGCCCCAATTTTATTTCTGGCTTTTTGGGGGCCAGTTGCTGGCAGCTCTCAAGGCTATTCCTGGCTCTGTGCTCATGAGTGAGCCCTGGCCGAACTCAGGGAACATTTTCAGTGCCAGGGATCAAAGTGGGGTGGGCCGCAAACCTCCTACCCTGTGAACTATCACTTCAGTCTCTGGAGTCCCTCTTATAACCAGTGGCTGTCTTTCAAAACTCTCATTTTCAGGGCCCAGCACTATAGCCTGGTGGATGCTGTAGACGGAGCCGTATCCTGAGTATGTCAGTTACTGCTGATAGCATTCTTCAGTTCCACAGGTAGATAATTTCAGTCACCTCTGCTATGAAATTCTTATTGATCTGGTAATTTGAGATTCAAAGATACCCTTCCCCCCTACCCTCAAGTAAAGTAAAGGCCCCCTCAATAAATTAAAAATGGGTATGTCCTGACAACCTCTAAATAAGCAATGTGCTTCCTTTCTGCAGGCCTGTCATATAATGACTCCCTCTTCTTTTCCTTTGCCTGGGAAACTCCTCTGCACTCTTCAAGTGGCAGCTCAAATGTCACCTTATCTATCAAGGTCTTCCCTCCTGCTCCCAGGCAGAACTGTTTCACCCTCAGCACGCCTACACAGGTGAGGATAGGCATCTCCTAGCAGTTTTCAGCCCGACTTTGATTACGGGTTTAGGTGCTGGGCTTCCCACTGGATTCCCAAGAGGGAGGCGTCTTCCTTATCTCTTCACCATTTCTCACCCTCACCATTTCTTGGCCCAGTGGCTAGTGTGCTACTTGGCACAGCACGGGCCTTCGATAAAAGAGTTCTATGATGGCACTGTGAGACCGAGAGTTTAATTAACTCCCAAGGTGACTAAGTAATAAGTCCACCAGGCAAGCGAATCAACACATGAATCTTCCACGCACGGGGGCCAAGAATCTCCAGCCTTAAATAGGGTGTAACTAAATCTCTATTAGGAAAGATGTTACGAATCATATGGGCGTGTCTTTAGTCTTGCTTTGCCTAATTAAGCAACAGCAGGAAAAAATCTCAAGTTCTGAAAAACCCATCCAAATGTTGGCTTTAAAGATAAAATCACACCTAAATGTAAGGTGCACTGGTGCCTTGCATGCACATACATTTCACGATTTTCATTACAGATTCAGACCAACTTTCACCTCCTAAGTGTGAGATGCAGAAATAATTAGGGTCGATGTTTGTATGACACTTGGATTGGTCTTTCTTTCTGAAATATTTTTATGATCGTGGTGTCAAGCAGTCTTTCCAAAGCTGATAATACTGATCTTTTACAAGGTGTTTCAATAGTGAGGAGGGGATGTGGAAGTTTCCATGCAACTGAGGATGGCACTTTTCTGTGTGCTTAAAGGAACTGAATTTCTGGGGGTGCCAGGGATATGTGAAAAAGGGGGCTGTAAGTCAAATAAGTGTGGAAACTTTTCTTGGTATAGACAGTCAGCAAATCAATCGACATAATATCTGCTTATACTGATTTCAAAGTGGGTCACCATTTATTGAATTTACACCTTAACTATGTTTCAGTTTACACCATAATCTGAAAATGTTGACTAGGTTGCTGCTGAAAGAAGATCCATAAAATTCTAATGTATTTAATGGCATGCATGCTGCTTATTATTTAGGATACATAGATTTAAGCGTGTTCAGGGTTTGAACAAAAACTGATAACAATTCTTGTCAATCCGAGTGAACAGTATCCCAATTAAGAAAAGGTCATTGTTTATTTGCTGCTCCTGCCTTCAGTGAAAGCAGGCAAAGCATTTGGGAAACCCATTTTCTGTAATCCCTAGTTGACAAGATTAAAGTGATGTTACTACAGAGACTTGTTTGTCTCAACAACTCATATCCATCAAATCCAAAGGTTCTTGGATTGTCTTTTATTATTTTTGTATTTTTACTTTTCAGCCACGCCTGTGAGTATTCTGGGTTTACTCCTGGCTCTGTGCTCAGGGCTCACTCCCGGTAGGGTTTGGGGTACCAAGTAAGTTGCTGGAGATTGAACACTGCTGATTGTGCACAAGGCAACTAACTGCCTTATCCACTGTAACATCTTTCCGGTCCTCTTGAATTGTCTTTAATCAAGGATGTTTGATTGACTTCTCTTCACTGACAAAATTTGACAGGGTAGTTAATGAGTGGTGGCTAGACTTCATCCCAGCAATTCACATCATCAATTAAGCAATTAAGCATGTATACCTCACTGTCTCTCACAGAAGTTTCCAAGAGTCTAAATTCCGTGTGGTCTCAGGGGAAACAAACAACACTGAACTGTGAGAGGTGGCAGAGGATGTCTTCTCTCCGTGTCTGTGAGAAGGCTGCCAATTTATTTTGGCCCGCATCACGTGTACTGCCATTTCTTCCCTTTTTGCCTGTCTTTCTGAAATTATAAAGGGCTCTCAAGAGTTGTTTATATGAAATCAAGCACCCTGACCCACAGGCAAGGTATTCCGGGAACTGCTGAAATAGCAAGCAAGATAATGATATCATTTTAGAAAGTGCCAGGCAAGAAAGCTCTGATTAACCACTGAAGCATGCTCAGTGGAGCTATTCGTAAATAGAACGAATGTCATTTTAATATCTCCTTTTTTATCTAGGTTCCCCCTTCCTGGTATGCTATTATTACGACTATTTCCTCTTTAGATAGTTGCACATAAGGAAGGCTGTTTGATGTACGGGAGTAAAAGTACTTTTCTGAGAGGGGAAGAAAAGATGTGTTTACAGAGATACAGAGAAGCCGCTGAATCTCATCCAATATTTGTGTGCAATCTCAGTCCTTTGCATGACTTCCCTGCCTCTGCCCCTTTGCATTCCCTGCCTAACACTCAGCCTGACCGGCTTTCGAGTGCTGGCTCATTCTCCATGAGCAATGCAAGTAGTAGTAAGAAGAGCGGGTTCCTGGTGGAAAGTGGGAGGACCATGTGAAGCTTTCAGAAAGGGATGGCTTCAGGGAAGGTGAGACAAGGCTTCCTGACACAAGGTGAATCCCCAGGGGGCACATCTGTCTTCTGACACTCCTTAGGAAACCCTTCCAAACTCCACCTGTTCCAAGGCACTTCAAGAAACATCAGCTCAGACTTGCAGGAGCTGGAACTCTGACAGTTGTTCAGGGTATGGGTAAGGTTGCTGGGAACAGAGCTGGTGATATTTACAAGGGATGCCAACCCTTTCTCAATGTTGGGGCCATATGCCCCCATGTGCCTCTCTTCACCTGTGGATAAATAAAAACCTATACACATGTGTGTGCAGAGAATCAGGGAGTGTGTTCGCTTTGTGATTTGTGGCACTAGAGGGTAAACTTTTCAGAGATCACAGGAGTGAAGAGTGCCCAATTAGCAACCAGAAGCTGAATGTCAACTGGTATGAATGGTATGTATCTGGGCAGTTTTCCAAACCCCACGCCACGGCGCCCTATCAGGATGAGTGCTGTAAACAAGCGGGCATGTGTGCACGGGGGCCCGATAAGCCGGGAGGGAAGAGAGAGACATGTAGCAGCCGCCCAGCCTGAGGAAACATGCAGAGCCTGGTGGGTTCCCACTACAGCCAATGACAGCTGCGGCAGAAAAACTTATGGGCTGGTGAGCAGTTCTGGTGATTCTTTGGCTTTTGACACATTTCATGCCTGTTTCAGGGGATCAGGAACTAAACTCTCCAGTTTTGTGTTTTGGGGCCCACACCTGACAGTGCTCAGGGATCATTTCTGGTGGGACTTGGGGGAACTATATAATACTGGGGTGCTGGGGATCAAACCCAGGTTGGACACATGCAAGGCACAGCTTTACCTGCTGTACTATCTCCCTCCCAGCCTCTAGACTCTCCACTTTTAAATTTATCCTAATCGCACTACTAAAATTGCTTTACGAATATTCAATGTGAAAATATGCAAAGGTACATTAAGTAAATATAATAAAAAGGTCAGCTATAAGTATGTAAAGCTAAACTGTAAAGCATATAAATACATTTAAAAATAAATATAAAATACCATTAAAATGTAACACTGGATGTTTTGTCTCTCGGTGGTGGAATTATATGTGATTACCACCCCCCCCATACCCACCCCGCCCTGCCCTTTACACTTTACAATGTGTCTGAAAATGAAACTGCTTGGTTTTGTAGCCAAGAAGATAAGTGATTTAATTAAGAAATATCCCATGAATAATCTAGGGATGGATTACCTGGGTTGAGGAAGGCCGGAAAGGCATAAAATAGAACCATTCATAATGCTCATAAAATGTTCATGTGAATTTAACACCAAGTTCACACATAATAGTATCTTCTAGCATTTAAACTCAAAGAGAATGTCGGCCATATCTAATTCTATGCAATGTTTGGCTCAACTAAAAATGAAGAGAAGATGGAATTTTTATGATTATGCAAATATAACTGGTTCTGTTCACTATGGTAGCCAGTTTGAAAAATTCCATAGTATTACTGGTGCTGGCATAGGAACATAGAGAATGAGAGCAGAAATCTTTTCTCGCCTTCTCAAACCACAAGACATCAGTAGGCTGCTTTCTGTAGAGCATATAAATCCATGGGGAAGAGTCCCTTTCATATTTAAAGCACCAGAATTTTTCCTGCTATAGACCATTTTATTATCACATCATTCCTAAAGATTTAGCTGAGCATGTTATTTCCGCATTAATTCAATTACTAGACTCACCCTGAAGTTAATATAAAATAGGGACACAGTTTTTATTTTTTCACTTAACAAAACCAAGTCCATAGTCCAGAGTCAAACCACTGAAATAACAGTAGGAGACCCCAGAATGCACTTCCCAATGGTTCTCTCAAAATGAAACCCTTGAAGTCATTCTCAGGATGTACCTTGGTATCTAAAAATAGCAGGTTTTTTTTAATACAGTAGATACAAGAAGACACAAATGACACTGTTTCAAGTTGATGCTCTTAACTAAAAATTTAAAAAGCAACACATAAATTTGGCCCAACTGAGTCAGATCTGTCCAAGGTTACCATGAAATAGGTAGGCAAATGTAACCTTCCAGGTGCTTTATAAACTGAAACAGAGCAAGCACATTTGGGAACTCTCCTGGGCTCCCCTTCCCCATTCCTGCCCCATCATGGTGGGCACCCTTTACCCAGTGCTCCTCAGATGCTGAGAGCCAAGTGTGCTATGGACAAGAGATAAAATCTCCTCAAAGAAGCCCTTGGAGGAAGGCACTTATCCCATGTTTGAAGTTCAGTGTAGGTAAAGGTTGAGAGTTTGCTTAAGGTCTCACATCTCCTCTACAGTAGGCCTGGGGTGTAAGTCCAGGTCTGATAAAACCCAGGTGTGAACTACTTTTTGTTGGTTGGTTGGTTGGTTTGCTTTGGGGCCACACCCAACAGTGCTCAGGGATGACTCCTGTCTGTGCTCAAGGATCATTCTTTATTTTTATTTTTATTTTTTTATAGAATCACTTTGAGATAGACCCTTACAAAGCTGTTTATGATTAGATTTCAGTCACACAGTATTCCAACACCCATTCCTCTACCAGTGTACATTTCGCAGCACCACTGTCCCCAGGTTCCCTTTCATAACACCCGAACACCCCTACTTCCCAGTCTGCCTCTGTGACAGGGGCCTTTCTTCTCTCTGTCTTTGTATCTCTCTATCTCTGTCTCCCTCTCTCTCTCTTTCCTTTTGGGCACTGAGGTTTGCAATAGTGACTCGGGGTGGGGGGATGCGACATTGACACTGACAGGTTATCAAGTATGTCCCTTTACCTACTTTTAATACTCAGATCTTTCCCAGCATGATCATTCCCAGCTATTATTGTCATACTGGCCCCTTCCCTATATTACTTACCATCTGCCCCCCCCCACCCCACACACATTTGTGGTGCTGGGGGAACCATATGTGGTGCCAAGGATTGAATCTGGGTTGGCTGCATACAAGGCAAGTAAGTGCCCTGCCCACTGTACCATCATTCCAACCCCAGGATGGGTGTGGACTTTTAAGGACAGGACCAGGCAGGTAATTAATGAAGTGCAAGATAGAATAGAGAGAAGGGGTTAATAACCAGATTAAAAACTCAGAAAACTCGACAACATATAATCCTACTTATAAAAAAAAAAACAGGCTTAAGAGTGAACAGCCGCAACTCCAAAGACAGATGAGAGACAGATGGTCAACAGGCACATGGAACAAGTACACATTGTCACTTACTTCCAGGTAAGTGCCAAATCCAAACTACAATCAGGCATCCCCTCACCTGGGTGAGAACTATCGCAAAAAACGCCAGAGAGGGCATGGGAAAAAAGGATGATTCATACACTGTGGTAGGAACAGTTAACGAGAAGCTTTCTCAAAACAACAGAACCTATTTCCATAGGATCCAGCTATTTCACTCCTAGGCTCCTATCCAAAAGAATATAAAAACACACCCTTGAAAAAAATATACATGCTCCCCCTGTCCATTTTCATTGCCGTTTTATCCATTATAAATAGCTTAGATACAGGGCTGGAGCGATAGCACAGCGGTAGGGTGTTTGCCTTGCTCGCAGCCAACATGGCCGACCTGAGTTCGATTCCTCCGCCCCTCTCAGAGAGCCTGGCAAGCTACCGAGAGTATCTCGCCCACACGGCAGAGCCTGGCAAGCTACCTGTGATATATTCGATATGCCAAACACAGTAACAGCAAAGTCTCCAATGGAGACGTTACTGGGTCCGCTCGAGTAAATCGATGATCAACGGGAGGGCCTTTACCTTACCTTTACAGAAAAAACTCAGTGTCTAATGATGGATGGGCTGTAGTTTATGTAATGAAATACTATTAAGCTCTAATAAAGAATGAAACCTAGCCATCTGCAACAATACAAATGTAACTGGAAGAGGCCCAGCTACAGCAAAGTCAATCAGGGAAAGAAAAAACAAATACTGGATAATTTCACTCCTATGTGGGACATAAAGAAACCAAGCAAGAGAACAGACAAAAACAAATATTTGGATTCTGACGGTAGAAGTGAGATTACCAGAGAGGGAGTAGTGGGGAGGGAAGGCGGGAGGGATCCCAGTGAATGTTGGTGGAGAGCTATTTACTCTGGTAGTGCACATGGTGTCACTGAGCACAGCTGAAGAGGTGTGAAGCCGCCCTCCTAAAACAGTGTAGTACACCATCATCTTTGATAAACATAACCAAGCCTGAGTTTGTTGGTCTTCCAACAAATCATAGTTGGTCTTCCCCTATACTCGGCACTATGATTTTTTTTTAAAAGAAAAGATAACAGATTCTGCCACAAAACCCTCTGCAGGGAAACCAGAATCATTTGCTAAAGCAGTAATTCAAGTCTCTTGCTGAGAACATTGCAATCCTGAGGCTTGGGTGTGGTCACCTGAGAGATCTGGAGGAAACCTAGAGGCAACATGTACCGAATTTTCTATTGCACAATAGAATCTGCCCGTGGAAAGCACCCCCTAAACGGAAGTATCTGTCAAAGTAAAAATAAACTCAGTCAAGAACAGCATCTGAAAAATATACTGGGAGTAGGACGCATATTTATTTCATTTGCTATGGTACATGCATGCATTCTGGTTTTCTTTTTTGTTCTATGCCAAAGGAAAAGAAACAAGGCTCTTGACTTTGGGGCCTATTCTACAAAGCTCTGACAGGAACTAACATCCATCCTGTAGTAATAAAGAGCAGGCTGTTGAGGCTAGGGACAGTGTACAGCAGATAAGGGACCTGCCTTGCATACTCCTAACCCGAGTTCTATCTCAGCACCTTGTATGGTTCCCAGAGCCCTGAAAAGAGAAAAATTCTTGAGTGCAGAGCCAGGAGTAAGACCTAAGGAGTGAGGAACTGCAGGGCATGGCCCCCAAACCAAAATTAAAGAGTGTGGGGTGCCCCAGGGTGCTTAGGGAGTTGCTTCTGGGAGTTCTACTTTGGCCAACTCGTGAGGCCCTCAGAAGACAGGTTTGCTGAGAACACAACTTGGCACAAAAAGAAACCTAGCCTATTTGGTCACACAGCAAGGGCTCATCCCACCCAAAGTTACAGAAGCCAGACTGATACTAATCAGTTTACACTGAGAAATATAATTACCCAGGGAAGTATAATACTAGCACCAGACTGTAACTTAAAAAAGAGAAACACAAAACACTAAACTACTATTTATTGATCAGAATCTTTCTTATGCACCTACCCTCCTTTCCTCCTTCTCTCTCACTCTCCCTCCCTCATCCCTCCCTCTCTTCCAACAGAGGTGGGGAGTGCACTCCCCGTGGTGTGCTCAAAGAACCATGCAGTGATGCTAGGGATCAAACCCAAAGCAAAGCACGAGGCTCCAGCCCTTTGAGCTCTCTCCCCTAACTCTAGTGGTTTTAACTCTCACAACCAACACTTGGGAGTTTCTTTTGTGTACACGTTCAAGCTGAGGAGCGTAAAATCTAGGAAGTTTTTGAATCAGAGGAACAGCAGTTTCCATGGGAGGCCAGGCACCCCAAAGCTAAATAAAGCCAGGAATCTATCTCACTGTTGGGGAAAAGTTCAGAAGGTCCATAATTTATACTTTGATTGAAAGGCTCAGAAGAGACTGACAAGTAAGCCCAGTAACCTAATGCTGGACATTGGCTTCTAGCTGTCAAGTGGTTGTGATAATCAAGGGCATCTCTGCCAATGAAGGATCCCTAATTCCTCTTGGTGGCTGCCACACAGACCAGGAACCAGCTGTGTGCTTCTATATTAACATGTTATAATTACCTAAATCTTAAGTTTTCTCTCTATTCTCTTTTGGTTCTTGGGCTACAGCTGGCAATGCTCAGGGCTTACTCCTAGCTCTGTGCTCAGGAATCACCTCTGCAGGTACAGGTGACAACGTGGGGTACCAGGGATCTAAACCAGGTTGGCCACATGCAAGGCAAAGACCCCATCCCCTAACTCTCTCTCTGGCCAAAAAACATTGTTTTCTAAGCCTTTTACTACGTTTTTATGGGATATTAAAAAATGGCAGACAAACCACGGATTTGCCTGAATTTGTTTGAATTATCTCTTGGAAATTTTTACATGTAGCTATTCTCAGTTATTTTTATGTTCATGCCTTAGAGTTTCGGTTTCAAGGGTATTTTCTACCATTGTTCTTTGAAATTCAAATTCTGAGGGTATTTTTTATTGGTTCCAGAGCACTAATTCATGTTTGTCTATTAAAAGTACACATGTATGACACAAATTATGTGCTATACTGCAAACTCATTCATGACTAGAAACACGATAACTTGTAAATCTGCCTCAGTAAGCTAAGTAGAATACAACTAATGAAATTTTGTACTATACTTTTCTGTTCCTAATGAAAATTTTAATATACCTACTTTGCACTACTAATCTAGTTCAAACAACTCTGAACTAGAATTGTTACTTTCACGTTAAAAAAACTGTAATTAGGACTGGCAATACTAAAACCGGAAGGCTACAAAACAGGTGTTAACAAAAGAAATAAAACAAAATAATTAAAACAAGACCAATTTCTAAAGGCTAGTTCTGAACATTTTGCCTGCTTTTGACTTTGAATTGAGAACTTGGCATGGAGAATAAATTATTAGTAGTGGACAATTCATAGAAATTTTGAGTGTAAGTATGATTTTGGACTACAAAGAGAACTTTTTTTACAATGTCTTTAAAGAATGTATTTGAAACAGAAATTGAGAGTAAATGGAGTAAACGGTTGTAAAGCGCACATGGAGATATTTATATTGAAGAGTCAAAAATAATTTTAAACCCATCGACAAAAGTGCAATTTGGAAAAAAATAATGTAGGCAAGCACCATGGATCTCTTGAAAGGCATATCTAAGGCATCCAAAAATTGGTGATGTGACAGTTTTTTGGGTTTTTTTTTTTGCTTTTATTTAGCAGAGGATATTTTTTTAAATGAAGGATAGTAAAATTCAATAAAGTAAATAACTGAGTCACATGAAGAGCAAAAATCCATTCATTTCTTAAATTTTTTGTTTTCATCCATTCATTTTAAACTGGATGGGTGGGCTGGTGACTTAATTCTTTATCTTCCTGCCCAAAGCAGGGAAGTACTGAAGTGCTTTCCTAATCTCTCCTCTATTTGCTGAGCAATAAGGCGCTTGCTTCAAACTGGTTAATGCACTAACCCATATGAGAAGTTGCTCAGGCAGGACAATGTTCTTGCACACTGAAGATACAAGAGCAAGAGAAGTGAGGTGGGAGAAATGCTATGTGTGTGCTCAAGTCTGGCCCTCCGTTTCCTCAATGCAAGATCTGTCGATGAACTCAGAACACCCTTTAAGCCCTAACCCCTCAACCAGTGGAGATCCCAAATAAGGAAGAGCTATTTCTCATGGTGCTTTACATTGCCATTGCATATAGCTACGAGACATTTTCAGGCCTTGAACAAATGCTCATTCATCACTAAAGCATGACTCACTCCTATTTCTGCTAATAAGAGGATTTTGTCATCAAACACAAACATTTATTGAACATTTACTATGCACAGAACACTCATTGTCGACCACAGAGATGCAGTGTCTACAACAAAACATTCTAAGTTCCTGTTGCATGTCAGACTGCAGAATGGAGATAAAATGTGCTCATTTTTCTTACCTACCCTCCCCATGACAGGCTGGGTATAGCAAAGTCTATGTAATGCTAGAGTGTCACTATAGCTCTTAGAGATAATCTGGTTTACTGGTTTCTTTTTTCTTCCTTTTTCTTTAGGCCATACCAAGCAGTGCTCAGGGCTAACTCCTGGCTCTGTACTCAGGGATCATTCCAAGCATGCTTGGGGGAACATAGGGGGTGCCAGGGACCAAGTCTGGGTTAGCCACATGCAAAGCAAGCGCCTTACCTGCTGCATTATCACTTTGGCCCATTTGTTCACTGATTTCTTTGTGTGCTGAACCCACAGAGAATCTAGTGTAACAGGTATGAACCACAAAAGTGTATATTATGTGTATTTGATATTAGACTCAATTCCAATCATGATCCAGATACTGCATCCCCAGGGCTGATTCAGGCTATGTGACCAAGGTAAGAAATCCTCAATTTACTCCCATTTCTTCACTGTACATATGCACCAAGTTTCAAGCAGGTGATGTGCTTGGTCGGAATTCCATAGCAGAAACCATGAAAAGTGTTAATGGGCTGAAATTGAAAATAAAGCATATACATTTTTATAAAATATATATATATGTATATATATATTCCTGAAATCTCAAACTCATTCTTTTCTTCTGAAGTCAGGCTTATTGTAGGATGAAGTGATAGCATAGTGGGTAGGGTGTTTGCCTTGCAAGCGGCTGATCGGGTTGACCTGGGTTCAATTCCTCCTCCCCTCTCGGAGAGCCCGGCAAGCTACCAAGAGTATCTCACCCATATGGCAAAGCCTGGCAAGCTACCTGTGACATATTCAATATGCCAAACACAGTAACAACAAGTCTCACAATAGAGACATTACTGGGCCCGCTCAAGCAAATCGATGAACAACAGGAGGACAGTGCTATACAGTGCAGGAAAGGTGAAGGAGAAATGTTTTGGAGTATTATAATTTTCCTTCGTCCTGGAGTGATAGCACAGCGGGTAGGGTGTTTGCCTTGCACACAGCTGACCTGGGTTTGATTCCTCTGTCTCCTTTGGAGAGCCTGGCAAGCTGCCGAGAGTATCCCGCTCATACGGCAGAGCCTGGCAAGCTCTCCGTGGCATATTCGATATGCCAAAAACAGTAACAACAAGTCTCACAATGGAGATGCTACTAGTGCCCGCTTGAGCAAATTGATGAACAATGGGAGGACAGTGCTACAGTGCTACACTTTTCCTTCATCCCAGAATTTTAAGTTTCTTAGGCCAGTTTTATTTTGCTCTTAGGTGAGGTCCACTCATGGTTCAGCACAATCATGGTTTAGCCATGAGTCTTTTTTGTGGGTTTGCTTCAATAAATAAATAAAACCTGCTTAACCAGGGAGACAAGTGGTGAGTACATGGTAGAAACAGTTTTAGAGAACCCTACCTACCCTGAGTGATAGTACAGTGGGTAGGGCACTTGCCTTTCATGTGGCCCACCTGGGTTCCATTCCTTCCCTCCCATATGGTTCCGCAAGCTCTGCCAAGGGTGATCTCTAGCACACAGCTAGGAGTAAGCCCTGAGCACCGCTCAGAGTGTGGCCTCCAAACAAACAAACGAAAAAAAAGAACTCTCACCTGAATTCTCAAGAACTCTGTGGTGGCCTCATAAAGAGACATTTAAGAATAAGTTTGTATCATAGACTGCTCCTTTATTTACAACACAGGTAGTCAACTAAAGGCTTAGAAGGAAAAGCTCCAAATCTGAATAAAAATCTAGGACAGTATTCTTGGTGAGGTGTTCAGTTCCTTGAGTTTTTGTACTATATCTTTCCATATTCTTCTGGCATAGAATCTCATTGAAGAGATCTGCCCATCTTATGGGCTTTCCAAGTTCCTTTTTTCAAAATCTTGCTGTTTTCAATATTTCGTCTTTATCTTTAGATTTTGTCATTTTGAGTAAAATGTGTCCTGGAATTTCCCTATTTGAGTCTATTTTCACTGAGACCCTTTGGGTCTCTTGGATCTTGGTACCTGTAATCCTCAACTCTAGACCCTGATTTCTTTAACTATTGTTAAATAGTTATAGAAAACTACACAGCGCTCCACAGATAAGTGACAACTCAGGAAACTCATAGATTTGAAGCCAGTTTTGCAAGAAGTGTTAAAGGGCTCCTTTAAAGGATAGGAGAAACTTCCCATCAGGAGGTATTAAATATGGCATTCACTAACAGTGCATATGGTTGTCCTTTACCAGATTAATTAATGTTAAAAAGGTATAGCAATTAATCATCACAAATTGACTTTTAATGATGTATCTTCTAAGAGTTCTATTTGCCATTCTTTTAAGTTTTGTTGGAGCAAGCAGTATGAAATATGTTTGCTATTTACCTGCCAGGAGAAAGTTGGGGGTGGCAGGAACCCTAGGACCTTGGAGGTGGGGATGGTATTGCAACATTGTATGCCTGAAACAATTCTATGATGAACAACTTTGTAAACCACTGTGTCTTAATCAAAAATAAATAAGAAGCAAAATTTCCAGAGACTAGCTTCAATAATCAGATAGAACTAATTTACAACTGCATTATGTTGTTTATTTGCAAATGGCCTGTTCTTCCAATAATGAAAATATTCATATCGCATTTGCGTTTAGTTCGGCAAATTCCTGTAACGTATTTAACATTCAACAAATACTCTGCCTATGAAGCAATGTGACAATAAAAATGAGTAAGGATTTTAGAGTCATTTGTCCAAATTCAATACTGAATCTTGGCGTTGAGGAGGTAGTTCAAAAGGCGGGGGTGCATTCCTTGCATATGCCAGACCCAGGTTTAATCTCTGGCACCACATGGTCCCCTGAAAAAAACCAGGAGCCATGGCCCCCGCCCACCACCAAATTAAATAAATATGTGATACTGGGCTTAGTGTTTGTCAACTTTGACTCCCCCGCTTCCCCCATGTATAAATCTAGAATAACACCACTTTTACTTTGCCAAGTCTGTAAAAATTAGCAATGACAACCTATTGTAAAAGGAGCCAGTCAATACCTGGCAAACATTAGACATTCGCTAAAAGAGTAACAGCTAAAATATTGATGATAAAACATCTAAAACGAAAAACTTCATCCTAGGTTTTTCTCTACAATCTGTATTTGTAACATCTAAATCAGTGTCAATCAGTGTCAAGTGAGCAATACTGGGGATGCTGAACATCTGGGGAGGGCGGCGGTAGCAACCTTGGGTGCCATAGGGGTTGTGCTCCCTGTTTGTTAAAGAAGGAAAATTTCCAGCGAGGCACTGAGTGTTTGCGATTTTTTTTTACCCCCTAAAAAGGGGACAGTAGTTTGGAAACCTCTGATCTAAATCAGCTTTTCTCAACTGGGGATACAAGCTCTGTGGAGCCCCAGAATATTCCAAGACAACACCAGTGAAAATCATGTAAATGGGGCCTGCCACATTAGAGCAAAAGACCCAGCAGAAGGACAAGGGTCCAAGGCGAGAGAAAGGTTAAGAAATAATGATCTAAATTAACATAATTATTTTTTAAAGAGATGGTATTTTATTTTGAAATATTAAGTTAAAATCTATGACCGCTAAAGCACAGCGGTAGGGCGTTTGCCTTGCACGCAGCCAACATGGCCGACCCGAGTTCGATTCCTCCGCCCCTCTCGGAGAGCCCGGCAAGCTACCGAGAGTATCTCGCCCGCACGGCAGAGCCTGGCAAGCTCCCCGTGACGTATTCGATATGCCAGACACAGTAACAACAAAAGTCTCCAATGGAGACGTTACTGGGCCTGCTCGAGCAAATCGATGAACAATGGGAGGGCCTTTACCTTTACCTTTATCTTTACAAAAGTACCACTATCAGAAAAATTTGTAACCAAAAATAAATCTATAATACCACTGATGAGTTTTAAGTCATTAGATAACATGATTGTTTCATAGAAACTATCTAAAACCACAAGTGAGTATTATAAAACAGCAGGTTCTTAACACCAAGTATAGACTGAGATCTTAAATATTGTGGTTCAGTAGTAAAGTGTTTTTATTCTACCTACCAAGTTTTCAGACTGCACCTACTTACCCTGTTCAAATTGCTGTAACTATCTTTTTCATGAGAAACTTCTTTAAATCACTTTCGGGAGCCAAAAATTCATGGGAATTTTTTTCCTGAGTCCCTTTTCTTAGAATAAACCTATTCAGTAACTGGCAACTCTAAATAATTTTCAGCAGTTCTAAATGTAGAGAATTTATGACTTCTTACTGTAATTGAAAAGGAACATACAAAGCAATTACTTAGTCACTTATAAAAGCCCACGTTCTACTTTTGAAGCAATGACTAACCTGATAGGAGAGAAGACTCTTTATAATTAAATACTCAAGTCTAGCCATTTGAGATAAGCACAGCAGGTTACATAATTGTCCTCTTCACTCTCAATATCCCATCCCCTCTCTTGCATGCATATCATTTTTCTGTAATAGAACATGTAGCCAAAATAAGTTACTATACTATAGGAAATCATGTTAACCACAAGCTCAGTATTTTGGCTATGAGTAAATCCCCACTACTTTTATGTCATGATTTCTTAAAGACAAAAGGTGCATATTTATATTAGAAAGAAAATTCCCTTGAGAATATATTAGTTTTTTTTTTAAAAAAAGAGACAATCAGTTTAAGGCATTTATTTTCACGTACAGACATGTGTTGATGAAAAAGTATCCCTAGAGCCATCATAGGATGGGATTCTCAAACTCAGGTGTCTGAAAACCTTGCTCAGTGCTCTATGATGAATACTGCTCAGGAGTGCTGCAATAGGGGGCTAGATACAGAATACAGTGGGTAGGATGTTTGCCTTGTGAGTGTCTGACCTGGGTTCAATCCTGAGCACCCCATATAGTTCCCTGAAACCTGCCAGTAGTGAGCACAGAGCCAGAAGTAAGCCCTGAGTATAGCTGGGTGTGAACACCACAAAAATAAATAAATAAGTAAATAAATAAACACACAGTTGTGCTGGAAATATGTGGGTGCATTCACATGAAGCCATGTGATGACTCCGGAAGTATGAGAAAAAGACACGTTGAGTTACTTCAGGGTTATGGTGACTAAGAAGGGAAGATCCCTTTGTCGTGTTCTTTTCCATCAGCTGAATATAATCCTACATCTCAAAAGATGGCATTATGGGTTGAATAATGGCCCCTCCTATTCATACGTTGAAGTCGAACACTCATAGTCAGAAAGCAATGGAAACAGTTTCATCCTTACAGATAAAATTCATTAAGAGTTCAGGTTAGACTAGATGGACCCCGGGTCAGTATAACTGGTATCATTACAAGAAAAACCATCTGGACAGAGACAAAACTCGAGGGAAATGATAGGAGAGAGAAAACAGGCCTCTGTAAGACAGGGAGAGGGGTCTGGGATGGATCCTTCCCCTCACTGTTCTGGGAAGGAACGGAGCCTGCCAACACTTTGATCTTGGACTTCGAGTTTCCCCAACCATGAAACAAGAAATGTCTGTTACTTAAGGAACTCAGCTCGTGATCCTTTCTTTAGGCAGGCTAGAAACCTAATGCTAAGACTGGAAGATGAAAAGGGGGTGAATTCAGGACTTCTGAACAACTGCTGAGTAAAAACAGTTCACCAGCCAGAAAGACATACATTGGATCAATAGCATGGTGAGGAAGGAGACATTTAGTGGGTCATAATCTAGTACACTGATGTTTTATTTGTTAAAGCAGTGAAAATACCCAATAGAAGATATCATTAAGTAATTTAACTGTCAAATATTTTAAAAGTTATTTTACATAAAATTACACAAAAAGAAAAATCAATGAAAAACCGAGTTTACATAAAGGTATTTTGGGGAGATTCCCCCAAGTCCCTCACAGACAACAAATTTACTCTTCTCTGCCAATAGAAATAGACTTTCCAAAAGAATCTTAAATAACTCACAATGTCGAGGTTGCTGCACATAGTTTAAATCCTAGTTTTTTAAACTACGGGTTACAATTCCATAAAGGGCTAGGTAACTGCATGTCATGGGTTGGGATGAGGGTGGGAATCATAAAAAACTTGGCCACAGTCAAAGTTTTCTGGACACACAAGGATCAAAATTAATTAAAAGTCGAGTGCATAATAAATCTGAGGTGTTTCTGCCAATGTTTACCCATGTTGCATTTATTTCTTTGTATTGGGGGGCAGGGTTAGGTCACACCTGGCTATGCTAAGGGCTCTGTGCTCAGACAGTTTGGGGGACCATATATGGTACCAGGGATTGAAATGGTGTTGGTAGTGTACAAGGTGAGCACACTACCTGATATAACCCCTGTGATATCATTCTGCACTTTATGATGTATTTCCTGAGTGAAAGGGGTCGCAACAGAACAGATTTAAGGATCCCTGGTTAAAATGTGCTGTAATTCACTTAAAATTTTCTTTCACAAATTCAGAGGCGCATTTCTCCCAAGTGTGAAACCTTTACCTTGGGTACTAATGATGGGAATACAGTAAAATGGGATCTCAGCTTTCCCCAAAGTTCGCCACTGATCATATTTCTTCATCAATTTCAAGAGAAGCCACCTGGTCTCAGAAGTAAAGCGAAAAAAAAACATGCTTCCTTTATGACTGAGGCACTAATGTGCAATCAATACAACACCTTTCCCTTTTTTCTTGCTCGAAGGAAAAGGACAGATGTTGATTCAAAATACCTCAAAAGCTGAGCTGGCAGCTGGAGTCCCGTGTTTGTAGAAAAGTGAGGATAATTCAGCTTGAGCTCAGAGCTCAATTTAGGTCACAGCATCTGGATTCAAAACATGTGCGAAGCAGCAGCAAGACTCCAGGTCCTGACTGATCCCAGACTGAGGCCACTCGCCAGCATGATTCCTTAAGGAAGCCAGCCACTTAAGGCAGGGAGCAGGAGGGGAGCATCCCCAAAGAACGTAGGAAGACCTGGCCACCATCACCCCATTCCAAAGTGTTGGTAACCGGTGGTTGCCACATGCTAGAGGGGCTCAGAAGGGCAAGGCAACTTGAGAATGACACTCACAGTCCCTTCCCCAGCTCTGTCACTGCCAGACACCACTGCTGACAATGACTACATTCCTGGAGCAGCTATAATTCAGATCAGACACCGGGAATCTGGTAATAAATGAAAAGCTTTGGTGAAGGCTTGAGAGATAGCATAGCAAGTGAAGTGTTGCTTGCCTTGAACTCAGCTGAACTCAGCGCCATCCATCCCCCCCCCAAGTCCCACCAGGTGTGACCCCTGAGCACAGAGCCAGGAGTAAGCTCTGGGCACTGCCGGGTGTGGCCCCAAAACAAAATAAAAATAATAAAATGGAAAACCTTTATAAATAAAAGGAGCACACATTCCCTGCTGAGATCTGTGTCTAACTTTGCTTTGTTTCAAAGAAGGAAACTGGGGCAAGGGAAGGGGGGGAAAATAAACCCTTTTCTTTTTTTCTCGGGGAGGAGAAATCATCGTCACAATCATTTTAATAGGGGCTCCATCAAGAAGTCTTAAGAGAGAGGAAACCAGGAGCATGAAATCTTCCTGGGCTGAGGCTAATCTCCATCAGCATTCACCTTGCTCCTGCTTAATTTTCCTTGCACGTGATATATCCAAACACTGGTGATTCTGGAACGAGAGATTTTTATGGGACAGGAGGAAAAAAAAAGAAGTGTCTCCACTGCTTCTCCTCACCTTCCCCCCTCCTCCAAGGTCTCTTTTACCCTCTCTCCTTCTTGTCTCTTTGTTGTGAATGTCAGGGCTGTCAGTGTCACAGTCTGACATGATTAGTGTTTCTGACATTACACCAAGAAGCAGACAGAGCCAGGGAGCAGGGGGAGGGAAGGAGGGAGGGCAGCCATTGAAAGAAGGCAAAGGAGAAAGCAGCCCAGCCTGGAGGTGCCTTGATCACAGGGCGGCTTCTAAGTCACCCTGGATTTCTCACATTTATCCAATTAGTCCATTCTCCTGCTCCCAGGCAGATCCCTAAGGTGCAGATCGAGTGTCTGGGATCAAAGTCTGTGGCTCTAATGACAGCGAAGACGGAACTGGTGATTCAGCAGATTCTCGGGCGGGCTGTGAAGTGTAACAATTGGAGCACTTTGGGATGAGAGCACCAGTTCATTTCGAGTATCGATTCGCTGCACTTTGTCACTCTAATGATGTTATCTCATTAAAAGAGATAAATGTCCCGCTGTTCTTCCAGGAGCATCTGCTTCTTCCTCTTCTCTCTTTTTCAACAGCACGGCTCTCAGCAGCAGCGCATTAAAATCAAATTGAAATCCAATGCAAGACTTGGCGACCGAGCTGCTTACCGAGGCTTCTTTCTAATTGCTTTTTTCCTTCTTCTCCACGCCCCTCCTCCACCCTTCCCCCCAACAACCATCCATAGAAACGAGCAGTCTGAAGAAACAGATGTGGAAAGAAATCGTAATAGCAAGCATTGACTGGGACCCTACACCATCTCCACATTTAACTCACTCCTACCGCAACTTGCTCAGGTAAGTACAACCACTGCAAAAGAAGAAGTAGAATCTGAGCAGTGAAGGCACTAGCCCAAGATGACACAGAGAATGAGACACCATGCTCGAAATTGCACAAGGGTCCATCCTATGCAAATATACTTTTTTTTCCATTTCCATTTTTATTCGTGGAACAAATAAGTATGATTGCAACTTGATTAGAATAGGTGAAAAGATGTAAAAGAAGGTGGCAATTATTCTCCAGCCTGCTAGCACCCAGGAACATAATGCCATAGGCTGTGCGATGGTTTTGTTTCAACAAATTTCTTATTAAATAAAAAAGGTAGCAATTTTCCATAATGAATGTTTTATACATTATTCCTTTGTGTATCAGGCCTCTAAAGTACACATTATTAAAGTCTATTAAAGTCTGTATTTAGCAGCATTACTAATGTGCCTTTGGGGAAATTATTACAATGAAACAGCACCAGTCTTTCACAAAATTTCAATTGTTTAATATTCCTCCTCTGATCTTCAATACATGTGCCTATTTTTAGCATAACCAGACCTCATCCAAAATGCCATAATCCCAGCCGAGAGCTGTCACAACAAATTGTTTATGGGCTGGATTTAAGAACTAACAGGAGATGCGGATATAGCTAATTTCACCCACAAGTTTCCCCCCGTAAGTGGATGCAGTTTTCCTACTGTTCTAGCAAACAGGTGCTCTGTGATCACATAATTAACTTGCTTATATTTTTACCTAGTTCAGACCAAACCTTTCAAGAAAATGCCATTTTATTAAAGTCTGAAGGTTAAGTAAAAAAGATATAATACTAGTCCGAGAAAAAAGAAAACTGAATAAACAAACCAGAGAAACATACTGATTAATCCAATCTAATGTTCATACCAAAACCTGAACATCATCATTTATGAGGGACTATAAATATGTCTTCTCAACAAACAAAATAAGGAATTTATGCAGATTCTGTAGTTTCCATGTAGTCTAATAGACAGCTCTCCCCTATTTACCATTTTCATTCATTTTTATCACAGAGTACGAGGCTTTAAAAAAAAACAAAACCGATGAGGGATCTATATCCAAAAGTCCAAGACACATCTGTGAGGCATATTTTATGGAGACAAAAGATGATGGAAGCTGGACAAAGCATTAGCAGGCAGCTATGTGTTGTAAGACCTCTATGTCACAAAAAGGGAGGAACAAATGAAATTCAAAGTATCAGATCCTCAAATGAATAAACTGGATTAGAAGCAATCTGTCAGCTATCTACTTCCTCTCATGCAGAGCGATCCCACTATTTGAAATGAGAGGCCCACAAAATTAGGCAAATCAAGTTGATTGCTAACATTCTAAACATGGACACGCCACAGATTAACTAAGCAACTAAACAGTCATGTTTCCAATCAACAATTAACTAAATAGGATGTAACTTAATTGTACCCATTAAGACCTACTAATTGAGAGGAAAAGGGCAGAACTGAGGCCCGAAAAGGAAGAACAGAAGCATTCCTCTATTTGGTTCACAAAGAATAAAATGTGCTGGCCCCTTTGTTACAAGGACCTGGTTGCCACCAGCACACACACACAGAAAGGTCAGAGCTCACATCTCACATTCAAAGAACCTGTCTAAATATGCTGCAGGCTTAGTTCAAATGGTGATGCAGAATGAGAATCCACCAGCATTAAGTCCACATTCAATTAAAGGCACCACACACACAAAAAGCCAAATATTGTTTGAACCAAGAAAATCCTAGGAATGCTTCTGTAAATTCTTTAGAAACATGGAGAGAGAGTACAAGGGTAAAGAGCTTGCCCGGCACACAGCTAACGGGGGTTTGATGCCTGGTACTCTATAGGTCCCTCTGCACTGTCAGGAATGATCCCCAAACACAGAGCCAAAAGGAAGTCCTGAGCCCAAACCAAAAATGAAAAGGAAAATATGAAGGAGGACCAGAGAGACAGGACGGGTGGTAAGACATTTGTCTTGCATGTGGCTGTGAGGTTTGCAACCTGGTTCAAACCCCCAGGCACCATATAGAGTCCAACAGCTTCTGAACATGCACAAGGGGTGACCCAACCCCCCAGGAACAGGAATTAACATTCCAAAATTTACTATCACAATGTGTGAAAAGTGGCAGAGTAGGGTGTCCGCTTCCCCCCCCTCCCATAGGAAATCTGAGATCAGTAAATAACCACATTTTAAGGCGCTCAACACGACTGACGATGAGTCCTTTCAGATCTGAAATTATCTGAGAGCCATGTCAAAACATACTGCCTCTCCTTTCCTGGAGCCATTATGATCTTAAACTCCACGTCCAGCCGGGATTCTCCAACGTCCTAAACAGGACTGGGACTTGTTTCAGCAGGTCATGCCACCGTCACCCTCCAGCCAAGGCACAGCCCTGGCCACACAAATCCTCTGGGGGTGGTCCTGGTGCTGCGCTGCTCCTGAGTTTCAGGACCTTTGGAGCTGTGAGGCATCTGAGAACCATATTCTCAGTACCAAATAGTTCATTCCGTTTTTGAAAGTGCTGGACTTTTTCATGGAGATTGAAAGGCAGGCAAGCGCCACCCCTGCCCTGCAGGTCATGCCCTGAGCCGGGGAGAACCATGTGATGGGCAAGCAACTGACCTGGCCAAGGGAAAGAAGGAGAAGTCTTGGGACCGAATACAAGCACTGGGGCTGATTCCGTAGCAGAAGAGACGATATTAAGAAATAACCCGACAGAACTAATCTCCAAGAGACACCCAACTGCTGAATCGTCCCCCAGTAGGTAGAGTAATCTCCAGGCTGAAAACTCTGAGGTCTTTTTGGAATGAGGGCAGCTGATTCCCTGCCATGCTGAAAGGCCCAGCAGCCCCCACCCATATCCAACATTCCTGGCATGTAAACAGCCCAGCTCCACAATGTCACAAAAAAACAATCTCAAAGAGACGCCAAGCTTCACAGCTCTGGGAGCACATACAGCACACGTGGCCAAGTGACACCTCCAAATTTCACAGGACTGAAGACCTAGTTCAGACACAGCAAATTTGATGGGGGGAGTTGCATAGAGGCCCACTAAGCTCAATGAGTGAAAACAGTAACACAGAAGGCTCAACCAGCAACGACCAGCACCGACCAGCTCAGTAAATCCTCAGACAATGACAATTTACACTATTTGTGAGATACAACAATTTACACTAATTTTCTTTTACTGAACTAGTTTTTGATAATTTTATTTGACAATTTTTGTAATGAGAAATGTAAAGCATGTTATTCTGTGTATGCTACGAGGAAAGGCTTGGCTCCCCAAGGGGAACAGGACACTGGTGGAAGGAAGGCTACACTGGTAGTGGGATTGGGATTGGAACATCAAATGCCTGAAATAACTGTATTATGAGCAACTTTGTAAATCTTGGTGTTTAAATAAAGTTTAAAAAACGAAGAAACAAAGTATACTCTACTACTGAAAATAATAATTCTACAAAATACAGGAAGCAATTCTCAAATAGCAGGTATTATGTTTTATGTGTATTTACACGGACAAAGGAACATGCATATATTCAGTGATTCCTTATAAACTTGTCCTCTTTGTAAATTAGGCCTCTTCGAACTTTACGCTGAGTTGTCCATCTTAGTTTTATTTTAAGTCTGCACTCTGCACTTCTTAGGAGGGAATTAAGTTCCTGTTTTCTTTCTAAAAACTCACTGACTTCCGGGGCCGGAGCAATAGTACAGCAGGTAGGGCGTTTGCCTTGCACGCAGTCGACCCGAATTCAATCCCCAGCATCCTCTATGGTCTTCCAGCACCACCAGGAGTAATTCCTGAGTGTAGGGCCAGGCCAAGAGTGGCCCCTGAGCATTGCTGGGTGTGACCCAAAAAGCAAAAACAAAAACAACAATAACAACCAAAAAACCTCACTAATTTCCTAGTGTGAAGGATGTGGAAAAGATTGAAGGTCTAACTTCACCATTTCCATACACTCCACGTTCAAAGGATTTTAACTGTCCTGGGACACAGGTGCTACACAGGCCTTATGCCAACAATAGTCCATTTACAACCTCAGAAAGGCTATAAAAACAGTGTTTTTGAAACAAGGACTAAAGGCAATTTTTCCTTAAAAATGTAGGAAGTGGAGAGAGATGTGCCTCAGTGCATACTGCTCAGGGCCCAGCGTCCTCTGAGAGAGAAGCTGTTAACCAGCAGCCCAAGACACAGCTCAGCTGAGTGGTTGTCAGGCTCTAATCTCCTCACATGCTTACATACTACTTACATACAGAACCCAGAGGGCTCCTGCTCATTCTGCTATTGTTTCCTTCTGTCATTTACAAACGGAAACTGAACTCAAACCACATAGCTCAACAACCATCACAGGAATCATGTCACTGCATCTACTGGCACTCTTAAAAACCTGTGCAGTATACCTGAGATCAAGCAAGGACCTCATTCTGGCATAGTTAGAAGTGTTCTTGGTTTAATGTTCATCATGTAATTCAGCACAGTACACAGTAGAGCATGCGCTGGATAAACGTGAGTAGGGGAAACTGATGTATAATCAATCGAGTAGAGTTATCCATATGCCTGTGTTGGGTGGAAAGTCTGGAATAAAGACCTGTGAATGTCATTGCCTCGTTTTGAGGTGTTTCCAAGTAGGAAAACTTTGAAATGAAGGAAGAAGCTAATTTTCAGTTTTACTTTGACAGTGGAATATTAATCTGATTATAAAGGGGAAACTGCCTCAAATCCGGTACAGCAGGATATGGTGTTGAATATGGAAAGCAGTCAGAAAAAATTCTTTTTGCAGACATTAGGTAAAACAGTGGCATCTCTATCCACCAGCAGAGATAAAATACACTACTTCATTTGATGCTATGAAAATTGTCCAAAGCAACAACAATTGGATCTGGTCTTATTTGAACCTAACAACAAAGGAAGTTTCTTAAAAGGATTCCTTTCCACTGTTGGAGAAAGAAGAATATTTTGTATTATAAGAGAAAAATCAATTATTTTTCAATCAGATGGAATGTCCTCAAAAATCAAGGAGAGAACTGCATATATATACTCCTACAAAAAGAGTGATGCTGAGGGAAGGAGTTTTTTAAATTTTAAGATTAATGCCAGGAAGAGATTGAAATTTTAACTGATTTATTAATCATTTTATTGATCATAAAATATTATATACAATATTATGGAATTCAGGGGTTTAGTTTTGCCTCTATATAAAAGTCACCACATCCACCACCATTCCACTACTAAAATACCCTTTTATCCATTCCTCTACCCTCTTCCCCTTCCTTTTAGTCACCATGGTAGTTTCCTCCAAATCTAGGAGTTAGTTTTACTGTTCTTGATAGTCTGCTTGTTGTATTCATATTCCACGTATGAGTGAAACCATCTGGTAATCATTTTTTACTTTCTTATTTCATTCAACGTAATAACCTCAAGGTTTATCCATTTTGTGTCAAAGGGCACAATTTTATCTTTTTTAAAGACAAAGTAGTACTCCATTGAGAACATATACCATAGCATCTCTATCTCTTCAAAGACCAATGTCCACTCATAATAAATCGGTATTTTGACTAGAGTGAATAATATTGTGAACAAAAATGTGCAAATATCTTTTCCAATTAGAGTTTTTGTGCCCTTTGGATAAATGCCTAGGAGTGGTATAATTGGGTAATATTGATTTTTCTATCCATTTTTCTACTACTATTACTACAACTACTACAACATATATTATTGTACTTATTACTATACCACACCTGGATGTACTTTGTATTTTGCTGGCTCTGTGCTCAGAAGACCATATGTAGTTCTGTGTATAAGACAGAATTGGCTGCAAATAAGGCAGGCACCTTAACCCTTGTACTATCTCTTCAGCCCCGTTTTTATGTTTTCAAGCAATCTCGTTGCTTTTTAAAATAGATACTATACAAATTTACATTCCCACCAGCAGTAGGCCAGTAGAAGATGTACAGGCTTTGTTTTTCTCCACATCCTCACCAAAATTTGTGTTTCCAATTATTTTGATATAGGTCATTCTCACCAATGTGAGGTGATTTCTATGTTTGTGTTTCTCTGATATTTTTCTTTTGCTTTTAAGGATACACCAGCAGTGCTTAGAAGTTCCTCCCGGCTAGGTTCTCAGAGGTGATTCCTTGAAGAGCTCAGGGAACTACTTCGGTGCATGGTCTTGAACCTGGAACTCTGTGTGCAATCTCCAACCTATTGACCTATCTCTCTGGCCCTTCACTATAGTTCTGATACATGTTTCTCTAACGAGTTGTTAAGGCTGCTGTCATGTGTCTGTGAACCACTTTAATATAAGTACCTATTCAAGTCCTCAGGCAGTTTTTCAAATTGAAGTAATATTTGTCTATAGCATTATGTACATTCCAAGCATACATTATTAATTATCATTTTTAGGTAACGTACAACAAAATTTTTGATATTTATATTTTAAAAATATTGTAGATTAGGTAACATGATTATAATAAAGCTACCTTTATGGTTTTGATATCTATACATATATATATATTTTGCTTTTTGGGTCACACCCAGTGATGCACAGGGGTTACTCCTGGCTCATGAACTCAGGAATCACTCCTGGAGGTGTGCTCAGGGGACCATATGGATGCTGGGAAATGAACTGGGTCAGCGGCATGCAAGGCAAATGCCCTATCCGCTGTGCCATGGCTCAAGCCCCAGTTTTGATATATATATTGCAACTCACCAAAATGCATAAGCTCCTCTACCAATGTCACTTTTAGTTTGCCTTTTCCTCTGTCCTACCATCCCTGCTCTGCTTATTTTATTAGATTGATCACTTTCTTTCTTCTGTATTTGGGATGGGGGGGGTGGTAGTAAACACCAAGCAGTGCTCAGGGGTTACTCCTGGGTCTGAGCTCAAGTAGCACTACTGGTGATGCTTGGGGTGTCAGGGGTCACACATGAATCTGCTGCATGCTGCCTTGCCCATTGCACTATCTCTCTGGCCCAACTGTACACGCTGGGTATCAGACCAACACAGACACTAGCTTCATGGACCAGCACTAGGTTCACTCTCAGAAATGCGGCCTAGAAGACCCTTTGTTTCTTTTTTCTGCCAGCAACTAATATACCAGTGTCCTAGCAGGCTGAAGACCAGATCTGAACCCCTTTTTTGGTGTGCCTTCAGACCCTGAGAGAGAAAACTCACTGAGTGTGAGGAATGAATGCCCTACTTGGCAGACAACAGTTCACTGATTAGCAGGTTAGCCCTGTTGAGTGAGACAAATTGCCAATCTCTTCTGGCATGGGGTGATTCTTGTCATTTCTAGAGGAATCCTCTGAATGATCCTAAAGAGAAGTGTCAATGTCTGCCTATAACCCTAACTGACCTGGCACTTCATGCTAAGAACAGCGGGCTCTGAAGTTGCTGGGGCCACTCCACCATCCTGACACCACCCTAATTAAAGTGTCCCATCAGCTGGCTAGGGACAGGGAAGAAAGGAAATTATGACAGTGTCTATCCAAGGAAGGCACAAGGCCACAATTCAAGTATTTCCAACTTTCTAGGAACAAATTGACTTCAAAATATCAAGTGCACCTACAAAGATACCCTCAACACTATAAGCTATATAGTGTAACTGATGAGGTGATTATCTTCAATTTCATTTATGCTGAGATCTATTTCCACCCACCCCACTCCCCAAAGGATAGACTATACTTTGTTCTATGCCAATAAAACCCTAGAAAAATGCTCACTGATAAACATCATGCTTCATCACTACTTTAATGCAACATACAGCATTCACTGGACCTCGCCAGCCAAAATTAACTTCCCAAGCAACGGACACACCTACTGAGACACTTGCAATTCTGAAGGAGTCTGGTTCCCAGCTGTGTGTCAAGAGCCAACTCATGACATCAGGCCTTGAGCTGCTTCTGGAGAAACTTAGGGTAGGGCTATCATGACAAACTGGGCTTGCCAAACAGATTTCCCAAGAACAGTCTCAGCTTTTCAGAACATGACCAAACTCCAAATAATGGAAACCAAGGTTTGCTATGGCTCTGATAATGAAGCTCCACCCTCTCCCCCATATCAATCATGACCTTGAGTCAAAAAACCTGCCCAATTTCCAGTAATTGCCAAAGCTCACATCTCATAAATTAAAGTGAAGGCTGGGGAGCAAGTGTCCAGACCAAAGCTTCTCCTCTACTTGCCTCAGCTGACTGAAAACCTCACTAAATTCAGTGTTTCCTTTTTCTTGCTCTCTTCGGAAAGGGAAAAGCAACCTCCCCATGAGACGGTACCTAAGACTCTTATGAAAAGGCTAATGAATGGCTACGGCAAAAATAACCTCTATAAAGGGGTTCTTAGCAAAAGGATTTCCATAGGCCAAATGGGTTTCCTAAAGGCCAGGAGTTCCAGAATGCTTTTAAAGATAATGGTCTTAAATACCAATCCATCCCAAATTATTGTTTAGCACCTTCAAACCCACAAAGTGGTAAGTTACCTTTCTCCCAGAAAAGTATAAAATCCTTCAGTCGTTCTCAGAATCAACCCTTCTGCTCCTCCCCTGAGTTCCTATCTGACATTTCCCAGTGCTGTAGTAGTTCTCAACCAGGGGTGTTTTGTTATTTCTTCCCACCACCCTGCCATTGGGGATATGGGACGATGTGTAGAGACATTTTTGGTTGAGAGAGGTTGAGAGTTAATGTTTAACACTATTAAACATCCTCCAGCCTCTCACTACAAAGAATTACCTGCTCTCACTCGGTCAGTAGTGGGAAATTCTGCTCCAGCTCTATAAAATCCTCTGCGGTTCCTGAAATATGTCCAGCTTTCTTACATGCTTCTGAGCCTATGTAGAGGCTGTCTTCTGTAACGTGGAATGGCCATGCCCTACTTCCGTCCAAGAAATTATTTGTCATCCAAGATCAAATTCATATTACCACCAACTCTGTCCTATCTTCTGCTGATCCCCCAAGCTTTCCATCCCTTGTTTGATGCTGCTGGAGTTTCTGATACATACCACGTTAAAACACTGGTCATGCTGTCTCCAAATTATGTCACCTACTAAAGGTCAGACCCTAAACCTCTATCATTGCTTATTCTGAGAGTGCCCATCCGATTCAACCCACACTCCCTAAACCAACCAGGGAATAAATGGACATGTTGTGGGTGTATCTAGGACTCTTACAACAGTGTCAAAGTGACAAAAGTGTCCCCAACCACAGTAATAAATATTCATGAAATGCTCACAACATGGACAGGCATAATATTAAGCATCAGTGGACTTATTAGCTCGTTGTTCCTTACAACAACTCATGAGGTGGGTACCATTATTATCAGCATTTTATATATGGAAAAACTGAGATACACAGAAGTGAAATCACTTGTCTAAGGTCATCAAAGTTAGCACACGGAAGGGCTGATATTTAGATTAAGCTGGTCTGATTCCAAAGTGTCAACCTTCCAAAACCCAGGTCCAGGCAGCAGTACTGATGTGAAACAACCAATGTTTCAAATGTTCAAAGATCCAACAAGCACAAGAAATACCTTCTACAACTATACAAACATCCAGAGGTCACCAGCACCTGGGGCTGTAAACATTGCTTGCTGGGTTCACGCAACTCTTCAGCTTCTAGAAGGAGAAGCAACCTCCTCACACCTTACAGAAAACATTATATATTCGAGAAAAACCATGGTACCACCCAAGTACTACCAGGGCTGACTTAAGGTATCTCTTACTTTGTTCATGCTGCATGGAGTGGAGCAAGGGATCAGACATGTCACAATGCAATGCAGCTTGAAGAGTCTCCTCGTTCCCGTTGATGTCACTTCCAGAAGCAGACAGCTGCACTGAGGACACAAATAAAGAGAAATTTCGTCAGCTGGAAGGCACAGAACAGTCCTATGCCCAATGTGACTTTCTACTAGGATCGCAAAGGTGCATGTTTAAGACATCCAATATGGTAACCACTAACCAGAGGTGTCTACTGGGTATCTGAAATGTGGCTAGTGCAACCAAGGGTAGGTTTTTTTTTTGTTTTATGAGCCTAATAAAACTTTATTAGCTAATTAAACTTACATGTAAATAGCCACATATGAATAATGGCTACCCTGCTGGACAGCACAGTCAAAACAAAAGTCTTGAGGGCCTAGACAATGGGCATGCCAGTGGACAAGGGAAAGCTGGATATTCACAGGGATAGGAAAACTCATTCAATCATAAACTCCTTCTGAACACTTACGAGTTGCTCGGTCCTGAGAATATAATGATCAATAAACCAGAAAGCTCAGCTACTTAAAAGTTAAAGTTCAGACTTTGGCCTCTTTAGGAAGGGAGCGGGTCTAGCATGTGAGTAGGACCTACTATATGCCAGACCTCAAAGCCTAGCCCTGATGTCTAAGAAATAAACAGGCAGGGCTCTGCTGGCCTAAGCACAGCATGGCCATGGCTTGAGAAAGAGAACTCGGCAGAGTCCTGCACCAAGTGGTATATGACAGAGAATTCAGGAAGTCAGTTTTCCACAGGCCAAATGTACCAGATGATCTAGCTCCACCTCTGATGGAATATATATTCATAATATTATCCATAATATTGGTTCCTTAGTAACGTGTAAAATTTGCTTGCTTGAACTATAAAATAAAATAGTTACAATACCATTGCTGAACTTTGTCAAATATTAAGAAAAATAGATAGTATCTTTGACTACTTAACTAGATCGGGAGGCTTTTATTTTGTTTCTTTGTTTTAGGGACCACACCCAGAAGTGCTCCAGCTTACTCCTACCTGACTCTGTGTTCTGGGATCATTTCTGGCTGGATCAGGGGACTATATGGGATATATGGATTGCTGGGGATCGAACCTGCGTCAGCAGCACACAAGCCAAGCGCCCTACCCATTGTCCTGCTATAGTATCACTCTGGCCCCAGCTTTTCCTTTTATTTTTATACATTTTTTAAATTGAATCACAGTGAGACACACAGTTACAAAGTTGATCATGATTTGGTTTCAGTCCTATACAATGTTTCAACACCCACCTCTTCCCCAGTGTTCAGTTCCCACCACCAAAGTCCCTGGTTTCCCTCCTGCTTTCCCCCACTTTCTGCCTGCCTCGATGCCAGGTACTTTCCCTCCCTCCCTTCCTCTCTCCCTCTCCATATTATGGTTTGCAATACAGACACTTAGAGGTTATCCTGTTTGTTCCTTTACCTATTTTCAGCACACAGTTCTTGTCCAGAGTGATCACTTCTGACTATTACTGTCATAGTGGTCCCTTCTCTATCCTAACCGCCCTTCGCCCCACACATACTTGTGGCAAGCTTCCAGCCACTGACCAGTCCTTTTGGCCCCCGTTTTTCCTAGTCTTGGACATCAGTCTCATACTATTTTTTTTTATATCCCACAAATGAGTGCAGTCATTCTACACAATGGAATATTACACAGCTGTTAGGGAAATTGAAGTCAAGAAATTTGCTTACAAATGGATGGACATGGAGAGTAGTATGCTCAGTGAAATGAGTCAGAAGGAGAGGGAAGATACAGCGTTTCCTTTTTAAAATGTGTTTGTAGATGAACTGGAAAAGGGGGGAAATTATTGTCAGGTTCCTTAAAATCACGTTATTTAAATTTTTCAGGCAGTATCAAAGGAGAATATATACATCTGAATTTTTTGAAAAGGCTAGAATTTTGGTGTGGCTGGAGCGATAGCACAGCGAGGAGGGCGTTTGCATGCAGCTGACCCGGGCTTGATTCCCAGCATCCCATATGGTCCCCTGAGCACTGCCAGGAGTAATTCCTAAGTGCAGGAGCCAGGAGTAACTCCTGTGCGTCACTGGGTGTGAACCCCCCCCAAAAAAGCAAAAAAATAAATAAATAAAAGACAAGACTAGAATTGGAGATAAAGTTGAATTGTTTCATTATTAAATGCATTATTATTATTTTAAAACTACAATATAGGGGATTGGAGCAATAGCACAACGGGTAGGGCATTTGCCTTACACGCAGTCGACCTGGGTTTGATTCCCAGCATCCCATATGGTCCCCTGAGCACTGCCAGAAGTGATTCCTGAGTGCATGAGCCAGGAGTAACCCCTGTGCATTGTCGGGTATGACCCCCCCCCAAAAAAAACCCCCCAAAAAACCACAACTACAATATAAGGACATTATAAAAAAATGTTTAAGAGGAAAAGGGGAAAACACAAAAAAGTACTAGCCCCACTGTCTGCTATAATACCTTTATGTCTTAGGATCAGTCTTTGACTATTGAGAATGACATGAGGCCATGGTACAACTGTGGAGTTGATGATACAGGGAAGTTGGGGGCTTCACATTCCCTTTATTAACATCTTTGTGATGAAAATAATTTTGAAACTTATGCTTTGAAACTTATGCTTTAAAAGAGATAAACTCCTCCATACACATTGCTATTCTGTGAGAATAATATTAAATTCCTTTTACAAGTCAGAAGATAGGGAGAGGAAATTACAGATCACTCCCTGGCTATTTGAGACATAGATTCCAAAGAAAACACCACATTCAGTCATAGCAATAACATATTTTAACAATGATGTACAACATAAAGAGACCCTAGAATTCCAATTCTGCAGCCTAAATAGATCCAAACATTCCCATGTGTACATGATGTCTGGGTAATCATCACTTCAAAGTTGAGAGTGTTTGAATATCTAATTATAATCAAACTTACAGTGACCCTCCGAAAATGTTGTATATAACTTTTACTTCTTGAACTTGCAGAGGCAGATACTTGTGACTTTCTGAGGTCTAAAGGAGAACTCTAGATGTTGTGTCCTTTTGAATTCTCACTACTTAAAAACTAGGATCAAGCACTTTACTGAGAAGCTTGTCCAGATGTCTTGCAGAGACGCTGAAAGTCACTATTCCATTCAAATGTACACACTGGTATCAACACAGGAAAGGTGGCCACAGAAGATAATAACAAACAGACAAGGATCCATGAACACAATTTCCCCAAGGAACTCCACCCAGCTCCAATCAGAGCACAGCCCCCCTTCTCCTAGAACTTGGGGGTACAGTTTGCAACAACTTAATCCAGACTCTGTGCCCCCATTCCCACGTATTTTCCTGACATCTTCATCTACAAGAAAATCAGACTAAAAACTTCTCATGGGAAATAAATACAATCACATAGAAGGTTCTTAATATTATGATTTTTTCCTTTGTTCTCACAGAGCCAAAGATGACATAGCCCTTTTATCATTGCAAATTACCCTAACGTTTTTTTAATGAAAGAAAAATCTTTGAACGTTGAGTATTTTAAATCTTTTGTAAAATACGATTGAGATTATCATATGGCTGCACAGTGCTCAGAACTGTAGACGGCACTTTCATATTAACACTCTCATTTAGTAAGAAAATCAATCATCTAAGGGGTTGTTTTCCAAATTAGAAAAGCAGATGCAGAGAGAAAAAAGAATTATTCTTAGCCACGCTATAACAGGTGGTAGGCCCTGGACTAGAAGTCACTTCCTTTTAAGATCTTACAGAATTAAAATCTGTACAAAACCACAAATAGAAAACATTAAAGTCCCCCCCACCCCCAATCGGTCTATCTCCCTCTCCATTGCGCCTTCCAGAATACCTTCTCCACCACCACCACCCTTAACAGAGAACACCTCGGCCAACAGATGACTGTTTTAGAAACTGGGTCAGTTCACTTTGGATAATACCAAAAGACTGGCCTTGTTTTATCAAGGACTTTCAATCTTCTTTCAAAGAGAAGGATTCTGGGTATCCTGAAGCAATGGTGTATCAAGAAGCTCAGAGAAATCCAGTTGTGTTTTGTTTGGGTTTGTTTTAAAAGTGAGACTGCATCCTAAATAAAAAAAGCATCAGCAGAAACAATACTGTAGTGCAAGTCAGGAAGGTTCCTTTTTAATTCTAGTTTGAATGGTTCCTTTTCATTGTTCAAGAAATTGATCTGACCCCAAAATACAAATCCCTTCCATAGGTGTCTTGAAAAAGTCAATCCCATAAAATCCAGCTTCTAACTCTCCCTCAGCGGACCCTAAAAATATCTGTCTGATGAGTATCTACGCCTGTGGGGTCTATTTGAGGCACCTAAAGGGTTAAATGAAACACAATTCATATTTTCAGGCAGGTAAGTGGGAAGGTGAAAAGGAGGTACGCATCACAAAGAAGAAACATGAATGAAAAGAAAAGGTGAAAGTGCCATTGAAGGAGAAAAACAAATGTGTAGGTGTGAAGACAGACACCTAGGGAGAGGCTCAGTGATGTCACCCAGAGCGGCTCACCAGCCAGATCCTCACTGCAAAAGGGAGAGAGAGATCCAGCTTCTTGTGACAGAGACATTCTTGGGCTCCTCAAGGATCCAACACTCTTGTGACCCAGGTGGCAGCAAGTGGGAGTTGGAGTGTCATTCAGACCTGGCCTACCTTTTTGACCACTATTTATTTACCATCAGCCTCCACCCACCCCAGAGAAGAGTTCATTTCACCTGGATCACTTTAATGTGGAATAGAGATATAGGCCAATTTGAATTTATTATCCTTACTCTAATGAGAAGCTTAAATGCAAGAAAGGACTAGTGGTTTATAAGTGTGCCTGTTCTGGGTCCTTGGAGATGCAACTAATACTTATTGCCAATACAGAATGGAATTTGATGAGTTGGGCTTCTCAGGGCACTCCACTCTCCTCATGCCTTATAAGTGGGTCACTCTAGAAGCTTCCTGAAATATATCTCAGAGTTGGCAGGGCTCAACTCAAGCACTGCTATAGCACAGAGGCCAACAGGAGCCAGCAGGTACCTCTTCCGCTGTTCAAGAACTTTCTGGATCTTAGATATTACATACCTTGGGCACGTCTATGAAATGCCTCGAGTTCAAAAGTCTCAGAGAGCTGGAGCAGAGAGCCCAAGAGCATGTGGGGAAGGAGCGAGTGAAATAAGAAAAAGGGATGACAGGGAAAAAAATGAAAGGAAGAAAAGAGAAGGCAAGATGACGAGATTGGGGAAAAAATGGTTTCAACCCAGGAGCTAGCAGCTTGAGAAACCAGATGAACAAATGAGAGAAATATCCCGACCATTTTTTTCTGGGTTAGAGTATTTCACACGCCTCTAAAATTGAATTCTGACAACATTCAGGTGGAATTCTTGTGTAAGACTAGATAAATGTCAGACCTGGCTAGTAAAGACAGTCCACAACTGGGGCTGGTGCTAGAAAAATGGTATCCAAGGGCACAGCAACAAACAGAAAGACCCCCGCCTCCTGCCAAATGCATCCGCGCCTTCGAGTTGCCAGCTCCTTCCTATCTTCTTGAAGATGAGACAGGGACCAGGGCAGAGTTGACTTTGGGGCGTCCTGCGAGTTGTCCGCCGCCCTCAAAATGACAGCAGCCATGTGGCTGCAGTTCTTCAGGACCTTCAAGTTCTGACCACCCCATGTCTGGGCAGCCAACGCACCCCAGTCAACTGCTTCTACATAAAGAACCTAGATGACATTTGGCACTCTTTCCTGCCCTTTTGGGCACACCAAGGAAAATAGCCAGCCCAAGAGAGAATGAGAGCATTTGTCCCCGGGGTACCATCACAAGGCTTCTTCCCCACAAAAAAGAAGTGAGGCAATCACTACTGGAAACCACTATTCTGAAATGTTACCTAGCATCTGGGTATAGTTGGCGCATCAGAGAACTGGGATAAGAAGGGGGAAATGAGAAGATTATCCATTAGAAAGGAGACAAACTACCAGTAACATGGAAAGATTGCTGTGTGAGCTGGAGGCGCATGCACAGTGCTCAGGAAGGAGCCAAGAGCACCCAGTGGTAAAGGGGTTCTTGTGGTCAGATGGTGACCCTGATACATGTGCCAGGGGTTTCCTGTGCCTTGTCAAATCGTAAGACAGGGTTTCTGAATTTTAAGGTTCAGGGCTATCACTCTCAAAAAAATTGTTTAAAGGTTAATCTCAGTGATTTAGGACTAAAGCATTGTATAGCTTACTTCTCTCACCTAGGTGACTAAACTAGGGGGTGCCAACTCACAAGCTTACTGGAGTTAAGAAATAAAGAGATGGTTATAGCACTAACCACAATAGCCAAAATATGGAGACAACGCAAGTGCCCAAGAACAGATGACTGGATAAAGTCATCGAGGATATGGAACATATACGTAATGGTTGTAAGATAAAACAAAAAATCATGAAATTTTTCACTGTGCGAATGAACATGCTGAGCGAAGTGAGTCAGAAGGAGAGGAACAGAATGATCTTCCACGTATGGAGGATATAAAGAGGCATAATAAGGAAATAAATGCCAAAGGCAACAGAAACGGACAATTGGTCTTCAGTGGAAAACTTATCATGGTGGAGAAGAGAACAGGACAATGGTGGAGGGAAGTGAACATGTTGGTGGAGGGTGAGGTGCTGGACTGTTATATGCATGAAAATGTACAATTAACAGTGTTCTAAATTATAAAAAAAAACAACGAAATGAGATGCTGGGGTCTTGGGTTGGATCCCTGGTGCTCTGGTCCCCTGAGCACCACCAAACGTCATTGTAATGCACTGCCAAAAGTGGCACTCAACTTTGCATCTCCAGGAAAGCAAGACCAAACACATGCTCTCAGAACTTCTAGTATTCAAGAGTCAGCAGATGAAGAGATTATATAAAACCCTTTGTTTTGTTTTGTTTTGTCTTTTTCAATGTTGGCAATCATGATCATTCCTTGGAAGTTTCATGAAGGTTAGATTTACTGGATGAGTCTGGATGTTCTACTGTGTCCCTTAATGTCAACTGAGGGCATTATTTTCTTTGTTCTCTTAAATCCAAGCTGTCTCTGAGTCTCTCTGGGGTTTACTGAGCTTAGTAAACTGGGGAAGGAAGAGAAAAGTCGGGCTCCAGAGTCAACTTAGTCTTTTCAGCACGATGATACCTTCTTAACCTTCTCTGAGTCTCTATTCCTTCATCCATAAAATTGGGGAATTCTGTACCTCCTACGACGATTTTGCATAGTAAATGGCCTAAGAGGAAGACAGTACCTTTCCTCCTGTGTTTGAAAAAGATGAGTTCCTTGCCATTTCACTCTGTTCCCTCACCAGCATGTCCTTGTTCCATTTGCCACTGCAGGCAGGCACCCACCTCTCAGTCACGTTCCTGCACTACCATTATTTCTAGGAAAGAGTTCGTGAATTTCACACCCGAGAGCCTGCCTCTACCCCACTGCTTTGCACTCAGCGGACACTGAAGAGACAAAATATAATGATAATATCAAGAACTGAATGTCTGAGAACACCTGCCCACCTGCCCCCTGCCCTATCCCCCCCTCCCCCCTCCCTGCCCTAACACAGCATGTCTTTAACTCCCAGTTGAGCTGGTACTGGGAGGAAACTAGACTTGGGTGAGGTCCCAAGGGTGGGGCCCTCACCATGGGATTAGTGCCATTATAAGAAGTGATACAGGAGAGTGTGCCCTGCAGTCATGGCCTCCCCCTTGGACACGGGAGAGGACAGCAGGAAGGCAGTTCTCTGCAAGGGCCCTTCTGAAGAACCAGATCAGTGCCACAACCCTGGGCTTCCAGCCCTTAAAACAGTGAGAGGCTGGAGCAAAAGTACAGCGGGTAGGGTGTTTGCCCTGCAAGCAGCCAATCTGGGTTCGATTCCCAGCATCCCATATGGTCCCCCAAGCATCACCAGGAGTAATTCCTCAGTGCATGAGCCAGGAGTAACTCCTGTGCAACGCCGGATGTGACCCCCCCAAAAAAAACAGTGAAAAATAAACTGTTGTTTCACCTTCCCAAACTGTGACCTTCTCTCATAGCAGCCTGAACTAAGACAAATGTGTAGGAAGATTTTCCCCCTTAAATCTGATACCAGGGACTGGAGTGATAGCACAGCGGGTGCATGTGGCCAACCTGGGTTTGATTCCCAGCATCCATATGGTCCCCCAAGCACCGCTAGGAGTAATTCATGGGTGCAGAGCCAGGAGTAACCCCTGTGCATCATCTCATGTGACCAAAAAAAGCAAAAAAAAAAATCCAATACAATTGCGCCCACTCTATCCTGTTCTTTCACAACAATATCTATAACTGCTCAATTGGTCGGATTATGTTAAGATAAGAGTTCAATAGATTGGAGCACATGTTTTGTATACTTTGTACGCGGGCACTCCAGTTTCCTTCACCATGTGGGCTCCCAAGCAGCACAGGGAGTGACCTCCAGAAGTGGGGTTTGGAGCAGCCCTTGAGCACCTCTGGGCATGCTACCTGCCCCAATAACAACAAGTTCAAATGATGATTAAAATCTAGCTCAGTTTTCCTTTGGAAACTATATTAGGTCAGCAGAGTATACTATTTGGGTTCTCTTCACGTGCCTCAGGGGGAAAAATATTACACATAGATGTCACCAGTCTATTAATAATTCCAAGAATCATGCTTTAATTTTAGTCTCCATAGCTCATGTTTGCCAACAGAGCATGTCATAGCATGAGTGGCCCTGGTGGCCGTCCAGAGTGCTAGGTAATCTCCAGCGCAGCTGTCCAACTAGGATTGAGAAAGCTGAGTTGCATTCATCTAGGATAAATGTTTACTAGCCATCCCTGACTTACCAAGTTTACTTTGATTTTATGCTGCAATAGTCCTACAGACCTTCAGACCATCGTTGTCTCTTTCTACCTAAGCAGCTTTGGCCAAGAATCTAGGCAAATACATTTCACATGATTTGGTCGGGAGATAAAATAACTAAACCAAAAAGAAATCCTAGTTAGTGTGTGACTTCAGAATGACCCTGTGAAGATGAAGGAATGACCAGGGAAATAAATAGGAAGGAATCTTTCTAATGATGCTCAAAATGAACAGCTGTCTCTCCAATTAATAAATGTAAATATTCTTTTTTTTTAATTGAATCACTGTGAGATACACAATTACAACGTTTTCCATGACTGGGTTTCAGTCATAAAATATCCCAATACCCATCCCCTCACCAGTGTACAAGAAATTTAAGTATTCTTAAGAATAGTCTGAGGACAATGATTAAGAAGAGACAGACTATCATCTGTTTTTTGGTTTGGGAAGTTGTTTTCTGAGGGGTTGTTAATGCTCACAATTGAACTGCAGCTGTACAGTAAGTTGCAGCAGGCACAGTGCCTTATTCCTGAATCTCAATTTGGCTTTTAATTCCCAGTCAAATCCCTCCCCGGGATTCCAGGTTCAATCTCTGCTTTCCTGACACTCAGATCCTCAATGTATTCTTCCCTTTCTTGTTATTATTTTTATGTGGGTGGGGGCAGGGGTCATTGGGACTATAACTGGTGATGCTTGGGTACTACTTCAGCTTTGTGTTTGGGGGTTGCTCTCCCCAGTGTTCAAAGGAACATGATGTACTGGGGATCAAAACCCAGGCCTTCCACATGCAAAGCCTCTGCTCAACCCCCTGAGCTCTCTCTATGGCCTTTTGTTTCTTTTTTGCCGGTATGCTACATCCTGAGTCCTTAAGCTTCTCCACTGGACCCAGTGCTGGTTTCTCCTGGGGTCTCAGGGCTTTCAATGCGCTGGGACAAGTTTAACTTTTACATCAGAGTTTTCACACTGTGCAAGGCAGTGTAATTATGGGCCCCACAGCTATTTAAACAGCATGACTTGGGATTTCCATTTTGCAGCCCTATACGCCAAACAAGCAACCTAGCAGACTGGGCTGAGGAGGGGGTGGTTCTTCTTCCCTTCTTTTTTTTTGCAAACCATTCCCACGTGAGTATGACCATCACAGTCCCTAGAACCCCAAGGCTCTGGCCAGGTCTGAGTCACTTCTGAGTCAATTCTAGCAACTGAGAATTTCCCCTTCCTGCTTTCAAGCTCACTCTGTGCATACTATTTTCTATTTCACCCAAATATCAGGGATACTGGGGGTGGGTGAGTGAGGCTAGGGAGACGCAAGTAGGCCAGATGGCTTCAGCTCAGGATACAATATTGCTGGGAGTACCCTGCCTGAGACACCCTAAACTCACTTCTGCTGCATCGAGTCCCCAGCACTACCAGTTAGTTCTAACTCAGGCTGGAACCAGAAATAGGTTCCCGGAAGCCCTTGCTACCTTGTCATGTCTCGTCCCCCCCTGTCTCTTCCTCGTTACAGAGGGACAGCAGGCGAGAAAACATGTGGTGTGACTGAAGCACCGAGGCCTGCCCTCAGCCAGCACCGGCAGCACAGACTTTCAGGCTGTTCCCCCAACAAAGCAGCCTCTTCCCAGGCAGACTGCTGGCCGGAGCACGCAGAAATGCCTGTCCTGGGCCGGCCTGGTGGGAACTTCCCTGTGAGTAAGCAGACAAGGGCTGCAGGCTGACATGTGGTAGCCTCAGAGAGGCAGAGCTGGCGAGAAAGGAAACAGGGGCACCGTCGCCTCCCACCTCACCCTGTGGTCTGTGGAATCACCGTGTTCTATAGCAGCAGCCGAGAGCTCAGCCGCGACCCAGAGGCCTCATCCCTGGGGTATCCTCTGATCTCATTACAGCAGTCAACACGAGTCCACACAAAACAAACAGGAAATTTATGCCTGCCCTAGCCTAGGGAGAGCTCCACATTCCTGTTTAACAAGAGCTCCAGCTTCTGAGACCACAGTCACCAGGATGGGGAGCATGTCTGCTTTGCTCCCCAAACTGAACTGTCGTTACCATCCCTCCAACCCCAGGGCTACGAAGAAAGACCGTGAGCCTGGAGAGCGCCAGAAACACCTGGCCTAGGCCCTCAGCTCTGCTGCCTAAGAAAAGCGCCTTTTCCTCTTCTGTCAACATCACCCAAGCTCCACACTGCGCTGCTTCCTCTGGCCCAGCTCTGGGAAAGTCCTGACAATACAACCTTGAAGGAAGGGGGTGGGTGGGGGAGCACCTGCCGAAGCCAAATTCCAAGAGAGAGAATGTCTGGGAAAGCCAACTCAGGGAATATGTTCTCTCAGAATGCCCTCGGCATGAGCTTAGAAACCTTCACCGTGGGGGGGGGGTGTGAGGGGGGGAAGGGCTACCACTTCTAGGAAAAATGGCAAGAGGGAGAACAGTGACATCTTTTTAACTCCATCTCAGCTCACGATGAAGAGAAGACACTTCCAAAGCAAAACGATGATGTAGCAAAGTGGTTCCAGGCTGGGGTGACTTCAATCCCCCAAAACACACACACACACACACACACACACACACACACACACAGAGGGAAACACTATTCCACAGTGTTTGGACATCTAGCAGTGAGGAAAGTTTGATTTCTGACTGGGGGAAGAAGCTACTGACCTCTCCTGGGAATAAGTCAAAGATGCCGCTGAATATTCTACCAAGAGGAGGGAAGTAGTCCTGGGCACCCACAATAAAATAGTCGTTCAACAAAAATGCCATCAAGGCCTAGACTGAGAATCCCTGATGTGGAGGAAACTATGAGGTTCGAAGCAATTAGAGCTCTTCTTGCAGGTCTTGTTGATATCACTGCCACTGTTGCTGTCACTGTCCACCCGTTGTTCATCGATTTGCTCGAGCGGGCCCAGTAATATTGTGAGACTTGTTACTGTGTTTGGCATATGGAATATGTCACGGGGAGCTTTGCCAGGCTTTGCCGTGCGGGCGAGATACTCTCGGTAGCAGAGGAATCGAACTTAGGTCGGCCAGATAAGCCGCGTGCAAGGCAAACGCCCTACCCGCTGTGCTATCACTCCAATCCATGTTGATATCATGTCATAAAATGTACCCAGCCAATTACATACAAAAAAGTTTCCAGTTCTCAAGTGAAATAAATGAAAACTGCCTTTTAACTCTGCAGAGTACATTCCTGGCAGTTGCACTGGGACTGGCCTGGTCTCTGGTATCAGTTTTCCTGAGTACTGGGTACAATCCAGGGAAAGGTGAGATCTGAGTGCCTACTATGACGCTGGTGACCACTGAAAGAAATGATGAGGAAAGTATCAGAGTTACTAAACAGTACGTGAAACCCTCGTATATCTGGGTCTGGAAAAAAAATCACAAAAATATTTAAACTTTGAAAACATCAACAGTACAAAGTACCATGGTGATGTTGACCTACATTCTAGGATGGCTTTTAAAATTAAAAAAAAGGCTGCTTAGTAGGGCTTTAAATAAATGGAGAGCTGCAGAAATGTACCATATGAAAATAATCAGTGTGTATGTTTCAGATTTCTATTTTTTTCCTTTATCTATTTACCTATTTCAAAAGTCCCTTCCTTTCCACTACACAACCTTTGTTACATTTGGTGTAAGAATGTATATTTGGATAACCTAGTCATTATCTTCTCATGAACTCTTATTCCAACAAAAGTAAAATCCCTATTTGAGTTCAGCTACTGCAATTCTGAAGCAAGGAGAAAAATATGTTATGAATGAAGAGAAAAATTTTTTTTGGAGAGAGAGAGAGTGAGTGTGTGTGTTGTCAGGGATCAAACCCAGGACATCACACATGCAAGATAAGTGCTCTACCACCAGGCCAGATCCCTGGTCCTTAATGGACTGTTTTAAGGCTTGTGACATAAACAGTAAACAAAACTCACTGACTACATGTTAATCCTGATTACCATGATCTAAGAGTTGGGCTTTCTAGAATGTCCCAGAATCTAAAGGAAAATACACACTGTAGTAGGGAAAAGTAATACCTTCCTTGGCATTTCAAAAGCATTGCTCAATTCCGCTTGGGCAAGGAAGCCGTAAATGACTTTATTTTACTCATCACAATTATGGTCCACCTCAAAGTCATCCTGCACAATATCCCACTTTCCTCCCTCCACTCAACTCCTGCGAAATCATCTCTGGAAACCATTAACCGGGGCGTCCTGTTCCAATTTTCCTCCCTCTCCTGCTGCCTCGGTCATGCTGGAGTCCAGACAAAGCAAACTTGTATTACATCACAGAGCAAACTCATTTTCTAGCCACCATCCTGTTGGTAGTTTACTGCTACTGGAACCAAATGCTGTCAACAGTGTGGTCTTTGTTTGGTGGGTGCCACTTTAAATATATTTTTTTTAAGTTCTGCCAGCACACCCCCTTCCTCTTTTTCAATAGAGGAGGCGCCCCTCCAGCCTGCCTCCACCCCGCTGGGTAAACTAGACATTACCTTATACACAAATGAATCTAAGGCATTCCTCAGTCTAGCTGCCTGGCTGCAAAATTCCTATGCTCCCCAGCATCCAAGCAGTACACACTCTCCAGCTTCTCTCTCTCTCTCTCTCTCTCTCCCCCCCCCTCTCTCTCTCGCTCTCTCTCCCTCTCTCTCCCCTCTTTCTCCTTTCCTCCTCCTTCTCTCTCTCTCTCTCTCTCTCTCTCTCTCTCTCTCTCTCTCTCTCTCTCTCTCATTTCCACTGCCTCACTGTGTTTTTGTGTAAATGATCTCACATGACTCAACAAATCCATCTGCCTGAAGCAGGCCAAGTCTGGAGCCCTCCCAGGAGGGAGGAGAAGAATTGCTTTGTGGAAAGGACCTGGAGCTCTGCCCTTTCTCTGGCTGGAATTACCCGCCTGTCAGGCCTGACGGATTTGGCTAAAAATAAAAGGAAGCGGGCCGTGAAAAGCAGATGAATGGGCTCAGCAGTTCCTTAGATAACATAGGCCTGCTGTTGCCCAAAGCTCGTCAAACAGAAACTTCAAATGCAGGGCCTGGGAGTGCAGAGATGTGGTCACCAGGTGAAAGGGGGCTGGGGGCTGTCAGGTCCACTGGGACAGAGGACCCTGGGCCTGGGATTTAGATCTGTGCTTTAGAACATACGTGTGTGTGTGTGTGTGTGTGTGTGTGTGTGTGTGTGTTTGTGTGTAAGAGAGACTGAAGCACAGACAGAGAGACAGAGACAGAAAACTCTCATAAAAAGATTCTCAGAAAAAAAAACAGTAAGTTTCAGTACAGTGGAGTCATGGCTTGTTTAAAAAAAAAAGTGGGGTTAGGGGGAAATGTTGTTTCCACTACAAAATTATCTTTCTCCCTACCTCACAACACCAGACATTTTAAGCCTCCTATGATGTCATTTCTGCACTGGAGCCAGCAAAGAGCTAAAAGTCCTTCTTGTAAGTGTATGCCCAGCGCCCGCAGTGGGTATTAAGCACTTAGGCTGGCAATGTAATGACACACTGTAACAATCTGTAATATGAAGCAGTCAGCAAAGCCTGGCTCTGAAAGCTATTTCTCCCGACCATTAACCATATGTTTGGCTCCTCAGATAGCCAAGCGGGTGTTCCAGCTTACCATCTGGTTTCTATCCATACAAGCAACTGCAAAGCTCAGACGATCTCCCTCTGGACCGCTGTGTTTCTTTTTCTCTCTCTTTTCCACTCTTCCCTTTCCTCCCCCCAGATCCTCTGGCTCCCCCTCTGCCAGAGAATCCGCTGCCATTCATCACATGCAAAGAAAACTTTACCTGGCGTGGCAAGGGCGCAGCCATTCAGAATGCACAGCTGGATCGTAAACACACCAGAGGGCCATTTGCCATTCGCTGCGGAATCGGGACACTGCCATCTCTACCCTTTTCTCATCTCCTAGTGAGTGCTGACATTTGATCCAGGATGTTAAAAATAGGTACATTCTTGACAGATCCAGGGTTGCTGCGGCTGCCCATCACACTCACTTTATATTCCCAAAGTGGGGCTTGAACACACACACACACACACACACACACACACACACACACACACACACACACACTCACGACCACGCCCCCTGAGTTTGCCTCTGCATTCAATCAGCATGACATCAGTCTCACATAGATGACATACAAACAACCAAGGGAAAGAAAGTATTCTCTTACTTTTTCTGCCCCGAAGGAGTCAGTTACAAGTGAGCATGTTTTTCTCTCTCTCTTTTACCCCCTAAAGCACTCATGCTGAAAGTGATGATGCTACTTAGGAAGAAGTGCATTGGGGCCATCAATTTTGTTGTCCTCGGCCAAACTTTGGCTGATTTACTTCTGTGCTTCAAAGTAAAACATGGTCAGAGAACATATTATCAGAAGTCTTATTTTTCCAAAGCATTTCTCCCAAGTTTTTTTTTCCTACAGAGTTTTCAGGTGCTTTATAACTTTCCAAAAATTAAGAAGCATTTGATAAACTGATCATCCCACTCCCTGTCACACTCCCCCTTCCCCCTCAAAATCCTCATCCCAGCAAAAATACAGTGTGTACTATCAGCTTGTTTTACTAAGGAATAAGGAAACTAAAGTTAATTTTTCCCATACATTAAAAAAAATAGTTTCTCACATAGCAAGAACAAAAGGAAGAGTATCATTAAAAAGCAATTAAGCAAACGTCAGATTTTATCAGCGAGGCAATGCTGGGAAGGCTCTGACAGGGGAGAGCTGTTGATTCAGGCTAAGAAGGGTGCCAGGGAGGTCACTACCTGTGCAAACTTCTTCACCCTCTGCCTCTGTCAATCCTGGTTTGCATGAGCTGAAATGGGACTTCTGTCCACTGTTTCCAATAGCGAACATTCAGATTCAGCAGCATGTAGCTTTTAGAAAAGGACGGGAAAGGAAACATCTAATTTCAAAAAAATTTAGCAAAGTGGCCATAGGCATAGGTTCACTTGATGCTATTTTTGATCTCCAAAGTCACAGGACAAACTCATCATATTAACTTCACTCACAATATCATTAAAGCAAAGAAAAAGGATCAATTCAAAAGTTCACCTTTTTCGTAGTAAACCATCTGATTCTTTAAGTAAGGCAGAGTCAATTTATTAGAAAATGTTGTGTTTTTCATAAATACTGGAGACTAAGTACTCCCCCCGCCTTCCTCCAGCCCAATTTTACTAGGACCTCAAGAGTGGCCTGGGTGTCTGTGTTTTTTTTGTTTGTTTGTTTTGTTTTGAGGTCATAACCCTCAGTGCTTCAGAGCTTTCTCCTGGCTCTGTGTTCAAAAATTACTCTTGACAGGGCTCTTGGTGCCGCCATACTGGATGTCAGGGATTGAACCTGGCTCAGGTGTGTACAAGACAAGTGCTCTACCTGCTGTGCTATCACTCCAGACCCTGCAACCGTGGCTTTGGAAGTTTCCCAGACACTCCCACTGGGCCACAGGGCTCAATATATCTTGCACATTGTGCACTCACGTGATACTGGAAACCGCCTCATCAAAACCTAAATGAAACCTTTGGAATCAAAATGGAAACAAAGTTTAGGATTTGAACAGTGGCTTTCATACTTGTTTAGAAGTAGAATCTTTGATCAACAAAATCGTAGACAAAATCTGTGTAGGCATGACTGCAGACACGGACATTCACATTGTCATATACTCTGTACACTCTCTCCAAGGGTTTCATAAACTTGAAAGTCGGGGTTTTTTGCTTTCAAATTATCATATGTCAGCCAAAAAGAGGGAAAAAAGCATCTTCTTAGATATAAAAATCTGATATTGGGGTTATGGGCTGAGCACCCAGGAGTATCCGCCTCAGCATCACACTCTTCCACAGTCAGTGTTTCATATTGAATGCACATTACAACTGAGGTGCACACAGAGCCAAGAAATGAATTCAGACATCAACTAATTTAATTGATGTTGATAAAATGGCTCCCATATACCAGGTACTGCCCTCACAGGTCATCAGTGAGATAAGGTGCAGTCTTTACTCCTGGGAAGCCTCAACGGAATCCACCTACCAATGGGACAGGAAGAGGAGCTGGATCCTCAGGAATGGCGAACTCTGCCGAAGGAGGTAGTGCGAAACTTTATTCCCGTGAAACGATTAAGTCAGATTCTAAAAGTGTGATATCAAATAAAGAAAAGGGAGGCGTATTTCATAAAGGAGGAACAGAGAATGCAAACAAGTGTCTGTGTATAAGTCCACTTGAGTTTGGGGAGTTATAAAGGATTCTGAGGCAGCACGAAGGATTTGGATGTCAGGAGGCTGAAGAGGTAGCCAAGAAAAGGTCAGAAGTAACTTGAAATGCTATTATTCCCAGCTTGGAACGACAGAATTATAGGGTAAATCACACATGTAACTTTAAAAAAAAGAAAGGAAGACATCAATTTTTAATATTATTTAACCTAAAATACTTAAAATATTTCAATATGGAACCAGTATAAAATCTGTATTGCTATATTTAACTTTTTTTTTCATACCAAGCCTTTAAAATGGGGATTGAGCTTTCAAGGGAGGGGACCTTGGGACAGTGGAGTACGGAGGTGGGCTCTCAGGTCAGGGGGTGGTGCTGGAGTGATGTATGCATGTATGAAAAATATGATTAGCAGTATTGTAAATCCTGTGCCTCCCTCAAAAATAGTAAAATATTTCAAAAATAAATAGATACCCCTAAAGCAATGAAGATCTTTTAAAAGAGTGAACAAAATCACAATGATACTGAAAAAATAGAATCTGGGCTTTCTATCTACAATACACACCAAACTGAACTGGTCACATTTTATTTTCATTCTTTCATTTTTTAAATTTTTAACTGAATCACAGTGAGATACACAGTGTACATATCCCACCGCCAATGTCCCCAGTTTCCCTCCTCCCCACCCCCACCCCACCCACCTCTATGAATAAGTCACATTTTAAAAGCTCAACCTTCAGATCGTGGCTACCATGTCCTGCAGACAGTGTGGGACAAAGGACTGGACAGGGTTTTTGGGGTTGTGGAGAGATCCCAAACAATTCTGACTAATCAGGCCAAGGGTTCACTAAGAAGCCAATGTACTGCTGCTCAGCCCTGTGGTGCCAGGCATTCCCCGGGTCACCCCAGAAGTGCTTGGGACTGCACCAAGGCCATATCCACTGGCTACATCCTGTATTAGCTCTTTTGTACCCAGGATTTGTTTTACAAGGTGACAACCACTGCGACAATGAGGAATAACAGAGATGAGGCTGGATCTGGGAGGCAGGCATGCAAGGCTGCTTCCATCGTCCAGACAAGGGATGAAGACAACTCTAAGGCTCGGAACAAGGGCAGCGGCCTGGCCTGGGCTGGCAGCAGAACAGAACAGTCAAGAGTTAAAAGAGAGACATAGAAAACACTTCAGATGATGGAACATGAAGGACACTGGAGAAGGAATCATGAAATCTATTTTTTTATTATTATTATTATTATTGGTTTTGGGTCAAACCCAGTGATGCTCAGGATTTCGTTACTCCTGGCTCTGTACTCAGGGATCACTCTTGGTCAGCTTGGGGGACCAGATGGAGTGGCCGATGATCAAACCCAGGTCAGCCACATGCAAGGAAAGTGCACTATCTCTCACACCCTCAAAAAAAATTGTTAATGCCAAAATGTATACTTAGTGTAAAAAGTTACTTATTGCATCTTGGCTGTACTGTTCAATTCAAGGTTGCTTCCCATTGCAGCTGCAGCTGATGCAATGTCATAATAATATGTACTAAACACGTGCAAAAACTCACCACCCTTTTCTAGCCAGTAGCAGACTTTAGGAAAGTAAACTGAATGAACATAATTCTTCAAGGGCTCACATTCAGTGTGGGAGACAGAACAACATATTACAACAAAGTGTTAGTAACTAAAGGATAACCAAGGTGGGCCATGATATGGTCCGTAAAGTCTACCTTGTAACTCTCTCCTAGAATGTATTCAGTGGCACTTTTTGAGTGAAGTGAGTGGAGCTTCCAGAGCATTGACACTTAAAAACACTGATCCACCTAAGATTTACATCTGTGTTTATATTTAATTGTACAGAATTCAGAAAATCCCAATTCACTATCATTATCTGGATCTCAAAAATCAGGGATCAAATTTACTCAAATAAATCACTTGCTGACAGCTGTTACTTCTTACTATTTGAGACTTCAGATACCAGATGAACACAAATAATGCCGACTACTTTGCCTCTGGAATTCACTCTGGGAAATATCTGTATCTGATTTCTGTAAATGAGTGGATTATAACAGCCAGGATGGCTTTGTTGTAAAAAACACCAGAGGGTTTTTTTGTTTGTTTTTGTTTTGATACCACACCCAGAGGTGCTCAGGGCTTACACCTGACTCTGCTCAGGGTTTACTCCTGGTGGTGGTGTTCAGGGGGACGATATGGGATGCCAGGAACTGAAACTAGGTAAGCTACCTGCAGGCAAGTGCCCTGCCAGCTGTACTATCTTGTTCTGACACCAGTTCTTTAGTGATTTTGTCATCTCATGACATGACCCAATCAATAACTTGAAAAATATAAAGCAGTTAAGACTTTTTGCTATTTAAAAATTTAATCACTAATGATAATTAACAATTTACTTTATTGATACAAAAGTGAATTAAATTTATTTATCCTATTTAAAGACGGTCAGAGAGTTAGTAAAGGTTTAAGGTGCTTTTGAGCAGCCAACCCTGGTTCAACCCAGACACTGCATCTGTATGGTCCCCAGAGAACCTCCAGGAGTAATTCCTGAGTTCCAGGAGTAATGCTCCTCCTCACCCCCCCTGCAAAAAAAAACCCAAAAAATAATTTGAGAAGCATCCTAAATGTCAAGAGAGCATATAGGGCCATATAAATGAATATATGTCCCTAAGTGATGTGTGATGTGATCATTTAGTATACTACTGGCCATTAATTAACAGAGACGACAGTACTTTTGGTTTCCTGAGCCCTATCTGGCATGTAATTGAACTTAATGAAAACATTAAGAATAATTCAGTTGTTCAATTTATAATCAGGTTGGAATCTGGAAAACACACCGGTATATAAATATATAATGTTTATAAGAAGATTATATATATTATATAGATACACACACCCATATATATATATAGTGGGAAAAAATTCAAGGCTAACTTAACAGTCCAATTCAATGCATCAGAACTCTCTCTCAATGTAATGTTGGTATGTGTTCATGTTAAGTGTACACATGTTTAATTATGATTATGAAAAATGGCTTAAGACATATTAAATATGAAACACAAAATAAATATTTTCAGAATCTCTAAAGTCTCTCCAAGCATCTTCTGCAGACTAGTTTGAAGACCACTGGCTTCGAGGTTCAAGTGTAATCTAAGAGCAGAAATTCAACACACCCACCAGCTCAGCATCATCATATCATTACTGAACTTTAGACCAAAGCAGATACCATCCCTCAACATCCAAAAGCAATGATGCTGAGAATCAAAACCATAGCAAGTGTTTTTATGATTCTCCAGTGCATCAAAGAGATCAGGACACAAATATGACATACAACATTTATATCACTAATTCACTCAACAATATTCACACAGCAGCTTCTAGGGCAGCACTAGACTTGAGATTCATGAGTGGAGAAAACCCACTACCTCCATGAACTTTGGCAAGGGACAACAGGCCATCAACACAAGAAACTGACTACTATTATAAAATAAACAGTGCAACGAGGAAAAATAAAGGTCTAGGGTCAAAGGTGGGCTGGAGTGATAGCACAGCGGGTAGGGCATTTGCCTTGCACATGGCTTATCTGGCCGACCTGAGTTCGACTCCTCTGCCTTCGATTCCTCCGCCCCTCTCAGAGAGCCCGGCAAGCTATCAAGAGTATCTCGCCCTCCCGGCAAAGCCTGACAAGCTCCCCTTGACGTATTCCATATGCCAAACACAGTAACAAATGTCACAATGGAGATGTTACTGGGCCTGTCTGAGCAAATCGATGAACAACGGGAGGACAGTGACAGTGACAGGGTCAAAGGAAATGGGATGGAAAAGAGGAGGAGAGCTGAGACTTTAATAGGGCGGTCAAGGTCGGGGAGAAGGTAGAAGCGGAGCAGAATCTGGAGGTGAGAGAGAATCCCACTGGAGTTCCAAGGCCATCCCAGGGATAGGACACTGTCACTGTCACTGTCTTCCTGTTGTTCATCGATTTGCTCGAGCGGGCCCAGTAATGTCTCCGTTGGAGACTTTGTTGTTACTGTGTTTGGCATATCGAATACGTCACAGGTGGCTTGCCAGGCTCTGCCGTGCGGGTGAGATACTCTCAGTAGCTTGCCGGGCTCTCTGAGAGGGGCGGAGGAATCGAACTTGGGTCGGCCACGTTGGCTGCGTGCAAGGCAAACGCCCTACCGCTGTGCTATCGCTCACTGGCTTGGAAATGCTGGTGTACGGTCCAACCACTTGCTAACAAGCCCTTCAGGTGATTCTGCTACTGCACACATATGTCTGGGAGCACCACTAGAGTAACGGCCTGGTAGTGCTCTGTGGCCGCAGGATAGCCCAAGGGGTCACAGGTGAAAATCACATAACTGGGCGCCCACAGCATGAGACTAGCGTGGTCAACCAGTAGGAAAAGATGGATACAGAAAATTAGCTAAGAAGAGGGCCCAAGGTCAGAGAGAAGTTGAAAAATACTGCTTTAAGAGGCTCATCACAGCAACTAAAATAAAATAAATGCTGATGCTGGCTGCTGTGGGAATAATCAGTGCAATGAAGAAGGCGGGCTGTACTCAGCATAGGAGGGTGGGCAGTGCTGGCAGGCGGACTCAGACGATGGAGCTCGGGTTTGTGGTGCTGGCAATTTCCACAGCACTAATGCTGCACATACACACTCCCGCCCCCCCCACCCCCAACCCATGCCCCAGTCACCTGGTGAATTTCTATAAGGGGTCCATCCAGTGATGCTCAGCAGTCAGCTCCAGTGGTGCTCTGGGGACTGTAGGTGGCTCTGGGGACTCTAACCATGGTTGGCTCAAGCAGCCATAATGCAAATGCCTCACCTCCTGCACTATCTCTCTGGCCCATCACAGTTAATATCAAACTGCCACCATGACTCAGGGAACAAGGAGTCATGAAGAGACGGCTATTAGGAAAAATGAAATCATGCGACTTGTTCTACCTGGATGGGTGTGGAGAGTACGAGGCAGAGTGAAGTCAGTCGGAAGAAGGACAGAAACAAGATGCTTTCTCACATCCATGCAATATAAAGATACACAACAGGGGTATGACTAGTGCTCAAAGGCAACAGAAACTGGTAACTTGGTCTATCACAGCGAGGGATGGGAGGATTAGGATGGGAGACGGTTCCTGGTGCAATGGTAGAACACTTTGGGGGAAAGTGCGGTGAGGGGGTGTGCTATGCAAACCCCTACCTTTAACAGTATTGTAAACCATGATAACTAAAATAGTGTATGTTTTTTTTTTAAAGAGAAAGATAGCCACCATGCCACAGGTAGGTTCCACTATCAGTGCTACCATGGAGAACATTTTAAAAAAATAATGGGTATCCCTTCTGGCTAGGTCTAGCAACCTCCACACCAAAACTCTGCCATAGCAAGGGGCCCACTCTACAAGCTCCTGAACTCTGCACGTTACCCATTCCAGATGGTCTGACTGCCCCACTCACAACTCCAGGACCTTTTCAGGACAGGGTGGGTGGAATTCTCCTTCCTTCCTGCTGCATCTGGCCTCCCCACTCCAGACCCGAACTTCACCATAGCAAAGGTCCCAGATCCACAGCTCCTCAAGCTCCTCCAAATTTACACTACTCACAGCACAGTAGGAACACAGCAAACTTGATAAGGAAAACAGAAGCCCACCCAGCACAATGAATGAAAACAAGAATGCAGAAGGGCTCAAACAGCACCATTTAAATCATCTCAGTAAATCCTGGGTGACTTTAGTGACACCATTGTGAGGATGTTTAAAATGAGATCAAAGAAACAATAGGCAAAGCCCTCAGTGCAGATGAAAGAAGAAGTGCTGAAAGAGTGAGCTACAAACAGTAATGAAGAGTATGGTGATGATACCAAAAACTCAACAGAAGCTCTGAACAGCGTATTAATAGCAGCTGAGCAAAAGATCAAGGAGCTCCACGAGGAGATGGAGGAAACCACTAAAAAACAACAGAAGGTGGAAAACAGTCTGAGAAGAAATGAACAGCATACTAGAGAACTATGGGATGAGCTCAAGAGGAACAATATAAGAATAATTGAAGTACCCAAAGAATAGGGAGTCACATTTCTTTTAAACCTTTTTATTGACTCACTGTGAGACAGACCCTTACAAAGCTGTTCATGACTGGATTTCAGTAATACAGTATTCAAATTTGATTAAAAAACAGTATTTAAAGAAATCATAGAGAGCAATTTCCTAGACTTGAGAACTACAGGCGTCAAGATCCAAGATGCCCAAGGGGTCTCAGGGGGAAAAAAGACCCAACTAGGAAAACAATAAAACACACTGTACTCAAAATAAAAAAAAATCACAAGAAAAGAGACAGAATATTGGAAGCAGCAAGATCAGAAAAGCAACTAACATACAAAGGAAAGCCCATAAAATTCACAACAGAGCTATCAAATGACTCTTTGAGCTAGAAGGAAATGGAGGGATATAGTACAAGAACTCAAGAAAATGACTACCAAGAATACTCTATCCAGCTAGATTAATAATCATATTGAATGAACAATACAAAGTTATTAGGGAGAAGCAACAGCTTAGGGAATTCACAGCGTTGAAACCAGTTTTACAAGAAGCATTAAAAAGAGCTTCTTTAACTTCTCAACGCATGGCATTAATTATGACACTCACTAATGATGCTTATGGCTGCCCTTTACTAGAGTAAGGAAGGTATATTTACTCCTATTTTACAAAAGAATTTTCTGTATTTAATGATGAATTAATGCCTCATTTATATTGAATGTTCTATATCTTATCAGTATTTTCAATATTCCCCTTCTTAAAGAAAAATGCTTTGTACTTTTATAGGCCTGTTCAGATATTCCCCTCTAAATTTTCTCAATTCTCTTCACTTTTAGTAAATTTTAACATTGTATACTTTACATATTTCATTTAACCTCTAAAATACATTAGCAAAGAATTAATAGTTTTACTAATGACAGGGAAAACAGGATCATTACCATGAGACCCAAGTACAAAATAAAAGCTAATGCTCTATATTTTAGATACCAGAGTTGAAAAGATATCTATGTAAACAAGAGTAGGCTTATAATTATATTTTTCATTTATTTACAGATTAAAACCATAAAGCAATCAATGATCACAAATTTTATTTTCTGATGACTTCATTTATCATTCCTTTGAGTTTTCTTGGTGCAATCAATATGAAATAAATTTGTTATGTGCCTGCTAAGAGGTTAGGGAAACTAGGGACACTGGTTGAGAGAAGGTGACACTGATGGTAGGACTGGTGTTGGACCACTATATTCTTGAAACAACTGTATTATGAATAACTTTGTAAGTTATGGGGTTCTGTCACTGTCACTGTCTTCCTGTTGTTCATCGATTTGCTTGAGCGGGCCCAGTAACATCCCCATTGTGACACTTGTTACTGTGTTTGGCATATTGAATACGTCACGAGTAGCTTGCCAGGCTTTGCTGTGCAGGCGAGATACTCTAGGTAGCTTGCCGGGCTCTCCGAGAGAGGCGGAGGAATCGAACCTGGGTCAGCCAGGTTGGCCGCATGCAAGGCAAACGCCCTACCTGCTGTGCTATTGCTTCAACCCATGGGGTTCTAATAAACATAAATTTTAAAATATTTTATTTAGTCACCATGAAATTACAAAGTTATTCATGACTAGGTTTCAGGCTTACAATGTTTGAACACCAATCCCTTCACCAGTGTCCACTTCCCTCCACGAAAGTGATACATGAGTCTGCCTCTGTGAGAGGTGCTTTTTTAAAAAAAGGTTTTAAACCATAGTTTACAGAACAGTTACTGACAGCACTTCATGCATATCCTTTTACCACTTTTCAGCACCCCTTGGCTCCTCCCATAAACATCATTTTCTGAAAAAGTAGTGGGTAATGTAGCAGATCTCACTGAGCATGTTTATGCTCTTTCAAAAATCGATATTGGGATCTATAGAACCCAATACCATAAGGACTCCATATAAATTAATTTTTTTAAAAACCTATTAGCACTGGGGCTGGAGTGATAGCATAGCGGGTAGGGCATTTGCCTTACACACGACCGACCCAGGTTCGATTCCCAGCATCCCTATTATCTCCCAAGCACCACCAGGAGTAATTCCTGAAGTGCAGAGCCAGCAGTAACCCCTGAGTATCACCGGGTGTGACCCAATAAAGAAAAAAGAAAAAGAAAGAAAAAAATAATAAAACCTATTAGCACTGAATTTCAATTTCCTTTGTCCACAATCAATGTAACTTTTAACTGGGGTTTCACTAAATAGAGCATTTTCCCTCCTCCTATAATTACTATTTGCACCAGGCAGGCTATGTAGGGCTGCTCCAGGCATGCATGGGAATGGTGGGCTGGGCATCCAGCAGTGTGTGTGTCACCAGAACAAAAGTTTGTATTTATTGGAAGATGAAATGAAGCTTGCAATAGGCATTCATCCTTTTGATCTGCCATTGAGGAACTTCTCTTAGCCTCCTGAAACAATCCTTGTTTCTGTCTACGAGAACTGCATGTGGTTGGTGGAAAATAGTCTTAAAGTAGCACCTTCTTGAATTAAAAAAATCCTCTATCAACTCTGTGTCAATGGAAGTGTCGACTGCTATCAGGAATATGCTCCACACCGTGCCCTGTCAGCTGTCTTCCCCAGCCCCGTCCCACCCACACACAGACCCCAGCCGGCTAGATCAGCAAATGTGCACTGGCTCGCACTCCTACGAAACAATGGGGTCTTTGAGGCCTTACAATCTTGTGAAGAAACAGGCTGAAACGTCATGGGAAAAATTAGGAAATAGCAGAGGAAAACAACTCACGAAATGAGGGGTGGAGCCACTTGCTCACAAGTTCTAATTCCTGAACAAAGAGAAACAACCGTGACAGCCCCCTGTGGCTTGGTCCCTTCCATTTCAAAAGGAGGAATAGCCTAACCTTCTTTTCTTCCCTGGAAGATTAAGGCAGATAGAAGTAGACAAGACATCAGAATGAGAAACTTTAAACCTAAAAGAAGAGTTCTTTTCAAAAGCTTTAACATCCTGAAAAAGCATAACCACCAGCCCCCACTGGCAGCCTTGTTCAGTGATCCATAGTATATCAACACAATTACAGACCAACTGGATTTCAACAGCTAAAAGTAAACTGAAACTTCTTCTAATGTATCACCTTTTTTTTAAACCCTGCTCTTCCAAAGTACTCTTGCTATTAAATCTCCAGCAACATCCAGCTCCACCTCAGCAACTTTTCCTTCCCATCCCCTGAAGCAGTTGACATGTTCCCGACCAGCCTATTCAACTGGCCTGTGACAGTACTTTCTCTATATCCCAGCTTTTGCAAGCAATGTTCCACTTGCAAATCACCTACCAAGCATCACCACCACCCCCCATAAAAGTAAAGTAAAAGTAAAGGCCCTCCCGTTGATCATTGATTTGCTCAAGCGGGCCCAGTAACGTCTCCATTGGAGACTTTGTTGTTACTGTGTCTGGCACATCGAATACTCTCAGTAGCTTGCCGGGCTCTCCGAGAGGGGCGGAGGAATCGAACTCGGGTCGGCCATGTTGGCTGCTTGTAAGGCGAATGCCCTACCGCTGTGCTATCGCTCCAACCCCCCACAACAACGCTAAAATTTTTTTTAGATTTCTCAAAATATTCATAACAGAACCATCATATAGGATCCACCAATTCCACTTTCAGGTATCTACCTAAAGAACACAAAAATACTAACTTGAAAAGATATGTGCCCACCTATGTTCAGTGCACTGATATTTATAATAGTCAATATCTGAAAAATGCCCAGGGACAGATGAGGTGATAAGGGAGATGTGGTGTATATGCACAATGGAATACTTAACTGTAAGGAAAAAATGAAATCATTGCCTTTTTACCATGGATTAAACCACTGAAGTTAATGCTAGCAAAATAAGTGAGAAGAACAAAGACAAACAGCAGTGACTTTAGTTATGTGGTACTAAACAAAAAAAAAGCATGGGAAGGACAGTGACCAGATTCTGACCAGAGAAATGAGGTTACCAAGGAAGAGAGGCAGTTGCTGAAAGGGTGAAATGAAGGGTACAGGAATATATCCACAGTTTGGTTGTGGGCATGGTGTGATAATGTACTCTGAAGACACTGTATCTGCACTCTCATAAACCAATATAATGCTGCATCCCCACATATTTAAGTTTAAGTCCTCATAACTAATGCAAAGTAAGTTCAAAATTGTAACCCTGGAAGCCTTTAATTTTTATTGCACTTTTTATTGCAAACATGTGAATAAATTTATCCTTCCCCTTTAGTTAGTTTTTATATTCCAACTGTATTTTTCAGATATAATAATCTGATTTTTCTAAACTCTCTGAAGATAAGGTCTGAGTCCATTTTTTCCTACGTGATGTCCACTTTCTACCATGTTGTTATCTGTGAGGCTTTTTCAACTGCTAAGCACTGTAGCTATGTAATCACTGTCTTCAAACTGTGAAACTGATGGCCAGCCATTTTAGGAAAAGAAATATGTTTCTTATTATAAAGCATTATGCAGGTGTTGCTCTTGAAATTTCAAAAGCGGCCATGTGAATTTTAAGATATTTAAATGGTAAAACAATTTGAACAGAAACAGAATGCAGGGAAAATTACAGAGTTTCACGAGGGTGAGAGAACTTCATGAAGACACCCTACAGACATGTCACCAGGAAATAAGAGTCAAAGAAGCATAAGAACAATCTTTGGGAGAAAATGTCATTTGTCAGCAAGGTCGATTCCAAGTCAGGTGGTGAACTGAGTAAATTAAATGCAAATTAGTCGTGCCAGCTAAAATTCAAGATAGGACACACTATCAGAAGGTGAAAGCTAAATGCAGTCCACAGATCTGATTCCATAGTCAACACACCCATGAACTTACACAACAAATTCTTAAACACAACTGTTGTATATCAGAACTACCTGCACAGCTTTTAAAATTCCCATTGCCCAGGGCACTTTCCATACAATAAAACTAGACCACCTGGAGTAGGGGAGCAGGGGAGCACAGTTCTTAAAGCTTCTTGGTGATTCCAAGGAGCCTCGAGATTTTGGCACTACTGTGTCAGAAGCTACTGGCAGCAGATTATGCTCAATGAGGAAAGAATGAAGTCTATTTAACTCAGACACTTGTAAGAAAGAAATTAATACTTCGGTTGAATAAGAGGTTTCTCTTGTCTTATCATCATCATGTGGTCTATTACGAAGTTTTTATTTTGTTTTTGGTAAAACAAGGTAGTTTTTATCAAACTTATTTAGAACGATGTGAGGGAAGATAAAAGGAGAAATGTATGTTCAAGAGAGAACAGGCTTCTCCGGAGTGTGAAGCAAGCATTTTCTAAGCAAGCAAAGAAACAGATAAGCAAGTGACATATGTGTTCAGAAGAGAACACGGGCTTCAAGAGCAAGCCTGGTTTATGACAAAACTTTTAAAAGATCCTAGATAGGGACTGGAGCGATAGCACAGCACGTAGGGCATTTGCCTTGCATGCGGCTGACCGGGGTTCGATTCCCAGCATCCCATATGGTCCCCCAAGCACCGCCAGGAGTAATTCCTGAGTGCATGAGCCGGGAGCAACCCCTGTGCATCGCCAGGTGTGATCCAAAAAGAAAAAAAAAAGAAGACCCTAGATAAACTTAGAACTTTAGAATGCAGACTACAAAAAGGAAACTAGGCATAACTCTAAGTATCAGCCTTGATAACAATAATAAGCAATTAGAATGTCACCCACAGTGCCACTATGGTACTCAGTCCAGCCCAGGATAGAGCTCAGTGCCAGAGCCTGGCATATGTGAGACCCTAGGTTCAATCTCCATCACTTCCCAAAACTAAACGAAGCTATAGAGTAAGCATCCTGGATGTTTTTCTGCTGGCTGTGGGGCTGCAGGCAACTCCCCAACCATATCATCCTGGTGCTTCTTCTTCTTCTTCTTTTTATTATTTATTATTTTAAAATTTTTATTAGTGAGACACCATGAGGTACAGTTGTAGACTTACAAATTTTTGTGCTTGGGTTTCAATTATACAAAGATCAAATACCCATCCCTCCACCAGTGACCATTTTCCACCACCACGGGTCCCAGTATCCCTCCCACCCCCCATCCTCCTCTGCCTCTGTGGCAGGGCATTCCCTTTTGTCCTCTCTCTCCTATTGGGTATTGTGGTTTGCAAAAGAGGCAATGGGTGGCAATCATGTTTGGTCTATAGTCTACTTTCGGCATGCTTCTCCCATCCTGGGAGGATCCTCCCAACACTCTTTATTTGGTGCTCCCTTCTCTATCTGAGCTTCCATTTCCCCTAGCATATGTGGCTGGCCTCCAAGCCATGGAGTAAAATTTGTGGTACTAATCTCGGCCATTCTTGGCTGTTAGTCTCCTATTTTGTTACTTTATGTTCCCCAGATGAATCCAATCTTTCTGTGTCTATCCCTCTCTTTCTGACTCATTTTGCTTAACATGATACTTTCCATGTAGTACCACTTGTATGTAAATTTCATGACTTCATCTTTTCTAACAGCTACATAGTACTCCATTGTGTAATTTTTTATTAGTGAGACACCATGAGGTACAGTTGTAGCCTTACAAATTTTGTGCTTGGGTTTCAATTATACAATGACCAAATACCCAGCCCTCCACCAGTGCCCATTTCCCACCACCATGGATCCCAATATCCCTCCCATCCCCCATCCTCCCCATCCCACCCTGCCTCTGTGGCAGGGCATTCCCCTCTGTTCTCTCTCTCCTTTTGGGTTTTGTGGTTTGCTAAAGAAGCATTGAGTGGCAATCATGTTTGGTCTATAGTCTACTTTCAGCCTGGTGCTTCTTCTTAAGCAGAAGTTCCAAGCCATGAGTGCTTATTATAATAGTATATGTAGGCACAGTCGAGAGATTCTGATCAGTTTAATCTCAGTCCCGGATCTATACATAGGATCTGTTTGACTATCCGTTTGTCAAACAGACAGGATTTTTTTTTACTTTGTGACGGTGCAAAAGCATATTCAAATTAAAGAAATGTTTTGGGGATTGAATAAGAACATTCTTCTTTTCACTTTCAGCATAGTCTTTGATAAACTACAAGAGACATTCAGCAAAGGCGTGTTAGATGATTTGCCCAACATATAGGTGAATGTAAGTGATTTGAGTATGTCTAAGGCAGATGAGGCTAAGCTGTGATGTTCAGTCAGTTACAAATATTAAATAAATTTTTGAGTTGGTATTTTCTTTTGTATTTTTAAAAAATTGCTTATGTTTTATTTTATTTTTATAAAATTGTTCACAATAATTTGTTACATTTAATATTCCAAGACCAATCCCACCACCACTACACCTTCCCACCACATTTCGAATGCTTTCACCCTTAACCCCAAACCTTGCCACCAAAGCAGGACCCAAATAATTTATTTTTCATTGCTTGTCATTAATAATCCACTAAAAATGATTCAAAAAATTTCCTTAAAGGAAAATATGTGAAGATTGTTGTATTTCACCCTGGAGCCATTAAGTCCTTGTCTAGGAGATTATGGACTTGTTTGTAGGATAACATTGGTATGTCCTTTCTCCCTTGCTACAGGAAGTTAAGGTTTATTGGGTTATACTATTCACAGTGCTCCTGAGTCACTCCCATTCCTCTGTGTTTATCTTTAACTTTTCTGTGCTCTCTTCCCAAACCAGTTAATCACCTATTTCTTTTAAGCAGTACCTGTAACTTGTAAAGTCAAATTCCCCAGAAATCTCTGGATTTGTATTTGTAACTGAAACATAGCTTTTCTCTTTCCCTTATGTCTTTTGCATAGTTTACTTCAGAGCAATATCCTTTTTGTATAGACACAGGAAGACAGTTAATGTTATGCATTTGAAACTTGGGAGTTAATTGACTCTGAATAATATTTACTCTTGGGCATCTGTTTACCCTACATAAGCCTCAGTTGCCCTTACTTCCTAGCACCCCAAAGCAGGTTCCCGATGAAGGATGGATCCAGGGCAAGCTGTGAGCTACCCTGGCATCAAAATGAGTCAGGCCAAGCACCATAATATTTAACAACAAGAGCACAGATATGGACAAATTGTCATGATCGAAAGAGAAACATCTCGACAAGGATCCTGCTTAGGGTTAGGAAGAGCTCATCTGGCCTGAGCACTGTAGTCTGGGATCTATAGCAAGATAGCCCCAGGAGAGTCACCCTATAAGCTTAACATATCTCTTACTGTGTCCACACAAAATAACTAATATTGTTAAGAAGTAGAATTAAGATGAATGTTCAAATGGTTGTTGGACTAAGGAAGGAAGAAACTCACCCCTAGATGAAATTCTGCCCTTGAGTGGATCTCCTAGCAGGGGATCTTTGTCTTAGAAGAGCTTCCCTGGAAGGAAGGGAATTGCTTTACATATGTTGATTGTGCTAACTGACCTAGGAGTAGTTGCTACCTCCAATGCTTGGAGGTTGGGTGCTAGATCAAGGCTGTGAGGCTGAGCGGGGAGAGACTAGCCTGGGGGACTGGAGGAGACTGGAATGAGGGGCAGTGTGAGACTGGGATAGGGCACTTAGTGAGACTGGAAGAGGCACATGGGGAAAATGGAATAAATGGCAAGTGATCACCAACCAGCCTGGCGACCCTGTTGCCTCCTTCATGTGCCTGCTGGCGTCAGTTGCAGGCTGGGGTGGCTCGCGACCACCAAATGCACATGGCAGGAGAGAGACCATGCTCACTTATTTATTTTGTGAACTTAAACATTGTTAAAGATTGAGTCTTGTGTGCTTACACACACACACACATATATATTCCACCTCCTGAGATGTGTTGCCTTCTACTTTAAACCCCATCAAAGGTGGTGTGCTACTCTTGGTACATCAGTGGTGTACAGTATGAAATGTACAGGAATTCTGAAATTTTAAATACTGCTATACAGCTGAGGTTACTTTAAATTTTTTTGTAAATGGATGGTGACTTTGGGGCCCGGAGGTATCTCCATGGCATATCATTCTGTGTTGCTCTCTTCCGAGAGATTTATTTATGAGTCTCGATCATGGTCGTTAATGAGTTTATATGGTGCCAGAGGCAGTTCCTGGGCATGACTGCCAGGCTACCAGAAACACAGGGTGATGGGCAGAGTTGGTATTTTTCAACTTAGCTGAGGGGTTATCAGGAAGTTACCCCACCAGACATTGAGAAAGATCCATATTTTATAAGCTTTCCAAGTGACTGCTAGGCCTTATTAATATGGCAACCAGCAGTAGAGAGATTATAAGAGCATATTTTGTAGTAATTGTCACTTTGGTTCAAATTCCTTCCCCACCAATAACTAGCTATTGCTCAGTTTCCTTACTTGTGAAAACAAAGCAATATACAATATTACCTTTGTTGTGAGATTTAACCAGAATCTATCGAGCTCACTAGATTATTGTGAGGACTTGGCAGTAAACCTAGTACACAGAAAATGCTCAGTTACACACACACACACACACACACATCCCGTACAAGCATATGCATGCATTTACTTCTTATAAGGAATACATTACGAATATAAAGTACCCAGCACTGGGCCAGAGTGATAGCACAGTGGGAAAGGTGTCTTGCAGGGTCCTGATCTAGGTTTGATCCCCAGCATCCCAGAGAGTTCTCCAAGCCCTTTCAGGAGTGATTTCTAAACAGAGCCAGGAATAAGCTCCGAACACTGCCAGCTATAGCCCCAAACCAAAATAACAATGATAAAAATTATTAAAAAGTACCAAGCACCGGCTGTATCCATATTAAACTGTTCAGTAAGTGTCAGCCACGCTGATGCTGCTGATAGCAGTAATGAACACACTAAAATTGTCTTCTGTCTGAGACTGCACTATCTCCTCGTTCTACCGAGCCTTAGCTTCAGAAAACCTCAATTATAAACTTAAAAATTAAGGAGTGGGAATGAATGGCTTTGCCTTTCTTAATTGATAAGAGGCCCTACTAAGCATGGAAGGGTAGTTCTAGTACCAAGCAGGGATGGAAATGTGGGCTTTATGGTAAATAAAAGAAATGTGCAGAACCAGTCCTGTCTCATACAATGATGAATAGCAGAATTTGACAGCCAGAGGAAACTCACCCCCTCATTTCCTAAGAGAAACTCAGCCAGAGTTCAAAAGTATTTTCTCCAAGATCACATTGTCAGTGGCAACGCCAGGACCAGACTAGCATGAAGCTCTTAAGTTTCCAGCTTGCGTCTTTAGTTATCCCATGTGAGAGAATCTTAGTATACAGGTGGTGTGGTACTTGCGGCCAAGACCAACATGAGGGGTGAGGAATGCAGTGCCCTGTTTTCTAACTGCTTCCTTCCTCACTCTGCCCAATTCCCTCCCCTGGTCTGAATTCCACACCCTGCAGGCCATTTCCGGCTGAAATGGAGGATACAGAATTCTAGAAAGCAGCTGTGGTTTGATTTGCAGCCAAATTATTTTCTATGGGATGTTCAATTCCAATTTTGTAACATAGGACATAAAAAGGGCTTAATTTCTCAAAATTTCACTTACATATACTATCCAGGGCAATACAAATTAAGGGATACATACTTGCATATTTTTTATCCGCTGGCCAAGGACAGGAAATCCTGTCTTTCAGCTGCTGAGTCTCACACCACTCCATATGAATATTCTCACTGACAAATGTGACCTTGTCTAGGTTCTGCAGAATTTAAATATCCCCTCAAAGTCATTTCTACTTGACCTATGCATACTGGCCAAACTGCAAATTCAAACCCCTTTTACTAAAGGTTCAATATTCAAGTGCTGTTACCAATCCTCCTCCAACTCCAATCCAGTAACTCTAGGCTAGAACCTAATCCAAAAGATTACAAAGCAACATCCTGATGAGTTTCCATGGTAACCCTGAGATGTCAGCTATCCCATGTCCCAGGGATCTAAATTCTTATTTTTAGTCTACTCATAGCCTACCGTTTTATGTAAAACAAACAACTAAACTGCAATTTAATATGTCAGCTGCCAAACACAGTAAGAGATGTCAGCTGCTATTAAAGCCCAAAGTAAAAGATTTCTAGTTATTCTGTTTTCAAAGATACAGCAAATCTTTGTATATTCTAACTTCAACGGGATGGTCCTCAAAGGAGCTATTTAGTCAGACTTCCTCCATTTTTACTTAATTAGTCAATATTTAAGAGAGCCTTGGAGATGAAAAGAACTCTAGTGAAAGCTAGGCATTATTTTTTGAACAAGGGGAAATGCATTTATCTTTAAACTTTCAATAGACACAGTATATTTGATCCAAACATGCACGCGCACATGCGCGCGCACACACACAAACACACATACACACACAAAATTCAAGCCTTTCCAAAGGCACAAGTATACAACGTGAGGCTGCTTAGCAGAGTTTGTATATTATATATATGTATATATATGTGTGTGTGTGTATGTATATATATATATATATATATATATATATATATATACTTGCTTTGCAGAACTTTTAATTCCATATAAATGGGAGAGATATCAGTATTGCTGAAGTATTGAAATCCAGGTAAGTTAAAATTTTTTTATTCAGCAGTTTTGCTATGAACTGAATTGTGTCCTCACCTTAGAATGTTACTGGTGTGGAGATAGGGCCTTTAAAGAGGTTTAAGGTTATATGAGGTCACAAGGCTGAGTTCTAATGCAATTTGACAGGGGTTCTTATAACGAAGAAAAGAGGATCGTGTGATTGTCAGTCTCCTACAAGCTGAGAGGGTCCTCCCCAAACCACTCTGCTCACACCAGGATCTTGGATTTCCAGCCTCTAGACTACAAGGAAATAAATGTGGTGTTTAATCCACCCAGTCCATGGGGGTTCGTTCTGACAGCCCTAGCAAACAAAGAGAAGTTTCTACTCTTTTCATACTCCATGTCAACTTCCCAGCAGTGATCTTTTTCTCAGGTTGATTTGGGCCAACCCAATCTCTGATAAAATACCATCCCTACCTGCTTTCACCTGGGGTCCAGCAGGGCTCACTACACACATACATAGGGGCAGGCTGCACAATAAGACAGTTGGAAGATCATTTCAGAGCCAGAGCCTTCCCTTGAAATATTAATGCAGAAAAAAGCATTAAAATCACCTCTTTAAATAGTGAAACTGATTGCTAGAGTTGTGTGTTTATTTTTATTTTCCCTGCTTATCATTTAGCAGAAATGTTAATGAGAAAAGGAATGTCAGGAGATGAACAACAGACCCAGAAAGGAAAGGAAAATGAAGACATGGATAATACACAAACCAGATGATCAGTCCTGAAATATTTCAGCTCAATCAATGGTCAACGTGATAAATCCCGGCATGTGGCAGCTTCTAATCCTAAAAGGAAGTGGAACGTAGAGAATATACAAAAGGGCTATATCTCAACACTAACCAACATGTGTAGAGTTTACAAGTCTTTTGTGCTCAACTTTCAGGAGAATTTTTCTTCTTGAGAGTTCTGAAAATCAATCTCTAATTCTCTTTTATATTCATACTCGCTGCCAGAAAGTTCCAAAACAAGTTTATGGTTTATCTCTACCAAATCCATAAATGGGAAGCTTGAGGGTTTTTCATATCCTTGCCTCACTGCACTTTCTTGTGTTATCAGCTTTTAATGGATTTATCTATGGAATAAAAACACTGCAACACTGAGGACATATTACTAAAGATGTAAGGTAAGGTAAAGGTAAAGGCCCTCCCGTTGATCGTCGATTTGCTCGAGCGGGCCAGTAACGTCTCCATTGGAGACTTTGTTGTTACTGTGTCTGGCATATCGAATACTCTCGGTAGCTTGCCGGGCTCTCCGAGAGGGGCGGAGGAATCGAACTCAGGTCGACCATGTTGGCCACTTGTAAGGCGAACGCCCTACCGCTGTGCTAAGCAGGGTCGGGCCTGGTTAGTACTAAAGATGTAGTCTTCATTAAGTCTCAAATATTTATGGATGCTTCTCTCCGAGAGCATCTCTTTGATCCGTGAGATGAGAGATTTCATGCCTAAATGAAAATTTGTTTCAGTTCATGGAGGAGTTGAAAACAACATTGATTTTCTCATAATCTGTTTTTACCACAATCTGAGTTTATAACCTAAAACAGAGGAGAAAAAGCTGTGATAGGAAGTTGGACCAAGGTGAGGTGAGAAGAACCTTATCTGAGGGTTGATTCTCAAGATGTTTGTGAGCCAACACCCAAAAGGAGAGAGAGAACACAGGGGATTGCCCTGCCACAGAGACGGGGGGATGGGGGGATGGGGGTGGGAGGGATATTATCCATGGTGGTGGAAAATGGGCACTGGTGGAGGGATGGGTATCTGATCATTGTATAATTGAAACCAAAGCACAAAAAATTGTAAATCTACAACTTTAAAAAAAATAAAATAAAATAAAGGGGAAAAAAAAGAAAAAAAAAAAGATGTTTGTGAGCAATTAAAGATGCATAAATCCCGTTGTAAAGCCATCACTACACTGCCACTTAAAACTTTCTTTCACTGAGAGTATCTACACAAATGCCTTCCAGGATACCAGTCTTCAGACTTCTTGGATCTTGTCTATTTCCATCTGTCTTGGCACAGAAGTTGCTAGTCTAACTCCAGTCCCAGGAAAACGCACCAAACTATTACTGAAAGTGCTGGCTTGAATTGAAACATAGTTCTGAGTTTGACTTTTTGATCCTTAACTGGACAAGATATCATGCCCTTTGAATCTCACAGACTTCCACTGAAAATTCTCTCCATTTCCTACAGTATTCCTAAATTATTCTCTCTTATGTGGGGGCTAAGTTAAATCACATAGGTGGGGGTCATAAGCAAAATCTCTGATATGTCCCAGTCAACACTCAATAAATACGAACTATTATTATAATCAGATTTCTTTAAAGGAGGGCTGGCAATCAGTGTACCTTTGTGGTCTTTATACACCCTGAGCCCATCAGCAGGCTAATGAGAAACCAAATTTCTCTGTATCATTTTTTTTCTGGTGACCAGTGAAAGCTAGTCACAGCCTAGCTGGCCAGACAGGGGGCAACCTCACCCAAGTGGAGAGTGAGACCCATATACCTTCTACTCTGCAACTGTTTCTTGCTTCGCACACAGCATTTACAGTTTCAGAGGGATGAAAATACTCTCTGTCTCCTTATCACCACCCTCATCAGAAATGCCAATGCCCACATCAGGGTCTTCTGCACTTGGGGAGCCAATGAGGTAGTTACATTTCCTGGAAATACAGGCAGCAATTTCCTGCGACTTCCTCCATTTCTGATGTAGAGATGAACACATGTGAAAATTAAACACATCAAGGACCAGATGCAGTCACTGGTGGTGCACTCTAAAAAAAAAAATGCGTCATTTCCTCATAAACAGCTTCAGGCCGACAATGTAGAAGTAAGCTTCCCAAGAGTATTCTTCCTTTCTTCCTATGATGAACCTATAGCACAGGGTGACACGGTGTCAGGAAGAAGCAAGATAACCTTCCATGTCCGTGTGCGTGTGCTTAACTTGAGCATTTCCATGAACTGAGACCCAAGTGAGCAAGAATCAAATTTTCCATAAAGGCTGGTGTTTTGCATAAACTTTAGCCTGAAAAAGCTCTGGTCTGGTCACATGTCTTACGTAAAGATTTCTCTAGAAGGTGGGGTCTAGCCAGAAACAGCTCACCCTCTGAAGTGGAAAGTAGTAAAATTATTAGATGAACTTGTTTATACATAACTGTACAAAAGACAGTTCAGGATTAACACATTGATGCCGGTATTTACCACTGATGGCTCACATTTGGATGTGGCCTTATTACACTTTATACACACTGCAGCTCTTGCTAAAGAAAGCCAATTCCAGCAACAGTGGGGGAAAATCCAGGGTTAGGATAGCTGACTGCAGAAGAAGCAAAATGAAGCAAAGCCAAAGCTATCTTGATCAGTTATAGCCTAACCTGTGAAAGAAAGAAGAAGCAGAAAGAGGATGGACAGGAAGCACTGGGTTCCTATCAGTCAGTGCACAGGGAAAGATTTGGGAGGCAGGCACTTCATTCTGATCTTCATCTTTGCCATTCGCTAGCTGAGTGAGCTTGTTCAAGTTATGTAACCTCTAAACTTCTACCACTTCACCTGATTTTTGTTGACCAATACTGGCTTCCTTTCCTTTGTGATGAATTTCTCCTCAACACCAAGTGGGGCACCAAACCTTGGCCAGTCAAACATCCCAGAGATCGCTTTACCACAGGACACAGTGAAGTCTTTTTAAGTCTTTTGAAAATTCATTTATTTCATGCAACTCAAAGCGTCTAGGATTAATAGACCTTACTTACAAGACTTTCTATGAGAATCAAATGAATTAATATAAAGCAAACATAAGAAATAATGTGTGTGTTTCCAAAACAGTAGGTCAGCATAAATACAAGAGGTTAACTGCATGGGTTAGGATCCCTGCTCCCTTAGCAAAGTATCTCTAGACAAATCACTAAACATCTTTGCTCTTTATCATGTGATCTGTAGAAATGCAGCTGAGACAGCACATAATAAATAGGATAGCAATACTGAGTAGATTGAGAGAAAACATTCTGAACGGTAACTGACATGCAGTAAACATTGAAGAGATGTTCAGTATTATTATTACAAAGTTAGAATAACTCTGATTCTATTAAAGATGGCATGAAAGCCACTTATCTAGAGAAATGCCTTTCAGAAAAAAATTATTTGAGTTTGATCCTTGGCATTCCACCTAGTCCTCCAAGAACCGCCAGTAGTAATTCCTAAGTGCAGGCACAGGAGTGTGGGGTGTGGCACAAAAACCAAAAAAGAAGAAGTAAAAAAGAATTATTCTTTCAGATAATCTGACTTGCTTAAAAATCCCTTCAGGACAATTATTTTAAAAATCCTATTACTTATATTAGAATTTAACAAGATCTACTATGAGGCCTCCTGAGTAGACCAAGAGGATCTGACCTGATCAAATGACCCATGTTATTTGGGCTAATATGATCTCTCTTTCTCATTGTCAATGAACATGACAGCCTATTCCTTATATGTGAATTAATCCATCATACATTTAATTATAAGACTATTTTGATTAAGTCACATCTTTCTAGAGTTAAACTGATTTTGATCCCACGGGCTATCTTCTCCAAGGCTACATCCTAATGAGGACCACCCTGAACAACCAGCCTGGCTTGCTCTCATTGAAATTCATATTAATTGCAACATGAATCTATTCTACATGCTGATTAAGTTCAGTCTCTCTTTTGCTTATGTTTTCTGTGCAATATAATCATTAATTGATGATATTATAAACTTTCCTTGAGTGCCAACTATGTTGCAACTGCAGAAAGAAGTGTTGGATAAACAAACACAAGCATGAAACAGTCTGCAAGATGCTTAGAGTCTAGAGATAAAGATATGTCAAATGGCCATAAGAAAACAATATGCTAGTGTGAAGATATACCTATAACACACAGGAAACTCAAGGTGGGGACCAGAAAGAATTTTTGAATTCAACACAAAGCATAGAGAAAAGCAAAGGTTTGGAGAGCCCAAGGAAAGGAGAGCGTATGGGGAGTGTGGGCCAGGAGTGGAGGGTAGAATAAGAGACTCTGAAATACAAAGTGCCTTGCAAAGGAATGTATTCTGCTTAGGGAGAGAAGTCTTTGGAAGATTTTAAGCAATGTCTTGTCTTTAGAAAGGTCATTTCAGTAGGCAATACAGATGATGGGAGAAGGGGTGATATGCAGGAACAAAGAAGCTACTTAAGAGGTCGCTTCTTCTGCTTGGAAGGAAATGGTAAAACTAGAATACAGTGGAACAAGGATAGGTTCCAAAAAGAAAAGACTGAAGATTTTGGAATATGAGAGCACTTGAATTCTATGAAGTTATCCTATGTTAGCTCACTGGACAGAATAGTAGACCTTTCCCTGTTCACCTACTTCTTGAAGGAACTCAACTCCAGATTAAATTGAAGATTAGGTAAACTTCACACATACTGAACTGGGAAAAACCATTCTCCAATGACCCAGGAGTGTTACTTCTTTTAGTAACCTAAGAAAAACTGCAAATACAAAGAAAGTGCCTTTAAGTTAGATATTTAGTCTTCTTTAACAAGCAAAAAAGGTTATGATGGGGGCCCAGGGAAATAGGACAGTGAGTAGGGCACTTGCCTTGCAGGCAGCCATCCTCAGCATACCATATGGTTCCTGAGCACTGTCAGGAATGATCCCTGAGCACAGACCAGGAGTAAGTTCTGAGCATCACCAGGTGTAGTTCCAACCTCCCCCCGCCATCCCCCCCCCCCCCAACACACACAATAAAAAGGTCCTGATGATCAATAATGCCTAACTGGTTCGGAGACATTTCATCTTCTTTGTCATCCTTGGTTAAATGAAACTCACCCCACCCAAGTTTTTCCAGTATAGTTTTATTTTCACTCTATTTTCTACTAGTTTTGCACATTTCTTTTAATTTAAAGAACTCAATAACTCTTTAAAAAATTCAATAACTGCCAAAATGTTAACACTCTGACAGAGAAAACGTTTTACCTTGCACAAAGAATAACTGACCACATCTGTTTGTTTTGTGACATAACAGTCCCTGAGAGAAGTGGGAACAAACCAATAGTTTTTCTTAAATACAAATGTAATGGAATACTGCCTACACTGTAGCCCACTTTTCTGAGTGAACCGGCTGGGAATACTGAGATCTCTAAACAAAATGAGTTGTGACTTCCATTATATTTAATACATACAAATTTTGGATTTCCTAAGGATACGGGGCCACAAGGAGGAGTAATTCAAGCCCATCCCAGTTAGAACTCTACTCAGGGATTCAAGTAGTGACTCACAGGCAGAGAATTACAAAGACTGTATGTGAGAGGGAAAAGGGAGAAAATTGATCCTAACATACTATGGAGTATCTTCTAGAAACAACCAAATTGACTGTAATCTTAAAAGGACACCATTTATTCTAAAAATCAGTATGCACTAAATCTCCCACAGTCCTATAAAAAAAAATTCCAGAAAACCTTTAAGAAACAAGATTGTTTTTGAAAAAAAAAATCAGAAATCATCAGGTTCTATTATTAGTGTAATATACTAAATTTATTAAACAATGGACTTGTCCTTTAGCCAAATATATCATGCTTATTAAGTCACATCCTATATGAATTAAGGAAATTTTAGAACAGCCTCACGTTCCATTTGGGAAAAAAAAGCATGATCTTTCTAGTTATCTAAGTTAGATAAGCAAATCTAATGAACTCCCTAAAGCTCTCAGAGAAAAGTTATGGGAAAACACACACTGACTAGACACATTTCAATTGTGGTTACCACAGAAACAAGCGGGTAAGTTTCATTTTGGAGTTGAGCCTTTTGATTAAAATAGAGTATTTGCATTTCCATATAACAGCATAACCACTGGTTGTCCACTTCAAATTACATGTTTTTCTACTATTTAAATTAGTTCTGTTTATAGGTTGCTAATATTTATAGAGAAAGTATTTCTTTTTTCATTTTTCTCTTTGTTTTTCTGTGTGTCATGTGTGATGGTGTTCTGGGGACCATGTGGTACTGGGAACGAAACCTGGGGCTCCTGCATGCAAAGCCTTTGCTCCAATCTTCTGAGTCATCCTCCTGGCCTGGAAAACATCATTCTGAATAAGCTTATTTTTAAAAAATCTTTCCCTGACTCCCCACTGTTTCATACTACGAAGAAACTAAAGTGAAGCTAGTAAAAGCGTTAAGACAGGAATCTAAGGAAATCAGTTTAGTCTTCCTGAACAGAGGTTCATAATGACTTTTACTTTATTTTAAAAATGGCAATGTTTTTATTGAATTACTGAAGCGAGTTGGCTAGACTATCTACTCTTGTGAAAGTGTAAAACAACAAGAACAGAAAACTAGTTCTCCTCACCTTCCCCGGGATAATTTTTAAAACACTGGAACTGGGGACAGAGAAATAGCTCAATGCGCTTTGCACGCAGGAGGTCCAGAGTCAACCCCTGGTACTTAATGGTACCCCAAACAGTTCTGGGAGTGGCCCCAAACAACTGGGTGTGGCCCCTCAACCAAAAAGGACAAAACAGAATACTAAACCCTTGGTGCAAATGTTTTTCAGGGCAACTAGCCAACAACGCCGGTAAGCTGCTTTTAATTAAATTAACACAACTCATTTTTCTATGAGAAGATAGATGTCTCTTTCTCACAAGGTAAGAAATGATGAAATGTTTCCTTCAGGAGCTAAGAGTTATAATACTGCCCTACGTGAAGCTCATTATGTTTTCTTTCCATTTATATTAATAACATTTGTTATGAGCCTTAGCACCCAAAACAAAACACACTGACCTTCCTATTTCAAAATGTAAGAAAATTATGCATTATAGTACAAAGTTAGAAACGCCAAGTGAAACAATCCTCAACTCAAACAATATTCTTAAAACAAAAGAAAACAGCTGGTAAATTGTTGCACTAAATTCTGTGACTGAAAGCTACTGGGTCATTTGCTGATTGGTGCTCTAATGATCGTTGGATTATAATCAATACAACTGCCCTGTATGTGTATCTAGTGGCTGGGGGTGGTGGGTGCCAGAAACCGCCTAACAATGGCCTGACTCGGCTTATAAGCCACACACAGAGGAATCTCTAAAACCAGAATTGGTGGATTTAGTTTCCTATGAGCAGGGAACGTCCTGGCTTCACACCAAGAACCTCAATCCCCTTGACACAATGAATTGGGCAGCAACCCTGACTTCCAGACACAAGTAAATCACATTAACAGCTGAGAAGAGGCTGTGAACTTTCTGTTTGAAGGTCAACTAGAAAAGAAAACAAGCGAAAGATCAACTGAAAATGTCATGGGTAAACCTGAACCAGGTGCTGGCTCTAGTATTACAGCTAGGTCCCAAAAAAATATTAAAGGGACAAACCATTCTTTGAGGCACTACTGCTCTCTCTTTGGCTTCAAAAACTACATATGGATGGATGCATGTGTTTCAATCATCTGTGGCAGTAAGCACATATTTCTGTCTATGTCTATTTATGACTATGCTATAGATCCTTCCTAGAGCATAAGAGACAGACCTTCTCTTCATACAACAAGAGAGAACAGTTTCAGCTGATGGGATCAACGTCGTAGTTATTTTTATATTCTACATATATATAACTTATATTCTACATATATCATGGTCCTCCTGTTGTTCATCAATTTGCTTGAGCGGGCGCAATAACATTGTGAGACTTGTTTGGCATATGGAATACATCACGGATAGCTTGCCAGGCTCTGCCGTGCGGGCGAGATACTCTCGGTAGCTTGCCGGGCTCTCCGAGAGGGGCGGAGGAATCGAACTCGGGTCGGCCATGTTGGCTGCGTGCAAGGCAAACGCCTTACCCGCTGTGCTATTGCTCTAGCCCTCTACATATATAATATATGTTATATATAAATTATATATTATATAATATTATATATCCTAAAGGGTGAGAGAGACTATTTAAGCACTTTTTTAGTCATCACATAAATCACCACATAAAATTTTTTTAAATCACCACACACTATTTTAAAATGTATAAATTAGCCAAGTGCTGGGACAATTAGAAAAAAAAAAAAGCATTAATGTAGAGCAAATCACTACCAGTCCAGACTTGCCAAGTAAAATAAAGATATAACAATCAATCTTATAGGCCATAAGCAAATCCTAACCTTAAAAAAATATTAAATGCATTAGTTATATATTAAGTAAAAATGTTAATTCAAGAATTTAAGTAAAAGTATTATTTTTTCAATGTAATAATTTTATAAAATATTAAAGTCTGGGGCATGATAATACATTTGAAAGTTTATTTTAACCCATAAAATATACAAAGTGGGTTTCAAAGTAATTTTAACATCCATGAAGAATGTTTTCTGGTTCAAGGAGGTAATACAACTGTATTCAACAAGTTTAATTTAAACAGAATTTTAAACAAGTTTTAGGACAACGAATGTTTTAAATACTTTGAAAATATTTTGCTTTGTATTAAATTGATATAAGAGTGGGGATTTTAATCTTTATTACTGCTCACTTAACAACAACAACAACAACAACAAAATGTTGGGGAATCACATGGGATTGAATCCAGGGCCTCACATGTGAGGCACGTGCTACACTACGAATCACATCCCAGTCCTAACAATACTCTTACATTAAGGGGGGGGGGGAACACAATGTTGTTTCTTATCCCCATTAAAACAAAACTTGACAAGAATGACACATTCAGTATGATGAAATACAGTTCAAAAATCTTAAGTACTCAGTACAAAATAAGAAAGCAAATTGACTTTCCAAACTATGATCTAAACAAAATCAATTCTTAATCTTAAGCATGTAGATTATCTCCTTTGTGGACTGGATGAATAAACTCTCTAACCACATACATTTGACTGACTCTGCCCAGCAAACCTATTAAGCCAAGTTTTCAGTATCAACCAATGTGAAAAGGGTTTTATATTTGAACTCTATCATTGTTCTCTATGAGACCAGAAATTAAGAGTTGTTCACATGTATAAATTGCACTGATATAAAGGGTTGGCTCTTGAACAGTTTGAACTATGTACATCCACCTACACTGAAATTTTTTGGTAAGGGGCACACTTGATAGTCCTTGAGGAAACTCGAGGGGCAAGACTAGGAGTCACTCCTCATGGTGCTGGGATTAGAGGTGAGATCCATAAGGTTCCAGGACTCTAACTGGGTTCCTATATGTAAAACCTGAACTTCAGAGCCATTTCACAGCCCTAGAATTATTTTTAAAAAATAAACACATTTAGCCTTCTGTACATGAGGATCAATGTTAAATTAAACCCAGATTTATGTCACCATTATTCTGCTGTAGCTGATGACAAAGACCCTGTTCTTGAATTTTTTCCTCTAAGAGGTTTCCATTACTAGACCTCCCCACTTCTTTGGAGTGTTTTAATAAAACTATACAGAATGGCTGCCCTCATAGTTTCTCCTCCATCTAACCTCCTATTTCAGTATGATACATTCTTCACAATGAATGAGTCAACACAGTCAATACTGTATTATTAAAATTCTCAGTTGACATGTCAGTCTACCTTTTGTGTCACATTGGTTTATAAGTTTAACAATCACACACCATCTCTCGACAGTTACAACATCCTAGAGGATCTTGTTATTCCCCACTGGGCTTCACTGTTCATCCTCCCTCTCCTCCCCCAGAGTCTCTGGTAGTCACCGCTCTTTTGAATATATCTGCTGTCTTGATTTTCTGCAGTTGAGCCACATAAACAACGTCTTTTCAGACTGGCTTCTTTCACTGATCAAGATGCATCTAAAATGTCTCCATGTCTTGATAGCTCATTTCTCTTTAGTGCTTAAGAATACTCCACTGGACGGATGTATCAGTTCATCAACTACTGAAAAAGTGCCCGCGCATGCGTATGCGCGCATGTGTGTATGTATGTGTGTGCGCGGGGGGGGGGGGGGGGGGGGGGGGTGGTTCACACTGGCTATTCTCAAGGATCATTCCTGGCATAGATCAGTGAACCATAACTGAGTGGTGCTGGGGATCAAACCTGGGTCGACTGCTTGCAAGGTAAGTGCCCTAGCCCTGTACTATCTCTCTGGCTCCTGAAAGACAACTTTTATGAATACATTTATGTTTAGGTTACTGTGGACGTAAGTTTTCTACTCAATTACTGTACTGTATGGTTAAGTATAGGTTAACCTTTGTAAGAAACTGTCAGATTGTCTTCTAAAGTAATACCAATCTATTTTATGTAATACTGAAAATCTGTATCACAAAATACATTTATGATAGCCACAAATTTTGACTAAGAAACACTCCTTAGTACATTATCTGTAATCTATCCAAATGGTGGAGTAGGCCTTTCTGAGTATGACCAAATTTATAAAATAATCTGACTTAAAAAATCTGATTCACAGCATTGACATTAGGCAAATAACCTGACTTGTATAGCCTTGACAATATATCTGTACATGAACATCAGTTTTAGATAGTAAATGTTTTGCCCTACTAACAGAAGAAAACATTATCTTTTCACTGGAGACATAGTCTAGTTATTACATTTTCCACATTCTGTTTTCCTTATTCCTATACCTACCCTAATATTATAAAGTAACTGTTAGGTCCTCTTTCTAATGATCCTTAAAAGTCTGGCACAGCTCTGAAGTCTATGCATTAAGCAAAAGTAAGGACTGATTTCCAAAAGGCAAATTTTTTCTCAGCAATTATATATAGTTGTGTTTCCTTTTGTTTGCTCATGAACAGATGTACTCTAAAACACCCTTTCCTGAACTCTCTTTAAGTCATCTTCCTCAAATGCAGTAAAATGTTACTGATTAAATTAACTGAGCTGAAGCATAATGAATAAATTTCATCCATATAACATTTAAAAAGAAATCACTTGGGGCTGGGGATATCACTCAGTTGTAAGAGAGCATGTTTTACACGCATAGGCCCTGGGATAAAGAATAAACTATGCACAATGTAAGTTTTACTTTAAAAATGGATTTAACGGATTGATTTGGTTTGCAGGTACACCCCGCAGTGCTCAGGGGCCTTACCTGGCTCTGCACAATAGTGACCCCTGCCAGTGCTTGAGGGACCATATAATGTGGTGTGAGGGACCAAACCAGGGTCAGCTACAAACAATGCAAGTATCTTAACCTTTGTATGAGCTCTCTGGCCCCCAGTTACTGCCCATTATAAAAGTAGTCTGTAAAACTGAAATGACCGATTTCTCAAAGTTATAGAAAGCATCTACTTTAAATATAATTTTCCACTTTCATTATTACTGTCATCCACTGAAATCAATTTTCTCCAATCACTCTAGAAAACTCAAGTTGATTTCTTTAAGTTTGCTTAGACCTCTTGAAGACAGGTTTCCAAACCTTTCTATAAAAAACGAAAGCATAGTTATTTTGGGATCCAGCTCTCTGTGCCTCCCCACCTCTCTGATAAATACCCAGGGAAGTAGCTGTGTCACCTACATATCATTTACCTGAAACAAATGAACTCATTCTCTTCGAGTACTTTTCTTTGTGTACTGTTTGTAGGGTTAGCCCAATTGTAGAAAAAATTCTGACTTACTAAATCTGGGGTTTAAAAGATGAACTAGATGATTTAAGGATGATTTAAAACAAATTGGGCCAAGTATATTATAGTACAATGTGAAATATAAAATAACATTTCATAAAAAACTTTTGGGATCACAGATACTCCAGAACTTCTTCATAAACATCATTGTGACAGTGAAGTAGTATTTGATGAGGAAAGTGAGACTTTACACTGCAACTGTTTAGCTACAATACAAGGAAGCATTCAAAAGAAGCCCAACATTAAAGTTCAATGAAAGTTTCCTTTAAAAACTCATAAAAGACATATATATTATTCAGGATGCCTGTGAGCCCCAAGTTTTCAGTATCTACAAATGTAAGAAGGACTTTAAGTGCCAGAGTACTATAAAAATGTTTTCATACCAGAACTGGAAAGATTGCTCAAATGGTAAAGCATATGCCTACCACGTGTAAGACCCTGTGCCCTAGTACTGAAATGCTCTCATGTCTCCCTCTCCCAAATTCCTAGCAAACCCCAGCACCACCAGGAGTGGCCCCAAATGAAAACTGTTTCAAAATTTCACTTTTATGACCAAGAAATACTAAAGACCATGACTAGAAGACCATAACAGAGAACAAAGGGCTGGAGTGTACGCTCAGCATGCAGAGCACCAAAATGGACCTGGTGGTACCCAAAGCTGGTAACCAAGGGAAGTGAGCTAGAATCTACTGAACATTGCTTGGGAGGCCCTGAACCATCCTCCCCCCCCCCCCCCCCCCACACACACACATACAGAGGACTATGAATAAATGTATGAAGTTGCATATTGTTACTATAAGAAAGATACAGGAACACTGGAGAAAAGTCTGAGATGCCTTTGGTCCTCCTTTGGAGAAAAAACTGCCAACGTGTGTGAGGCACGCACAGTATTTTGGCAGGTATAGATGTATTAAGGATCACGGTCACGGTCACAGTCACAGTCCTCCTGTTGTTCATCGATTAGCTTGAGCAGGCCCAGTAACGTCTCCATTGTGAGAATTGTTGTTACTGTGTTTGGCATATCGAATACATTACGGGTAGCTTACCAGGCTTTGCCATGCATGCAAGATACTCTCAGTAGCTTGCTGGGCTCTCTGAGAGGGGCGGAGGAATTGAACCTGCGTTGGCTAAGTCGGCCACGTGCAAGGCAAATGCCCTACTGCTATGCTATTACTCCAGCCCTTATTTTTTACCCCTCTACAGCATACCTCCTACCATATTTCTCCTTCCGAGATTTCTCCCTTCCCCCCATCACCATCATGAAGCCATCCACTTCAAAGAGGGCTAAACAGATACTAGAGAGCAAGGAAGCAACATGATCCCCAAGGGGGTTCATGGGCAGATGTGAGAAACCAAGCTTTAAATAAACACAGCATAGGTAAAGAGGCAATTAAGTTTCCAGTAAGGGCTTAGAAAGGCAAGGAGAAGGGAAAGCCTAAAGAAGTCAGGGAGTAGGGCATACAGGAACTCATTGAGGATGGGAATCCCGGAAGACAGCACAGAGCAAACGATTAGTAAGGTGAGTCTGAGGGATGAGCAAGAGTCTGAGCATGAAAAATTAGTTGGGGTGCTTGATGTACAAGGAGCGACCTGACGCAAGAGTCTGGCCTGTGAGGGGCGTGAGTGAAGTAAGGTCAATGGAGGGAACGGGGGTCTATGAGTGTGAAGTGCCTGGCAGGACCAGAAGGGCAGTGGAACCTCAAAGGACATGCTGGATACTGAGTACAGTGGAAGCCAGGGCAGGCCACCGGGGCGAGGTGCTGCTGGTTGCTTCACTGTCTTCCTGTCTTTCAGGGTAAGTCCATGGATATAATCTCACTTTTTCTTCCTGTTCCTCTTGAGAAGAAGGTTGGGAAGCCGGGGAGATGGTGCAACAAGTAAAAGCACTAGCCTTACACGTGGCCAACCAGTTTGATTCCAGGCACCCCTATACGGATCCCTGAGCACAGAGTCAAGAGTAAGCACTGAGGGTTGGGGGGGAAAACACTGTGAGGATTTTTATACCTTCAGAAAATGCAAGTGGAGAAATCATATCAAACTGAGGGAACAACCAAGATCTTTCAGAACGTTCACAGCCTCTGATTCAGCGGCAGGACGGAGACGGGTGGCATGGGAAAGAGTGACTGGGTGAGATCACTTTCCTTTATCACTTTTCAGAAGTCAGGTCAGAATCGAAATGGAAATGACTCAAGGTGCCACCTTGGGAAAATGGGAGCTTGTCTGTGTCGTGGGAGAGCACCAGTGGCTGCCAAACAGTAGCTGGAAGGGGAGACACAGTCTTGCTCTTGGGGACAGTCTGGCGCTGTGTCAGGATAAGACTCAATCGACATCTGGACATAACACGGCTTCCTGTCATCCTCCTCCCTGGAAGGACTGTGTGCATCCCACAGCAGCGCCAGATCTTTACTCCCTGGGAGAAGGTCGTGAACCTCAGCCTTATTCACACGGTGAACCTCCCACCAACAACAGTGCTTGAACACCAACGAGAATGTTAACTGCAACATTTTAATACAGCCAAGACAAATCTGAGTCAGTTGAGGGGGGAACAAGTCATGCTAAGTGTCTAACCCAGAAGCAAACACACGTTATCAAAATTCACTTCCTCACGACAGAAGGCAGGACTGAAAGGAACACTTTACAGACCGAGACTAACACTTATTTCATAGCTAGTAGGTTTTTTTTTCTGTTTGTTTGTTTTTTGGTAATTCAAGACAGTTTTTATTGAAACCTATTTAGAAAGATGTGAAGGGAGAGAGGGAGAGAGAGAGGAAGAAGTGTGTTTATTTAACAGAGAACAACAGGCTTCTCCAGAGTGGAAACAAGTGAGCAAAGAAACAGACAAGCAAGTGAAATACTAGTTCAAAGGAAGAGCAAGCCCATAGCTGGTAGTTTTTAGGTGAGAGACATGTTCATGCGTTCTTTCTCCCCCACCCACAGAGGTTGGGCCATTTCCAAACCATGTTCAGCTGACATTCTTTTAAAGGACGTAACAAAAAGGTGATGCATGCTCCAGTGGAAAGGTAGTGTTCCACCCAGAACAAGATGATTCACACGTGCCTAAGGAAAAAGTGGGTCTGCTGGCCAGATCTGAAAGAAAGCAAAAAAGCTTGACTTTGAGTAAATCCTATCGAAATATTAGACAAACATTTGATATACCCTCTTTCCTTTCTCCATCGTTATACTAAGTATGCGACTCCAGTTTAAGGAAATAGCTCATGTACCCAAATCAGAGTTTATAAGTCATTAAAAACTAGAAACTGGTTTAAAAAACACTCATCTCATGAGTCAGTTTTCTGTGTATATTTAAGACAGCACGAAAAGCTATTTTACTATTTTCAAAATAAAAAGTAAAAAGAAGCGTCTACTACGTCAAATGAACCTTGACAGACATTCATTCAACACATTTTGATTGCGACCCTAGATAAGAGCCAGGCACTGCTCCTGGTACTTTGCACAGAGAACAATCATAAACTCCCAACCTCAACAGAGCTTCATTTAGCCCACACAACTATGGAAATCACTGTGAAAGAAAACAAGCTTTAAAAAAATAACATTTGGTTTTGCAAGATGAAAGTGTTCTAGAGAGATGCTACGTAACAATAGTAGTTGACACCCACTGAACTGCATATTTATAAATAATCAGGAGCATCAATTTTATTTTATGTGCTTTTTACCATGATTAAAAAACTAAAATAGTTAGAAAGTTTAAAAAAATAATAAACAGCCAAATTTACAAAGTGCTTACCACATACTAGGTTCTACTCTGAGCAGAGGAAGCATCTCATCCTGGCAATAATTTTAAAAGGTAAACACTGTTGTCATCCTCACAAATGGGTAAACTGAGACACAGAGCAGCTAAGAAAGTTGTTCAAAATCACAACTGCAAGAAATGGAGTTCAAACATTAAGAGCAAGCAACCTGATACCAACCCTTTATCTCTTATTCCATAGAAGAGGTTTTTCAAAAGCAATCCTATTTCCAAATTGGAACAAATAGTTAACAAAAATCAATATAGAACAACAGAACAATAACAGTGAAAATAACTGAAGCACCTACATTTTCTTCATTTTTTAAGCCTTAACGATGTATAACCCAACTTACTGTTCTTTTGAAGTTTTTTTCCTCTAAAAAAATCTAAACATTGAACAAACTGTTTTCAACCACTTCTCTCCAAACCATAATATTCTTTTCCTACAAATGGAAAAAAAGTCACACAGGATGGTTTCTTTAAAAACAGACATTACTGAAACTGTAAATATTTTTAGCCTTTTGTACTTTTCATCCAGCAGCATGGCTGAGAATAATACAGAAACATTTAAAAATAGCCCTTCACTACTCTGAAAACTATTAAAAAGTTTAACACACAGCCAGCACCTGTTTGACGCGTCTTAATCAACACTACTTTGCTAGTCATATAAAAAAAGAAAACCCTTTCAGTTTCAGAATTTTTCTCCCTTAAAGACCCACTGCATCACCAGGGCACTCTGTGCTAGCGTACCCCCTCTCCTAACTTAGAAGTTCACACCTGGATCAAGTCATGAGTAGCTAATGAAGATGCAACTTTCCCCACAGCACAATGCATGTGAGAAAAACATCCCCAAACAGAAGTCTTTAGAACGATTGTCAGGATTTTAGTAGAAAGTTAATTCTGTCCTACAATTTACAGGAGGGTATAAGAACATCTGGTATAAATCTTCCTCGGTTAGGAAGGCAACAGGGGAAACACAGAATGTTAAGGGGGAAAAGACTCTTTAGAATTATTTTCCCAAAGTTTAGAAAAATATAATCCAAAGATTTCTGAAGATTAGAAAGATGGATGGAAGGTGGAAGGAGGTAAGAAAGGAAATCATTGAAAATCAATTATGTTCAAATACTCTGTGCTTATTCACATCAGACTTTAAGCTATGTTTTGAACATTCGTTTGTTCTAACAAAACCGAAGTAGGCAGTCTGAATATACATATATGTCACACTGTTTTAATATTCCAATAATGCAGAGCAGAAAGATAGTGCAGAGGTTAAGGTGCTTACTATGCATGAGGTCAACCCAGTTCTAACCCTGGCACCATATCTGGTTCACAAACAGGAATAACCCGTGAGTACAGAGCCAAACAAGAACCATGAACACAGACAAGTGTGACCAAAACCTGCCTTCTCTCCGGCAATCCAAATAATGCAGAGTGGTTTTGAGAGTCCCCAAGTATCCTTATGCCATAATACAAAGATTAAAGCAATATGGTTACAGCAGCTTTTCCCTCCAGTCCAACATGATGAGGACTTTAGAACACCTCCTGCAGTAACCAAGATTCCTGGGAATGTGAGGTCCCTGACCCACACCACACAGAGATCATTAAAACATGTTATCCATTAGGAAGAGTTAAGGTAGTTTCAAAGTGAATCATAATGGAAACATGAACTGGGATACTATCCACTCATCCAGGGCACAGGAGGGAACAGGGATAGTCGCCAGACCAACCACGATTCATGCTCACCCAACTGAAAACTGCATCTCCCAGGGGTGGGGTGGGCCCTAGAAGAGACACTGCAAACAAACTCCAGTGAAAACTATTTTCTTTCCTCTGATAATTTTTAGTCCTCTCTAAGATCTCCACATAAGACAATGGTAATACAAGCTCAATTTCCTACTCGCTTCATTTTTTTTAAATTTATTTACTGAATCACCGTGAGAATAGTTACAAAGCTTTCAGGTTTAAGTCTCAGTCATACAATGATCAAACACCTATCCCTTCACCAGTGCATATTTTCCACCACCAAGAACCCCAATATACACCCCATCCAAAACTTCCCCATGCCTGTGAGGCAGATGATTTCCACTTAACTCTCTCTCTCATTTGATTACATTCATTATTTCGACAAAAGATGCACCATTATAATTTGGAATTTTCCTCCAATAATAAAACCTACTGAAAAGGCATCGTGAAATAATTTCTTTTCTATCGCTGGTTATGAAGACCATATGATGTCGCACAGCTGCTATTGAGGCCACACAATTTTGGATTTCTGATATTTTACTAATTAAGTCTGGAGGGACTTTTGCCAAAAGCTGCTGGGTTCTGAATTAGGTCCTCTGGGGCCATGGCCATGCTAGAGAGCCACTCGTGGGGAGGGGGGCAACTCGTGGTCTCGGCAGGGCAAGAAGGACGTGCTGGTTCCACCTCCCGTCCCCCATTCCCTGAGGCTGCAGTTGCCCCATCACCACCAGCTCATACCTGGCTGTTCAATAAGCTCTGAGGCAGCAGACACCATGCCGTGGGATGGGGGGAGGAGGAAGAGACAGACACTCTTTCCCTCCTGGGGGGGGGGCACAGCATCATAGCTTAATGCATATGACATTCATATTTCTGCCAAAAGCTGCTGGGTTCCGAATTAGGTCCATGTGCCTCTGGGGCCATGGCTGTGCCAGAGAGCCACTCGTGGGGGGCACTCACTTCGTTTTTTTTTTAAATCACCTTTCTTAAAAGTAAAATTCAGAATGATCAGAAGCACAGCTTCCTCCTTTCACCTCCTCAGTCACAGACAATCAATAATGAGATTCTAAAGCAAAAGTAACTGGCACTCACCCTATTAGGAGAGCTATCTATGAGTCATTTTCATCAAGGACTGAGATAAGAATCCAGAAGACATCTAAGAATGTCTTCCAAAGTCAGTGGCACAGTTGTCAGAAACAGGATTCGATAAAAGCTTACAGTGGGAAAAGTGGGCCCAACGGGGCAAGGGTCAAGTTCACTGGTGTTCAATGCAGTGTCCTAAAAAGTCTGAATGGGGTGCTGGAGAGCTACTGATTATGATTTTTAATTTTTTTCTTGAATCACCATGAGAAACATAGCTAAAAGTTGTTAATGATTAGTTTTCAGTCATACAATCTTCCAACACCCATCCCTTTACCAGTGTTAATTTCCCAACACCAATATCCCCAGTTTCCCTCCTTCCACCTACTTCTCCCATCCTGCCTCTATGGCAGCGCTCTCTCTCTCTCTCTCTCTCTCTCTCTCTCTCTCTCTCTCTCTCTCTCTCTCTTTCTCCCCTCCCCCCACTTTTTGGGTATTACAGCTTGCAATACAGGTACTGAAAGGTTATCATGTATATCTCTTTACCTACTTTCAGCACTCAGTTCTTGTCCAGAGTGATCATTTCCAACCATTATTGTCATAGTAGTCCCTTCTCTAGCCTAACTGCCCTCCCCATCCCCCACCCCCACTTGTGGCAAGCTTCCAATTGTGGATCAGTCCTCTGGCCCTTGTTTCTACTGTCCTTGGGTATTAGTCTTTTATACTACTTTTTTAAATTTCCACAAATGAGTGTGCTCATTCTACGAGACCTACTGGTTAATGCAGGCTGTGGGACTGGGCTGCCAAGCCACTTCTTGAATGTATTAATAAGGGGATGCTCTCAAAACCAGAGAAGTTGCCATGTCCCATCCTGCATGGCCTCCCTCCAATGATCCCGGCTTTAGCTTTTAAAGAACAGCCTTTAACTTTAAAGTCTGCCCAAGGAGTTTTAAGGCTTAAGGCAGGAGTACATTTTTTTGCACACATTTTGCATTGATTTCCCTTGAGTACCTACCATGATTTGCTCGAGCGGGCCCAGTAACGTCTCCATTGGAGACTTTGTTGTTACTGTGTCTGGAGCGATAGCACAGCGGGTAGGCCGTTCGCCTTACAAGCGGCCAACATGGCCGACCCGAGTTCGATTCTTCCGCCCCTCTCGGAGAGCCCGGCAAGCTACCGAGAGTATTCGATATGCCAAACACAGTAACAACAAAGTCTCCAATGGAGACATTACTGGGCCCGCTCGAGCAAATCGACGATCAACGGGAGGGCCTTTACCTTTACCTACCATGATGCTTGACCATTCCTTCCTCTGCAAACTCCTGTTTTGGGTCTCAAGCAACACGACTCTTAAATTTTTCACCCATGCTCCCCCAGATCATTCCTCCTATGGTTTCTTTTTATTCTCTCCTCTTAAAATGCCCACATCCTAGCACTTCCTTGGTCTCTCATTCATACTCACCAGACATTCCCCACTTCTGCCACGCCTCCAGTCTCACAACTTAACTGAGCACCCAGATACTGACAGTGCCACTCACACAGCCATCCACACAGTAAATCTGGGAGTTTTCCTTCATTGTTTCTGTTCTCTTACAGCCACCACGTTCTTAAGATTCTACTTCTCAACTGGCTCTCGGCACCCTCATCTCCCACACCCTACTCCTGCTTGTGTCACACTGCTCATCACTTTTCTCACGCACTGCTGTGGGACACTGACTGCTGTGAACCCCACAATCCTTTGCTGGTCAAGTGACAAAACTGGAAGACAGTGTTTCACAAGCACCAATTTGACTTTGACTCTTATTCATTAAAATTACATACGTTGGGGCCAGAAAAATAGTCCAGTAGGTAAGGCACTTGCTTACAGCTGACTCAGGTTCAATGCCTGGCATCACCTATGGTCCCTAGCATGGCCAGGAGTGGGCCCTGAGCAAAGAAGACAGAGTAAGACTCTAAGCACTCCCAGGTGTGGCCGCAAACAAACAAATTCCAGATGTTATTTCTGATAGGAATCCTGATGACTGCAGGAGAAAGATCAACATCTTTAGCATTCACCTCCCGAACCAGGTTCCCATCTGTGTTTTAGTCTGACTCTCCTCCATTCCTATGACTACATTCCTGAGAATAATCTGAAATCTATATAAGCTATTTCTATGGCTTCCAACACTGCTTTTCACCTATTTCCTTCCACAACCCTTGTTCTACTTGAATATTCCTTCTAGAACCCAGCACACACTCTTCTTTAAAGTTTTGTTGTTTTATTGAAACCCAAGCACAAAAATTTGTAAATCTACAACTGTACCTCATGGTGTTTCACTAACAAAAATTTAAAAATAAAATGTAAATGATGGAGAATGGGCACTGGTGGAGGGATGGGTACTGGATCATTGTAAAACTGAAACCCAAGCACAAAAATTTGTAAATCTGAAATCTACAACTGTACCTCATGGTGTTTCACTAATAAAATTTTTTTTGAAAAATTTAAAAAAAATAAAGTTTTGTTGTTTTGGGTTTGGGTTCATACCAAGCAGTGCTCCGGGGGGGGGGGGTGTTGTTCCTGGCCCTGGGCTCAAGCATGATCCCTGGTAGTTCTTGGGGTAGACCATATGTAGTACCAGGGATTCAAATCAGGGGTCTAGTTGCTACAGTCTCAGGTGAGACAAGCACCTCACTCCCTGTATTACCCACCCCACCCCCATACACATTCTCTCAGTGTTCAGTGTGGGATTCACTGGTTCAGTGCCACAGCAGGGACTCAGCTTTCTGTGGAGCACTCCTTCCCCATCCCACCTCCAGATTACTGAAGTGGCTCCAGCAGGGGACACCCACTATGGAACCTCCTGATGTAGCAATTCTATCCCATTCCTTTCTGAACAGTACCAGCACAAACTAGGCCCTTTAGAGAAGATGACTGACGGAAAGAACTCACGTTGAACACCTTTCCTCTTCAGGCTGGCCCAGTCTGGTTTGCCTCTCAGAAATAAAATTCCCAAAGAGTGGCCAAAAAAACCCATTATGATGCCAATCAACAATGCACTGGTGGCCAGGTTCGAGCAGTGTCATCTTCAATTGACATGTGAAAAGTGAGTATTTGGCATTAGAGGAAAAAGATTCAAATACTCTACAGACGACTGCCACAAAGATAGCTCAAGGGCTATTATCTCCAGGGATGTGAATTCATTCTTAGCAATTGTATAAACTAGAGTTCACATTTCACACAGAACTTTCTTAACCCAAATTGGAAACAGGACAGTTAAGCCAGGCAATGGAAAAGCATGGCTTGGATACACAAGAAACGACACATGCATTTTACATTAAATGCTGTTGTAATCTGCTTACAGAGTGTGGTACAAGAATTATTCCAAAAGTCATAGCTTGTAAATTTGATATGTAAATAGGAATTTAAAATTAGAAATCTCCATGGCCACTGAATGCTAAAAGAGAAAAAAAGAAAAAGGAAATGAAAGATAAAATACACTGTTTCCAGGTCTCTGGAAAATGGTTCCCTCTGGTCTTGATCAGTGGGAAGGCCAGTTATCACATCTGATGCTCTGGCTAAACACAAGTGTTTACTGAAAAGGAACCTCTTCATGAAAAACCATGGGTCAAACATCTTTGTGACATATACAGCTAAAGGGAACATACTTTTCCCCATGCCTAACATGGTGATGCATGATGTGCTGATTTAGAGTGACAGCTTAACAGGGTTCCCACCCCAAAGCTTAGCAAAATTGCTTTTATTTTTAAAAAAAATATATAATTTGAAAAATTAAATCCCCAAACATAGGTCTCCTAAAATATTAAATCCTGCTGAAGATAGATGTTTTCAGAAAGCAGCCCAAAAAAAGCTTTTTCATTTATTTAATGCTCTATGGGTTGATGGTATCAAGAACACACATATCTTTGTTTAAAGTATACAAATTAGTGATGCTTATATGTACCATCAGTTTGACTTAGTTCCTGCTACTCAATTTCATAAGCTTACTCGCACTTTTCCTGGTGCTGACTGAGGTCTAAATCAACCAAAAAAAAAAAAATCAAATTTAACATTTTACCAGTTCAATTATTTCTGAACATAGTAGGCTAACATATCAGCTTTTACTCTAAACTAAACATCAGGAAAGGGCTTCCATATTTACTCCAATGGTATCCCCATTAATAAACATGCTGACCAAAATAATGAAGGGTTCCACGCTCTCAAATTTGGCACCAGCAAATTTCCTTGAAAATCTGCTCATAGCCATAAGATGGCTAGTTTAAATAGATGTGGGCTCTCAGTTGATGATATTTAAAAAATTAATTTATAGGTTGAAAAGTCTATAACCCTGACCAGAATACTAAATGTCTTGGAGCATCAAGAAAAGCTCTTTGAACTAAATACACACTTGGGAAAAGCTGCATCAGTTGACGTTTCATTATTATATTTATATTTTGTATATACCTATGAAACTTTCAACTGATGAGCCAACCAAGAATTCTTCCTAATAGACATAATTCTTAACAGAAAATTCTAAGTGGGAATTAAATTTCTATTCACTAAATTTTTTCTCCTTATAATTTTCAGATCCAACCTCAGCACTGCTTAATCTGTCCTTCTTATTCATTGCCATCTAGATCTGTCCTTCTTAATTATTACCATCCGCAAAAAGTTATCAAGAGTTACTTATAATGAGCAGTACTATGATTATAAAGGGAAAAAATGTTCTTATTTTTCAGAGATAATACTAAAACACTGAGAGATTGTCATGAGATTTGCAACTCAGTTTTAAATGGTTCTTTTAAAAAATGAAAGCCTTATTGAAACAATGAATCTAATCAAAGCAGATAGAGTGTTAACTAGAATTCATCTGCCTCACAGGGACTGGGAGGGGTGGGGGGTGGGGTTTTATTGGGGTTCTTCATGGTAAAAAATAAGTATTGGTAAAGGGAAATGTGTTTGATATTTGCATGACTGAAAGCTAAACCTGAAAGCTTTGTAACCTTTCCCACAGTGATTCAATAAATAAATAAATAAATAAATAATTTTAAAAAAATGAAAGCCTTTCCCCAACATTCAGACAAAAAACTATTCATAGAGAAAAATAATAACAAATGTTAATAACTGGTAAGTGTAAACTTAGAGTAGAGAAGTGTTTATTATTATTATCCTTTCATCTTCCCATTTGAATTCTTGATCAGAAAAAATTTTCCAAATAAGTATTTTACTTTTTAAGTACCAGCATTTCAAACTGTAAAGGATTTCTTGAGCATCAAAAATCTGAAATGTGGGTGACTTTGTGCTAAATAAATGTCAAGCGCAATAAAGGACATTTGACTGTCTCCTCTAGACATAACCTTCATGCATTTTGCACTTCCTGGAAGGGGTTGTGATTTGGATCTGGATGAAAGTAGAAAGGCATGATTAACACAATCAAATTCAGGTCTTCTCTCCAGAAGATTCCAGAAAGTTGACCCCTCGGGCTCTCAGATCTCTACCTACCAGTGAGATTCTGGTTCAAAAGTCATCTCATCAGTGATCCCTGGGAAATGTCTGGGAGGTCCCTGAAGACTTTAGGCACATTTAAAGAACACTCATGAAATGAGCATACTAAACATCTACATGTCAAACCTGTTCAAGATATTCTACTCTTCACGGAAATATTTTAAATACTTTCAAAATTTCACCTGAGTTCAAATCTGCACCCCCACGCTCCCAATAATCATGTGCAAGGTATAGCATGAAAATGATTTGCTATTATAGACAGTATATATCTGGTCAGAGGCTAGAGAGATAGCGGGTGGGTTTCCTGCATGGGCTTTTCTTGCTGGAGACCAGAATTCCATCCTGAGCACCTCCTGCATTGGGGAGCACCGCCAAGCACCCTGCTGGGAGTAAGCCCCTGAGCACTTCCAGATGTGGCTCCAAATCACCACCCTCCAAATTTCAGTCACAGAAAAAAAAAAACAGAATATTTCTAAAGTGTGGTTCATTCCTGACAAAACGTGAACTCTCTCCATCACTTACAGCAGCACCCAACAGAGAATGCTAATTGTTTCCTTCAGTTATGCACGCCATGGTACTCTCTCAAGGAACTCACTCGCAACAACAGGTGTGAGGTGGGAGCAAAGGACAGTTCTCCATTCTCCTCCCTTGTTTTGACTTTTCCAAAAATCACTTCCTAATGCCAGAAAACAGGACAACAGCATCGAAGCAGCACTCCACACAGTATGGAAGAGTAGTTTTCAGAGGCCAAAGAGAAATTTGGGGTCAGCTTCCAAAGAAGAGATGACTTTTTTTTTTTGGCTTTTTGGGTCACACCCGGCGATGCACAAGGGTTACTCTTGGCTCTGCACTCAGGAATTACTCCTGGCTGTGCTTGGGAGACCATCTGGGATGCTGGGAATTGAACCCAGGCTGGCCGTGTGCAAGACAAGAGCCCTACTCCCTGTGCTATCGCTCCAGCCCCAAGAGATGATTTTTTTTACAGAGATGACTTCTTTATGGTGGACATGGCATTTCCTTTTAATTTCCTTTGAGATGTAGGAATCTGGTATAACTATGACTTTTCAACAAGTATGTCTATGCTAATATAATGCTAAATTCTTGTCACACATCAATATCCCAGCCACAGTTCAATGCTGAGCACAACAGTCTTTTAATTAGCCTGGTGTGTCTATGGGTAATAAAAAGGCTTTAGGTAAAAGATAGGTAAAGGCCCTCCCGTTGATCGTCGATTTGCTCGAGCGGGCCCAGTAACGTCTCCATTGGAGACTTTGTTGTTACTGTGTTTGGCATATCAAATACTCTCGGTAGCTTGCCGGGCTCTCCGAGAGGGGCAGAGGAATCGAACTCGGGTTGGCCATGTTGGCCGCTTGTAAGGTGAACGCCCTCCATATTCCCAGGTGAAATCTTTACCACCTAAAGCAGTTTATACAACTTGTAATCAAAGTGTTGGTGTTTTCCCAATGAGAAAGACTATAAGGTAAGGTATCTTCCTATCTATCTCTACTGAGTGTTTATGTAGCAAAATGCTGTTAGGAGCACTCATGTGCACATTAACTCATTTTATTTTGATGGCAGCACTATTAAGGTCATTGGCAAGGAGAGGACAAAGAAGCTACCATGTGATGCTAGCATCATGGGGCTCTCTGTTATTCCACTTTATCTCTCTTCCACTTTATCCATGACTTAAACCCATGTCACAGAGGAAACGGGAAGGTACATAACTTCATCAAGATTTCCGAATTGGGAACTAAACATACATACTAAGCACAACATGGGCAAAATTCCTGCCTCTGGTTCACTATATTCCACAAGCTCCAAGTCAGATACTGGAGGTGGAGGTGACTAGCCTAGAGGGGAAGAGAGAGATCCCTGTGGATCAAGACTCTCAGCCATTTGCCAATTAAGTCTAGAGAAACTGGTACCCTAAGAGGAAAAACTAACAACCATACCACAGGGGTGGGAAGTCAACTTAAAAAAAAATCCAGAGGCTGTGAACTGGAGACATCGTGGTCCAGCTGCAACCAGATCTTAATGTCAAATGAACACAAATCCCCAATCTGACCCCAAGACTGACTCAGCCTTCTAAACACGCTAGAAATAACCAATCACTGAGAGAGGAGAGTTCTAGAAGACTCTCTCTGGAAGGTCCTTCTCCGCGGCTCTCTTTCTTGTCCCTCATATCTCCCTCCTTATGACTAATCTGGGGTCTACATTTACATGTGTGAGTATTCACATAGCAAAAGGTGGAAATACCCAAGTGTCTTATCAACAGATGAATGGATAAACAAATTGTGGTATATTTGTGGTATAAATGGAATATTATCCAGTCATATGAAGGACTGCTGCATGTTACAAAGTGGAATAACTACAGAAACCATTAAGGTAAATGAAAGAAAGCCAGGCACCAAAAAGTCACAGAAGACTCTGATATGAAATATCTAGAAAAGGTAAATCCATAAAAGTAGAAAGCAGATTAATGGTTTCCAGGGGGATGAGGAATAAGGCAAGTGAGGTGGGTGACAGCTTAATGGGTCTAGGGTGTCCTTTGGGTGATGGAAATTTCTGGAAGCAGATAGAAGTGATGGTTGCACACTAAACTGCCAACTTTAAGAGGATAAATTTTAGTTATGTGCATTTACTTCAATAGAGGAAAAGCACATGGGGGAACATGCACTTCTTGAATAACAATGAACAGCATGGCAGGCCATGACGATGCCCCACCCTGAGCCCTTTTTACATTACACGCAAATAGACGGATTTCCTGTAAGCTGATCTTGAAGGGGAAAAAAAGTTAGAGAAAGAAAATGAGAACTGAGCCATCTCAAACAAAACAAAACTTAACACTGTATCTTTGTCATCTTCCCTATCTCCTCAATCCCACTAAAATAAACACCAAGCCATCGCTGAGCACAACACACACAGTGAAAGCAGTATTAAAAAGACCTCATAAAATGAAAATGGATGGCGTTTGTTTGCTCAGAATTGAAGAGAAAGAGCCAAGAGACCCTCAAAGTAATAAAGGAAGAACTGTAGAACTCAGGAAACTTTAAATACAACAACAAGAGTCACTTTTCATACATTAGAAAGAGGAAACCCTTTTTTTTAAAATTTTAAATCCCTAATATATAGTATCAGTTAAGCAATCAGGTCCTTCAAATTTTACTGGTGGGATACTACATTAACAGCTGTTCCTTAATTATTATCTGGCAATATCTTCAACTCAACTTTTAGGAATATATCCTGCAAGCATTCATGTAGACAAATTGGGCTATATGTTTCGATAAACCTTGGTGTCCTGCATTTCTAACTCCTGTGTATTGCAGAGCTTTCTATCACTGGAAAGGTTGAGGCAACCCTGCACTGAACACATCTACCCAAGTCATTTCTCCAACAGGAGGGCTCACATTTTTATTTTTTAGCAACAGTGTATTTTTAAATAAAAGTGGATACATTGTTTTTTTAGGTATAATGCTATTCCATACTTAAGACTACAGTATAGAATAAACAAAGTTCTCTATGCATTAGGAATCAAAAGACTTCATAAGCCTCTATTACAATCTTCACTTTTTTGCAGTCATCTGAAACAGAAGTCAACATATGCACCGGAAATGACTTATGAGAAGGTCAAGACATTGTTAGGAATGATGAACATCTAGAATGCTCTCAAATGCCCAGCCACTAAGGAAAAATAAACTATGGCTCAACTGAAGCCACAAGAGGCATTAGATTTATATCTGTTGAGGAAATATAAAATATTAACGAAAAGTTAAGGTGTAGATTACATTTTCATAGGAGAAAAACCGATACATTGAGATATGTTTACATAGGTATCATATACAAAGAAAATAATTCAAAAATTGGGGGAACAACTTTCTCTATTTCATCTTTTTTTTCATTTTTTTTTATATTTTGGGTCACACCCAGCAATATTCAGGGGTTACTCCTAGCTCTGCACTCAGGAATTACTCCTGGCAGTGCTCAGGGACCACATGGGATGCCAGGGATTGGAGCCAGGTCGGCCGTGTGCAAGGCAAATGCCTTACCCGCTGTACTATCGTTCCAGTCCCTTCTATTTAATCTTAATTTTTTCTGAAACACTGCAACTGTGAATTTTTTTAAAAAACATAAAAATGTATAAATACGGGGCAGGAGAGAGAGTACATCAGATAAGGCACTAGCCTTGCATGTGGCCAACCCGGTTTGATTCCCAGCTCCCAATATGGTCCTCCGACCTTCTCCAGGGATGATCTCCAAGAACAAAGCTAGAAGTAAGCCCTAAACACTGTCAGCTGTGGCCCAAAAACAAAACAAAAAGCGTCTATTTTTCTGCACCTGACTTTTGTTATGGTAAACCCATACTAGAAAAACGCATGTCGGATACGCAGGTTTTTCTTCCCTCGGGGTGTTGCGAAATTTAGCAGAGATTCCTCATCCTAAACTATTCTGCCTCTACCCCGCACAGCCTGACTGTGAGGGGCACGAGACCAGCATGCTCCACCACGGAAGAAGGAAACAGATGCTTAGAGACTTTGGTAGGAAATTGCCAGTGTAAGTTTTCTGTGCATTGTATGTATTAATTTTCAAATGTTTTCATGAGGCCTATATTTTATATCTTTGTAGTTTCATTTTTTAGTGACTCATTTTGATTATATTTATAACCAATCCATGACAGATTATAAACTGAAAGTCAAAACTGGTACTTCGTGCCAGAAAACACGATTTTAAGCAATGTGTATCAATTGTTCATAACAATAAAAATTATAATTTACTTAGGAACATGGGGCCGGGGTGAGCTCAACAGGCTGGAGTGCATGCTGTGCTTGCTGAACACCCAGGTTCCATCCCCAGCACTGCAGAGTTCCTCAGGTACCACAGGGTGTGAGCCGGGATTAGATCCATGACTGGGTCTGGCATAAAAGCCATACAGGATTAAAATAAAGAATCAAAAAGAAAGTGGTATTTAGGTATTCAAATAGTGAAAGATGAAATGTTTTAGATATAGTGTACTATGTTAATACAGCAAATGCCTATAAAATTGTTGCCTGATAGCTAAAAAGAAAACTTCTGGCAACCAAAGCGCTCTAACCACTTTAAGTAAAGGAGTAGATCTCTCGAAAAACTCTACAGGATATTTATAAATGAAATGTAAGATAAATGAAGGAAAAAATGAAACCTCAGACAACTCCAGAAAAACAACTACCATGAGTTCAACCAAAAATACTTGAACTTTTGCCTAAACCGTAGATAAGAAACAAAGTTAACTTGACTTTCATTTTCCTCCCCTCATCCTTCTGAGTCAAGATGCTAAAGATGACAGGAGAGGCAATAAGAAAGAGAGCAGGGGAACTGGTGGGTGGGAGCTATGGTCTGACTTTCCTGAGCTGACTATTTTAGTTTCAGTTACCGGTACTGTATGCTTGCTATGGGCATGGAAAGCCAGCAAGAGAAAGCAAGAGCATGGAGAGCAAAGCGAGAGAGCGAGAGTGAGAGAGACTGTGTGTGAGAGAGAGGGAGAGAAAGAGAACAAGAGAGAGCAAGTGAGTGAGCAAGTGAGCGAGAGAGCAAGAGTGAGTGCTCCCTCATTCGACTAAATTTTCTAAGTTTTCTAGATGGAGATACCTTTTCTAAAACTCAGGATGCACCAAATCACAGTTAAAAAGAAAAGCTGGCTGTTTTCTGGCGGAATAAAGAACCAAATAGGATTCTAGCCAAGAGCTAACATACATTAAAATAGCACTGTAGCACTGTCCCCCCGTTGTTCATCGATTTGCTCGAGCAGGCACCAGTAACGTCTCATAAGAAATTGTGAGACTTATTGTTACTGTTTTTGGCATAACGAATACGTCATGGGTAGCTTGCCAGGCTCCGCCATGCAGGCGAGATACTCTCAGGAGCTTGCCAGGCTCTTCGAGAGGTGTGGAGGAATCAAACTCGGGTCAGCCGTGTGCAAGGCAAATGCCCTATTTGCTACTGCTCCAGCCCAACATTAAAATAATAATAATAATAATAAATAAAAGATTTGCAAATGCAAATTTCTTCTCTCCTCCCTAAAATTTAAAATCCAAAGCTAAAGAGAGGTACATTTCCAAATCTGGCAGCTTAAAAGTAAAAATAACTGTGAGTGCTACTGTGGTGGATGAAATGCTTTACAATTCACAGCTGCGGTGCTGAAAGAATGAAATCCTGGAAATAAGGAAATCTCACCAAAGGGTAAAAGCAAGCATTGGAAGATCAGATTTTGGAATTCTGAGGATTTCTGAGAGGCTAAAAAAAAAATCAGGTTATTTTCCTAACAGCTGTACTTTACTTGACCAAGAAGCCGTAAAACAAAAAGGAGTTTGTGTGTGGCCAAGCTCTGACAACAATCAGCATATTCAACAGGAGACTTAGGAAGAGGCCCGGGGGGCTGTGGGCTGTGGGTGAGCGTCTACATCTGGCTGGGTTTCAAATGGGTTCCCTTCTGCCTCACCTGGGCAGCTTCAAGAACCCCCCCCCCCCCCACCCACCCAGCAGGCTAGCCCTCAAAGATGTCTTTCTTGAATAGGTGGTGATCAACTAGACACCTCCAGTCAGCAGCTGAGAGCTAAGCGAGCGAGCACACGGAGAAGAGTGGAGATGACTACAGGCAGGGGCTAGAACAAGTTGGGTATCAGCGCTTAGAAAAGGTGCCACAGAAAGAAGTTGGAAACACCAACATCCTTTGTCCAATCGGACTTTAACATCATATGTGCCATGCAGGGTTTGAATACATCAAATCTACGCCCCCTTCTCATTCTCTGCTCCCCATCAGTATCACTCTGTGACTTTCTCCCTGTGCATCACTCAGTAGCTTTTTATTATTTTAATTCTCTCTACCCTGGGGAGCTGGTTCTCCCATTTTCTTCAAGGCTCTCTCCTTCCTCTGCTTCTTGATCAAGAGTACTTCCGAGGTCTTACTTTTTTGTTTTTTCTTCCTTTTTTTCTTCCTCTCTCTCTCATCATGCCCTCCCTCCCTCCATCCCTCTCTCTTCTTCATCTCCCCGAACTGAATCATCATCATCACCATCATCTATTCTAGGCCACTGCCGCTGTGTTGGCAAACAATCCCAGATCACCCTTTATTCTCCCTTGACTCTTCTCCCTGACTTTCAACGCTCCACTGAACATTTTTCATGCACGTGGCACATCTATTGGACACTTAACTCACCCCAAAGCCCTCATTTCTTGCCCTTGTGCTAGTGGCTTCTCTCTGGATCTCATTAATTTTCTCAATCACCACCTCCCAGCCACCCAGGCTCTAAATTCAGATTCCTCTTGATCTTTAATGCTGATCATTCCAAGGCCTGCCGGTTCTTTAAAGCTTTAAACCTCTGTGTCCTACTAATCACAGACCCCACCTACACCCTCTTCCGTGCACCGCAACTACTTTCTACTTCTGTCCGAATGTTTCCTCTCACCACACTGGTCAACTTGGCAACTCTCCAACCCCAACCACTGCTACTCTGTTCTTTCCAACATCATCCCGCTCAACCCAAGAACCTTCATCACCATCCATAAGGACACCAGCCTCTCCTCACAATGAGGGGTAAGTAAAGCCCATGGGTCCAGGCTCTAGAACCCCATGGCCTGGCTTTGAGTCACTTGATAGCTGTGACTCTCAGTCCCTTCATCCCTCACAGCCCACTGAGATGAGCACTTACTGAGGGTGGCTGTGAAGAAGAGTCAAAAGCCTTCGAGACCCTGGAGCAGTGCTTGCCCAGTGGACACATGCTGAGTTAGACCTGGATTGCTTGCAGTGACATTGACTTTCCCAGAGTCTCTGTTCCGGCTCCTGTCCCTTAACACAGCGTATACAGTGTGTAAGACCCTCTTTCTGCCTAGCTATGCCAGTGTTTCTTTATGCCCAAGTTTCTCAACCAGGAGCCAGATGCCCTCCCCCTGTTAACTGATATCTTGGAGGAGTCAGAGGTGAATACTGTGTAACTGGCGGGAACTTGCCAAGGACTAGAGGGGCAACCAGTAAGACAGAAGGAAACAAGGTAGGAAGGGGATTGAGAAAATCATTCCTCAATACAACCCCCGCCCCGCCGCCCCCTGACAGCCAAAGCTGAGGTCTGATTCCCTCTCAGCCATCAGGTCTTCTCTTATGACTCCAGCTGCACCTCATTGACACTGCCTTTCAACTTCCAGAATGTTCCTCCATCAAGTTATTCATTAAATTACCAAATGCGGGGTACACTCATTCTACCCTGGCCACCACATAGGGTTCACCAAGCACCTCCAGGAGTGATCCCTGAGTAGATAGCCAGGACTAGGCTCTGAGCATCACCGGGTGTGTCATCCCCACCCCATCCCCCCAAAAAAGACAGAAAAAAAGAGAACAAAAAACCCCTGCAAAATATGGGAGGTAGCCCACTGACCAAAGAGAGCACAGGTGTTGGGACCAGCGGCCCAGTGTTTTACTCTGGGTTCTCCTAAGTACTTCAAGTCCCAAACCTCACTGTGAAGTGTATAATATTATTTCATTTAAAACATTCCCTCAAAGACTGAGTAAGAGCATGCAAAATTTCTATCATTTCATCGGGCATGCTGGTTCAGTTCATTCGACTAGAGAACTCGCACTTCTCCCAATTCCCAGGACAGCAGGATGCCAGGATAAAGGGCCTAAACCACCCTGCCCCCCAAATCCAGTCTAAAGATGCCAAGACAGTGGGCTTTTCCAAGTGGGCTTTTCTGTCTGCTCCAAATGGCAACACTTCTGTCAGATATGGCCCGAGAACACAGTCAATCTGCCAACAACAAACGAACTTAATTTTCACGCTAATAAAGGAATATATTACCCATCTAGTCTTTTCATTTTTTTCAAGGATGCCCTTTTTTCCTTACAAAATCTAGAAAGTCCACAGCCAAAAAAGAAAGAGCGCGAGAGAGAAAAAAATAAAGACATTGTCGCACTAATTTAAAGGTTTTTTTTTTCATGCCTAAAAAGGGAATTTTTAACCACAACCTTAGTCATAAACCTTTAACAGGCAAATCAGAAGCAGTGAACGATGAAGTACCAAGGAGCGAATCGGGCTCCAGTGTGACTCGGGTTCAGGCAGTGGGTTACAGCCCTGAGGAGGGGCTGACGGAAGTGGGTGCCGTACCTTTATCCCAGCCGCCCCCACCTGACCACCTGTAGCAGCCTCAGGGGAAGCAGACGAACCCCACACACTTTCCATCTGCAGCGTGGCAGCCACAAAGTACACACACACACACACACACACGATCAGCCAACATACAGAATCTTATCAGAAGCGCTGATGTAAAAACAGGGGGATCTTCAGCATGTGAAGAGTGACCCGTGTGGTTTACACTCTGTCACCAAGGCCTAGAGCTCAGGGGCTCCACTTGGAAAATCACTAGGTCTATGGAATGCACCTCAAAATGCAGCCACACAACCCTAATTAATGACCACAAACCTGCATGCTTGTCGCATCTAGTATCTGGTGCATGTCAAAGGCCTCTGCCCAAAGGAAGGTGCCAACTGGGGAATCTTTTGGTGGGGGGTGTTTGTAGATCACCCCCTTCCCCAGTGTTTAATGTCAGAAGAAAATTGGTTACTACGATGCAAAAGCCAGGAGAACTGTTCCTGGCCTTAGAATCAAGCTGGACAGAGGAAAGATTTAATGCTCCAACTGCACACCAGAGGATAGCACTCGGTCTATGGAATGCATGAGAATCCCATCTGGAGCAATGTTCTTGGAGGGGCCACGTGCTTCAAAAACTCATAGGAAGTCAAGTGCAAAGAAGACGCAGGCAGGAAGAAAGACAACTGTTTACAAGTCATCTTCTAAACTCTGCTTTGTTCCACTTGAATCATTTTTAATCGCCATTTTAAGCAAGTAATTTTAAAAGGCACCTGTGCTATAAATCATGGGCAAACACACCTGCTCTTCAACTATGACTTTGAAAATAACCTGAGCCTTCCCCTATACTCTCACTTCATATTTAGTGTGAAAAATGAGATTTTTTTAAAAAATGGGCTCTAACTGGCCCACAACCTAAGGGAGTCATAACGTTCAACAAAGAAAACTGCAACTTTTACGGATACACCTGTAATCTAAAACGAAGCCAGTATTTGGTGGGTGGAGAAATCCCACATCACTGGCCTCACAAAAGAGGGATTTGGGACCAATGCAGCAGCACTGGTGCCCACCACGGCAAGCAGTACACGTGTTCAAGTGTTGGTCAACAAGAGCTATTTTCTAAATTAACTGTTTCCTCCACTTTACCATAAGTCTAAATTGCCACTACTAATAGCCACAATGTTATTCGTCCATGGAGGGGGAATGCTACCAGTCTTTATCCAAGGGTTTGCATGTCCCATGGAACTTTACTAGAGTCATCCTGAGTCAGAGGGAGGGGGTTGGGGGTGGGGTTGGGAGGGAACTATTCTTCTGCAACATCAGCCTCAGTGCCTCAACTCTTGTAAATCTAAATAGAGAAGCCACATCTTTAAATGTGGTCATCATTACTCTTTCTGAGCCTCCAAGGTAGCCACGCTGCAGTGTTGGGTGGGGGCAGCTCCTGAGCTGCGTTTCCTTACGGGAGGACGCCTCGCTTCACTGTCTGCCTTCACTTCGCTTTTCGCTGTCCTACAAGATGTGAGGGAATCTGCAACTGCATTCTTTGTAAGAACACAAACTTGATTTGTGGCAGCTAACCCAAACCAAAGAGGGAAGGATGGAGGGAAGAATGTTCTTTGAGGGGACACGCCCTCAAGAGCTCCCCCTAGGGGCGGGGTCTGACAGGTGGTGCTGGGGTAAGGGGGCTCAGGTGGTGTATGGATGGAATTCAGGGTCTTGCACACACAGGCATGTGCACCACCTCTTCGACCTGCACTGCAACCTTCTCTGTAGATGCTGGGGCAGAATTTCTTACCATTCAAGCTCCCATCTCCATTTGTTCACTGCCAGTAAATACACTGTCCAGTTCCTTGTGACTTATTATACCCTGACAATGGGTACAATATAATGATAATGATGACAATGATATATAATATAATGACAATATAATGACAAAAATAATGATGGCCATCTTAGCATCCATCTCGTCTTTATTTTATGCTTTTTTCACCTGACATTTGGGGGGATGGGGATTAGGAGGAGGCACGCCCACTGATGCTCAGGGATTTCTTCTGGTTCCGCACTAAGGAATTACTCCTGGCAGTGCTCAGGGAACGATATGAGGATGCTCGGTATTGAACCCAGGTTGGCTGTGTGCAAGGCAGGTGCCCTACCTACTGTTGAGTTGTTTCGCTCTCCCACCCACCCCTCCAATCTAAACTTTTCATGAAGAAAAAAAGTATAACCTAAGAGAAATCTGAGAGGTGCAAATTCAACATTCAATAAATATCAGAACCCTACAAACTCCATCTAGACAGGAGAATTTAACATTTTCTCTCCATTCTTTCTTCCAAAGGTATGTCAAGGCAATGAAATTTCTCTACCTAATATCCTTTAATGACCGCTTTATTACATATTTTGATATACTAATTGAGATATCAGAAGTCTGAAGGTCTTACTTCTTCAAAAGAATATCACAAAGTCAAATTTCAGCATCACCTGCAAGATCATTTATTAAGCTTCTTTTGTAATTCTATTCCTACAATTATGTCCAACAGAAATGTATTAAGTGTGTTCACCCAAAGGTAGGTTCTGGAATATTTGGTATCAGTATTATCTGTAATAGATAAATACTAAAAATAACAAATGGAGAAATAGCAGTGTGTTCACACATTCGAATGTTATGCTGCACCAACATGTTACACTGATTTAAAAGTCCAAGAGGTGCGGCAGTAATTATAAGGGGGTAGGAGAGATTTCTGGGGTAGTCAAGTTCTGTGCCTTAATCAGGGATCTGGTTATATCAAAGTTCACTTTGGGAAAATTCATCAGTGTGATGAACGTATGCAATACGTGTGCTTTCCTGAATGTATAATGCAACTGAATTTAGAAGCTAAATAAGGCAAAATTAGCTATCTCAAGAAATCGTTTTACAGGTGTGAAACGATGAGTACTCAACACACTACAATGGAGATAAAGAGCTGGATATTAAGGCTTGAAGAGATAGTACAGGGGTTAAGGCATGGGCCTTGCATGTGGCTGACCCTAGTTCGATCCCCAGCACCACCAGGTTCCCAAATATCTCTGGGTGCCACCCTGGAGGCCCCCTGAGCACTGCACACATGAACCAGGTCATCAGCACTGAATCCTCCAGCCTTTACATTGAATGTCAGGTTCAAGCCAGTTGGCTGAGAATTGTTGGAGTAGTCCCAAACCCCCTGAGTCTCCCCTTGGAAAGGCATTCCTCCACCAAATACTTTTTTTTAATTCTAACTTTTACCATGAATTAAATCCATCTCTGCTTCTCCATTTTCCAGACCAATCAAATGGAACAATAGGCAAGGACCAAACAACACAACACAATAAACGCATTATTAGTAAATAAATAAATAATAACAGCATGCACATGCTCATCACTGAAGTTCCAAACAATTTATTAGAGTTTTGTGACTTATCAAAGAATTCTGCATAGCTGGATACAAATATGAAGTATAAATGTTAGTAGTACGACAGTTTCCTCGATTTGGCAAATTTCTTCTCAAACCTCCTGGTGCCGCCACCTTCAGAGGTAGTGCTTCTCCCTGACAGTACGGCTGTCCTGCACTTTCCCACTACTTCATGACTGTTCCCAGCCAGGCGCCCCCACCCCCCACCTTCCTATCTGCTCACCCCTTTCCCTCGCTTTCCCCTAAAATATTAGCTACTTCTCAGTGTCCTCGTCATCTTGTAGACAGTGTGTCTACACTTACTAAGTCTTCCAAGGCTTGGTGGCCTTTCTTTCTGCTATCGGCTTGTGACAGTTCTGATTCCCAGAAGAGTCGGGCACTGGAGGTGGTACCCTGAAACCATCCAGAGGAGTAGAAGCAGCCTCAAGATGACATTGGGGGTATTTTATTAAGGTACAATTCCGGGGGGTGGCATTGAGCGACTTTTTTTTTCCCCGAAGGGAGGGTGGAAGGCCAAATAAGTTTGAAAACCCAGGACTCAGAGCACTGAACAGCTATTTCTCACACCCTGATCTAACCAGTCACAGGCTGATATCTTACTGCCCTATAGGTTATATGTTTTCCCTAAAGGCAGGGGCTTTAGTGATATTTATTTAGTGAAATTTATTTTAATTTCTCTCGATGCTCTGTATATTGTAGTTATTAAGTAAGTGCTTGCTCTACCATTACTTTTGTGGGGGATTACGAAGGCAGGCCTCTTGGAAAGTAGGGCAGAGATGGCGATTAGGATTTCTTCTCTGGGTAAATAGACTCTGCGGATGCCATTATCTCTCTCAGATTCTGCTCCGCTCTGATCTTCTTTCTCTGAGAGTTCTCAATCCACTTTATAAAGTCTAGATCAGTACTTTCAGATAGAAATACAATATGTACAGAATTTTTAATTTTTCAGTCAGATGAATTTCACAGGTGAAAAGAGACAGATAAAATATTTCAACTTAACCTTGCATCTGCAAAATATTAGCATTTTTAACACACAGTCAGCATTTAAATAATTTAAGAAATATTTTACTGTGTACAGGCATCTTTAAAATCTGTTGTACATTTTCACTTGTAGATTACCTCAGTTTTGACCAGTCACATTGCCTGGGTCCAATAGTCACCTGTACCTAGTTCTGCAAACACACCGAACAGCACAGGCTAGAATCTAGTTTAGAACATGCAAGAATCTGAAAATCTTCTGGAAAACAAAAAATATCAGGTAAACTCTACTAGGGATATACAGTAATCTTCCTAAATGTTACTCTTAAAGAATGGAAGGAATAAGAGCTGGAGAGGCAGTCCAGTGGGTAGATCACTGGCTTTGGACACAGCCAACCCAGGTTTGATCCCGGGCACCACATAAGGACCCCAATGCCTACTAGCAGTGATCCCTAACAGCATAGCCAGAAATTAGTCCTGTGCACTGCTGGAGGAGGTCCCTATCCCCCAAATTATGAAGGACACCCTGCAAGCAATTGTGCTGTTAGTAGCTATTAAGTTCAACATTAATTTTATGGGGTCAATAACTATTCAATATCAACAGCTATTCAATATGTAAAATAGTGACCTAATAAACCAAAAGCTTTTATATGTGCCATGAGTATTATTTACTTAAAAATTCCATTGGGGTCGTATCCAGCAGCACTGGGAGCAGGCAACTGAACGAATTCTCAACCCATGGAAGCAGAACCGGCTGCTGGCTGCTTAGGTCAGCTCTGTTGCACTCGATGGCCACAGCTGGTGGCACAGAGGACCAGGGAGCACCAGGATCCAGCTCAAGACCTGGCATATACCAGGTACGTTCTCTGCTGGCACCTTCTCACAAAGAGTAACATAACTATTTAGAATAATTTTATAGATGGGAGAAAATGTGTACTGCTGGAGCTGTCTTCCTCATGTGATATTCTTCCCAGAGCCATTAACCTAGAGCTTTGCACAGAGGAAACACACAGTGTTCATTCCTGACAAATGAATCAATGAATGAGGCAGCAAGTGCTGGTAGAAGAAATCGGTCTTCTACCTCACGGTGTTCTACGAGATGATGAAGTGTGAGCACACTTGCTCACCATCATTTAGGGTTTGAAAGAAATCCATGCTAAAAAAGAAACCAACACTTACTAAAGCTGAATTTAGGTCCTTTAAAAAAAATCTGTCCTACGAAAGGAGAGAAAGCCTGTCTAACCCCAAATTGAAACATAACAATACACAAAGGTCATTAAAATAGTACTTTACCATGCTGCAAGGTCATTAATCACATACTATTCTATCTAGATATTCAATTTTATTTAAACCACCTGAAGAAGTAATTTCTTTGTCCTCCATGTGTCAAAAGAACACAGAAGTAGAAGAAACAACTCAAGCCTATGTGGCCTTAAAGGACATCTTTTATGTCCATCAAATGTTCTCTCTACTCATTTTGCCATACAGTGGAGATGTTTAACGTCTGGTTATAATCCACATAAGAATTTATTTAGAAACCAGAGTGAAGGTACAATGAGTAGCACACTTGCCTTGCGCATAGCTGAACCAGGTTTGATACCTGGCATAGTGAGAAATGAGGTTAAATGCTCATCATGGAATCTGAACCATGCACTTGTTTTCGGGGACAAAGTGGAAGGCACCTGGGGCTGAGGCAAGCCTCAAGTCCCACAGTCTCCCTGGGGGTCTCCAGCAGTCAGGAGCCAAAACCTGCCTCCCCCAGCAGAACGGCAGGGCATGACTTGTAGAGCTGCTGGGAATGGTGACTTCCTTCATTTATAAAAGATACTTTTCCTCCTAATTCCTTTTTGCTAGGTTCCTGGGATACTCTTACAACGGATCTGTTTCCAGGTTCCTCAACATCCCAAACCCAGAGCAAACACCTTTAGAGACAACATCTTCCTCTAAAACTCGGTCCCCAGGAGTGCTTTGGGTACTGGAGGACTGGGTGGTGTGAGGACAATGGGGTGAGCTGCTGCCTTGCTCCACTAGCCAGGACAGAGCTCTCTGGAACGGACTCCACACAAATGTGTATTCTATACTAGAACATTTGCAATCCCAACGCAGGGATTTACATTTATTCCTGTTAAATGTCATCATGCTGCTTTGGATTTAGCCTTCGCTGGGGTCATTTGAACACAATAGATCACATCAGAGATATTTTCAGAGAATAACTCAAAAAAGTACTTACAAATTGAATAACCTAGTATAGCATGTATGCCTTTTCCTACAGAAACTCATAATTGGGAGCCACCATCCAGGCTGAGAATGAGAGCATGCTCGGCACGAAGAAGGCTCCAGCAACTCCCTCCTCATCCAACCCCCCTGCGTCACCTCACTGATTTCCTTATCTTATTTTTTTTTCACATTCGAGCTTGCTTATGGGCTACTCTACATATGGCACTCAGGGGTCACTCCCAGAGATACTCAGAGGGTCCCATAGTGCCAGGGATCGAACCAGGAGTTCTTGCAGGTAAAGCATCTGCTCCCGTCCTTTGAGCTATCTCCCCAGTCTCTATACTGGTTTCCTTATGGCAACCGTGTCCTTAATTTTTTAGTTTTGCCATCTATATATGTGTCTCTAGGCAATACATTTAATTTTACAATCCTTTGGGCTTCACATAAATAGAATCCTGGCACGCTTCCCGTGGCATATTCAATATGCCAAAAACAGTAACAAGTCTCACAATGGAGATATTACTGGTGCCCACTTAAGCGAATTGATGAAAAACAGGATGACAGTGCAGTGCAGTGCTACAGTACATATTCACATGTGCCTTGATTCTTTCATGCATTATATTCAGATTCATCTGTACAGGGGACTTGAAAACTGCATGCACCGCCAGTGATGCCAAGTGTGTCTCTGGTGATCCCTGAGCACCACTAGGGAGCCTCTCCCCCTAATTCATCCATATTTATTCATGCATTAAATATATTTACATAAGCATACTGAATGCCTGTCATTTTCTTGAGCATTTCACAATTATTAGCTCAGTCTAATAAGCCTACCAGAAAGACACTATTATTTTTCCCCACTGTAGAGACAAAGAACCCAAGATAACACTGAGGTTAAAAAACTTGGGCATGGTCACACAACAGAGGCAGAACTTAGAATCCAGGTGGAAACCTTGTGCTTAAACACCCAGCAGTGATTTCTCTTATCCCTTCTCCTGTGGGGTATTATTAGTTCATTTTTCATGTTCAAGTTGTATCCCAGTATATAAATGCAGCAAACTGTGCTGATTCAATTCTGATGGATATTTAGGCTATTTTCAGTTATTTCTCTTCTGGATAAATGCTTCTTTGAGCTTTCTAGTCCATGTTTCTGAAAGCGCCCAGGTAAAGGATTTTTCTGGCTATGTGCCCAAGTAAGCCTTCTGAGTTATAAATTATTAGCAGATTAAGTTTAGATAATAACAAACAGCTTCCCAATATAAATGAAGCTGTCCTTCTATTAACTACTAGAATGGCATTCCTTATACCTGATAATTTTTCATTATCTGTACTGCAAACCATAAACCCCAAAGGCAGGGTGGAGAGGGGGGGTAAAGTACCTGCCACAGAGGCAGGCGGGGGGTGGATCAGGAGGGAAACAGGGACCATTGGTGGTAGGAAATGTACACTGGTGAAGGGACGGGTGTTCAAAGATTATGACTGAAACCCAATCGTGAACAACTTTGTGACCGTGTATCTCACTGTGATTCAATAAAAGAAATTTTTTAAATGAATGACATCCTTGCCCACACACAATACTGTCAGATTTTACCATGCTATATAAATGATGATAGGGCAGACGTTCGAATGGGTCGTCACCGATGATAGGGCTGGAGCGATAGCACAGCGGGTAGGGCATTTGCCTTGCACGCAGCCAACATGGCCGACCCGAGTTCGATTTCTCCGCCCCTCTCGGAGAGCCCGGCAAGCTACCGAGAGTATTCGATATGCCAGACACAGTAACAACAAAGTCTCCAATGGAGACGTTATTGGGCCCGCTCGAGCGAATCGATGATCAACGGGAGGGCCTTTACTTTACTTATATAAATGATAGAAAGCAAAACCTTGATATTATCATTTTTTAAATTTTATGCTAATCCAGAGGGTGTATATGACAAGTTACAATGATTTTAATTTACATGCAGTTAATTGTTAAATTAGCCATTTGAATTCCTTTTGTGAGAGGCTTAAATCTATGAATATCCAGCATCATTTTTCTACTGGGATGTCTAGCTTTTTTTCTCACTGGTCCATAAGTGTTCAGTACATATTCTGGGCCAGTCCTACATATATGCCACACATATTAACTACTTTGGACTTGTTCTCTCACTCTTGATCTTTTAGTGAACAGAAGTTTAGTCACTTTTAAAAAAAAAACAAAATTGAAGAACTTATTTCATTTAAACTTTCTGTATTATTATTAAGAATTCAATGGGCTAGGCTGGAGAGATGGAAGAGTGATTAAGGGGCTTTCATTATATGTAGCTGACCTGAATTGGAGTCGCAGCACCATGTATGACCCGCTGAGCCCTGTCAGGACTTATCCCTGAGCACAACCATGCACTGCCAAAACACAACAACAGGAATTCCAATTCAATGATTCTGCACTAGAGTCCTTCACATCTACCCATTCATTGCAACTTAAGAGGCTCTAATTTGGGATGGTCAAGAAATGGGCTGTATCCTGACAATGACTGACATGGAACAATAAAGCCAATGAACCTGACGTCTATAAAATCATGAAGGAGAGAAACTCGTGAATTAAAAACCACTTCAGCAAATCTCACATTAATTGTCTGCAGATGTCTACAGGTCCACTCATCCTTTTAGAGCTCACAGTCCTCCAATCTTTGCCATCTACGATTGTTCACCTCCACTATCCAGCCCAGTGCTTAACCACATAGTGTCACGCACTAACTTCAAGATTTTTCATGCTTCCACAGACCATCATCTCCAATACCAAACAACTCCCCTACAGATATGGGGCCTTACTTACAATACCACGCTACACCAAACACTCTTTCCAGTGTCTTACTGATTCCTCTACCTTTGAGCAAGTCTACTAAGTCCAAGAAGTAATTTCAAGATAAAAATTTTAAAATCAAGTCAACATACATAATTCGCCTATTAGGAAAGTATACAAAATTTAAAAGCACAATTTTTTCAAGGGACATTTAACTGCATTCCAACAGATAAGAATCAGAGGTGGAAATTATGTATTTGAAAAAGTTGGGTGGGGGGAACCCGGGAGCTGGCTCACGGGGCTCAAGCACGTGCTTTGTATGCTGGGGGCCGCACCTTCAATTCCCTATATGGGCCCCTACAAAACCACCCAAGCACCACTGGGTGTGGCCCCAAAACAAACAAGAAAACTAGGGTGGGGGCAGACTTAGAGGAGCTCTGAATGATCTGCTGAAGAGTTTAGACTTCTTCTTTGGGCTGCAAAAAGCCAGGGGTGCTTTTGAATGCAGGAATGAGTTCCCTATTCAGTCGTTCATTCATTCAACAAATACTATTTACTGAGTAGCTGCTGTGGGTCAGACATTTTCTACCACTGAGAATATCACATGATCAAAGGTAACTGACTGATCAGATAACCCTTAAAAAACTTATATCAGGGGTCTGAAGCAATAGCACAGTAGGTAGCTGACCCGGGTTCAATTCCTAGCATCCCATATGGTTCCCTGAGCACCACCAGGTATAATTCCTGGGTGGGGTGTATGAGCCAGGAGTAACCCCTGTGCATCCCCGGGTGTGACCCAAAAAAGTAAAAAAAAAACAACTTACATCCCAGTGAGGAACTAGAACTAGATAATAAACAAGGAATCAACACAATCAGGATGTGAGGGTGTGATAAGAAACAAAGGAAGAAGAGAAGACAGACCTGGGCACCAAGGCAACTGGGGCCTAGAAGTCTAGTGTGCAGTGGGGCCCCTGGGAAGAGCTACTCACTGCACAGTGCCCATGGCCTGTGAACAGTCACGATGCAACATAAAGATCCTCATCTTCTTCCACTTCCGGGCTTCTACCCGCCCGCCCTAACCCAGCTCTTCAAAACTCCCCTTTGCCACTACATCCCTAGACACATGCGGTTCAAATCCCAGTGGGATTCTCCAGCTCAGCTCCAAGAGGGCACAGCCCTGCAGCCCTCAATGTCTTCCTTCAGTGATTTCTCTGGGCCAGCCATCTCTCCTGGCCTGACTACAGAAGGTCTCCCTGGGCCCACGGCTGCTTTTGAATCCAGCTTCTTCCTAGGGGTGCCACCCAGTTTGCCATTCCAGCTCCTTTTCCCATCTCCTGCCACCTGCAAGCAGGGAGGGAAACAGGGGCACTGGAGGCTACTGTGGGGGCAGGAGTCCAGGCTCAGGAAGGGCCACTGTGCTTCATAGAGGAGGGGGTGGCGGGGGGGGGGAGGGAAAGCAGTGTGTGCACAGGCCTGTACACACAGGGATGTGCAGCACATACATGTGCCTGTGTCTGTGTGTGCACAGGCCTGTTTTAAGCATGAGAAAGGTGAGATACACAGGCAGGAGTGAATAGACTCTCAGAGAGCAAGTGAGAGGAGGATACGTTTCAGTGACAGAGAGAGACACAGAGACTTCCCAAGAGAGGCAAAGAAAAGGAGGACCAGAGAGCTGGCTGGCAAGACACAGGATAAAAGGAGTGACACTGGGGGGAAGAGAGAGAGAGAGAGAGAGAGAGAGAAGAGAGAATGGGGTAGAGGAAGAGAGGGAGAGAAACAGAGAGAGAAAGAGGGACAGATGGAAATTAAGAATCCCAATACTGGGGGGAAAAAAGGAAGTGGTCCACAGAAATGATCTAAAACCAGCTGTGAAGGAAGCAAGATGAACATGACTTTTCAGCTAATGCAAGTCAGAACTGCTCACATCAAGGTTGTGCTTCCCAGATCAGAACTCAGGAAACAAGACTAGTGCAAGGGCCTCCTGACTCTAGCCCTAAGAGCTGGAAAACAAGCAGCAAGAAGCAGGTTGCAGGATGAAACATTTCAAAAAAAAAACAAAAAATGACAGTCACGCAATAAACTGACCGTCCGTTCTAGAAAATGAGCTGCCTTTTACTACAGCAGGCTACAGAGGTAAGGCTGGGATCTCCCTGCTGGCCACACTGTGAGAAGAGTAAACCCAAACTACACACAAAGACCCCAGGCGGCTTTCCTGGGCAAGAGCAAACAGGCGACAAGATGGATTCATACACCTCGACCTCATGAATGCCTCCACCACGCACCGGGAGCCCCCTTCTTCCTGTGACAACTGTGTATCCTCTTCACTGTCTCCTGACCGTCTTTTCTGTGGCCCTTCCTCTTGGAATCCTTTGAAAATGACTCACATGGCAGTAGGGCTAGTCAGCAGTATACCCTGGCGCTCCACAGTCAGTGCTGTGTGGGAGGCAGGCGGCCGGCTCGCTCAGCTGCCTGTTTATTTATTTATTTTCCCTTTCTCTGTTCAGAGAGGATTTGCTTTTCAGCCACATTTCCCTCAAAACACAGGAGATGCTTACTGCACAGATTTCACAGCGATGAAATGATCTGCGTTGGGTGACTTGGTCAGAACGAAACTAAAAACAGTAAGATAAAAAAAAAATAACCAATATGTGTGATTAGCACACCTACAAAAAACAAATTTAGGTTTGGGTGAAATCAAGAGAACAGGAGAGAGAGAGAGAGAGAGAGAGAGAGAGAGAGAGAGAGAGAGGGGAGAGAGAGAAGCTCAAACTAATATTTTCCAACCTTTCACTAGCAGCTACCGCTCCGACCACATGTTTTGAAGGTCTTGCAGTGTGTTATTATTAGAAGTCACAATTCTATTGATACTGATGAGTCATTTGTATCGGCGGAAACCAAGAACTTCCATCAACATCATGATACACAGTCACTGTGGCTTGGCATTTTTCTTTATTACTGGTCAAAGCTGCTTCAAATGCTTATGAAGTCTAGAAAAAAAAGCCAGGCACACAGCACAGGGGCTGGCAAAGGTTTCCTTTCCCCCCAGCAGATCTCACGTGAATCAACCTTCTCAAGTTAGTTTAGGATGATCTGATCAATTGTACCTACCAAAGGAAGTTTATTTAGAAACCTCAAAAAAAAAAAAAGTAACATTTCACACTTTCCGTTAAAAAGAAGCAGAACTGAACTCTGAAAACATAGTGAAACCATCTCTGAAAACACATGCCAGTTAAAACCCCAGTAAAGACTGTATTCTTAAAAAAAATTAAAAATAAAAAAATCTTAATAATATGAAGTGGACATATAAAGCTGTCATTACTTAAGGACTTGAGCCACACCAAAACTCCATCCTGAGACCTCAGCACTGCTACCCCAGGGCACCCAGCAGGGTGGGGTGACACTCAGAAAAGCCCTAGGTAAAAAGATTCCGGAGTGTTCCTTGAGGGGCTAAGGAACAAAGAAAAGCAAATTCCCCTTCCTTTTTATCATCCCCTTTATGAATCCTGGAAAATGTAAATACAGCATAAATCTTTTTTTCTCTCTCTCTCTTTAGCTTTTTGGGTCACACCCAGCGCTGCTCAGGGGTTACTCCTGGCTTTGCACTCAGGAATTACTCCTGGCAGTGTTTAGGAGACCATATAGGATGCTGGGAATCGAACCCGGGTCAGCACTGTGCAAGGCAAACACCCTACTCCAGCCCCTAAAGGGACACTCAGGAATGCTCCGATTCTCATGCAGTCCCTCAGTTGTAAGGACGTAAGGACGGTCAGCTCTTTTCTACCCTGCAACCAGAAGGCAGTGTTTGACTACGAGAGGGAGATGGGAGCCCCGCTCGGCAGTGGTCACAGGTCTGAAAATAGCTGCCCGGCTGCTAAGTGGCCCCCAGCGTTCTCTGAGGGTGGTGGTGCGGGCACCGTGGGCAGGTCACGGTGCGGCCAGCTGAGAGCCGCAACAGCTGCATGAGTCAGCAGGCACTTCTGCAAGGGAACTGCTGACACGCTAAATTACTCTTGCATGCATAAGGTGCACACACCCCCCCAGCAAAACACAAACAAGGTACAAGCAAAGCAGCCAACAGGCACCACCCCGCGCCAGCAGTTCCCACATCTCACAAATCAAAAATATCGTCTACGCCACTATTCAAATAGTCGGGACAACTATTTAGTAACTCCTAGCGGTCATAAACAAACGACTCACCCTCAGAGCTGGGATCTGTGGCACAGCTGCATTCAAATCTCATGAGCCGGTTTATTTAACTGGTTTTTATTTTAACGGGATTTAACTGCTTTTCCTCCCGTCTGAAAAATCAAAATAGTTGCCATATCGACCACAAGAACTGGCAACTGGCGAGCACAGTTCCTGTTTTTCAGAGGGGACTTAACTTTCAAACCCACAATATCAAGATGTCTTAACATAGTGGAAATAATTTTAAAAAATAGAATGATAGAGAAGACTTAAAGACTGTACACTAATTCAGATCCCACTAACGTGGGTAATCACAAATTTTGTCCTTGTGTCTTCTGTACCTTTCTTGTTCATACAAGACCCAAATCATCAGGATGACTGGCTTCCTAGAACTTCAGAGACACTTTCCCCTACCTACGGATATGCCACACAGCATTCTATTCCAGGATATTCCATAAAAGTGTCTCAAATTCCAAATATGAGTGAGAGATCACATTCACAGATCGTTTTTTTTAAAAAAAGGAAATATTATTAACAGTAGTTTTGAAACCACAAAGAAATGCTTTTGATCGACTGTGTTTGAGGAAACATCTAATTAGCAGATCAGGGAGAGTCTTCTAAAGGAGACTTCTGAATCTAGTCTTCAGTTTCACTCTAGTTTTTTAATATGGTTTAAGCAGTTAATTTCACCAAACACTATATGGCAATCTCTTATTTCGGCATAAGGGATCATTTGAAAATCTTCATCTTTACCAGTTGTGAATGCTGCTTTTTCTTAAAAGCCCTCCACCTCACTCCAGATTAACCAAAAAATGGAAGACAGAAGGAAAAAGAAAGCAGGATAAGGGACTATTGGAGGCATTTCTAAGGAGAAAGAATGAGAAGGTGCTGGGTCTGTGAGGGGAAAAAAAGGCACAGCGACATAATCAACTGTGAGCACGGAGAGAAAATAGGAATTCGAGAAAGGTTCCCTGCTCTCAGGACATGTCTCAGAAGCGGGAAGGACTCTCACCTGAGTCAGCCCGCTACAGCAAAGATCCGTTAAGAGACCAGTAAAACAGTTCCAGAGACTAACACTAGGTGGCGCCATCAACCCAACATAGCATGGTTGCTGGGAGACAAGATGAAGGAGGGGGTAGCATGGACTCTCTATCTCAATTGGGCAGGGAGCAGACAAGACCTCTCCCTAAATGAAGAGCCCTTTCAAGAACCAACAAACCTCTTCCAATAGTTCAAATATCAGCAGCATGCTAACAGGATGGGGCATATCAACTGTGAAAGAAAATGTATCAATCCCATCATAATCAATAAAACTGTTGGGGGGGAGGGCAAGATAAATGAGTGAGATCCACTGCCCATTTCCCCTCCCCCCTTTTAAACTTCCTTGTTTAAGGATCATAGAGTATTTTGGGTTCACTGATACTAACAAAAATTCCCAATTATAAACCAAGTAGCTTTTCGCTGAAGTTCTGTTTAAATGTCAAATAACAGACCATCTTGCTACACAGGTTTGTATGTTCTGATCCAGTGTCTGGCAAGAGGAAGGCGGTGTTCACTGGCAAATGCAGTGTAACATTCAAAATCATCTGCTCTTTATATGTTTAGTGTGACAGTGGTTCATACCCCCAATCTGTGCGTGTCTACATTCTCTGTCCCGAGCTGGCTTTATAAGCCGTCCTCTTTTCACTAAGAAATCTACACCCTCCTCTCCCCAAGGATAACAGGTGTGGAAGACTACAATTTCAACCTTTAGGATTTGAATTCTTTGGCTTTCTTTCCTATGAGTGTGCTGATGCCTCAGAAAGGAGCACTGCACTACATGCACTCAATTATTTATGCCCTAGCGAAAACGTGTTCATAAAATCCTTTCCTGAGACTGGCTTTGAAAGGGAAGGAAGGGACTAGTTAACGACCTGGAGTGGCAAAACACAGAAGTAACAAAATAAACCCAGGCAGAAATCACTGCAAGAGATGAGAGCCAATAGAGCAAGATTTCTTTACAACTGTAGCAAGGATATCATCCCAGACACTGATCTCCCCCAAGAGATTTATAAAAATAAGGGTTAACACAAAGGATATCTACATTTTCCTTTCACTGGATGAGTAATAGCATCCTTTACAACTCAGTCCATACTTTTTTTTTCACAGTTTTGACTTCTCAAGGCTCATTCATTTGCATAATATGGGATCTTGAACTCATATAGCTATTCTACAAATCAATGCAAATAATTCTCACACTAGATCAGCAGCTTTAATTTAAGCTCATCATTGTTTGCATAGAAATCTTTATGCACTCATCTGCTTGATTTTTTAAATCACCTAACCCTCCCACAGTAACACACTAAGCATTTTCCCATTTGCCACCTCTAAAATTTGAACTAAATAGTGAAAAGCGAGCACAATACATTCACACACTTGATCATTTCCAACCTTGAGCTTCATATGTATGCTTCATGTTTCAGCCGCCCGCAAGAATAAAGCCTCTTGACTGAAAAAGACAATGCGGGTGTCCAGCCAGGGCAGAGCTGAGTCAGCATTCTCCACAGTGACCCTGCGAGCCAGAGGTGATGGGTCACTGCCAAACCAACTGCCTGGCCGGGTTCTTTAAAACCATTCAAATCTCTAGTTCAGAGTTGCAACATGCTAATCTGGCAAGATAATCTCTTCCTGAAATTGACTAGAAGGAGAGCAAAGGTTACCAGCTTTTATCTGTTACTACTAGGGAATATTTCTAATTAGGATCCCTTCTCCTCCTCACCAGTATAACTGACCAATTACAGAAACTGTTTTTTTTTTTCAGGCTTTGCCTACCTTTCTCTTTCCCTGAAAAAAGCTGAAAACAAATGCTTTGCAGAAGGCTAAAGCAGAACCGGGCTGCAGGCCACAGTGGGCAGAGCCCGGTGATTCACCATCTCTGGCTCCTTTTTTCTCTTTATATGTCGTCAGTCTCACTCACTGGTCCCTCAACAGTCACTTAGACCTGAGGAATGTAATTGGAAAGTGAGTCATGTGAAAGACAGGAGATATATTCACTTGGGTTCACCGAGAAATTGTTTTTCAATTTTATCTTTCAGAGAGACGACAACAAAATATCAAATACTTCAGACCAGGCTGGCCGATATTTCCACTTCCAAGAACTGCCTGAGCGTGTTCCAGCCTCAAATGAAGAAACGGAAGGAGGCAGCGGACGCAAAGCAGCAAGGTGGTTAAGAGAACACGCTCCAGTGTCAGACACTCAGCTTTCAATCCCAGCTCCACCACTCGCTCATTAACCGCGTGACATCTGTGCCTCGGCTTATAATGATCACACCTAGCTCAGGGTTGTCACAAGGACTAAATGAGTTCAGATGAATAACACACACAGGAAATTTCCAACACTGGGGAGGTTGTCACCAAAGAAAAGGGGAAAATAGGGGGATTCTAGCAAACAGGAAAGGTCAGTTCTTCAAACATTCCACGTCAGCATTCTTAAACGGAGTGGTCTAGAGAATCATTCTTGGTCTGCAAAGACTGGAGACTCTCCTGGCTCTAGAGTCTTTGGAGGCTTCAGGTGGAAGCTAGAGTCAGATTTTCACTAAAGAGCCTGAACGAGGTCCCAAATGTAGCAGCCAATGTAGTCTGCGCAGCTTTTAATCAATCATTCAAACACTGTCAAAATGACCCATTTCGAAATGACAGATTGAAAGAAGAATGCTACTTTGCATTTTCCTCACAGTATAGAAATGAATGGACTTCTTGCCAATTGACTAGCTACCTAACTAGCTATATCAGGCTCACAAGACAGAGGTAAAATAAGTCAATTCTGGACTCTGGAGAAAGGAACCATTATTTGCCAAAATGGCCCCGGGTGGGGGGGGGGGGCTTAGTCATGGCTTATGCAATAATCCAAAGGGCCAAAGATAATAGAGAATTAATAGGATTATGAGAGGAGGAGGTGAAAGTCAACCTCTGGTTTTTGATCGCATAGATGGCTGCCCATTCCAAACTGGCTCACAGTGCAGGGAAGCCTGTCAAATGTGTCCAAGCATTCACTGGTACACAGAACACCCTTTCTTTACAAGGCTCTGTGGGTCTGTGTCTGGGTAACATCATCCCTCCTAAAGACAGCATGCTTCCTGAGGGCAGGGACCAGGACTGGTTTGCTCCCTACCATGGGGATTCATCTCTAGTTCACGCCTGCCACATAAGAGATACTCAACATCTGTTCGGTTACTGAAAGAAGGCAGCCTCTGCTGTTGGGAAGGGTCTTTTTGGATGCCTGGACATTCCGTGGCTTCCAGGAGGTATTAGAGCCTAGGAGAAGAAAAGTAACAAGTGCCCACAACCTGAGGTTTCTGGGAAACGAAGGAAGGCAACTTGTCAAGCAACTTGACTATGCTGCCCTGCTCAGAGAAGAATACGATGCTGGCTCTCCCAACCCTGACCTCCAGAGTGAAAAGTCTAAGAATTCGATGGAACTGATAGTAACATGACAATGGGAGGAAAGTCGAAAGACGTCTCTGAAAAAAAGTCCAAAAATACAGATTCCCAAAAACGTAATTGAAAATTCCCAAAGCATCTGCAGCAAGAGCCGGAGCAAAGGGAAGGGAAGGGCAATATCCGAAACCATTGAGGGCTTGAAATTTCGAACCTCAAAAAGCTTTTTCAGAAATTAATATGGGGTTTGTGCACATAACAAACTTTTTCAGAAATTAATCGGGGGCACCGAAAAACAATAATGACAACTGTGGAAGAACTGGGCAGAAAGGGCTCTGTGATTAGGGAAGAAGATGAACGCTGATATAAGGATAGGGGGAGCTAACAGCTAGCCACCAGCATTTGGGGGCATCGGCATTAGATGCCATGTCCTTCCAGAGAGGCAGGGAAAGGTGTTTAAGAACACGTCTCCGAAGGAAAGGATAACTGATTATCAGGCTAAAAACAAAAGGGAAGTTAACCAGGGGGATGTGCTGGAGCAACAGTGATTATAAAGTCACTGGGGACAACTGAGAGGTATTTTGGCTGTAAATCCAGTGTCTAGAATGAATGAATACGTGAAATGCTTTCAGATTAGGAGATTTATTGTTTTGGAAAATAGAACTCAAGGAAAAACAAAGGCTAAAATTCCTGCCTGATTCTTGAAGCAGTGCCATCAGGAGGACAAGGTTCAATTTCCATAGTTCAATTTCCTTTTCTTTAGAAAAGAAATGGTCCTTGAAAAGGATGTGGTGATTCTGAGGATGCATCCAGCATGGTAAGATGAGGTTTCAGTTTTAGCTAGACCAACACTTAAAATTGACAAAAAAAAAGAAAACGGGGGTGGGGAGAGACATGCTTCTTTGAATTCAAAAAGCAGCAGCAACTTTTCTATTACATGTTAATCCAGACGAGAGAGAGAGAGAGAGAGAGAGAGAGAGAGAGAGAGAGAGAGAGAGAGAGAGAGAGAGAGAAAGATATGAGTAATATTCTGGGCAACCTTTGCAAGTTGAGAAAATGTTTGGTTCACAGCAGGTTTCAACTTAAACTTGAACAATCTGTATATATCTACCAAAAATTCAATTTTGGCCCAGAACTGGGTCACACGGTGTCATTGCTGGGGGGAGGGGTAATTCATCCCCTCTGCCCCACCCCCACCCCCAATCTGTCGTTCCCAAGGCCTACATTCTACTTTCCCTAACATGACTCAACTTTGCCACAAACTTATTTGCCATTCTCAAAGGAAAACCTTTTTATTTTTTATCAAACAGTCCTGGCTTCTGAACTGTCGGTCCCTCTGACAGGATCATAAGTTAGCAAAACTTCCTGAACATCCAGACAGGAAGGGATTGGATAGAGTGCTTGCTATTCAGCCAGTGTACTACATCTTGTATTCTCCGCTTTGGTATGGGAGGGTAAAGACCCGGTTCACGGTTTACAGTGGTCCTTAACACACACCCCATAAAGGACCGAAGGCTGAGTTACCAGTTCAGGGTGGGGAGAAAACTCTCCAGACAGTCAAGAAAACTCATTCTCACTGCATTCAGATGCAATCCTTTCTAACATAAAATGAACCTTTCCCTTCTTTAAAGGAAGTCTCTGAGAAGTTAATGAGATGTGTCCAGGTATAGCAGGGAGCACTGTTGTATGGAGCACACAGCAGGTCTTTGGCCTGTCAGCTACTCTTTCTTTCAGTGTGTGTTCTCAAGGGTTAAATTCTCATGGAGGTCCCAGGGCATTCAAAAGTCAAGTTACCCCATTGCATCAGTAACAATCAAAGAGGGTGGATGGCTGAGAAGCAGTGGATTCACACAGTGCCCACAGCGGTAACGATCTGGCCTTTCACGCTGTAATCTCTGCTAAAAAGAACACTACCAGTCCCTGGGTGGGCCGTGGTCCTGATCTGACTGGGTTTTTGTTTCTTTTTTTCTTTTTTTTTTCTTGCAGCTTTCCATTTTCCCAATAGCAAAATTACTCATCCGTTTGGCAGAGACTCACAAGTCACATCCGACGTGCCAGGCCATTTAGAAAATAGCCACATCGAGAAAATTAAGGATGGAACTTCTAGTACGAAGCCAAGCTGCAGGTCAGTTATAGCTCGGACATAGGTTCTCATCCAACATTTAAAAGGAGTTTTTTGTTTGTTTTCAGGCCACCCAGGTGATGCAAAGGGGATTTGGCACTACTGGGGATCCAACCAGGAGTCACTTCACAACACAAAGCACATATTCCAGCCCACACTGAACTATCTCCCCAGACCTTAACATGTTTGGTGTTTTTTTTTAAGCTAGGATTTAAAAATGAGAGAACTCCTCACCCAAATCCCTATATCCAGCTTCCAGTCAGCGGGGGAACAAGAAGTCAGTATTTCCACACATTGCTGCCTGGGAACTGAGGGAAAACAAGGACGACAGATGGAATAGGGGTCCCCTGCCATGCCACACGATGCCCTCCTCACCGAGATCAGAAAGGAAAGAAAGGCACATGCTTGGGGTTCAGGAATGAGGAAGGATTTCAAGAAGACAGCAGCAGGGACAGGGGTGTGACACATCTGGACATGCTCCTCCGGAGAAGCTCCCTCTGTTCCTGGACAGGGCACAGGCCAAGAAGCTGGTCCTGCTCTCAACCCTCTGGCCACACAGGAGGGTTATTTATAAATCTATCATAATCATTCCTTTCGCATCCAACCAGCATCCCTAAGACAAGTACAGTCAGCCCCTGAAATCTGATGTGGGGGTGGGGCAGAAAGCAGGGAAGGGACTAGCCATCTCTCCTTGTTAAGGTTGGAGCCACACCAGAGACTCAAAGCTCAAGTTAATCCAAGTCAAATTAAACTGTGCCCCACAATACAGACTGGCCTAAGCCCCTTTGTTGGCATCAGAGGAGCTTGATCACAAATTCTAAGGAACAGCTCAGAAGCGCTAATGAGTCCAGTCCCATCACTGTGGGCTGCGCAGACAGTGGGCCCAGACGCAAAGGGCTGGCCTAGGAGAGCTCCGAACATGAACCTAACCATCTGGCTCTCTTCAACTCACTTTGATCACAAAATGAATTGCAACAAATTGAAGAGCACATGGCTCCAGTTAATTGTCTCATCTGTAATCTGAACCCACTTTTAAGCAGTTATTATTACCCTCGATCAGGTGGAAACATTTCCCACCATCACTGCAAAGTGCATTTTCCTGATGAACTGTAATGGATCATTAAGTTCCATATCTGAATAACAATACTTTGCACTTATTCAGTGCCTTTCATCCAGGGATTTCAAGGCAGTTTGCAAATAATTAAGCCCCTCACACAGCAGCCAAAGAGGGGAGCAACTACTAGCCTGAGGACAGAGTAAAGGCATAACTCAACACGGAGAGAAAAAAATGCTTCCTCCCATGCACTATAATATGGAAAGTGAACTGGGGGGAGGTGCTCAATCCTCTCCTTTTCTGCCTCATCTTTCTTCTCCGAGGCAGATCTTCACATGCACCATACAGAGAGAGAGAGAGAGAGAGAGAGAGAGAGAGGTAACAAACAGGGAAGGGTGTTGTTAAAACAGCTATGAGTTCAAGCACACATATCAGAGGTGGCTGTTTTTCCATATCATCTTGGCATCCACAACATGAAAACGACATTTCCATCCACCTGCAGAATGGACAGATACTCAAAAGAATCAACTCAGGGCCCTGCTGATTATAATGGCAAACCTGTCACATTCCAAAGCCAAAATGAAAATCCTTCATCTGCACAAATAAAGGAGGAGGCTCATAGGAGGACAACAAAAATAAAAAATTTTGTCACAACTGCCTATGGTACTTCTGGGGCTCCCTGTCCAAATGTGATTCAATTTTCAGCAAATAGGACGGAAGTGGGCAATCTATGCAGGCTTTTTTTTTTAAATAAACACAACACTAGAAGGGAAAAACACTTCCGCCACTTAAAGTTTTGTGGTGATATTATAAACTCCTGAAAAGCTGAATTCATAATGGAAACGTTGACAGACCTTTCACTGGAACAGTCTGAATGCAACACTGTAATTTACCAATCTCTCTTACAGAGGCAAGACTAATTCTAGCAAGATGTCATTTCGACTCATTTAGTGTTACCTGCGCGAATGATTTTTTTTTTTCAAATGCCATTTACTCTGCAGCTGAGAGTCTGGGGGTGGGGCAATGTCCCATTTTCAGCAGGTTGTCTCCACTGCCTCCCTGAAAATCGCCCTCTCCACCTCTCCACGCTCGGCTGGTGTCGTGTCAGCTAGAACCTTCGCGACTCCACATGTCTTTCCTACAGGTTACATTTTAATGATCTGAGAAAACCGTTATCAGAGTTCACATCTCTCATTTTACTCTAAACAGACAAAAGCAAAATATCTCATTAGGCATCATCTCCGCCAAGGTTCCCACTAGGCAGGAAAGGATTTTTATCTAAAGTAATTACCCTTTTTAGTTAAACACACTCAACAGATGCAATTGATGCAGAGCGAGCACAGCAGCACGAGCCTGGCTAAGGTGGAAACCCAGGAAAGCCGCGTCTGAGGCCGTGGCTTGCTGGGGGCGCCCGCGACCCTCTGTGGTTTCCCAGGGACTTCGGCGACCGCACGCACCCGGGGTCGGATGAACCGCACCTTCTGCTGCGCCAATACCCGCTCCACGCACCCCAAGCCGCTCCCCCCCAAAAAAAAATATAAATAAACCCTCTGGCCGGCAGCGGCTGCTCGCGAACTTCCCCTTAAGTTGTCAAAACTCGCCCACACGGCCACGGGACACCGGCGATACCAGCGCGCGCGCCCATGGCCCGCGCAAACCAGGATTGCGCTGCCCCTGTCGCGCCGCACCCTGGGTGTCCCGTTGGCTAATCCCCGGCCGGCCGGAGAGAGGTGGCGGAGACGCTCGCTCGAGTCCCCTCTCGCGGGCAGCTGGGGTAGTCCAGGAGCGCCACTCGCCGCCTGCCCGCGCTCCAGCAAAATACCCCCGACCCGGGCTGTAGGGAGAGGACGGGACGCCCGGCGGGCACCGCGAGATGGACAGGGATCTCCTGCATCATTTTCTCTCCTAGGCGCAGCGCCTGGGGTTTTAGAATGTGAGAAGAGAGGTGTGTGTGTGTGTGTGTGTGTGTGTGTGTGTGTGTGTGTGTGTGTGTTGCGCTCTGATTTCTTGCAGGCTCCTAGGGACGCAAGGGAAGGGGAAGAGAAGGCAAGCTTTCCACTCTCCAGAGACATCAGTCCCTGGGTCTGAGCTCCCGGGGACCCAATGCCAGCAACCCGATCCTCGGGTGCACAAGGGCTTCCACCGGGCGTGCGCCGCCGGCGGCTCCAGTCAGCCGCTTTCCCCGGGACCCTCAACTTGAGCTTTGATGCCCCGCCAGGCGCGCGAGGTCCGGGCCACCCGGGCGGCATCTGACAGCTGAGTGCCGCCGCGGGCCGCGGTCCTCGCCGAACCGTGCGTCTGTCTCCTCCAGCCGGTGGGCGTCGCGCGGCGAGGCCGGCAAGGAGGCGGCCGGCCGGGGGATCGCGGGCTGCCCCGCGGGTTCGGGGCGCCGGGCCGTGGGTCTGACAGCTGCTGCTCCGGGCCGGCGCCGCCGCGCGCCTCCCTCCAGCCCGCCCTCCCCACGCCTGACTTATTACCCTCTGCTCCTCCTCCCCCTGCCGTTCCAAAACACGCGTCGACGCGAGCGCGATACAATGCCGCCTCGCCCGCCGTAAACAGCCCGGCGCGAGAGCGCACAGTCGCCGCCGCGCTCGCCTCCCACCCCCTTCCCGTTCCTAGAAAATGCCACCGAAGCGGACCTGGCGGCCCGGCGGCCGGTGCGCCCTCCCCGCGCCGCTGCCCCGCGCCTGAGCTCCCGGGGACCCAATTCCAACCACCCGACCCTCGGGCTTCCACCCAGCCCCAGCGCGGACGCTCCCTCCTCGGCCCCGTGCGCCCCCCACCACGCACCCCTCCTCCCCCACCCCCCAAGCAAACTTGCACCCGCCCACCCCGCCCGTTCACCCGCCAGGGCCCGGGGACTCACCTCGCCCGGGAACTTTGCGTCCTTTTTTTTCCTCCTCCTCCTCCTCCTCCACCTCCTCCTCCTCCTCCTCCTCCTCCTCTTGCCCGCGTCTCCCCAGCCCGCAGCCCCCCTCCCGGCGGCCGGCGCGGTGGGCGGTTCGGGGGTCACCGAAAGCTCGCCGAGAGGACGCGCATCACATGGCAGCTCGATCGCAGGCCCCCCCCGAGAGCGCTGGCGCAGGGGGGAGGGGAGGGGTCGCGGGGAGGCCGGCGCGAGCGAGGCGGGAGCCCGGGCGGGGTGGCGCGGGCGGCGGCGGCGGCGGCGGCGGTGGCAGCGGGCGCTCACGTTCGCGCGGCGGCGGCGACCGCAGCCCGGGGCGTGCACGGTGGCGGCGGCGGCGGCGGCGGCGGCTCGGCGCTGCTGTTTGCTCCGCGCCGCGCGGCTCGCGCTCTCCCCGGAACGCCCACACTCTCAATCGCTACATTGTTGACATTCGGCGCTGACGTCACCCGCTCCCCATTCACAATAACTTTACGGGAGCCGGGCAGCGCACCTCCCCGGCCGCTGGGGCGCCGTACGCCCGGCGACTAGCGTAAGGCGCTCCGCGAATGGCGCTCCGGGGGCTGCGGCGGGGGAGGGCGCGCGCGCTCCGCCGGCTCGCGGGAGGGGGCGCGCCTCTCGCCGCCGCCGCCGCCGCCGCCGCAGCTCTCGGCCCCGCTTTGTGCGCCGCGCGGCCCGCGCGGCCCCCCGCCCCCCGCGCCCCTCCGTCCACCGCCACCGCCACGCCACCTCCCACCCGCTCTGTCTCTCCCGGTCCCGCCGACCGCCGCCGTCCGGCCTCGCCGGAGCACTTTGCAAGAGGCCCTGGAAGACAAGGGACGAGCCTCCGGGGACGGCGGAGAGCGCTGGTGGGGTGGCACGTGCGCCGGGGTCCGGCACCCGGCAAGCAGAGCCCCGAACGTCGAAAAGCTGGGATCCCTAGCGGTCTAACGTAGCTCGGGAGGGGAGGAAAAGATGCTCGACGTCACCCTCCCCGCCCCCCCCCCCCCCCAAAGAGCTGGACCCGGTCGAAGAAGGCGAGGAAGAAGAGGGACTCCCGCGCCAAGAGCGCTTTAGACGTTTGGCTCCTCGGGGGCGTTTTTGGTTCGGGGAGGGCCGTGGCCTGCATGCGAGAAACCCAGAAGGGACCAGCGCTTTTGCGAAGCGCTGTGGTCCCGGTTTCGGTCCAACCTCCGGCTCCCTCTTAGCTTCCCGCCCCGAGCGCTGCCAGAGAGATACCGCTGAGCGCTAAGGGCCGCGAGAAGTCTGCCTGGTGCTGTAAAGAAAGTCATTCGACGGAGACGGACGGAAAGATTGCCATCAGAGCAGCAACCCCAGTGCCCGCAATTGACCTCGGCCTCGGCCTGGATGTTCTGCCGCGTTTCCCCAAACACCCCTAACTTGGCCGCTGGTGTACAGGCAGCATTGCACATGACTGCATGCAGTGCTGACTTTTAATGAATATTATAAAACTTTGGCTCGCTCCGCTGAGAGAAGGACCATAAATTTCCTTCCCAGGAAAATGGACACTGGCATATGCTGAGAAAGCAGTGAAACGTTGCCCGTTGAATCTCGTGATAGCAGCCGAGGTGCTTGCTCTGAAGCACCTTCACCGGAGGACAGAGTGTCCACAGCCTCCTTTAGAGTGTCCGGGCGCTGGCCAGGAAACCCGGGGCAACCCAGCTCTCTTTCCAATAGCACTGCACAGCCCCTTTGCAGGTGCAGAACCATGCGGGTTCTTTCTGCCTTCCCCGCCTTCAGATGAGATGTCTCTCATAGCCAGGAGCAGTCCTGCTCTTCGACTTTGGGTCTGGTGCTTCCTCTGACTGTAATGCCTTGCTTCGAGGATCCTGTTCCTCCCCTAGGACAGATTTACTGACCCCTGGTCTGTTCTGCTGGGTCCATTTCTTAGTACTGATGTTCTTGCATTTCGCGATGTTCTCATAAATGCATTAATGCCAATGATTTAATTTGCTTTCATCTTATATATGAAATGAAAGCAATATATATGCATGTATATGTATATATGGGGGGGGGTGACTGGCTGTGCTAAGGTTTACTACTCCAGGAGGACCTTATGTGATAACGGGCATCACACTGGATTGGCCACATGCGAAGCAAACACTTTGCCCACTGAATTATATCTGCACACCACCCCCCCTCCACCCAACACTTTATGTTTTTTAAATAATACCAGTAGTTTTTCTCACTAGAGCCAGGCTGGAGAAAAGATCCTTTGGAGGGTCTTGTGAATTCTTCCTTTTCAGGCAAGCAGTGACCACTGACTGAAGGGGCAGTGGAGTGGTACACACACCAGTGAGTGTGGAGGGGTGAAGTGGGCAAGGGCTGCTATTGCTGCTGCCTGCTGATGCAGCCACCTGGTTTCTTGTCCCAGGTGGAGACAGCTGGAACAATCAGATCATTTCCATTCGGCTACTCATCCAAGACCACCAGGGGAACATCTTCAGTTTTGATATTCTTGAGTACGTAAGGGGACCAGCAATCAGAGATGAACAAAACCTAGTGCAACTGTGATAAATCAGATTAGGTAGTCATTGGAGGAGGAGGTAGACCTACTTGACCTCTTGGGTCATGCCTAACATTACAAAAATGTGTCCCTAGAGCTATGAATAAGAGAAATTCAGAGCCTTTGACACACCCAGGGGACCAGTAGGGAAATAGTTGTTTTATTTTCAATAGCTTGGAGTGGGTTGTTTGAATTAAAGCCTGTAGAACTTTCAGATGTACAAAATACGTACTGCTGAGGTTAGTATGTGATGCCTGAATACTGACAGGTTGACTGTTTATTAACCGTCCCCCGGGTGTGTGCTGTTCTGGGCATTTCAGCCACTTCTCATTTTCATTTCAGTGTGAAACTAGTTAGAGGTCTTTCCCTTTCTATAGTCACAGTAACAAATTGAGCAGAGGTCTGTTTATCTCCCATGATTGCAACATTCCAGCCTTTCTTTTGTTGTTGTTGTTGTTGTAATCCCATTTGTTTTTGGTTTTGTTCTCTTTGTCTGCAGAGTGAAGTCATTGAAAATCCTTCCTTTTTCTATTTCCTCATTCCATCCTTTCTGATCTTCTTTCCCCCCCTACATAATTACCTGTGTTCACTGATACAGAACACGGGCTTCATCAGATATAGTCCTCATCAGATACATTTCTATCCTGGGTATAGTTTCCGGGGACAATAACTTGGCAGCACGGCATTGAAACTGGTCACCTTTAATAATCTCCTTGATTTAAGAAAATATAGGAAAAAATGTCAATATCCAGGAAGCAATAAGGTGTGCAAAGAAAGACAGAAGAAAGAAGAGGTTCTCGTGCCCTCCATGATCTTGCTCCCGAGCTGCTTGTATAACTTGTATAATACAGGATCTGGTGATATTGAAAAGATAAATGAATTTCTTAGGCATTTCTTAGAAATGGAGTATGGTACCTTTAATAACACACAGGGAGAGAGAATGAAAACGCCAGGAGAAATCCATGCTGAAGAACATTCCTTTAAGAAGGAAGTGAGTTTTGGAGGTCCAGGGAGATGGTACAGGGGTTAAGGTGCTGGACTTGCATGCAACCCACCCTGGTTCAAATTCCAGCACCAAATATGTTCCCCTAAGCCCTACCAGGAGTGACTCTGAGCATAGAATCAGGAGTAAGATCTGAGCATCACCCGGTGTGACCCAAAAATCAAAAAGAAAAAAATTTAAAAAACCTGAGCCCTTCTTTTCATTTAATCCAAATTCCTCAGAATTATGACCATGGTTTATTATTTCAAAACCAGATGTTTTGAGGTAGATGTAACCCATAAAAATTCAGCTCAATATACCACACAGGTGACACTTTGGGAGGACCAGTGAAATCAGAGTTGTTCTGAGTGGGGACTTGTTCCGTTGTTAAGCAGCCGCCTTCTGTGTGTCTGGGATGAGCCGTGAGCTCTTGTAGAATTCTCTTTCTAGTGATGAGATAGGTCTGCAAAAGGGAGACAGATAGTGAGCCCAGGATGACCAAATCCTATAAAAATGTGGGGATAAAAATGATATGAAAGCCAAGAAAGCAGTTGAGGGAATTAGAAGTAAGGGAGTGCGGCTCTTTGGGGGGTGCTAGGGTTCCAGAAGCATTTCCTGATGCACAGATTGTTTAAACTTGATTTGGGGTAGGAATGGAGAGGGTGGGGGATGAGCTACACATCTGGGGAAAAGCTCTTCAGATCTGGAGAGGAAAAAGCCTCTGCAATGGCCCTGGGGATGGTATGGACTCCTGTGCTCTAGGGTTAGCAAAGAGCACTCCGTGACTGATACAGAAGAGAAGGGAGCAGCGTGGCAAGAGATGATGCCAGAAGGATAACCAGCTGCCGTGGTTTAGTGTTAAAAGGAAGGGATTTATTGGGTTTCTGCCAAGAAGGGATATGACCTGACTTCAACTCCTAAAAGATCATTGTGTGGAAGAGAACAAGACTGGAAAAAGACACCAGAGAGAAGACTTCCGAGAGACACCAAAAGAAGTGAGTTGGATTCCAGTTGCAAACCAGCCATGGAAGTTACAATCATAGTGAACCAGACAGTCCCTGATAATTCAGTGTAGAGATATCAGAGAAAAAAAGAATCAAAAGAAATTCTGCATTTTGACCTGAACAGATGATTAGTTGAAGATTCCATGGAAAGGAACAGCCGTGGTTTGGGGAAGTTCAGGTGTTTGGCTTTGGATAAAGAAAATTGCAGGAGCCTATTAGATGTCTGAATGGAAAAGGAGGCAAATAGATTCAGAGGGCAGTGGGGCTGGAGCGATAGCACAGCGGGTAGGGCATTTGCCTTGCACGCAGCCAACATGGCCAACCCAGGTTCGATTCCCAGCATCCCATATGGTCCCCCGAGCACTGCCAGGAGTAATTCCTGAGTACATGAGCCAGGAGTAACCCCTGAGCATCGCCGGGTGTGACCCAAAAAGCAAAAAAAAAAAAAAAAAGATTCAGAGGGCAGTGGATCCTAGAGTTTAGGAGAGTGGTATGGCTCAGAGAAGACTTGAGTATCAGCATGGATGGAGGAGGGAAGAAAAGAGAAGAGGCCTAAGGATTGAGAGCTGGAATCCTTCAGCTCTTAGAGTCAGTAAGAGAAAGAAAATGAAGACACTCTGGCTAAGATGTCTAAGAAATGACAGCCTGGTGACAGAGAAGGAGGAAGGGAATATCAAATCCTGGAAATGGAAAGACTGTTCTGAGATGGAGGGAACTACTCTGTCAAATAAGAAGGGAACACATGTGACTTATTTGGTCACCTGGAAGGCAATGTGTGTGTGTATGTGTGTGTGTGTGTGTGTGTGTGTGTGTCTGTGTGTATATGTTCCTGTCTGTGTGCGTGTCTGTGTGTTTGTGTGTGTCTGTGTCTGTGTCTGTGTATCTCTGTGTGTGTCTGTGTATGTAAGAGAGAGAAAGAGAAACAGACAGAGCCGGAGAGAGAGGCTGGAGGTGATTGGAGGGAGGGAGAAGAGGAAGTAGAGCAAAGCCATAGAGCAGTACTTAGAGGAGTTTACTGTGAAAGACAAAATGGGGAAATAAGTAGAGGGGTCAAATTAGAGTTGGCGGGAAATAACCTGTCAAGAGGAGAAACCATAACAAGAGAAGAGGTAATATCAGGAATAAGTTCACATGAGAGGGAGCTTCCTCTGGGAGATGAGTTCACTCCCAGCACCAAGCAGGCAGGTTGCTGCAGAGGGGCTGAGAGAGAAGTCTGAGATGTGGTCATGCTGGTGGTGGGTCATTTGGGGAGTCCTTGCCTGGCTCAGTGGGTTCCACAGCAAGCTAACCAGCTGGAGCTGGAGGAGGGGTCGTGAGGGACCACCAATGAGCCACATGGGGGAATCTGAGGGTCACTGCTGGTCCTTATGAAACTGCCCCCACAAAGAAGAGCACTTTCTCATGATCCAAAATCTCACACACAGTTGGAAGAAAAATCACGGTCTGTCTAAGCTGGAGAGCATTTGCTGGAGTTATTAGAATCATGCAAGAATTTTACTTCTAGCTCTTCTTACATTTGACTGAAGGTCTATTTTTATTCCAAAAACTAAGAAGACTTTCTTATTTGTCCTGTCTTTAACTCCCCACAGATTTCAGTTTCTAAGAAGGCCTTTGGAAATAGTCTTTAAGAGGAAAAATATTTACATCACTATCTACAGGGATGTAGTCCAAAACCTGATTCTACAATAAGGAATTTGTACCACTGTGATCTAAGATTTAAAGTGAAATGAGACAAAGTGAAACTGCTTTTTGAACATGAAAATCAAATGTCTATTGTGCTAATGAGGTGAAAAATGAGAAAATATCAAATCTTATTTTCAATCAATAGGAAAAAATATAGATAGATAGTCAAAAACTAATAGAAATGAAGCAATTGAAAAATGTAATATTTTTTTGTTTTATTATTTAATAAAATAATGCTAACTCTTACTTTAATATTGAAAATATGCATATATGTATTCATGTGAAGCATACTTAATATTTAAAACTGCAATAATTTTGTTTGATAGAATTTATCTATGGAAAAATTAAGAATCTACACTTTTTAATAATAGCAAAAAGAAAAGGAAAACTAAATATATTGGTACAGTAGAGAACTGGCTATATAAATAGTGGTTTATATATATTAGATTATCTAAAATTAATCAAAGTTATGTTGAATAAGTAATTATATTGGCTTGTTAATATTTTATTAATACATTTAACATAATTTACAAAATAATATGATCCCATTTGTGGAAAAATTGCCTAAACGTTTATAGAAAAAGTCTGGATGAATATATACATAGTGTTGAAAGTAGTTCTCTTAAGATGATGACATTATGAGTGTTTTTCCTTGGGCTTAACTGGTTTAAATCTTTTTCTAATATAAATGTATTACTTCTGTAATAAAGAAAGCCAATAAAAGTTATAAAATTCAAGATGTGTGTAATTAAATTCTAATAAGAACTTAAGTGTAGTAGGTGTTAAGAGGGAAAAAAAAACTTTATGAGGGCTGAAACAGCTAAAGAAGGTTTCACTGAGAAGGTGGCAGCATTCGAGTGGAGTATCAGGTCTAGGAAGGATTGGTTCAATGTGGAGGAAGGGGAAGGACTTTCAATACAAAAGAATCCCCAGAGGGCTAGACTTTGCTCTGTATAAAACACGGAAGTGTTGGGTTGTTAGGAAAGAGTGATATGTGATGTGGTTAAGAAGGCGAACAGTGGAAGGTCTGAGAGATGAAGATGGAGCTGAGTCAGCCTAGCAAGCGGCAGCACTGTTCACTGGGCAGCCCATAAGTTTTCCCTTCATTTCCTCCTTCACGGGCCAAGATCTTGTAGCTATTAGAAAGCAACATGTTGCCTGTCTCTATCCATTCAGACATGCCTCAAAAACACACAGATTAGGTGCAAAGCCCTCTTCTAGCCTCTGGTGATACAGGAATGCGTAAGAACGAGGCTCTCTACTATAGCCTAGTGAGAAGAGAGGCAACTAAAGAAGTCATCACAACATACCGGGGCCACGTGCCCAAGTAGAAGGACAAAGGGCATCTGGCAACTCAACAGCCTAGAGAACTGGCTTTCTGGAGGATGTGAGCACGGATTCTGAGGGATGAGGAAGTGTCATCAAAGTAGAGGCTGGAAGGTGGTTCCAGATAGGACAGATGTAACCATGAATGTACAGAATTTGCAGATGGTTAGAAGTAATACCTGATCTTAGTATATGAAACTGGCAGCACAGTACCAAAAGTAGCAGAATATGGGACTTTGTGAACCAGAAGTATGAAGATTTCATTTTATCCGTAGGGTTGAATATCCCTTGGACTTTTTCACAGTGTCGCCGGACCTAGAATGGTAACCATCTGGGCATCCTCAAACATAGCCCCAAATGGACTTGGTAAGCATGAAATGAAGTCTCCAGTTACTTGTTAAAAATTCAACTGAATTTCAGTTGTCCTCTACTGTGTATTCAGATCAGCTTGACTAAAAAAATTTAGAGGCAATTTGTGACTATCAGGACTGAAAATTCTCCCAATTCAAGAAAATTTTTATGAAATCAATACACTGGGTACAGAGTGATAGTACAGTGAGTCAGGTACAAGAGCCTTGCACTTGGCTGACCCAGGTTCCATCTCCAGCATCCCATATGGTCCCCCAAGCACTGCCAGGAGTAATTCCTGAATGCAGAACCAGGAGTAACTCCTGAACAATGCTGGGTGTAATGCAAAAAGCCAATTAATTAATTAATTTAATTAATACGCTGCAGGAAAGCTCCATGTTTCTTGTTTATCTGCAGTGTTCTCCGGAGGCACTGGTTAGCCTGCTTCTCCCTGCTGATTTCCAGTCATCAAAGAGATAAAGAATTGCCATTGGTTTTGTGTTTGGAATGAACAGCATTTTTTTTGGTGTCTCCAGCTTTCTGAAAGACAAGAGAGCTAGAGACACCAACAGAAATCCATGGACTAGATATTGGGTGCCTCAACCAAGGCAGAGTGTGGTCTGGGAACTGAGAGGGAAAAGGTGGATTGGGGGATACTTGGGGAGTAGTTGCCTGTGAGAAGTGAGGGAGATAGAAAAGCAACTCAAGGAAGAAAGCAATGCTGGGAGGCAGCAATCAAGAGAAATGAGACCTGGAAGGATGGAATTAAGAGGCAGCAGTGCCAACACTGGAATGCTGAGGCATGGATGCTTCGGATGGATGTGGGCATAGCACCCTATGGCAGGGAAAGGTCTGGGGGGACATCCGGGAAGGTCTAGACCCACTGCAGAGGAGGGGGGAGTAGAAGGGAAGGAATAGAAGACAGGCCTCAGGGAAAGAGAGTAGAGAGTGAAGGAACAGGATGGAGATAATGAATAGAGGTGGAAAGATCAGGGGAAACAAGGTGAGAATTCAGGACTCTAGGTAAAGACTCAAGTTAGGGGTGGACAGGAGAAAAGCCAACATTTGTGTGTTAGTCATGAGCTTTAAATAGAATTTGCGGGCAGGAGAGGATCAGCCAGATATCTTCTCCGAAAAGTAGAACTTGAAAACTGACAACTATAGGAAAATCAAAGATTTGGAAGCTTTGAATTGTGACTAGAGATTAAAGCTAATCTCTAGGGTTTGAGAGCTGGATTGTTGCATTTCAACTGGAAAACAGAGAGGTGTCAGTAAGCAAAACATGCTAATAGTGATAGCATTATTGATGTTTTATTAATTACGTTAATATATTATATTGCCTTCTTTAAGTTTTTTTCTCTATCCCCTGAGAACATGATAGGATATCTATATTTTTACAAAACAAATAAAAAGATAAGTAATATATTAAGTGTACAGTACATTTCTGATATTTTTGATAAAAAAAACTGATTCTTTTTGGTTCTCATCGCATCTTTGCTTAAGAAATTTGAAAACAGGCTATATACAGAAATAACCTGACAAGTTTCAAATGATTATAAAAGAAATTCTTGATTTTATTCTAATAAAAGTGTTGCTGAAAATGGTGTCATTTCCCTTAACCCAATGTGTGTTTGATTATTTTTGACAGAGTCTAATTCACTAACCCTTACTTAGATAAGTACAGCAACTTAGCAAAGAATTTCTGAGACAGGACATTCAGTTTATTAAAAATAAAACCTGTTTGTGATATAATTACACAAGGGCATCCAAGCTGAACACCGGTAACAGCTCTGTGTTGGTCAGCACAGCTGGCCTATCCCCACGTGTGGGGACCAGCTGTGTGCTTGCCAAGTGTTTGCCCTTATCTATGTCTCTGTTTCCCAAGATACTTCTACCAGCCATCTCCCACAGCACCACACACCAAGCAGCTCACTCCCAGTGTTTCAGGTGGTAGGTGTGTGTGGAAATGCAGCACTCATGCCCAGACTTGATCTGGGCCTATGGTGATGTTGCCGATGGAGGAAATATGGCAACACATTGTGTTTGTTCCAGTTTCACTTTAGCTGCCTCTGGATTTACAGCTTCGCCCAGGTCTGTTGTCATTGCAGGTGAGATCCTGTTGGTCCAACCTCAATTTTATGAAGCTGTTTGAGGGAGGTGGGTTGGTCTATTATGTGTCTCATGATTGGAGCAGGGCCATGATTCAGAGAAGGGACCTGTATTCCCAGATCTGGTGACCCATTCAATCTAACCAACGCAGATGCTGAATCAGAATGCTTATTTGTTATTTTATTAGAACCATATGTAATTATTGGCAGGTTACCCTACTTTACTCTGGAGAGAGTTAAATGAAGACAGAAAATTCTTTTCTCTTATGTTTTTCTTTTTTCCAATTCAGTGATTGATAAAAAGTCCCTCTGTATTTCTGATCTTACTATTACCCTCTGCCTCCCCTGTAGGTTAAGTTCAATGAGACATCTTTGAAAAATAAAATCTTGAAATAATTTTAATCTTTCGAAAGAGTCGCAAAAATAAAACAGAAAGTTCACATTATTTTACCTTTATTCTTATATAGCTATTGTTAATTTATTTATATTTTAACATACATAGTGGGTTTGTCTTTGTGTGTGTACATCTACACATATACATAGTAGACACATTTATATATGTATAGGCATATACATATATCTAATATCTATATGCACACATTGTCATTATTCTCAGAATATTTGAAAGTTGTACACATAATGCCTAAATGCACCCCCTAAATGCAACAAACATATTTTCAAAAGACAAAGACACTATCCTTAGTACAACATCAAATCAGGAATTTAGTATTGTGTCAACACCACCATCTAATCCAGAGACCCTATTCAAATGGTCTGTCCCAATAATAGCTCTTTCTGTTCTGCAGATATAACTCAGGAACATTGGTTACAGAGTACATCTAGTTGTATAATGCCTTTAGTCATTTTTGATCTGCACCAGTTTCCTGCTCACATCTCCTTAGACACTAACCCTGGTCCTGCCTGCAGGGGACAGGGAAAGAAAGGGAAAGAAAGGGTAAATCAAAGCATGTTGATGCATACCCCTTTTACTGCTACCTGAGTCCAATTTTGTTGAGTTAATCATTTAAGATTTGTGCAATGTTTATGTTTTCAAAAATGTCAGAATGGTTGAAGAGATAGTTCAGGGGTTAAGGTATCTATCTATCTATCTATCTATCTATCTATCTATCTATCTATACATCCTTGTTTATATCCATCCCTGGTTAGATCCCCGGTACCACGTATGGTCTCTCAAGCATCTCCAGAAGTGATCCCTGAGCCCAGAGCCAGTAGCCCTGAAAACAGCCAGCTGTGGTCTGAAAATAAATAACAACAACTAAGATTTGGAAAGAACCAGGTTAAAACAAACGTTTGTGCTCAGTTGATCTGAAAAAATCATATGAAATCAATGAAGGAAGATCCGTCATCTCCCAAAGACTTTGTATATACCATTCCTTGTACCTCTTTTCTTCCCCAGAAGCCCCCTACTCATCCTCTCAGAAAGAGATGTTCCCTCACAACTCTTTAGCTCAAAGTCCCTTTATATGTATCCTCGATCTAAATCATTTGCTGCATTCATTTATACAATTATATTCCCCTCTGCCTTTTTACACTTCTTGTTTAATTGTGATAAAATGTACAACATAAAATGTTTTTAGGTGACCTTTTTAGGAGTGTTAAGTCACATTGTTGTGCCCCAGTCTCTGAGATGAAAGTTCCCTTTCATCTTGCAACATGGAAACTCAATACCTGTTAAAAAGGACAACTCCCTTCCTCCCTCTCTCAAATCACTTTCTGGCTGTCTCTATTAAACTGAAGACTCTAGATTCCAGTTTTTCCACATCCTTGCTGACTCTTGTTATTTTTGTTTTTTGATAGTAGTCATCCTAATGAGTATGAGGTCAAATCTCGTTGTAGTTTTGATTTGCATTTCCCTAATGATTAGTGAGGTTGAACCTTTTCTCCCTACGCTTGTGGCCATTTGTGTCTCTTTTTCAAGTATTTTGCCTTTTTAAGTTTTTGGAGTTCTTAATGGTGGCTTCTAGTAGTTCTCTATATATTCTGGGCATGTCTTCAGCAGACATGACTTGCAAACATTTTCTCTAGTTATGTAGGTTATTTGGTCACTCTCTTAAGTGTATCCTCTGATCCACAAACGTTTTAAAGGTTGGTTTAGTCTGATTTATCTATTTTAATTTTATTGCATTGCGTGTCTGGTGCCTTATCCAAGAAATTATTACCAAAACTAATGTCATGGACCCTCCCCCCTTTGCTTTATTTTATGAGTCTTATCATTTAACTCTTTTGTGTAGGTCTTAATCAATTTTTAAATTCGTTTCTGTGTAATATGTAAGGTAATGATTCAGCTTCATTATTTCGCACAAGCTGTGGCTATTCAGTTTTCCCAGCACTGCATGCTAAAAAGACTGTTCTTTTCCCCATAGAATGGTCTTGGTACTCTCTCCTAAAATCATTTGACCATACATGCAAGGGCTCATTTTTAGAAAATCTACCTTACTTCATTAGTTGATATGAATCTCTATATGACAGTAGAACTGTTTCTATAACAGTAGGCTTATGATAAGTTTTAAAATAAGGAAATGTGAGATCTCTAACTTTGTTCTTTTTAAACAAGATTGATTTTTCTTTTTTTTTAAATTTCAATTCTGTATGAATTTCAGGATGAATTCTTTTATTTCTGCAGACAACATAACTAGCATATTTACATAAACATTGCATTACATTTTAAAATTCCTCTGAATAGTATTGACATCTTAAGGTTAAGTCTTTCAATCCATGATGCCAAGGATCTGAACTGAGGCCAGTGGGATGCAAGGCAAGTGCAATGATGCAGGGCAAGTAGGGTAACCCCATACTGTCTCTCTAGCCACTGTTTTTGCCATTTTTAAAATGTACAAATATTTGCCTTTTTGTTAAGTTGATTTCTAAGTTTGTTTGTAGTGCTGGGGCTATCACTCAGTCTATTCATACAAAGCATGTGCTTTGTATGAATAAAGCAAGCCACCTCAAACCACCTCCTTGACCCCTATTTCTAAATATTTTATTCTTTTTTTGTGGGATACTTCCAAGTGGTGTTCATGGGTCCCTAGGCAACTCCCACTGAATCTCAGATAAGCTTCCCAGTGTGATGCTAGGGTCTGAGGACGAAGTGAGGTGGTGCCAGGGTTCAAACATGGATCTCAGATCACACAAAACATTTGACTCTAACCACGGTACTACCTACTTAGACCTATTATTTTATTCTTTTGATGTTATTGGAAATGGAATTGTCTCAAAAAAGGTACTTTGTTTCTCTTTTATTTTTGAGGGAAATCATTTGTTCTCTTTCTCTGGGGTGTAAGACTTGGAAGGTTAGAAAAAGTGTATCATTTTGCTCAGAGAATCTCCTTCAAGTTCTTTGTTTAGCACTGGTCACTGAGTATATGCTCAATAAATACTTGCTAAATACTCTAATAATGTCAGGCTGGTGTGGTAGATTCCTGTTAACTCTTAAATATGAGTGAAGAGGATGCTTATGTTGAATCGTTTATTCTATATTTTCAATCCTCCTCCTTTTAAGAAAATAGCCCCTTAGACTGGAAAGATAGCACAGGGGTGAAGATGCTTGCCTTACTTAAAGCCGAACCTGGTTCAACCCCTGGAACTACATATAGTTCTAGAGTCCTCCCAAGAGGGATCACTGAGCATAGAGTCAGGATTAAACCCTGAGTACAGCTGAATATGACCCAAAACCTAAAAATAAATGTCACTGTCCTCCCGTTGTTCATCGATTTGCTTGAGCGGGCCCAGTAACGTCTCCATTGGAGACTTTGTTGTTACTGTGTTTGGCATATAGAAAAATAAATAAACATATCAAAAATAAAATAAACATAAAATAAAATAAAAATAAATAAAATAAAATAAAATAAAATGAAAAATAAATAAACATATCGAAAAATAAACAAAGTCTCCATTGGAGACTTTGTTGTTACTGTGTTTGGCATATCGAAAAATAAATAAATAAGTAAATAAAACGACACCAATTATTTATTTACTTACCATGTGTTATGTATCTTTGCATGGTTACTTGATTTTTCACAATGATCCAGTGATGTGGGCATAGATCAGAATATACAATATTGAATGTTTGAGTCCTGAAGCTGGTCTTCTCAAGTGGTTCTGTCATTTTTAAGTTGTGTGTCCTTGGAAAAGTTAGTTCATGTCTCCTTGCCCTGGATTTTCATAATAAGGGATTCCTAAAATGTGTGCTCTTTAGATTGTCCTGAGGGTTAATTAAGATATTGGATAGATGTTTCACAACACATTGTAAATTCTTAGTAATTCCTAGCAATTATTTCCTCAACTTTGTAAATGTGGGATCCTAGGGTTAAAGGAGATTACTGGGGCCTGGAAGGATAGATAGCACAGGGTTAAGGTGCTTGCTTTGCACTACTCAGACCCCAGTTCCACACCGGGCACAACATACAGTAGTTAGTTCCCTGAGCACCACCAGGAGTGAACCTCACCATCACAGGGTATGGCCCCAAAAGTAATAAATAAGAAATAAAGAAGCTGCTTTGATCACATAGAGACTGTTCATACTCAAGTCCTGTATCAAGTGCCTCTGCCTTTTCCCTGTATTTGACATTACAAAACTCACAAACCCCTCAGGGAAGAAGAGTTTGCAAGAAAGGAAAGAAGAGTTTGCAAGAAATGGAACTTCACAGGAGACAGATATGAGAATGTAGGATGTGCCTTTTTTGTTTATCCTCTTCAGTTAGAACTCAGGGTATCCTGAGGAAAATAGCAACTTCTAAACTTTCACTCAGTTGATCAAATTTGGTATATGGGTCTCCATTGTAAACCAACCAGTGGGGTTCAGGTGGACACACCCAGAATGGGGAGGGCACTAGGGAATAAGGGGAGGGGTCTTGTGCTACTATTTAAGGCCTGAAGAGAGCTTGAGCTTGACTCCCACACTCCTGCTCATAAACATTGTTGTCAGCAGCAGAAAACCATGCTCATTTCTGTCCCATTCCCAGTTGTTCCAGAGCCTTGGAGACAGAGAAGCAATCCTGAGGACTGGAAAGACCTGAATCCTAGAGCTGGACCTAGATATGAAAATCCTGGCAATAGTGCCCTTTGCTCTACGTTCACTTAACATAAGGTGAGCGTGTGTTGAGTGCTCACTGACGTGTGTGTGTGTGTGTGTGTGTGTGTGTGTGTGTGTGTAATTTATCTACAAAATCTTATTTTATCCCCAGTCACTAATTTGTCCCTTTTTGCTAGGGACATTCTCAGTTTTAGAGCTGGAAGTAACACACATAGGACCATATGGAAAGTCCTTCACTCTTCAGCAATCCAAGAGGGTAGGATCCTGCTTCACAATCATCCTGAAATGGAGACAAATTGGCCCAGAGGGCTAGAATGCTTTCTTCAAGATATGCCCCACCAAGCATCAAACTCACAACATTTCAACTCCAAGACTACTTCTCTTTACCAATCTGCAACTCTGCCCAACCAGCAAAAGCAGCATCTGTCTGTATACGTGTGGGCTTGCCAGACAGTCCTGGTGGCTATGGGAAACTAGGAAATTCCCCCAACAAGGAAAATGGAAACTCATCCTTTATGGCTGATAAAATGCCAAAAATTGCTTTATAGACCCAATGGGCTGTTTGATGTGGTGTCTCACTCTCTTGCCCCCTAAGTTTGATTGTACTTTTTACTTGCCTGAGAGTGGAAAATAGGGACCAGATATGTATTGTGGATGGGCAGCACTAAGATGAGGAGGTGCAAGGTGAGAGTCTTGTTCTCAGTGAAGGGGCTCAGCTCCCCAACTTCTTCCGTTATCCCTATGGAACATTGACCACTTGGTTGTCACCAGGTCTATTGGTCTGCTTTAATTTCTTTGCTTCTCTTTCTTTCTATCTTCATGTGACATGGCTCTGTTAGACTCCCACATGGCGTCACAGCGGGACTGACCATCCCTGCTCTGAGATACAGCCCAAGATTCCTGCCTGTTGTTCCTGCTTATCCACTTGTATATTCTCTCTCTCTCTCTCTCTCTCTCTCTCTCTCTCTCTCTCTCTCTCTCCTCTCTTCCTCTTCTCTGCTCTAAGCAATCTTGGGATCTGTGATTACTATAGTAAAACAGTAATATTCCATACACCCTAAGGACGAAGCATGGGGAGAAAAATGAGAGGAGTAGGAAAGGGAGGTTATAAAACGAAAAGCCTGTTACTTTCAGATAGCCCCTTAGACTATAGCCCAAGCTACTCATTTATACCAATACCCAAGCCATTATGACTTCTTCCACACCACCCTATTGGATTCTTATGGGGTCTTTTCCATATAGGTTGCTCTCTACCATCCAGCTTACATTACCTTCTTCCTCTCCTTTCTTGGAAAGTAGGGGATTCTTGAGCATGTGCTACTCCAGGAAAACTGGGGATATTCTGGGACCATGAAGAGGATATCTGGGACTCTTTTTATTTCTCACACAAAACTGTGTGAGTCTCAGAGTGAAGTCTAGCCAAGACAATGAACTATGCCATTCATTTCTTCTTCCCAGTAACTCAAGGAATAACTTGCCATTTTTAGAGATTCTGACTCTTCTTCATTTACCCTCTGTCTCTCTCTGTCTCTCCTTATCTTTGTTGACTAGTTTCTAATTTATTGGGATCTTTCTTAGTTCAAATTTATGAGAGAAGAATTGTAATGGGCTCAGATGACTTTTTAGCATGAATTGATGGTCAGATAGCTACTGGTAAATCAGCTGTTACCAAGAGGGTATGGGCAAATCACGGTCAACAACCTGCCCATCAGCAACCTATGCACAGAGAGCACCCTATCTTCAGAGGCTCTGATGGTGAGGAACTGTAGTGATAAATATTTTAAACACATTCATGCTTCAAAAATGAGCTATGTGTTCATATGAGACACATCTCAACTTTGGGGGTAAACACAGATTCAAAGCCAAAGGCTGGAAAACTTACAGACTAACAACTCCCTTAGACTATAAACCAAACATGATTGCCACTCAATGCCTCTTTTGCAAACCACAACACCCAAAAGGAGAGAAAGAACAAAGGGGAATGCCCTGCCACAGAGGCAAGGTGGGATGGGGGGATGGGGGTGGGAGGGATACTGGGATCCGTGGTGGTAGGAAATGGGCACTGGTGGAGGGATGGGTATTTGATCATTGTATGATTGAAACCCAAGCACAAAAGTTTTTAAGTCTACAACTGTACCTTATGGTGTCTCAGTAATAAAATTTAAAAATTTAAAATAAAAAAAAGACTGCGGTGACCAAACATATATAAGATGACATAGTCTTCAAATGTCTAACCCTATTTTTATTCCTTCTCAGTGTATGAAAAGTAATATTGACTGGAAGAGTGTTGTCATTTAAGAGTATGTTTTTGTTGCTTAGATGATTTGCATGTATTTTTAAGTGCCACAAGATATCACACAGATAAATAATGATTCACAGATTTGGAATAATGCTGCTATGTCCTTTTATGCTGCCTTTCATAATAAGACTTCAATTGCTCTTAAACACTTACGAAATCTCATTAACATTATCTCTAGCACGTTAATGGGAAAAACAGGTCCATAGAACAGTGACATTTTATGATTAAAAACATATTTATTTAAATGGTTGAATTGCCTCTATTTGATATTGTTGACTGCTTCCATAATAATAGAAGTTTTTCACAGATGCTTTTTAATGGGTAACCCCTGCTAAATCTCTACTTACAGTATAAAAGCTTGAATAGCATGCCATGATTTGATAAGTACTAATTGCTTACTTGAAATTACTCAGTTGTAGCCTCTCACAGCTCAAATAACTTCCATGGAGAAAACTAGACACTTTTGGGTGTGCCTTAATGTCACTAGGTGGCTAGGTCACACTAAGTATTCCTGAAGCAGTGACTTTTGTGCCTTAAAGAGTCAATGTAGATCTCAAGACAACCTATACTTACACAGAGAGGAAAGTGTGGACATTTTCTGTTCCCCCACCCGCACAATAAATTGAACATTAAAAGTTGCTTCAACTTAATTTATCCAAAATCATGACTTTATTAACTCACTGTGTGTAACACAATTCTACTCTTGATCATGAATACATGAAGCTCCGTCCCAGAGACTGACTACTCAGGAATGGAAGATAAAAAGCCATTTTTTTAAAAAAAAAATCTGAGTTTTTATCTCTCACTTCCCTTCCCCACTTGAAAGGAAGAATACTGCTGAACAAAGTAAACCAGCCAATGTTCACTCTAGCTTCCTTGAGACACTTCTCAAGAGATGAAAAGGATCTCATTCCCCTATGAACTAAACCTTTGTGAAACTCCCGATAAGGAGCAGCTCATAATGTATCTGGATCATCCAGACACAGCTTCCCACCCAATCTGCTCACTTTCAGCCCAAACACACATCCCTTCCTGTTCTTTCCCAAAGTTCACAATGCTGCACTCTCTCTACAGCCAGTCCTTCGGTGCTGGTGTTTCTATGAACTGATGCTCTTAAAGGTCAGATACAGGTGTCTGCCTGTAACAACTTCAAGAGGAAAACACTGGAGTTTTCTTTTTCTTTCTTTCTTTCTTTCTTTCTTTCTTTCTTTCTTTCTTTCTTTCTTTCTCTCTCCCTCCTTCCCTCCCTCCCTCTCTTTCTCCCTTCCTCCCTCTCTTTCTCCCTCCCTTCCTCTCTTTCTCCCTCCCTTCCTCTTTCTCCCTCCCTTCCTCTCTTTCTCCCTCCCTTCCTCTCTTTCTCCCTCCCTCCCTCTCTTTCTCCCTCCCTTCCTCTCTTTCTCCCTCCCTCCTCCCTCCCTCCCTCCTTCCCTCCCTCCCTCCCTCCCTCCCTCCCTCCTTTCCTCTCTTTCTCCCTCCCTCCCGCCTTTCCTCCTCCCTCCCTCCATCCCTCCCTCCTTCCCTTCCCCTCCCTCCTTCCCCCTTCCTCCCTTCCTCCCTCCCTCCTTCCCCCTTCTTTTCTTCCTCCTTTCTCCTTCCCTCCCTCTCTTCCTCCTCCCTCCCCTCCCTCTCCCTCCTTCCCTCTTCCTCCCTTTCCCCCTTCCTCCCTCCTCCTTTCCCTTCCTCCCTCCCTCCTTCCCCTTCCTCCTTCCTTCCTTCCTCCCTCCCTCCTTTCTCCTTCCCTCCTTCCCTCCTTCCTCCCTCCCTCCTCCCTTCTCCCTCCCTCCCTCCCTCCCACTCTCCCTCCCTCCCTCCCTCCCTCCCTCCCTCCCTCCCTGTTTCCTTCCTTCCTTCCTTCCTTCCTTCCTTCCTTCCTTCCTTCCTTCCTTCCACTGTTGGCGATCAGTTTGGAAGCAGTGTTCAGGATGGACTAAGACAGCCGAGTAGCTGGTAAGGAAATAAGGTAGGAAACTAATAGCGGTCTAGGTGAGAAGGTGGAGGAGGAGGCTCAGAGAAGCGGAAAGAGATAGGGAAGAAATTGAGAGCTGTTTTGAAGGCAAAGTCTTTCACTTCTTGGAAACTGATTTGACATTAGGAAATTACCTTCAAAAACAACCTAAATTATCAAGTTTTGGAATAAAGAAAGCAGAAGAAGAAGAAGAAGAAGATTTGCATTGTGTACACAGCAGGGAGCCGGAAGCCTGGATCTGAAATTCAAGAGAGAGGCAATCAGCGGGGAAAGAGAATATCAATACAGTTATGACTGAAATGCTAAGGAAAATGAGATGAGAGCCAAGGGACTATTGAAACAGAATCTGCAAAGAGCACTCAGTTCCTCAATCCTGAAACCTGAGCATCATCCTTGACTTCTCCCTCCCCTCCCCTCTCCTGTATTAACAGTTGCATCCAGCAATTAATTCCATCTTCAGATTTTATATGGAATTTCCCCACTTCTGTCCATTTACACTTTCTCCACCGCATCTCTCCCACCTGGACTCCTGCAAGGATTTGACTTCTCAGCCATCTCCTGGTGTCCCTTCTTGAGAGGCAGCATTAGTGGTTTCTTCAAATGTTAATTGCATCCTGTCACCCCTCTCTCCTCACATACCCTTAATGGCTTCTTTCGAAGGTCAGAATAAAATGTAAGCATTTTATCATCATTTATAAGCCAACCCTTGCCTCTCTCCATCTTTATATTGTTTTTCCCTTCCTCCACCACCTTTGAATCCCATTGTTCTCATTTCTCAAATGTTAAATTCTCTACTGGGTCTGCTCTAAATTCCCTCATTTACTTGAATTCCTTCTTGCCTCCCATCTCTCCTTTATTTCTCTTAATTCCTTCCCCCAAGAATATAAAGACTTTTCTATTTTTCATTTTTTAAACCTAATTTAATTTTTTAATTGAATCACTGTGAGATAGAGCATTACAAAGCTGTTCATGATTGGGTTTCAGTTACACGGTGTTCCAACACCCATCCCTCCACCAGTGTAATTTCCCAGCACCAGTGTCCCCAGATGCCCTCCGGCCCCCCACCTGCCTCCTACCCCAGCCTCCCTCTATGACAGACACCTCTCTCTCTCTCTCTCTCTCTCTCTCACCCTCTCTCTTTCATTTTGGGCATTATGGTTTGCAGACTTTTAAAAAAATTACTTCAGGAGTTATCTAGCAACAGCACACATCTCACAGCCACCTTATATTCTTATTCCAGATAAGCAGCAAGGAGGCATCATGAAACAAGTCAGAGTTTAGAGATCTCTTTTAAACAAGTCAGGGGATGGGAAGCCACGGGCCTGACCAATGACATAATGCCTATAGAAATCACTAGGCTTTCCTTTAAAAAATGCCTCAAAAGGCATCGCTTTATCACTATATCACTGTCATCCCATTGTTCATCAATTTACTCGAGTGGGAGCCAGTAACATTTGCATTTGTCCCAGCCCTGAGATTTTAGCAGCCTCTCCTTACTCATCTTTCCCAACAGTGCCCTATTGGAGGCTCTTTCAGGGTCAGGGGAATGAGACCTGTTATTGTTACTGTTTTTGGTATATTGAATACACCACGGGGAGCTTACCAGGCTCTGCCTCAAAAGGTATAATACTAAATAATTATATAGCACTATAGCACTGTAGCACTGTCCTCCCGTTGTTCATCGATTTGCTTGAGTGGGCACCAGTAATGTCTCTCAACAAATTGTGAGACTTGTTGTTACTGTTTTTGGCATATTGAATATGTCATGAGTATCTTGCCAGGCTTTGCCGTGTGGGCGAGATACTCTCCATAGCTTTCCGAGCTCTCCAGGAGGGGCGGAAGAATTTAACCCAGGTTGGCCGCATGCAAGGCAAATGCCCTACCTGCTGTGCTATTGCTCTAGCCCAAATAATTATATAATTTATAATTATTAGTACTCATTTCAAAAGACATAATACTCAGTAAAAAATAAAATATAAAGGTATTATTTACTTGACACAAATACAATCTTCAAAAATCTTGAAGTTTACTAAAATATTGATTTTTTTAAATATAATCAAACGTTTTATTTAATTTTCCACTATTCAGTTCACACAAGTTTTCCAGGGCCTCTTGATTGCAGAATAAACCATGTGGACATTATTCCTGAATTAGAGATGGTGAGCGGTAGCGTATTTGCATTGTGCACGGCTGGCCTGGCAGAGTCAGGTTCGATTCCTCCAACCCTCTTGGAGAGCCCGGCAAGCTACGGAGAGTATCAATATGCCAAACACAGTAACAACAAGTCTCACAATGGAGACGTTACTGGACCCGCTCAGGCAAATCAATAAGCAATGGGAGGACAGTGCTACAGTGCTAGAGAAGTTGAGTCACAAAAGTATGCAGAGAATGACAAGGACTCAGTCAAGTTTACTCAACAGAGACCTGTTCATGTTGAATATGCTATAGCAAAGACTGCTTTCATTGGCCCATGAATTTCCTTTTAAAATGTAGACTAAACTCCTGCCATTTTTTTTATTCCTGCAGTAGACTTAAATATAAAACTCTAGTTGTAGTGGTTGCAGACTGTTTATCTTCACTCCCATTCCTTCCCATTCCAGTCATCGCATGACATTCCTGAGGGTGGCATTGAAGAGTTTTGGTGAAATGGTATCACCCTGCCGAACCCCTCTCTTGACATGGATGATCACTTCTTTGTAGAATGGTGAGATCCTGGTAGTGAATCCACAATACAGCTCACAGAAGATCCTGATGTATTGAGTTTGAACGCCCTGTTTGGCTAAGGTTTTGATGACTACTTCTGTCTCAACAGAATCAAAGGCCTTTTTTAAATCAATGAACGTTAGACAGAGCGGCATCTTGAACTCCCAAGAAACCTCAGTGAGCTTTGTTATTGTGTGGATATGGTCCATTGTGCTGAATCCTTTGCAGAACCCGGCTTGCGTGCATGGTTGACCCTCATCTAGTGTTCTGCCAATTCTATTCAGGATGACTCGAGTAAACAACATGTAGATGACAGACAACAAGCAGATTGGGCAATAGTTTCCAATGTTGTGGATGTCTCCCTTCTTATACAGTAGTACAGTCTTGCTGGTTTTCCATTAGGATGGAACCTTGCATTCAGACAGGTAGCGTGTAAAAAGCCGAGACAGTGTATTGATGAGTACTGAGGGCAGATTCTTCAGGTGTTCAGGTCTGACCTTGTCTGGGCCAGGTGCTGTTTGCTTCTTTTTCGAAGAAATGGTGTGTCGGATTTTGGAAGCGAGAATGTTGGGAACAACATATCCATCCTGTGGAATTTGGTATGTGGGCAGGTGAATGTGACTATCAAAGAGATCTGAGTAGAAGTTATGGATAATCTTCCCCATTGCCCTTTTGGAAGATGTGATAGATTCATCAGGACGTCGGAGGGCAGTCATCTTGGTCTTGTAGTTGGCCAAGGACAGGCAGGAGTTGCGAATGCTTTTCCCTGCTTCTGCCGCATCTGCCAGCATTGCTGCTCTTCTCTCTTTGAGGTCTACCTTTATTGCTTCTCTGCACTGTTTTGCGAGCTTGGACATTTGCTTGCGGTTGCCTGAGGGTTGTGCCAAGCCACGCTGGCGAATAAGCTCAAGAGTTTTTGAAGACGGGCATCTTTTTGTGGCTATCTCTCTCTTGGCGTTCTTCACACAATCATGGAGGTTCTGAACCAGTCTATCATATTCCTTGTCAATGTTGTCAACAACAATATCTTCCCATGTTGCCACAATAGTGCCAAAGAGCTCCCAGTTGGTGGTCTTTCTGGGAGTTCTCTTCTTAGACTTTGCAGTCCTTTCTCCTCACTCCATGAAGTAGAATTTTGCATGAAGGAGATGGTGGTCTGATCCCGTTTGGAATTTTGGGACAACAGTGATATGGGGCAGGCAAAACCGTGGATTGAATATGATGTGGTCAATTTCATTGTGGAACCGTCCACCAGGAGACCCCTAAGTCCAACGTTTAGATTCAGCCTTCTGGAACTGTGAGTTACCATGGATGGTCTTGGTTGACATGATGAACACAGTCAGTCTCTCACCCTCTTTGTTCCATTCTAGGCCATGGGTCCCGATGTGGAGTTCTTTGGCTGATCTTCTCGGTCCTATCTTGGCATTAAAATCACCGACAATGATCTTGTAGAAGGTGTGGTCTTCTTTACACCACCTCTGCTTCGCTGATGACATCATTCTAATAACACCAAACATTAGCCAAGCAGCTAGCCAACTTTGACGGTGACAAATGCTAGCCAACTTTGACAGTGAGTGTGGAAAGGTCGGATTACAGCTGAATATCACAAGACAATGTTTATGAGAAACAGTCTCATTCCTTATCTTCCATTCGCTCTCAACAGAATGAACATCTCCGAATACATCAGTTATGTGTACCTAGGTTGAGAAATCAACATGACAAATAACCCGGCACCTGAGTTGTATAGGAGGAAGATAGTGGCTTGGAACGCCTTCAAGAGTGTCAAAGAAATAGCTAAGAGGACGAAGAACCTCTGACTCCGGTCACATTTCTTCGATTCCACTGTTAGTCCTGCATTAACATATGCCTCTGAGACCTGGGCCCTACGAAAACAGAATGAGAACACTAGGAGCTATGCTTGGATTATCATGTTTCACTCAAATGAGAGAAAGAATCCGGAGCTGACCTCCGTCAATGGTCAAGAATCAGGGACCCTGTCTCATTTGCCAAGGTGTCAAAAATCAGAAGGGCTGGATACGTAATGAGATTTGGAGACGACCCCTGGACTAGAGCCATTACCGACTGGATTCCATGGGACGTCAAAAGATGGCATGGCCGCCCACCTATGAGATGGTCAGATTTCTTCGTCAAGACCCTGAATGATCGGTTTGAGGCTCTTCATGTTCCTAGAACTAGCAAACTCCATTGGGCTACACTAGCACACAACAAGGATGAATGGAGACATTATTGGTGCCTGCTCGAGCAAATTGATAAGTAACAAGATTTCAAGTGATCAATTGTAGTGGAGTGAGGAAAGACTCTCAGATCAATGTAATAGAATTGAAAGTCCAGAGACAAATCCTTAGATATATGGACAGCTACTCTTTTGTAAGGAAACAAAAATTATTAGATGGAACAAGGAAAGCCTCTTCGACAAATTGTGCTGAGAAAACTGGTTGACACAAGCCAAAAATGAAATCAGATCTCTTTTTAACATTATCCACAAAAATCAAATCAAAATGGATTAAAGAGACTTCAACATCAGACCAGAATCCATGAGCTACATTGAGAAAAATATAGCCAGAACTCCTCAGGACATTGAAGCTAGGGCATCTTTAAGGAATCAACACCACTGACCAAGGAAACAGAAACAAATGGAGCTACATTAAATTAAGAATCTTCTTTACTCTACCTCATGGACGGGATGATCAAAATACAAAGATACCCCATGGCCAAGAATAAATTATTTGCCTATCATTCATTTAATAAAGGGTTAATATCCAAGATAAACAAAGCACTAATAGAATAATAAAAATATGGGAAGAAGAGATGAATAGAAACTTCCTCAAAGAAGACATATAAATAACCAAAAAGCATATGAAAAAATGCTCTGTATCACTAATCATCAAGGAAATGCAAATCAAACAATAATGAGATATCACTTCACATCACAGACACTTGCATACATCAAAAAGAGTAGGAACAGCAAGTGTTGGTATGGATGCAGGAGAAAAATGTACTCTGATTCACTATTGGTTGAGCCTTTCTAGAAAACAATATGAGCACTCCTTAAAGAACTAGGAAGAGGGACTGGAGCAATAGCACAGCAGGTAGGGCATTTGCCTTGCATGCGGCCGACCCGGGTTCAATTCCCAGCATCCCATACCGTCCCCTGAGCATCACCAGGAGTAATTCCTGAGTGCAAAGCCAGGAATAACCCCTGTGCATTGCCGGGTGTGACCCAAAAAGCAAAAGCAATAAATAAATAAATAAAGCTACTAAGAGCTGCAGACAGTGCTTTAAAAAACAAAACAAACAACAACAAGGAATGGACTCCATTTGACCAGAAACTTAATTTGTTGGAATATACCCCAAGGGACCAAAAACACAATGGAGAAAAGACATTTTACACCCCTATATTCCTTGCAGTAATCTATAACAGCCCTAAATCTGGAACCAACAAATGTCCAAGAATAGATGACCGGATAAAGAAACTATGGTATGTATGCACAATAGGCTATGACTTGGCCATAAGAAAAGATAAAATAATGCAATTTTCTGCTATCTGGATAGATCCAGAGAGTAAGTGAGTCAGAGGGATGGATCATGCTTAGTGAAATTAGTCAGAGCGAGAGAGACCAACACAGAGACCAACAATGAGGGAGAGAGACCAACACATTCTGCCTATGAATTGCATTCATTCATTCATGGGCAGAATGTGTAAAAAACCATAGTGTTGGAATAACAAATGCCCAAAGGCAATAAAAACAAAGAACATGAGAACTGGTCTTCAGTAGAAAGCATGCCATATTGAGGGATAGGACAGGGAAGAGCTATAACTATGTTGGAGGGAACTATTCAACCAGGAGGTAGAAGGGGAGTGGAAAGGTAGTTAAATGTAATACAGGAAACTCTATCAGCAACAGTACCATAAACCACAGCGCCACAGGTTATAAAAATAAACTTCTTTTATAGAGGCAAACTAGTGGGTGGAAGGCAAATGGGGGGTATTGGTGAAGGGAAGTGTGTTGGAATAGTGTTGGAGCATTTTATGCCTGAAACCCAATTGTGAATAACTTTGTAATTTATGATGACTAAATTTAAAAAAATTCTTGGTGACTTTGGTATAGTGTTGGATAGAGACTTTATAGATATCCATGATTTTATTACTAAGCAGTGCTAGTGGTGTTGAAACTGCCTTCATTTTTAATTTTATTTTTAATTTTTTTAACTTGAATTTTAATTGAGTCTGGCACCGATAGCACAGTGGTAGGGCGTTTGCCTTACAAGGGGCCAACATGGCCGACCCGAGTTCAATTCCTCTGCCCCTCTCGGAGAGCCCGGCAAGCTACCGAGAGTATCTCGCCCACGCAGCAGAGCCTGGCAAGCTACCTGTGACGTATTCGATATGCCAAACACAGTAACAACAAGTCTCATGATGGAGACGTTACTGGGCCCGCTTGAGCAAATCCATGAACAACGGGAGGACCGTGACCGTGACCATGAATTTTTATTAAGGTCTGTGATGTACAATGTTGTTAATGATGGTTTCCTGAGTACATAATTCAAGTACATAATTATACCACCACACTTAACATCACTATACCCACTTTTTTCTCCTAAGGATTCCCAAATTCCTCCCTTTCAAACACACACACACACACACACACACACACACACACACACACACACCACAGAGCTGCTTTGTGGATCAATTGTCCCATTGTGTAGACTTTGGTCCTTTGTTGACACCTTGCTGTGTATCTTTAAGTCAAATACATGAGAGAGATCATTCTATCTCTTCACTTCTAACTATACTTAACAAGTCATCCTCTAGTTTCATCCAGTTGGAGCAAGTTGCATGATTTTGTTCTTTCTTGGAGTTGTATAATATTCCATTGTGTATATCTACCAAATCCCTTTTTAAATTTTTTTATTATTTTATTTTAGTGAATCACCATGAGATACAGTTACAGTTTTACAAATTTTTGTGATTATTTTATATTCCACAAATGGATGCAGCCATTCTGCATCTGTCCCGCTCTTTCTGACTCATTTTGCTTTAGCATGATACTCTCCATGTTTATCTACTTATATGCAAATTTCATGATTTCATCTTTTATAACAGTATTTCTACTGTACTCTTTTGCATCTCCGGGATATATTCCAGAAGTGGTATTTCTGGGTCAAATGAGAACTCAATTTCTAGTTTTTTTGAGAAATGCCCATATTGTTTTACCAAAAGACTGGACAAGTCGACATTCCCACCAGCAGTGTAGGAGAATCCCTTTCTTCTCACATCCACGATGCTAACACTGGTTGTTTTTGTGCTTTTGGATGTGGGCTAGTCTCTGTGGTGTGAGATGATATCTCATTGTTGTTTTGATCTGCATCTTCCTGATGATTAGTGATGAAGAGCATTTTCTCATGTGCCTTTTGGCCATTTGGATTTCTTCTTTGGGGAAGTTTATGTTCATTTCATCACCCCATTTTCTGATGGGGTTGGATGTTTTTTTCTTGTAGAGTTCAACCAGTACCTTGTATATTCTTGATATTAACCCCTTATTAGAGGGGTATTGGGTAAGTATCTTTTCCCATTCTGTAGACTGTCTTTATATTTTGGTCACTGTTTCTCTTGAGGTGCAGAAACTTCTTAGTTTAAGATAGTCTCATTTGTTTATCTATTTCCACTTGTTTGGTCAATGGTGTTTTGTCCTTGAAGATACAATGTTGAGGAGGGTTTTAATGACCTTTTTTTCTAGGTACCTTATGGATTCTGGTCTGATGTTGAGGTCTTTAATCCATTTTGATCTGACTTTTGTGCATGATGTTAGATAGAGGTCTGAGCCCACTGTTTTGCATGTAGTTTATCAGTTTTGCCAGGACCATTTGTTAAAGAGGCTTTCCTTTCTCCATTTCACATTTCTTGCTCCCCTATCAAAGATTATATGGTCATATAATTGAGGGTGTAAAAGGATATTCAACCCCATTCCACTGGTCTGTCTACCACAATCTCTTGATCTATTCATTTGTAGTTGGACATTTGGTTTGTTTCCATATCTTGGCTATTGAACTAAGTGTTTCAATGAACATAGATGTGCATATATCCTTTTGAATTAATGTTTTTGTATTTCGGGGATAGATGCCAAAGAGTGATATCTTGGAAGTTCTTTTATATTTTTTATTTTTTGGAGAGATCCCCATATTGCTTTCCATAGAGGTTGAACCAGAAGACATTCCTACCAACAATGGATAAAGGTTCATATCTCACAACAACCTCACCAATACAGTCTGTTTCCAGACTTTTTTTAAGAGAGAGGGGAGATGATTTCTGTAACTGGGTGATACCCATTAGTGCTCAGGGATCGCTTTTGGAAAAACTCAGGGATCGTATGTGATGCCAGAGATTGAATGTGGGTCAGCTGCATGCAAAGCAAGAGTCTCACCTACTGTGCTATCTCCTCAGCCCTGTTTCCAGACTTTAATTTGTGCCATTCTCTTGGCATGAGATGCTATCTCAATCTTATTTTGATTTGCATTTCCCTAATTATAAGAGACAATGAAAACTTTTTTATATGTCTATTGGTCATCTTCATGCCTTCTTTGGGAAAGTGTCTATTCACTTCCTTGCCCCACTTTTGGATGGATCCATTGGATTTTGTTTTTGTTGAGTTTTGTGAGTGCTTGCATAACAGTCCTTTATCTGATATATTATGTACAAATATTTTCTTCCATTCAGTAGAGTGCCCTTTTATTATAGCTTGAGTTTTTTTTGCTGTGAAGAAGCTTTTTTAATTTAATGTACTCCTTTTTGTTTATTTTTGTTGTCTTTGCCTCTGTGGTCATAAGGTTATTTTTAATGACACATTTGTGTTTTATCCAGTGAGCAACCAGGCAGAGAGGCAGCCCCGGGGCAGTTAACTTACATTTTCACCCAATTTTAAAACATGAATAACAAGTTTCTTTTTTTAAATAAAAAAGGAAATGAAATTAAAAACAAGACTTCAATTTAATCTGGGAGTCTTGAAATGGCATGCTTGCCCCTTGTCAATTTTGTTCCAGTTCACTAAGTCTTAACTATCACAGTAGCAGGGCAAAGGAAGGAGAAAGTCACTCAACCTCTACATCTCCTTGCATTTGTGAATTCCAAGTTATTTAAACAGTTTTAATATCATAGATTTCTGCTTATATTAGCACAGTTTTTTTAAAAAAATTGTTTAGAAAACAGGTTTATCTAATGCTTGCCAAACAGCGTAATTTGGGAGGCAGGGGTGCGGGGAAGAACCAAAACTGTAGGCCTTTAGGTCAGTATACATAAATTAAATTTTGGAATCAAGCGCTGTCTAAATACAACCTCATCACAGTTTGGTTCTGTTGGGAAAATTAAAGTTAGTTCTTGCTCAAAAATGTTTTCACATTAAGACATTCTCACCAGCTAGATTTTTTTTTCACCTTGTATATCCTCCTGAGTAAACCAGGACAAGGGTGATAAATCCTACTCAGACAACTGTTGTAAAGGAAATTGAAGGCAATGTAAATCCAGGGTTTATATTAACTGCTAAGATCTTAAGCACCAACAGTTAGTACTGCTTTAGAAGTCTACAAGTTCCATAGCATTCTCAAGAACCGAAAGGTAAAAGAACAAATCATATTCTTTGTGCATATAGAAATCATATGTTAGTTCTGGAAATGTTTGAGTGCTACCATGGAAAAAATAAAAAGGTTTTTGACCAAAACATTCAATTTTGCTTTTAACTAATTTAAATCATTCCAAATGGCTTTTTAAAAAATCAAAATAGTCACATCCTCGGGCTGGAACAGTAATAATTACTGTTATTTCAGGTAGACATTGGACCAGTACTTCATATATATTATTTGCTTAACAACCACACAAAGTAGCTTTATTTTCTCTTTTATAGAAGAAGGGTCCAGGACTCAGAAGGAATGAATATGCATCACACTGTTGGAAAGTGACTGATCCAATATTCATATCCTGGTTTTTATTATTTCACACAAGTCCTCTTGGAAATGGAGTTCCAGTCTTGAGGCAAGAGAAATGTCATTGCTGTTGTTTTTACCTTCATGACACAAATACGTATCTTTATTTACTAGACTTTTTTTTTAAGGGAGACTGATAAAAATGGTCAGTCCTAACATTTAACTGTTCCAAAAAATGCCACATTTGGTGGCCATACATTTTGTTGATATTTGTTTAGACATTGCCACTAATTAGGACTTCTGATTTCATGTGGTCTCATTTGAATGCAATAGAAATAGCTTATTTTTTCCCCTCTCCTTTATTGATTTCAAACATGCCTGTCCAAAGGATACAACAGATTTACATCCATGAATAATGGTATGCACATTGGATTATATATTTATAAACGTATATCTAATGCAGTTCAGGTAAGTTTTTTTTTACTAAGAAAAATGTCATAGGACCAAGTAAAGTGTGTGATGTTTGCTTTGCATGCAGCTGACCTTGGTTTCATCCAGGAATGATCCTTGAGCACAAAGCTAGGAGTAATCCCTGAATGTTAAAACATGTTTATCTTCAACAAAGAATTTCTCTCTAGGAGAAATTTTTTCCTTTTGCTCATCAGGATTTGATTTAGATTCATGGGAAAAGAAAGTTCCTAGTAAAAGACTGCTAGTTATGTGTTCTGATTTGTCATCATCTCCTGAAGCTGGAGTATTAAACATAGGACACATACTTCTTAACATTTGTCTGGAGTCTATATTGTTAACGTTGTCACCTTCCCCGCCCCCATCTCACACACACACACACACACACACACACACACACACACATACAAATGGGGAGTCTAGTTCTTTCTCAGTGGTGAGTCCCATAGGCTGCTACAAGTGGTGCAGTGACACTTCAGGAAGTGCAAACATACTACTGGAACTGACCTAGAAGACTAATAGAACAAGGTGTTTGGGTAAATGGATGGGTTTGAGTTCGATGTTCTATATAGAAAACTAGCTCCAAGTTCTAATTGTACCACTTTGGGTTGGATGGTTTCAAGGAAGATTCATTGCCCTGAGTCAGTTGGTCTCTATTATACATTTTTGAAGTCATTAAGATGTGTAAGGAGATTATGTCCATCCTAGTAGCTCCCAGATGTGGAGTCTTGGAAGCCCTGGTGGAAACAAAAGTGTGCAATTTAACCTACAGAGGGAGAATCTGTGAAGCTGTAGCCTAGGCAAACTGTGTTTTATAAAAAAAATTATCTATTTTTTTTATTAAGATACAGTGATTTACACATAATAGAGTTGTTTCGGACATACAATGTTCTAACATCAATGTAACCTTTCCTCCACCAAAGTCCCCAACCTGTCCTTTGGGCAGGCATATAAGTTACTTGCTCCAACAAAACTTAGAGGGATGACAAATGGAATGATCAGAAAATAAATTAATATCAGTTAATTTGTGATGATTGATTACTATATGATTTTAACCTATGTAAATAAAGAAATTTAAATCATTTAATACAATATGGTATTCTGCCCATTCTCATTTACATAACTAAGTTTTCAATTCTGGCTGGGGTACCCGAAAGAAGGCAGGTGAGTCCACCACCAACCCCAATAGAGCCCCTGAAGCCATAAACCTCCAGAACCAAATCATTGCCATGCTCACGGCCAATCTCCACAGGCTTGGGATGAGTTCCTCAGTCTTGAGAATGAATCTGCTAAAAATTTCGGGTTTTTATTTTATTTATGTGGCTTTTATGATTGAAATCTCCAGGTTTTCTCGAAGTTGGGAATGGGTGACCACCCCCCATTTCCCTGTCTTTCCTGGAGCCTGGCAGCCACACCCACAAATTACATCCAGCGCCATATAAACTCATTAACAATCAAGGTCAGAGACTCACAAATCAATCTCAGAAGAGAGCAACAAGCTACAGAGATCCTTCTAGATCCCAATGTCATCCTCAGTTATATCACCCTATTTAAAATTTTAGAATCCCTAGAGTATACGGCTGCATTTGCAGCCATGCAAGATTTCATACTCTATTCCATTGATGTACCAAGAGTAGCACACCACGTTTGACGGGGTTAAGTTAGAAGGTACCTGATCTAAATGAAAAAAAAAGTAAATATTAGCACACAAAGCTCAACATGTAACAACATGTTAATAATCTCTTATACAAGGACTTAATGACGCTTGATGAGAAGCAACAATCTCTACACATTGTCCTGAAACTTTTTGGAATAATTTTTAATGCATTTTTCACAACAAGCCATACAAAGTAAATTATTCAGGACCGGGGCTGGAGCGGTAGCACAGCAGGTAGGGCATTTGCCTTGCACGCGGCCGACTTGGGTTCAATTCCTGGCATCCATATGGTCCCCTGAGCACCGCCAGGAGTGATTCCTGAGTGCAGAGCCAGGAGTGCATCGCCAGGTGTGAACGCCCCCCAAAAATAATAATAATAAAAATCCATCTTTTTTTAAATGTAGGAGTACTGCTATTTACTCAACCAAAAACATTCATTTAAAAAAAAATTATTCAGAAGTTACTTTGGGGGCATCATGGGTTGTGGTGGGAAAATTCAGAATAATGGTGGTGTGGAGGTGTTATAGTGGTGGGATTGGTGTTGGAATATTGAATGCATTATTGTGAACAACTTTATAAAAATAAAATAAAATTGAAAAAAATAAACTATATTGTATTGCATTTTATTTTGTATAGGCAACTTTTTAAAACATTACCATGTGATTTTCTCTTTCAAATTTAAATTTTTATTTGTTTAATTAAGCATCTCCAGTTTTATTGAAGTATTAATGTGTAGGATTGAATTAGTTTAAGGCAGAGGTCCCCAAGCTTATTTGTCTATTGATCCCTTTTCAGGAAAAAGGTATTCAGCACCTCTTGACACCCTGGAAATGTGCCTGCCTCCTAAGTGTACTAGAGGCTACACTATCCCTGTCTTGTTGCAGTAGACCATCCTGTGTGGTCAGTGTCACCCACTTTCGGAAGTACTGGTTTAAGGAATACAATATGATGGTTTGACCTATCTTTATAGTGATATATGATTATTAAAAGTTTAATCAACACCCATCACCTCACAATCTTTTTCTTGTAATGAGAACTTTTTATGTTTGTTTTGGGACCACAATTGACAGTGCTCAAGGCTCCTGAATCTGTGCTCAGGGATCAATCCTGGAGGACCTCAAGGTACCATGTGTGGTGATGGGGATTCAAGTGGGGCTGGCTGCAAGCAAGGCATGCACCTGAACCCCTACACTGTCTCTGGTTTTGTGATCAGAACTTTCAATATCTATTCTCTTGGCAATTTTCAAACATACATATAATTTTATTAATTATAATCGCCATGCTGTATGTTACATCCTTATTAAATCTAGTAACTGGAAATTTGTACCATTTGATAACTTTGCCTCATTTATATTACTCTGTCCCATTCTTCACACTTCCCAGCTGGCAACTAGGAACCTGTTTTCTGTTTCTATTACTTTAATTTTTTTAGATTCTACGGAGAGCCCGGCAAGCTACCGAGAGTATTCGATATGCCAGACACAGTAACAACAAAGTCTCCAATGGAGACGTTACTGGGCCCGCTCGAGCAAATCGACAATCAACGGGAGGGCCTTTACCTTACCTTTACCTTACACATAGTGAGATCATATCAAATTTGTCTTTCTTTGTCTGTTTTATGATGTATCATGTCCACAAGTTTCTGTCTGTGTTGTCACAATGGCAGTTTCTTCTTTTTTAAAATAATGACTGAACAATATCTCATTGTATCTATCTATATAAATACATATTTTCTTTATCCACCTATTTATTGATGAATAATTTGGTTGTTTTTATGCCTTTTCTCTTATAAATAGTGCTGTAAAGAATATAAAAGTGTCTATGTGACTGAGATAGTGATTTGTTTTCTTTGAATAGATATTCCAAATGCTGAAATCCTATGGTACTTCTTTTTATAAAAAGTTTTAGTTTGTTTTGAGCGCACACCTGGTGGTGCTTAAAGATTATTTTTAACTCTGTGTTCAGGGATCAATCCTGGTGACTCTCAGTGGACTATGTGGGCTCATGGATCAAACTCAGGTCAACTTCTTGCAAGACAAGCAGCTTACCCACGGTACTATCTCTCGGTCCTTCTTTATAATATTGTAAGGAACCTCCATACTATTTTCTATGATAGAAACATGAACTGACATTCCCATCAGTGCATAGGAGATGCTTTCTACAGCCATCCTTCCTAACCCTTGATCATTTGTATTCCTCTAGTGATTTTCATCCTCTCCAAAATTTGCAAGTTCAAAAATTGGACTAACCTCCTATATGATATCATTATAGGAAAAATAAAGTTTTAGAATGATTGAGTTTTGAAGTTCAAAAGAAATTTATACATCACTTTTCATAGGAAAAGTCTGCAGATCAGTGATTAGGTGACTGAGATTCAATGCCCCCTAACTCCTATTCAGCAATTTTGTCATAAGGACTGAAAGAGAAGGTTCTGGAACCTAATTTAGAGCTAATATCTGGAATTTAAAACCCAATACATTGTGTTTAGAGGGTTTTTTTGCACTGTAGTTATTTTGTGGGCTGGAGCAATAGCACGGCGGCTAGGGCATTTGCCTTGCATGTGGTTAACCCGGGTTCGATTCCTCTGTCCCTCTCAGAGAGCCCAGCAATCTACCGAGAGTATCCCACCGCATGGCAGAGCCTGGCAAGCTCCCCATGGCGTATTTGATATACCAAAAACAGTAGCAAGAGGTCTCAAAATGGAGATGTTACTGGTGCCTGCCCAAGAAAATCTATGGAAAACGGGAGAACAGTGCTACCGTGCTACTTAACACAATTTATTGCAGCGTACAGGTAGTTGTGTGTCTTGCTTAAAATAGCTTTTTTTACTGAGATGATAAAGTAAATTTGGTTTTACAGTAATCATAGACTCTGTGGAAATAGTTTTGTGTTGAAACTATTAATCGATACTGAAAAGCTGTAGTGGTTACTAGGAGAAACTGATACTTCCGTCCCATCGGAACTTTTCGTCTAAAATGAGAGCTATAGGATCTTTAGATGCAAAGGACAATAACTCAAGTGTGACATGGGAAGTATTTCAGCATTTCTGGGAAAATGTGAAAATGACTCTATTCTGATTGAAAAGTCTGGTCATGTGTTTGCAATGGGAGAACATGTTCTAGGCAACTTTTTCATTTCTCTTTCAGTTTCCTTTGTGTTGGTGGCAATGCATCATAAGTGTGAGAGAGGAGTAGGGGGAAATGAAACCAACTGTTGTTCTGCCCTCCTAGTTCAGAGAAACAGTTAGGAAAGAAACCTGTGAGCAAACCCATTTGATAAGCTCTAAGCTGCAGGTTAGGGTCCCACGATGAAAAGGGAACAAAGGAATTTTTGCAGTGATTTTTAAAGGGATTTTTATACCGAGATGCCCTGTGTAGCATTTAAGGTTCAGCATAACTTTCCCAGCCTGAAAATGTTCCTACAGTTCCTATTCTTAATGGTAAGTTAAAAGTGATCATTTGGAACAAATAACAGATAATTGTACTCAGGAATCAGAATCGGATGGAATTAATGATTCACAATTGCAGCCTCAGGTAGTTCCTGGATGGACTCTCTTCCTTTGACCCCCTGGCCTGCTCTCCTCCATAATCCAGGAATTGGATTGATTCTCTCCCTTCCATGACTTCCCCTTTCCTCTCCTGGGCTTCTCTGCATCTCAAAACACTACAAGAACGCCAGTCATTGTCTCAGTCTACTTCCGAGAGGACACAAACTATAAGACATGCACTGTAGGGTTCAGAGAAAGACTTAATCAACTGACAGGTACTTCCAACAGAAGTGGCACAGATGCACAGATTCAGGAGGTCATTCACTTATTCAGTTGGAGCTCGTCATAGATGCTGCCTGCATTGCGGTCCTCCTTATGCCCCCACTCCAGTACTTACAGATGAATCACTCCCAGCTTTGGGGAGTGTAGCCTGTTGACAGACCTCACTTGGAGGCACCACTTAGGGGTATAGTTGGCTGAAGAAAACCAACTTCTCTCAATGCCACCCCTCCTTTCCAGGTGGCTTCATTCTCAAGGCAGGGGTCATGAAGTTGAGCTTTCTAAGTCCTTCTGAGCAACTCAGAAGGACTGTACCACCTCCAGAACCCCTCACCAGGTAAGGTGGGTCTCCCTTAGTTGGTCAGGCTAACAGTGTGACTTTCCCCTTTGCCCTCCCATGGCCCTTTCCCTTCCTTCCTCATGTGAACCCAGTACTGCCTCTAAGTAATGTCCTGTTCTCACGACCATCTCAGGTATGTTTCCCTGGGCACCCAGCTGGGTTGCACTGATAAAAACTGACAAGGTGCTTGATACAACGTTAGGCAGGGAGGGAGTCTGTGGAGACTCAGTGGGTTTTTTGGCCTTCTCTTTCATTAGGAATGAATTCACATTCTAGAACAAGGGTCAACTGATTCTTTCTGAAAAGGGTCAAATGGTAAATTTTGTTTTGTTTTGTTTTGTTTTGTTTGGGGGACCACACCTGGTGGTGCTCAGGACTTACTTATTCCTGGCTCTGTACTCAGAAACCACTCCTGGCAGTGCTTGGGGGACCATATATGGTGCCAGCATCAAACTTGGGTTAGCTTTTTGCAAAGCAAGCTCTCTACCCACTGTACTATCATTCTGGTCTCCAGATGTAAAATATTTTTGAGTTTTGTGGGCATACTGTCTCAGTCACAACTGTTCAACATTGTAACTGTAGTACCCAACAAGTAGTCTTATATATATCTAAGAACTAGAGAGATAATACAGTGGATAAGGGCACTAGCCGTGCATGCTGCCAACTTGGGTTCAATCTGCAAAGCACCACTAGGAGTAATTCCTGAGTGTAGAGCCATGAGTCATCCCTGAGCACCACCAAACTAATATATATAGTATGTGACTATGTACTAATAAAATTTTATTTGCAAGACAAAAGTTCCATTGAATTTTCCCCACAGGCTATAATTTTTGTAACCTCTGTTACAAAGAGGAAAAACCAAAGAAACCAATAACAGAATAAGAGAATATCACATAGGCATGAGTCATAGACAAAATGAATTTGGTTGAGATAATAAAGAACAATGCTTTCTTTGTTAAATTTCAAAATTTAAATTTCTTTTCTTTTGAGTGAAAACTATATTCATATGGCTTGAAAACAAAAAAAGGGAAAAGTTTATTAGCAAATATATGTCCTAGTTTACTTTGTTTTCCACAGTATAATTTTATTTAATCCCTTTATTTTGTCAGCATTTGTTGTTGTTGTTGGTGGTGGTGGTGATGGTGGTGGTGGGGGTGGTGGTGTATGTGTGTGTGTGTATTAAATTGGGCCATATCTGGCAGTGCTAGGTGTATGTCTGTGTGAAGGAGGGCTAGAGTTACTTCTTGTGCATCTTGGAATTGCATTAGCTAGAGGTACTCAGGGACCGTCAGGGCTATTCCCAGTGTCTGATCAATCTATGCTTAAGTATCATCAGGGCTGTCACTGTTGGCCTTACTTCAGCGAGGGACAGTGCAGAATAGGGGATCACACTCAGAGCCTTGCCCATATAGGCATGTGCTTTATCACTTGACCCCGCTCCCTGGCCTGTTCAATGAATGTTTGTATTTATTTATTTTTGGTAGTTCAGAACTATCGTTTAGGGGCTGTTCCTGGTTCTGTGCTCAGAAATGACCTCTGGCAGTGGTCAGAGGACTCTGGGTAGTACTGGGGATTCAACCTGTGGTCAGCTATATGTGAAGTATGTGTCCTTCCTTCTACACTCTCTCTCTGGCCTCTGTTCAATGATTTATAAATGCAAACATAAAAACTATAGGTGTATATCTTTATCTCCATCCCATTTTATGGAAAGATAAGCATACACTATATTTTGTTATTGAGAGCTTACAAAGTGAATACTGTTATTCACTTTCTAAGTTCTAGAAGTCATTTCCACTGTTTTTCTTTAGCAGAGTACCATTCTTATTATACACATATGATAGCTTTTTTAGACTATTTACTATTGTATTAGTCTGAGTTCTCCAGAGAAACAAATTTAATTGGATAAAGAATTAGCTCCTGCAATTCTGGTGACTGACAAATCCTGAAGTGAGCTGAGTGGCTACACGGTAGGAGATCCAGAAAGAGCACAAAATTCTGCTTCAAGGCAGGACAAAGTGGATTCTTCCTTATTGGGTTAATGGAAGATGAAGAAGGGCAGGGACAGACAGTCCCTTTGTTCTTATTCAGGTCTTCTGCTAATTGACTGAGGCACATAGTAGGGAGGGCTGTCTGCTGTACTTGGCTCAGTGATTTAAATATTAACTTATCCTAAATGCTCTCACAGGAATACCCAGAACAATGATTAGTTAAATACCTGAGAATCCTGCAGCTCGGCCAACTGGACACATAGAACTAACAATCACACCTGTGAATATACAATTGGATTATTTCCAAATTTTTAAATTATAAATGGTGCTGCAAAAATAAACATATATATTTGTATGTATTTGTGAGAGTGTATGGGTGTATAATATTTCACAAATAAGACGGTAAATCTAGCTGCAAGATGACTTCCTAGGATTGGGATAACAAGTCAATCATATAATAGGAATGCCACAGTGCCCTCCTTGAGATTGCTTTGCTTTACAGTTCCACCAGAAATACACCATCATATACTCCATCCTTGTGAACAATGTCATTTGCAAACTTTAGGTCCTTTTTTTCTGTTTAAAATGCTATTGTCACACAGCTTTCTTTTGAATCATTCTTTATAAGAGCAAGGAGGCACATCTTTGTACATTTAGGGACCAGCTGTATTTTCTCTAAATTTTCTGTTCCTGTCTTTTTTCCCCATTTGCATGAGGCAGTTGAACTTGTCTTAGTTTTGAAGAATCATGAAAGGGCTTTGCCCTTTGTGATTTTGTTCGCAAATGTTTTGTTAGTTTATCATTTGTAGTTTGCAATTTATGTCGCTCTCTGCATCAGTTTTTTCTTTTGCAACTTCTGAATTTTGAATTATAAGTAGAAAAGTCTGCAAAGGGCTTCTTGTTAGTGGGTTGCTTTGGGCTGATAAATATACCCAGCTCTTGCTTGTGCATTGGAAGAGGTGCTAAGTATTTCAGGTAGCCTTCATGAAAAGCCAAAATGTGCATACTCAACCTAAATGAGAAAGAAAACTGACCTGATATAAACACTAAAAGCATGGTATAGACCTGAGAGATAAATCAACAGACTGAGTTCAAGCTTTACATGCAGGAAGCTTGAGTTCAATCCCTGTCTCACATGGTTTTCTGAGTACTGCTGGGAGTGAACGCAAGACAGGAATTGTATCTGAGCACTGCTGGGTATGATTGCCAAATCAACTCTGCCCCCCACCTCCAAACACACACCTCGAAAAGAGGTAAAATAAAAATATCAGAGAATCATATACAATGAGAGTAATTCTATTTGAGCAGCATTGCATGCTCAAATCCTTGCATTAAACCCCAGAGTGACTGACCAAAAATTACTGGTGGGATTGCTGGCCCCTTGGGGGCACCCACCAAATTTAATTAAATAAAATTAAAGTGATTTTATTTATTCTAGATTTAATAAACAGATATAGAAATGATTCCCTAGATATATAGTTTTTCATTCTAGACAAGAAATATAAACTCTGGGGAAAAGTTATGGTTTGTCACAATTCTTCTATCTGAAGCTGGAGTGCAAGGATTGAATATAAATTTGGATAAATACAACCTGACTAATTTAAAATTGATTTAAAAATCTTGCTGTTTCATCTTCATAAATTGAAAAGCAGGTTTGCTTACATTGGTAGCCTTTTATGGTACTTGAATAGTGGTCGGACTACTTTTAGAAATGAATAATGGATTAAAAGTACACTTTGCAGCTTACATTAGTTACTTTTGTAATGCAAAATAGAAGCATGATAATGTACTATTCAGCATGCTTTAATATGATTTATACATATGCTACACAGCATAAGTAATTCATTATGCCCTTCACAGTGCATTTCCTGGGTACAGAAGCTCATGTTTACCAGTATTTCATCTCATAATCAGGTTGTCTAATGGAGGGAATCTGAGACTGTGAGGATTCTGCACTCTGCTTGTCTCCTGACTCATTCAGTGACCTTTGGCAATAAGCTTGCAGGGACTGGGACTGGGGGCTAATGAAAGTGAGTGGATTCAGATCCACCTTATGTATTCAATTCTGAGGAAGGATCCAAGAAGCAGACTTTTGGACTGTAAGTGACTTCAAGGTTAAAAAGTAACCTGGCTTGATGGATCAGAGGGAGAGCACAGAGAGTAAGGTGTTTGTCATGACTGTGCCAGACTTGAGTTCAATTCCTGGCACTCCATACGGTTCCCTGAGCTCCCCAGGAGTGATTCCTGAGCACAAATCCAGGAGTAAACCCTGAGCACTGCCAGGTGAGGCCTAAAAATAAAAATAAGAAATAAGCAGGCTTGAGAGTATAATGATCAATATTCTGGAAATTATCTTGCTTTGGAAATAACATTCTATAGTTATCATTTAATAAGGAAACAGTTCATTTCTGTGCATTTGGGAAGAAATCCACAACGATTTTATAAATAGCACCTGCACACACTATATTGATCTTTTTGCAAAGGATGGATGTTCTAACAAAGTAGGTGATTGCCTTCCATGTCAGCTGTCTTGAGAACCAATTGCGTTCCATTTTTAGAATGAGACTGTACAGATTTGATTGAAAGTCTCGAATTGGAGCTAAGTAGTAGACTTGTCCCAACATTTGTGAGGTCTGGGGCATGAGTACAAATGGAGGCCCACATACTATATGTTTAAATATTTAAAATGGTATAGATCAAGTCAACAGACTGTTAAATAAAATATATCCTATTCTCTTACATTCACAAATATATCTCCATAATGATCTGGAAGGCTACGTTTGAATTTTAGATTTAGCTGAAGGTCCCAGAAAGCTTATAAATCTTATTTCCCTCTCTTTCTATTTCCTGATGGTAGTATGATAGTGACCAGTAATGATCTCAAGACCAGAATTTGAATGTACATGTCCTTGGGGTGTGTTTCAAACTCTGTATCTACTTATGATATGGAAATCATGTTTCCTTTTTGATAATGTTGGTGACAATCTCTATGAAAATGAAAATCTATTAGAATAACTGAAACCTCTAAAATAGTGAGATTGTGCCTGTGATAAATGCTTTGACACAATTTGATTCCTTTGACAATATACAGCTTGACCTGCCTATGAAATTCTTCTGGGAACCTAATCTTCACATCAAACTTCTTTTATACATTTCAGGATAAGTAAAATATGCAGGTTTTGCACACAAACTTATATTTTTGCCTGAAACATAAGCCACGATTTTAGATTCAAAGGAATCTTATTGGTCAAATAGATCTAATAATGGCAATGATATAATAGAAAAATTTATACCCTTAGAGAATGCACCTTAAGCAGTTTTATTTTATAGCTGATATTTTTATTTTTGCTTGGGTATACGATTCTTGTTTGTCAAGATTCCACTTTCTTTGTTAAAATGTAAAATGCATATTGGGCAAATGCTCCAGGGCAATTTGCATAAAAAGTGATGACAAAGAGCAATTAGTACTTCATTATTATGCAGTGAAATGCTACTTTGCTCAAAAGTGACTGCAGTTTCTCCCCCCAACCCCCTTATAAATCTGGTACAGCATTGTTCTAAAAATAGCACATAAGAAACCTCTGTTTGTAAATCAGTGTCTTTTGAGTTTCCACTAGAAATCCAGAGGGTGGGGGGTGAGGAGGTGCGGGGTCGGGGGGGGGGCAGGCCCTAAATAAAGTTATTACCCCAGATCTTTATAATGAAAAACTAGCCCCAGAATTCTGTTAGATAAGACAGGTCAGAAGATTTTAATGTCTCATCGAATTGGATCCATATCTGACTTTACCCCTTGGGATCAGCTTTCAAAGCAGAGTCTGATGATAAGCTGATAGCAACATCACTTACCCCCAGCACACATCCTGTCTCACACACATTCAGAAACAGGGTCAAGCCACACACATCTACACTGCAGAGAACGAACAGTCCCGAGCTAGCTCTTCTTGGGAAGACTTGATTTTTCAGTAGTTTTTATAACCCTGAAATTTGGTTGGGGGGCAGAAGGGAGTGAGAAGTACTGCCTCAAAGAAGCAGTACTAGAAGGAAGACTTTGCGATGTTCGCATCACCTATGTTACCAGATTCTGCCCGTCTTGAATTTGCCAGAAATACTCTCTATTTTGTCAAGCTAACATATTATACAAAACTCTGCAAACTGAAATGCACAGCATCGTGTGTGTGTGTGTGTGTATGTGTGTGTGTGTATGTGTGTGTGTGTGTGTGTGAGAGAGAGAGAGAGAGAGAGAGAGAGAGGGAGAAAGAGAGGGTGAGAGAGAGACAGAGAGAGAAGAGAGCAGGCCATATGCATGATAAGCAAGTACCATAACTGGATACTGTCAGGCCGTTAAGGAAACATGGGAAACTACCAAAGCTTTGAAAATCAACTTTGGGAGTGTGTAGAGAAATGCAGACAACAATATTTTTCTTTGAAAGTCCCAAAGCAGACTTTGGAAGTACAGGGGGATGTGGGGAGTTGGGGACTTGGTAGACTGTGTCTTACCTTTGGTTCCTGCCCTATTTGACTAGAAGCCAAACCAGAGAAATGCAATGCTTGCAACCACACTCCAGCCTGCAGCCCACAGCCCACAGCCACATGGCTCCAATATGGTCAGCCTCCAGTATACTTGCTTCACTAGCTTCCTAAAAGACTGGTGGGTCTGGGGCATTTACGTTATCTTTGAGTTAGGCTCAGGGAATTAGGATCTTGTGATCTATCTTTGAGGAAGAAGGGGTGCTGAAGCTTTAAAGACATGGCTCTCTACACACAGTGATGTGTTGCTGAGAGCTCTTCAACCAGATTAGACTTGATTTATGTTCTCCTTTGTTCTCCTTTGTTCCTGTTCTCCTCAGGACACCAATAAAAGGAGCATAAGGTGGCATAGCTCTTAGCATTTTAGGGATGCATTGTCTAACCTGGACATTATGCACAGGCAAAATGCATGGTCATATTGCATACCCCCACATATTTATTATTCATATAATTTCCTATAAATTTTTAATGCAACCAAGCTCCTAGCTACTTAACACATAAGTCTATTAGCCAGTTGTCTTTGTAAATCTATGAAAAGTGATTTTTGCAGGACTTTCCATTGTATCCCACTCTATTAAAAGGCTGATAAGGCAGTTTTGCTCTTTTTTTAATACAATTTTTTATTTAATTAAAGAATTGTGATTTGTAAAGTTATTGATAGTTGAGTTTTAGGGATAGAAGATGTCAACACCAATCCCACCACCAGTGTCAACTTCTCTCCACCAGTGTTCCCATATTCCCTCCACACAACCCCCTGTCCCATCTCCCACCAGTCAACTTGACAGGCAAATTTCAGTGGTTGCTGCTTTATATCTCATATTTTCAGTTTTGTTGAGTCTGTGTTTTGGATATATGGTATATAATTCACCCATATCACCACTATAACTGAAGTCTCGATGCTTGTTCACCTATTATTTCCCATTTTATTCTTCACTTTCCCCTCAATGTCTTTCCTTCTCTGTCCTTCTCTCTAAATGTGATAGTTTTGCTCTTAACTACCCTCAAATCCTCATTCCTCCGTGATCCCCATGATTTGAAAGGCTGTCATGCTATTTTGGTGGAATCTTCATATCATGTCCCCATTCTCTCCTTCAGGATACATTCGTACTCACTACTAAGCCTGAAGGGTTGACTGCTTATCTACACAAGCTCTAGCACTCATACCTAGGGATCATCCTAGTGACAAGGCAGGGGCTAGTTTGGCAGATCAGCTTGGTAGCAGACATTTTCACAGATGCTGACCAGTAAGTCATTTTGGGTCATGACTTTAAACCCATAAAAGAGTCTTGACATGATGATTTGATAGCATCTTTGGTTCACAAGGGATGAATAAGATAATGATTTTCACAATGGGCAATACATGAATACCCATGAAGCTAAATTTTCACCAGTAAATCATTATTGTTCATATGGGCCCATTTTGTAAGGAAAGAAGAGAGAAAAAGGAAAAGAAAGTTGTTCATATAAATAAGGCTCCTCAAAATATATTTGCTGCGGCCTCATACTACCCAGGAATATTCCTGCTTTTAGGCACCACAATAAGTTCTTTTAGAACAGAATGTTAGAAATGAGAGCAGGCTAAAGCTTTAAGAAGGCGAAAGAGGAGGCAGTGTAGTAAATAGAGCCAGTGTACTCTAGGCTGAGAATCACGACAACAGAGTTTTCACTGACTCTGACACCTCCTACCTCTTTACTAGAGGATCTCTTAATATTTTTCTCTCTCAGTATCTATATCTCCAAAATGAATGCATGCAACAGGATTGTCGACAGGGGCTTCCAAACTTAATTTGACACAAAAATATATAGAGAAACTGGGGGAGGGGGAAATACCATTTCTAGGCATAACTGTGTAATTTGCATATCTAGTGACTCTACAGGCTGTATTTGGGTGGGTGTGGTCTGTCTTTTTAAAAACTCCCAGGTCTTTATTCCTCTTGGGAGATCCCTACTGCTCGAGGTTTGAGATTCTGAAATAGCGCTGAGGTGATAAAGGTTCCAAAGTGATCCTGTTGAAGATTGTAGAGAAAAGAAGTCGAAATGTTAAGAAATATTTTAATGTAAGGTGAGTGCTGCTAAAAACAGTGACTCATGGGGCCATGGATATGGTTCAGAGGACTGGAGTTAAAGCTCTGTATATGGGGTTCAATCCCGGGTACCACCTGGTACCCTAAGTACCATCTGATGTGGCTCTCTCCTCCCCCTAATGATGGCCCCTGTTCCAAGGTTCATTCTGAGTGTTTAACATTCAGATAACCTTGTCCAGCCTCACACCAATCCCTTATTCTCCAGATAAGGAAATGTAATTGTGGAGGTAGCAATATGGCTGGACAAGGTTAAATGCTAGTACTAGTGACAAATGGTGTAGAAGAACAAAGAAGTAGGAAGAATATTAGGCATATTCGTGTTTTCAAAGCTGGTGGACAGGGAGCACAATCTGAATGGTTCTGTGGTTTGTCCACTTGCTGTTTTATTTTCTTACTGTTTATGATGGTGAATACATCAGGTATGATGCATGTATAATTAGCTTTAATAATAAAGCACCCAAGTAGAAATTAGCTGGAAAGACTTGAAACACTTCACTGGAGATCAGATGAGTATTGGGTTGTGGGGTAGGGCTGGGGGGTGGGGAACTACTGTTTGGGGTCTCATCATAGAGATAAGAGATGCAGCTATTAGAGTAGACAAGTGTACCAAGCTCCAGACAGAGTAGAATTTCTTAAGAGAACCAACTTGGGAAGGAGAAGTCAGTGGGCAAGCCTCCAGCATCAACTCAGCAACAAACCTCCCAGCCACTTCTGAAGAGCTGTTCTATTATATTGTTTGGTCAGCAGCTCAGCTCCATATTTTCATCTACCAGAATGTTCAGATCAATACTCCCAGTCCTCATGATTTACGGAACCTGAATTTCTCTAACTGCTCCATTAACTCTTTGGAAAGGTTTCTCCCTCTGTTAGCACCTGATCATGATTTTCCATAAAATTTGCCCTTGAGCAAGCAAGTCTCTCATCATTCTCACTAGGGAAATTGTCTCACTTAGCCCCCCCTTCCCACCCCCCCCCCCCAACCCTTTCGTCCATCTTCACTTTCTTAAAAACTCTGTTCTAAGAGTCTACATTTTGCCTGCTAATTAGTGTTTTTGAATAAACACTTGCTATTGAGCTTGGAATCTAGGGGGCTTTTTCTCCTGCTAGTTTGTGAGTCCTTAATCCACTTAGTATCTACCTCAGTTGGTTGTTCCATTTGGGATCTTGTCCTTCTGTGTGTGCAGCAGAGACATTGCCCTGGTAAAAAACCTGGTGGCTTTGCCCCTGGTGTTGCATGCCCAGTCCTATGCACGTACTTGCATCTGTGCATCTGTGGTGCCTTTTCCCTACCTGCTGGGCTTAGAGGGTCTGATGACCAGAGAGTATTTTTTTAAAGCTGAATTCCCTCACAATGTGCCCCTTTGTTGCAGGGGATATTTGGATCCTCTGAGGTATCAGGGGAAAGCATGTGTCAAACTTTACTCTAGTGCAGCCAGAGCAGTGCACTAAGCACTTGATAGAGTCTCACTGTAGCAACAGGGCTGAGCGTGTGAACCCAGACCTGGGCATAGCGGAACATAGTTATGTCCCTTGACCTTGTCCACAGGGTCCTGCCATCTGACAGAAAAGTGATGTAGCACCCCCGAGGATGCCAGAAGGTGGGGGATGAAAGATGGAGGATATACAGAAGAAGTGACAGACTCCCCTGGAAAAGAAGAAAAGGGAGTGAGTAATTTTATCTGCAGGAATCTGGAAGGGTACAATCCTGAAAAGAAATGACTTCAGCAGGTAACGATCTCTTCAGTCTGCTGCAAGAAACCCGAGTCAGGGGGTATGGTGCCGCCAGCAGGTCAGTTTGTACCTGTGAGGCAAGTGCATCAGCAGCCTGATGGCACCATCAGGATTTCAGATACCCCAAAAAATTGCTGCTGTGCCTTTAGCCAGACCCCCAAAACTTGGCAAAGTTTACCAAGAAAGTAAATGGCCAAAAGTTAGGTATGTGGGAGACACACCCACAAACCACCTCCGGCTTAGCTATATAATTGGAGACATGGCTTCTCTGGTTCCTGATCGAACTGCTTAATGGCCATGATCCCAGAGACTCAGAAATGAATCTTGGAGCCCATTTTGGCAGAAATGTGTCCTGTTCCTGCAGTAGGTTATTGGGGCTGGGCCACTCCAGGTGGGAATAGGTTTCGTGCCTTGGCCTGTTCCCCTTGGCAGCCTGGTGACCACCATCCTCCAGAGGCCACTGGACAGTCAGGTTTGGGTCTGCAGCGACGAGACACACGGGGCCTCACCAGATGGAGGTGGAACAAGCCCTTTCTTCCCCATCCCAGCGAGACCCCGAGTTGCTGCCTACAAACGGCTTCTCTGGCTCCTGATCAAGCTAATTAATGGCCATGATCCCAGAGACTCAGAAACAAATCTCCAAACCCAGCAGCTTTTGGCAGAAATGCATCTGGACCGCATACAAGATGGCGGCCATCCCAGAGCTTATTGGAAAGCCAGGTAAGACCTTGTGGAGATGGAGCAACTGCAGTTTCATAGGAAGGGGGGCGGTACTGGCTTGTCCTTCACGCCCTACCGAGGTCACGAGTTGCCCCCATGAGCGACTCTCCTGCATGGCCATGGCTCCAGAGGGAAAAGGACTTAGTCCAGAGTCCGGTAGCTGCATCAGAAAAGTGAATGGACCATGTGTCAAACTATGGCGCCATGCCTCCCCAGGAGGGAAAGGGTGTTGCTCCCTTACACTGTTACCCCCCCCCCGCCCCCAGCAGCAAGGTGGCTGCCACCTCAGAGTTTATAAGAAAGCCAGGTATGAGCCAGTGTCGATTGGGTATCTGCAGTCTCATGGGAAGGGAGGCAGTACCAGCTCATCCTTCGCACCCTACCGAGGTCATGAGTTGCCCCCTATGAGTGGCTCTCCAGCACAGCCATAACACCAGATGCACAGAAAACAATCTCGTAATTATCTGGTTCTTTGCAGAAATCCAAAATCGCGAGGCCGCTATTGTGGCCACGCAAGATTATATGATTCTCACAAACAGTTAAAGAAAACAAAGTATTTCACAATGCCTTTTCAGCAATTCTGATTGTTGAGGGGGGAAAATTCTAAACAATAATGGTGCATCTTTTGTCGAAATAATGAATGTAATCAATGTAGAGAATAGTTAAGTGGAAATCATCTGCCTCACAGGCATTGGGAGGGGTGGGAGGGGGTATATATTGGGGTTCTTGGTGGTGAAAAATGAGTACTGGTGAAGGGAGAGGTGTTTGATCATTGTGTGACAGAGACTTAAACCTGAAAGCTTAGTAACTTTTCCCACAGTGATTCAATAAATAAATACAAGAAGAAAAAATAATAAATAAATAAATAAAATTATGAAAAAAAAAGAAACTCGTGTCATAGCGTTTAGACAAGAGGCAGCCCAGAATGCTGGTCACATCGGAGCCAGTGATCCAGTTCGTGATGACACAAACACATGAAGAAAGGAATAAGACAGAAGTCTGTGAAAGGCAGGGAGAAGAGGTAGACCCACACCACGGGGGAAGGACACAGTGTGTGAATTAAATATGTGCGAGGGGTGTGTGTATGTACGTGACATGTGTGCATAAAAGTGCATGTAATGTGTGTGCATAAAGTATATGTGATGTGTGCATATATATGTATGTGTGTTGTGAGGGCAGGCTGTGCAGAAACTGCATGATTTAGTTTATTAGAAGTGTTTTGAGGGGAGTGGAGAGTACAGGGGGTAGGATGTTTGCCTTGCACGTAGCCAACCTGGGTTTGATCCCTGACATCCAATATGGTCTCTTGAGCACTGCCAGGAGTAATTCCTGAGTGCAGAGCCAGGAGTAACCAGTAACATCTCACAACAAACTGTTGTTACTTTTTGTTACTGTTTTCGGCATATCGAACACATCATGGGGAGCTTGCCAGGCTTTGCTCTGCGGGAAAGACACTCTCGGTAGCTTGCGGGGCTCTCCGAGAGGGGTGGAGAAATTGAACCCTGGTCAGCTGTGTGCAAAGCAAAACCTCTACCTGCTCTGCTATGGGTACTTTAAAATGGCATTTTGGACCTGTGAATTTTATTTATTTAAAAAAATTTATTAGTGAAACACCATGAGATACAGTTGTAGACTCATAAACTTTTGTGCTTGGGTTTCAGTTATACAATGATCAAGTACCCATTCCTCCACCACTGACCATTTTCCACCACCATGGGTCCCAGTATCCCTCCCACCCCTCATCCCCCTCCCATCCCACCCACCCCTCATCCCCCCCATCCCACCCTGCCTATGTGGCAGGGCATTCCCTTTTCTTCTCTCTCTCCTTTCGGGTGTTGTGGTTTGCAAAAGAGGCGTTGAGTGGCAATCATGTTTGGTCTATAGTACACTTTTAGCATGCTTCTCCCATCCTGGAAGGATCCTCGCAACATCCTTTATTTGGTGCTCCCTTCTCTATCTGAGCTCCCTTTTCCCCTAGCATGTGTGGGTGGCCTCCAAGCCATGGAGCAAAATTCCTGGCCCTAATCTCAGCCACTCTTGGATGTTAGTCTCCTATTTTGTTACTTTATGTTCCCCCAGATGAATGCAACCTTTCTATCTCTATCCCTCTCTTTCTGAGTCATTTCGCTTAACATGATACTTTCCATGTAGTACCACCACTTCTATGTAAATTTCATGACTTCATCTTTTCTAACAGCTACATAGTACTCCATTGTGTAGATGTACCAAAGTTTCTTTAACCAGTCCTCTGTTCTTGCGCCCTCAGGTTTTTTCCAGATTCTGGCTATTGTAAAGAGTGCTGCAATGAACAAACAAGTGCAGATGTCACTTTGACTATACTTTTTTGCCTCTCTGGGATATATTCCCAGGAGTGGTATTGCTGGGTCAAATGGGAGCTCAATTTCTAATTTTTTGAGAATCATATATACTGTTTTCCAAAAGGGCTGAACCAGTAGGCATTCCTACCAGCAGTGAAGGAGTGTCCCTTTCTCGCTACATCTGCCCCAGCACCGGTTGCTTTTGTTCTTTTGGATGTGGTCCAGTCTCTGTGGTATGAAACGATATCTCATTGTTGTTTTGATCTGCATCTCTCTGATGATTAATGATGTAGAGCATTTTCTCACGTGCCTTTTAGCCATTTGGATTTCTTCTCTGAGAAAGTTTCTGTTCATTTCATCGCCTCATTTTTTGATGGGGTTGGATGTTTTCTTCTTGTGGAGTTCAACCAGTACTTTGTATACCCTTGATATCAACCCCTTGTTGAATGTGTATTCGGTGAATATCCTTTCCCATTCTGTAGACTGTCTTTGTATTTTGGTCACTGTTTCTTTTGCGGTGCAGAAGCTTCTTAGTTTAAGATAGTCCCATTTGTCTAATCTCTGTTTTCATTTGCTTGGCTAGTGGCGTGGTATCTTTGAAGATACCATTAGCTTCAATATCATGGAGGGTTTTGCCAACTTTGTCTTCTGGTCTTATGTCTTATGGATTCTGGTCTTATGTTGAGGTCTTTAATCCATTTTGATCTCACTTTTGTACATGGCGTTAGGCAGAGATCTGAGCCCACTTTTTTGCATGTAGCCTGGACCTGTGAATTTTATGAGTGAAGGATTTGTTGAGAAAACTTGAACCTGTATTTTGTTTTAAGATTGTACAGTTTTATGGACTTGGTTGGGATGGGAGGCATACCTGGTAGCTCTCGGGGTTTACTCCTGGATCTGTGCTCAGGGGCGTCTTTTGGCAGGGCTCCAGAGACTATACATGATACTGGGAATTAAACCCAGGTTGGCTATGCAGAAAGAAAGATAGTGCCCCCGTACTATCTCTGTGGCCAAAACCTGTGGATTATGATGTCAGGCCACACTCTTTCCTCAGGTAAGAATTGCTGAATGCCTTGTTGGTCCTGTTTAAGTTTCTGATGTACCCACAGCTGTTTGTGTCTCAGGTTTGTCTGCCAGTTTATGTGGATATTTGCCATTGTCTTCTTGCATTCCTCCCCCTATCTCCCTGGTCATTTACAGAGAGTATTTGCTCGTTGTTTTCAAATAGCAGGCACTAGAGCAAGATGCCTTGGCTCTGGACTTCCTTGCTGGAGTCTTCTAATGTAGATACTCTAGTCTCTATGTTCTTTCCAATACAGAGGACACAATAGGTTAGTTTTAATGCTCCAACAGGAGCTACTTAGAGTCCAATTTCTATATTGGGTAGCCCTGAGATACTTTCTGTGTTGGGTTAGCAAATATGCCCCGAGCTGAAGCAGATCTGTGAATTACCACTTATAACTCGGTGGCCCATGATTGATGACGTCTGAAACCTGAAGTGGCTGTGATGGGTGAGAGGTTTCATGAGGTTCCCTCTTGTCCAGTTTCATGTTTGATCTTTGGCACTACAATGATCTCCTAAACCAAAAATGATCCCTGAGTTCAGAGCCAGGGTTAAACCCAGAGCACCACTGAGTATGGCCCCAAAAGAAAAACAAAGAAAGGTCATCCTCCCGCGGGGCCTCAAATTCAGCAACTCTTCTTCTGTGTGGCTAACACACCACAAACATGGATCAAGTATTGGTTGGTTTTACTTTCACCTTGTACAAATTTAAACTTTCGGGAAAAAAAGTGTGTGTGTGTGTGGGGGGGGGGGGTGATAGCACAGGAAATTTCTCTGCACAGATTTTCTCATTCTTTCCTCTGTTCCTTGTTGGATACTTGAACTTTCCTCACTGCTATCATCAGTTTGAGTTTATATCATTCCAGGCTTAAACATTAATGTCCCTAAAACTTTTTCAGATATATTCCAAACTGATAAACTAGCATTTGGATTAATTTAAAAAAATTTTAAATTGGTTAATACCATTTTGGAGATAAGTTTTATTTTCCATGTTTTGAATAGTACAATGTTGATTACACAATAAATATGTAATTAGTACATATGACTTACTGATGTACTCAATAATTGCTATTGATAGTATGATGTTGTTCACATAATAAGCATTCAATTAATATCTGTGGCTGACTGTTATGCAAAAAACACACTATTGACTTCAGTGAGGCATCCAACTAAACAAATAATTTTGTGAAACAAACCATGTTACACATAGGATGACAGGAAAAGGATGCTTAGGAAAAATGCAGATACTTAGAAAGTGGTATACTCATAAAGCACTTTCAAGAAGTAGGTATTGGTAGAGATATTGCAGTGATTCTTTTGACAAATAACACTGCATCTCCTATATTCCTTGTGTCAAAACTCTTGTTCTTTAATATGCAATGTGAATCTTTTTTGATCCTTAATTCATAAAATGAAGCTTTATGTCAAGAGTATTTTTATGAATGAATTTATGAGAGAAAATATACAAGAAATGTGCTGGGCAGTCTATGTTAGTTCCTTCCATGAAGGGAACTAGTTTTTATGGCCTCTTAAGGCAAAATGGTGAACTGAGTCAGAAATCATTTGTAGATATTTGTTCATCAGACTTGGAGCACAGACACACAGTGCACTGCCTTGTTCAGAGAGGGCATTCAGATCTTCACAAAGAAAGTGAGTAGATATCTTAATTAGCTTGGAAATCATTCTTTTTTGGGGTCATACCCAGTGATGCTCAGGAGTTACTCCTGGCTCTGCACTCAAAAATTACTCCTGGTGGTGCTCAGAGGACCATATGGGATGCTGGGGTTCGAACCTGGGTCTGCTGTATGCAAGGCAAATGCCCTATCAGCTGTACTATCACTTTGGCCCCAAGAATGCATCGTGATGCAATCTAGAACATCGTCTCATTTACAGTAGAAGAGAATGATAAAGGTACAACGAGTCTTGTGTTGTTAAGAAATCCCATAGTTTAGCTCTGCCATGGGAAAAACTAATTTTTTGATGTTTTATCAAAATGGTATAGCAATAGTAGTATTAGCATACTATTATACTTATTTCTCACCTGTATGTTAGGCACATGTTCTAACTGATTTAATTCCAATAGGAACTCTGTGAGTAGTTATTGCCATTTTGTAAACGGGGAGGCTAACTCATAGAGAAGAGATTTTTCCAGGGTTAAAGTTGGAAAGGTGGTATTTGAACTAGGCACTCTAATTCAAGAATTCATATTAGTAGTCAGTAATTTAGATGGCCTCATGCACTAGTGAAAGTCAATCCACACCAAACAGTGCAAATAGGGACTGGTTTCATACCCAGGAATAAAATAAATGGCAATTTGTCTATCATTTAAGGGACATTTAATGGTGATATACTGGAAAGGATTAGGGACCCGCACAGGACTTGTAAAAATCATTTAACAAAAACTCTGATGAACATTGAAAAGAAAGGGAACAATGGTTGTTTGTAATCTATCAGCCAGTAATGTAGAAAAATGTACATATTTTTCCAGGTTGAAGATAAAAACCCTAGCAAATGAACAAAGAATTGAGCATCCAGGGAAAGCTTAAATGGCGATCCTCCCTGGAGATAATAACCTGGACACACTGTTTTTCCTAGGCAAACAAAAATTACAGAATAGCACCTTTGAATTAACTAAAAAGTTAATATATCTTCTTGAACTAATAAATTTCTGAACTAAGGTAATCAGCAAGAAGAGATAGAATCCATTAAAGCTGTGATTTAAAATTTTCATTAGGGGAGAGAGAATACTCTTCCTTAGAACTTACACTAAAAATGCGATTTTGAAAAACATTAAGTTTTTGCAAAGCGTATCTTTTTAAAATGGTAAATAAATAAAGATTTTTTTAAAGTTTCATAAAAACTGGAAGGATTTAAATTCACAAAATTCTAGTTACGTAAGTCTTAACACTTCCTACCATTAGTGTGTGTGATGAGGGGGAATACAAGTACTTATTTTATGATAAATGTAAGTTTTTTCTCTTTTAATTTCTAAGTTATTTCTGATAATACCTTTTCATTTCAGTCCAAAATCTATAGGCTTTTTAAAAATAATACTGTCAACTCTCAAGTGTATGTGCTAAAGGAGATGGCAGGCTTGAAAAACAAAAATAATCTTTTCAATTGGGCTAGGGCCAAGATCACACTCTTGGAAAGAAATAACTGTGACAAAGGACGCAAGCCCATGGTTTGAGGAGCCAGGGCAAAACGCACTGCTGGACTCGGGGGGTGGAGGGGGTTGGTGTCAGTGGAAACTGGAACTTTTCCAGTTCAGCCACAGATTCTCCTGAAAGTTGATACCCCATAGCTTGGGTTGTGTCCTTGCACCTCAAGTCGCCATAGAAACAATGGGGGCTACTTAAAAAGCACCTTGTCCTCATTGTGCTTTTTGTCTCTGATTTCATTGGCATATGAAACTTCACAAAGCCATGTCTGATTAGGTGAGGTGGCTGCTGCACTGAGCCCAGATCCTCCCAGCCACCGCTCCCTTCTGAGGTGCTTATTTCTCTAGCCCTGAGGAGTGATGGAGGACCATTTGGACCTGAGGAATAGCTTCCAGAAATTGTGTTCAAGTGAAGGCACAATTTTTCCTTCTGTGGAGCATAGTCTTAAACCCCATGACAGACAGGAAAAAATATGACAAATCCCTGAATTATGGATTTTCAGGGGGACACTCTGCAATGCCATCTTAGTCTGAGTATCATGATGGGATCAGTTGAGATTTTGTTATAAGCAAATGGATCTCACCTTTTCCTCCTGCCTTCTCTGGCATCTTTCATTCTCCCACAGCTGTGGCTCCTAAAAGTCTCTCGTCCCTGGTAAACTCCCTGATCCCTCAGTCTATTTCTGGGGGTATCTGATCTATAACTCCTGGCAATATGTTCTGGATGCTGAAGGATGAAGATCTTTGGAGCAAGAGTTATGCGAACTTTTATAAAAACCTTTGGTTGAGTGATATTTTGAAAGCTTATCGTAATCTATTATTTTAATCCCTTCCCTCTTCAATTTTCCCTGCCTTGCTTGACTGCTAATTAATAAATGTTAAAAAATTTATTTTTTTCTAATGTAAAAATTTTCAGCTATTGCAGAAGTTTGTAGCATGCCTGAATTGCCACTATGACACAACCACCAGATAATTAGTCACCAATTTATAAAAATGATGCTTCCAGCATCCTTTCATAGCTCTGTTCTTTGTATGTGACATTTGTATATTTTCAATAATATATCTAAAAATAAATTGGTATTGACAATAAGACTAATGATTTTATTTGTGGTTTATTAGCAAAGTACCATCCATTACACCTTTATTTCTCAGCTTCCTTTAGAAAGCTTGGCTACATTAGCCCCATTTTATAGATGGTGAGTACCTTGCTGAAGACTTGGGGACTTTGGGGAAAATATTTCTGATGATCTCCAATTTTTATGATTAATCCATGGTCTCAAGCCTATCATTCAAAGGAAACACCAGGAGAGACTTTGCATTCTGTGAAAAGGCACATTCTGTAGCCCCTGTCACCGGAGAAGGATGGGAGCTCAGGATCAAAGCATCATCTTCAAAGAACGGCGAGGCACCTGTTAAATAACTCCTGGCAACTGCTTAAGCACTAAGCATTGTAATTGCAGAGAGCAGGAGCAGAACTAAAAATAGGAAAGTGGATAGGGACAGGACCAAAGACATCATTGTCACTCAAACTTGAATGTCACTTTTTGACAGCCTTTGAGCAATTGATTCTTGGTTTCCCAGGCTCGGAATTTCAGTAGTCACGCTTTGCTGTGACAGCACTAGAAGAGAAGAGACAGGACCCTGTAGGAGCCCTGCCTGGGAGGAGTATAAAGAACGGAGGGTGAGGATTATTATCAGCCTATGCTATCTCATTGCTAGTCAAGGTTCCTTAGAAGGCTTATAGCCTGAAAGCCACTCAAGCTATCTCCAATTTACTGAGTTGTTAAGGGGAACTTTATGGACAGGAAATACAACCAAGCTCTGCTTCATGGAAGACTGAAGCTGTGAACCAGAAACTTACCAGAAACAATGTAACTCTTTCCATTTTCAGGAGCTGCATGATTATTTCCATAAAATTCTTCCATTGTCCTCCCTTCAAAGCCAGCTTCCCATGTATACCCGTGTTGCTTGCTCCAATCCAACACAGGCTTGTCCAACTCTTCGTTAGGATCTCCGGGCTCTAGTCTTCAAATCTCTTAAAACAAATGATCATTTGGGAGGGTTTATTAGGATGTGTTTTCGCATAATGGGGGAACTGCTTTGGGTTGGAGATGAGTCATGTGGTTTAGAGAGATAAAGAATAGATTCTCTAGAAATGAGTATGGAAGGATCAGACAGTAAGACCTGTTTTTTGAGTCTTGCTTTTCTATCTTTCTGTCATATTCTGCATCATCCTCCATGGTCTAGTCTAGGATAAACATGAGACCAGGTTATCATGACAGTGAATCATGATAAACAGTGTGGAATTTGCTTTTAATGGTCTTATAATCTGTTTTTTATGCAATATGGCATAGCCCCAAGCAAAGAAAAGGAGTCATACCAGGCAGTACCTCATGTGTATCAGATGACTGGCACAGACACCAAAGATTCTGAGATTTCGAGAAGGGAGAGATCATTGTGGGTGAAGTTCAAGGAAGATTTCTCAAGAGAGCTGAGAAAGAAAGTGAGTCATAAGGAATGGGAAGGATTTGGAGAGAAAAGGGAGAAGAGAGCCATTCTAGATTGGGGTAGGAGAGCTGAGAGTGGGAATGCATAATATTGTGCTGTGGGCACAACAAAGAAGCCAAACTATTTTCTGCATAAGATGTGTGTTGGAAAGTATGAAAACAAGTTAAGAAAAATAGGCAAAACAACACTGAGTAATGGAAACTTGAATATCAAACTAAAATATGTTGGATTTTCCTCTGAACATTTTTTAATGATGCTTGAACAAGCCACAGCCAACGTAGTGCTTTAGACTATCCTTCTGCAGTGAGAGATACCAAAGGCTAGCAGGATCTTCATTAAAGATGGGGGTGGTACGCTAGCAGATGAGGAGATAGAGCCAACTATATTAAAAAGAACATAGTGTTTCTGATCTTTAAGTTTCACCGTCTGTTCTTTGTGCATTTACATGAAGAGATTCAAATTCAGGGAAGCAACTGACTGAAGATGTTGTTTCATTACCTGCAACAAAATATATAGCTTCTGTAGCCTGTGAGTATAAATGCCAACCCTTTACAGTATTCCTTGGGTATTTATTAGAAGCTCTGATCTTCCATACACACACAGGCAGTTCAGTCTTTATAGCGGTCCTCTCTCAGTTGTCATGGAGCTTGGATGAAAGCTCATGTTAAGTAGAAAATGAATTTATTGGGGGCATATCTTGTAGCTCATAAATGGATGGGAAGGGTGGGAAAAACAGCTGGAAAAATAATTCAGTCAAGATCATGTCATGGATTGGGATGCTGCCACATGAACCTCGCCATCCTTCCCAGTGAACCCTTGACTCCATGGACACATCCATGAAGAAATTCCTTCCAGAGCCAAGTCCCTGGAGGGCATCTGATGTCTCCAGCTAAGTCTTTTTCCCAAGTCCTGGACTGTAATGAGTCATATGTAGGAAATCAGTCCTTCTTTAACTTTTATCAAGGGATAGGGTTGTATCTCCCACTAGGACCCACACTTATGTATTGCCCCAATTTAGGGAGGAATTAAAATACTGGACAGTGAATGCAAATTTCTTTTTTTTTTACATACATAAAACATGTTTATTAAAGACAGAAAGCAAATGTGAACAAGCAAATCAAAGGCTCCATGATCTCTTTATTTATATATCCTTGTTGCCATGAAAATTATGTATACTGTCACTGTCACTGTCCTCCCATTGTTCATCGATTTTCTCGAGTGGACCCAGTAACGTCTCCATCATGAGACTTTGTTGTTACTGTGTTTGGCATATCGAATATGTCACGGGGAGCTTGCTAGACTTTGCTGTGTGGGTGAGATGCTCTCGGTAACTTGCTGGGCTCGCCGAGAGGGGCAGAGGAATTGAACTTGGGTTGGCCATGTTGGCTGCGTGCAAGGCAAACGCCCTACCTGCTGTGCTATTGCTCCAGCCCAAAAAATTATGTGTATGATCCCAAAATATCATATCATTGAAAAATATATTATTTTCTAAAGTTAGGTACATATTTAGAAAATTAAAATATTTAAAGAAATAGTTAAAAGAAGTAAAATTTGCTCCTCAATATATTAACCTATAATGTTGTTTATGAATTTGTTTCTACTAAGGAATAATCAATAAAATTATGTATCTGTGTTATATAGATAAACAAATGAGATCCTATTATGTATAATTTATATCTTTATGTACTTGTCTTTTCATAGCTTAGTGATCTTTTTTTCTTTTTAATTGAATCATTGTGAGATACATAGTTACAAATTTGTTCATGATTGGGTTTCAGTTGCGCAGTGTTCCAGCACCCATTCCTTTACCAGTGTATATTTCCCCACCTTCTTTCTCATGTTTTCAGGATTCCCAAGATAGGGGCATACGCACATACAATGTTACTGTGAATTATCCCCTTTCTCTTGTGGCTGATAAAGCAGGATTCCAGGGCTATGGCTTTGATGATCCTCTGAGTTCACTCTTCTATATTCAATACATTATTCAATATTTTTATTTATATTTATATCCAATACATAATTATCATCAAGTTCTTCCTTCAAGATGTATTTTCACTGTAATTCACATCTTTCTTCTGCTTCAAAGGAAACCATTAGTCTGCTCATCTGCCATAATAAAATACCACTATTTAGTAGCTTTAACTACAGAAATAAATTGCTAACGTTTTAGGGCTGGGGATTCCAAGATCAAGATAGTCTCATTCTGAGTACTCTTTTTTTTGGATAATAGAGTCTTCATTTCAATTTGTGGTCACAGGTTACCTTCTCTGTTTCATACATGGAGAGGGAGAGGGGATGCGTGGGGAGGAGATAGGAGAGGAAGAGAGGGGAAGAGAAGAGAGGGAAAGGGAAGAGAGGGGAGGGAAGAAGAGAAAGGAAGAGGAGAGGAGAGGACAGGGGAGAGGAAAAGAGGAGTAAGGAGAAGAGTGATAAAGACTCTGATATCACTTGTAAGGACACTAATTCTATTAGATCAAGACCCCAACCTTATGATCTCACTCAAACTTTTTTTTTATATTTTTATCAGTGAGACAGCATGACATACAGTTGTAGGTTTACAAATTTTGTGCTTGGGTTTCAATTATACAATGATCAAATACCCATCCCTCCACCAGTGACCATTTCCCACCACCACGGATCCCAGTATCCTTCTCCCCCCTACCCCCCACCCCATCCCACCCTGCCTCTGTGACAGGGCATTCCCCTCTGTTCTCTCTTTCCTTTTGGGTGTTGTGGTTTGCAAAAGAGGCATTAAGTGGCAATCATGTTTGGTCTATAGTCTACTTTCAGCATGCTTCTCCCATCCTGGGAGGATCCTCCCAACACCTTTATTTGGTGCTCCCTTCTCTATCTGAGCTGCCTTTTCCCCTAGCATGTGTGGCTGGCCTCCAAGCCATGGAGCAAAATTCCTGGAACTAATCTCGGCCACTCTTAGGTGTAAGTCTCCTATTTTGTTACTTTATGTTCCCCCAGATGAATGCAATCTTTCTATGTCTATCCCCCTCTTTCTGACTCATTTCGCTTCACATGATACTTTACATATAGTACCACTTGTATGTAAATTTCATGACTTCATCTTTTCTAACAGCTACATAGTACTCCATTGTGTAGATGTACCAAAGTTTCTTTAACCAGTCCTCTGTTCTTGCGCCCTCAGGTTTTTTCCAGATTCTGGCTATTGTAAAGAGTGCTGCAATGAACAAACAAGTGCAGATGTCACTTCGACTATACTTTTTTGCTTCTCTGGGATATATTCCCAGGAGTGGTATTGCTGGGTGAAATGGGACCTCAATTTCTAATTTTTTGAGAATTGTCCATTCTGTTTTCCAAAAGGGCTGAACCAGTTGGCATTCCCACCAGCAGGATCTCACTCAAACTTAACATCGTTAGAGCCCTTATTTTCAGCTATAACCATACTGGGAATGATGACTTCACATATGAATTCTGGGGAGAAACAAGGGTTTGATTCTTAACACCTTCTCTCTTTTCACACTCTTAATCTAGAGGCTCTCAAACTTCAGTGTGCATTGGAATTAGCTAAAAGAGTCAATGTATATATTGACATGTCTCAGATCCAGCATTTCTGATTGTGTGGGCCTAAAAATGTCCATTTATATGAAACAGCCAGGTGACATCACTTCTGTTGCTCCCAGGCCCCTACCTGGAGAATCATGCTGCCTGGAGCAAGCTTTCATTATTGCTTATCTGATTAACACTAACACTCATCTGCTTCCACTTTTGCCTTCAATTCATTATCACTATCAGTATCCTCCCATTGTTCATCGATTTGCTCGAGCGGGCCCAGTAACGTCTCCATTGGAGACTTTGTTGTTACTGTGTTTGGCATATCGAATACATCACGGGGAGCTTGCCAGGCTCTGCAGTGCGGGCGAGATACTCTTGGTAGCTTGCTGGGCTCTCCGAGAGGGGTGGAGGAATCGAACTCGGGTCAGCCATGTTGGCTGCGTGCAAGGCAAATGCTCTACTGCTGTGGAGGACCACCAGGTTGCCTTCAATGGCCTGATGTAAATAAAATGATGTTATTTTTATTTGTAAAACTTTGCAGAACTGTCTGACCATCTTCGCAAGGTCTATAAGCCCTGTAAAATCTAGCTTCTATCAATCTGTTCTGTAAATCGAGTTCTATGACCGTCGCTACTTTCGGTTACATCAGCATCCACTTCTATATTTTGAATATGGCATATAAGACCTTTGTACCTGAATTCCTCTGTGATTCTTCCCTGTCAAGGGGAGATTGGTTGGGTCTTTCTCATCCTTGATATTAAATTCAAATTAAGCTTTTCTAAGGCCATTCTTATCTGCAGGAGTCTTGTGTAATTTCTATTGATCCCCTAATTCTTGCTCTTTCACTCTGGTCATCCTAATAATTATCTTTTTATTATTCTATTTACTGCTTTTTCCTCGGCTAAGGTGGTAAGCTCTTACATGGTGGGGTTTTTGTCTTCATATAGCTGTCAGCAGGAGTTTGTACAATGTCTGACCTAGTAGGATGCACTCAATGCATATCTATGAAATGATTGCCCCTATGTATACCTGATATGGACGTAGGTCAAGTATTTTTGCCAGGAGTATTTTTCAAGCATTTTTGTTGATCACTGGATACAAATGGATGCTTTGAAGAGGAATGATTACCCATATCCAGATACTGGATTGGTCTAATTTGACTGAACTCAGCTGGGATTTCCCTTGCCCATATAACCTAATGGCTGGAAAGGACACAGATGATATTTGGTAAACCTCACCCCTCATTTCTGTTCCAAATGCCCGTCCTCTCCTTTTCTAGGTTTCTGTCTTGGCAGGATGCTCAGAGCTTCTTACCAACCATGCTCTTCTCAGCACTGACCCAGCCCAGTGCAAGACATTGTCCTCATAGTCAAAATAGACCTTCCTCCTTTTCCAGTTTCTGGACTTTGTTCTGCTCCACTGTGAAAATGGGAGAACTAGGTTACCTGCTCACACTCCATTCATGGTGAAGAGATACCAAAGGGCCTCTCGAGAGCAAAAGCACATCTGATCTGTAGCTTAAGGTTTATGGAGAGGAGCTACAAGCCATTTTTAATCCAGTATAAATTCAAGTATTTACTTAATTATGTGCTTGGGTTTTAGATTTAGTGTAAAGGTAAGATAGCACTGTAGCACTGTCCTCCTGTTATTCATCGATTTGCACAAGTAGGCACCAGTAATGTCTCCATTGTGAGACTTGTTATTGTTTCTGGCACATTGAATATGCCACGGGGAGCTTGCCAGGCTCTGCCATGAGGGTGGGACACTCTTGGTAGTTTGCTGAGCTCTCTGAGAGGGATGGAGGAATTGAACCCGAGTCGGCCACGTGCAAGGTAAATTCCCTATTAGCTGTGCTATTGCTCCAAAAAGACAAAAATTATGTGCTATTTTGGTATAATATGGTAGATAGTTTTTCGTGTCTGGGAACCCAAAACTCCATGTGAATCAGTGACAATTTTAAATTGCTTTACCTCCTTTTGGCTTCTGAAAGGATTCATAGGAATGCTTTACTTTGTGGGTGGGAAACCTCCATTTAGAGTTTACCCACTGAACTGGAACCCATACTGAAATCAACGGTCTCTGAAGGTGAATGGGTTATTTCTGGACTCCTAATTCTATCTCCCATCTTCAGATGTTTCCCCAATGGATTGTTCCTCCTTGTCTTGATTACTGCAGCTTTCTAGTTAAGTAATGAAACTGGGAGCAAGTCCCCCAACTATTTTATTCTTCATGATTGTTGGCTTTTGGTTCCCTTGCGTTTTCTTATGAATTTTAGTATCAGTTTTCCTACTTCTGCAAAAAACCCAAAAAGATAAGATAAATTGAAAAAAATTCCTGTGATAATAGGTTATTAGTTAATAAATCATAAAAGGGAAGCTTAATAAATCCTAAAAAATACAGATTGTAAAGGTAAAGGTAAAGGCCCTCCCGTTGATCGTCGATTTGCTCGAGCGGGCCCAGTAACGTCTCCATTGGAGACTTTGTTGTTACTGTGTCTGGCATATCGAATACTCTCGGTAGCTTGCCGGGCTCTCCGAGTGTAAAATTGTTTTTATATAGATTACCTGAGAGTTTGTCATTTTGTCAAAGCAGGTAGGTATGCAATAAAAAAACATTTCACACTAAAAAGAAAAAAAATGTTTCTCTCTGGATCTTAGAGTTGGAGTCAGTAACATTCTTGGTCAAGATGAGATCATGGAATGTTTCTTTCCATTCGGAGAAGCAGACTCATTTCACCTTTGTCATGACCACACGCTGCTTTCCATATGGCTGAGGATTACCCACGGAGACTGACAATTCTCTGAAGACAGTGGTTAATGAATTCTATTTATGGCAAGAATGGAAAAAAGATCAAGTTTGATAATATTAAGAAAGAAGTATTGGCATTTTTTTGCTGGGGGGGTTGGAAGTAGGGGAGATTGGCCTGTACGTGGCGGTGTTTGGGGTGCCATGGATAGAATCCAGGTCAACCACATGTAAGTATCATACCTGCTGTACTACCCCTCCAGCTCCAGTAACTTGTTGAAACTACAGTAACAAAGAAGATGAAATTGTAAGTACCTGGCTCCCCCATCGCTTTTATTCCCCCCAATTAATCATCACAAATTCCCGGATGTCTGGCTCAAAGTTACCACATCTTCACAGTGATAAAGTTCACACTCTTACGCTTCAGTTTGCTCTTGGTCCAAGCTTCTCTGCCTTGTGGTTCTCGATTGATGCTCTTAGACATTTTCACTTTTCCGATGGTGCACAAGTCAACAGGCGGGAAGGCGCCCTGCAAGCAGCTGGCCACCAAGGCGGCCCACAAGAGCACGCCAGCCACGGATGGCATGAAGAATCCACACCGCTACCGTCCCAACACCGTGGTGCTTCAAGAGATCCACCAGCTGCCATTCCAGCAGCTGGTGTGTGAGATCGCATAGGACTTCAAGACCGACCTGGCTCCCAGAGCTTGGCTGTCATGGCGCTGCAGGAGGCATGCCAGGCCTACCTGATGGGGCTCTTCCAGGACACCAACCTCTGCGCATTCCCCACCAAGCGCATCACCATTATGCCCAAGGACATCAAGCTGACGTGCTGCATCCGCGGAGAGAGAGCATAAAGTTTATGATGCTAAAATCTCAGGGCTGGGACAAATGGAGATGCTACTGGAGCTGGCTCTAGTAATTGATGATTAACGGGATGACAGTGACAGTGACAGACCTTTTCACTAGCCCAGTCTTTTGATAGAGACTCTGTCACGGGTCTCATGGAAAATCTCCTTACCTCATTTAGCATCAGCAATCCAGGATCATGTGTGGCTCCAAAAGTAGTGGCAATTTCCCATTTTAACAGGTGTTGTTGTTGTTGTTGTTGTTCGGTTGGTTGGTTTGATTTGGGGCCTTACCTAGCACTGCTCAGGACTTACTCCTGGCTCTGAGCTCAGGGATCACTCCTGGCGGGACTTGGAGTGCTATATAGGAGTGTCAGTGTTCAAACCCAGGTCAAACACATACAAAGCAGTCACCCTACTTGTTGCACTATCCTCTGGTCCCCATTTTAAAACTTTTTAAGTGTACAATTTAGTGGTGGTAAGCATATTCACAATATTGTGTAGCCATCATCCCCGTCCAACTTCACATCTTTTTTTACCAACTTACATATAAACTCTCTACCTGTTAGACTATCTCTCCTTCCTCAGGTAGGCCCTAGGAATATATCTTATTTCTGTCTCTGCGAATTTGCTTCTACATGTCTGGTGGTTCTCAGGGCCCAGGCTGCTGGGATAGGCATGTAGTTCTGGGTTTGAACTCAGAGCCTAAATTATGCGTGGCATACACTTGCCCTATGAACTATCTCACTGGCCTTCAAACGTTCTGTGTTTCCTTTCCCCAATACACAAACATTTTCACAATCATATACCAGCACTAGTCTGTGAACCAGAGGGTAAAATCCACTCACAAAACCTGTCTTTTCTTTTTTCAAATTTTAATTTAAATAGTATGGTTACAAAAATATTGATGTTTATGGTTTTGATGTGTATAATTACTGCACCTTTACCACCACCGAAGTGCCCAAGACCCTCCTGCTCTGTCCCTGTGTCACCTCTAGTTCCTCTCTTTCTCCTCCTCCTCCTCTCACCCCTCTCCCCACCCTCCCATTGCTTGGTAACCTTAGTTTGGCTGTACAAGGCTAAGGGTTTGATAATGTCTCCTGCCTTGTTTTGCTCTTCTGTCTACCACAGATGAATGAGATCATCTGGGATTAGTTTCTCCCTCTGGCTTATTTTTTTAACTCATGAGGCCCTCCAGTTTCATCTAAGTTGCAGCAAACCATGAGATTTCATCTATTTATCTGGCACTGGGCATTGTTTCTACAGACCCAACTTACCCTCTCAGATTTTATTTTCACCGTGTTTTTCTGTTACCTAGATGCATTAACTCCACACAACTGAGAGCAATTGGCTGTTGACCCAAGTGGAAGAGGCATTCTCTATAAAGATTAGGGAGAGGGAAACATTAGTTGATTACTATTTATTATTGTTGATTACTATTTATTATTTATTACTATTTAACAACTACTGCTGTTGCTCAGGGCCATCAGGTCCATACTTGGCAATGCTCAAGGGGCCAGGGATTGGACCCAGTGGCTCCCACATGGAAGGCAGGTGCTCTATCACCTGAACTACATCTCTTGCTTCATGGGCAAAAGTCTTGAACACCTGTACATTTTTTATTTTCCCCTAGTCAGTGCTCTCCTTGGAAAGAATCTTCATTCTCCTGCACTGTAAGGATATTTTTCCATATATTTCTCTAAACCTAAGCTCTATGATAGAAAATTTTTGTTTGTTTTTGTTTGTTTAGGGACCATACCTGGCAGTGCTCAGAGCTTACTCCAAGCACTGCACTCATAGATCACTCCTGGCTCTGCTTGGGGGAATATATAGGGTACCAGTGATCAAACTTGGTCAGCAGTATGCAAGGCAAGTGCCCTACTATTATTCTGGCCTGAGGGTAAACTTTGGGTCTCTTACTGCTTTGCTTAACAATCCTCATGATTAGGGGCTGAAAAAATAGCTCAAGTGATAGAACATATGTTTACCATGTGCAAAGCCCTGAGTTTCATCCATGCCACTGCATGCTCCTCCTTCCCACGTGTACACACCCTGCGCAGCTGATGTGGCCCTATGTTAAAAAAATTCTTGCCTTGGTATTCCAAAATCCCAGTGAGTTGGTCTCAATCTGTTTCTCTATTTATACTCCCCACTATTACCCCTCCTTCAGGCCCTCCAGGACCCTTAGCAATCAGACCCTATTTCCTGAACTGTGTTTGCATCTTCCTAGTCTTTTGGTTTCTCTCTTTCTTATCCTCTTTATCCTCCTCTCACACCTAATTTCTACCCATCTATTGCATTCCAAGTCAAATGTTACTATTTTTATTAAAATTAGCTGCTGTGGGAATTAAGTAAAGCAACATGTGTAAAGAGTTGAACACCTGTCTTATGGTCTAGCACCATGTAATAAGGCTAGATAAATAGCATAAGTCATTTAACCCTATATGAATTTTACTTGTAGAAATATTGTGTAACTAATCTATAAGAATTTTAGTCTTAGTTAATTTTTGTGTTGTTCTGCCTGCATCAGATTGAACTCTTTTGTTTTGTTTTGGAGCTACACCTGGTTATGTTCAGAGCTTACTGGCATGGTTGGGGGACCAAATGAGTGGTAGGAATCTAATCTGGGCAAGGCCCTCAACACAGGTTCATGACAGGCAAGTTCCCCTACTGCACTATCCCTCCAGGACTCTTTATCAGTTTTGACTTTTGACCACATAAAACTCAACTGGCTAAACAGAAAGTGAGATTTAGTGGGTCACATAATTAAAAAGTCAAAGTATTGAGATGGCTTCTCATTATTTCTAAATGCTGCATTGTCCTCCTTTTTATATTTTATATTGTATATTTTATATTTATATTGTCTTCCTTTTTATATTTTAATTTATAGGCTCTTGACTCAATTGATCATCAACAAATTTAGGCAAATCTCCTTGAGTTTCTCTGGTTCTGACAAGGCCATGCTCCCATTACTGAAACAATCCTTTACGAAGCACTTGAATGCTTGGAGGGGTAATTTTCGGGTCATGTGTAACCCGGAATATGTGAGCCAAACCACACCCACTGAGAGGGCAGGAAGGCAGGACGGACACACACTCACAAAAGCTGGAGACATCCAAAAGTGGAATGAACACCAAAGATGTACCTAGCGCCTTGCATGGACTAGGTGCCCAATAAATCTTTAGTGAATGAATTGAGCTAACATTCTTTTAAATCAAAGAACATTCGAACTACTATTTATCAAATGATAGTTGAGAAGGGGATGGAGCTAACTTTTGTAGAGCACCTTTATACTTTATACCTGGATTAGGTCAGAGATTTAGATAAAATTATTTAATTTAGTCCAAGAAGAACCTGTGGTACAGTTTTACAGTTGAAAACAGACCAAGAGCTTAAATGATCTTTCAGAGGTGGTGCAGAGTTATAGATCCTGGCCAAGTCGGTCTGACCCTGAATCATTTCCAGTAGTTCTTGGTCCCTGCGTTTTTGGTGTTCTTGTTGCTGTTTTGGTTTGGAGGAAAGAGCCGGTGGTGATCAGGACTTACTCCTGTCTCTGTGATCAGGACTCACTCTTGGCATGACTGAGGGGACAATACATAATGCCCAGGATTAATCCCGGATCAGCTGTATGTAAGGCAAGCACTTTAACCGATGTACTATCTCATATGGGACATAGCTTTGCTTAAGCTCTGAGCCTAATTTTCAGTCAGTGCAAGGCATGTGGGTCCTGAGGCTGAGATCTCCAAGCCTGCTCGGATTGGGGCTGAGTATCCTTCACCCAGATCCTCCATCTTCCAGTAGTCAGGGGTCACACCCACTAAAGGACCCCCAGGGCCGTGTAATCTCATCAACGGCCAAGAAGCAGAGACTATAAAACCCAACTCCCGGAAGAGAACAGTGCAGAGTCTCCTGCCCCCACTCCTGGCTGTCCTCACCAGGGCCCCTTGGAGCGGGGCAGGTTGAGTTTCCCTCCCCACCCCAAGCAGAGCTCCAGCAGCCGAAGACCTCCAGAACCAGCCACAACCATGCGGAGACCACTCTCCATACTCATGAAGGTACTGGCAGAGGAACAAAGGTATGCGGGTCCTGGGTCTGAGATCTCCAAGCCTGCTTGGATTGGGGCTGAGCATCCTTCACCCAGATCCTCCATCTTCCAGTAGGCAGGGATCACACCCACCAACTGACCCCCAGCGCTGTGTAATCCCATCAACGGCCAAGATGCAGAGACTATAAAACCCAGCTCCTGAAAGTGCGTGGCTGCATTTGTGGCTGCATGACATCTTATTATCTCATTCTTACTTTGAACAATCTGGCAGGCTACCGAATGTAACCTGCCCACATGGCAGAGTCTGGCAAATTCCCCGTGGCGTACCCAATATGCCAAATACCAGTAACAATGATGGGTCTCATTCTTCTAACCCTGAAAGAGCCTTGAAAATGGCACTTTTTAAAATCTCGGGGCTAAGACGAAGGAGAAGTTACTGGTACCTGCTCAAGGCAATCGATGAACAATAGGATGATCGTGATTGTGACCATCTCTTCATCCATGGCCCCTGCTCTCTACATGGTTACTTATTCTTCTTCTATGATCCTGGGGATGAAAATTCCATAATCTTTTTCTAAAGATTGTTTCACATGGCATAAACCTGAGGGTTAAGAAACCTCATGATTTTCCTATTGTTTTAAGTGGATTGTATTTCATCCCTTCTGTCTTTTAAAAAAAAGTGGCAAGGCACTAGGGCTAGAATGTAGCTCAGTGGAAAAATGCTTGCATTGCCTTTTAGGATCCTGAGCTTGATCCCCAGGTCAGAAAAAAAAAGTGGAAGGTTGGCTTTAAAAAAATACTTATGAATTTGATGATAGTAATTAAGGACTTTATTAACCCATTCTTCCTCATCTCTGTTAAAGAGTTCAATCCATTTAGCCTTGTTTTGGAGAGCCTATTTTCATATCTCATATGGGACATAGCTTGCTTAAGCTCTGAGCCTACTTTTCAGTCAGTGCAAGACTTCAGTCATCTTCTAGATGCAAAATTTCCTGAACTTTCAGAAAAAATGACCTCAGCTCTGCTACGTATCTGCTGACTCTCAATGGAGTCTCCAGGCTGCTGCCAACCCTCTCTGCTGCCCCAAACACTCATATACATCTCTGCCAACACCAACACTACCACCACCAGCAGCACACACGGCCACACAAACCCATATAGACAGTCCACTATGTGTTGGACTATGTATTGTTATACACAAAGACTCAAACAACATAATTTGTGTAGAGCAACATACACTTCAAACAACATGCACACACAAAACACACACACAAATGACATACATGCAATACTACACGCAAGCATACATAACTCCCCCAATAACTTATACACGGTAGCAACAGAACATACCCAACAACACCCACATGTACGGCCACATGACCTGTGTGGAGACCAATGCTTCACTGCTCAGTGGCAGCCTCTGAATTGCATTCTCTGAACTCTTGAAATCAGGGAGCTGCCTGGTCTTTCTCTTTCTCTTGACTACAGCAGACGCCACGTCATTCTTGTTTTTAATCCTGGCAATCTAATTGCTTTATTTCTTTGCTCCCACAGTAGACAAGATTGGAATGCAATTTTTTGTTTTCAAATTTCAAGAAACTGAGAGGGCTGGCTTCTTGATAGTTTTGCCACTGTATGCTCTGGACTGTGAGATAATTCCGTCTCTGGATTCATTGGCCTGTGACCTGCAGGACTCGTGTAGGCACTTCTAACTTTTTTTTTGGGGGGGGGGGGACTTATCAAAGAAAAGTTAAAAAGAAGAGGAAGGAAAAAGAAAAAAGTGAGTACAGGGCAAGGTATGCTTTTCTATAGTTGCCAATATTTATTTCTCTCCCTCCTCCCCCCCTTCCTTTTTCTTCTTTCTTTTTTTTTTTTTTTCCATATTTTTGGAGTGAGGTCATAAGTGACTTTTTCCATGGCTTACTCCAGACTCTGTGCTTAGGGATCACTTCTGACAGGGGCTCAGATGAAGAACCAGGGATCAACTCTAGGTCAGCTACATGCAAGGCAAGTGCCTTATCCACTGTACTATCTCTCTGCCTCAATTGCCAAGTATCAATTAGACAAGTTCAAATAAAGGAATAGATGAATGGCAGTAATACTTAGACAAAGATGAATTCTTTATAAAGAAAACTTTATATTCCTTCATAAAGCAATAAAGGATCTACCTTTTTAATATTTCACATTGTAAGAGAAGCATGTAGAATAAAGACATTCTTAGTGGTAAAAAAGTAGAGCATCAAATATGAATAGCAAAAACTGCCAAAATTCAAAAATTAGAAACTGACAGAAAGATTTATTAGGAGACCTAAACACCAGATTTTAACAATAAGTGTGTGGGGAGGAGGCAATAAAGTTTGCAATATTGTAATATTAAAGTTTATTTATGAAAAAATATTGTAATTTGCTCCTTAATGACAAAATACAAACCTTTTTGGAAGCACTTTATGAAAACATGAGCAAAGCAAATAGTATATAAGGTCACAAAGAAAACTCAGTTGCCACAATTCATGCAATAAACATTAGTTCACATGGAAATCAGGAAAAAAATCAATAAATATGAGAAGTATTTCTAAGTATTGCTTGGGAGCACCCTCCCCCCCATCTAAATTCTTAACTACTTAATTAAAAGTTCTTTATAATTATAGAATAAAAATAAGATCAAATCTGTAATTTTCAAGTTTTTTACAAGATAATAAAAATCAGAATATTATACACGTAAGCATTCACAGATTTGGGCAGATCTATAGAAAGCAGGTATGTTTCACACTTCAAATATTCTCATTATTAAACCAGAAACAATAAAAATAAATATACCAAGCAGATGGCTGAAAAAATTGGGACTAGAACAAAACAAAACAAAGCAAATTCGAACAAGTAGAATTAGCTAAGAACAATAAATATAGGGACAGAGAGATAGACCAAAGGGATAAGCACGTGCTTTGCATACAGATGCCTGAGTTTAAACCTGGACACTGCATGTTCCCATGTTCCATCAGGAACTCAGCATCAAATCAGCAGTAGCCCCAGAGCACCTCCAGGTATGACCCAATACTCTCCCTGCCCCCCGCAAGGTAAATAGAGCACTATGTGAATTAGAAAAATGAGTATGAATGATAAACTGAGTGTTTAAAAGATTTTATGGAATTTGGAATAGAATGCTTTTTATGGAATGAAAATACTTTTCACTACTTGAATACAAGAAAGGACTAGATACAAACAACAATGTAAAAAGTGAGAAAAGTGGCATGAATATATTACAGGAACCTATATGAAAATGATATGTTCTTTGTTAATGCAATTAAAATTATTGATGAAATGATGGTGGTTTTCCTGGGAAAATCACTAAAATTGACAATATAAGTTTTATATATGTGAAAAGATTGATAACGCTGATAAAGATTTGACAAAGTCATCAAAAATCTTTAGGTTCAAATGGCTTTCCAAAGAATTAACTTGCAGTTTCAAAAGTACATGATTTTTATATTTTATAAAACACTTAGAAGAACAAGTAATGTTTAAATCCTACTAAATTTTGTTTAGCTAATCACTAGTTAATAGGCTTTTAAAAAACTGGAGAATTCAGCAACTCCAGTCCTGGAACCTACCAAGAGAAATGAAAACATACATCCATATAAAAACTTGAATGCTAGTGCTCATGACGAGTATTATTCTTAATAGCCCTAAACTGGAAACAGTCCAAATGTCTATCAATTGTTGAATGTGATACATCTACACTAAAGAATTAATCAATAAAAATTAATGAAATCTTAAATAAAAGATGAATTCAAAATATGCTTATACAGCATGCTAAAGCCTGGATAAATCTAGAAGAAACACTATGCTAAGTGGAAAAAAATCCACCATCAATTCTACATGTAATTTCATTTATGTAAAATTTCCAGAAAAGAGAAATTCATAGCAATGAAAATTCATAGAAAAAAAATCAGTAGTTGTCTGGGGGTAAGGGTGAGAGTAGGAAGTGAATACCAATGGGCTTGAGGGAGCATTTTAGCATGACAGGGATTTTTAAAAATGAGATGCCCTAAAATTGCTTTAAAATGGTGATTGTGGGCTGACGTGACAGCTCAAAATGTTGGAGTGCATTCTTCACATGCAGGAGTCCTGACTGGCTGGACCCTGAACATCTGGAAGTGCCCCTCCACTGATCTGGAGTAGCTCCTGAGTGCCTCCAGGTCTGGCCCAACCTCCCAAATGGTGATAGTCAGATTTCCTATAAGGCTATAAAAAAAATTTTGAGTTGGACACTGAGAGCGAGATTTTATGGTACGTAAATTATACCTCAATAAAAATGTTAAAATAGTTTTATCCAAACAAATTAATTTTAATAAGTGCCATTAACAGATAAAAAAAATCTCAGCTGGGGGCTGGAGTGATAGCACAGTGGGTAGGGCATTTGCCTTGCACACGGCTGACCCAGGTTCGATTCCCACCATCCCATACGGTCCCCCAAACACTGCCAGGAGTAGTTCCTGAGTGCAGAGCCAGGAGTAAACCCTGAGCATCACTGGGTGTGAGGCAAAAAGAAAAAAAATCTCAGCTGGTAATATTTCACCCCAAAATTGGCGGGCAAAGACTCAATGTGAAGGATACCACCATCCATATATCTTAAGTAGACTATAAATGGGTACAATGGTTTGTATAAGAAATTATAAACAAATACTAAGAATTTTCAGAATGCAAATGAACTTTTATTCATGAGTTCCACTTGAATTTATCCCTACAAAAATAAAGATCTTGGCAAAGATTGTAAAGGGTTGTGCATTATGGTATTCTTGATGATAACAACTTAGATAGAAAGATAGACACATAAATCATATTACACATATTGCACTGTAGCACTGTCCTCCCGTTGTTCATCGATTTGCTCGAGCGGGCACCAGTAATGTCTCACAACAAATTGAGACTTGTTGTTACTGTTTTTGGCATACTGAATATTACACTATACAATCAAATTAAACTTGCTAAAAATAATATTTTCAGAGAACTGGAGAGATAGTATAGTGGGCAGGATTCTGGCCTTGCCAGTGGCCAGTCTGGGTTTGATCCCTGGAACACTAATGGTTCCCTGAGTCCTGCCAGAAGTGACCCCTGATGAGCGCAGAGCCAGGAGTAAGCCCTGAGCACTGTTGGGTATGGCCAAAAAAATGAACATATAAAACAAATATACTGAATAACTATAAATGCTAATAAGAGATGAATGAAAAGGAATTATATCTTCCTCTATTTTCACCAAATGTAGTTCTCAAACAGAAGTAGCAAATCTATAAAACAATTCTCACTAGCTCCTTCCACCAGGAAAGGCAGTTCCATCACTCATAATGCGCCCAATCCTATTCTGGGTCTTCTTCCTTTTTCAATAGCCCTTAGAGAACTGAGTCAATGTGTTTGTCTGTTTGAGGGGTATTTCATGTTACAGTGAATTTGTTTAGGACAAGGATGTCCCTACATTTGAATTACAGAACCTTTGACAACTCAGCCCCACAATGGTTCGAAGTCTGCTCTCATCTCAGTGAAGCTGTCCTGCTATTATCATTCAAGGACCTATGCTCCAAAGCATTGCCATGTATAAGACAAACTCCTCAAACTGTGAGCCATGCACGGTGCCCCCAAGGTCCCTAAGTGTCTAGAAGTACAGGGCAGTGACACAAGAAAGTTTTCCTTCTTCATTTCTTTTCACTATGTTTGTTTTTTTTTTTTTTGTGTGTGTGTGTGTGTGAGGGGGGGGGGGGAGTGGTGGAACACATTTGATGACACTCAAGATCTACTCCAGAGTCTGTTTCCCAGGGTGGACAAGGAACCGTGCAGTGCTGGAGATCAAGTCAAAGTCTTCTCCATATGAAATATGCAGACACTTCGTTGAGCTCTCTCTTGTACCTGGAATCCTTTCCACTTTGAAATTCCGGTCTTTTGTACAGGTAACTTAAGTGCACTAGTTAAGGTGGGGATGCAGCTAAGAATCAAAGCGGGGAAAGAGTGTGTAACCACAAAGAAGGGTTTGAGGAGACAGCAAGTAGCTGAGAGGGGTCCAGTGAGAAGCAGCCGAAAGCTAATGAGTGGTATGTGCCAAACTTTCTTCTCTGAAGTCACATTATTAGCCACTGCACAGACATTTTCCAACCTAACTTTTTAAAATAATTAAACAAATGAAAAAGAATCCAGATTCTAGTATAAACGCTTCTAAGGCTTTGGTCTTTATTACTAATAAACTTTCACCAGCCTCCACCACCCGCCTTGACAAAGTGTGGGAGACGGCGGCTGGTAACGAGATTTTGCCGCCCGGATGAGCGTGCTCATTAGGGAAGCAGCTTGGTTTGAAGACCCACCCCAGCCAATCTGATTGCAGATTTTATTGAAATAATTTTATAAACAAGTCTTCAGACAAGGTTTAGTCCTGATGAATCCCCCGAGCTCATTACCACCCTCAGGAAGAAATTTGAAGAGATAAAAATAAAAGTCTAGGATTAAAACAACACTTTCACCTTAGGCAAAACAGTCTTCCTGAGCTTTAGATTTTTCCATCTGTAAAACAAGGATAATGATATTTCCCTCCCTGGCTCATCAGAAGAGCTAATGCTGAGTTCTGGAGAGTGTTCCTGGCAGTTGGGAAAGAAGGTAACACATAAACCTGATTATTTTTAATAGCACAAAGAACCTAACGGTGATAAATAGATGTCTGAGCTGTCCTAAGATAGGGTGAAAGCAATGTAAAGAGAGGCACGCATATGGTGTGATAAATCAGCCGAGTGTCTGGGCCATTCACCTGACTTGCATTAGACAGCTGCTCTCTCTCCAATATTTTCTTTGATATGAAGGGAGTTTTCGTTCAATGATGTATCACCATAAAACCATCATATGTATTTGTTGTGGTTGCTACTACAGAATCAGAGAGCCCTTAGCAAGACATTTGCAGTGAAAAACACTCGGGTGGCCAGCCTATATTCCCAGGTGGTAGCAACAAATTCAAAGCAGCTACCATCCCTCTGCCCACTCCCAGCAACTGGTTATCTATGTCAAAAGGCAAAAGACTTTGAAATCCCAATGGTTCATGACCCACCACACACACACACACACACACACACACACACACAGAGAGAGAGAGAGAGAGAGAGAGAGAGAGAGAGAGAGAGAGAGAGAGAGAGAGGTCTGAATTTTAAGATAATCCCTCTAGATCCAAACTCAAGAATCTGCACAGAAGCGTCATGTTTAAAAAGTGTGAAAGAGCTGGATAGGGCTCAAGAATGATCGACGTATTCCTTGCAGACACAAGTGACAGCATTTTCTGCTGCTACCCGGCGTCTTATTTTTGCATCAAACATAAATAGTAAGTGAAGAAATGTGATTAAGGAGCAGAGTTGCAGGTTCCCGAGAATTAGATGAAAGAGATCCTTAGCACGGAGGCACAAAGACTTGGGGGAAAAAAGGCAGAAACGAAAGGAGGGCTAGAGAGCAAACTTCAGGCAGAAAATCCTGGGTGTCAGAGGGACTGATTTTTGAGTTTCACAGAAGCGCCCGGAGCATAGATTACTCTGGGTTCAGCTGCTCCATGTCGTAGCAGATATTTCTTATAAATAATTAAAAAGTCACTGACTCTTTAGTGGACCAGGTTCAAAGGGATAGAAAGGGAGAGTGGGTCACCAGCTTTCAGACTGGGAGACTTAATGAGAAGGTGGCTCCACAGAGGGGGCGAGAGCTGCTGCTCTCAAGGGGTCTGCAGGAGGCTGGATGGAGGAAGATTTTCCATCTCCAAGGTTCCTTGTCCATCCTCCCTCCCCCCAACCCCAACCGCCTTTCTCAGGCTTAGGCTTTTTTGAGTACCCATTTTCTTCTCCCTCTTCCATCCATGGTAGAAATTGCACCTTTTAAGGGGCTCCAAGTTGCCTTCTAGAAAACGAAGTGCCTTGCTTGGCCTACACTGCAGCCTCTTTGGACACAAGCAGACTGGGGAGTTTGAGATAACAGCATCACTGAGCACAAACGGCCTCCATAGTGGAGCCAGAGGAACCTATGAGATCATTTGGAAAAGCTTGTGAATTCACTGCCATTTGCCTACTTGGCTTTGGATGAAAAGCAAATCTTAAAGCTGCTCAAAATGTGTCTGATTCATCTGTAACTGAGAATGAGACCAATCAGGGATAAGAAGTGAGTAAAATCCTTGTGATCACAGAGCCAAGAGAGCCTATTTTAAAGCACTTAATGTATTTTTTTCTTAAAGATATATACACCAACTGTAATTAAGCTCTCCCTTTCCTTATGATCTTGGCAAGATGTTAAAAAAGAGATAGAGGGAGGGAGTCTACTTGCCAAGTGGATTTTTCTAAGCGTTCTCAGCCCTAATTAAAAGTCCTTTGTGCAAGGCCAACCAGCAATCAGATTCCTAATTAGAGTTGAGCAAACTGCTCCGTGAACTGTGGGTTTCTCTGAACCCAGGAATCTGAGGATAAAGTCTTTCCATCTCAATGGGGCCATTTTGAAACACACAGACACCAAGACTTAAAGGCATGGGCTTATAAAGGGGTGCCACAATGTTATTCCTGTTGTGTGAATTCCTTTTCTGTCTCGAAATAGCTCTGTGGTATCTTACAAGCTGTGTTGGTTACCTCTGCTTTGTTTGGTGGGTATAGTATAACCAGGAATTCTAGCTTTCAAAAAACTGTCTTCAAGATCTGGGACGATGTGACTTGAGATTTAAGTATATGGAACAACGGTGTTTTGTGGTTTATGTCCATATGAAGATGTTCCTCCTCAATGGACTGGATTTCTACTGGAGTCTTGAGAATCATCATAAATAATATGCACGTGGCACTTCCAGTGCCGCTCTAGGAACTTGATAAGTACCCTCTTAACCACTATGAAGATAGGTCCAATAATTTCCCCCATTTCATAGGGAGGAAACGGAGGGACAGATAAGATAACAGGCCGTGACGTAGCTGGGTCAGTCAGGTCAATTGTCAATCAAGTTTTAGGTCTATACCAATTCCCACCACCTCGGACAATAGCATGACCTCCTAACTTGTATCAAACCATGGGTCAGAGCACCCCCACAGTGACACAGCTGGGTGCACTGCTCAATTTCCTATGCACTAGAGTTTCTTCCTGATTACTAGGCGGGTTTTTCCAAGACCCACATTTCAAATTGAGACTTTCTGAAATGTAGGCCTTGAATAAAGGGATTATACTGGGATGGAGAAATAAAGAACATAGCTATTCTTCATTCCCAGAACTGTGGCGAAAGCAACAACAATGGCATTCTTGTCTCAGCCAGTTAAAGACAAAACACCCAAAGCCGCAGCTTGGGAGAGTGGTGGGGCGGGGGGCGGGGGGGTGCAGGAGGGGGGTGCCACAAAAGTAACACACACCCTTGGCTTAGCTCATCTCTTAGTTCTCTTCACTTCTTGAGTTCTTCAGAAATGTAAATATCCTGAAATAGGGAGAAAGTTCTCACAATGACATAATTTCCTTTTCTTATGATTTGCCTTGGGCCAGATTCATGAGTACGGAAGATAAAGGCTCTTGGTAGTTTTCTATAAAGAAACTTTATTTTTCATTATCTGAAATGGACATATACTTTTAGGTATACATTTTGTTTTCAATTTAAAATACAAAGTTTAAATATGAGAGTGTGAGGTGAGATCTAAACATATTTCAATACAGAGCAGAGTAACCCACATTAGAAAATAAATGCTTTCATGTGTTCCAGGCAGTTAGCCATTTACAAAGCATCATTCGGGGGAGAGTCCACCATGGTAAGGAGATGACAGTTTTGGGCCAGTGGAAGAGGAAGCCAAAGTCACCGAAAGACAAAGATCAACAGAGGGTGGATAAAAAAAAAATTAAGCCTGAGAATCAAGTGAAGAGAGATAAGTCCCAGTGAAAGGCTCCCCACCCCTAACCCAAGAGTTTACAGGAGAAAATAAATTGGTTATGAGAAAGAAAACAAAATAAAGGCATGTAGCTCTTGAGTCATGTTTCTATCCTTTGCTGGGAAGACCATCTACTCTGGTGAAGTTGATCTGGCATTAGAATGCCTGTGGTTGTTTCTCCTGCAGATGCTTGGACATGGTCAACACAGAGGCCCCCACATTCAATCTGAAGGGAGCAGCAAGGGGGAAATTGCATAAATATGCTTGTTTTGCACTTTTTACCTTGAGTCAAGTTACATATTTGTACACGTCTATCATTGGTTTAGAACGTGTAACTTGGAACACAAGAGCTAAGCTTCATTCATATTCACATCTTTCGTGCTCAGCATAAAGTTGGCTCTCAGTTTTATTTGCAGATGAATGGGAATTCACAGTATCAACCACTATGGTACCCTATGCAATGTCTTTTAGGCAAAAAGCACTTAATACATATTCCTTGGATGAAGTTTCCACATCATGGCAAGTAACATGAATTTGACTCTGACTTTTAAGCTCTGAAATAACAAAGCAGACATGGTAGAAAAAAATACAAGATCTATATCACAGATTCTGTAAAGAACTTCCAGAGGGAAAAATTTAGAGGAAAAAAATAAAATGTTTGAGAATGATTAACAAATTTACTTCTGAAATGTTAAGGAACAAAACAATGCCAACATTTTAGGATGCCGCCATCTGTATCTATCTTCCCAAATTTAAGTTTTTCTCCTTGCTAAAAACCACAGAGACGGCTCAGGGTTTTCATATTCCCTGAGAGCTTGTCTGGGAAATTGACTCAGATGTCACAACCATACCTAGAAACAGGTAAACAGTTTCCATTCATGTGAGTGTTGATATGTATAATTTATATGACCCTCAGGCAATACATAAAGGAATTAATACATATAAATAAGTATATAAACACATATATTCAGATGATCTAAGCTACAGAAAAATGTAGTTACCTGATTAAGAGATACCATTCAAACCAGAGACTGATGAGATTTTAAGATTAGTTTGTAAGGGTGTTTATTCTTTTTTTCCTGTTAAAACACTCTTCAAAGGCTATGATCAGACAGTAATCCAACCGGGAAGACACCTTATTACTTTTCTCTTTTAACCCAACTTGTCTTAAGTACCAATTATTTATGAGACATTTTTCTTGATTTTTACATTCTTTTTTTTAACTGACAACTGGAGTTGACTCTTTCTCATTAATACATAAAAAGATTTTGCATTGTGTATGTTTTTAAGACAATGTTCCATAATTGCCAACTATCTTTTGAAGTAGCACTGGTGAGAAACACAGAGGTATGGAACAGGTCAGTTTCATTTCCTGGATATTATCACACACCTGAATGAGTGTAACTATTCGTCAGCCAAATCCTGCACTTAGAACAGCAGAAATGAAAGGAGAGGGACTTGTGTGCAAGGGTCCAATGTTCGTCAAGAACTGGGTATGTTAATTTTGCAAAAGAAAGTATGTCTTTCTGAAATGCCCTTGGAGTATATGCAGTTGAGACCACTGATGGAGAAAAGATCCTGACAGATAGGATTGTAATAGGTAAACTCTGGCCTTTGTTCATCAGCTTACAATCATGTTTGAGGGCTGGGATCAAACATGAATGGTTTAACTAATGCTAGTCCATGCTGTTGAGGGCTCATTCTGTTTGAGCACTGACCAGTGCTAAATGCTTGGCATGAGTAGTTGCCTCTACCTTTCAACAATATTTTTATGAGCAAGGTTCTAGTGGTATTTTCATTTTATTGGTAAGTAAAGTGAGCCATAAAAATGTTAAGCTTGGGTTTGGAGAGACAGTACAAGGGTTAAGGTGTATGCTTGCCTCTGGAAGATTCAGGTTCTATTCCTGGCCCCACATGTTTGTTCCCTGAGCTTCTGAGTGTAGCCCTATAGGGTCCTAACACCACTTGCAGTGTATCTCCGGGCCCCTGAGCACCACTTGGTGCCTGGTGTTCAGGGAGGCTTAAACTTATACTTGCCAAAGTACAACAGCAAATAAATGTCTATTTACTTGGTCATATAGCCTCAGAAGAAGAGATTTGAAAAACCTGTTTAACAGTTTATGGTTTATTGATCTTTTCCATTAGCATTCATTTTGTTCTCACCTCACTCTGTAAGCATTGTCTTTATTTTGCAGATGAGACCATGGAAACTCAGAAAAGTTTTGTGACTCATTTTGATGGTAAATTAGCTTGAGCATTCTCTGTGGCAGATGGCAGAGCCTCCTGTCCAGGGAAAGTTACTTTAGTAGGATTGAGAAGAAGGAACCCTGAGCCAAGAATCCCTGTCTCCCCTACTTTCCCTCTAACTTGAGGGTTGCAGTATCCTCCATAGCCACATGTCTAGTTCTCTGGTTGTTCGGTGGGTTAACTGAGTTTTGTGAGTCTTAGGGTGCTGCTGTACAAATGTCAGTTACAAATAATACAGAAAAATAACTACTCTTGGACCAAAGAGACATTACAAGGGTCAAGACCTTGCCTTGCATTTGGCAACACCAGGTTCAATCCCAGGTACTGCAGATAATCCTTGAGCACTGCCAGGAGTGATCTCAGATTCAGAGGTAAGCTCAGATCACCACCAGGTGTGCCTCCCCAGGTACACCTCCCACCCCACTCTAAAAATCTAATCTTGAGCTTGCCCTAAAAGCTTTCCATTTAGGGCAAAAACTTCGTTTGTGTCTCTTCCCAGCCCTATGTCTTAGGCAATAGGACAGGAAAATTAAAATAAATTTAAAGAACTTTCAAAGTATCGATTTCTTCTCCCATAGTGTTGGTACTCAGTCACAGAAGAATAAAAATTAGGGAAAGTGTAGAAAACAGAAGAATGAGAAATGTTCCAATTTAGCAGACTCAAAGAAAAAATTAGATCCCGATTGAAGAACAAAAAGTTCTTGTGGTTATAATACATGGATTGAGAAAGTATCTGTAAGTCATACTGTAAAAGCATACAAAAATAAGTCATTTGCTTTATAAGCTTATAAAGTTTAAAAAAATAAACTTATTTGCTTTAATTTTTATTGATAGAAATAAATGTATGGTGGAGAGTTATTTTATTCTATTCTTCCTGGAGACAATCAAAAGGTCTGGTGTTGTGCATTGGTCTCTTAGTGCCTGGTCACAGGGAATGGGCTTTGTGACAATGCCTGCCTTTTGGCAGCATCATTTTCCTTCTTTCCTTTTGTTTTTCTCCTGGCATCTTTAGCAAAAGACTTCCAGCTTGGAAAAGTAATTTCTGATGGGTTCCATTTACTGCCTTTTGTTTTGTGTTACAACAATGAGGCCACATCCAGCTTCACTCAAGGTACGAGAAACCTTAATAGAACTGAGCATCTTTGTTTCTCAGAGCCGGTCTGTTCATAAACAGCTGAGTAAGCAAGATTTGTCCTCTCTAAGAATTCACAGTGAACCTGAACCCGGCAGTTCAGAAAGTATGAAAGAAGCTCCAGGAGAATGCAGCTGAGCATAATACACAAGGAAAGATTCTGTGTGCTCGAAGCAGCAGGCATGTACTGGTCAAGGAATTAGATTACTCAAGGTGGTGACTCATTCAGCAACTATGTAGTGTTTGCGGTTGAAGAGAAACCTTTGCCAGAGAATGACTAAAATCTATTGGCAGTGTCTTTAAAGGAATCATGACTGGGCCTAAACCAGTGAATACGCAAGTGTGCCTTTTTTCTTCATCTTTCACTGATTCAAGTCTGAGAGTAAGAAAACACCATCTTCATTGACGTCTACTGTTACAGCATGGACTCTGGGGCATTCCCAACTACTGCTCTCAATGGGACTGAGCCCAGACACTTACCTCTGTGTTTGGGCATGGTCTTGTAATGGAGTGCGTGCGTGCGTGCGTGCGTGCGTGCGTGTGTGTGTGTGTGTGTGTGTGTGTGTAGTTTGTGGAATGAGCAAGTCAAACTTATGAAATGGTTAAAGGCATTTTGGTCTTGATAACGTAAAGGAAAACCTATGGCAGAGTATTTCCAAATTTGGTTACTGGTATCATCTCCTAGGGTTGTTTTATCAAATACAATAAATGGAGTGACTTAAATAGCCATTTATTTTCTCATGGTTTTGTAGAGTTCAAATCCAAGATCAAAGTGTGTGCACTCTTGGTTCTTAGGAATGGAAGGAAGAAACTGGTCTGTTCCTCTCTCTCTTTTGGGGACTTCCTGGAAATCTAAGGGATTCTTTGAGTGGCAGAAACTTCACTTGGATCTCTGCCTTCATCTTCATGTGGTGTTCTCTCTGTGTGGAGTTCTGTCTCCAAATTTTCACTGTTTATAAGGATACCAGTCAAATTGCATGAGGTGTCTGCCCTGCTCCAGTATGATCTCATCTCTGCCATTTCCTCTACAACGATCCTATCTCCAAAGAAGGGCATATTCTGAAAAACAAGGGTCAGTACTTCAATGTACAAATTTTGTAGACAGAAACAAAATTCAACCCATACCAGATGCCTGTATATGAAGTAGAGATAATTTATTTCAAAAGTACTGGATTGTTTTCATTTCTGTGGTAGACATTGTCAGTCTCTTTATTAAGTTTAGAGTTTTCAAAGAGTTTGAATAGATTTCACACATATAAGGAGTAACTAAAAATAAGACAGATTCTATAAACAAAATCTTTTTTTCTTAACCATTTGGGCATAATACAGCATATATACATTTGCAGTTATGAATGCAAACACCATGCAACTCTTTCCAAACAATATTATAAAGCATTACATTTTAATTTAATAGAATTATCACAATAGGAGGCAAATATAGTACCCACAACTTCATGACTTGGTTTAGTTTTTGAGATCATTAAAGAAGCTTTGATAACTTTTTTTTACAACTATCATTGTAGGGACAGAGTAAGTGTGTGTGAACATGTGTATGTGTACCCACATGCTAGTCCTGACCTGTGCCAAAACCTGAAAATTCTGTTGTGTCAACTTGGGTGAAAATAAGCAATCAAGGGTGAGAGGGATACTTGGGTCATGTACTGTTAAACCGGGCTGAGGTCACAGCAAAGGAGTCATAGGAAGACAGGTTGCGATGCAATGAAGAAAAGGTCTTTATTGGCTAGCTTGAGCTAGGGCCCTTGTCTGGCAGACCGACACAGCAGTAGCAATTTTGGATCAAATAGCCCTGAGTCTCAAAAGTGAGGGGTTTTCCAGCATGGTACTGGAACAAAGGCAGAACTGCAGACCAATGGAACAGGGTTGAATACACTGACATCTCTCCTCAATCATATGCTCATCTAATCTTTGATAAAGGTGCAAGTAATGTGAAGTGGAGTAAGGAAAGCCTCTTTAATAAATTGTGTTGGCATCACTGGACGGCTACCTGCAAAAAAATAGGCTCAGAACTCTGCCTAACACCATGTACAAAAGTGAGATCAAAATGGATTAAAGACCTCAACATCAGACCAGAAACCATAAGGTACATTGAAAATAAAGTTGGCAAAACCCTCCATGACATTGAAGCTAATGGTATCTTCAAAGATGCCACGCCACTGGCCGAGCAAGTGAAAACAGAGATAGATAAATGGGACTATCTTAAACTAAGAAGCTTCTGCACCTCCAAAGAAACAGTGACCAAAATACAAAGACAGTCTACAGAATGGGAAAGGATATTCACCGAATACACATCTGACAAGGGGTTGATATCCAGGATATACAGAATACTGGTTAAACTCCACAAGAAGAAAACATCCAACCCCATCCAAAAATGGGGCAATGAAATGAACAGAAACTTTCTCAAAGAAGAAATCCGAATGGCAAAAAAGCACATGAGAAAATGCTCTACATCATTAATCATCAGGGAGATGCAGATCAAAACCACAATGAGATACCATCTCACACCTCAGAGACTGGCCCACATCCAAAAGAACAAAAGCAACCGATGCTGGCGTGGATGTGGCGAGAAAGGGACACTCCTTCACTGTTGGTGGGAATGTCCACTGGTTCAGCCCTTCTGGAAAACAGTATGGACGATTCTCAAAAAATTAGAAATTGAGCTCCCATTTGACCCAGCAATACCACTCCTGGGAATATATCCCAGAGAGGCAAAAATGTATAGTCGAAGTGACATCTGCACTTGTTTGTTCATTGCAGCGCTCTTTACAATAGCCAGAAACTGGAAGAAACCTGAATGCCCAAGAACAGATGACTGGTTAAAGAAACTTTTGGTACATCTACACAATGGAGTACTATGTAGCTGTTAGAAAAGATGAAGTCATGAAATTTACATACAAGTGGTACAATATGGAAAGTATCATGCTAAGCGAAATGAGTCAGAAAGAGAGGGATAGACATAGAAAGATTGCATTCATCTGGGGGATATAAAGTAACAAAGTATGAGATTAATACCCAAGAATAGCTGAGATCAGCACCAGGAGGATTACTCCATAACTTAGAGGCCAGCCGGGTATCCTAGAGGAAAGGGCAGTTCAGATAGAGAAGGGAGCACCAAATAAAGTATGTTTGGAGGATCCTCCCAGGAGGGGAGATGCATGTCGAAAGTAGACTATGGACTGAACATGTTTGCCACTCAATATCTCTTTTGCAGACCACAACACCCAAAAGGAGAGAGAGAACACAGGGGATTGCCCTGCCACAGAGACAGGGGGGGTGGGGGGATGGGGGTGGGAGGGATATTATCCATGGTGGTGGAAAATGGGCACTGGTGGAGGGATGGGTATCTGATCATTGTATAATTGAAACCAAAGCACAAAAAATTGTAAATCTACAACTTTAAAAAAATAAAATAAAATAAAGGGGGAAAAAAAAAGTGAGGGGTTTTTATAGCATAACATTATGTAACAAAGACTTTCTGAGGACCACCCTTTTGGACGTAGTCTGAGAGGCTTTTCAACTACTTGTACTTAGCTGATTGGTTATAGGTTGAAGCTATATAAGGCTTGCATAAGAATTACATAACGCTTACATATGGTGGGTCTCTTTACCTGCAGCTGATTGGTAACCGTTACCTGACCCCACCATGGCTATCTCCCTTCGGGAAAATCATGACTCAATTTTAGGTATCTGTGCTCAGTTCCAGGAATTTGCACTCAATTCCAGGAATTCTAAAACTGAAACCTAGGAGGCCTTGTTTCTTCTGGCTTTTTTATGAGCCTGTCATGGCACTGCCTTTGCTTCTCTATCTCTCAATACAAGGAATACTTGTCAAAGAGAAGATTAACTGAACTCTATACTCCCAAATATAAGCAATTTGGGATGAAATCGGGATACTAGAGAGGTGTTAAACTTTCGACCTCTGAGAATAAAAGAAGAACATACTGGCCTTGAAAGTACCTAATCGGACCATTAAATCCTTACTCCATTAATAGAGCCATTTATATCTATCTGTGAGATCTGCACATCCTTAGGTAAAGTTACAGCCTGTCTCCTAGGTGAATGGGAGGGTTGGTAAGGATAGTGGCGTTCTCACAACATCCAGAGGGTAAAATCACCAGGGAGGTGGATTCAAGTACAAAAGGTGAAACTCTGACCATTCTTCTTGGGAACTTTTCCGAGACCTGGACTCTACCATAACCGTCTACCATAACTGAAGACTGCTGCTATTTCATGTTTCCTCACATGGCAATAAGTAATGAGAAAATCCATCCATTAGGGTCATGGCTACCCTCTTACTGTCTGTCTATTATAATCATTTGTCACTTGTGGGGAAGACTGGAAAGAACAGAGGACAGTGGTGGCTGGATTTTTTACATTGGTGATACTGAAAATGAGTGACTTATACACCATAGATATAAACACTAACACTATTGCAAAATAGGCACATAAAAATAAATACCTAGGGACTGGAGCAATAGCACAGCAGGTAAGACATTTGCCTTGCACATGGCCGACCCGGGTTCAATTCCCAGCATCCCATATGGTCCCCTGAGCACTGCCAGGAGTAATTCCTGAGTGCATGAGCCAGGAGTAACCCCTGTGTGTCACCGGGTGTGACCCAAAAAAGCAAATAAATAAATAAATAAATAAATGCCTAACCTTTCAACTCTAATGTCCTAAAGAATAATTTCTCACTTTCACAAACTTGATGAATCTTTGTCAATAAATTATAATTTGCATATGAATGTAAAAATGTATTTTTTACTTATTATAGCATTGAGAAATGCCAGTTCATATAAGCATAGCTTGCTAGACCTTTTTTCCTAAGAGGGCTAGAGACTTAGAACCATAAAATGTTGTAGCAGAAAGTGACCTTGGAAATAATCTTGTTCAGCTCTCCATTTTACAGGTAAGAAAATTAAGCTCCAGAGAGTCTAGTTACTTGTCAAGGGTGACTAGACTCTCTAGAGCCAAGGGTCAAAGATCAACAACCCGAACATGTCAGAAATAGGAAAAATGGAGCTGAGGCCGCTTCCTGTCTCTCCTTTCTCTACTGGAACCACCATATAGGAGAGTTCCAAAACTGGTCGATAAACTAAGGAAGAACTATCCTACAACGGGCCTTTCAAATCAAGTCCTGTCCCATGAATTAGCTGTTTGTTGTTTTCCTCTGTGGGCTATAGTCTGTGTAGATGTAGTCAGAGCAGATGCTGATAACATCTTTTTAATTCGTGGGTAATTCTAAATTTTCAAAGAATTCAAAGGGCTGACTAAAGGACATTGAAAAGCAAATGTGGGTTACTTATAAGGAAAAAAATTTTAATTCCTTATACCTCCCTCCCACTTCCTTTTCTCCTCAAACAAGGATTTTATCTGATAGTTTTAGGATATGAAAACTTCCTAGTGTCAATCTCCACAACACTTCTCACACCATTAAGAATTAGTTTACCATCGAAAAAATATGACACTTATTTTGTATTTCTACCACCCGCCAAAAATAGTTTCATTTTTGTTGAATGAGCAGTTTTCTTTGATTAATACTAAGATTCCTGAGTGTATGCCCCCAATATTGATGCTATCTGAGAAGAAACAATATTTCCTAGAGCAGAGTTTAGAGTCCCTTCTGCCAAAAGTTGGTGAAGTATTCTTTTGGCAAATGTTGTCAGACTGGGGGTCTAGGAGAGATTAATTTGAGTGTACTTGGCTGATTTTAATAGCCTGAACTCTGGGTGTGTGAGCAGTAAGGCCAGGAGGCAGCAGCAAGCCATACACAAGTGAATTAAAACGAAGCCCTGGCATCACTCAGGGAAGCCTTCCCACACCTGCTTCTCATTTCCCCTAGTTATTTCTGGTAATGAAAATTGGAACCATTGCTATAGATTTTGGGGTCTAGAAGGTCTATACATTTTTCTTTCATAGAATATGCTTATGATTAAGTCTATGTCTCTGTCTACAAAAAGACACGAGCTAAGTGTTTCTGGAAGGATATGGGGGGGGGGGGGGCGGGATCTTAAAGAGCAATTTCTGAAAAATAGTGTTTCTTTGGTTTGTTTTCTTTCCCAATTCCTGCTTGGCGGGCTCTGCCATGCTGCAGGCTGCCTACCTGTCCAATGACATTTTCATCCACTTTTCTCTTAGCCTCTCTGCGCATTGGCTTTGCCCTTCATTAGGGACCTGGATGGCAAAAGGGAATAATAATGTTGGCTTATTTGAAAGGAGCTGGAGGATTTCTCAGGAATGTTGAATGCATTTGAATGGGAGAGCAGTTCTTCCTGAATTTATTTCTCATTTCATTTGGGTTTTTATTCTTCAATTGTTTCCCAGGCAGGCCTGATGTCTGTATTAAAAGAATAGAATGTGTGACTCAAACATGCCAATTGGAGCCATCCTGGGGAGATTCTAGCATAATTTGTGGTGTGTTTAGGATTGGAATTTGGTCCAGCCCCTACTTAATCCTTTGGTGATCCTGGCTCTTGGTTTTGTGTTGCTAGAGATACTCTGACTCTCTTATCACTGTCTGCCTTCGTTGACATTCTGAAGTACAGCTGTATTGATGATGACTTTTCCCTCCCCTCTCTGGTAGAGACTTGGAATCTCATTGCAGAGCAGTAATAACATGATATATATTCATATGCACATATGCACGAACGATCATGTTCAGTATTTGCATTTGCCTACACGTCTGCTGTGCAAGGGTGTGCTATGCCATGCTCGAGTCTGTCTTTTCCCTCCCTGCCATGTGATGTCTATATACCTAAGAGTAGGAGTGAGAGGCACACTTGGATATATGTCTGCTTGCAATTTCCTAATGGAATCTGGCAAGAGAGTTTTGCAGTGGGACAAGTTCCAGCCCAAAGATGCGTTGTGGAAATGCTTTCCCCTTGTGCCTGTCATCTATTTGCCCTTCCAAAACATTAATCATGGAATGAACTAGATCCCCTTTCTGATCAGCAAAGATGAATACTCTGTTGAAAAAAGGGAGACTGTTAAAAAATTGGTCCTTTCTTAACAGGAATATTCTGGGAGAAGAATTCAGATAAATATGATCTGAAGGAGGAAAATGTCTTGTTATTAATGACAAAGTCCTGCAGTGGACAGGACTTCAGCACTCGTATTCTGGTGCGGTGAGGGAAGGGAGAGCTAGCTATGTTCTTTAAGGAAAGAATAGCAAAGCTGCTCTTGGGATTAGTAGTGAACCTACTATTGAAAAATGGTAAGTTCCTTCATCTGGGAGGGCATCCTGAGAGAAGGTCTCACTACTTAGAAATGGGTTCTCCAATTTCATTCATGTTAAAGTATTCATGCCCTGTGCTCAAGTGAACCATTAAAATTTGGGGTCTAAAAGAAAACATTGGTGCCTGAGATAGTCCAGCAGATAAGACAAGGTGACAGACCCAAGTTCTCCATCCCCGGCACTACATATATTCCCTTGAGCATTGCCAGGAGTGATCCCTGAGCACAGAGTCAGGAGCAAGCCTTGAGCAAAGCCAGGTGTGAGGCCCCAACCCCTCTCCCCACAAAATAAAAGTCGTTTCATTCCTACTTTCTACACCTTTCTTTGCCCTCCAATGTGACATGGTTATTGGTGCTGAGTAAAACTCTGGAAAGGAGATATAGTGGTTAGGGGTGGCAACATATGGAATCCACTCAGGTTGGAAATGTCTAATTCTCTGCATGCAAACTTTTGAACTGAAGCCTCCTCCGAATATTTAAGTGAATGATAAAGAATTTGTTTGTTTGGGGGTGGAAATCTGGCACAATTCACCTGAGATAAGGCCTTTGTCTCACACAGATCTCATTCTGCACACTCTTCACAGAATGACATGCTACAGTGTGATTATATAGCCTTGGGCAGAAAAGAGGTAGGTGAAAAATTTTCTAAAGAACAGGCTAATATTTCATACTCTTCAAAATGAATTTGTCATTTTTTTCTTTAGATACAACCTTTACTTATATTTTAACCATCACTAGTAGATATAAGACACATGGACTGGAGATGTGCTTAAGGAGCAGACACATGTTTTGCATGTTTCAAGCCCTGAGTCCTATCTGATCTCTGATACCACATAAACCCCAAACACCACCTGGGATAGCCTGGTAGTCCCCAAGCACCACCAGGTGTGTCCCTCACAACAACAACAAAAGATAAATGCAGACAACATTTGTTTAGAGTTTAAGGGCAAAGCCGAATGTAAAGTTTTTGTAATGGACACTTTTAAAAGTTTTTAATATCCCACATGACCTCTAGTATTTTACTCATGTGGAGGTCTTGCCTTAGGCACCATCTTTGAAAGGTAATGGTTAAAAATATGTTGTGGCAGCCTTCCAGATAGCTTAGTTAAGGGTTCCAAAGTCCCTGTAATGGTGATCGAGTCTAGCAGATGGTAGAATGGCTGTGAAAATGGACTGGTGATTCTACAATTTGTTCATGTAAAATAAGAGGAAAAGGAAAGATGTAAGCACTTGCTAATGCATTCAGCTTCTCCAAAGACTCCACCAAAAGGATGTAATCTGCGCTCTGAAGAGACAATGACCTGGGGAGCTTTCTTGTTACAGCAGCTGGTGAGTGGTAGGGCTGGAAGATTTGTTTCATACTTTTTTCCATAGTGGCCAAACTAATTTACATTTCCACCAGTGCGTGAGAGTTCTTATTTCTCTACACCCTCACCAACACTTGTTATAATACTTGTTGATGTAAGCCATCACTACATTTATAAGATGATATCTCAGTGTGGCTTTGATTTACATTTTCCCAATAATAAGTGATGATGAACACTTCATGTGCTCATTGACCATCTGTATATGCAGCGGTGTTTATTTAGAGCTTCTTTCCAGTTTTAAATTGGGCTATTTTGTATGTTGAATTGCACAAGTCCTTCATATATCTTGATATTTACACTTTCCCAAATGCTACTGTCACTGTCACCATCACTGTCCTCCCGTTGTTCATCGATTTGCTTGAGCAGGCCCAATAATATTGTGAGACTTGTTACTGTGTTTGGCATATCGAATATGTCACAGGTAGCTTGCCAGGCTTTGCCGTGGGGGCGAGATACTCTCAGTAGCTTGCTGGGCTCTCCGAGAGGGGCGGAGGAATCGAACTCAGTTCGACCATGTTGGCTGTGTGCAAGGCAAACGCCCTACCTGCTGTGCTATCGCTCCAACCCCAGATACTACATGGTTTGAAAATATCTTCTTCTATTCAGTAGATTTTTTTTCTGCTTATATTTTCTTTCATTGTGCAGTGTTTTAATTCTATATAGTACCAATTACTTACTTTTGTTCTCATTTCCTTTGTCATTGGGGCCAAGTCCTTAAAGATGTTGAGAGTGCTGATATCATGGGATGTATTGCCTATGTTTTATTTCATTTTTCTGTAAATGGCAAGAAAAATATAAAATAATTATTGAATTTATTTGGTGTATGGAATTAAGTGATCTAATTTTCTTTTTTTTATGTGTGGATAAAGGTTTCCAACATTACTATTTAAGATACTTTCCTTTCCACCTGATGTGGTTCTGGATCCTTTGTCATTGATGCAGTGTCAATATATGAGTGGTTTTTTCCCTTTTTCTTGATTCTATTAAATTTAATTATATATCTGTTTTGTTCCAATAATGTTTTATTTCTGTCACTTTGTAATATAATTTGAAGTCATGTAGCATGATGGGCTGGAGGGATAGCACAGGGGGTAGGACATTTGCCTTGCACACAGCAGACCTGGGTTCGATTCCTCTGTCCCTCTCGGAGAGCCCGGCAAGCCACCAAGAGTATCCCGCCCACATGGCAGAGCCTGGCAAGCTCCCCGTGGCATTTGATATACCAAAAATAGTAACAACAAATCTCACAATGGAGATGTTACCGGTGCCTGCTCCAGCAAATCAATGAACAACGGGACAACAGTGCTATAGTAGCATGATGCTTTGATTTTTATTTTGGCTCAAACTATTCAGTATCTTTTATAGTTTCATATAAATTTTAGTACTTTTGTTCTACTTTCTTAAAAGTTATCATTAGAGTGTGAAGAAGATAGCTAGATGGACTAAAACATATCCTTTGTCTGCAGGAAACTTGGATTAAACTGCCAGGACCCATGGTCTATTAAGTACTGCCTGAAGTAACCCCCAGTTCCCAGGACAGAACTGGGAGTAGCCCCTGAGCACCACAGAGTGTGCTCCTCTCCCCAAAATATATAAGTATATATATCTACCCAGGGATATACCATTGTAATAGAGCACCTGTCTTGCATATGTGAAGTCCTGGATTCAATCCCTGGTGTAGTGAGAAAAGTATTTTAGAATTTCAGTAGGGATTGCATTATATCTATATATTGTCTTGGTAAGCTGTTCATTTTGACTCTATTGACTCTCCCCAACCATGAATATAGATTATCTTTCCATCTCCTTATTTTTTAATTTTTTCCATCTCCTTGTGTTTTTATTATCTTTAAAAATATTCAATCTTTTTTTTGTCCTCTACTTTTAAAAATATTTCATTGAGTCGGAAGGGTTTATGCCACACCTGGAGGTTTTCAGAGGCTATTTCTGGCTGATCATGAGTGACCCCTGGCAGTGGTCAGTGGACCATATGTTGTGCTAAGAATTCAAACCAATCTGGCTGCATGCAAGGCAGAAGCTTTCCTTCCTATACCTACCTCTCTGCCCCTGTGCTGTATTTTTTAACTCTACTTTGTAGTTTTCATCGTATAGCTCTTTACCTCTTTGTTAAATTTATTCCTAGGTATTTGACTTCTTATTTAACTGTAAACACAATTGTTTAGTTTCTTTTTCTTCTCAGTCATTGCATGTCAGAATACAATAGATTTTACTGTACTCATTTATTGTTTCCAATTGACTTTTTGATAATATCTTTGGGTTTTCTATATAAACTATCATATTACTTGCAAATAATAGTTTCACTTTTTTTCTCATCTTGTTATTGTCTAATTTCACTGTCTAAGATCTCTAAAACTAAGTTAAATTGATGTGGTACACACGAGAAAGCTTTCTTTTCCCTAATCTTAGAGGAAAACCTCTCAGTTTTTCAAAAATGCACATCATATTAGCTGTGGGCTTGAAGAATATGGCATTTATTATGCTGCAACTAGGTCCGACTCCATTTTATTAAGCATATGTTAAAGTCACAATTGGAAGTAAAATTTTGTTAATAACAAATCTTTTTTGTCCACTTGTATTTAATATATATTGGTAAGTTTGGATCTAGGTCTACTGTCATTTTTTTTTCTTTTTGGGTCACACCCGGCGATGCTCAGGTGTTACTCCTGGCTCTGTACTCAGGAATTACTCCTGGCCATGCTTGGGGGACCATATGGGATACTGGGAGTGGAACCTGGGTCGTCTGGGTGCAAGGTAAACGCCTTCCCTGCTGTGCTATCGCTCCAGTTCCTAGGTCTACTGTCTTATTCACTTTCTTTTTTTGTCCCCCAAACATTTATTATATGTCATTAAGAAACATTACCTAAAGATTGAGAATACACGATGATTGGCCAAATGCACTAAGTTATCTTATGTCATTGTTCAACAAGTCTCCCCAAGGCTCCAGTAAAAGTCACAGGAAGGGAATTTCTTTTGACTATTTACTATTAAGGAAACTAAGGGTAAAGAGATAGATCAACTTGCTCAAGGTCACAGGTCACATTAGTGCTGGAGTAGGACTTCAAAGTTACAAGTCCATATAGTTCATCACTTTACCATACTGCCCCTGACTCATAATTTTGTCCTAGTTTAGTTTTTTGATATTTATCCATGGAAGAAATGAGGGCTGTTGCAGCCTTTTGTGGTTCCCTGCAGATGGCATTTTCAGTTAAGAAAAGGACAGTTGCGTGGCACCTCAAGGTGCACGTGAACAAAGCCCAGGGGTCTCAGAGCAGTGACGCTCAGCCTAAATGCACAGAATGTCTATTTACCCTATTGACTGAAAACTCCTTGTATGTATTATGACCTATTACTTCATTAGATGCATAGGAGAAAGTTCTGTTTTGAGGAACTATTACAAAGCATTCTGGTGTTGTGTACTTGTTCTTCTCTTGATACAATATGAGGTTGAGGTAGGAAAAAAAATAAAGCAGAACAGCATGACCAGTCAGGAAAACACACAGATGTAGCAAGTGCTGGTGATGTTTTAGTACTTCCTCATGAAGCAGTGTGACCTCCTACCACCCAGACAGGCTCTCTCGTTAGATTGCTTCTTGCTCATTCGCACAGCTGTTTGTTGTTTTCTTAAATGTTAAGCTTTTTATAGCTCTTCGGTTACTTATAAAAAGTATCAGTTATTCAGGTCATACAAGTACTGGCTCAGTGCTAGTCTAATGAGCAGTGAGAACACTGAAGGAATATTTTTGTTGTTTCTATTTTCTCACTGCTCCCCAACCTGCCGCCCGCCCTGCCCCCTCCCCCCACCATTCTCACAAGTTTCCCCTTTGGACTCAAATGACTCCAGAATTTTAGAATTTACTAAAAAGGGGAACTACCAGTTGGGTTTTGCAGCTTAAGAGTAATCCATGGCTGATTCACTTCCCTGACACGGTTAGTTACTGGTTTTCTACTACTGTGGAGTAGTAGTAGAAGAGTGAGTGGAAACCTCACCTCACGGGTCATCATTGCTCTCAGGGGTTCAGAATGAACTTGTGCCTCTACAGGTGCACCTGAGGTCTCTAGGGAAAAGTAGTTGCATTGCTGCTGTGCAGAGGAGGCAAGTTCAAAACTTGGCACACCTTCACTGAGCAAGCAGAACTTGCTCTCCCGGGTACATCCACATGGAAAGCTGTTGTGTGAGACTAGCTGTGAAAGGATCCTGATAAAATCAGGAGGAAGATGGTCAAGGGCACAGACATTTCTGTATTTGAGTTAACATGATAGTTTCTTCTGGATTTAGAGGTTTTTACAATGGCTTCTGGACTGCAAATATTCTGAACCTGATACCCAAAATTTTTATGATCTGAGTGTGAGCAGGTGTCATTGAACACAATAGGGAGAAAAACTCTTTCCATGGCCAAAGTTGAGAAAATTTGCATGTCTGCTCTGGTATGGAAGTTTCCCATCTGAGTCCCAGTACTTGACAGCACTTCTGGTGATTACAAGATTCTGCACCAAACGTTTTCAGTTGATTTAATGACTAACTAACCAAAAAGATATATGTTATATTTTTTTACAAATAGGTAGATAGTGAAATGATGAGTAAAATAGTAATTTAAACACACTATAGAATAATTAGTGCTCTTTAAAATCCTGATTTAAAAAATTAACTTTCCCTTAAAGTTTAGAAGAATTTTAGAAAATTAACTTCCCCCACAGGTAGGAAGTGCCATCTAGCAGTGATAGAGCTCATATCTGGAAAGACTTTCAAAGAAACTCCTCCAGAGCCTCTGGTCAATTATTTAGGTTGATGAGGATCACATTATGGATTTGTTTATAGGAAACCATATCCCTGTTCCTGTCTAAGAGTTAGGAATTTGGGGGTTTTCTTTTAGAAGGGAGGCAAATTATGTATTCCCCTTGTACATCAATTAACTTGGGATGGGATGATTTTTGTAAAAACAAATCCTTGTTAACTGTGCTCTGCAGGGCCATAGAGACAGTATATGCATTAAGGCATTTGCCTTGCATGTGGCCTATCCTAGCTCAAATCCCTGGTACCACATATTTCCCCGCAAGCACTGTAAGAGAGATCCTGAGTAGAGTCAGGAGCCAGGAGTAAGTCTTAAGCACTGCTGGGTGTGGCCTAACCACTCCCAACAAATGACGTTTTAGGTGAAAGACGGAACTTGTTCTAAACAGTGGTGACCTGAACTGTGTCGAATTTGTAAAAAGTTTATATACAGAGCAAATTGCATCACTATTTTTTCTAGTTTAGGGGATTTTATAGATACATTTTAAATCTCATTCTCTAATGTTCATATAACAATAACAGTGGCTAATATTTATTGGGCATTTTCTACAATAAGACACACTGTAGAACACTTTATATTTGTTATATTTGTGGTAGCTATTATTAATTTAATTTTGTACATAAAGATCAGAAAGCTATTACCCTGACTCCCCAGTCTACAAGAATATTGCAGAGCCAGGATTTGAATTCAGACTGTCTGACTTTTGGCTAAACTTCTAAACCATCATTCTATACTCAATTTATTTTTTTTTCAATTTTTGCTTTTTGGGTCATACCTGGTGATGCACAGGGATTACTTTGCACTCAGGAATTACTCCTGGTGCTGCTCGGAGGACCAATATGGGTTTCTGGGCATCGAACCCAGGTTGGCCATGTGCAAGGCAAACACCCTACCCATTGTACTATCACTCCAGCCAGTCTACATTCACTTTATGTCAAAAGCCCAATTAAAAGTTATTTTATTTTTATTATGAATTAACATTCTAAAAGATTGTTTTCCCCTCGCTGAATCTAGCACTTAATTTTCCTTTCTCCTCAGAAAATTATTCTGTAATGTTAAAAAGTATTTTATATAGAATATAAAAAAATATAAAAAGGTGGAAATTCACATTTACTTTTCCCCTAACTCTGTTAAATAAAACCTCTTATTTCTTCCTTAAGGATATTTGTGTAAATGTGGAAGCTGATATTTTTGCTTTTCTTAGTTCACCAATCATTCAAGCTGGGCCACCTTTACTCAAAAATAGTTGTAAGCAACTTGAAAGAAAGAAAATATGTAAATAAACAACAAACTTAAGAAACATACTCAAAATATCAGACAGTAGGAAAATTTAAATTAAAATAATGAGATACTGTTGGAAATGATCACTCTAGATAAGAACTGCATGCTAAAAGTGGGTAAAGGAACAAACATGATAACCTTTCAGTACCTGTGTCACAAATCATAATGCCCAAAAGGAAACAAAGAGAGTGAGAGAGAGAAAGAAAAAAAGTGCCTGTCATAGAGGCAGGCTTGGGGGGTGGGTGCAGAAGGAGGAAACTGGGAATATTAAAGGTAGGAAACAGACAATGATGAAGGGATTGATATTGGAACATTGTATGACTGAAACCCAACCATGAACAGCTTTGTAACTGGGTATCTCATGGTTATTCAATTAAAAAATAAAATAATGAGATTCTATCACCCACATTAGAATGATAAAAATGAAAACAACTGCTAATACCAAGTGATGTTGAAAAGTTAAGCAACGAGAACACTCATAAACGGTGGGTGGAATGCAAAATGAAACAGACAGTTTGGAAAAAACTGCTTGGTAATTCTTCACAAAAATCACTTAATCACTTAATCACTTAACTTCCCGTTAGTCGTCGATTTGCTCGAGCGGGTGCCAGTAACGTCTCCATTTGTCCCTGTTGCGTGCTAGTGTAGCCCAATGGCATCTCTTCGCTCCGGGAACATGGAGGGCCTCAAACCGATCGTTCATGACCTTGACAAAGAAGTCTGACCATCTGGTAGGTGGTCGGCCACGCGGTCTCTTGACATCCCGTGGAATCCAATCAGTAACAGCTCTAGTCCAACGGTCGTCTTTAAATCTCATTACGTGACCAGCCCATCTGATTTTCGACACCTTGGCAAATGAGACAGCGTCCCTGATCCTTGATCGTCGACGGATGTCAGAACTCCGGATTCGTTCTCTCATTTGAGTGAAACGTGATATTCCAAGCATAGCTCTTTCTATTCTTCTTTGGGAGACCTGAATGGCGTTCTCATCTTGTTTGCGTAGGGCCCAGGTCTCTGAGGCATATGTTAATGCAGGAAGAACAGTGGAATCAAAGAGATGTGCCCGGAGCCGGAGGTTCTTCGTCCTCTTAGCTATTTCTTCGACGTTCTTGAAGGCGTTCCAAGCCGCTCTCTTCCTCCTGCGCAGCTCGGGTGCCAGGTCATTTGTCATGTTGACCTCTCGACCTAGGTACACATAGCTGTTGCATTCGGAGATGGTCGTTCCATTGAGAGCGAATGGGGCGTCAGGAACAAGGCTGTTTCTCATAAACATTGTCTTCGTAAGATTCAGCTGTAGTCCTACCTTTCCACACTCACAAAAATCACAAATCGCAAATCATCCTGTTATTCGTCGATTGCCTCGAGCAGGCCCCAGTAACGTCTCCTTCATCCTAGCCCTGAGAAGATATTCAAGGCTCTTTAGGAGAATGAGACCCATCATTGTTACTGGTATTTGGCATATTGGGTACGCCACGGGGAGTTTGCCAGACTCTGCCGTGTGGGCAGGCTACATTTGCGAAATCTTATTATGACATCTTATTATCTCATTCCCAAAAAAATAACCCATGTTATTTCTAAACTTTTTTTTCAGGCTTGGTAATTCTTATGAAGTTAAATATGTACTTACTATATGACACACCAATCCTATTCCTAGGTATTTACCTATAAGAAATGAAAGCTATACACAACACAAAGAGCTGCACGTGAGAGTTCATAGAAGTTTGGTTGACAACAAACTAGCAGGAAGCAAGTGTCTATCAGCTGCTAAGTAGAAAACTAATTGTGATATATTCATTTTGCGGATGATTGCTTACTCAAAAGGGCAAACCCAATAACATGGATGGATGGATCTCAAGGGGAAAAAAGCTATTGCAAGAAGTTGGAATAAAACACAAAACAAAAAAGTCTCCATACTATGTGATTTCATTCATATGAAAATCTAGAAAAAGCAAAAGTATTGTGACACAGAGCAGATTCATAAAGAAGTGGTTTTGGAAGTGGGTTGGGCTTAACCATAAAAAAGAAATGAGACAACTTTTGGGAATGGTAGACATGTTCTTCTGTATCTTGGCTGTAGTAACAATCATGCTTATCAAAATTCATCAAGCTGCACATTTTAAATCACTCCTCAATAAAGCTGTAAAGGTAAAGGTAAAGGCCCTCCCGTTGATCGTCGATTTGCTCGAGCGGGCCCAGTAACGTCTCCATTGGAGACTTTGTTGTTACTGTGTTTGGCATATTGAATACTCTCCGTAGCTTGCCGGGCTCTCCGAGAGGGGCAGAGAAATTGAACTCAGGTCGGCTATGTTGGCCGCTTGTAAGGCGAACGCCCTACCCGCTGTGCTATCGCTCCAGCCAATAAAGCTGATTAAGAAAAAAAAAGTGTACAGATCTTTGTGCATTACTATACATATAAGACAGTTACACTGACAAATCTCCAAAGATTCATTTGAGTTTAACATAACTTGGAATTTTTTTCTTCATTGCTGTTGGGGGCAAACTTGGCAGTGTGGGCCTTGTGGTATAGGGACTCAATCCGGGGCCTCATGAATGCAAGACATGTGCTCTGTCACTTAAGCCCCATCCCCGGTTCAAAAATGTTATTATCTGTCATTGTAAAACTAGTTATTTTTTTAATTAGGAAAAAAATCTTAAATTTAGTCTGTAACATAGATTTAGTGAAAACAGAAATAAATTTGTTTGTTATCAAAATATATTAAGTCCATGCTTATTCAGTAATGTATAACAATTAAAGTGTCTGTGCATCATTTTATTTGTGGACTTAATATTATATTTGCTTTCACTGTGAAGATTCTCCTAAGGGCATTAGAAGTTTTGTGGTCTTAGGTGACAAACCAGTTGTCATGTAATTTTCTTAACATTAGAATTCTCCATGTAGAAAAACTGAATTAGAAGATCTTCTGGGTAAAAGGAGAGAGAAACAAAAGGGAATGCCCAGTCACAGGGGTGGGGTGGGATGGGGGGGTGGGAGGGAACTGGGAGGATGGGAGGTGGAGAATGGGCACTCAATAATTGTATAACTGAAACCCAAGCACAAAAAATTGTAAGTCTACAACTGTACCTCATGAAGTTTCAAAACAGTATGGATGATTCTCAAGAAATTAGAAATTGAGCTCCCATTTGACCCAGCAATACCACTCCTGGGAATACATCCCAGAGAGGCAAAAAAGTATAGCCGAAGTGACATCTGCAATTGTCTGTTTATTGCAGCACTCTTTACAATAGCCAGAATCTGGAAAAAACCTGAGTGCCCGAGAACAGATGACTGGTTGAAGAAACTCTGGCACATTTACACAATGGAGTACTATGTAGCTGTTAGAAAAGATGAAGTCATGAAGTTTACATACAAGTGGTACTACATGGAAAGTATCATGTTAAGCAAAATGACTCAGAAAGAAAGGGATAGACATAGAAAGATTGCATTCATCTGGGGAACATAAAGTAACAAAATAGGAAACTAACACCCAAGTATGGCAGAGATTAGTACCAGGAATTTTACTCAGTGACCGGGAGGACAACCACACATGTTAGGGGAAGGGGGAGCTCAGAAAGAGAAGGGAACACCAAATAAAGGGTGTTGGGAGGATCCTCCCAGGATGGGAGAAGCATGCTGAAAGTAGACTATAGACCAAGCATGATTGCCACTCAATGCCTCTTTTGCAGACCATGGCACTCAAAAGGAGAGAGAGGGAAATGCCCTGCCACAGAGGCAGGGTGGGATGGGGGCTGTGGGGGGGAGGGGATGCTGGGATCCGTGGTGGTGGGAAATGCGCACTGGTGGAGGGATGGGTGTTTGATCATTGTATAATCGAAACCCAAGCACAAAAATGTGTAAGTCTACAACTGTACCTCATGGTGCCTCACTATTAAAAAATAAATAAATATAAAAAATTTTTTTAAATAAATAAATAAAATAAAGATAAAAAATAGATCATCTGGGTACAGATTAAAGGTGGCTTTAATAAGAAATAAGTTGAGGTCAAAATAATGAATTGTCCAGTTAATTTTATATTTTTTCCTATGAAAACAAACTAAAAATAATATTTTCCAGTTATCAGACCCCCAGACATACACATATCAACTCACCTCTCCCTCAATAAATATACATTTATTAGGGATTTAGTTTAAGCAAAGTATTGAAAATAGAAGAAAAGGGTTTTTTTAATATGATGATCATGGGAGCATTTCTCGCCATATATTTCTTTTTTAAAAAAAAATGTAGGAGTACTGCCACTATTCAGCCACTGATTAGCTGATTGAATTGGGCATGAACTCCACATTACTTTTTTTTTCATTATTTATAATTTTATTTATTGAATCACCGTGAGAGCAGTTACAAAGCTTTCGGGTCTAAATCTCGGTCATACAATGAAAACCCATACCTTCACCAGTGCCCATTCTCCACCCCCAATAACCTCAGTATACCCCCACCCCACACTTTCCCCCTACCTGTGGGGTAGATGATTTCCACATTACTCTCTATCTACTTTGATCACATTCAATATTTTGACACCAGACCCACCATTATTATTTGAGATTTTACCCCAGCACTCAGATCTGCTGAAAAGCCAACAGTAGACAATTTGTTTTCTATTGCTGGTTATGAATAACATATGATGTCACGTGGCTACAGCAGTGGCTGCGCGATTTTGAAATTTTAACACTTAAATCTGGAGGGATTTCTGCCAAAACCTGCTGGGTTCCGAGATTTGCTCCTGAGTCTCTGGGATCATGGCCATTAAGCAGTTTGATCAGGAGCCAGAAAGGCCGTTGGTGGGCGATGACTTGAAGTCTCATTGGGGTGGGGAGGACAGGACCGGCTCCACCCCCATCCCGTGAGGCCCAACAAGTTTTGTCACTGCGGGCCCAAGCCTGACTGTCCAGTGGCCTCTGGAGGATGGCAGGCACCGGGCCGCCAAAAACCTATTCCCACCTGGGTTGGCCCAGCACCGGTAACCTACTGCAAGGACCAGACACATTTCTGCCAAAAGCTGCTGGGTTTTGAGATTTGTTTCTGAGTCTCTGGGATCATGGCCATTAAGCAGTTCAATCAGGAATCGGAGAGGCCATGCCTCCAATTATACAGCTGAGCCAGAGGTGGTTTGTGGGTGTGTTTCCCACATACCTAACTTTTGGCTGTTTACTTTCTTGGTAAACTTTGCCCCAAGTTGTTGTGGTCTGTCCAAAGGCACAGCAGCAATTTTGGGGTATCTGGAAGTCTGAAGGCGTCATCAGGCTGCTGATGCACTCGCCTCATAGATACAGATTGACCTGCTGGCGGCACCATACCCCCACCCATATGTTTCTTGAAATGCTATTTTAATAAAATTATTTTGCTTGACTAAAAAATTCAATGACATCAGCTTTATTTTAATTAATATTATGTACTTTGTAAAAGGCTACTATATCTATAAAACAGCACACATATGCTTGGTTTTGTCTATTTTAGGTAGAGAATTCAAAGGGCATATATAACGATTAGTGGACACTTGAAAGAACACAGACACCCCTTCCCCCATCCCCTCCCCCATCAAACTTGCTCTCAGGTCCTAAATGAAGCTATTAGAGGGATATTGTGTTCAGAACTATCCTCCTTCCCCTCCAGCTTCCAAAGACCTATCCTGGGAAAATGTGATATATTAAGTTGCAAATTCCTTAACATTAATTAGAATTTTGGATTTCTCGTCAGTGCTAAGGATGGTCCTTGTTACTTCTACCTAGAGGTACAACTTTCACGGACATGTTTTTTGGTTTATCTCTAGCCAGCGCCCCAGAAGGCTTTGGGGTACATTCAGTGGCTCTGGATAGGTGCCAGTAGGAAGGGCTTGCTTCTCAAAGTGTGGTCTCAAACCACTTCACCAGAAAGCATGTTCAAAAGCAAAATCTTCGTTACCCCTCCCAGACGACTGAATTAGAAGCCGCATTTTTAACAGGATCCTGAGCAGGTATTTTTGTTTTTGTTTTGTTTTGATTTTTCCCCCAAACCCTGAAGCTATTTCCGCATCTCTCTGCCTACACAAGTAGTGTGAAAATTTAAGGACTTAATTCCTTTGGCTGGAATGTTACAGGGTCAGATATCAGATCCTTTCTAGCAGGGAGAGCCTTGAACCATTCAACAGGCTTCCTCTTCAGATCTTACTTGGTGTTTACTTACCTCTTGCAGCTCAATAAGCATCTTTGTAAGGAAGAGGAAGAAATTGCAGAGTTCTGCAGAGCTTACACACACAGCCAATGAGGGCTCAGATTATGAGCCTGCTCTGCAACACTCTTTATTTAATAAACGTTAAATGATAATAACAAATGGCCTTCCTGTTGGCTTAGAAATGGCTTTTGCATGGGCCTGCTACAAACACAATTTATAATCTATTTAAAGCACCTGTTGTTTTGTTCCTAGGGAGTCTATATGCTCAGTGGGGATGGGGGCGGGGCACCCTGTGCATGTACTGTTTCCATAGTAGAATTTATTTCTTTCAACTCTGGCTGAACAGACTTTCTCCTTTGTACAGAAAAGACATCTGAGGTACAAACTAACCCATGTCTTAAAATGGTGCCTGCTTATCCTTATTCTTTGAGATGAAGAGTAAAGATTTGCTTGTATCCACAGAGGCAATCTGCACTCTATGTAAGAAGTTTTGAGAAACTGGGAAAGTAGAGAGGGTGTGAAAACAGGAATCAAGGGATAAAGCCTGGAGCAGTCATCAAAAATCTCCAGGCCTCCGTTTTCTGACCTGTAAAATGAAAGTGGTGGGCCAGACAATGTTTTTGGGTCTCCTTCAACTCCAAATCAAGGAAAGGGAGACTGGGCATTAGGTTTCTAGAACCAGGACCTGGCTTTCATACTCGTGTCCTAGCTCATCCCTGTGATTTCAAGAGATGTAGCCCCTATTTTACAGAGGAAGATACTAAGTCCCAGAGAGGACAAAGGACTTTCTCAGTTTCACCATCTCAGATGGTATGATCTGAACTCAGGACTCAAACCCAAGCAGTGTGACTTCACCCAAACTTCTTTTCACTATTAGTAATATGGGTTAATAATTGTTTTATGTCTTTTTAAAAAGACTGCAATAGGGCAGCATTCCAAATCTATATGTTGCTCCAAATAAGTCAAAAGAAACTAACTTAAACAGAGTCTATAGGGGCTGGGGAGATAGTATAGATAGGATAGCAGGCAGGGCAGGACGCTTGCCTTGCATGAAGCCAACATGGGTTCAATCCCCAGCATCTCTTATGGTCCCTCAAGCTCCGCTAGGAATGATTCCTGAGCACAAAGTTAGGAGTAACCCTTGAGCAAGGCAGTTACCCTTGGGTATGGCCCCAAAACATCAACACAATACTGATGCTTATCAAAAACCAAGGGGAATGGATGATGCCAGTGTAATAGGTAAAAGGCATTAATTTTACAGTGCTGAATGGCAACTAGACTTTTGGTAAATATAATATCTCAATATAGATGTTAGTCACAATGTCGTACACTTGAAACTTAGATATTGTTGTAAACAACTGTTATTTCTATTAAAATGAAATAAAATAGAATAAACACCTTCCTCCCCCACCTCCTCCTCCCCCCGCTCCCTGCAAAAGAGAGCATCATGCAGGTATCCAGCTGCAAAAAATTACAATAAATTTGGATTCTATTTGGATTCAACCTTATGAAGAGGGCAAGTGATCCCTAAACATTGTCTCTTTGGCTCAAAATCTCTCCCCAAGGGTAGGCAGAGTCCAGTGCTGTGGATGTCCTATTTGAAGAGAGAAAACAGAACTTCCCAAGATTTCCAGGCAGAAGTGGACAATAACTGCAGCTGCCTTACATTTCTCATTTATGTCTCATCTAGTCGCTGCATCTGCTTATATTCAGCATGTTTCATGTTCTTTATCCAGATGTTGCTGTACCCAGCTGGTGACCCCAGAAACTGGAGGTAGAGAGGAATGATCTATAAGAAAAAAACTAGGAATGTATAGAATAGAGCAATCCTATAGGTATCCTTAGAGCTGATAACAGAGGAAAAGATCTTTAGATCCTGAACATTTTTGGATTTAAGTATTTTCCAGCTTCAGCTAAACCTCAAAGTTTTGATTTTGCTAAAGAGTTGGTGCGTATCTTCTGGACTTTAATCACAAATATAGAAGTATAGTTTTGTTCTGCATGGATAAAATGCAAAAAAGAATGTGAATAAGAGTTACTGTTAGTGCAAGTGAGAAAAACAGCTGCTGCCTCCTTTTTTTTCTTCATTGTTAATAGTCACAGCACCAAAGTATCAAAGAAACGAAGAGGGTTATTCAGTGTGTGATTAAAAGTGTTGGCATTAAATTGCCTTTGTATCTTAAGCTTTTCTACTTACTCTTTGACCTGAGAAAGTTTTATTTTTGGTCAGTTTCCTCACCTGTGGGAAGTGGATAATAATGGAATCTATCTCTTAGTGTAATTGTGAGTATTGTATGAGTTAATAGTACCTGCAAAATGCTTATAACAGAGTCTGGGTAATAGCAGAAACTCAACAAACATCAACAACAATTGCCATTAGTGAGGACAGAAGAACAAGCATTTTGATTCTGTTTAATTTAAATACTGCACCATATAATTAAATTTTTGCCTACCAAGTAATAACCAAGACTATCAACTAAGGAACTCTATTTTGTTATCAAAAGGTGAGTTGTAGACGACCTGGGAAAGAGCCAGTCTATTTCAGGTGAGTAAATGAAGGAGATAACATAAAAATGAACACGAAAATGAAACTAATGCAGATTAATAATTTATTGTTGTCCACTGTCTGAAGTGGTGGTGTGGTAAAAATAGTCAAGGGTCTTCTTTAAATCCAGAAAAAGACAAATCCATTTCAAAACTCTGGAGAAACATTGTTTAGAAAAAACATATTGTAGAGTAAGAGAAAAGAAAATTTATCCATAGAAATAAATCAGTTTTTACTCTGGTTTGTAGATCAGATTCTTATGAGAATAGCTAGTGTAAATCATTTGCCCTCACCCAAATTAACTTTGAATAAGCTAATAAATTTTATTCCTGTAGCCAACACACTGACCATCACACCCCATCCCAGCCCGGTGGATTTTGGAAACTCCTAGAACACACCATCCTGTGGAATCCAGCCACTATAGCTGTCATTCCTCTTCTGGCATGTCTCTCAATGTCACTGTCATCATCACTGTCATCCTGTTGTTCATTGATTTGCTCGAGCGGGTGCCAGTAATGTCTCCATTCGTCCTAGCCCTGAGATTTAAGCAGCCTTTCCTTACTCGTTCTTCCCAACTGGCTCTTTCAGGGTCAGGGGAACGAGACCTATCATTGTTACTGTTTTTGGCATATTGAATACGCCATGGGGAGCTTGCCAGGCTCTGTCGTGTGGGCAGGATACTCTCAGTAGCTTGCCGGGTTCTCCAAGAGGGAGAATTAGACTATAAGAGGTCGCTGGCCACAAATGCGGCTTCACACTTCTTGGAGCTTTGTTTTATAGTATCTGGATCTTGGCCATTGATGAGATTACATGGCGCTGGGGCAGTTTGTGGGCATGACTGCTTAGCTACTGGAAAATGGTGGATCTGGGTAGAGGAGGCCCAGTACTGATTCAAGCAAGCTTGGTGATCTCAGCCCCAGGTCCCGCACACCTGGGTTGCTCTGCTACTGTCTCTCAATATAGCAGGGATAAAAAGATTAGGGTTTCTCTTTCAGTCCCAACAAGGCAATTAAGCCAATACTTTTTTCTGCCTACCAGGAAAGATAAGATTGATCTAGATACTTTTGTGTGAAAGTTGGGGTTTCAAAAAACTCACTAAACATAAGTATACAGTGGAAAGAATCTTCAGTTGTAGACACCAGTGGCAGAATATAGAATTGACTGGAAACAAAGTAAATATCTTAGAAAAAGCTAAAATGACCCTAGCACCCTTTGGGTACCATTAAAATAGTTTCTGGATCCCAGAAAGACATCAGCAACATAATGTCACTATAATCTGTTGTTTTTCATAAAAAATTATTTTCCAGGATCCATGCTCCTAGCTATGCATTGCTCTAATTTTTAGCTCAAAACAAAAAAATCAGTTGATTAAACAAACAGAAAGATGCAATCTACTCTCAAGAAGTTAGAATTTTGCTACCACTGAAGAGGCAATGGATTGTGTCTAGGATATAGAGACTGATCCAAAGGCTGAGTGGTGTCTTTAGAATAAAGGCAGTTTCTTCGTGGCTGGTCTGATGCAGTATTATGTGGCTGGTGGTGAAAAACAGAGTGCTTCTCAGGACATGCTTTCCTAGAACTGGTGTAGTGGATTGGAATCCTGGCCACTGTTTGTAGACTGGTTGTGCAAGTTGCTTGACTTCCTCATATCTTCATTTTCTCCTCTGAAAATGATCTGAAGCACATAAGGTTGTTATGATGCAGATGTTGTTGTGACGACAAAAACACATTTGGGTGACCAGCACTGAGTAGGTCATATTTAGAACGGAGTTTTGTCATTCATCTTGCCCCCTTCTCTCTAAATTTTATTTATTTATTTATTTATTTATTTATTTTTCACAAAGCTGTTCATGATTGGATTTCAGTCATACAGTACTCCAACACCCATCCCTCCACCAGTGTCCCCAGGTTCCCTCCCATCCCCTGCCTACATCTATGGCAGACACTTTTCTTCTCTCTTCTTTTGCCTTGCCTTCTGCTTATGAGAGCCATTGTTACCTCTCCCTGCCCACCTGGGGCGCTCCATTCCCACTGGCAAGTGGCTATGTCAGTCCTTGGTTGCCTCATGGCTGACTTTTGGCATTCTTTGTTCTCTCTCTTTGCCCTCTTCCCTTACCTCACCCTCTTTGTGTGTGTGTGTATACTGGTATAAAATATGGTGTTTAGGAAAAACCAGTATATATATATATAAAACCAGTATATATATATATATATATATATATATATATATATATAGTCTTTGTCTTCGTCTCATCGATCTCCCTTGTGATATAGGTGAGAATTAATGAAGAGATGACATACATCTTTTTTCATTTTATGGGTTCAGTGATTGATATCTATGTCTCTTTATTTGGTTTTATCATTCAGGAGAATAATAAAGAATCAGGGAACATATGTTCTATTTGTTTTAATGTTATGGTGGTAGATGGCTTGGTACTTCACGCTGTGTGAATATTTGCGTCTTACAAGTATTAGTATTTGCAACTTGTAAAAGATGGTGTTTGGAAAAAAAACCCCACTATTTTGAATGAGACTTACCATTTGAAAATATTCACTTCCAAATTTGGGGGAAGAAACCAAATTTTGAAACAGCATAGTTTAAATTTTTTTATTCAAGATATACCAAAAGCAAAAGTAATTAAAAAAAATAAACGCTGGTAACAAAAAAACAACATTGCTGCATATTCTTTGTTGAGGTTGTCACAGAACTGAAATAAGTGTAATTTGTTAGAGCTAAAATTCAAATTGGTATTCTCCTTTAGCCAAATGTTGGTGTTGGAACAATACAGTGCATGGCTGAACAATATGAGGCACCCACCAGGCTAATTTATGGGATTTGGGACATTAAGGTCAATCAAGTGATCTAATTGTTTTAACTGTGCTAAAGGATTTATGATAATCTTCAAGATCTGGACTGTGCAAGTTTGAACTTCCCTTTTACAACCTCCACCCCCTGCTACCTTCTCTCCCGTCAAGCAGTTATGTTCTATTGTATTAGCCAGATTTAAGGTAAGTAGGAAACAGCTGAAGTGGGAGCCTGGGTTCAAGACCTAGGGTAAGATTACATATGAAAATTCCTGGGGTTCTTTCTGCAATTACTCTTTGTGCATTTTATAAAACCACTGCTGGGCTGGGGATGATTGACAGCTCTAACTCAAGGTGGGTTTGGCTGAAAACGCGTGTTTGTCAGGTTGGAGTGGAAATGCTCCCCAGGGGAACACAGAACTGTCTATCGAGCCACCTTCATTAGCCCCTCAGGCTTGCTCACTGACGTTCACCTGGAAGACATATTAAAAATCCATTTTAACCAATGTGTTGTGAAATGAACTTGGACATCAAGAACATATCCAGCCCCCCAAATCTGATTATTCAAAGCCCCATAGATGCAGAGAGGGCAGCGTGATAGATGAGGGGTGTCAAGCTCTCTATGATGATCACCTCCACGGAGCAGGCACCTGCATCCCAATGACATGGTGCTGTTTGGCTGGATACTAAGAAAGGTCAGGACACTGTAGTTTGATTTCTCCCTGGTCATGGCTAATTATTATCGTGATGGTAAATATCCATTTTCAACTTAGATTTTTACTTGGGTTTAAAAAAATACAGGAGATAAGGTTTTTTTTCTGTCTTTATGAAGGGGTTAATATTTGAAAAACTATAACTAATTAGTATACAAAATCTCTAGGCCTTGGCTTCCAAGCTTGCAGTGCACTAGAGAATAGTTACAAGTTGTATGCCAGGCAAATAAATCAGTGGGGGATTGAATTTTGTGGGGTTGAGAGTTCGGGGATTAAAAAGGGAAAGGGACAAGAAAGGTGGATAACCTGGAGTAATGTGAGAAAGGAGGGAGACTGGGAGAACTGCATGGTATGCTTGAGCGCAGCCCTTACCCTTAGCATCCACGGGGAGAGAACAGGGAGCAGGGCTGTGAGAGGCTTCTTGCTGGTGTGTCGTACAGTGCTGGGCAGCAGAAAGAGCTCAGTCCTGGCCTTACACGCTGGGTGCAGCCTCTCCCAGTGAAAGAAAGAGAGGATAGGAGAGAAGGGAACAGAAGAGAGAAGGCAGACAGGCACCAATTTCCAGGACATTAGAGTTTTTGGCTTTTGCTTTAAAGGGAATGAGGAGCGGATGATTATAGTATGGTAAATATTTCCTTTCTTTTCTATGTCATGATTAATTTTCCCTCAGTTATTTATTTATTTTTTTGTGAGGAGGCCGTACCAGTATATGCTCTGGGGTCCATGAGGTGCTGGGGAGTGAATCCAGGCCTCCTATATGCAAAGAGCACTCAATCCATTCAGCTGTTTCTCTGGCCCTCCTTACATTGATTTTTCAGTCTCTGTGAGTCTCTGTTTCCTTATCTAGAAAATAGTATCTTTGGGAAAGACAGAATAAGCCCCTACCCAGTGATGAAAAGCATTCACAAAACATCCATTCATAAAACTTGCCCACTCCCTCCTTTCAAAATTGTCACCAGAGGAACAACCTACAGGGATTATCTTAATGGGCTGCTGCCTGGGGTCATTAGCAAAGGATGTCAAAACACACAATTCCTCTGCTGGGTCTTGGTGCTCTCAGGAGCTCTTCAGCGAGGCATGTCCCTGTGTGAGAAGGAGGGGTGAGGGCAGCAATGGGCATCATGCATCTCACTCTCCTGTCCTAAGGGGCTTGTGAGGACAGCCAGCTAGTGCACACCAGATGTTGGCAAAGTCAAGCAGATAGGGGTAAGAGCAAGCCATCATTTTGTCCTGACTTTTCAATACAAGACCATCCCCCTTTCCAGAAGACTATTACAAGCATCAAAGCTTCAAATCACCAGACAATAAAAACAGTTCAGATTTTCAGGTCTGAGCTGTGGCACCTTTCTCATTGTGAGTCTCTCCCAGAAGTGGGGGAGTTGAGTAGTGGCGGGGGGTGGGGGGGTGGGGGGGGGGTGGAGTGGGGGGAGTTCTCACTGTCCATCTGGGGAGGCATTTTCTAAATCCAGACCATTGTTCCCACCACTCCCAGATTCCTTATAGAGTCAGGAGTATTGTTACACCTCCCCCATAGAACTCACAAGGTGAAGACAGGGTGAGTTTGTTTCACTTCCTTTTCTCTGGTTAAAGGGATGAGTGATTCCAGCCTAATCTCCAGCATGGCAATTTTCTACAGAGTTCCCATGAAATGACAAGCCTGGATGACAACTTCAAATGACTTGAGGAAGTTACATCTAAAAAGACACACACACACAGACAAAAAAAAAAAAATGTTTCCTGGACTTGAAAACTCTTTAAGCGGCAAGGGATTTAGTGGCCCGATCATGGGTATCAACAACTCCTTCGGAGGTGGGAGCGCGGGCTTGTTCCCATGTTATTGGCTCTGGGTATCAGACTGAGATGGGGTGATGGCTATTTTGCGTAGCACTGCAGAGCCCCTGTGGGAAGAGAGGGAACTGGGGGTGGGATTGATGGGTGCACAGTGGCAGGTGAAGGAATCGTGCCCTGACTGACTTAATTATTTGCAAGGTTGGTTGAGAAAAGTCATTTCCTTCAATCACTCAGATCTCAAAGTAATTATCTTTGGCACACCCACCATCCATTCATAAAAGCACCCACTTTTCTTTCACACAGAAGCTGCCCTGGGCTTCTTTCTCCCTGTCAGGAGCAGACTCATTTCTCTCTATACCTGGGCCTCAGCTGGCTGCTGTGGGCAGGAAAGCTGGAAAAAACAGGGTGTTTCTAGGCCTGCATTAAATGAAAATCACCCCCAGAAAAACAGAAAAACATTGGTTTTCATCCTCCATTGAACCATGACTGTTTTTGTGACAGGTTTGCCATGAACTAGGAAGAATAAATTTGAAAAAAATTAAAAAATCACAAAGCAAACACTTTGGAATTTGATGCACATGAGGAAACTTTCCCTGAATGATGAAGTCCACATCCCAGATGTAATGTAGAACCCAAATTCTGCTCAGCAGAACTGGCTGGAAGAGAAGATGGGGTCCTCACCATGAGGTAGGTTCTGACCACTCTTCTTGGGCTGAGGGCAACTTTGGTGCCTTCAATCAACTGGTCAAAATGCTGGTCATTAAAAGGAGCCTCATCCACATATCCCTGTGGAAATTAGCACATATCTAAAATTAACCTCAGCCAAGGCCTACCAGGAGCTTTTTTTCCACCAAATCCCTCTTTTACTTAACAGCCCTGGGGACTCAGAGTGGTGCATTCAAGCCATAAGCCAGCAAACATCTGGTATAGCTGTAGCATTAGAAAATACTGTTGTATTTTCCTGTTGGCTGGTAAAAAAGAATGTTCAGAGGCCCTACGAATGCTCTTCTCTCTTCTCTGGCACCACCTGCACCATCTTCATAACAGCAACCAAAGGGTTAACACCTGGCCCAGCTGGGACCTTCAGGGACCTTAGCTTGACTACTCCCTTCCCCCTTTCCCTCCCTTGTAAACTAATTTGAATCCCCCTCCTACCTTGCATTATTTGCCCTGAAAATGACTGATCACACATCTAACTTGCATCACTCTTTCAAGAGGACTTAAATTTTATGGTGACATCAATAGTTCTTTGCTACTTGGGTAAAGAAAGCCACTAATTGGACATTACTCTTAGGAATTTGTCAATGCACTTAGCTTCTTTCCTCTTATTCAACTGGGGTTTGATCCTGAGGGACACAGGAATTTATTCAACAGTTTAGACCAGTTAATTAAAACTTCTGGGCCTCTGTAAATACAATTCTTCCTCTGTAGCACTGAAAGATTTGGTAGTATGGGTAGGAGAATTGGTCAAAGAACAAAAGTATACCAAAAAACCGAGGTGACCCCAGCCCTTTCTATTTTGGGGACCTTACAAATGAAGCCAAAATGTGAGGCAGGAGGGAGCACTCAAAGGAGTCATGACCTTGACCTTACTACCTGTGACAAATTTAAGACTCCTTTAGAGTTGACACTCAAGTTTATTGGTCTACTAAGTGAAATTCTCCCCATGGAAAGTCTAAGATATGTACACCACTTCTTACTTCTTCAGGATCATTTCTTATAGGACTAAGTCTAAATGTGCATATTTGAATAAACCTTCTTGTGTATGCAGATTGTAAGTGATGGAAATATTTCCCATATTCCCGTTTAATTTCTTTTTTAAAAATTTTTAAAATTAAAAAATTTATTTCTCTTCTTGCTCACTTTGCCCCCTTTTCTGGTTTCTATTGTTGGGGTGACTGAGAGGTAACCTTTCCTTGGTTGCCAGTGTTTGCACACTGCAGTGTTGGAGCTAGTGCACACTTGGTTGTAGATGCCAGAAAGCACACGCTTTGTTGGGGTCCTGGGCATTGCGCTTGGGCAGGGAGGGCTGTGCCCAGTCTTTAACTTGCAGCCTCACCAGGCTCTGGCTTGCAAGACAGGCACTTTTTCCACTGAGCTCTCTCCATATCATCTTAATTTAACACTTCAATGTCCCCCTTTTAATTTGTCTTGTTTCAGGTCAGACCCAGCAATATTCAAGGCTATTCCTGGCTCTGTGCTCAGAGATCACAGCACTTAAGGCACCATGTGCAAAGCTGGGGATTCAGACTAGGGTAAAGCAAGGTAAGCACTTCACCTCTTGTACTGTCTCTCTGATTTCCCCTTTTAATTTTAATGATGAGAGCTAAATGACTTTGAAGTTTGTAAGTAAATAATGACAGTAAGGGAACGATCATTGTGTATCAGCAGGGAGCTCTAAATCTAGCCTTCAAATTTCACATGAATCAGAAGGAAGGAATGCATAGACAGAGCAAAGCATGGGCCTAAATGAGCTTGATTCATCAACAGTCTGTCTACCAAACCAAAATAAAGAGAAATTTTAGCAATTAGTGAAGTCTTTTTGAATTTGAGTACTTTAGGGATCCTTTCAAATAAAAGTTTTAGAAGAAAAAAAATCCTCTGGAGGTTCAGTATCAACATAAGCAATGAGGTCGCTTATATGTCTAAAGAAATATAAATAAATTCATGCTTTAAGCTCTGACACACTTCAAAAAGAAGTTGTGAAATGCAAACAAAATTAAATGTAAAGGAAATTGAAATTGACAGTGTCAATTGAATGTTGACAGATGAGGTTTTATTAGGAATAAATTTCTTCTTGCCAAAAGAATCAGTGTTTCACTATCACTCTAAACTTTGAGAGTGACTCAATTCTGAGTTCCTTTTCTACAAATGCCTAAGAATCCATCATTGCATAGCATATTGTGATAACATTTGGACTTCAGTCGGTGTGAGCACATTATTTTTATATGTGGGTATTTTTCTTTTCTTTCTCAGCTCTGAAGTTCAAGTAATATTACTTGATGACTATGTGATTATAAATATACAGGCAAACATAAACCTCAAAAATCATATGACATTTCTTGAGAGTAATGAAAATGACTAACATTTGTAAAGGGTGCCTGATGTTGTTCTTATTGCTTTATATGTTTTAGCTCATGTCTCACTACTACCCGATGAAAAACACCTCATTTTAACAATGGGGCTAGGAAACCAAGGACTGAGAATTTCCAAGCCCCACAGTAAGATGAAAAGCCAGGATGCAAACACAAACAATGAATTTTCAAACCAGTCTCTGACCACTGTGCCCTCTTTGGTAAACACGATCCAGAATATACTTCTATTATTTTTTTCATGAAATATAGTAACACACAAAATTCAAGTTTCTCCCAGAGAGCTTGAGGACTTTTGATAAATGAGCCCTGGATTGAGAAATACACATTCAATTCTCTTACTCTTAAATTTTTTGCTATTTCAGATATCACCATAGCAGTATTATTTAATTTTTTAGGTATAAATACGAGTTCTCATTCTATCCATGATCAGTTTTGTCAGCTATGAGCCATTAAACACTCTATTAGTTAATCGGTATAAAGAAACAGTTACTACAGGTTGGCAAAAATGGAAGATCTATATAACAATGTAGATAGTTATAACAGGGTTAAGAAATGATAGGCATGGATTCACTCCCCTTGCCTTTAGAAGGTAGGGCAATAAGGTTGAATGTTCTGGGGTGAGTGTAGTAAACTCAAATAGCAGGGAAGGGGTAGATGGCTAAAATCTTGAAAAGGAAGAGTTAATATAGAAACTCACTCAACCTGTTTTGGGAGTGGCAGTTTACAGAAAATTCTGGAGAAAATGCTCTTATATTGTAACTAACCTAGGATTTAGAGGAATGGTTTCAAGAAATATGGGCAATAGCAGATTGAAAAGGTTAAAGAAGGAAGCGTAGAGAATTGTCTTTAGATTTTTGCCTTTGGTTGACAAAGATAACTTAATTTATCTATTTTTAGTATTAATTCATATTTACTTTGCACTTGTCTATGTCTTCAACAGTTTCCTCTGTGTCATTGCTGTTTGTCTTAGATTGCAAATGAAGGGAAACTGGGGAATATGTTGAACATGCTCTGGACATTCTGGACATTATTAATGGACATGAAAGCACTTTAAACAATGAATCAGTGGGATTTGTTTATTTAGCATCTACTATGTGAAAAACCCTCTTATATATAGATATATACTGTACATATGTTTATATATATAATATATATACAAATTTTTGGTTTGGGGCCACACCTGATTGTTGTGCTCAGGGCTTACTCCTGGCTCTGACTCCCTGCAGGCTCAGGGGACCAAAAGGGGTGCTAGGGATCAAACCTGGGTCAAATGCATGCAAGGCAACTGCCTTACCTGTTGTACTATCTCTCTGACCCCAATGCTTTGCTATCTTCAGCTGAGTGGAAAGTTCAGTTTCCCTGTTGGCTAATGAATGGGACACAATGAAACAACTCCTGGTGACCTGGTTTGTTCTTGGGTTTTAGGTAGAATCCAAACCACTATCGGCCTTACCCATTGGCTGAGTACCCCTGGACAGGCAAGCCTCATTTTCCTCATCTGTAAATAAAGACGCTGCTGCTGGTGATAACACCAATACTAGAGGATCGTTGTGAAGACTAAATGAGATGGTCTATGTATAAAGCTCAGTATATCGGCCCTGTAGAACCCAGCTCACAACTGTGAACTGTGGCGGCTGTACTCTGCTTAACTGTGACTGGGTGTGAGCAAGACGACACTTTTATTTTGCCAGTCATTGCAAGTCGGTGTCCTGAAGGTGAGGCGAGCCACTCCGGAGAGACAACACTAATTTGATATAGAGCCTGGGGTCAGCGACTGCATGTACTACTGCCCTCTGCTGGTTACACTTCTCACAGAGTGCCTACAAGCCCTCTTTAGTTCTGTATTTTCCTGTTCAATACCTGGTGTTTATAAAGAAAAATCTTCTTCGTAAAGCTCCTCACGGCCCATCTGAGGTAATTTTTCCTTCTCATAGATACTTGGGGGCCAGAGGAAATTCTATTGTCTGCTAGCCTTAGCTCCTCACCTGCTTTTAACTAATGTGGAGTCTGGACAGGTATTGATTTTTCTGCCTTTCTCTGACTGCACTCATCAGTCATTTTATATTACTGGAGAGTCCATTAGCAATAAAAATAAAGGATGGAAGTTACAAAGCCCATTAGAGAAACTTACTCTCCGTATCTTTGGGGTGAGGGAAACAATTAAAAGCACGTCCTCTTATCAACATTCTAATAGAGTTATTAGGAAAGTGAATAAACTAAAGATGTGATTATCAGGAGATAAAGTGAAAATCTCCTTAGCAGTCCACTAGACAGGGAGGTGGCCCGGCTTTCCTTAACTTTGTAGGAAGCATGAAGCTCAAGCGTTGTACAAGAGTTACCCGAGAAGATTAAATGCTGGAATAAGGGAGCATTACACAACAGAGATTCACGTGGTAGACTCTGGTGTGAATGAATTGCTGGGCTGGCATGGCAGAGATGGCTGAGGAGAAAAAGAAAGGAGGAGTTAGTGGAAGGGGAAAAGGTCGCAGTACCACCCTAACTTTGAAAGGGAGTGATGTTGGGGAAACAGAGCCTCCTCCATCCCCAGCAACTTAGGCAGCCTTGCTGGGTTTCACAGGCGGTCACTGCATTCTTGATTTTGAGCTGAGAAGGCGAGAACAAAGCAACAATAGACTCTCTGGAATCTGATGTTTGCTGAGGAGAATGTAATCCATGCCAGAGGGGTCCTTCCTCTTCCAGGGTTGTCAGAGCTGTTGTGTGTGCGTGGTAGGCCTCATCCCGGCACAGGTTGGCACTCCAAAAAATCCTCATTCAGGGGCTGGGCCGATAGTAGAGCAGGGAGGGCGCTAGACTTTCACGCAGAACACTCTGGTTTGAACCCATATGGTTCCCAGAACACTGTCAGGAGTAATTCCTGAGTGCAGAGCCAGGAGTAACCCCTAAGTATCATTGGGTGTGACTCCCCCCACTCCCACCATCACCATCAAAATCCTCATTCCTTTCCTCCAACCCTCATCACTCCCCCAAAAGGGACAGTGAATAAAATCTGCTGTAAATATTACCCTGCATTTCACTTAATTTGCTTTTTATAGTCTTCAGGAGTAAAGCATTTTCATGTTATAGGCATGAAAATATTTGGTTATTCTCTTTAGATGAGCATTACATGTATAATAATTTGTCTGGCCCTATGTAGTCCGGAAAGCAAAGAATACTTCTCCCCAGTCCTGTTACAGGTGGCATAATCTGGTTCCCTCATCCTGACTCAGGCATGGAGATCCTAATACAGTTTGGCGCCATATTAGGATTTTCCTACCTACTGTCAACTTGCTGCATGAGTGCCCTTCACCTGATTGTAACTGATCGTCAATAAATACTGTGATTGTAATCCCAGAAATAATAAAAACAAACTTCTACTTCTCTAACATCTGAAATATTTACATTTTTCATATTCTTACAACTTTTATTTATATGCTTTTTTTCTTTTTGCTTTTTGGGCCACACCCGGCAATGCACAGGGGTTACTCCTAGCTTTTCACTCAGAAATTACACCTGACGGTGCTTGGGGGACAATATGGGATGCTGGGAATCGGACCTTGGTCGGCCGCATGCAAGTCAAATGCCCTACCCACTATGCTATCGCTCAGACCTCAATTTTTATGTAACATCTTGCAACTGTTTTTTACTGCACTTTAAACTATAGTTTTGTATATTTTAATGTTTCATCATTGTAGTTTGATATTTAAATTAATTTCATTAATTTTAAGTCTTAGCAGCACTGTCTTCCCGTTGTTCATCGATTTTGCTCAAGCAGGCCCGGTAACGTCTCCATTGTGAGACTTGTTACTGTGATTGGCATATTGAATACCTCAGGGGTAGCTTGCCGGTCTTTTAGTAATAAAACATTAAAGATTTTGTGTGAATTTTAACAACATAGGTAATAATATCAAGTTGCATACAAATATTTTTCTCCTTTTACATTATTTCCTCGGAGTTGGGTTATGGCTCTTGATGTACATGACCAATTATTTTCTTAAAAACTTGTAGTACGGGAAAAATAGTACAGGGGTTAAGGCAATTACTTGCCTTGATGTGGCCAATCCCAGTTGGATACCCAGTATTGTGTGTGAGCCCCAACACGAGTGATTCCTGAGCACAGAACTGGGAGTAAGCCCTGAGCACCACCACGTGTAGTGACCTCCAAAAAAGCAATTCTAGTATGTATTTTGCTGAGAATAATGGATGATACTCTTGTGTAGGATAACATTGGTTTGTCCTTTCCACCGTGCCACAGAGAAATTAGGTTTATTGGGTTGCTCCCTGGGCTGGAGCGATAGCACAGTGAATAGGGCTTTTGCCTTGCATGCAGCCAACATGGTCGACCCGAGTTCGATTTCTTCGCCCCTCTCGGAGAGCCCGGCAAGCTACCAAGAGTATCTTGCCCCTCTGCAATGCCTGGCAAGCTACCCGTGGCCTATTTGATAGGCCAAACACAGTAACAACAAAGTCTCACAATGGAGACATTACTGGGCCCACTAGAGCAAATCGATGAACAACGGGAAGACAGTGACAGTGACGGGGTTGCTCCCAGGACAGTGCTCCCATTCCTCTGTGTTTATTTGTAACCTATTTCTTTGTGCTCTGTTAACTTGTAAATATTGTTTTTCTCTTCTCCTTAAGTCCTTTGCATAGTTAATTCAGAGCAACTTCCTTTTAGCATGGTCACAGGAAGACAGTTAATGCTATGCTTTTGTAACAGGAGTTAATTGACTCTAAGTGATAGTCACTTTGGGGCATCTGTTCTCTCGACTTAAGCCGCAGATGCCCCTACTTCCTGCACCCCAAAAGCAGGGTCCCGACGAGGGACTGGATAGACCCAGGGCAAGCAGTGAACTACCCTGGCATCGAAATGGGCCTGGCCAAAGCACCATAATACTTAGCTATAAGTTAAGAGCATGGTCATGGACAAATTCTGTCATGATCCAAAAAGTAATAACTAGATTCGGACCCTGCTAGGGTTAGGAAAGATTAATCTGGCCTAAGCACTGTAGTTTGAGTCTATAGTGAGATGTCCTCAGGAAAGCCACCCTACAAACTCAGTGTATCTTTACAAAATAACTAATATTAAGAAGTAGAATTAAGATGTTAATTAAGTTATTGGACTAAGGAAAGGAGAAAAATACCTTAAGTGATATTTTGCTTGTGAGCAAAGAAAGGGCTGTCTTATGTTGATTTTGCTACCTGGACGGGATGTGGTGTCTATCCCCAAGGTGGGGTAGTTGGAGAGAGAAGAGAGAGAGACCAGGACAGCAAAATAGAGCGTGTGGAGAGATTAGCAAGGGGGAAAGAGGGAGAAGAATATAGAGGAAGAATGCAGGAGCAGGCACGTGGAGAGATGAGAGATGCGGCTGCAAGAGGGACGGCGGAGAGATGAGTGGAGAGACAGGAGGAGCCAGGAATGAGAGGCAGTGTGAGACTAGAATGAGAAACTTAGTGAGACTAGAACAGGCGCGTGGAGAGAATGGAATAATCGGCATCCGATCATCAACCAACCTGACCCTTGTTTCCTCCTTCGTCCACCCATGGCCTGGGCCGTCCTTCCTGGGAAGGGGAGCGGGCTGAGTCCACTGAATCTGGAGAGAGAGAGAGAGAGAGAGAGAGAGAGAGAGAGAGAGAGAGAGAGAGAGAAGAGAGAGAGCAATCATCGGGGCTTTCCCTAGCTGCCTGGAGATTACACACTCTTGCTAATCTTGTCAGTGGTATTTGATCCTGCTGACCTTCTGTTTCTTAGGTGTCATTCTGTTCTAGTTTTCCTTCTGCTGCTTTGACCATTATCCTTGCTCTCTTTATATGATTCTCTGCCTTTGCCTTTTCTTTCAGTGTTTGTGGGCATGGAGCTCAGGCATGGCTATCTACTCATCTCATTTTTACATTCCTGTTGGAGTATCTCCCTCTCTGCTGGAATTTGTTTAATCAGTGATCAACCTTTTACACACGTGATTTATATGAATGTCAAATGGACACCTCAGTCTCCCTGCCTCCATTCGTGTTTGCTTGAATATGTCCTTTCCAGTCTAGCCAAAGTGATCTTCCACTCTGTAAGTTGGATCTTATCGTCTGTATCAAACAGAAACAAAACCAAAAAGTTTTCGTGGACTGCTATTACTCTTAGGAAGTAGTTATTGTTCTAGAACAAAGATGCTCAGACTACCCTCATAGCATGATTCCTGCCTGTTTCTTTTGAAGCTCTCTATCTGCCATTCCCTGACCCTGCCATTTATTTGGAGGTGTCTTTCACAGTTCCCCAGCATTTTTACCTGCCCTGTGAGGCTGTGAGCAACAGCGGCTTGCAGTGGGAGGTAACAAGTCTGCATATGGAAGCTGGGCGCTGAGGGTTTATTGATGAGGTCCTGGTAAACTTTTTGACATTTTACTCCTTTCATGGTTCAAGTTCATGTTGACCTGTTATTCATTTTTCAAGGCAGTGACTTACCCAACACCCAGTTTTCTTTCCAACTTCTTTTTTTTTTTTTTTTTTGCTTTTTGGGTCACACCCGGCGATACAAAGGGTTTACTCCTGGCTCATACACTCAGGAATTACTCCTGGCAGTGCTCGAGGAACCATATGGGATACTGGGAATCAAACCCAGGTTGGCCACGTGCAAGACAAATGCCCTACCCGCTGTGCTATCTCTCCAACCCCTCTTTCCAACTTCTTAAAATTAAAAGAAATAATGAAGGTTTTCTACTCAAGGCGACAGGTGAGCTGCCACTGTCCCTGATGTGGTCTTGAGGTCATGACTGGTTTTCATTTCCTCTGAGGGTTTTGTTGTTTGCCAGTGGGGGTAACCCTGAAACAGCCCTGGTCCCCAACAATGAGTATCTGAGCCTCTCATTACCAAAGTTCTATCAAGCTCTGATTACTTCTGGTTGCTGTACTTCTTAGGAATAAGAAGCACAAATATCCTAGTTGGGTCACCAAGGTCATGGGAAGAAGATAATTTAAATCAGTGATAGGAGAGGTCAAATTTGTCACATATTCAAAATATCCAAAGTGTATTGTGCACCTAAAATCTTGATTTCCCCTCAAACCTGACCTCTTAACAAGGTTCTGTAAAGAAATCTTTGTAACATGACCAAACTGGCAGCTTCCAGGCTGCAGTGCGTTAAAAGGATAATGGATTCTGAGGCCATAAGCCACCAATGGTGCCTCCTTTGCCCTCTTTATGAGTGTGTTTCTAGGTGAGTCTGAGGTGATGTGGTGTGAGACACCACTAGCATAACTGAGACATCTGGAAACTGTCATAGGGTGAGACTGGTTAAAGCACACTCAACCAGGAATATGTATCCATCTCAGTCAGGGGCAATTTCTACCCCTGGGTGAAAGGGACATGATATCATCAACGTGCCACCAAGGGACTGGTGTGTATCCACAAGCATTGCTATCATAGCAGGCCCTGCATGTTGCTTTCTGCTGCTGACAGAATGACACTTAGCAGTGGCATTTAGCTAGCTCAACCTTGGTGCTTGATCTTTCATCCTTCAGTTAATTGCTCTCTCTTCCTTCTTTTATGTACCTGACTATCAACAGGCAGAGACATATGTGTTAATGAGTCTTCTCTAATGACCTATTTCTCACAAACTAGGTGCCCTTATCTCCTGCTTTCTTCAAAGTGATTTTTCCCAGATGTGCTTGTAATCCAAGCTGAATGGGTCACTTTAAACTTAAAATAAGCTTCAAGGGGAAAAAATGGAAACAATTAAAGCTAAAACTGATCAGGGAAGAGGTAGGAAGAAGAAGCAGAGAGGAGAGTTTGCTATACGCAAGACTCAGTTTTACAAAATTTAACTGAGCATCCTAGATTTCTTCGAAGTGATAGTGTAATAACCAGAATTCCTTAAGAGCAGGAAAGTATCTCCATTTTTTAAAGATTTTGGGTCACATCATGCTCAGGGGTTGTTCCTAGCTCTGCGCACTCAGGAATCACTCCTTGTGGTGCTCAGAGGAGCATATGGGATTCTGGGGATCAAACCCAGATTGGCTGCGTGTAAGGCAAGTGCTGTACTATTTCTCTAGTCTGTAAAGTGTCTTATTTCCCCCATATTTCCATTCCCTGACCCAGTGCCATGGTCAAAGGCAAATAAATAAATAGACTTGTAGACTGAATGAACAAGCCCATGAATGAATCAAGTTTTGAATGGCTAATGGACACTTGGAGGAATCATTTGAAGATATAGCAGCTTTGCAGGTTTGTGCTTAGACCGCATTTCAGGGCATGCTCTCTGACAAAGGGAAGTGAGGTTCTAGTGAATAATGCCTTTTGCAATGTCTGAGTCACCTCACACCGCTTGATCTGATAACGTGTCCTCTCTGCCCTTTGGCCGGGGATTCCCTGGAGCTCTCAGCTCTTGCCTGCCTCCGTGTGCTACCACCACATCCAGAAGGTTACCAGGCACCAAAAATGTGAGCACTAACCAGGAGGAAATGAGGGAAATATGAGAGCAAGTTTATGGCAGTGAAACCTCCTGATAATGTGCATTTATGTGGATATCATGCACATTTTTCCCGGTGATGGCCTCTTTTTTTTTAATGCTGACAGGAAGACGAAGCTGGGCAATAATGGAAAAGTTGACTAGTAAGGCAATGTTGGAAAGGAAATCATTTGTTTCGATGAGACATTTTCACTATAGATGTTGGTTTAGTTCAAGCATCTGCTTCTTCGTCTCACCACAAAGGTTAAATCCTTGCAATATATTGCAGCAAAGAGTGGGGGTTGTATTAATGCAGATTGTAGTTGCCATTTATGCTTCTACATCATCCCCAACAAGGTGACAACAAATGGGGTTTATCATAGCACCCGAGCTTTGACTTAAGAAGACTGTTTTTATCTTCTTCCTCATAATACCTTTTAGTAGGGCTTTAGTAGATTCTCCCTCATGAATCTCTATTAAATAAAACAAAAACAATAGAGGTCCAATTGAAGTCTATTTTCTAAATGGCTGGATACATTGTTGTCCCCAATGCTGAGAAGCTCAGTGACCCTGGTTAGATATGTGGCTCTCCTAGATCTTACTTTCCTCTAGTGGCTAGATGGTTTGCCCGTCCTTCCTTCCTTCCTTCCTTCCTTCCTTCCTTCCTTCCTTCCTTCCTTCCTCCCTTCCTCCCTTCCTCCCTCCTTCCCTTCCTCTATCCATTGTTATAATCCAGTATTCACTGTTACAGAAATATTAACTTGAATCTGAATCCCTGATCTTTCAAGATCTCACATAAACTTGACTTGGGTTACACAGTTGCAGATAGAAAAAATGATTCTAAATCATTTAACTTTCATAAGGTGGCTAACCCAATGAGCAGCATATCTTTGTAAAAATTCTCTTCTCATCACTCTTACCCCTAAAAGCAAAATGGAAAGAGAAATAAGTACAGGAAGGAAGATTTCCCTCCAAACAATGGGAAAAGACTGCAAGGTCCAGATTAGACACACCACCTGATATCTAATTGATAGGAATAAGGACAAAGTCCAACTTGAAGGAAGTACTTCCCACCTGTGAATGGACATACTTACCTCTACAGCCCCTAGGAACCAGGTAGCCCCTTCTGGGCACCTAGCATCTGTGATTTGCCCCATTGCATTAACCAACTATTACAACTTTCCTTCAAGCGAATGTAGGGCCAGTGCTGGTCAATTAGCGCCCAAACCTTAGAAAAACACTCTGAGAGCTGCTCACCAACAGGGTGGAAGGTATACAGCAAGCACTCCATAAATGTTGTTCAGTCAATGAAAGGATGAAGGAATGAAATTTCTCCTCTGTGTCCCTTTTGCAGACCTGCTTGTGGAAACCCAGTTCTGGACGGTCTCATTCAACAACTTGAGCTATGACAAAGATAAAGTGACAACACAAATGAGGTCAGGTGCTGGTACAGAAAGTGCGAGTTGCTTTAGCTTCGGGTGACTAAGCTCCATTTGGGTGAAGAGGGTGTGACTGCCTAGCCCCCAGGGTTGTGGAGGTGGACAGCAGTTTGTGCTGCTGGGCGTACGTGCCAACTTCTCAAGATTCCCACTGAACACAGATTTCTTATTTTTCCCCACCCAAATCCAAGTGTGGGATATTCTCCAGTCTCCCAGCTATGGCCTTGGCCCTCTGAGCTGCCCTGAACTGCGGTCCTAGAGGGCTCAGCATCTTTCCTCAGCCTCTATGGCAGTTCTCACAGCTGCTCCTTGATCTACACAGAGATGCAGCAGCCCCAGAAAGGCCGCCAACAGAAGGTTTCTTGTTGTCTCAGGAAGCATAGGTTTGATGGAGTCTGATTATTTCTGACTGCTGTTCCTGTGCCTCCCATACAGAGAGAGGACGTCAAGGAAGATACAACCTGAGTAGAGAGAGGGCAGAGTCTGGGCAGAACTGAGCGGAGGCGACTTAGGTATGGCCAGTGAAGAGAAATGAAAGGGCTGGTGTGGGATGGGTTTTGTTTGTTTGTTTTAAGATGTTTTGAGAGTCTCGAGTTCTCAAGCCACCTCAGCAACCCATATTGAGGGTGCAGGTTCCAGGAGGTTCTAGGAACTATTGCAACTTTTCATAGAACAAAGGCAGAATTAAAAAAAAAAAAAACAACAAAAAAGAAAGCCACAGGCAGATGGCACCTGATTCAACATTGTTTGAGGTCAAGAGCAACAATTAGGTGGAGTTTAAGGTGAAATTCTGAAGAGTTCCTGTAACTCAGTTTTTCCTTTTCTTTCACCAAGAGAGGAAATGGCAGAGCAAATGTGCCACCTCTTATTTCCAAAGATCTCACACCCTTCCCTGTACTCACCCCTCCTCACCCCAGTGCCAGTCTTACTTAGGGATGTGGCCGTCCAGGTCCTCCTCTGAGGGCAGGTGTCTGCATTTCAGGCTTTCCACTCCACTTTTGAGGAAACTGAATCACTGAAACAGCCATTAAACAGCAAATCCACATTTCTAAGGGCTGAGATGGCTCTGAAGGATTAATAATGGTGATTTGTCTCTAACATTCTCTCTCAGAGTCCCCATCCCACCCCAGCCGTGAACCCCTGCCCGTTCTTCATGCTCCCCTGCTTGATTGTGCTTCTTCTCAACACCTCCCTCTTTTTTCCTAGCAGCCCCTTCTCCTGTTCACCCTGGAACCTCCCATGTCAATGCAAATGTCAGCCTCATCACGTGTGGATTTCGTGGCTGTGAGCCATGGTGTTTCTTTCCTGAAAAAAAAAAAAAAGAATCCTCAAAGCAGCAATGTCACCCATTGCTTATTCAGTGCCACCCTAGAATGGGAGTCCAAGGTGGAGAAACACATGCTCCCGAGGAGGAAAGCAGCAGAACAACAGGCTCCATTGTCCATAGCCCTCAGTCAGGGCTGGCCCTCCCAGGAGAACTGCCGCTGCTGTGGAGGTAGATGTCCAGGGCCGGAAGGCAGAGACAGGTAGATCCCTCGAGCTTCTGACTTGCCTGGAAAGCATCCGCATTCCTCCAGGCAAGTCAACCGGCTGTTGCCTCATTGGAGGCCATCCAGTGCCCAAGAGGGACAAGTGTGGATTGAACTAGCCAGCATTTCTAATGCTCAGTCCTAGACTGGCCTCCATCTCCAGATCTCCACCTCCAGTATCTGTGGTAAGCTGGTTTTCTGAATCCCTTGTTATGAAGGGCTGAGTAACAGTTCCCAGCATGCTGCATGGACGTGATGTATGTGACTTCCAGCCTGGAATACTTAAACATCAGTGAGAAACTCCTGAGAGTTTTCTCTCCTCTCTTGTAGGTCTGTTAGCCTGGATTCCAATGAATGGACAATGTTGAATCACATTTTCAGCGAGTGGGTAGGGATGAAGTAGGGTGAGTGAGAGCCATACCGTGTTTGTAGTTGTTCTTTTGGGGACTTCTTCCTGCAGCCTAAAGTAGCCTATCTGGACCAAGATACAAGATACAGTTAGTTTTTCATCTGATTATCATACCCTGGGGGTTCCCGTATGAGGAACAGATGCAGCATTTGTCTGAAGGTAGGGAAGCCCACCCCCCCTCCCAGGACTTGGCGTGGAGGTGCTGGGTTTATGAATGCTAGAGAACTTTAGGGTATGTGTTTGTATAGTGGGGGCATGGGTGGCTTTTTGAAACTTCCCAAAGACTTGAGATGAACTTGAGGGCTACTGTGGAGACTACAGAGTATGTGTTCAACGGGATGAACCAGGAGACCTTGAGGGTGAGGTTCAGGATCCCCAAGGCCACTTTAGCGTTTTTCAATGGACACTGCATTGCTGGCCTTCTTTTGTTAGAGTTATGTCACAGAACGTCTGTGTGTGTGCACGTGTGTGTGTATGTGTGTGTGTGTGTGAGAGAGAGAGAGAGAGAGAGAGAGAGAGAGAGAGAGAGAGAGAGAGAGGAGAGAAAGAAAAGGTTTGAGATAAGAATGGATAAAAGGCCATTTACTGGGGCTAGAGAGACAGTACAGCAGGTAATGAATTTGCTTTGCATACATCTGACCTGGCACCCGATATAGTCTCCTGTGTACCACCAGGAGTGATCGCTGAGCACAGTGCCAGAAGTAAAGCCTGAGCAATGCTGGATGTGGTCCCTAACCAAAAGGAAGCAAAATAATAACAGAAAAGATCATTTTCTATGTAACCTTTCTAAAGTTTGACTAAGCAGACATAATTTGCAGCCTCTGGGTTACTTCTTCCTTCCTTCTTGCCTCCCCCGCTTCCTTCCCTTTATTTATTCAAAAAAATATTAAATGAGTATGCACCACTTCTCATGTATTGTTCTGGGTCCTAGACATACAGTGGTTAGTAAAATCTTCAAGGACTTAAGCACTGTGTAGTTTTTATCCTCACAGATATGAAACCAGTATTGCAGCAACAGAGGCAGCAAATCACATTTCCAGTACAGGTCATGGAGTATGCCCCAAGATTCAGCTGAGTGCATCTTGCCAGAGTATGTCACACACCAGCAGCCTTGAGAGTATAAACACAAAATATCACACACAAACAGACCCCACTTGGGGTTCTTTCCTATTCCAGTGACACTTGTTATCTCTAGGATTACTTTATTTCCCTCCAGGGAATCACTTGGTGTGCCTGTTTTCTTGATGATCCTTCCCTCGCTGTGCTCTTCACTGTTCTGCCTTTTCTCACCAATACATTTCAGCAGGGGTCCAAGGAACATTTCCCTACTCCCTCTTGGCATTGGCCAAATTGTCATGTCCTCAGCTTTGCAGTCTTCTTAGTCTATTTCTCACACCCTCCTAGCGGAACCAACCATCCAGTCTCTTGGCAGCCAGCTGCCTTGAGCTCACCCAGCATCTTGAATATCTTGTTGCTCTCCTATGTTCAGCCGGAGCGCTGGATGATGGAGAGCATGTCTTCAAACCTGATATGCTGCTTGTGTTACCAGTCTGCATTATTAACAAGACCTCTGCGTGAAGTGTTCCGTGTGATTCTGCTACAGGCAAAAGGTGGTAGCTTCTGGGTCCTGCCCAAGTCTTCCAGCCGAAAACAAGACAGTGTCTTATCGCTCTGCCTTGAATTTGGCCTGGAGTCCGAGGCAATGTGTAACATGAGCCTCCCAGCCTACCCGCCAGCTTCCCAGAGGCTCCCTGGGCTTTGCTTGAGAGAAGGCCCATCTGGCTTTCTTCCCTTCTCCCCTGCTGCTGCCAGGTAACCACCAACAGGTGTGACTTTGTACAGGCTGCCATAGACTCCCGGACTCGAATCCTGGTTCCAGCACTTCCTAACTGTGTGATTTCAGTATATTACTTAACTTCTCTGGAACTCAATATTTTCTTCTGCAGAATGCACCTTTAGGAGTGCCCAGTTTGTGAGCATCTAGTGATAAGATCATCTCGTCGAGGGCTTGGATCCCCATGCCTGGCCCTGCCAGCTGCTTAGCAGTGAGCCAATATTGCTTTTCTTTCCTCCCCTGACCCCTCCCAGCTCCCTCTCAGGCAGTGACCTCACAGAATAAGCATGGGGTTTTGGGCGGTGGTGATAGTACAGAGGATAGGGTGCTTGCCTTGCACATGGCTGACTCAGATTCAATCCTATGTAGTGCCCTGTGCCTGCCACCAGTAATCCCTGAGCACAGAGCCAGGAGTAAAGCCTGAGCACTGCTGTATATGACCCTTAACGCCCTCCCCCCACATACAAATATACATACAGACATATAGATATAGATATAGATATAGATAAAGATATAGATATAGATATAGTAGAGATTGGAGATACAGTTCAATAGGATCAACACACACTTGAATGCAGAAGGAGCAGGTTTTTATTTTTTTATTTATTTTTTATATTTATTAGTGAATCACCGCGAGGTACAGTTACAAACTTAAGAACTTTCGTGTTTGCATTTCAACCATACAATGATCATTTACCTATCCCACCACCAGTGCCCATTCTCCCCCACCAATGTTCACAGCATCCCTCCACCACCACCCCATTCCCCGAACCCCACCTCACCCCTCCTCTGCGGCAGGGCATTCCCTTTTGTTCTCTCTCCTTTGGGGTGTTGTGGTTTGTGGTGCAGGATACGCCTGCACATTGAGTGGCCATCGTGTTCGGTCTATAGTCTACTTTCAGCATGCATCTTTCTTTTTTTTTTTTTGAACTGATTATCATATTTCATGAAGTTTCAAGCTTCTTTAATTAAAAATGTATATTAATTATGAGATAAGAACAATGTTACAAAATGTTATACTTGATTGTTCTTCTTTTGTCACTTTTTAAATTTCACCTTTACAGTTTCTTTTTTTTTTTTAATCATTTTTTTTATTAGTGAAACACCATGAAGTACATTTATAGACTTATAAATTTTTGTGCTTGGGTTTCAGATATACAATGATCAAGTACCCATCCCTCCACCAGTGCCCATCCCCCCCACCACGGGTCCTAGTATCCCCCCCCCCCCCCCCCCCGTCCCGCCCTGCCTCTGTGGCAGGGTATTCCCCCTTGTTCTCTCTCTCTTCTTTTGGGTACTGTGTTTTGCCAGAGAGGCATTGAGTGGCAATCATGTTTGGTCTATAGACTACTTTTAGCATGTCTCTCCCACCCTGGGAGGGTCTTCACAACACCCTTTATTTGGTCAGCATGCATCTTTCAACCCGAGTGGGTCCTCCCAACATCCTTTACTTGGTGTTCGTTTCTTTATCTGACTGAGAAGGAGCAGGTTTGAGTCTTGGTACTATTTGTCCCCCAAGCATGCCAGAAGCAACCCCTAAACCCCAAACAGTCTCCCCTGATTATTGCTAGGAATGGCAAAAAGGGGTGTTTTTATTTTTGCAGAAAACAATCATGCAAACCCTTTGATTTTCTGGTTGTTGTTGTTGTTGCTCCTGCTGCTGTTTTTCCTGACTTCTCTGTCCAGCCAATGTATTCTTTAGTGACACCTTAAAGCCCCCTGGCACTGAGAGTTTAGAGAGCAGTGCTTCCCTTTCCCTCTTGGTTACCCTCCTGACAGTGCAGAAGTTCTACACTGCAATCCTAGTGTGAGCATTACAAGTCTAATTTAGATTACACATCAGAGTTATTCCCCACAAGCCTACCCCACGCCTTACTCTAGTTTTCCGTGCGATACATATCACACACAGGTTCGTTCTTCAGTTTGCTTAAATGTGCTTATCCTCAAAATTCATCTGTATTAGAAAATACCCCCAGGGACTTTCCACTCCATTTTCAACTCAGCAGCCCAGCCAAACACTCAGTATCTGCCCACATTGCGGCCGCCCCCGGCGACTCACCCTACTTCCCCTTTTCAGCCTTGGACTACAGCTATCATTTCACCTTGTCGCTGCTCTCCAGCCTGCTGTTACCTACGAGGGTTCTATTTGCTCGGCAGATTTCCTTTTTCCTATTTTTTTTCATCACAGACAGTCCTGGTCCTCAAAGGATGCACCTGCACGCCACTGCTTCCACAGGAGTCCTCGCAGTTAGCAGGAGACATCAGTGTTCAGAGCCTCCTTCTACAAATATTCCCATCGGGAAGTGTGAAGGAGAAAAATGAACTTGGTGTTTTGGTCCCCTTGAAACTTGGTCTCATGGAGAACAGGTGTGAATCGAAGGACCAAATTGTCATTGCAGCTATAAGGGGGAAAACTTACTGGGGGCCATGAGATATATGATGATGGCCTGGGATTGTGCTTTCTTGCACCTCCTGGCTGAAATGCAGAGATGATTTGCAATGAACTGGATGGAGGAAGGGAAGCTGACATGGGGGTGGGGGGTGTTCAAAGATCCTTAGGTGGAAAGGAGTGAGGGATAAGAGGCCAAAAGACTCTGGGACCAGGAGGAGGGCTCTGAGAGTGGTTAGGAAACCTATCTGGCAGATCCTCAGGTCCATTTTCCCTATTTTACACATACTCTGTGAACAATGGCAAGAGTTTGGAAACATTCAGACTAAAAAATCTAGTAATTCTTTAGTCTGAATGTTTTTCTTCCAAAAATTCCAAACACTAATTAGCGTTTGGAAGACCACAGTTTGATTTGTTTGTTCTGGTTTGGGTGTCGCACAATACTGTGCTCAGGGTTTGCCCTGACTCTGTGCTCAGAGTTCACTCCTAATAGTGCTCTAGGGACCATATGCAGTGCCAGGAATTAATCTTTGGTTGGCCCTACCCACTGTACCATCTCTCTTCCAGCCTGGAAGATTGCTTTTGCTTGTTCAGGAAGATAGTATAAAGATAAGGGCAATTATCTTTTATCTTGTTGTTAACTTTGGTTCTGGTACCATCTATGATCCCCTGAACATTGCCATGGGTCATTCTGGATACTTTTGCAGAAGTGTGAAAAGCAGATAAGATGACAATAAATATTTGGCCTTGTGCTGTTTACTGTGATAGGAATAGAAAGGAACTATTTGTGGAGGAAAAACAATAATTCAGATTGATGTGACTGCTTATATTACTTTTTTGGGGGGGTCACACCCAGTGATATACAGGGGTTTCTTCTGGCTTTGCACTCAGGAATTACTTCTGGAAGTGCTCGGGGGAATATATGGGATGTTGGGAATCAAACCCGGGTCAACCATGTGCAAACACCCTATCTGCTGTGCTATCGCTCCAGTCCCAGCCTATATTACTTTTAAGACATCCAAATACACATATTGAATAGATGAAAATATGTCTCTTACGCTGGTTCCAGAAAAAAGCCAGGTATTATATATACTATATTGATTAGTCTTGAATGGAACGTGGAGTGATTTCAAATCTTGGTAGAGGAGATTTGGTTGATGAGATTGAGAAGGAGAAAACAAGCAGAAGAGCCAGGAGCACGTAGGATCTTGAATTATGATCCTTCCAAAAGCACATTACTAAAATCTATCTTCAACTGATATAATAAAAATGTATTGGTCCTTCTGTAAACTCAGGACTACTCAACTGGAGACTCCTAGATCTGAGTGCTCAGTGTTTGAGTGTTCCAACAGTTACTCAGGGCCTGTCTTTCCATCTCTCACAAGTGCTTCTTCTGAATGACTTCTGTCAAGTGAGGCCTTCCCAAAGTGTGGTCTGCCTCAGGGATCAGGGCTTTAGAGGCAAACGTCCCAAATTTGGTGGTGGGAAGGTGTAATGGTGGTGAGATTGGTGTTTGAATATTAAATGTAATCAAGTATTGTGAACTGCCTTATACTGCACTGCACTGCTGTCCCATTGTTCATCGATTTGCTTGAGCAGGCACCTGTAACGTCTCCATCGTGAGACTTGTTATTACTGTTTTTGGCATATCGAATACGCCATGGGGAGCTTGCCAGGCTCTGCCATGCAGGAAGGATACTCTCGGTAGCTTGCTGGCCTCTCCGAGAGGAACGGAGGAATCGAACCCAGGTCAACTGCATGCAAGTCAAATGCTCTACCCGCTGTGCTATCACTCCAGCCTGAACTATCTTGTAAAATTAAAAAAAAATTGTTTTAAAAAGTGTGGTCTGACTAGTGATCAGCAAAAGCTTCTATTGTATGTACCACTTAAGGTTATGAAAGCTTTTTTTTTTTTTACTTTTGGGTCACACCCAGCAATGCTCAGTGGTCACTCCTGGCTCTGCACTCAGGAACTACTCCTGGCGGTGCTTGGAGGACCATATGGGATGCTGGGGATTGAACCTGGGTCGGCTGCATGCAAGGCAAACGCCCTACCCACTGTGCCATCACTTTGGCCCCATGAAAGCATTTTTTTAGGACTAGAGAGATATTACCATGGGTAAGGTGTTTGACTTGCACATGGCCAACCTGGGTTTGATCCCAGCATCCCATATGGTCCCCAAATCCCACCAGGAGTGATCCCTGACTATAGACAGAGCTAGAAGTAAGCACTGAGCATGGTCATATGTGGTCCCCAAACAAAACAAAACAACAGAAAAGAAATCACAGGTAAGAAGTTCCCAGAGTTGATAGTCACCAAGACCCAAGAGACCCAAAGGGTCCCAGAGAAAATATATCCAAATAGAAAAACTCAAAGACACACTATAATAAAAAAAATACAAAGACAAAAGATAGAGTATTGAAAGCGGTTAGATCAATAAAGGAACTTACATACAAAAGAAAGCCCATTAGATTTATAGCATATATATCAAAATGAGACCTACAAACCAGAAGATAGTTGTGGAATATATATGTATATATGTAAAAGAAAAGGAAAGATGCAGTTTTTGGAAAAATTTGTTTTATCAACTTACATTGATTTACAATTTTGTAGAATTTCAGTAGTTAAGCTTTATTCATCTATATATATGAAGATCTCACCACCTCCACAATTAATTAAAAAATTGCTCTCATATGTGGAATATAAAGAAATATAGTAAGGGAACAACAAATGACCGAAGTTATCAGAACTGGAGATTCTCTCTATAGAACTAAACTTAAATGTGGGAGGAGGCCTGGACGTGGGCCTCTGGATACTGGTTGAGGGAAGTGGGTACTCTGCTGATAGGTTTGGTGTTGGAATGCATGAAAGAGAAAATTAATAGCATTGCGAATTCTGGTAGTTCTCATATACATAGTAGAATATTACTCGCCATAGGAAAATGTAGTCTTGAAATTTGTTGCTCCATAGAGGGACTGAACTCCATGCTGAGTGAAGTTAGTCAGAGGGAGAAAGTCTGACACAGAATGATCTCTCTCATGTGTAGGATATAAAGAAACAAAAGTGGTGAATAAAGAATGCCCGAAGGCGATGGAAACAAAGAACAAGAAAACTGGTATTCAGTAGGAAATACACCACTTGAGAGGGCTGTGGGGGGTTGGGGGGGAGGGAATAGGACATGGAGGGGGTGTTATCTGTGGTGAGGGAAGCTTTCAACCCTGAGGAGGCAGTGCTGAAAGGTGATAGTGTTCTTCTGCATAAAAACTGTATCAGCATTGTATCAGCAACAGTACTGGAAAGCACAGAGCAAAAACTTGTATATTAAAAAAAGTGCCTTTCATAGAAGCTGACTGGTGAGCGGGAGGCAAATGGGGTAGGTTTTGGGGGAGGACATTGGTAGAGAGAAATGAACATGTATGAGGGGGATCGGTGCATGAAACCCAATTGTGAATAACTTTGTAATTTCACACTGACTATATTGTACTGTAACACTGTCCTCCCATTGTTCATCGATTTGCTCGAGCGGGCCCAGTAACATCTCCATTGTGAGACTTGTTGTTACTGTGTTTGGCATATTGAATACGCCACGGGTAGGCTTGCTAGGCTTTGCCATGCAGTAGCTTGCCGGGCTCTCCGAGAGGGGCCAAGGAATCGAACTCCATTCGACCAGGTTGGCTGCGTGCAAGGCAAATGCCCTACCTGCTGTGCTATCACTCCAGCCCTATATTGAAAAAAAAAATAAATAAAAATACTCAGTTTTCAAGGGGAAAAATCCTGGTACCTCTATAAAATTGTTTTTAAGAAGACTATACCATCACGACCTGAGACTTATACAGATAGCTCTATCACAAAGTAGGATGCAGTAGGAATCATAACCCAAACTGGGAAGTCACATGTGAACTCAAGAGAGAGAAAAAAAAATGAACTGATGCAGTCAAGGACATCTTCCTGTAAGAGGCAGCATTTAAGTTGGGCCCCAAATGACAGATCATTTACATCATATAGTAAAAATTTAAAATGAAAGAAACAGAGAAGGGAAAGTTGCTTTAGTTCAGTACAGCATGAGCCAAAGCATGTTGGAAGAGACATTTGGGGTAGAGGGTGTTCACCAAACTTTGGATGACTCTCACTTGATCTGAAGGTTAGGAGCCCAGAGTGAATGCTAGCTAATGCAAAAGGATTATCCTTATTCAGGCTACACCTTCTTCACTTTTAATCCAGGTCTTTACAGGCCTGAATATGTAAAAGAGAGATTGCTGGCACACAACCAGACTGACTCAAACAGTTCCTGGAAGAAAGGCCTTCCCTCCTTACATGGCTGTCCCCTTCCGTCATCAGACTCTTTCTCTTGAGTCTTGGTTTTTCCTGTGACTATTTTTCTTCTTTTGCGGTAGGGAGTTTGCCTTGCGTGCAGTCGGCTCCCCTCTTGGAGAGAGCCTGGCAAGCTACTGAGAGTATCTCATCCGCCCGGCAAAGCCTGGCAAGCTCCCCGTGACGTATTCGATATGCCAAACACAGTAACAACAAAGTCTCCAATGGAGACGTTTCTGGGCCCGCTCGAGAAAATCGATGAACAAAGGGAGGACAGTGTTTGTTTTTGTTTAAAAAACTTAAAAAAAATTCTAATTGAATCACTATAAGATGCACAGTTATAAAGTTGTTCACGACTGAGTTTCAGTCATCCAGGGTTCCAACACCCCACCCTGTACCAGGCATATTTCCCACCTGTGTCTCTTGGTGTGTCCTGCCCAGGGGTGCTGGTGCCAGACTCTCGCTGCCTCTGCCACTGGGGTTACTACCTGTCTGGAGAGGATCTAGCGGTGCAGCCTTCTCCCCACCAGGATGCCCCTGGCCCCGTCAATATCATCCTCCGTATTCTCACATCATCAATCACTTTGCAAGAGCAGCAGCTGGAGTGTCCTGGTCTTTCAATTGCCTCACTTCTTATTTTATTTTCCCTCCACTCTTTTCCCCCTTTCATGTGTGTATGTGGTGGAGAGAGGGGGCACACCTCTGTGCTTAGGACCTACGCCTGTCTCTGTGCTCAGGGATCATTCCTGGCAGTGCTCAGGACACCATGTGCATACGGGATTTGACCCTGGGTTGTCCCTGTACAAAGCAAGTGCCCTACTCACTGTACTATCTCTCCGGCTCCTTTCCTTCACTTTCATCCCAGGAAGTTGGCACTAGAAGGGATGGTAGGAAGGAGGAAATTAGGATCAAAGATGATTTAGATGACTCTGCATGATGTTCATGCAAATCTCCTCTAACCATGGTGCCCAGAACAAAGTTGTGCTCTGGATCACTCTATCTGTTTGCCCTAAGGTACATTCCTTTGCCCGCTTAGTGCCCTGCAGGGGAGAATCATTGTTCACTAGGGCTCTCAATCTTGGTGGCCAAATGCCAACCAACTTTGCACTTCATTGTATCTTGTCCTTCAGGTTCTTTGGACCTTTCTGTAGCTTGGACCACCTTGGGGCCCTGTCTGCTGGTCTGGATAGAAAAACTGCACAGATCTGAAGAGTATAAATTAGAACTCAGGCTCGGTAGTCATGCTCCAGACCTCTGGGAATGCCGACATAACATAAACGATCCCCTCTAGAGCATATCATCAAGGGCTTTTGAGCAAGCGAGTGAAATGCACAGTATCCTCGGAAATAATCGGACTTGGCGGTGGTTTTTCAGGTAGAATCAAGAGAGCACAGGTGTGTGATGGTGAGCTATGGGCAGACCCAGAGCTCTAATGAGATCAGAGAGATCGAGGCAGATGAGAAAATGTGGGAATGAAGTTTAGAAACACTTCTTTGGAGAAAAAAAATACTGAATTTGCAGAAACAAAAGGAAAGAAGAAAGAACGGAAGAAGGAAAGAAGGAGAAAAGAGGAAGGAAGGAAGGGAGGGAGGAAGGAAGGAAGGAAGGAAGGAAGGAAGGAAGGAAGGAAGGAAGGGAAGGAGGGAGGTAGGGAGGGAGGGAGGGAGGGAGGGAGGGAGGAAGGCAGGAAGGCAGGAAGGAGAAACATCCATGTTCCTCTACTCCAGGAACAGAGACGGTAGCCTGAGAGCATGTGGCCCCAGAACAGAGATGTAGGATTGAGGTACAGGGCAATGTTAGACAGAGCTGGCTGCAAACAGATTCAGCAGCCTCTGGAGGCCAATCTGGTTATCCAGGCACCATCCCCATTGGCGAGTGTGGCTGCCCTGATGGAGAGGCCCCTGGTCCAGGGTGTGGGATCAATAGAGCCCTCTGGAAGCATGGAGCACTTCAGTGCTGCTGGCTTTCTTTTGAGGATGCCCATTGCAGTGCTGGGGTATTGGGGGGGACGGTGACAGATCTCCAGGCACACCTCAGTGAGACACCCACACTCAGGCTTCCCAAAACCCTCCATTCTTAGAGTCCCCATCTCTCTGCTTCATTCTGAGGGATTCTTTCCTCTCCCACATGATTCTTCCTCTTTATGAAATTTGGGGCTGCCATACTGGGTGTAGAAAGAGCTTTCTTCACCCAGTATTGACATTTTATATCCCAAGGATGATTGGAAATCTCTGGTTGTGCCAGTTTCATTTTCCAATGCCCGACAGAAGGCCCTTCTGTTACTGTGCCAGCCCGGAAGATGGGTTGTTAAGCCCCAGGAAAGGGGAAAGAACCCTTTGCCACAGCCATACACTCTGACAAAATGTGGAATCCTCCTAAATGAACACCCCACCTTGATTTCATGTGTGCCTCTAATTTTATGAGGCACACAGGAGAGGGAGGGAACAGAGAAATTGGGGCGTGGGGGTGGTTTCTGCCTAGGACCGATGGTGTTAGAAGGACAACAAGGCCGCAGTATTCCTGCCCCAGTGCCCTGGCCATATGGTTTCTGAATCGCTCCCACAAATAAACAAGCACATCCTTAGACGAACCTTGATAATTAGAAGGGAAATATATAATGATAGTGAAGTTACCTTTCTCCATTCATTCTGCAAGCAGGTTTGTGTGAGTGTGTGTGTGTGTGTGTGTGTGTGTGTGTGTGTGTGTGTAGTTTTGTATTTTTGGCACAAGCTATTTTAGGGCCAGGGGAGAGCATGTGGGGAAGAGGCGAAGGGAACTGGTCCAATGTGGCAGCTTGAGAGGGGGAGATGGATGGTGGGGGATGGGCAGTATTAGTGTTTGGTCTGTGGAAGATGAAAAGCAGCTCTCTCTGTGGGCGGTTCTTTGATCTTCCAGTAACTGCTAGAGTAGCAATTAGCATCCTTAATGCTGAGGGGAGTCTTTAAGAAACCCTTTAGCCTGCTGATTTAGGTTAGGATATCTGGAAGTGTGTGTGTGTGTGTGTGTGTGTGTGTGAGAGAGAGAGAGAGAGAGAGAGAGAGAGATTTTATTACATGTTCTATAATTCATTTTTGTTGTTGAGAATTTAATATACTGAAGAGTCACAAAACTCTAAATTTCTTGTAGGAAAATAGGAAATCCTCAAACTTAAAGTGCTGAGTGAAATAACATGCTTCTTTTTGTCAGGCATAGTTTTCCCTTAGAGCCTAAGTGCTGGAAGTTGGTAAAGGTAAAGGTAAAGGCCCTCCCGTTGATCATCGATTTGCTCGAGCGGGCCCAGTAACGTCTCCATTGGAGACTTTGTTGTTACTGTGTCTGGCATATCGAATACTCTCGGTAGCTTGCCGGGCTCTCCGAGAGGGGCGGAGGAATCGAACTTGGGTTGGCCATGTTGGCCACTTGTAAGGCAAACGCCCTACCGCTGTGCTATCACTCCAGCTGGAAGTTGACTGCATTTAAATTTCTGCTGGTCCACTTTCTAGAATGTACCTAAGTTTTTAACCTCTTTAAACCTTAGCTTTTTCATATATAAGATGGAAATTAGCTATAACATGAGGATAAGTTACCTAATAGGATTATTTGTATTATTTGTAAAGTTTCTTTACAAGAATTAAGTGACATATGCAAAATGCTGAGTTCATTCAATGATTTTAATTCTTTTTAGGGTGATGGGAAGGCAGGTGTGTCACACCCAGAAGGACTTACTCCTGACTCTGCACACAGGGATCATTCCTTGTGGGGTTTTGGGGGACCATATGGAGTGTCAAGGATTGACCCAGGTTAGCCCCATGCAAGGCAAGTGCCCTACTCACTGTACTATCACTCTGGTCCCTCTGGCGCCTTAAGTTTCTTTCTTTTCTTTCTTTTTTTTTCTGTCTTTTTTCAAGCAGGGGATTGAGCCCAGGGCCTAACTGTGCAAGGCAGGTGCTCTCAGGAGTCTCCCGCCTCTCTTAACTCCCCCAGAAAAAACCCTTCTTGTTCTCCATGGATGCTACTGACCAGGACTAGAGTGAGAGTAAAGAATCTGTTGGAAGCCCCACAATTAAATTTTTCATTTTAATGTCTAGTGATCTAAGAATAATTAAATTAATTTGCATTAATTCACCATGAGGAAGTTCTATCTCATGCTAAATAGAGGAAATAAATTCCTGTCAACATAAATATGCTAGCGCTTTGTAAAAAGACAGGCCAGAGAGAGGGGCCTATAATGGGGGATGCTAGAGAGAAGGAAGAGGAGTCTTGGGTGAGAAGGAAGGCTGGAAGGAAGTCAGACAGGAAGACAGAGGTGAGAAGGGAAGGAGAGGGGCCATTGGAACTGCCTGTCACCTTCCCAGAGAGAGTTTTGACCTTCAGCTCAGACGTTATCTGTGACGCAACTGATCTAAAAACCACTGCACAAATTCCTGCTTACTCAGACCTCAGCCTTGCCTCAGCCTCCATCCACGTGACTGTCTAAAAGCTGACATCACAGACCCACCACCCACACTGAGTTGGGAGCCCATGGACTTAATCTGGGCCCCTCTTCTCTGTTCTGGCCCAAAACTGGAATCCCTCTGGGAAAGACCTACAGTCCTCTCTGCTTTATTTTTGGCTTGTGTTTAATTAATCAATTGTATTTCCTTCCTTCCTTCCTTCCTTCCTTCCTTCCTTCCTTCCTTCCTTCGTGTCTTCTTTCCTTGTCGATATATTATTATTGGGGAGACCAGGGGTCACATGAACACTTAGGTGTTTGCATATTTGGTCTGGTTTGGTTTGCACATTTTGGCTTACTGGGTGAGTGTGGGGAGGACACTCCTTCAGTGGCAGAGCCTTCTAGTTGTAGTTGCTCATTGTGGGTGCGCACTCATGTTCTAAGAAGGGATCACACCTCTGGCTGCAATTGCTTGCACATCTGTTTACTGATACTAACTCTATCCTGGCTGCTGAGTAGCTGTGAATTGCTTTCAGGGCTGAGGGTCACAGATAGCAGAGTTGCCATTACAAATATCAGCAGCTAGGATAGTGCTCACTGTATGTGGTGGCATCAGGGAGAGAACTCAGAGCCTCATATTTGCAAGGCAGGTGCTTTACCACTGTACCATCTCACAACCCCCATTACTTTATTTCTTAAATGACAAACCATTCATAAAATCACAAAAGTGTGTACCACTCAGACTTAACAACAGCTTGTATTTTTGCTGTATTTCTTCAAATGCTGTCCTCCCCCAACCCCCAATCTATAAATAAAACTAACAGTACAGCAGTTCGGGAGCTTGCCTTGCATGTGACCAACATGGATTGGAATCCCCACACATGGCATGGTCCCCCAAATCTCACCAGGAGTCATCCCTGAGCATTGCTGAGTATGACCTCCAAACTGAAAGCTATAATAATAATGATGATGATGTTACAGAGAGAAAATCTACTTTTTCTCCCTCCAATGCTCTTTTAAATGTTTCTTTCAGTTTCTTATCCATACTTTTAATATCAATGGCATATGAATGGATTCACAAACAATGCAAAACAATGTTTGGGATTTTTAAAATGTTTCCATAAATAATATTTTGATGTTTTCTCTCATCATTGTGCTTCCAAGATCTACCTATTTTGCTGCTTGCTGACTTTGTACAGCCATTGTTTAAATCACTATATTTTTCAATCTAGGAGTACACAGTGATCATGTTTCTAACCTCCAGTGGGTGAGCATTTAAGTTCCTTCCAATTTTTCTATGATAACAATGTGACTAAAAATATTATTGTTTGTGTGTCTTCCTGTGTGCCTCTGTGGTGGTATGTAGGGCATGCAGAGTTTCAGCTGTATGGTTATCATAAAAATGTTCTTTGTAGTGATCAGACACCCACAGAACTGCTCAAGACTCTTCTCTCCCCCATCACCTTGCCACTCCTCAGCAATGTGTGACTAACGCTTTGCCACCGTCACCATTTGCATTTCTCATATTTGCATTCTCATAAAGGTGAACATCTCTTTATGAGTTTTTTGAATGTGTAGGTTTTGCCCTTCTGTGAAATGTTTTCCCACTTTCTCTGTTGCTTTTTAAAACCCATTTATTTAAAAGACATTTTCAAGTGGTCTGAGTAGTGACACCTTGTTGGTTGTAAAGATATGTTAGGATTACTTGGTAAGAAGAGCAATAACGGTCCTTTTCCATGAAGAACACAAATCAATGATTGTTTCTCTTCATAAAGCATTGAGCTATAAATGAACACAGGGAACAAAAGTCAGCGCAAGGAGCTGGAGAGACAGTGCAGTGGGTAAAGACATTTGCTTTGCATGCGGCAGACCCAGGTTCCATTCCACACAACCCATATCGTCCCTTGAGCCCAGACGGAAGTGATCTGAGTGCAGAGCCAGGAATAAGCTCTGAGCATTGCTAGGTGTGCCCCCCACCAAAAACAAAAACAAAGACAAAAGTCAAGGAAAGATTTTTTAAACAAGAAAACACGTGCCCAATTACTTTTTTTTTCTTTTCTGGGGTCACCACCCAACAATGCTCAGGTGTTCCTCCTGGCTCTGCACTCGGGTATTACTCCTGGTGGTGCTCTGGGACCATATGGAACTCTGGGGATCAAACCCAGATCAGCCTAACTGAGATAATAATAGCTGCTCATTGTAGTTACTGTTTTCTCAGCTTCTGCTGCTAAAGTTCCTTCTTACATTTCAAAAGGCTTGCAGAGCTGAGAGCCAGTCCCTCGCCCTACTCAAGAGAGACAGGGCTTAACAAAAGAGTGTCATTCCTTGGACACAAGCTTGCAACTGCTTCCTGGTCAGGATGTGTCTGAATGTCCTTATAAAAAGCAAAGATGGTAGAGATCATTTAATTTCAGCTCTTTTTCTTATGAGAGGCAGAGAAGTGGAATTTTAAGATGAAAACATCATCAGTGTTATTTTTTTTAAAGCCAGCCTACAGTACTTTTCAGAGTAAAGTGTGAGCTGCGGGAATGCCATGTCCACAGTCTTCCTTCGCTTCCTTTTTGTAAATCGTCTCTCCCGGGACCAAATGCTGAAGACTTTGCATCCGGTGCTTCTAGGAACACTAGTGTTTCATCTCCTCCCAGAGGAAGGAGGAATAGCAAGATGGTGAATGACTGAAAGCTTTGGCATGCAAGGCAGGATTTTCCCCAGGGTTTTCTGGCATCTGATGTCCTCCACCTTGTGGGATGTGTCTTGTTTCGGTTTGACTTACTCATACAACAGCAAATGATCTCACTCTTGCGCTGATTCATGGAGGTCCAGCCACACTCCTGTCGTCAGTCCTCCTGGGGCCATAATTTCAACCTTACATCTCCCAAGACCCTGACCATATCATCTTCACCATCTGTCACTGTCCATGAGTCCTTGAGTGCCTTTCTGTTAGATCATCTCTCACGTTCACCATAAAGGGGATGCTGAAATGTCTCTATATTGGGTCCTCACGAATTTCCCTCGCTACTACTTATGAGAGGACTGGAGCTATAGCACAGCAGGTGGGGCATTTGCCTTGCACGTGGCCGACACGGGTTCGATTGCTCCATCCCTCTCGGAGAGCAAGGCAAGCTACCGAAACTACCCCACCCGCATGGCAGAGCAGGGCAAGCTCCCTGTAGCATATTCGATATGCCAAAAACAGTAACAACAAGTCTCACAATGGAGATGTTAATGGTGCCCACTTGAGCAAATCCATGAACAACAGGAGGACGGTGCTACAGTGCTACAGTGCTATTACTCGTGAGACAACCTGAGGTGGGTTTAAAGAAGAAAGTTCCATTCTCAGCTCAGATCAACAAACTAACCACCACAAATCTGTTCCATCAAGCTGTTCCATCTCTATAAACTGTTCATAGGGGACTCCTCCAAATGATGCAGTGTGTGTAAACTGAGGGAGAAACAGGAGTGTCTGCACCAGATAAAGATGTCCTAAGAGCCTGGGTCACCTGCTCATACAGCTTACAGTGCCCTCTTGAGACTGATCCCAGATCTATCACTTCCATTTGAGTAAGATACTAGCCAGTTTCCTGTTGCCTGGTTCAATACCAGTGTTCATCAGGATTCAGCAACATATCAGGAGATCTTTTTTCAAATATTTTATGATTCTCTATTTAGAGTGGATGGTCTTGCACCAGAACTTAAATAGCTTTTGTTAACATTTGCCAGAGACTCCAACATGTCTTTTTTTTTTTGCTTTTTTTTGGGGGGGTCACACCCGGAGATACACAGGGGTCACCCCTGGCTCATACACTCAGGAATAACTCCTGGCAGTGCTTGAGGGACCATATGGGATGCTGGGAATCAAACCTGGGTCGGCTGCGTGCAAGGCAAACGTCCTACCTGCTGTGCTTTCGCTCCAACCCCACCACATGTTTTCTTAACTGCAACAAATCACCTCTCCTGACTTAATGATTTTTGGGTGACATGCTAGAGATGCAGGCTGCAATCTGATGAGAGACCTTTCTTGTTCTTACAGTCACAGCCTTTTACATCCCCTAACATCAGATGTGTTATGACAGAGACCAGAGATCAATGTAACCCTGGGGTAAGACTATAAACATAACCTGTTATCTGTTCCATGTAAGGGCAAACTATTGTTCATCTTCCTTCATGCCAAGCAAATGACTTCCTATCATATAACTGCTACCTATTATATCTGCTGAAGAGAGCTAGTTAAGGAAGTTGCAGAGTACTATTTGCTTAAGTTGGAGTTGTTGCCTCCATTCATTTTTTTTATGTTGAATTAAATTAAATACTGGGTGTATAGTAAGGATTACTGTGATATCTGAGTCCCCTAAGTCTTTGTCGGTGATAGTAATATCTGTCACCCCCTTCTAGGCTGATAGTACTTTGGTTTTCTACCAAGCTTATAGGACACGTTTGAGAACTTCTACTTGGTTTTTCTGACCTTGATGGCCTCTATTCAATAGTCACAAGACAATTGTGAGGTTTCTGCTGACTGAGAAGTAGGCCCCTTTATGGACAGTGGTGAAGGGATCTGGCACATTCCTGTGATGTGTAATATTGTACCTGTAAGGTGCATAAACATTTACAGTCCTGTAGACTATTGTTATCTTAAAAAAAAAAAGTGCTCCTTTCCAGACTCACTTAGGGGAGCCAAGGTCTTGCATGTATTGAACCTAGTGTGAGATGGTTTGGGACCATGATTCTATTTGTTTGTTTGTTTTGGGCCACACCTAGCAATGCTCAGGACTTACTGGTTTACTCTGATTCTGTACTCAGAGATCAGTCCTGAGTGTTTTGGGAAGCACAGAGTGTCAGTGATTGAACTGGGATCGACTACATGCAAGACAAGGGCCTAACCCCTGACTTACCTACTTCTCTGGCTGCTAGTGCCGTGAATGTTCTCTTATGAAACTCTGCTAAAGTCAACAGGCTCTAGGTGAAGATATACTTCTGGTCTAGGTACCGGGAAGGAGATGTTAGCTCTCCAGGGGGCTGGATGTCTGATTCTTTCTGCTCATCTATTCTTGATCTCTTGACTATATCCTTGTTGGTTGTTAATCTATATTGCTCCTACAAATCCTATATGCTTTGATCCATCTTCATAGAGCCTGATCAGGGGCTGGAGCGATAGCACAGTGGGTAAGGCATTTGCCTTACATGCAGCCAACATGGCCGACCCGAGTTCGATTCCTCCGCCCCTCTCGGAGAGCCCAGCAAGCTACTGAGAGTATCTCGCCCACACGGCAGAGCCTGGCAAGCTCCCCGTGACGTATTCGATATGCCAGACACAGTAACAACAAGTCTCATGATGGAAACGTTACTGGGCCCACTTGAGCAAATCGATGAACAATGGGAGGACCGTGACATAGAGCCTGATAGATCACAAAGCTACCTTCCCATCTTTGCTGCCTATAGTGAAAATTATATCCACCTTGTTTTCAAAGTTTAGATTTTTCTACCATTTTAGCTATAATGGGTCTCATTTCCCTAACCCTGAAGGAGTCTCCATCTGAGTTGGGAAGAATGAGAGAACATGCATGTCAACAGATGGGAAGGCGCCCTGCAAGAAGCTGGCCATCAAGAGCACACCAGCCACGGGTGGCATGAAGAAGCCGCACTGCTATTGGCCTGACACTGTGGCACTACGCAAGATCTGCCAGCTGTCGTTCTAGCAGCTAGTGCTCGAGATTGCATACAACTTCATGGTGCTGCAAGAGGTGTGTGAGACCTACCTGGTGGGGCTCTTCAAGAACACCAACCTCTGCGCATTCCTCACAAAGCACGTCACCATTATGCTCAAGGACACCCAGCTGGCGTGCTGCATCTATGGAGAGAGAGCATAAAATTTAGGATGCTAAAATCTCAGGGCTGGGACAAATGGTGACACTACTGGTGCCCACTCGAGTAATCGATGATTAATGGGCTAACAGTGACAGTGACAGATTTTTCTATGTTAGGATCCTGTTATTTCCACGGCTAGCAGAGTGCCAAGATGTGATCTTCTAGTCTGTTCTGCTTTGAAAAGACAGTGGCCTTGTTTCTCAGTGATGCTGGGGACCCCTCACAATTTAATCTTCTCACTCTCGAAAACAGGCTGTCCCCTCAGGTCATACTGACCCTGAAATAGACAACAGGTAGGGTGAGATTCATTTACGAACACCTACTTCTCTCAGTTTTGGTGATTTTTTTTCCCCTGATAACTTAGCACTGCACTCCTCACACCTCTATTTAACATGTGTGCTCACTTGGTCTAAGATTTTTGTTTGTTTGGGGGCCACACTTGGCAGTGCTCAGGGCTTTCTCTTGGTCCTGTGCTCATTCCTGGCAGGCTTGTGGCAGGCTCCTGGCAGGTTCTTGGGACCATACAGTGTGCTGGGGATTGAATGTGAGTGGGTCAAGTGCAAAGCAAAATGTCCTAACCTCTGTACTATCACTCCAGCCCTGGTTTAAGATTTTAAGAAGCATCTAATTAAAGTCACCTAGGGCCCAAGATAGGGTGTTAAATTACATGGCACAGAAGAGAGTCCCCATATCCCTAAAGCTCCCTTAATGTGTTATTTGGCCTACCTTGATCTGGCACATTGAGAGTCTTTTTCTTGCACTCTGCCCAGTTCCTCCCACTCTTGTCAGCCAAGCCCAGCAGCAGCTTTGATTTATCGTGTCCTTCTAGCCTTCACAAGGTCTCCTCCCCAGTTGGGTTTGATGCTGAGGTTTGAATCAAACTCTGAATTCAGGGTCTAAGAGGCAGAACAGAATCTGGAGGGCCAGCATTGTCTTGTAAAGCTACTCTTGATAAGCTGGAAGCAGTTGTTTTATTTTTGTTTTGTTTTGCTTTTTGCTTTTTGGGTCGTACCTGGGGATGCTCAGGGGTTACTCCTGGCTCTGCACTGAGGAATTACTCCTGGCGGTGCTGAGGGCGGGGGGGGGGGGGGGGGGGTAGGGGGGTGGAACCATACGGGATGCTGGTAATCTAACTCAAATTGGCCACATGCAAGGTAAATGCCCTACCTGCTGTGCAATCTATCGCTCCAACCCTGGAAACATGGTTTTTAAGAAAGTTTGTTTTTTTTTTTAGAAAGTAGGAGGAGGGTACAGGTCCTGGGATTTTAGGAGATTCAAAGTTCTTTCACAATTAAATCTACCTCTCTCTCTCTCATCTGAAGCTGCAGTATCCCTCTCATTTCCCTTCTAGGCCTCTTGAAATTCCACTTGAAATTCCCTGCCTTGTCAGCTTTGTCACTCTTCTGATCAGGTTCTGTGCCTGTTTTGTTGTTGTTGCCTGAACTCTCTGGTTGCAGGAAGATCGGTATCCTAAAAGAATGTTCAAGAGTATCCCCAACTCTCATATTTTACTTCTAGTTGCTAATATATAAATAGAAGCCTGTCGCTGGTCAATGGTTGGAAATTACCACAAGGGTGTGAGGGTAGAGGGTAGTTAAAATAGAGGAAAGTCGATTATGAGCACATTAGTTGGAAATGATCATTCTGGATAAGAATTGAGTGTTGAAAGTTGGTGAAGGGGTATATATAAGATAACCTTTCAGCATCTATATTGCAAACCATAATGTCTAGAATAAGAGAGATAAAGAAAAAGAGAGAGCCAGAGAGACAGCGAGGGTGAGCGAGCAAGTGAGTAAGAGGAGGGGAGAGAGATAAAGAAGGAGAGAGAAAAGAAGTCACTGTCATAGAGGCAGGTGGGGGGGTGTTGTTGAGGGGGTTGGGAGGGAAACTGGGTACATTGGTACTGGGACCAATACACTGGTTGAGGGATGGGTGTTAAACATTGTATGATTGAAACTCAATCATGAACAGCTTTGTAATATCCTATCACACAGTGATTCGATAAATAAAATTTTTTTTTAAAAAATTGAAGCTTTGTTATTCTAGCTCACCTAGGAACAATGGTCTCCAATAACAGTCACCAAATCTACCAAATCCCACTGTCCTGGCTTGTGCTCTATGCTGCTTTTTCTCAGATGCCTGGGTGTATCCTCCTCATAATTAGTCATGCCATCTTACAGGCAGGGTCCTAGCTGATTTATTTTTATGAATTCCTTAAGTTATATTTAAATTTTCAGTACATTTATTATATAGGCCTTTTGAGATTGTTCTATTACTTTGGATTCCCGGGTTGCCATGCCCTGGCTTTTTCTTACAGCAATTTGTTTCCTTCTGTGAGTGGAATATTTACCGTGAGCTAAGTTGCTGTCAGGTTCTTTCCTGTGGAAGTCTCATTTAAGCTGACTAGTCTTTTTAGTCTTCCTCTGCAGAGACCAGTGTTCTCAGCTGTCCTGGACGTTTTTTGGCAATTTGTATACTTTGCTGCTATTGCAGTTTCAGAGAATGCAGCCAGTCGCATAGGTTTCTGACTGGTCACAAGCAGCTCCCTTTAGCTGGCCCCTCAGAGATGTTGGTGGAGCTGGTCAGGCTTGTCATATGTGCAGATATGCACTCCCCCACCCCCACCCCACACATACACACTTTAAGGTTCCTGGAGTGAGTCAAAACATCAGCATGGAACTGGAGTGATAGTCCAATAGGCAGGTTACTTGCCTTGCACACCACTGACCCAAGTTCGATTCCCCCACATCCCAAATGGTCCTCCAAGCCCACGAGTAATTCCTGAGTGCATAGCTGGGGTAATAACTAAACATTGCCAAATGTGGCCCCCAAACAAAACAAAACAGGCAAACAAACCAAAAAAATACATAAGCTTGGAGTCTGTAAGATCCCTGGCCAGGTCTGATGATCTCTGCTGAATGATCTCTGAATGATCTCTGAATGATCTCTAAATGATCTCTGAATGATCTCTGAATGATCTCTGCTCTTCCATTCTTTCACTCTAGGTTTTTCTGATTCTTCCTTTCCTGGACACTGGGCACTTTCCTTTTTTTTTTTAGTTTGAATCCCATTATGCACTCTACATGTCTTCCTTTTTCTTTATTTCATCTAGTAATTCTAAATTTTTTAAGGCTTCCTGAGAACATGAGCTGCATCTGCTATATTTATTCAAAATTATACCAATTTATTTTCACAAAACATGTTAGTGAGTCCACCACAGTCACAGAGAATTTGATGGATCTAATCAATGGACCACTTCAGCATTATAACCACAAATGTGTGGCAGTTTCTCCTTCAGGTTAGAATGAGGTTTCCATGATTTTACTTACACTCAATATGCGAGTATTTTACTTCTCTTTGTGGTGCTAGGAAACAGTTTCTAATGGAAACAGTTGGTGTTTGTATATTCCTTATTCCTAAAGGTCGCTGGGTCATGTATGTGACATTATCTTGCTAGAAGGGACTGATCAGCTCTATCAAAACGGTCATGCTGTTGCCTGGTGACTAGGGAAAATGTAAAGTGATAAAATACACAAGAAGGATATTGAAAAATTCCATAGAATCTTGATAAAGGATGGAAGGAGGAAAATAGGTGCTTTGTGTTAGAATCTGAGGTAGGTGCCTTCTAGCTGTCTCTGAGTACTGAACTCAAGTCGGCCGCCAGAGAAAAAGCAGGGAGCTGACACTAGCTCAGCGCATCACGAGGGAGGGGGTCTGCCCTCCAGCATGACAGGGGTCACATGCATAAGTGGATGAGGACATATTTTCTTGTCCTTTCCCAGCAGAGGTATTCCCAGAGTGTGAGGCAAGTGAAGGCATAGTCTCACTCACCTGCTGGCAGGCATGTCGACAGATGCCATCCTATGCACCCCGCTTTCTGCACACAACATAATTACCGAGTCGGAGGTGAGGGCCTGGATGCACATGCCTTGGGGGTCCAGAGAGACAGGGAAGTAGGCGATGCTTGAAAACAGGAAGAAAGCTGTCAGACAAAGACCCTCTGGGAGCAGAGCTGTGGCCAAAATGACCATACATCAGGCATTAGGTGTGAGCAGAGGCAGAACCCTAGAGAAATGTCCTTGATTCTCATTTATGTTTCATCCGTGTAGATTGAGGGTGGAGAAGCTACAATTAGGCACTGCTCATTCTATCCTACCCCCTTAAATTTCTTCTAATTAATTCTCCAACAGCTTGTATTTCCTTACCATGGTGTAAGAGGTATATTGAGGACAGAGCTGGAAAATGCCCCAGAAATGAAATAAAGTTGAAAGTTAAAGTCATCTGCCCCTATGAGTAATGCAATACTGTTTTACATATGTCAATGAACATTTGCTGTTTCTTGCTTTTAGAGTGCTCAAATATGATATTCCAGATGATCCAATCATGGGGCATTATTGATTGTAAGTAAAAACAATGATCATTTGTTTGAGTGATGTGTATATTTTATTTAGCTTTATAAAAATGTAAATTATGATTGCACGTGTTTAATGTTGTGGTAGCAAATTCCTCAATATAAAGCAGTGCCCTAAAAACCATATACCATATTATCTATAGTTTCGTCTTTTCCTATTTTCTTGCCTGCATTTTCTTTTTGGAAAATTGGTTTTGTTTCAGTGGTTTGACTTAGTTTTTCTCATTTATTTCTTTTCCAATTTCAGGTTTGCTACATTTTCCTATTTATTACATTTCTGTGTTCTTAGTTTTTCCATGTCCTTAATTCTTTACCTCAATCTTGAGGGAGGAATGATTTATCTTCTTTCCCCCTTCCAGAAAATATTGTTTTTCCATTCAAAATTGTTTTGCTTTCATTTTGCTTTGATGCTTAGGGCTATTGTGGTCAGAGGTTGCTCCAGAAGGTTCTCAGGGACCATGTAGAAACAGGATCAAATCAAGGGTTACTGCATATAAAGCAAGTGCTCCCACCCTTTGAACCTTCTCCCTGGCCCATCACTGTGGCTCATCAATCTGCATTTCCAGATTGACTAATAACACTGAGTATCTTTTAATGTGCTTGTTTGCCATCTGTATGTTTTCTTGGTGAAGTATTATTTCCTATCTAAAAAAAAGGAATCATTTGTCTTACTATTGAGTTCTGAGACCTCAGTAATAAGCTTTTTGTTGGATGATTGTATCTTGCTGGGTGTATGTTTTGAAAATGCTTCTTTGCTTCATCTATGGGCCATCTTTTTATTTTCATAGATAAATATACATTTATAATTTAGTTTTGAAGAAAGTGAATCTGGAGTGTCTATGAGACATAAAAAAGTAGTGTCATCCTGAAGGTGTGAGAATGTAGGTTATGATCCGAGGGAGCAGAGTTGGACTGAGAGAACTTATTTGTGTATGTCTTGTTTGTTCACTTATTCCTTTGAATTTAGTAATAAAATCAAGGTCCCTGTGTCCCTATTAATATTATTGTAATGAAAACAGATAATAAACTAATGGAAGGAAGGAAGAAAGAAAAGAAGGAAGGGACAACAGGACTCCCATGCATTACTGGTAAAATGATAAAATGATAAACTGCTTTGGAAAAAAGTTGGGGTTTGGAAAACTGGCTAATATAAATTTAAACATCTACTTAGGATTCCTCCGCCCCTCTTAGAGAACCCGGCAAGCTACTGAGAGTATCCCGCCCGCACGGCAGAGCCTGTGATGTATTCGATATTCCAAAAACAGTAACAACAACTCTCACATTGGAGAGGTTACTGGTACCCGCTCGAGCAAATCGATGAGCAATGGGAAGACAGTGCTACAGTGCTATTTAGGATAAGACCCAGAAATCTTCCTAGTTCTTTCTAGCCAAGAGAAATTAAAACTTAGGCTCAGACCAAAACCTATACATAAATTGGCAACAAGCCAAATGTCTTCTAGCTGCTGAATGAATAAACTGGTTCATTCACACTTTGGAGTACTCAGAAAAACAATTTTGAAAACTATTAATACATGCAACAACTTAGATTGATATTTTACATACATACTTAGTGAGAAAGAAGCCAAACAGGTTTAACTACAGTAATGTTTCATCTAAATGACATTCTGGAAAGTCAAAGTTACGGTGACAGGAAACAGCCAATGCTTGTTAGAAAGTTACCATAAAAGGGCTTATGTGACAATTTGTAGATATGGATTTTTTTTTCTTTTTGGGTCAGACCTGGCAATACACAGGGGTTACTCCTGGTTTTTCACTCAGGAACTACTCCTGGCGGTGCTCAGTGACCATATGGGATGCTGGTAATTGAACCTGAGTGGGCTGCATGCAAGGCAAACACCATACCTGCTGTACTATTGATCCAGCCCCTGTTGATATGTTTTACATCTTGATTTTGGTGCTGGTTTTATGACTGTGCATTTATAAAAATTCATAAAACTATAAAAACAAGTAAATATTACTGAATGTAAATTATGCAGTAATTAAAAAAAACTTATCAGAGCAATAAATAATAGAAACTCCCAAAGTTGATAATTGTATAATGGTATGAATTAAGTGATCAGCATATAAAATACTTGGCTTGCTAATACTTTTGTATATATATATATACAAAAATATTTATGTATGTACACACACAAAATATATATGTATATGTATATACATATACATATATCTTAAATGTGAAAGTAAAACAGTAAAATCAATAGTAACAACAAACAAACCTCTGCTTTGTTGGTATCATACTCACTCCCTCACCACCCACCCCCACCAATTCTCACCAACATACTGTTTCTCAATGTAACTTCTTGGAAGATCTAATCATTGTTAGTTCTCTACTTTCCATTCAGTCGTCCATCTCCAATGCTACACAGAGTTGGGTACAGTTCTTTTTGAGGTCATCATTGGTCTAGTGGACTGCACTTGCCCAAGGCAAGAGGTCATTTCCCTCTCTCCTTTCACCCCATCTTTCAGAAATATCTGTTAGTTTCTCTTCTCAGTTTCTGTGACATCATTCAGATGTTTGATGTTCTTTCTATTCACACCTTTTTTTTCCCTTTTGGGTCACATCCGGCGATGCACAGGGGTTACTCCTGGTTCTGCAGTCAGGAATTACCCCTGGCGGTGCTCAGGGGACCATATGGGATGCTGGGAATTGAACCTGGGTCGGCTGCGTGCAAGGCAAAAACCCTACTTGCTGTGCTATTGCTCCAGTCCCTTTATTCACATCTTTTAAGTTCATTTGTCGACCTCTTCTTTGCCAAATCTCTTAACTTGCAACATCTAGGGGCTGGTTTCTCAGCCTCTGTTCTCTAATACTTTTTACTTTGTCATGAGGGAATTTCGTAAAACATTAAATATGTCTGCATGTCTATGATTCTCAGATATGTACCTGTGGCCTTGACTTTGTACAGAAATGTTGCAGTCATATACCTGACATCCTACATGACATCTTTCTTCGCAAGTCTGCGGAGCATCTCAAAATTAAAATGTTCATGACATTAAGATAATCACTCCCTCCTAGGTGAGGGAGTGATTACTACTTCTTAACTCTGCCCTTAAAAAAGATGAAATTGTGGATTGAAGAGGTTGTTTGGGGAGTAAGATGCTTGCCTTACATTCAGCTGACCCCAGTTTGATCCCTGGTATATTACTTATCTTTCCCTAAGCACTACCAGGAGTATCTCCTGAGCTCACAGCCAGGAGTAATTCCAGAGCACTACTGGGTGTGATCTAAAACCTTCCTACTCCCATGGTCCCCAAGATGAAATTGTGACTTGGGGGACAAAATGAATAAAACTTGCAGTGATAATTCTAAGTGAAATAAGGGGGTGAAAGAAAACTATGGATGTTTTCACTCAAACATGGGATAAGAATAACTAAAGCAAATAAACTAAAGAAAATGAAGACTAAATCTTAGATTTGGTGGGGACTGTGATGGGTTACTGTAGGACTTGGAGGGTGTTGGGAGGAATGGATAGAGGGATCTTTTAGGGAGGATGGCACTGGATCTTTGTGGGTGGGTGCAGTGAGTCCTAAGCACATAGAGGACAAATTAATATACTGAAATTCTATAATTTTGTAAATCAGTGGTAAAAGTTGTTCCATCACACTGTCAGGATGTAGTCTCTTCATAAGAGTTAGCACTCCTGAAAGTAGAAAAAGGACCAAACATGATAGCCTCTCAGTATCTACATTGCAAACCATAATGCCCAAAATTAGAGAGAGAGTATGGGGGATATTGTGTGCCATAGAGGCAGGCGGAGGACTGGGATGGGGGAGAATACTGGGGACATTGGTGGTGGAAAATGTGCACTGGTGGAGGGATGGGTGCTCAATCATTGTATGACTGAAACTCAAACATGAAAGCTTTGTAACTGTATCTCACGGTGATTCAAAAAAAAAGAGGAAGAATTATCACTTCTTCCTTTATGAGTAGTTTTCAGGCACTTTTTACTGCTTATTTTGGAGTTCATTTTCAGCTTCTTCTGCTACAGCATAACTCCATGAAAGCAGGACTTTGCCTCATTAATTTCTGCTGCATCTTCAAAAAGTAGAACAGTATCCTGCACATTGTAGATTCAGGAACAAATCAAAAGTTGTTCAACAAATGAGTAAAAACTTAGAGTCAGGATAGGGACTATCTATTGTAACAAGCATGATCATTGAAAGGAATTTGTTCGGACTACTACTTGTATGATTTCAAATTTGGAAGAAAACTTTTATCAAAAAATAGGAATTGATCTCTCATATGATTCCAGGAATTCTGATGAGGTTAAAAAACCCTCATCAGAAAAGACACTTGCACTCCTATGTTCATTGAAGCACTATTCCCTACAGACAAGATCTGGAAACAGCCCAAATGTTCACAAACAGATGAAGGTAAAAAGAAACTGAGGAATATAGACCCAATGGAATACAACTCGGTTATAAGAAGAGATGAAATTATGCAATTTTCAGCTACGCAGATGGATCTAGAGAGCATCAGGATAAATGAAGTTAGTCAGAAGGAGAGTGATAAACACAGAATGATCTTGCTTGTATGTGTGATATAAAGAAACATAGTGACGAAACAGCAAATATTCAAAGACAACAGAAACTGGGAATGGGTCTTTAATAGGAGGCATATCACTGTAGTGGGGAGGCATAGGGTAGGGTAGGGTGGGGTACACTGGGACAAGGTGGAGGGAAGCTAACACTGGTGGAGAGTGTGCTGTTGGAATTTTTGATTTTGCATAAAACCTGGCAAGTATCAATATATCAATATTGTAAATTATAGTGTCTAAAATGAAAATTTAAAGATAAAAATTTAAATAATTAAAATAAATTAAAGGCAGCATTGCTTCCTTTGGTCTGGCATTAAATAAACGTGTGGGGGGGGGTCTTTCGGGGTCAGGGGAATGAGACCCATTGTATTTGTTGACAGAACACTAGATGAAGGACAACCATGCGAGCAAGCAGTGTTCTTAAAAGGATTCAGCACAATCGACCATATACACACGATAACCAAGCTCATTGAGGTTTCTCGGGAGTTCAAGATGCCGCTCTGTCTAATGTTCATTGATTTAAAGAAGGCCTTTGATTCTGTTGAGATGGAAGCAGTCATCGAAGCCCTAGCCAAACAGGACATTCAAACTCAATACATCAGGATCCTCCGTGAGCTGTATTACGGATTCACTACCACGATCTCACCATTCTACAAGGAAGTGATCACCCATGTCAAGAGAGGGGTTCGGCAGGGTGATACCATTTCACTGAACCTCTTTAGTGCCACTCTGAAGAATGTCATGAGACAACTAGAATGGAAAGGAATGGGAATGAAGATAGATGGTCAGCAACTACACCACCTCCGCTTCACTGATGACATCATACTAATAACACCAAACATTAGCCAAGTGGCACAAATGCTAGCCAACTTCAACCGTGAGTGTGGAAAGGTCGCACTTCAGCTGAATCTCACAAAGACAATGTTCATGAAAAACGAACTCATTCCTGATGTTCCATTCGCTCTCAATGGAACAAACAACTCTGAATGCAACAGTTATGTGTACCTAGGGTTGAGAAGTCAACATGACGAATGACCTGGCACCTGAGTTGCACAGGAGGAAGAGAGCAGCTTGGAATGCCTTCAAGAGCCTCGAAGAAATAGCGAAGCGGACGAAGAACCTCCGGATCCAGGCACATCTCTTTGATTCCACTGTTCTTCCTGCATTAACATATGCCTCAGAGACCTGGGCCCTACAAAAACAGGATGAGAACACTATTTGGGTCTCCCAAAGAGGAATCGAAAGAGCTATGCTTGGAGCATCACACTTCACGCAAATGAGAGGAGGAATCTGGAGTTCTGACCTCTGTTGATCAAGAATCAGGGACGCTGTCTCGTTTGCCAAAGAATCGAAGATCAGATGGGCTGGACACGTAATGAGATTTGGAGAGGATCGCTGGACTAGAGCAATTACTAACTGGATTCCATGGGACTTCAAAAGATCACATGGCCACCCACCTAGGAGATGGTCAGACTTCTTCGTCAAGACCCTGAATGATTGGTTTGAGGCTCTTTGTGTTCCTAGAAGGAGCAGATGCCATTGGGCTACACTAGCACGTGACAGGGATGAAAGGAGACGTTACTGGCGCCCACGCAAGCAAATCGATAAGTAATTGGATGTCAAGTAATCAAGTGAGTGTGTGTATGTGTGTGTGTTTACTACATGTGATGACATTTGTTCAGTGTGTGTTGCATGTCATCACCAGGAAGGATGTGAAGAAATTGTTGCCACAAAGTCAAACGACACAGGACTAGGAATCTTGTTTGTTATATTCTAGCTAGGTCAACTTTGACAGATAAATTTATCTTCCTAAGCCTCAGTTTTCTTAGTGTGAAATAGGATGATGATAATCCTTGTCTTATAATGTTTGTGTGGTGGTTAAATTAAATAATGCATATAAATTATTTAGGATTGCATTCTAGTACTGAATGAATATTCAAGATATAATTAGTGTTAGCATAAGCATTATTGTTTTATTTGGTGGTGATAGCTATTTTGTAGGGCAAAGAGGCATGTTAGTAGGAGATGGTATTGGATGAGAGAAAACATCAGATCCACAAGTCACTATTTCCAAGAAATTTCCCCATAAGCCACCTACTGTGAGGGCTTCTTTGTTTCATGTTCTCATCACATATATGGTGACATTTGTTACTTCGATTTTCTTATGATATTTTTCTATTTCTTTTAGTCTCATCATTGCTGCTGCAAGGCTTCCCTCTCTTTAAAGAATTCATAAATTTTTAATTTAGTCGTAGAGTCCACAACATAATTATTCCTTTCCATCTATCCTCTTTCCACTAACAACTGTTCTGAAGCATTTATGTGCATTCCATGCTTTGTGTTTTTATAAAATGTGTACCAGTGTCTTATGTACCTTTATTTATTATTTCCATAAATGCTATTATTGTTGTTTTTACTTGCATGAATTTCTGTACACACTGGGTTTGACTATGTTGTACATCACCTGCGTTTCCTAAGGACATAAAGCACTCCATGATGGGTTTATACCACGTTTTACCTGTTTAACCAACCCCGTTTCTTCCCTAAACCCCTACACACAAGCACACGCACACACACACAATACACACACATACACACACACCAGTGTACTTTCAATTCCCAGATTACCTTTATTTCCCTAACATCATAACTGACAAGGAAAATTCTTGTGCGTGTTTATTTACCTTTTGTGTTGAGAATAGCTTTGGGATATATTCCAAGTTTTGAAACAATTGAGGAGAATATGAGACCTTACTTTTTTTATAATTCTTCTCTACTATCTCTTTCTGAGTAAATATTGTACTTCCCTAATTACCTTGAGCCACGGGATCAACACTTACATTTTTTTTATACTAGACCTCAAACTCTGAAATTTTAAAGAAAAATAATAGCAAAGAGATTTCTTATCCAACATTAGAATGTATCAGAGTAGCAAATTACACACATGGCTAGGTGACTTTAGCTCTACAAGTGCAAAAATTTATGCCTTATGTTCTGCCTTTACAGCACATTCACAGGGTCATTTGCTGGAGTGACTGACTGACACAGCATATGAAGATACCACTAAATAATTATTCAAAAGAAAAAAAACACCAAAATGTTTTTCTGGGAACTAATGGGATGTGACTAGGTGTCCCACAGCCTTTGCAGGGTAGAAAGGGTATAATTATTGGGCGGGGGGGGGGTTCTCCCAAATAGTCCTGAGGTGACCCAGGGGCCACTCCTTATTTTTGCCTGACTGGCCAGCAGATGAATGCTTGGATAGGTACTGTGGGACTCTCTGTGAACCACCAAGTTCATGCTGGGCTGTGCGGGACCTCTGGGGCTTTACCCCAAGATTCTTTCTGGGTTTCATATGGTACTGAGAATCAAACGAGGGCCCGCTCAGATCCTGAAGTACAGTCTTATCCCTGCTTTGTACCCTTTAATTTGCAATCATAAAAAGTATTAAAATCACTGTTGACTGAGAACCTGGAAAGAAGGGCATAAAGAAATTAAGTCACAAAGGAAGATGACTTCTTTCTCTTATCTTTATTTTGACAAGCATCAAAGTTCAGAAATCATAAGAGTTAAGCAGTGAACATGACTCTATCCTTCAGCAAAATTCACTTACCATTTGCCAGTTTTAATCAACTCTGCCAATTGACCTATCATTTATCCACAATTTATGGGCGTCTACCCATAAATCTTCAGGATCTTTTCTCTGAGTATAAGAGTGTTCCCTCTAATAACTGCACATGTCATCTAGGTTGGAGCATGTATCAAAAATTCCTTCCTATCTGTACCTGTGAGGTGAGTGCATCAGCAGCCTGATGGCGCCTTCACACTTCCAGATACCCCAAAATTGCTGCTGTACCTTTGGCCGGACCCCAAAAACTTGGGGCAAAGTTTACCAAGAAAGTAAATGGCCAAAAGTTAGGTACGTGGGAAACACACCCACAAACCACCTCCAGCTCAGCTATATAATTGGAGGCATGGCCTCTCTGCTTCCTGATTGAACTGTTTAACGGCCATGATCCCAGAGACTAAGAAACAAATCTTGAAACCCAGTGGCTTTTGACCGAAATGCGTCCAGTCCCTGCAGTAGGTTACCGGTGCTGGGCCAACCCAGGTGGGAATAGGTTTCGTGCCTTGGCCTATTTCCCCTGGCAGCCCAGTGGCCGCCATCCTCCAGAGGCCACTGGACAGTCAGAATTGGACCTTCAGTGACGAGAAACGCAGGGCCTCACGGGATGGGGACAGAGCAGGTCCTTTCCTGCCTGTCCCAACGAGACCCCAAGTCATTGCCCACAAACTGGCTCCTGATCAAGCTGCTTAATGGCCATAATCCCAGAGACTCAGAAACAAATCTTGAAACCCAGTGGCTTTTGGCAGAAATGTGTCCGGACTCCGAGTAGGTTACTGTCGCCAGGCCACCCCAGAGGGGAAAGGGTGTTGTCACTCCGCCTGCTCCCCCTTGGCGGCTTGGTGGTCGTCATCCTCCAGAGGCCATTGGACAGTCAGGCTTGGGCCCACAGTGACAAAGTTTGTTGGGCTTCACAGGATGGGTGTGGGGGAGCCGGGTCTGTCCTCCCCACCCCAACGAGACCCCAAGTCATCGCCCACGAACGGCCTCTCTGGCTCCTGATCAAGCTGCTTAACGGCCATAATCCCAGAGACTCAGAAACAAATCTCAAAACCCAGCGGCTTTTGGCAGAAATGCATCAGGACCCCGCAGTAAGTTACTGTCACCGGGCCACCCCAGAGGGGAAAGGGTGCTGTCCCTCCACCTGCTTCCCCTTAGTGGCTCGGTGGCCATCATCCTCCAGGGGCCATTGGACAGTCAGGTTTGGGCCCGCAGTGACGAAACTTGTTGGGCCTCACAGGATGGGGGTGGAGCTGGGCCCCTCCTCCCCACCCCAACGAGACCACAAGTCATCACCCACCAACGGCCTCTCTGGCTCCTGGTCAAGCTGCTCAACGGCCATGATCTCAGAGACTCAGGAACAAATCTTGAAACCCAGTGGCTTTTGGCAGAAATCCCTCCAGATTTAAGTGTTAAAATTTCAGAATTTCAAAATCACATGGCCCTACTGCAGCCACGTGACATCATATGTTATTCATAACCAGTAATAGAACACAAATTGTCTACTGTTGCCTTTTCAGCAGATCTGAGTGCTGGGCTAAAATCTCAAATAATAATGGTGGGTCTGGTGTCGAAATATTGAATGTGATCAAAGTAGAGAGAGAGTAATGTGTAAATCATCTGCCCCACAGGTAGGGGGAGGGTGTGGGATGGGAGTACACTGGGGGTTTTGGTGGTGGAGAATGGGCACTGGTGAAGGGATGGGTGTTTCATTGTATGACCGAGACTTAGACCCGAAAGCTTTGTAACTGCTCTCACGGTGATTCAGTAAATAAAATTATAAAAAAATGAAAAAAAATTCCTCCCTTTTGAAGACTGAATAATATTCTGTTGTTTATGACACCCTTTAAGTGTTCATCTCTTGATGGAACTTGATTTGCTTCCACCTCTGGCCATTTTGAGTAAAATTGTTATAAGCCATGTGTTCTAAATTCATTCTTCTTGTTTGCTTCTTTTGCATCACACCAAGCAGTGCACAGGACTTACTTCTGGTTCTGATTCAGTTCAGTAATTATTCCTGTGGTGCTCAGGGAACCATATGGTGTGCTGGAGATCAAACTTGTATCTGCTGCCTGTGAGGCAAGTGCCTTTACTTCTGAATGATCTCTCAGTCCTAGACTCATTCTTGAAGCAAAAAATTACTTTCTAAGGTCTAGAATGTAGATTACGGCCTAAAAATTGCTGTGGACCTAAAGTATTGCATTTAGCATAACATCAATTAGAAAGATCAATCAAAAATATCTATACCAATGATCAAGTTACTTCATCTTTCATTCTCTTCCTTCAAGATGTCATCATTTCTTGCCTTGATAAAATAGCCTCATTTCATTGTATCCATATTTGTCCTGCCCACCACTGTTATTAGAACAATATATCTACCTTGAGATTGATGCCATTTACTTTTTTTGGCTCAGATTTTTCTATAGCTCCCTGTTTCCTATTGGACAAAGGCTACGGGTCTTAGACTGACTTAATAGGACTTAGTGTCCTTGTTCTTAGCAATCTCCCCATACTAACCTCCTGCTGCTGATAGCCTCACATTTCACATTTCAGCTACAGTGAACTGCCCCTTATTCAGAAGAAATAGAAACAGCAAATAATCTCATTTGGCATCCCTGTGTTTTGCTCACTATGCTGGTTCCCTCTGCTTACAGGTTTTCCTTCTTTCCTTGCTAGGTAACACTACTCAGCCTTCAAGATTCTACTTTAGTCTGTTGTACACCTGTTCTATTTTCTCTCCCACAAGTCTCTGTGCCCAGAATACTATGTATTTATCTCCTTCTTAAAAACATATTGAAATAATCTCTATATAGTTGTCCCTCGAGGTAATGCATGGACAGTGGTCATGCTTTAGTTTAGCTGTTGAGTCCTGGTGACTCCAAAATCTAGTAGGTGCCGAATAAATATACCCTGAAGTGTCCAAGGTCCTATTATCAGTTTATTTCTGTGGTTTAAAGGAGAGATAACCAAGTACATCAAAATCATAAGAGTCAATGCCACTGTAAACATGTGATCCAGACTTTAAATAAATTACAAATAAAAGAGCTTTCTAAGAAGGTGGAGTGTGGGGAGGGAAAGAACCTTGGGTCATTGGTGAAGGGTTGCTGCACTCATAGTGGATGTGAACTTGGAATATTGAGGTCCAAAACTTCATTTATAAAAAGTTTTGCAAATCACTGTGCCTACATAAAATAAAATTTAAATTAACTAAATAAACTATGTTAACAGTCAGATTTCTAGAGAGTTTTCTAAATATTTTGTGAGCCTCTGGACTGTATCTTTTTTTTATTAGTGAAACACGATGAGGTAGAGTTGTAGATTTACAAACTTTCGTGCTTGGGTTTCAGTTATAAAATGAACAAGTACGCATCCCACCACCAGTTCCCATTCTTCACCACCAATGATCCCAGTAGCCCTCCCATCCGCCTCTGTGGCAGGACATTCCCTTTTGCTCACTCTTTCCTTTAGGGTGTTGTAGTTTGCATTAGAGGTATTGAGTGGCCAATCGTGTTTGGTCTATAGTCTACTTTCAGCACGCATCTCGTATCCCCAGCAAGTCCGCCAAACATTTTTTACTTGGTGTTCCCTTCTCTATCTGAGCTCTGCACTGTATCTTTCTGGCTTTATTTCCTGTGTTTCTTTTCCCAGTATGCTCTAACCACACCTAAGTAGGCAAGGAATAGAAGCTATCATGCCCCTGGGCTAAAACTCATTGCCAACACTCTGGAACTCCTTATACTTGCCTTCCTAAGATACTACTATTTATCCTTCAAACCCAGCCTCCATCTCTTTCTTCCCATATATATTTTGTTGTTGTTATTAGACTGAAGATCCAATTTGAGAAGCTCACTCTGAGATTCCCCAATTCTTACAAACAGAAGGAATCTTCTGCTTTTCCTTCCTCCATAATTTGGAGTTGCCCTATTGCATTCAGCATTTCCCTATTATTTGTAGACAACCTCTGTATCTGTCTTTTCCTACAGACAGTAACAATTGAGTTACAGTACCCTGTTATATTCATCTCTGTGCTTTCAAAGTCTAACCCAATGCCAGGCACAATGTAAATGCTTAATAAATGTTGGATAAATAAATGGATGAAGGAGTGGTCGCAGACATTTCCTAACTTCAGTTTGAATAGGCACAAAGAGAAATGGATCCACTTTGTCTCCGCACGAGTAAAATATGACCTGTATGATATAAAATATAATAACTCAGCATTCCAGGCTAAGAGGCTAAAAGCACAATCTAAGCTTTATGTTGTTCTGTCTCTTCAGGAATTTACACAGGGTTGAAGGGCTCAACTCTGGGTCCCACAAATTAGTCATAAAGACACAAAGCTGTGACTGGCAACCAGCAGTGTCCTAGATCAAAGTGGGAGGGAAACAGGGCCTGTGGTCACAAGCTGACCACAGCGAGAGTGAGTCTGAAGAGGTCAGCAGGACTCAGCCCCGGGGTCTGCCCCTTTGCAGGGAGGTGCAGATCATGGGAAAGACCCTGGCAGCTCTGCTGAAGAGGTCCTCCTGTTCCCAGGGGGGGCAGCTTTGAGGAAAATGACTGAAAACCTGGAAATTGAAAGAACTGCATTATTCAGTCAAGATGGCAAGGCTGGGCAGTGTTCAGCCCTGCTGAGATGAACAGGAAGGATCAGCCACCTTCTTTCCACTTAAACCACATCCCTGCAGGCAGGTTGTCAAAAGTGTGCTGTGGCGCTGAGGATGAGGATGGGGGGCTGCCTCTGTGCTAGCAGAGATGGTCATGGGGCGACAGCAGGCTGACAGTGAGGTGATCTGATCAGAGACCGTGGTCAGGGAGCTGAATTTTCAGTCCAGAGCTCAGCAAAGCTAGAGTCCCAGTTTCAGGTGCATGAGACATTGGCGAGCAGTGACCAGAGCGCTCAGTGATGGAGGAATTAACCCAGGAGGCTCTCTTGGGGTTTTCCCAGCTGCTGCAAGGGCATGTCGGTGACGACTAGTTCCTAGATCCATGGAAACCGCTCCGCAAATAAGTTATAAAATATTTAGAGAGCTACTCGAGAGACCAGAGCTGTTCCTATAAGTAAAAGGGTTCTTGAAATCCCATGTAATTCAGGCCTAATTATAAAGTGGATTGCTTTTTTCCCCTTTTTTAATTTAATTTTTTTATTGAATCACCACGAGATAAAACATTACAAAAATGTCTATGATTGTGTTTCAGTCGTACAATGTTCTAACACCCATCCCTCCACAAGTGTAATTTCCCAGCACCAGTGTCCCCAGGTTCCTTCCCACCCCTTCAAGCCACTTCCCACCCCTGCCTGCCTCTGTGGCAGACACTTTATTCCTCTCTTCTTTCTTTCTTTCTTTTCTTTCTTTCTTTCTTTCTTTCTTTCTTTCTTTCTTTCTTTCTTTCTTTCTTTCTCTCTCTCTCTCTCTCTCTCTCTCTCTTCTCTCATTTTAGGCACTATGCTTTACAATGCAGATGCTGAAAGGTTATCAGGTGTACCCCATTGCCTGCTTTCAACACTCAGTTTTTGTCCAGGATGATCATTTTTAATTAGTATTGTCATAATGGACCTTCTATCTTTTAAAAAAAATTTATTAGTGAAACACCATGAGGTACAGTTGCGCACTTACAAGTTTTTGTGCCTGGGTCTCAGTTATACAATGATTGAGTACCCATCCTCCACCAATGCCCATTCTCCACCACCAATGATCCCAGTATCCCCCCCCCCCCATCCCACGCTGCCTCTGTAGCAGAGCATTCCCTTTTGTTCTCTCTCTCCTTTTGTGTGCTGTGGTTTGCAAAAGAGGCATCGAGTGGCAATCATGTTCGGTCTAGAGTATACTTTCAGCATGCATCTGCCATCCTGGGAGGATCCTCCCAACACGCTTTACTTGGTGCTCCCTTCTCTATCTGAGCTGCCTTTTCCCCTAGCATGTGCGGCTGACCTTCAAGCCATGAAGTGAACCTCCTCTACTTATCTCAGCTATTCTTGGGTTTTAGTCTCCTATTTTGTTACTTTATATTCCCCAGTTGAATGAAATTTTTCTATGTCTGTCCCTCTCTTTCTGACTCATTTCACTTAGCATACTTTCCATGTAGTACCACTTGTATGTAAATTTCATGACTTCATCTTTTCTAACAGTTGCATAGTACTCCATTGTGTAGATGTACCAAAGTTTCTTTAACCAGTCATCTGTTCTCGAGCTTTCGGTTTTTTTTTTCCAGATTTTGGCTGTTGTGAACAGTGGAGCAATGAACATAGAAGTGCAGATGTCATTTCAAGTGTACTTTTTTGCCTCTTCAGGATATAATCCCAGGAGTGGTATTGCTGGGTCAAATGGGAGCTCAATTTCTAATTTTTGGAGAATCATCCATACTGTTTTCCAAAAGGGTTGAACCAGTGGCATTCCCACCAGCAGTGAAGGAGGTTCCCTATCTCGCCACATCCGCATCAACACCAGTTGCTTTTATTCTTTTAGGTGTGGGCCAGTCTCTGTGGTGTGAGATGATATCTCATTGTTGTTTTGATCTGCATCTCCCTGATGATTAGTGATGTAGAGCATTTTCTCATGTGCCTTTTTGCCATTCGGATTTCTTCTTTGAGGAACTTTCTGTTCATTTCGTCGCCTCATTTTTTGATGGGGTTGGATGTTTTCTTCTTATGGAGTTCAACCAGTACTTGTATCCTTGATATCAACCCCTTGTCGGATGGGTACTGGGCGAATATCCTTTCCCATTCTGATGACTGTCTTTGTATTTGTGGTAACTGTTTCTTTTGAGGTGCAGGAGCTTCTTAGTTTAAGATAGCACCATTTGTCTATCTCTGTTTTCACTTGCTTGGCCAGTGGTGTGTCATCTTTGAAGACACTGTTAGCTTCAATGTTGTGGAGGTTTTTTCCAACTTTGTCTTCAATGTGCCTTATGGATTCCGGTCTGATGTTGAGGTCTTTAATCCATTTTGATCTTACTTTTGGTACATGGTGTTAGGCAGGGTTCTGAGCCCATTTTTTGCATGTAGCTGTCCAGTTTTGCCAGCACAATTTGTTAAAGATGCTTTCCTTGCTCCACTTCACATTTCTTGCTCCCTTATCAAAGATTAGATGATCATATATTTGGGGGGCAGTTGTCAGTATATTCAACCCTGTTCCATTGGTCTGCAGCTTTGCCTTTGTTCCAGTACTATGCTGTTTTAATTGTTACTGCTTTGTAATAGAGTTTGAAGTTAGGAAGGTTGATTCATCCCATTTTCTTTTTCCCAAGAATTGCGTTAGCAATTGACTTTGCATTTTTGGTCACTGTTGTGGGGGCTTATTGTTCCATATGAATTTCAGGAGTGTTTGCTCCGTTTCTTTGAAGAATGTTATGAGTATACTTATAGGGATCGCATTGAATTTGTACAGTGCTTTGGGGAGTGTTGCCATTTTGACAATGTTAATTCTCCTGATCCATGAGCAGGGGATATCTTTCCATTTTCTCGTGTCCTCTTTTATTTCCTGAAGTAGCATTTTGTAGTTTTCTTTGTACAGGTCTTTTACTTTCTTAGTCCAGCTGATTCCTAGGTACTTGATTCTGGGGGACAATTGTGACCGGGATTGTTTTTTTCATGTCACTTTCTTCTCTCTCACTATTTGTGTATAGGAAAGCCATGGACTTTTGGGTATTGATTTTATAGTTTGCAACTTTACTATACAAATCTATTGTTTCTAGGAGTTTCTTGTAGAGATTTTAGGGTTCTCTAAGTATAGTATCATATCATCTGTGAATAGTGAGAACTTGATTTCTTCCTTCCCTACCTGAATGTCCTTAATATCTTTTTCTTGCCTAACCGCTATTGCAAGTACTTCCAGTACTATATTGAACAGCAGTGGAGAGAGTGGGCAACCTTGTCTCGTCCCTAATCTTAGAGGGAAGGCTCTCAGCTTTTCCCCATTGAGGATGATGCTTGCTGTAGAATTGTGGTAGATGGCTCTAACTATATTGAGGAAAGTCCTCTCTATACCCATTTTGGTGAGGGTTTTTTTTTTTTATCATAAATGGGTGCTGGATCTTGTCAAATGCTTTCTCTGCATCTATTGATATGATCATATGGTTTTTATCTTTTCTTTTGTTGATATGATGGATTATGTTGATTGATTTCCGAATGTTAAACCATCCTTGTATCCCAGGGATGAATCCCACTTGGTCATGGTGAATGATCTTTTTGATGAGTTGTTGAATTCTATTTGTTAGTATTTTGTTGAGAATCTTCGCATCTGTGTTCATCAGGGATATTGGTCTGTAGTTTTCTTTCCTTGTGGTGTCTTTGTTTCCTTTTGGTATTAGAGAGATATGGGCTTCATGGAAACTGTTTGGGAGAGTTTCTGTTTCTTCAATTTCCTGGAAAAGCTTGAGAAGAACTGTCAATAGGTCCTTTTTAAATGTTTGGAAAAAATTCACTAGTGAATCCATCTGGACCTGGGCTTTTGTTTTTGGGAAAACTTGATTACAGTTTCAATTTCCTTGATGTTGATAGGACTATTCAGGTACTCTAGATCTTCTTATTCAGCGTTGGCAGATTATAGGAATCCAGGAATTTATCCATTTCTTCTAGGTTCTCTTGTTTCGTGGCATACAGACTTTCAAAGTAATCTCTGATGATCTTTTGAATTTCTTTGGTTTCTGTTGTGAAACCAAAGAAATTCTCATTTCTGATTCAGTTTATTAGAGTTCTCTCTCTTTCTTTGTGAGTGTTGCTAGTGGTTTATCTATCCTGTTTATTTTATCAAAGAACCAGCTCTTGGTTTCATTGATCTTTTGGATTGTTTTTGGGTTTCCATGTTGTTGATTTCTGCTTTAAGTTTTATGATCTCTTTCCTTCTGCCTGGTTTGGGCTCCTTTTGTTGATCCTTTTCTAAGATCTTGAGCTGTGAAGTCAAATTGTTTATGTGGGCCCTTTCTTCCTTCCTGAGAAATGCTTGCAGAGTTATAAATTTTCCCCTTAACACAGTTTTAGCTGCATCCCATAGGTTCTGGTAGCTCGTGTCTTCATTCTCATTTGTTTCCAGGTATCTTTTGATTTCGTCCTTGACTTCCTTCCTGACCCACTCATTGTTCAACATTGAGTTGTTTAATTTCCAGGTATTTGATCTGGTTCTCCGTGTCTGTGTGTGATTCACTTCTATATTCAGAGCATCGTGGTTTGAAAAGATTGTTGATACTATTTCTATCGTCCTGATTCTACTGAGGTGTGTTTTGTGTCCTAGCACATGGTCTATTTGGAAAATGTTCCATATGCACTGGAGAAGAATGTGTATTCTTTCTTTTTGGGGTGTAAAGCCCTGTATGGGTCTATAAGCCCTCTCTCTTCTTTTTCTTCCTTCAAAGCCAATGTTTCCTTGCTGAGTTTTGTTCTTGTTGATCTATCCAGGGGTGATAAGGTGATGTTGGTCTCCAGCTACTATTGTGTTGCTAGCAATGTCCTCCTTAAAAACTGTTAGCAGCTGTTTTAAATATTTAGTTGTTCCCTCATTAGGTGCATATACATTTAAGAGTGTGATTTCTTCCTGTTGTATGTATCCCTTGATGATTAGAAAATGGCCTTTGCTGTCCCTTCTAATCTTTTTCAACCTGAAATTTATGTTGTCGAATACTAGTATGGCCACCCCAGCTTTTTTGAGGGAGCTGTTTGCTTGCAGGATTGTTTTACATCCTTTAACTTTGAGTCTGTGTTTGCTCTGACTGTTCAGATGAGTTTCTTGTAGGCAGTAGAATGTTGGGTTCTGTCTCTGAATCCATTTTGCCACTCTGTGTCTCTTAATTGGTGAATTTAGACCATTGACGTTGAGAGAGATTATTGTTATGGGGTTTTGTGTCATCTTTCTGTAAGGGTTTGTTTTGCTTGTAGGGTTTGTCTTATAGTAGCCCCTTTAGCCCTTCTTTTAAGTTTGGTTTTGAGTCTGAGCTGCTGTTAATCCAGAAAATAGTGTACCATTCCTTCAAGTTTGATTGAGAATTTAGCCAGATAGAGTACTCTTGGTGAAGCATTCATTTCAGTGAGTTTTTTTTTTCACTATATCCCACCATTGCCTTCGGGTTTGGAGGGTTTCCTCTGATAGGTCTGCTGTGACTCTAAGGGGTGCTCCTTTGTATGTGATTTCCTTCTTTGACCTTGATGCTTGCAGTATTGTGTCTCTATCTGCGGCATCCATCATTCTAACTATGATATGTCTTGTAGTGTGTTTGTTAGGGTCTTTTTTAGCTGGCACCTTTTGGGCTCTTTGAATCTGAATGGCTGCATTGTCGAGCTCTGGGAACTTTATATCAATGGTTTGTTTAACTGTGGCTTTTTCATTGGGATTGTTTCCCTGACCTTCTGGTACACCAATGATCCTAATGTTGTTCCTCTTGGAATCATCTCCTAGGACTCTGATTTGTTCTAGAGCTATTTTGAGGTCCTTTGCCATTGTTTGTTGTTGCCTGTAGGCTTGGTGCAGCTGATCTTCCAGCTCACTGATTCTGTCTTCAGTTGTGACCATTCTACTGTTGAGGGCACAGACTGAGTTTTTTATTTCATCTACCAAATCTTTTATTCGTGACATTTCTGTGCATAGCTTTCCAATTTCTGCTCTCAGTTCTTCCTGTAATTTCTTGATTGTTTCTCTCATGTCCTCCTTTAATTTACCGCATATCTGTCTCACTGTTTCATTGAGTTCATTGAACATCTTGATTACTTCATATCTGAATTCTTTCTCAGAGAGGTCCCTTTGGTGAGTAGCACCTACTGAGGCTTCTGGATTCTTCATTGTCCTCCCTTCATCGTGGGGATTTGCGTTTGTTTCTTCATGTTGGTGTGGAGGTATGGAGACTGAGATATTACACGAGATTGCTGGATATGGGTAAACTACCTGTGGCCTCATGAGCGGCCACCAATCCAAAATTTGGCCATGACCACTTCTGAAGAGACCACGCCCACTTCTACAGAGGCCACGCCCCCTGCATGTACCTGGTGTCTGTGGGGGGTAGAACCTGGGGGTGGAAGAAGACCAGGCCCAGCACTGGGGATGAACAGGAAAAGGCTCAGGGATGGTGAGCGTCCCAGGGTCCTAGAGGACGCCTGGGGTGCATTTGCGGGGAAAGCCCAGTCCCGGGTTTGAGTCACTGACTGGTACTTCCTCTATCTTAGCTACCTTTCACTCCCCATACCCTTGTGCTAATTCCCAACCATTGATCAGTCCTTCTGTTCAATTTTTCCTGGCCTTGGATATTAGTTTCATACTTTTTTTAATATCCCACAAATAAATGCAAGTCATTTTATATCGGTACTTCTCTTTCTGACTCGTTTCACTCAGCATGGTGCTCTCCAAGTCCATCCATTTATAAGCAAATTTCATGACCGCGTCTTTCCTAACAGCTGTGTAGCATTCCATCATGTAGATGTAAAAAATGGATTGCTTTTTCACTTTTATTATCATAGGAGGATGAGATCAGGGGGACAGTGAGTGCATAGATAAATACAAGCTTTCAAAATGTGAAGAAATACAACCCCAGGGTGGGGGTCTGTGGGGTGGATTCAGGATAGAAAAAACCAAAGAGTCTACATTATTGCAGATCTTTTCACAGCAGCACAGAAGTAGCCCACCCTGCTGTCTTCTGCTCAGTTGGTTCTCCTAATGCCAGTGAACACACTCAGAATCTCTCTTCCATCCAATGGACCCTTATGCACAGGTAAGTCTCAAAGGCAGTAGCCACTCCCTTTCTGGTTCAGGAAGCAGGGCACATCACTCCCACTCCCCACTCTTCCTAACATTACACCCCCAGAGACTAGATAGTAACCACACCGTTCTCTCGTTTCATATCAGCAATCTCTGACCTAACATCCCTTTCTCTCACTCTCATCCTGTAAATTTAGATTGTAATAAGCCAGAATCAAAGATCAAAAGTCTGAATGTCCTGGACACGAAAATCCCGTCAAGGGCTATCTGGTCTCCTTGGGGAGTGGTGATGATATATTTCGCTATATTTAAGAGCTGATTAAATTAATCTGAGGAATATGATAGAGGAGATGAAAAGACAGTGGATCAGAGAACCTCTGAAGGTTCCAGTAATTTTTTTCAACCAATTTGGGTTCAATGAGTTCAGAGAGAGGAAGAGAGGAAGGGAGGAAGGGAAGAAGGAAGGGAGGAAGGAAGACAAACAGAAGAATATTCCCTCTCTGTCTCCCATTGTGGAGACTACTTCATTTGTTGAGTAGTGAGTTCTTGTAAACCTCAAACATACACTTGGGAATCTGTGCTTCTGGGAAGCTTTGAATACTTCTCATAAAGTGCTGAAAGAGATGGAGACAAGAAGCAGTATCTCCAACCAGTAAACACCAGGACTGGATTTATTGAAAAAGACGCTTTTTTCTTTTAATTTTTCTCCACCCCCAACTCTGCAACTCTGCAGTCTTTTTTTTTTTTTTTGCTTATACCAGACTAGTTAATAGAGCAGGATAATTCTGGATACAAGGCTCCCAAAAAATAGGGGAGTATAATGAGAGGCATTTGAATGAATGTCATTGTCTTTCACAAAGCATGCTTTTGTCTCATTGTTTTCACCTAAGACTTCTTGCAAAACAACAGGCTTTGAAAGTGCAAGATATGCTGCTTAACTCTTGAAGAGCTGACAGACATCGCACCTCTCCCAGGAGGATTGTGACTGGAGCTTCAATCATTCTCCCCTTCCTGTGCAGTAGGTGAGACAATTAGAGAGAACTGTTCGCTGACTCTCCTTCACCCAACTCCTATCTTGTCAGAGAAACTAAAAGTATCCTGTGGTCAAACTATCCAGAGTTCTGATTCCACAGAGCTCGAGCTAAGAGTAGCCAGGGGGAGGTATTATTTCCCACAGAACCAAAGGGGGACTCACAAAACCAGTCTATGAAATCCTCTTTATTTGTTCTTTTAATATATATATATTTCCATTTTTATTGTATCATGTGATATACACATTTACAAAGTTGTTCATGATCAGATTTTAGTCACATAATGCTGAAATCCCTTTTATTTGAACAGCTGAGATCTTTTCACAATACTAGATGTTTGGTAAAATAAACCCCCAAATGTCATTTTCTACATATAGCTAAGCCTGTATTCAGTCACATTTCTACTTAGTAAAAGTATCAGGAAACACTGGGGCAGAAATTTTCACTGATTTTTTTCTTCTCTTTCATGTCAAGCATAAATAAATCATTTGAAGATCCAAGGAACTCTTCTTGGGTCACATGGTTACTCACTTACCAAAACCTTCTAAGGACCTGAATCGGCTGTGTTTCGAATCTTTATTTTTGATCAGTTTTCCTTAGAGTCTTTTGTTTTTGGAGCTTTGCAAGGAAGTCCCTGCACTTTTGAGAGAGAACAGGGATTGTTCTCTAACACGCCTATGGTTCTAGGGGCTTGCATCTCAAATAGAATAGAGACAGTTCAAGGAAGGGTCTTGAGAACTTCATGCTACTACATGTTCAGCATTTAATCAGTCTCACATGATCCTAGTTCTCAATAAATGTTAGTTCTTTTTATTAGTAGTTGGAGCGTTTCCATGGAGCATATGCAAATATATCTGTATGGATAATTATCTTCCTGTCATAATAATTTGAAATAATGGATTTTGTCTTTTGGCATCAAAATATTACACAATGCATCTAGGTGGACAAAACCACCTTCTTCTTCCTTCCTCCACCCCCACTCTTATGATGAAATACACAACAACATAAAATGTTTATGTTTTACTACTGGGGCCATATGCAGTGGTACTCAGGCTTACTTCTGACTCCCTGCTTCAGAGATCACTCCTGGCTGGACATGGGGGACCATGTTTGGTGTCAGGGATTGAATCCGGATCAGTTGCATGCAAGACAAGTGCCTAACCTGCTATGTTCTCAGTCTGGGCCCCCAACATTGCAAGCTTTTTAATAGGCATTAAGAACATTTTCAGGGGGTATGGTGCCGCCAGCAGGTCAATCTGTACCTGTGAGGTGAGTGCATCAGCAGCTTGATGATGCCTTCAGACTTCCAGATACCCCAAAATTGCTGCTGTGCCTTTGGCCAGACCCCAACAACTTGGGGCAAAGTTTACCAAGAAAGTAAACAGCCAAAAGTTAGGTATGTGGGAGACACACCCACAAACCACTTCCCGCTCAGCTATATAATTGGAGGCATGCCTTCTCTGCTTCCTGATTGAACTGTTTAACGACCATGATCCCAGAGACTCAGAAACAAATCGCAGAACCCAGCGGCTTTTGGCAGAAATGCATCCAATCCCTGCAGTAGGTTACCAGGACTGGGCTACCCCAGGTGGAAATAGGTTTCGTGCCTTGGCCTGTTACCCCTGGCAGCCTGGTGGCCACCATCCTCCAGAGGCCACTGGACAGTCAGGTTTGGGCCCACAGTGACGAGACATGTGGGGCCTCATGGGATGAGGGTGGAGCTGGCCCTTTCCTCCCTACCCCAATAAGACCCTGAGTCGCAGCCCATGAACGGCCTCTCTGGCTCCTGATCAAGCTGCTTAATGGCCATGATCCTAGAGACTCAGAAACAAATCTTGAAACCCAGCGGCTTTTGGCCGAAATGCGTCCAGACCACTCAGTAGGTCACTGTCGCCGGGCCACCCCATGGGGGAAAGGGTGCTGTCCCTCTGCCCACTCCCCCTTGGCGGCTTGGTGGCCACCATCCTCCAGAGGCCATTGAACAGTCAGGTTTGGGGCCTCAGTGATGAGGTACGCGGGGCCTCACAGGATGGGGGTGGAGCTGGCCCTTTCCTCATCGTCCCAACGAGACCCTGAGTCGCTGCCCACTAACGGCCTTTCTGGCTCCTGATCAAGCTGCTTAACGGCCATGATCCAAGAGACACAGGAGCAAATCTCAGAACGCAGCAGGTTTTAGCAGAAATCACTCCAGATTTAATTGTTAAAATTTAGGAATTTCAAAATTGCATAGCCACTACTGTAGCCACACGACATCATGTTATTCGTAACCAGCAATAGAAAACAAATTGTCTACTCTTGCCTTTTCAGCAGATCTGAGTGTTGGGGTAAAATCCTAAATAATAATGGTGGGTCTGGTGTTGGAATACTGAATGTAATCAAAGTAGAGAGACAGTAATGTGGAAATCATCTGCCCCACAGGTAGGGGGAGGGTGTGGGATAGGGATATACTGGGGATTTTGGTGGTGGAGAATGGGCACTTGTGAAGGTACAGGTATTTCATTGTATGACTGAGACTTAAACCCGAAAGCTTTGTAACTGCTCTCACAGTGATTCAATAAATAAAATTATAAAAAATTAAAAAAAAGTAAGTGGAGTTCATGCCCAATTCAATCAGCTAATCAGTGGCTGAATAAATAGCAGTACTCCTACATTAAAAAAAGAGAACATTCTCATCATTGCACAACTGCACCACCAATCAACTCTGTGCCACTATTCAACTCTAGAACATTTTTATCTTCCCAAGTTGAAACTCCACATTAGAGGAGCGCTCTGTGTCATCCCTTCCCTCCCCTCGGCCCCTTGGCAGCCACTATTCTGCTTCGTGACTGCGACTCAAACCACCTCAGGTACCTCAGATCCATAGAATCATACACTGTCCTTTCATGTCTGACTCATTTTACTGGGATGTCTTCAGGGTACATCCTTATCGAAGCATGTGTCAGAAATTCAGCCCTTTTTTAGGCTTCATAAGGAGACTTCATTTTTAAATTGATGAATCTTGGAAAGACCATATGGCTTTTGCCTGCATGGGTAATTATTTCTACTCCTCTCGCCTCAGCCTCATTGTCTGAATAGTCTAATGACAGGGTTTCCCTTGTGCTGCTATTTCTCCAGGAATGGCTTTGCTCTTGAACTTGGGCTCTGGAGCCAGACAAATGCATGTGTATTTGCTTCCATATTCTACACACTTATGAGGTTTACAATCTTGGGTACACAGATGAAACTATGTGATATGCCTGATTTTTAAATATAAAATTGGCAATTTCTTTTAATAGGTCCACCAGTCTCTTTACCTTACTGTTCCTCAGGTGTCTTAGACACAACAGAAAAATGGAAATAAATATTCTTGCTTTATCAGGTGGTGGGAGACTTGACTGGCATGATGTGGGGGTGGTTTGGAGTCTGAACTTGGCCCAGAGTGGCGGGTGCTGGCCCTGCCATGGATACCGCGTGTTGGTGCTTCCTCTTCTCTTCAGCAGACCAGGGCTTTCGGATTCTCTACCTGCCACACTTGCTGTCTTTCCTGCTCCTAATAATGTTCTTTTAGCATCAGCTCTGGGGTATGAGAGTCTATCTGAAAGGTGAGTGGTTTTTCTGACACTTTATTCTAGAGGGCAAATCTCTACGAACAAACTAAAAGCTGTTCCATGTCTTCCTGGAGTTTATGTTTTAGTTGTGGAGGAGGAAAACTTGACAATCCAGGAACATAGAGGAGAGAAATGAAGACACAAGTCTGAGAGATCTGCTGAGGTAGGCCACGGGCACTCGCGTGTCCCCTGACCAGGGCTGGAGGGAGACCTTTGCTGGGTCTTCCCCTTCCCCCTCCCAGTCCTCCTTTCTCCTGCTTCTCTTCCTCAGCAGCACCCTTGGCTTACCTGAAACACTTTCCCAAGGCTGCTGTGAAGCAGGAATGCTAGGAGGTATCAGAAACCAATGCTTCTCCTATGCTCAGCACACTGTGTATGTCATTGAAATCTCTGGGTCTTCACCTGCAATCTTTTCTGATTTCACCCCTTCAGAGCCCCAAAGCTCTACATATGTTGTCCTCAAGATCTTCACTTCCTTTCCTGGAGCTCAGGGAATGCCATGACCACACCATCAGCGAACAGTTTCTTCTTCTGAGTTGTGGCTTTGCCCTGGCTCTAGCACAGTCTGGTGCAGCCCAACCCAGAGCAATTCATGCCCGCTGAATGCCTATGAGACTTTCCAGGACCCCCAAAAAGAACACAGTGAGAAAAAAACAGACAGCAACACAGAAACTAATCTATTAAAATATCAATGCTTCAATATGGGCATGCTGGGAATCGAACCCGGGTCAGCCGCATGCAAGGCAAACGCTCTAGCTGCTGTGCTATTGGAGCGATAGCACAGCGGGTAGGGCGTTCGCCTTACAAGCGGCCAACATGGCCGACCTGAGTTCGATTCCTCCGCCCCTCTCGGAGAGCCCGGCAAGCTACCGAGAGTATTCGATATGCCAGACACAGTAACAACAAAGTCTCCAATGGAGACGTTACTGGGCCCACTCGAGCAAATATGGGCATACAATGTGTGGTTTGTTCTTGGTTACTTTGGCAATGGGGGGACGGGGTTTTAGGCCACATCTTGTGATGCTCAAGGGCTTATTCCTGGCTCTGTGCTTAGGAGTGACCCCCCTGGGCTGTAAGTGTGTGTAGTGCCAGGAATAGGATCACACTGGGCAAACAAATGCAAGACAAGAGCAGTACCTCTGCACTATCTTGCTGACTTTGAACAACTCACTAAAGGTAGGGGAATGTGTCTATTCCTGCAGGGGCCTCTGGGGGGTGGCATCTAAGGATGCTGGGCTCCTGGTTCCACCCGAGGCACTCACAGGTAATTTTGTGATTTGAAAGGAGCTGTGGTACGGCCATGCCTTGGGTCACTGCTTCTCGGTCACATGACTGACTCAAACTTGTGCTGAGAAAATGCTGCCTCATCCCTAATGATTGCTCAATCAGGGGAAGATGGCTTTCAGATGTTTTAGATTTGTGCAGTGAGAAACATATGTCCCACCACATGGAGCACAATAGGAGCTCATCGAGACCAAAGTGGAAACCAGAAGTGGGATTTTTCTTGTTTTTTTCCCCTCTGTTTTTGAAGTTAGACCCTATAGGCCAGATTCTCCCCAAGTAGCAGCCTAAGCTTTAAATGAGAGCATGTGTGCCTCTCAGTTAGCCTGTATGCACAAAAAGTCAAGTGGGAGCCACCTAGCCCGTGAGTAATGTATCTGTTAAGAACCCTGGGGCCATGTCTGGGAGCCAGGCACAAGTATGACCAAGTTGCAGGCCCCTGGCTTGGAACTTTCAATCTGGCCGGTCTGAGCTGATTCAGAGACTGCCTTGGAGTTCAGGTGGGGGCCCTTTCAGTTGACATTTTGAAGAAAGCTCTTTGAGGTGTAGGAGTCATTACATTGAACTTTCATACTGAATCCTGGAAGGCAACTGGAGAGAGACACTGGAATATGTCAAATAGCTTTAGTGTATCAGTCCCCTGGTCACTTTGTGTGTATGTGTGTGGGGGGGAGAGAGAGAAAGAGAGAAAGAGAGGGAAAGAGAAAGAGAGCGAGGGAAAGAGAGAAAGAAAAAGGGAAAGAGAGAGAGAAAGAGAGAAAGAGAGAGAGAGATTATCCTGCTGCTAGACAAGCTCTAGGTCCTCCTGCCCCAGCTTTTTCCTCTCAGAACTGCTCCGTTTTATGTTTCAAGCTGTTCCACATCCCAGGTCAGGTATGTCGAGCTCAATCTGCTTTGGAGAGAGACCTTTAGGGAAACCCTTAGGTAAGCTAAGGCCTTTGACTTATTTAGGGGTGTTATGGGGGAAAGATGAAGTCCTAGAAATAGTTCAGGAGTTCAGAGAAGGCTTCCCTGAGTCTGTGACCCCTGAGTTGCCTCTGAAAACTTTAGCTGAAGCATACTCACTCACAGTCATTTTTTAAAAACTTAATTGGTGTGTGTGTGTGTGTGTGTGTGTGTGTGTGTGTGTGTGTGTAGCGCATAGGAGGAAGAGGCTCCTAATGGTGCTATATCCAGGGACTACTTCTGAAGATACTCAGCCAACTGGGCCATTGGTTCAGCTAGGGCTGAACACGTGCTGCTCAGCTATCAGGAACACCAGGGCCAGTCCAGCAGTACTACACCCAGTAGTACTCAGGGAACAAGGCAGTGCCTGGATTGAGTCTCTCACCTGCCACACACAATCTGCTAAGGTATTGATGCTCAGCTCCTGGCCCCAGTCTCCAGGCTAGTAACTGAGCTGACTGTACTTGTGTTTTCTGGAGGCAGTGTGGGCTTTGTGTGTCCCACCCAGTTCCCACTCTAGCTAACAGGAAGCTCAGTTTCCCACCTCCACGTCGGTGAAATTCATCCCTAGGTTTCTGTTTCCAGTCTGGGATGGAGGAATCTCTACTCTGTTCGTTCACAAATCACAGATGCCTGATGGATGTTTCCACTAGGAACAACAGCTGTTCTTTCTTAACTTTCCCTTTCCCAGAAACCAGCTCTGCCCCTTTCAGGGGATTTGGGTGGCCCCCGAGCCAGAGGTAATCCCTTAGAATCTTAACATGACAGAGCAAGCATAGGAAAGCACCATGATGGACCATCAGAGAGAGGCTGTTTCTTTAAATAGAGTGCTGGGTGCAGAGCCAGTGGGAGGAAGGTCTTGAGTATGGCCAAAGAGAGTGGTTCAGAGGTGGTTTCATTAACTAGTTGTTCACCAGAATGGACATAATGAAAAAATGAAAAATGATCAGCATCGTGGGTGGTGGGTGGAACCTAGATTTTTGGTAGAGACTTTAGTGCAGCTTATGGATGCTGAACTAGTTATGTAATACTAGACACTGGAAACCCGTAAATAGCTGTAAACTAGTGTTATTTCAATAAAACCAATTATGAGACCTGGGCCGTGGCTCTCAGGGAGGAGCACAGGCCTTGCACAAATGAAGTCTTGGGTTCTATCCTGGGTACCACATGGACCCTAAACATCACTGGGAATGGTCCCTGCCAATGCATTAAAAATAATAATAACAATAATAAAATAATAATAATAATAATTTTTTGTATGGAATTTTAGGAAAGTCACTCCACAATGGGATATAAGATGAACTGAGAAAGGTTAGCAAAAGGCATGCAAACTGCATGTTACTGTAGTAATTTAAGTTTTGCTTTATGATAGAATTGTTCTTGGGATGTGAGAAAGAGGTGAAGCAGTGGAAGAAGTGGGGAAATTGGAGTGATATACAGAAGCAGAAAAGCTGGAGTCAAAGATATGTTTGTGAGGACAGTTGGTGTGATTGTGTATAGACAGAGGGTCACTGCCAGCTTCCTGCAGTAACTCAGGTCTCGTCATTATCACCGTGGAGTATGTGTACAGTAAGGCTGCACACTGATTATGACCACATGCTTTAAGATGGAACATTTTTCATTTCCACTTTTCCTTTTCTCCCTGTCCCATACCTCCCTGTCCTAGCATACCTCTTCTCTAGCCATGATCGTGGTAGTAAGAACTTGGGCTTGGATTACTTTTAGGTTGGAAAATTAGTATTTTCATTTCATAGCTTAATGTTTATTTAATTTGTATGTTTATGCTGATGATATTTTAGAGAGGCGTTTACATGTTCTATCACTTAGACTTTAAATGAAAAATTTATTACTAAATGCAGAAGAGATAGTCTTTAAGCATTTGTTGAGAAAAGTTTAATATATATAACATTTTATTATTGAGCATCTCATTCTACAACACACAAAGTATGAATAGTTAATGTTTACTGACTAATAATTATAAAACACATATGAACAAACAACACATCACCATAAAAAATGTTATAAAAATCAAACATAATAAAAATATTCTACATTCAAAACCTCAAAATAAGAATTACTAAACATTGGGTGAGAGTAACCAAGCATCCATATATATATATATGCTATTAATGAAAGTTAACTGCATATTATACCATTTTAATTCATATTCTTAGTTAGAGATATGAATTTTATGTCATCATATATGTATTGATAATTTATAAAAGAAAAGTAGTAATCTATAAATAAAACAAAGTCAAAGTAAACAAGACTTTAATAAAATCCTTAGTTCTTTGTACAATACACACATGCCCATATATGGATATACTGATTTTGATTTTGGGCTACATGTGGCTGTGCTCAAGGCTTACTCCTGGTGGGGTTCAGGGGACCATTTGGGGTGCCAGGGGCCTGAGGATCATCAAACCCAGTTTGACAACACGTAAGACAAGTACTCTACCCACTCTACTATCTCTCCAGCCCCTTGTTAATATATATGTTATATATAATTACATATATTTATAAAACATATATTTACATATATTTAAATTAAGTCACCATGGTATACATAGTTAACTTTCAGGCATACAATGTACTAATACCTCCCACTACTACTGTCAACTTCTCTCCCCCAGTGTCCCTAGTTGCCCTCCTGCATCCAGCCTGCCTCTGATAGACAAATTTTTAAGTTTGACTGTTGTAGATTGGAGCTCCTGTTTTCAGTGTTCTTGGTTCTGTGATGTGTTGGGCTTGGATTCAAAGAAAACAGGTAAATAAGCAAAAGTTGATTTTGACAGAAATACAAGACTTAGCTTTAAATGGTCTGGATCATTTGTATTTTAGTAAAATATGACTCAAATGATAATGATTTTAGGTTGAATCTAAAGAATAAGACAGAGCTCGTGTCTGAATTCACCAGGAGCTTGATTTGAATGGCTTGATTTTTTGGGGGGTCTAGGTCTAGGTCTAGATATCTGGGGTCTAGGTCAGAACTTCCTAGCCTCCAAGTGGACTGACCCTGGAATTTCTAACATTTCTTTACAGGGCCATGCCAACAGGGAGATTTCATGTTCTATAGGCCCTTTCAAGTCGCTCTCCTGTCACACAGACAAAATTCTTTAGGATCCCAGTACTGGACCCTCAAGGACCTCTAACTCGAGCTTTGTTTTGTAAGGTAAAGCTCCCAGAAGCCAGCCTTCTATTTGAACATAGGCCTCTGCTTTGAGGAATTGTATTCTATTCTGCAGACTTAAAAGCTCTCAAGTGAAAAACTCAAATCTCAGTCTCAAAGTTCCAGGCATGTGCTGATTGCCAACCTCTCTCTATGTAGTTTCTCTCTGTTCTTTATTGCTAGAGCAGCATGAAGTCAGTGCTGGGGGGCAGAGAGAGGGAGGGAGGGGAAAGGAAGTTTTATGTCTTTGCTGCTTTTTCAGCTTCTGTTTGGGGCACTGGTGCTTGTGTTAATCAAAGGCTCGTGGGAAATATAACGTCTGGTGCTTGTACTGAACGGAGGAGCTACGATTGATTAGAACACAGAGGGCTCCTTGTAAATGCTATAAATTGCATTGTTAGGTTAGTGTAAAGTTACAGAAATCAAATACCTGGGTCTGTTTTCTCAAACATTCAGAATTAATATCCATCCTGTGGAGATGGGAAAATCGAGGAGGAAGAGAGAGGAAGGCAATGAGCGTGGACTAAGAAACAGAATAAATTTCCCTGAATACCCTCCTGCCTCCAATCTCATTTGGATTAATCTTATATTTAATTCCTTGATATTAAATTATAGATAAGTGGCCATTTGAAAAAAAACATTTATTGTCTAGGATTATCATTCAAGATGACAGAATGAAACAATTTGAACATGGATGCATACTTACTGTTTCCCATTCACATAACAAGCTTGAGATGCTCTGTCAACTCCTCGGAAAGAGAAAATAAAGAAGAGAATGACACAAAAGCAATGTTCCAGCGGCAGAATTAGAGCAGAGTACTCCTTTCACCTGGTCAATTATTTCAGGGCCAGCGATAAGGCTCCTCATTAAGAACTAGAATCATAGAAAGCACTTTGTACGAGGAAATTAAACAAGAATGAAGGAAGGTAAAGCAGGAAGCGAAGGCAATGGAAAATGTTTCTACATTTTTCTAATTATTCACTTCATTTCCTGGAAAGAAATGGCTGCCCACTGGTGGGTTGGTTTAGTTTAATATTTACCTCCAAGCACAATTTTATTACCTCGGCTTTAATAACAACGTCAAGATGAGGAAAGGTGGATGGACATTAGAAAACTGTGGACTTTCTGGTAGCTAGTGTCTGAATTAAAGGGAGAGGTAATCTAATTTTTTTCCTATCCCTTTCTCTGAGTAATATCAGGTTAGTGTGGATAGACATTGGAAGTGGAAAGAACAGAAATATCATGTAGGCAACCTTTTGGTTCTTATTTAGAAAGGTGTCTTGAGGCTTATATAGGCAGTAAGTTATGTCCTGTACACTTGATTTCAGATGTTGAAAAATAGTCTAACCCCCACCTCCCTGAATCTTTGAATTTTCATGCTTCATTTGAAAACTTTCTATAGCTCAGGCAAGAGGGGTGATCCCTGTTGCCCACAATCTTCTTCTTAAAGAGTCTGGCACAAGCCTGGGGCTGAGGGTATGTTTATTCACTTGAGCAGCTGGAGGGTAGGAAAGAGAAATTTCCATGACCTTTCAGCGCATTCCTTTCCTGAAGGCGACTTTTTCCGTGTGAAGCCTCTGATGTGGTTGCATGGGACTGAAGTTATTCTTATTTTTAGCTCATTTAGCAGTGAACTCAAATTTAATATCTACATATGTGTTGGGGGTTGGGAGGATAGTGGTTTGACTTGTGAAGTTATTACTGGGCTTCGGTCATGATCATCAAATCATTGGCTAGATCTTAGTTTTGTGGTAGGCAAAAATAGAACTGTTGCCTGATTATTAGTGCCTGGAAATAATATTCGTAAAGAAATTGTGACTTTAACCATTGTATAATTCTTATTGTTGTTATGGGTAGTAATACTACTTCCAGACCATGCACAGGTTAAGAAATGCATGAACTCACGGGCCAGAAAAATAGTACAGGTGTTAAGGTGTTTTTTTTGCACCAGCTGATCTTGGTCCCATCCCTGGCACCACTGTGGGTTCTTCTGACCATCAATGAGTGCATCAAACAATGACAACGTAAAGAGTGTATGGGATTGCTCTCTCTATGACACAGTACTCGACTATAACAGAACATTAAGTAGCTAATCTGCTGTGACTAAAATCATATCAATTGGCATGTGAATAGTACTCCTAAGTACTACCAGGGATGGTCTCTCATAAAACCCAATTAATCGCCTCAAGGTTGAAAGATTAGGCTTGTGAAGGAAGCGGCAGAGACCAGGTGCAATTGCTAAAAATGCTGATTTGAGTTTTTAGAGACAGATGTTCAGATTGTGCAGGGACTGGGAAATCAAAGTGACAGGTACAACGGGGTTAATTTATTACTTTGGAATTTGAGGAGGCTTTGTCCAGAAATGAGCACGATCGGTGTTTCTTGAGTCTAAATGAGCTACGGACCATCTGAGGATCTTATTAAAGTTGTGATCTTGATTCTAACTCAAGGGGGGCTGGGGAGGGCTTGTGATTTTGCACTCCCAGGTGATGGCAAGAACTCTCTTTCAGCTAGTAGGGGATAGGGTGGTTTGCAGATCTTTGATGAAGGAAGAGTGTGTGTTCCACAAAATGTGGAGATAAAAGACGAAGAATCTCTGCACAGAAAATTGCAGCAAAGGCCTTTTGTTTGCTGAGGCCAAAGACGTTGGGTTTTCAGAAAGTAGATCTAGCACCAGGCTACAAGGAACCAGGGGTCAGAAGGAGGCCCTAATGGTTCTCTCAGACATTCTAGGAAGGCAAGCAGTATTGGACCTAAGTGTAGAGACTGAGTATATTCATTCAATGTAGGCTCCTTCTCCTAGGTAGAAAGTCTTTTTCATGGACTTTGTTCCTAAAACTCATAGACAAATCTATATTAAGAAGCTCTATGCCAATAAAAGGTAATCGTTTAAAGAGTAAAACTCTTAAAATTGGATCTGGGTTCAAGTTTTAGCTCCATTAGTTAGGACTCTTTCAGCAAGGCTAAACTCTCTGTGCTTTAGTTCTGTTAGCCACATCTTGCTTAACAATATTTTGGTTAACAAAATTGGGCAAAACTGTTGATTTTCTCGTTGTAGTTCTCTTTCAATTCAAGAGCTCCAAGTGTAGTCTGTCAAATTTATGGAAAAAATTTTCCATTTATAAGGGATCATGATCCAAGGTGGGTCACACAAAGCAAGGTTATTTTCTTTCATTAATATATGGCGTACTCAATATGACAAATACCAGTAACAATGATGGGTCTCATTCTCCTGACCCTGAAAGAGCCTTGATTATGGTATTTTTAAAAAAATATCAGGGCTAGGATGAAGGAGACGTTACTGGGGCCTGCTGGAGGCAATCAACGAACAACAGGATGCTCGTGATCATGATCGTGAATATATACTCAAATATGATAATTGAAGTAATCGCAAATATAACACTTTTTGCTTAGTAAATGAATATGCCAGATGGTTCTGTTTTCAAATCTATGGAGAGGCCTCAGAGGAAAGTGAGCCTGATAATTTAAAAGAAGACTTGTGGCATGTTTTAAATGGGATAGATAAGAAAAAGGGTTATGTTAGTGAGGGACCAGTTCGGGTAGGGCTATTTAAGCCATGCGAAGGGTGTGAATTTTATTAAACCAGCAGGGGGGCCATTAAGGTTCATTTAGGTTCATGAGGATGAAATGAAGATAGTAACATCACCAAACATTTAGGGAAGGTTCACCCCACAGGAACACAGAGCTGAGGATTTTTGTAAATAGGTTTACCTAATGTTCTTGCCTCCACTTCATTGCCCCTTTTGTTTATTTCAGGTTTGTAGAGATCCTGTTTTGAACAAGTTGCGTGGCTCCATTTTTCTCAGCAGTATGTAGTCCTCATGTGTGTGTCACGTTTAATGAAGTTAAGTTGCTTGTTTATTCTTAAGAGACAACACATTATTATGTACTTTGTAGACTATAGTGTAAATATAACTTTCATCTGCCCTGGAAACCAAAAATCAGTTTTGATTCTCATGCTCTTTATTTTTGTGATCTCAAACCAAGTCCACAATACCTCTGTAGACTCCTCACATTAACCATATGAGCCGGTACTGTGATTATCTCCATTTTATAGATGAGTAAGTCAAGGCTTAGGAGGTTCATTCAAATGGTTATCAGCAGATAATTAGGAGCAGGCAAGAGAATCACATTTTACAATCATCACAGTCTATATCTGTGTTTTAATGTGTAGCTCTGTAGCACTGTCCTCCCATTGTTCATCGATTTGCTCGAGCGGGCACCAGTAAGGTCATAACGTCTCCATTGTGAGACTTGTTACTGGATTTGGCGTATTGAATACGCCACGGGGAGCTTGCCAGGCTCTGCTGTGCAGGTGGGATACCCTCTGTAGCTTGCTGGGCTCTCCATGCAAGAACCTCCATGGGTTCTATGGAGGAATAGAACCCGGGTCGGCTGTGTGCAAGGCAAAAGCCCTACCCGCTGTGAGATTGTTGAATTTACAGTGATTCGTGCTGACTGCCACTCACATCAGCTTCTGGGCTGCTGTTGGCCTGGACACAAACACACCCAATGCACGTGGCACTCTCTTGGTGTTTGTAAGAGAAGCCCAGCAACCTCTCGCCCTGCCAGGCTGTCCTATCCCCCTGCTGCACCTTTCTGTGTGGACAAGGGTCCCTCTGCTATATCTTCTTTGTGACTTTAACCTTCCTTCCCTCAGGCAGCAGGGAAGCACTGCTCTGCATGGGGGTGGGGGGAGTGTAATGAATCATCTGCCTGGTGGGGCCCCAGTGCACGGTCCCTTCCCATGCACATCTGTCCCTGCAAATCTGCAGCAAGCAGCAATGACCTGGTGGGGATTGCAGGCCCTGGAGAGGCTTGTTATTCATGTCAGTGCACATTTCTCCCATGCTCCCTGGCATCTCGGGCTCCCTTTATGTGGGTTAACACGGAGACACAATGCTTCCAAGCCTTTGGGGGCGATTTTGAAGGACAGTCCTATTGACTGGGCTCCCTCCAAGAGGGGATGAAAGATGACGACAGGTCGGAATTTTATGGATCAAATCAAGTGTCTCTTTTGCAGCTCATTGTCCTTCCACTTTCACACGGGCTCCCAAATGTGATTAATACAGGAAATTGTGAAGATTGGCTAGCAGTGGGAGGGAGGCCCGGGTTTCTGATTCTGCAGGCCCGGGCTTCAGTCACCAAGTTGAAAAGGCTACTCTGTAAATTCAAAGGGGGACAGCTGTCACTGAACTCTCAAATGGCAAATCTGAGACCCCACTCTGAGTTGGCAGAAGACAACAGGATCAAATTTCTCTCCCGGCCTCCAACTTATGACAACTATTGCTATTGTGTCACTCTCAGGAATTGGCATATGAAGATATTTCATCAGTCGTGTCAAAACAATGAGGATAAAAATAATCCCGGCACCCTGAGCCTCTGCCACTGATGAGATGCAGACTTGGTTTCTGGGAAGTGTGGGAGCACATAATGCCCATTGTCCTTTTAGTAATTGCCTTGGTCCCCAAGGGCCTTAATGGGGAAGGGGCTTAATGAGCTTTGGCTTCCTAGAAAAAAAGGAACTGAAACAAAGTATCTAGTGTTGTGACTATCACTAGGAATGCTCTCCTGGAAGAAACCCCTGGAGTTGAGGGGTGACTTGTGAGAAGGAAATTCTCTTTATTACTGGGAGACTAATTTTGAGATGGAAGCCATCTAGGGTATTGTCAAAATACAAAGCAAACACTCCATTCAGCAAATATTTATTGAGCTAGCATTGCTCCAGATATAAAGGCAAATATGACAAAATAACTGATCTCATGGGCTTGTAGTTCAGTGGGGCCATAAGATAATCAACAAATGAAGAAAGCTCGCAGCAGATGTGCTCTGGATCCAGTTAGTATTGGGTGAAGAGAGAGAGACAGGGAAAACTGGTGTCAGGGAGGGATCCTCTAAGAGGTGATTTTGAAGTCAATACCAGAATGTCAAGGAAGAGATAAATACACAGAGTTGAAGAATATGACAGGTAAAGAAACAGTATCCAGACACTAATATAAGAATAAGCTTCACGTGATTCAGGAACAGAAAGCTCTCTGTCTGGGCTCAACCAATGTAAATAAGAGCCAACCACAGGGTGTGAGATCTGAGACGAAGACAGGCACCAGATTATATGGGGTAGTATAAACCAAGAGGAAGATTTGAATTTTATTATGCATATGTTGGAAAGCTATTGCAAGGGAATTAAGTGAAGACCTTGTAAAACATTTTGAGAGCTTTTTGTGTTGCTATGATTTCAAGCTTCCAAAATTGTTGCAAAAATAATCCAAAGAGTGCTTATAAACAATGAACCCAGGTTAAGCAGTGGCTTACATTTATTCCCCTTTTGCTTGACATATTAGTGTTCTCCATATTCTTATAACTATTATGCAAGGATATGTCCTCAGACCACTTGAAAAGAAAATGGAGACTGTGCCTTTGAATTTACACTTCAAAAATGTTTTCTAAGCAACAGAGATTCTTTGGTATTCAAAAAATTTTTTTCATTAAATCACCATGAGATCAATCACAGTTACAAAGTTGTCCATGATTGGGTTTCAGTCATACAATGTTCCAACATTTGTCCTTCACCAGTATGCAACTTCCTACTATCAAAGTCCCCAGTTTTCCTCCTTCCACCCTCTACACAACAGGGATTCTTATATATAACTGCAGTCATCAAAAATTAGGAACTTCAGTAGTTGTATACCACTATTAGTTTAATCTGTGATCCATATTGAAATTTCATTAATTGTCCCAATAACATTCTATTTTGGGGGGTATTCTAGGGATCAAACCTAGGGTCTTCCACATGCAAGACTCATGTTTGACTATTTTTTTCTCTTTTTGGGGGGGTCACACCTGGCAATGCACAGGGGTTACTCCTGGCTCTGCACTCAGGAAATACTCCTGGTGGTGCTCAGGGTACCATATGGGATGCTGGGAATCAAACCCGGGTTGGCCACATGCAAGGCAAACACCCTATCCACTATGCTATTACTCCAGCCCCTCGTGCTTTACTATTGAGCCACCATACTCCTGTCCTCTTCCTACAGTGTTCTTTTTATGGAGGTGGGGGATGTTAGGTCACACACAGCAGTATGCAGATCTTAGTCCTGGCTCTGTGTATGCAAGACAAGCACCTGAACCCCTGTACTATCTTCAACCCCTCAGACTTTTATAGCTTCCAAGTCCTCTATTAAATCAAGTTTCAAATATTGTATGAGCATATCCTGTATCTTTAGTCTCCCTTCATATGGAACAGACTTCAGTCTTAGTGTGTCTTTCTCTATCACAGTCCTAATAATTTGTACAGTGTCCCTCAATTCTTCCTCAGCGATTGATTTTCCTGAAAATTGAATTCAGATTATGCATATTTGGCAGGAACATAGGAATATTCTCTTTCTAGCTTAATGTATGATATCAAGAGGCAGTGGATTGATTTCCTTGGTTCCAATAAGGAAATGTTAACTTCCATTAGCTTCCATCACTCCTTTAAGGATTTTCCTGGGTCTTTCTTGGAAACAGTGAAGTTACTAGCTTCCTTCTATTTTTTAGCAATGAATTTATGGCAGGTTTCTTTGAGACTATGCAAGTAGCTTATTCTCACCAACTTACTAGTTTTAGTACCTATCAATAGATTGCTAAATCTGTAACTCTCATGTTATTATTTGGAATTCTGCAGGTAAGAACTTTGCTTTTTCTCATTTGTTGTGTACAAAAAGAGAAAATAGGGATGAGGAGCAAAGAAAGAGTCAGGAAAACAGGTCAGAAGCTGTTGAAGTATTAAACTTGAGAGGTGAGGATGGCATGCACCAAAATATGTTCTCAAAAGAATAGGGGGGAAATGGAGGAATGAATTCAAGCTAAGCATTAGAGGTGAACTTGAGAGGTTTTGCTCATTATTTGGATGTGGGAGAAGCTCTAAGGAAGTTACTGAGGGTAATTTCTAGAGATTTGTCATGAGCATTGGTATTAATATTGCCCATCAAAACAGGGGAGACTGGTAGAAAGAGTTTGGGAGGGAAATCAGGAATTTTAATCGACTATAATTTTGATACTAACTGACCTTGATGCTCACTTAATATCCATATGTAATTCCAAACCATCCAAATAGTTGGTAAAAGGGGAGGGAGTGACTTGTAACATAGATGATATTTAAAGCCATAATGAAGAATGAATGAGTCAACTTAGAAAATTGGGGTGATTGTGGAAGAAATGGGGTCATAGGTACAAACCCTATGTCTATCAAGCAGAGTTCAGAAAATATAAAAAAAGCAAAGTTAGTGAGAAAGCAGGTTAAAAAGCAACTAGCAGAACCAGGAGTGTTACTAGTCAGAAGAAAAAGATGCTATGTAAGGAGGGTGTGATAAACTCCAGTAGTTGCTGGCTGAGAAGGTATTTTGAGGGCAGGGAAAGCACATGGGATTCTGCAAGTGCAAGTAAAGTGGAGTAGATGACCTCAGTAGAGTAAGTGACAACACAACTCACTGAAGAAGTTCTACAGTGACACAGAGAGATGGGGTTGTGTATATGTGAGAATATGGGCCCAGGAATTTTTCATATTTTTCTGTTTTTTTAAACATGGGGTGACTAAGTTTACTTTTTTTGGTAAAGAAAACGAATGATGTTGAAGAGAAGAAATTTTTGAAGGAGCAAAGTCCCTGAGAGGGGCAATGGGAGATGAGAGCTGGCAGGCAGTTAGTCTCTAGAGAGACTGATCTTGAGTGACAGAAAAGCCACCACTAAGGGTAGAAGTTGTTCTCAGTGGGGAGGGGAGGCTTCTGGAAGTGCCAAGTAGAGTCATAAGCTAGAATTTGGGTAAAGCTGATCTGAAAGATGTGAAACAGCCCTTAAAGAAGGAATGAGAACAGAAGTTTAAGAATAAGGAGGAAATGCCAGGCAGTGCTGGGGGTGTGGGTTAGAAAAACCCCACTCGGGAAAGTTGTGTTGTAAAGAAAGTTACAAGACCAAGAGATAGTTCAGGACTTAAAGTGCTTACTTTGATATGGTCAACCCTGATTTGATTCCCACAGCACTGCTTGTGGTCTCCCAAGCAACAGCAGGGGTGACCCCTGAGCACAGAACCAAGAAGAACCCACCTCTTAGATGTGACTCACCCCTTCACCCCATCCCTGCAAAAAGAAAAAAGATATTATAAATAATCACATACGCGTATTGCATATTTTTCTGAAAGCATTTCTTGTGCTTTCCAGTTTGGCCATCAGCCTAACCCTAGGAAACTAGTAGCACTGTAGCACTGTCCTCCCGTTGCTCATTGATTTGTTCTAGCGGGCCCAGTAACGTCTCCATTGTCAGACTTGTTGTTACTGTGTCTGGCATATCGAATACATCACAGGTAGCTTGCCAGGCTTTGCCATGCAGGCATGATACTCTCGGTAGCTTGCTGGGCTCTTCGAGAGGGGCGGAGGAATCGAACCCGGCTCAGCCGGGCTGGCTGTGTGCAAGGCAAACGCCCTACTGCTGTGCCATTGCTCCAGCCCATCTAGGAAACTAGATGGATGAATACCTCCCCTTTATAGACAATGCAAAATTTAGCTTGAAGAGATGAAATATCAAACGTGAGCCATATAAAAAATGTATCCAACTCCAAAACTTTTTTTGAGTTGGTACAAGATAGAATAATTATTTAAAGATTCTCACAACTTTCCCCAGAGAACAAATAAATGTTCATCTGAATGACAAATGGTGATCTCATGCCAGAAGAGAAGGTAAACTCTGGAATAAAAAGAATACACAGTTTCAAAAGTTGGCTCTACCAGCTAAGGGCTTTGTGACTTCAGACACTTACTTTTTAACTTCCCAAACTCAGTTTCCTCATCTGTAAAACAGTCATGCTGATGTAGACCTCCCTCAGGGGTTTCCATTTTGAACAACAACAACAACAAAAATCATATGGAGTATGTAGCACAACACCAAGCATAGAGTTTTGAGTCATTAAAGCCATGATGATTAGTAATAGTGAAAACAGGAAATGCCCTGTCACTTTGGACTGCTATGATCAGAGACTGTGTTTTTTTTGGAAAAATATGTTTTATTTTCTTTATAATTTTGTTATTTAAATTGTAAATTTAGAAATTTTAATTTTTACAATTTAATTTTATAAATTAACATTTTTATTAGTGAAACACCATGAGGTACAGTTGCAGACTTACAAATTTTTGTGCTTGGGTTTCAGTTATACAATAATCGAATACCCATCCCTCCAACCGGTGCCCATTTTCTCCACCACCACCAGTCCCAGTATCCCTCCCACCCTCCATCCCCCCATCCCACCCTACCTCTGTGGCAGGGCATTCCCTTTTGTTATCTCTCTCCTTCTGAGTACTGTAGTTTGCAAAAGAGACATTGAGTGGCAATCTTGTTCAGTCTACAGTCTACTCTCATCACGCATTTCCCATTCTGAGAGGAACCTCCCAACACCCTTTATTTGGTGTTCCCTTCTCTATCTGAGCTGTCTTTTCCCCTAACGTGTGCGGCTGTCTTCAAAGCCATGGAATAATCCTCCTGGTACTTATCTTGGCTATTCTTGGGTGTTAGTCTCCTATTTTGTTACTTTATATTCCCCAGATGAATGCAATCTTTCTATGTCTGTCCCTTTCTTTCTGACTCATTTCACTTAGCATGATACTTTCCATGTAGTACCACTTGTATGTGAATTTCATGACTTCATCTTTTCTAACAGCTGCATAGTACTCCATTGTGTAGATGTACCAAAGTTTCTTTAACCAGTCATCTGTTCTCGGGCACTCAGGTTTTTTCCAGATTCTAGCTATTGTAAAGAGTGCTGCAATAAACAAACAAGTGCAGAGGTCACTTCCACTATACTTTTTTGCCTCTCTGGGAGAGACTGTGTTTTTTGAACCCCAGCAGTTATTACTCTAAAGTGGATTGAGAAAGGAACTAACATCATGTGCACTAATATCATACACACTATACTAGATTATTAAGCAATTAATGCCACCCACTATTTAGAAACTTAAGCAACTACCCAACAAATTTGTCCTGTTGGTAGCAAAATGAACACTTTGCTACCTACTTAAAAAAGATAAAACTAGCAAGCAATAATAAAGAAAAACAGCCCACTAAGTCTCTGAAACACAAAACATTTAGTTACATATATAAAACTCTTTTTAAAAATCTATTCAGAGGTTAGAGATATAGCAGAGGAATTAAGACACTTTCCGTGTACATGGCCAACTTGGGTTCAAGCCCCAGCACCCACATATGGTTGCCTGAATATCACATGGATCCCTGAGCATAGAACTAGAAATAAGCCCTGAGCACCCAAACAAAACAACAATGAAAGCAGAAGAAAGAAACCAAACCAAAACAAAACAAAAGATCCCTTTAGGAAATTTAAGCAAGCATGAGACTCTGACCTAGAAATGGCAAATAATTTGAAAACTCATAAATTCAGAGCAAACAGGTCAGCAATGTGAGTGATTCTGATCTGATCTGGCAAGCACTTTCCATCACACTGTGACAGCAAAGACTGCGACTTCGCTGCTGCCTTCTCAGCAGAAGAGCTCTCGCCTGCCCAAATGGGAGATTGCTGGGCTTGGCTGATGAAGCCCATATTATCATATCGAGTTTCTATCAAGGGCATCCACATGATAAGGCTTTAATGCAACAATTCTGGCATTTCTGGTCCCAATGCAGGTTAAATGCTAGTTTATCCAGACCAATTGCTATGCAAAATTAAAGAGGATGCCGGTGAGCTTGCATTTAAGGACGTTTAAACCCTGTGTTTTGTGAAATCTATGCATAATGATTTTTTTGAATTAAAATAGTAGCACTATGCTGTACTGTCCATAGGGTATTTCACCTTTCCAGTCTGACTCTCGCCGGCATTAATACCCAGGAAACAGGATTTGCTGGCTTAGATTCCTACTTAGGAAGGCTCTAATGTAGTTGTTATTAAATCCTATGCCTCACCTTATACAGTTTTAAAGCTTTGTGTTACCCTCACTTCATGTGAGGTGTTTGGAGCCCAAATCTCCAGGGAAGGAGTCCACAAATAATGTGTTTAAATAACTTCACTGTGATTCTTCTGTCTAAAACTGGAGAATTATACCTAAAACAGCCTGTTGGGGTTCATAAACTACTATTTAGGCATATCTATATGTCATCCATGCATAAATACATACTTTCACTAGGCTAGTTAGAACTTGTGATACCTCCAAAGCTTATGTTCCTAAGAACTTAGTTAGGAAGTCAAAGTGACTGACTTTTTCTGGTAGGTCAACAAAGGCTCTCAGAATCTTATCACAAAACTTTTATCATATTTATCAGATTAAATGTTCCTGGTAGTACAACAAGCAACAGAAAATCCATCTAAGGCACTTAAATGGAAGGTTATTTTTCTCTCTGCAGTGATACTCTACGACAAAGTATTCAGGCACTAGTACTGGGGCTCAGCAATATCAGAAGGACTTGGGAGCTTTTGCTTACTCTTCTGACAGTCTTCCTCTGTAGCTCAGTGTTTCCTAACTGTCCCATGACAGCCTTTGCTCTAGGAAGCCTTCCACAATCCAGGAAGAAGGATGAAAGGAAGCATGACTTTATCAGAAAAGATCATTGCTCACGTCCCTTTGACCAGAACTTTGTCTTAGTACAATCTTCTCCTGGCAAGAGTTGTTGGGAAATGAAGGATTTAGCCTGTCTTGCCTTCTAGTAGAAGGGCAAGGAGAAAAGATGGCTACAAATAGTTGTCCAACACCAGTGCTGTATTTTATATGCCCATGTGACTAGTCTGTTAACTTCCCTGCTATCAGTGGAAATGTTGAATATACCTCTCTGGATCTTTTAATGCCATTGTTTTTATTTTGAAAAGTGATAGAAGTTATAAAAACATCTAGCAATTACTGTGTACCAGGCATTATACAAATTTTTCTACCCTGCCTCTAATTCAGCCAAAATAATCTTTTCAGACAAGGTAAAATAATTTCTTATTTCACAGATATAAAAACTTAAACTCAGAAAGGTAAATTATTTCCACCACTTGGCAAGTTTATATTCTAGCAAGCGAAGCAGTTTTAGGATTTGAGCTTAAGTCTGTATGTGGCTTTTGCATTTCTACTCTTCTCCATGCACGCATTGCCCCTACAGCTGGATCAAAAAATAGCCATGAGTCATCAGCATGCATGAAGGAATATAGATTTTTTCCTATCACTGCATATTCTTTTTAGAGCATCTATTACCCACTTGCTGGGTAATCCCTTACTGGTCCTTGAAGTGGTTCAAGAGAATGAAAGTCATCTGGATGTTGAAAGTATCCCTTGAGTGAAACTTCTGGGACTCCATGGGACCTCTCTCTCTAGAAGTTTCTATGGCCATCCTTTTGGGAATTTTCCAAGGCTGCTGTGGAATAGAGGGACCAGAATTATCAAAGAATGTACTATAGCTACTTATCACATAGAAATAGATTCTTGAGCTGGAAGAGATAGTTCAGGGGTTAAGCACTTGCCTTGCTTGTGGCCACTATCCCCTATCACTGCTTCTATCCCCTGCACTGAGTATGGTCCACTGAGCACTTTCAGGAGTGACTCCTGAAGACAGGAGTCAGGAGTAAGCCATGAGCAATGCTGGGTATGACCCAACACTGAGCCTGTCTTGCCTTCTAGTAGGAGTAAGCCCTAAAGTCAGGAGTAAGCCCTGAGCAATGTTGGGTGTGACCCCATTTAAAAAATTATATTCATGGGGTCTTAGTGACAAAGTCAAATTTTGAGGGTAAAGAAGAGCAAAACAGGACAATTGTGTTCTCTAAAAGTGTCCAGGAAATGCCTCATGGCATTTGCTAACCCATGGGCTCAAGTTTATGGGAGACTAGTGCATGAGCAGACTTTTGTAAGAATAGACCTTTTCTGTTGAAGTCTGAGTCTCACTGGATGTGCCAAGGTGCAGCAGAGAAACTGGCCCTTGACAGCTCCTCAGATGTAGCTTTCTGCTTAAGAAGAGCCAGCCAGATTTGGGAGGCTTTCTTCCACTTTAGAAAACTCTAGGGATATTTCTTCACTGGGGTTCTGAAGACAAGGCTTTCAGCTTAACCAGCCTCTAAAGGTCCAAGGAACCTCAAAAACTGCTTGTGGGATCCTTGGAATAGTTAGACTGACACAGGATGATGGAGGAAGAAGCTGGTGTCAAACCCAGGATACCAGGGGAGGTAACAAAGCTCAGCTCTGCTGGCTGGTTTGTACTTAGGAACTCTGGAGACCCAGAGGTAAATTAGGAAACATCTTGATTTATCTCTGGTATGCATGTCATTGTTTGTTGGTTTGGTTTGTTTGGGGGCCACACATGGTGGTACTCAGGGCTTGTTCCTGGACCGACCTGCTATTACCTAAACACAGTTTTGCTCCTGACAATGCACTGTTTCTTACTCTGAGATTAAAAGGGACCCAAGGACAATGTGGTCAAGTTGCTTGCAGTAGCCTCTGGCATCTTGGCCTGGTTCAACCCTCAATCATGGCATTCTTTCAGAGAACGTATATTTGTCAGACCTGTCAGAAACACACACACACACACACACACACACACACACACACACACACACCAAGAACAGAAAGCCACAAATGTACCCGGGTTCTTCTTTCATTTTTTTCCCTCCCCTCCCCTTCACCTGGTTTCTGTTACTGTCATCACTGAGGCAACATCTGGGTGGCAGCTTGATTGCAGCATGTGGGATATGCCACACTTGTAGTGCTGAAGGAACCCCACTCGGCTATGGATCACACTCTATATGTGAGGTGGTGTCCAGAACCCAACTCTCGGCCTCACCCTTCCAAAGCAGGCCCTCTACTGAGCCACGTGCCTGGCCCCAGCTCTTCTTCTTTAGATCACAGCACTGTAGCACTGTCCTCCCGTTGTTTATCTATTTGCTTGAGCAGGCACCAGTAACGTCTCCATTGTGAGACTTATTGTTACTGTTTTTGGCATACTGAATATGTCACGGCTCTGCTGTGCAGGTGGGATACTCTTGGTAGCTTGCGGGCTCTCTGAGAGGGACAGAGGAATCAAACCCGGGTCGGCTGCGTGCAAGGCAAACGCCCTACCCGCTGTAGGAGTGATAGCACAGCAGGTAGGGTGTTTGCCTTGCATGCGGCCGACCCGGGTTCGACTCCCCCATCCCTCTCAGAGAGCCCTGCAGGCTACCGAGATCACAGCAAACAAAGGAAATTCTTTGGTTCTGCCTTTCCCTGTTTTTCCTAAAGCATCTCACTCACCAACAGAGTCTTATTCAGAGGAGGTGCTCAGTCTCCACTGCCCACAAAAGCTGGGAAAGCGAGGAGAGGTAGGGAGGGGGAACTTTCTAGCCAACGGTTGACCTCAAGCTCTCTGTGACTTCACCTGCAGGCAACTGTCAAGGAGTCCGATATTACTGGATTCTGGGATCGGGCTCTCATTGTTAAGCTTAGCAATGAATCCTGGTTCCATGTCTCCTTTCCAAAGGCTAACAGTTCAGAGACACCGTATCCATATGAGGAGGGCACTCCGAGTCCCTGCTCCAGACTCAAAATTCTCTTTAGCTCTGCTTGCAAAGCAGCAGATGACTTAGGGCCTGTCAACTTTCCCATTTCTATTTTTGTATCCCTCCCAGGAAAATAACTTGAATCTCACAGCTCTGTCACCACACCATCTCTCCTTCCCTCCTGCTCCCTTAATTCTCTGTGACTCTTTTGCTGTTCCAGGGAAAAGCCTTAGAGTAGAGCAGAGAAAAGGGTCTCTTTGTACTAAAAAAGTGGGCAGGTCTTCCCCAGAGTGCTCTTCTGAGTCTGTCTGTAACCTGATGTCTCTGAGATAGCGCTGTCTTAGGCCTCTGGACCTGGCCAACTCAACAGGAAATTTGGGGTGCTATCCCTTCCTGTGCAGGTGGCAGGATGCGGGAGCTGGTCTACCACAAACCCTCCAGCAAGAGGTCAACTGAACAGCTAACTGGACCGGGATTTTCAATTCTATAGTGGCGACAGACAGTGACATGAACAGAAAGCTCCTAAATCCTTCCAGGGACAGATGACTTGATCATGTTCCTCTTGCTCAGACAACCCCCTCCCCTGCCTTTCTCTGGGAATGGGTTTCTAGGCAGAGAAACAGCTCTGGGACACTGCCTTGAGAGTAAGCATCCTAGGTGACGCCCAGTCTGCTTCAAGGTGGGAGTTCCCCAGACAGAGGAAACAGCAAGTGCGGGGCTTCCGGAGCAAACTTGTGAGAGTTCAGGCCTCTGTGGCAGCAGTGAACAAGCAGGGAAAAGGGGGGAGGAAGGGGCCGTGTGAGAACTTTAGGGGTTTTTTGTTTTTGTTTTATTTTAGAGCCACACCCACCAGAGCTCAGGGCTTACTCCTGGTTCTAGGCCCAGGGAATCACTCCAGGAGGAGCTCAGAAACCATATGTGGTGCTAGGGATCAAATCCTGATCAACTGTGTACAAGGCATGCTCTCTACCCTCTATACTATCCCTCCTGCCCTAAGAATTTTCTTTTTCCCCTGAGAATGAGAGAAAGTGAACACAGGTTTCTGGTTTAGGTTACATTTTTGTGGGTGTATCTGTCTGTATCTAGACTCCCATGCAATATAGCTGATGCTGGCCTCGCTCAGCAGTGCTGGGGGTTATCCAGCTAGGAATGGAGCCTCAACTGGCCAGACCTGCATTCCAGCCCTTTGAGTTATCCCCCAGGCCTGTCTTCACAGGCTTTAAGCAATTTTATATTTTATTTTATTTTATTTATTGGTGGAGGAATGGTGCTCAGGGACACTGGGATCACCTCTGTTAATTCTCAGCCAATCGGGTCTTTCGGTGGATGGGGGCATCAGAGGCAGAGCTTCTCGGGTGCTGTGGTGCTTGGGGTCCCCCAAGAGCAATATAGTGATAGGAATCGAACCTGAATAAGGACATGCACAGCATGTGCCCTCCCTAGCCCTGGTGCTCTCTCCTGGGTGTAGAGTTTTGAATTTCAACTTCACAGTCTGTAGACCACTCAAGTGGAGTTTTGCTGGGCAGAGTGGAAGCATAAAGTCCAGCACACAAGCTACTGTAAAGATCCGGGAGGGACAGTGGCTCTCAGAAGGGAGCATGGAGAGGGAGAAAGGAGTGGCCTGCGTCTGCATAAGGAAGACCAAATTGTGCTTCTCAGCCCACAGGCTCGTCCTTGAACTAGCACAGCTGTGCGTTCCCGGACTGTGAGCAGCCAGGCTGTTGTTGAGATACTGCATTCTAAGTTGCCACAGACCCCGCTGCCATGGCCTCTCCTGGGAGCAGGGTAGGTTGTGCTGCCCACATTAGATGAAGTCCTGGCCCAATTGCACACCGATACACCCTGATGTTCTTGTGGGCTGTTTGGGAGCAGCCAAAGGAAGCATAAAGGGAACATCTTTATGCTAGTGGACATGGCACGAGCGATCGAAACCTAGAGGTTGTTAGATTCTGCAGATGGCCTGGACTTGCCCAATTGTTTCTTCACCTATGAACTGAGACGTTGCAGGTGTTTTTCATCTTGCTGAACTCTAGCAGACTTTACGTTGCAAATCTAAGCACTGAGGGCAACCTAGAAGTCAGGTCTAAATCCAAAACTACATCCAAATTCATAGAATAAGAAACACGTGGCTCAAGCCATTCCTGGAAGAAGCCGGGGAGCCCAGCCCTGCCTGAAGCCCTCAGTTACTGAAACTGTATTATTAACAGGAGACCATGGTGAAAAGTCAGATGTGATATGTGTAACGACTGGAGACTGAGACATATGAATATTTGCGAGGGTTTTCTCTGGGAAGGAAAATGTTTTTTCTTTCCCCTGGAATTCTACATTTTTTAAGTCTTCATATAATTGATACACATACATGCAAAATTTATAGATCCTCCTCAGGGAGGTCTTTGTATTTCTTCTCCTAGTTTGATTGCTCTCTCCTCTCCCTCCCTCTGCCCCACCCTCTTCGTCTTGGCACACCTCCCCATAGTCCACGAAAACCATTTGAAATTGGATGGAATCCAGAAGCATCAGTATTGCTCCGGTACTTACACAGCAATCAATCATCCACTCATTCTTTTAAAAAAATTACTCCAAGGCATAGACTGGAAGCTTCCATCTACCATGGGAATCATCTTGGCTCCAATCTGCTTTGTTTTTGTCCCCAACTCCGCTCCTTCCCTTCCCTCTGCAGCTGTTTGTTGCAGTGGCTGGGGGCTCTTATGCACACACTTGGTGGTTGCACTGGTTGTGTGGTAGGGAGTGGGGGGAGGAGGGTTTCACACCGGCATGTGGGGTGTGTTGATGGACTCACGAAAGGAGTGAGTGACAAATCTGGAGATGGAGGGAAATTTCTCTTGCTTGTTTCTGAATGTGTGTCATAAACCCTTAGGCTTAATATAGGATCACTGATAAGCTGATGGGTCAATTTGGGTAGCAGATGAGCGTCAGTTACCCACCAGGCCTTAACTTGGGGCAGATTTCCTCTCAAAGAAGCTGTTAGCTTGTTCTCATTGAGAGAGTCAGGAGACAAGCACTGGAGTAAATCTGTTCTAAAGGGAGTAGCTCAGCAAAGGTGATGCAGAAATGCAGCAAAAAGACTCTGGTTGGTGATGCCGTGGAGCGAGCAGGGCAGGGCTGTGGTGGGAGAGTCTCACCAGCCAGGAACAGGATGTATGATGAGCAGGATATTGGGCAGAGTCAGCTTCCTGCCCTCAAAGTCACCCTATAAGACTCAGAGGAGTAAAATCTGGGCCACATGAATTCTGAGTCTTCTCCCAAATACATCCTTTTTGGTATGCATCTATCTAGAGGTATGTGTCTGTGTGCATTTTTTTAAAAATGTCTTTTTTCTTTTTTTAATTGCACTGTAGCACTGTCCTCCCACTGTTCATCGATTTGCTCAAAAGGGCACCAGTAATGTCTCCATTGTGAGACTTGTTGTTACTGTTTTTGGCATATCTAATAGGCCACGGGGAGCTTGCTAGGTTCTTGGTAGCTTGCCAGACTCTCCGAGAGGGACGGAGAAATTAAACCCGGTTCGGTCACATGCAAGGAAAATGCCCTACCCACTATGCTATCGCGCCAACCCCTTTTTATTTATTTATTTATTTATTTATTTATTTATTATTAGCGAAACACCATGAGGTACAGTTGTAGACTTACATATTTTTGTGTTTGTTTTTCAGTTATACAATGATCAAGTACCCATCCCTCCACCAGTACCCATTCTCCACCACCAATCAGAGAATTGAACCCAGTAGCCCTCCCACCCCTCCATCTCCCTCACCCTATCCCACCTCTATGGCAGGGCATTCCCTTTTGCTTTCTCTTTCCTTTAGTGTGTTGTGGTTTGCAAGAGAGGTGTTGAGTGGCCATCGTGTTCGGTCTATAGTCTACTTTCAGTGCACATCTTGCATCCTGAGCAAGTCCTCCAAACACCCTTTACTTGGTGTTCCCTTCTCTATCTGAGCTGCCTTTTCCCCCAGCATGTGCTGCCAGCTTCCAAGTCGTGGAGCAGACCTCCTGATATTTATCTCAACTATTCTTGGGTGTTCATCTCCCATTTTGTTACTTTACATTCCCCAGCTGAGTGCAGTCTTTCTATGTCTGTCCCTCTCTTTCTGACTCTTCACTTGGCATGATACTTTCCGTGTAGAAATACTTGTTTGTAAATTTCATGACTTCATCCTTTCTAACAGCTGCATAGTATTCCATTGTGGGAACTCTGTTTCTAATTTTTTGAGAATCGTCCATACTGTTTTCCAAAAGGGCTGAACCAGTTGGAATTCCCACCAGCAGTGAATGAGGGTCCCTTTCTCGCCACAGCCGCACCAACACTGGTTGCTTTTGTTCATTTGGATGTGGGCCAGTCTGTGTGGTGTGAGATGATATCTCATTGTTGTTTTGATCTGCATCTCCCTGACGATTAGTGATGTAGAGAATTTTCTCATGTGCCTTTTAGCCATTCGGATTTCTTCTTTGAGAAAGTTTCTGTTCAATTTGTCACCCCATTTTTTGATGGGATTGGATGTTTTATTCTTGTGGAATTCAACCAGTGCTTTGTATATCCTTGATATCAACCCCCTAATCAGATGGGTATTGGGTGAATATCCTTTCCCATTCTGTAGATAGTCTTTGTATTTTGGTCACTGTATCTTTTGCGGTGCAGAAGTTTCTTAGCTTAATATAGTCCCATTTGTTTATCTCTGTTTCCACTTGGTTGGTCAGTGTCCAGCCTCTTTTTCAATTAAGCAACTTATTTAAATAGTTATTCGATGTTGCATTTCAGTCATACATTGTTTCAATTATCAATTTCATCATGGAAGTCCCAGCTTCCCCCTCTCCCCTATGCCTGACTCCTTGGCAGGCACATTTTCAATTTGATTATTGTAGTTTGAGTTCAATGCTTGCAGTGTTTGTGGCCTTGTGGTTTAGTTATTTATGTACACCTCACCTCTATAACATCAATGAGCTCAAGGCCCCTGTTACTTCCCATCTGCCTCTTCTTACTCTCCCACTCAATTTCTTTCCACCTCTTCCCTTATTTTTTCTATAATCTAAGGTAATGGGTAATCTAGGTATCCCCTTTTATACCTTGCTCATTCTGTTATTGTATATACCACAGATAAGTGAGATCATCCAATATTGGCCTTTTCCTTCAGACTCGCCTCACTTAACATGCTATCTTCTAGTTCCATCCAAGTGACACGCTTTTATCCTTCCCTAAAGCTGACCCATGATGTGTATTTTTCTTTCCTCTTTTTAACACCTCAGGCTCAGACTTTGATGGTGGGGAAAGGCCAGGTGAGTGCAGATGTGAATGTAAGAACAGTGTCCACAAGAGCTGCTGGGTTCACTGAGAAAGAGCAGCAGCTCAGGCCAACCCACTGCATGCAGATTTACTGGACCCCCATGGAAAGAGTAGATCTAAAGTAGATGGTAGGCAGATATGGGGCTTGAAGAACACCTGGCTTTTTTGCAGGTGAGGAAATGTGCCTGATGCATTTTATATTTATTTATTTATTTATTTATTTATTCATTCACTTATTATTTATTTATTTTTTGCTTTTTGGGTCACACCCGGCGATGCACAGGGGTTACTCCTGGCTCATGTACTCAAGAATTACTCCTGGCAGTGCTCGGGGGACCATATGGGATGCTGGGGATCGAACCCGGGTCGACCGCATGCAAGGCAAACACCCAACCTGCTGTGTTCTTGCTCCCTGACGCATTTTAGAGAAGACATCCTGCACTCCAAGCCTTCAGCAACTCCCGTGAACAACTGCTTAGACCCAAGGACATTTGCCTGCAGAAACCTAGAAATGACAGTTCTCACTCCAGAGAATAGAGAAATCAAGAGTTTTCTTCATTTGTAGATCATATACCAAAATGGTATTGACCCTTCAAGGCAAATCCAAAGAGTTCGAACTCTTTTTGAAACTGAGAGTACACAGGGTACATGGAGTGGAATGTCATCTCTCTGTGAATGTGAAAATGTTGGCCTCAAGCTCATTTAGAATAGCTCCTTTGAATTTTATCCTCAGAACCTTCTGAATGGGAAATCCAGGGGGGAGCCAACTGGCCTCCAGTTCAATCTCTCTCAACACTCTGAAAGACTAGTTTGGGAATCTGAAGCCACAAAGTTGAGATTCTCAACACCTGCAATAGCTTCCAGACCCTAAAGGTCCACAAAGATCTTATCATATGCCCAAGATTTTCCCTCCCACTCATCCACCTCCACCTTTTTGTGTCCTATGGGAACAATAGTTCCTGTATTAACAATACAAAAATTAATTTCTATTGGGCTGCAAAGATAGGTCTATAGGTTGATTTGTGGCAGACTTGGGTTCAGTGTCTGGTGTCACAGAGCACTACCAGGTAGGGTTCTAAGACAAAATAATGAATTAAGTGAAATAACTTATATCATGTTCACCCAAGGATGCCAAAATAAAATCTGAAAACTCATTTATAGAGAAAAAAATCTCTTTATGTTTGAGTAATAACAAAGAAAACCTGCATAAACTAGGAGAGAAACTGAAATCAAAGAAAAATTAAAATAATAGGAGCTTGAAAAAATAAAACCTGGGACTGTAGATAATAGAATGGGCAGGGAGCTTGCTCTGGGAGTCAAACTGGGTTTAATCCCTGACACCCCATAGGATTCTCTAAGCTCAGCTATGAGTGATCCCTAAGCACAAAGCCAGGAATAAGCCCTGGTGGCCTCTGGATATGCCCCCCCCCAAACAAAACAAAACAAAAATGGTACCTTGTACATATATTAAAATCAGGTGGTTTACAAAGTTATGCACCTAATATTCACAACCCCAGTGTACAACAGCTTCAGCAGAAATTCACTGAAGAGATTTAGTGTCAATTGTTAGAATACAGGTGTTCTTCTGAAATGCTAAAAAGTCACATGTTCACAAATAAAATACCTCTACCCTCTTAGTCATTCAGAAAGAAACTATCAGCTTCTCACTAAGAGCTTTTTTAAAATTATTATTATTTTTATTTATATTTTACCAAGAGCTTTTTATTCATCTAGAAGGATTATTCCAAGCTCCAAACCCTTCCCAAGGGGTCTGGGAATAAATTTTTTGAGCCCATCTCTTCGCATGCTCTCTCATCAGAGATGCTTCTCCTTCCTTGGTTGTCATAGGAAATGTGGCTTTTGTTAAGGACAACAATAAAAAAAATCTCCCCAGGAAAACAAATAATGGATGGAATAATAAAGGAGAGCGCCCTTTGAACTTCTCCTCCTTCTGAGTTCAACCAGGATTAAGTAAGAGTCAGCTGAATGCAGAGCACTGCCCCAGGCGACCCTGGGAGTCCATAGGAAAGGCTTCAAGAGCAAAGTAATGTTCCTTCCATCTCCAAAGGCCAGTCACAGGCTGGCTCCTGCCAGCACTGTATTGACCCTCATCCTGACCTGGTTTCCCTTGTCAATCCTGACCTCAGCTCGAGGGTCCCCAGGAGTGAGTCTGTGGCTGCACGCACTTCTTATCTGGGGAACCAAATGACCCCACAGGGGATATCAAGCCCCAGCACCATGCCAAAAGCACCTTTGTCTAGATAAGGTGGGTTTCCTTTGAATACCGTTTAAAAATAGTTTTCTCTAGAAGAGACACTGGCCTTTTCAGAATGCTGCTTCAGGCATGAACCCAGGTATTTTGTGACTCTGAGCTCTTTGAGGCGACGGTGTGTATGGGAAAGCCGCGGGAAAGCCGCGGTTGCCGGGGGAACGATTGAATCGCTGACACAGAGACATATGATGTGACTGGAAGCGCTTTTCTTTCTCCTGCCCTGTAGAAGAGAAAGCAGATGAGTCAGAGGTGATGGTGGATGGAGCTTTCTGCCTGTCAAGGAAACTAAAAAGCCAGAATGACCTCTGGGTAGCTGAGAGGGGAAGAGTCTTGTGGTGCTGAAGGCAGAGAACAGCTGAAAACAACGGGAGAGTGGGATATCCGCTGGTCTTGGTGAGACTGGTCTGGGTCGCAGCTCATCAGAAAGGAAAGAGCCACCTTTGACTGAGACCAACAAAGCTGGTGACCGACAAAGTGCTGAGGGAACTTAATACACTTACATATATGCATATGAATGGCTCTTTGATCACTGTCTTCTAACTATGGAAGAGATCTTTTCATTGATCTCTACATTCAACTGGCAATTGAAATGAGAACCTGCTTTTTTGTTTAACCACTTTTTTTAGGTATGCCTTTACTATTTTCAAATTCATTCATTATAACTACATAGCTGAAATATATACATATATATATATATATATATATATGTAGGCTCTCTGCAGGGGAACCATATGGGATGCCGGGGATAGAACCCAGGTTGGCCCACGTGCAAAGCAAGCTCCCTACCCACTGTACTTTCACTCCAATCCCTAAATGATTTAAAAAAAAATAACTTTATATAGTTCTGCAATCATTCCTCCAATTTTAGAACATTTCCATCTCGACCAAAAAAATTCCCTTTTGTCAGTTCATAGTCAATCCCAGCCCCAGGCAACTACTGATCTGCTTTCTGTCTCTATAGATTTGCTTTTTTCTAGAATTTTTACTTAAATAGAATCACAGGAGCTGCAGTCTTTTGTTTCTGGTTTATTTAATTTCACATAATGTTTTTGAGGCCCACTCATGTTATGCATTTATCAGTACTCCTTTAAAAATACTGAATAATATTCTCTTATGAGATATATTACTTTTTATTTATCTATTCATTAGTAGAGGGACATTGGCATTGTTTTCAGTTTAGGGTGATTAGGAATAATGCTACCGTGGGCATTGTATAATTCTTCGTGTGGACAGAGACTTGCACTTCTCTTGGGTACGTATCTAAGGACAGAATGATTGAATCTCATGGTAGGTTTGTGTCCATTGCATTTTAAAAGGCACTGCTACTTTCCAAAGTGGTTTTTTATCATTTTTACATTTCCACTGACAATACCTAAGTGTTCCAGTTTCTCTATGCCCTGTGTTATAGCGTTGACAGACACTCAGGCTCTTACTCTCAAGAGCTGAGATTGAAAGCAAGGTACCAGAGATTGATTAGTGGCTAAATTCAGAGAAGACTTTTTATCTAGGGTAATGGAAAGGAAGGACAGTGAAGGCAGGCGAGCTCCCAGATTATGTGTATGTGAGTTCGTGTGTGGGAGGAGGTGTGGTTCTCATGAAGAAGGACTCTCAAGAAAGGCAGAAACCTTTCCCCTTTCAGACCTTTTAAACCAAGATGGGAGGGTGAACATTTCTTTTATTGTGTCCCAAGAATGTGGGTCATTAAAACAGGGGAGAGGACACTGAGATGATGATCTTTTGGTGTATGGGTCAGGCAGGCCTAGGGAATCCAGATTATCAGGCATCACCTAGGCCTCCCTCATGACCAATGATTCCATTTCTTTAATCTCATCCTACCTGTTCTCCTTTGTCTCTATCACCTGTATATGTGGTTGGTAGCACAGCGGGTAGGGCGTTCGCCTTACAAGCAGCCAACATGGCCGACCCGAGTTCGAGTCCTCCGCCCCTCTCGGAGAGCCCGGCAAGCTACTGAGAGTATTCGATATGCCAGACACAGTAACAACAAAGTCTCCAATGGAGACGTTACTGGGCCCGCTCGAGCAAATCGACGATCAACGGGAGGGCCTTTACCTTTACCTTTACCTTCAGTTTTATAAATCATGGCTCTTCTGTTAGGGTGTAATAGTTTCTCATTGTATTGCAAGACCAGAGAGATAGACTAGCAGACAAGGCATATGTTTTGCATGCACAGAAGCTTAGTTTGATCTCTGGCACCTCATAGCTCTACCCCAGCACTGCCAGGTATCACCCTGATTGTCCCTAAAGGTGAACCTGTTCAGCAGTGCATCCTTAGGTCTTGTCTGGTTGGCTGAGTATCAGCAAGCGTGGACCCTGAGTACTTCTTGGAAGAATCCTAAATAAAATAAAACAAATGACTAATTACATGTGGTAACTTTTAATGTTTAAGACTGTTCTTTGAGAAACTATTGGAAGTTAATAAGTCTGAAAATCACTAAAATTGTGAATAAGGGCATTTATCCAAATACATCAGCAGAGTTTATAGGACAGTGTTTTATGTTACAAACTTTTTGTATCAGAAATCATTAAGAGTGTTTTTTTTTGAAAGGCACCCCAGGCCCCCACAAGGCTGCAAAGCTGATGTATGGGTAGGAATTCTAGAAGCCTCTGATTTGGGTAACCTCAGTTGCTGGTCTCATTCTTATTCACACTGGAATTTGAGAGCCAATGCCCCTAACCTAAAGCACTTTTGCTCACCAGCTCTCCAGTACACTAATCACAGCTCTGGGAGTCATCACTAACTGAGGCCCTTGTAAAAAGTGGCCAATAAGAGACCTTTGCCCCATGCATCATGACTCTGATGTGTGAACCTTCAAGAAGCCAGCCTTCTGACTCTCAGTGTCTTCTGGAAACATAAAATTGAGACTTCATCAAGCTCACTGTATGTTACCAATGCAAAGAACAGCAGGCTCCCACTTCCTTTGTCAGGTGGCTAGAGGACCAAAGCACAGACCTGGGAATGGATGGAGGTTAAGGGCACAGTATGCAAACATGAAAACACAGTCTCAATTTAGTTGGAAATGGAAACTTTACTGGAAATAGCCAATGAGAACTTGCATCATGTTTGGCAAGGATAACTTCAAAAGGAAGGCTTGTACTTGATTGTCAAGGGAACTTAACGTTCACCAGCAGATGGTTTCCAGCTTTCCTGTGGTAGGCAGAGCCCAGTTACTCAGAATGGATGCAAGTGGACCACTTCCTCAGCTTTCTCCTTGCTACGGCTGATAGACCTAAACAATTAAAAAACAAACGAACAAAAACAGCTCTCTAGGTGCAGAGTTCACTACCATCATGCAGTCTTGCTCTGTGTGGAACTTTATAAATGGGAATGCAATTGGCCCCCAAAAATAAGAACAAAAATCCCAAATACTCGGAGAGTCTGGAGCTTAGAAGGGTTAAATTCACTTTGTAAAGTTTAGGACGTGGAGGGACGGATCCTTTTTATTCCATTACTATGTCTTGTAGCAGAATATGTTAATAAAATGGGTAGAAAGGGTTCAAAGATCTGAAAGTGGAGAATGGGGTTCCACCCCTGGAATCTTACTGAAAAACTGCTTTTTCTTTCCATGGATGAAGGCTGAAAGGGAATCATCCCATTTGCACTTCAAACTAGTTTTAAATACATGAGGGGAAAATATATACATACAACAAAGCTCCCACTCAGACACCCTCCCACCGGCTGGTAACACTGTTGGAATGGTCTGTGGGTGGCATCCAGTCAGCCCATCCATCACTGTGCTGTTCTCCTCTTCTCCAGGGACCCACAGAAGACGCACAGATGACGGCAGCATGAAGCACTGCTGCTCCCCGGGCACTTTGTGGGTTCCTTTCTCTCCAAATGGCTACTTAGAGGCATTGTGAGCTTTGCTTTGCAAGAATTGCTTTGCAGGAGCCCAGCAACACAAACATTTCTGGAATTACTTGGCACTGCAAATTGGAACAATTAGCAAACCTTTGTGATGAAGGAATGCTGAACGTGAAACAACTTGAGAATGGAATAAAAATGGACCTATTCTTCTTTGACTCAATTAAGTGCGCATAATATATTCAATATGCTTTTGCCAAACCATATATTTATCTGCTCTGTTGGAGAGGGGGGTAGGGCAAGTCCTAAGCAAGACCCAGTCATAGCAGACCTGCCCCTGGCTGGCCTCGGGTAAAGGGAACAAGATGCTCTCCCTCCAAATGTGCCACCACTGCTTCATTACAAAGTATGCTGTACACAAATAAAATGAGTACACAAGTAGTATGTCATACACAAACTGATGCTAAAAACACTAAGGAATTTACTTTCCTATTTTTCTATATGTTCAATTTTTGGCTTAGGGGACCATATGGAGTGCTGAGGATTGAACCCAGGTCAGCCTCGTGCAAGGCAAATGGCCTACCTACCATACTATGGCTCCAGCCTTATCCAGACTTTTATTTAAAAAAAAATTGAGAGAGAATAAGCTACATGAGAGAATGCCATTTAGTATTATGACTTTCCCCCCATAAATTTAGTCCAATTTATGGACAAACTTTTTCTATACTTTACCCAGAGTGTAAACTAGACATATTGGTTGAAAGAGAGCTTTACAATTGGCACTCAATTAGAATTCCTGTCCTGCTAAAATTAAAATATCAAGTGACTTGTTAATAGTTTTACATTCTCAAAGGACCATGAAACTCTTTTCTTGCTTGTCTATCTCTATTATTTTGGCATTGTCCTCTCGTTGTTCATCGATTTGCTCGAGCGGGCCCAGTAATGTCTCCATCGTGAGACTTGTTGTTACTGTGTTTGGCATATCGAATACGTCACGGGAAGCTTGCCAGGCTCTGCCATGCAGATAAGATACTCTCGGTAGCTTGCCGGGCTCTCCAAGAGGGGCGGAGGAATCAAACTCGGGTGGGCCATGTTGGCTGCATGCAAGGCAAACGCCCTACCGCTGTGCTATCTCTATTATTTTAAAATATAAAAATGGTTAAGGGGTTGGGAGATAGTAAAGGGTTTAGTCACTTACCTTGTGTGAGGCAACCTTGTTCAATCCCTGGCACCACATGTGGTCCCTCGAGCACCACTTGGAATGATCCCTGAGTGCCACTGAGTGTGGCCTCCAAATCAAAAATATATTAAAAAGTGTAATGAGGGGTGCAGCAGATGGTTTCAAGGGTTAAAATCCCAGGGCAGCCATAGATGATCAATATTGTCCTGCTGTTTGGGATCTTCAGAGTCAAGGTCTAGAAGATGGTCCAGTTGGGAAGGAAGCACACATGGCAAGAAAGAGGTCCTGAGCATAATCCCTAAGGCCATGCAAGTGTCAAGGCCATCATCTCCTGGCCTGAGGTCCTCTTTGGGGAAAGAAAATGTATAGTTATCATTAATGACACCCTCTGGGGAGGATGACTGAGAAACCAGTGACTCAAAGCTACCATTAGAGCAGGCAGAGATTCTAAGGATAACGCCTCTCCCCCAAGCCCCTCCCCTTCCCCACCCACATCCACACAAATCTGCCACCACCTTCCCTGCTGGCCAGAAGAGCCCAAAATCTCTGGTTCTTTGTCCAGGAGTGCCCTGAGTCTTGGTCTTCTGTATAAATGTACAACATGCTGCTTGAAAGTGGCTTGCAAGTGACTTAGACTACATGGCCTGATCTATAGCCTCATTCATTCATTCTTCCTCTCTCTCTCTGTCCCTCCCTCCCTCCCTTTCTCTCTTTCTCTCTCTCTTGCTCTCTCTGTTCCTCCCTCCCTCCCTCCTTCCCTTCCTCCCTCCCCACCTCTTCCCTCTCTGCAATAATGAAAAGAGTTACTCTTCAAGTGAACTTTTATGATTCTTGAAATATACTTACTGATGATGTCTTACTTTTCTGTTTATAAAGTTGCTTCTATTTAAAATCTGGATATCTTCCATTTTTGGACTTGGGGAGGGTGTTAAATCTTTAAATAATTTCAAATTTTCTGTCAAGTTGTACAAATAGTACAAAGAATTTCCATATACCTTTAACCCAGATTCTCCCATGGTTAACATCTTCCCACATTTGCCTTGTCATGTTCTCTTCAGGCAAATACATATTTACCAGGTTTTTTAATCTTTTTCTTTCTTTCTTTTTTTGGCCTACACTATCTAAGAGTTATATAGTTTCCCCTTTATTCCTCTCTATTTCAGCATGTATCTTTCTATAACAAGTATTGCACTTCAGTTCTGGAAGAGGAAAGAAGAAGCAGAGAAGCAAAAAGGAAAGGAAACCCCATCTGGATTCTTACAATCCAAAAATAAACATTTTGTTGTCTATTTTTTTGTTCAAGTTTTTTACTCTGCATATGCTCAAGTTTTTAACAAAAGCACTTTTACAATTTTGGGTCTTGCTGTTAGTCACCCAGCACAGTAGGAGACCTCTGCTCTAGAGTCTGCCTAGGTTTGAATCTCTGGCACACTACTTGGTTCCTTCCTCACAGCTACTGAAACAAACTGCCATAAACTGGGGTAGTTTAAAACAAACAACAGAGTTTCTGTCTCTGACTGAAACCAGTATGAGCAGCACTGGTCCCCTCTGGACCCTAGAGGGGCAATCTGCTTCATGCTTCTCTTGGCATCCTTCAATGAATTACACCTGCAAAGACCCTGTAAGGTCACTTTCTGAGGTCTTCATGTACAGGGATTACTGGGGAGACTATCTTGCTATACCAGCATTATGTTCATGGATAAGGAATTTTATCTCTTGCAATACAAAAGTTCTTCAGGGTGTTTGAAGGATTAAAGATGACAACATACATAAAGCAATTAGCACAACACCCAAGTAATGCCTACAGGAATCATTCAGTAAGTGTTAAGTATCGATTAAGGTAATGGTGAGATTATACTATCATTTCTTCAGCAAATAATATACTAGCTACACAACTTTTTGTAATTATAAATAAGATCCCATTAAGCAGTCTTATGATTCTATTTTCTAATACATCTCACATGTTAAGGATTGTTTCACTGGGGGAGGGGGGTGGGGGGGTGGTAAGGTGGAGGGAATTCTAGGCATGTTTTGCAAAATGCTAAGCTTTTGGTTTAGCATTCATGACTGATTTTCATGATCCATTTCTAGTAAGCACATTTCTCAAGGCAATCTGTAGACCTGTCTCAGCTTTCCCCAAATGACCATCTCTGAAAACACATCCCACTGAAGGTCTGAGGACTCCGCTGCCTGTGGGTGAGGTGATCTTTCTCCCGTGGACAGCACAACTGGACCCAGAGAAGTCGTATTACTGCTGGCACCTGTCAGGGCTGCTGGGTGTGACATGGGGAGGAACCAAATATGAAGCAGAGACACTTGTTTGGCCCAAGCAGTTTTGAACACTCAGGTAGACCATGAACCACAACAGCCGTGGCAGGAAAACGGCCCACCACAAAGAAAAGCCTGAAGCTTCAGCTGACACCCGGGCGTTCTCATTTTCATAAGCAATTGCTCAGCAGTTCCGACATCCTGGTGCAAAGCCACACCGCAGGTAGAGGAACCCCAGAGGTCAGTGTTCGGGGTAACCCTCAGGCCTCAGAGAGGACCCCCAGCTGTCCAGTCGCTTCTCCTCCTCCCCAGCACAGAGGACAGTAGAGAGAAGCGAGAATGAAACAATGCCCACTCTGTGTCCCACTGGATCACATTTGAATTATGTTCTATGTGAGCTCAGGACAAAGGGGGTCTCCACCTTGACACCAGTAAGCCACCTCGAAGGATCTCAACAAGGACAGTGAACGGTCTTGGTCGGATTTGACTTTCCTCTTGAAGCCAGAGCACAGTGTTTAGTCAGCTGCTTTTGACCACAGTCAGAAACAGTTACCCGTGTAGATGACCGCGAATGGTATTTTAAAACAACTTGACAGTTTTGGGGGGTTATAGGTGGGGGAGACAGAACAAAGACACACCACCCTTTCGCAGTATACTTTCAGCTTTGCTCCTCCCACTCAAAACCATTTTATCTTTTGATCGATTTTTTTTCAAAAGTCATGTCTAAAGTAGTTCTAAAATCTCATAAAATTTGGAGGACAATAGATTTAGCTAAAAAAAAAAACACCCTATATTTAGCATTACAACGGGCTTGTGAAAACTTGTTTTTATTTTGATTGTTGTGGGTTCACACCTCTAGAGTTTCATTTTGACTTTTTTGGGTTAAATGAGTTTCAAAACGAAACTCATCCAGTTGTCAAATTTCAACACACCCACCCCATACACATATACATACTTTTTCATTTAAAAAGTATAACTCTCTTACTCTATAAATGCTGGTTATTAACCTTTCTCCAGAGTCCTTGCTCTCTCTCTAGTAAGGTCTCTACCTCCTGAGGTATATTTAGTTCCCTTCTCTCCCTTCCGTAATGCCTTGGGAAAATGAGCTGACATCAGAGGAGCTTCTTGGTTTAGGTGTGGAAAAAGCTGAGTGGATAAACTTGTACCTGGGTGTGGAACGAGCTGAGTTTAGATACTTATACCTGAGTGGTGAAGGGAACTGGAGCCAAGTTGTCCCTTAGTCTACTGCATTGGAGAAGTGTGATGCAATTACCTTCTCATGACCTATTAAGGATATTATGACCATGGTTGTCAATGAAGGAGCAAAAGTTGCCCTAAGTCACTGTTGTCATTTGGGGGAGGGATTCACCACCCAAATGTCTTTCCTACACATTTGAAAGCTCAGTGTCTGCGATGAAGCTACAAAATGAATTGAAGCCACCCCAGAAAGGTGCTTCCTCAGACAATTTGTCTAACAAAAAGGAATGAATGATCGAGCTTATCTGTGAAGTGATAGCAGGTGAGCATGCTAAACAACTCTTCACATGTCCTCTGTTACCAGAGCCTGTTGGGATTGCTTTACACATTTCTGTTAAACTTTTTGCAAAATGTTTAATAAGATACAGCTGTATGTAGCCTGTACTCATTTCTAAAGCTGCATTAATTACCATACACCGAATGGCTTTCAACACAACATATATTCATTATCTGGAGGTCAGAAGTATAAAACCAGGGGGAGATAGTGCAGTGGATAAGGTTTCTTTCCTTTGCACTCTGCCAACCTAGGTTTCATCCCCAGCACCCCAAGCCCTGCCAGGAGTGATCCCTGAGCACAGAGCCAGGAGTAAGCCGTGAGCATTGCTGGGTGTGGCTCCCGAACAGAAAGGCCAAAATCAATTTTCACTGTGTCACTGTCATCCCGTTGTTCATCGCTTTGCTCGAGCAGGCACCAGTAAAGTTTCCATTCGTCCTAGCCCTGAGATTTTAGCAGCCTCTCCTTACTTGTCCTTTCCAATGGTGCCGCACTAGAAGCTCTTTCAGGGCCAGAGGAATGACACTCATCATTGTTACTGTTATGGTATATCAAATATGCCACAGGGAACTTGCCAGGCTCTGCAGTGTGGGCAGGATAATCTCCATAGCTTGCCAGGTTCTCCAAGAGGGAGAACTTGAAAAGAAGAGGTTCCAGGAGTTTAGTTTTATAGTCTCTGAATCTTGGCCATTGATGGGATTACAAGGTGCCGGGGGCAGTTTGTGGGTGTGACTGCCTAGCTAATGGAAAATGGGAGATCTGGGTAGAGGAGGCCCAGTGCCGATCCAAGCAGGCTTGGAGATCTCAGCCCTGGGTCCCGCACACCTGGGTTCCTCTGCCGGTTCCTTCATGCGTGAGGCTCGTCCAAGCATGTGGAGAGTGGCCTTGAGCATGGCTGTGGCTGTGTTTCAGAGGTCTTCAGCTGCCAGGGGTCTGCTAGTGGCAGGGAAGGAAACTTACCCACCCGCCTCTGAGGGGCCCCGGTGAGGACAGCCTGGCGTGCGGGCAGGAGACTCTGCCAAAAAAATAAAATAAATCAGTTTTACTGGGCTAAAACCAAGGTGTCAGGGACATGGAAGAGAACCCTTTGACATGCCAGAGGCCTGTGTTCCCCCATCCCACCCCATGCCACATGGCAGCTTCAGAGCACCACCTGGTGTGGCCCTGGTACCCCCAGTACCTTAGAGCAGGACACTGAGCCTTCAGACCAGTACAGTTGGGCTGAATATCACCGGGATACCCCCTTGGCCCCTGCAGACCCTCAAGCACTGCTGAGGAGCCTCCATCATAACAAATAAACAAGATAAAGTAATCAAAACACAAGCTGTCAGCAGTGCTATATTCCTTCCACAAAGTCCAGGGGAAATCTGTTTCCTGCCTCCTCCAGCTTCCAAAGTTTGCCTTGGATGAAAAATATGATTAACAGGATTGTAAATCTTGGTACTTCAATAAAAAATGGCCAAGAAAAGAAAAGATGGTTACCTCAGGGTCCAACATCATATAACTTGTCCTTAGGACCACTGGGTCACACAGGGTGCACCTTAACATCATCTCATGCCCCAAATCCCTTTTTCCATGCCTGAGAGCAGCACAGTCCAGGTTAGAGAGTGGGGTGTGGACATTTTAAGGTGGAGGGGAGCAAAGTCAACCTACCACAAGCTTGTCAAAGCAGAGACCCAAACTCCTTGCACAGTTGTTGACTCCAGTTGGCTCCCACTTGTTAGAGGAGCTGGCCCTTGTTGGTATAAAGGGAGTGAATCCAAGAAATTGAGGATGCCTGCTTAGCAGCAGGGATCAGCAGATCCTTATTGACCCCTACTATGAGCCTGACTTTTGAGGGATCCGAGAGCAGAGGCTTGATGGACCACAGACAATAGAAAATAGATCAGAGCAAGAGTGAACCCTGGGGAACAAGGACCTGAACAATGCACTTGCTTTTCCTCCCTTTCCCTGCTATCTGCTCCAAAAAAGAATTGGCTTTTAAATTGGCTGCTGACTTCACTTAAAAGTTCAAATGCACCTCTTGGCAAATGTGATTCATTTACGTTCAGGTTTACTTCCTCATTTCTAGTCCTTCCTGCACCCTCATCTGCCAGTCTTTTTCTCCTGTTTTATGAGTCTCTACTGAGAGCTTTTTGTTTGTTTGGGCGTTTCGGCGTACACCCAGATGTTCTTGGGAGCTTACTCCTGGGTCTGTGCTGAGGGGTGACTCTCGACAGGGCTCAGGACATCATGTGAGACGCCGGGGATTAAACCCAGGTTGGCTGGGTGCAAGATAAGTGTCGATACTATCTCTCCTGTGCCTCTGCTGAGAATTTTTAAAAAGAATCGATGGTGAAGTGTCTCCAGAACCTCCGCAATCCCACATATGCCTGGCTCAGAGAAAACTTGGGTGTCTCAAAGGCCGTCCAAAGTGCAACTTGGAAACAGACCAGGTTAAATAGGTTTCCCAAGTCACCTTGGGAACCTAAGCACTGAAGTTAGTTGCTTTTACATGTTTCAAATCTCAAATAGTGCCAATACACACACCAACAGCTTTCAGAACACAACCTCTTAGCAACCCGCTTGTGCACTAGAATCCAGAAGCTGAATTTCCCTGATGCAGTTCAGAACAATTCAAGCGAGGCACAGAATACTGAGTGATTTAAGACCCGGTGACTCGTGGTCTTCTGGGTTTCTAAAGAGCTGTGCACATGCAGATGCCAATTACTAGACTCCTCTACGCTGGATCATATTCCCCCTCTAACCCCCCCCCCCACTTTTCCTCTGTTCTCTAAAAGTCAGAAATTGAGTTCACTTGTCTTGTGGATAGACTGGAAGGAGGTCACGGGGTAGTTTGGGGAAGTTCAGAGGCTGTGGCAACTGCAGTGATGGAGGTGGAATATACTATCAGCAGACAGGCCAAGTCTGTAAATGGGTCACCCAAACACCAATGACTAATGTTTGCAAGTCCAAGCTCCATTGCAGAGACATTGGATTCCTGTGGAAATCCATACTTACCTATTTTGGAAAAGATGATGCGTTCTCCTGGCATTAGAAGGGACCCCTCTGTTGTTCATAGAGTAGGAGTGAAATTATAAACACACTAAGTTCAAGTTTAGTCTTGAGGGTTTTTCCTCCACAAGCCTGATAACTGATAGCAGTTCTGGATGGGCCTATTTGCTGCTCTCTTTCTGATAAAAAAAAAAGAGTGCTAATATCTTGCTTCTGCTTTTAATCCAGCCCACATAAATTGGGAGGTGGTTTGTTCACTCCAAACATTTCTATACCATTTCATGGGAAGGGGGGCGTTCCGGTCCGTCATTCACACCCTACCGAGGTCACCAGTTGCCCCCCGCGAGCAGCTCTCCAGCACAGCCACGGCCCCAGAAGCACAAGGACTTAATGCAGAACCCGGCAGCTTGGAGCAGAAAAGTGAACAGACTATGCGTTAATCCAGGCCATCATGTCTGTCTGGAGGGGAAAGGGTGTTGCCCCAGTCGCCCTCTCCTCTCTGGAAAGAAAGATGGCGGCTGCATGGGAGCCTTGTGGACAGCAGGTATGAGCCGGGAGTGTGGGGGCGACTAAAACCTCATGGGAAGGGGGGCGTTTCAGTCCGCCCTTCACTCCCTACCGAGGCCACCAGTTGCCCCCCACTAGCGGCTCTCCAGCAAGGCCACGACTCCAGAGCACAGAAACCAATTTCTTAACTATCTGACTTTCAGTATAAATACTTCCAGGGTCAATAAGTAAAATAGCAGAAATCCAAAACCAACATTTAATTCTTGAACCCAGCTGTAGAAAGCAAATCACTTCACAATGCTTTTTCAGCATGTCTGATTTGGGGGGGGGGGGTAAACTCTAAATAATAGTGGTGAATCTTTTACTGAAACAATGAATCTAATCAAAGCAGATAGAGTGTTAACTAGAATTCATCTGCCTCACAGGGACTGGGAGGGGTGGGGGGTGGGGTTTTATTGGGGTTCTTCATGGTAAAAAAATAAGTATTGGTAAAGGGAAATGTGTTTGATATTTGCATGACTGAGACCTAAACCTGAAAGCTTTGTAACCTTTCCCACAGTGATTCAATGAATAAAGTAAAAAAAAAACAAAGACCATTAAAAAAAAACCTGTATTTTTTATGCTAGCACATTTCTGTAGGTTAGCACCAGAGATACACCATGCCACTCTTTCTCTCATGTGCGCGTGTGTGTGTGCGCGCACACACACACACACACACACACGCACACACACATGCACGCATGCATACACAAGCACACACACGGTGTTTATACTTTTTCCATTTATATTCTCAAAGGGAGGGATTGACAAGTGTGATCTAGGATGACTCTAACATACCAGTAAAGAGAAGACAGCTCTTACTTAATGCTCTGAGAAGCAAATCGGAGGACTATACAAGAAGTGGAGCTCCCCTGATTTTGATCAGTAGCATTAAAAAAAAATCAATAGAGAAAAAGGGAGCACTTCATAAGCCTGCCAAGTTTTTATTTTGCCAGGGAACATCGTTAAGATCTCAATCAACTTCTCTGGCATCCTAAGAGAAACGTTTGATTCATAAAGAAATAAAAAGGGCGGAATCTTAAAACAAATGCTTTTTCTCCTACGTCGAATGAATGCAGCTTTCTGGAGAACTCACTTCATTCTGCAGTGTTGACCAGTGAACTCTCTGAACAAGAATTCAAAAAATACACCTTAAGGAAGATAAGTGATCCCTGCAGACTTTCCTGAGTAAAGGCAAAGTTCTTGGGCTTGGACTATCTTATCGTGAGTTGACTCTAAACCTAAGTAGGATTTCTGTCCAGAGGCCCAAAGGAGAAGCAGGCTGTCTAGCATTTTATGTAACTCCCTAACTGGAGGGGCGCTCAGGAATATGTGGACAAGAGGTCCAGCCCCCAGCCCATCGTCCAGATTACCGTGCTCTTCCTGTCTTTGCAGTATCAAAAGAGATGATTTCCAGGGCTGGAGAGACAGTACAGAGGATCAGGTGCTCGTCTTACTGCCTGCACTGGATGGATCTCTGGCAACATGTGTGGTCCCCCCAGCCAGGAAAGATCTCTGAACAGAGCCAGGTCTGGCCTTTTACACACACACACACACACACACACACACACACACACACACACACACCCTAAACCAGTGATGATTAGTTAAGTCTCTGGCTTTAGGAATGGACCCTAAGTGAGGCCTGGGGGAATTTATGTTAGAACCTGAGGGCAAACCCAGGTTTTCTATTTGATGACCTCTCATCACCAAAGAATTCTGAAACAGAACACTGAGTTTGGGGGTATGGGGAATTTGGAGGCTGCCTTCTGGCATAGGCGGAGTGAGGTGCTGCTGAAGAATGTGTTAAATACAAATAGTGAGACAAATGATTTCTTTTCTTTTTTGGGGGGGGCACACCTGGCAGTGCTCTGGGGCACCTACTGGCTCTGTGCTCAGGGCTCACTCCCGTGGTGCTCAGGGAGCCATGCAGTGCTGGGGGACAGTACCAGGGACTCCTCCTTACAAGCACACACTGAACCTCCTGGTCCCTCTCCTGCCCCAGACAGTGACTTTAAATCCTTAAACTCAAGTCCTAGGCTTCAGCCAGCCACTTCACTTCTTTATTGCTCCATCTCCTCGTTTGAAGGCCAGGGTAGCAGTCAGAAAGATCTCTGCTGTCAACTGTCAAGAGTGAGGCGAGGCCACGTGCCCTAAGCTCGTGATCCGGCGGTGGCTGTGTGATCCAGATACATTCACTAATATTAATAACACAGCTGACGTCAGTGTTGGCGCTCCTTTCTCGAGGCAATAATTTGGCTTGCCCCCAAAGAAGCCTTTCTTGGCCATGAGCTTGGTACACGACAGGGGAACGTATTGCCTGCTGATCATCACCTCCAAGTCTCTTCCCAGCCCTTACTTGGTGATTGGTCATAGCTCTGAAAGTGACGCGATGCTTTGGAGTCCTAGGGCAGGAGCCTGGGACAATCCCTGCTCATCCCCTTTTAAGACACTCACTGGGCATGCAAAAGGCGGGGCGTACTCTCTGCTTTTGTGATGGTTGATTTGCTAGATCTATCAGATCTCTCTCTCTCTCCAGCAAACTATTCAGCTTCTGGTGGAGCTGGAGAAGAGCCCAGGGAACCTGTCGCGGCAAACTGAGCGCAGGACACGGGAGCTGCCCGGTGACTAGCCCAGCCAGGCCTCTTTAGGGGACCGCAGCTGCCACCGAGGCGTCCTGCAAGTCTGTGCTTCTACTGCCACCTAGTGGTCACCAACTGCAAGTGTAGGGCTGGTCCCCACGGTCGGGCAGAGCTGGGCGCCCCGCGGTCAAGAACCAGCATCTTCCTCCCGGAAATATTATGAGAAAAGCATTTTAGTCACATTTTGGCATGGTTTCCTCATTAGATTTAATTCCCACACCTTCCAAAGCACTAATTCGCGTGTGAGAGTGAAGGTAAAAGACCAGCTGAGGATTCAGAAACGCCCAAGTTGGGGGGGGGGGGCGGGGAGTGTGTGAGGGGATGCGAGGGGAGGGGGCGGCGGGCGGGGGTGCAGGGGAGGATGACTTCAAACTTCCGTTTTCTCTTAGAAAGCTGTGAGTTAACAAATCCAGGCTGGCTGTGAGGCTCGAATGCTGAGGCCCTGTAGGAGCTGTGTGACTTACTCTCAGTCCCCTCGCCAGGGTTAGGCCTCTGAGCTGTCTCCAAATTCCCTTCCTAGTAGAATCATTAGCTGACCTCCTCCTAGGCAGTGCTGGAGACGGAAAACACAAAAGCGCCAAATGGAAGACCCAGCGTAGAAATGCTTGAGGGAGAGAGGGGGTGGTCTGCTGGGGAAGGCTGACTTGCAAGACCTTTGCTTAATGCACCGCCCCCCAATCCCCCTCCCCACCCCACCCCCCCACTCCCCGCCCCCAAGTAAGGTAAGGCTTTATGCAGAGACAAATATACAGCCTGAGCCCCAGACAGGATATTCTGAATGCGCATCCCTTTCGGTTGGGACTCAGCTCCAGGCAGAGACTGCATGTTCTGCTGGTTTTCCCTCTCAGCCTGGGCCAGGGGTGTCTGACCTGGTCAGAGCACAGGACTCCTTCACAGCAACTTTCCACAGCCCCCTCTCCACTCTCCACCCCAGCCCTGCTCGATCCCTGGAATTCTACAGGCTCCAAGATACACCTCTAGAGCAGAGGTCAGGGATCTTGCTTGATTCTCCTCTCAGTAAAATCCCTTTAAGGGCACAGGATGTGTCTTGATTTAAGAATAGATACACAGTACTAGATGAATACATCATGTATGTTGTAGAGCAGGCACATAAACAGATGTTGTAAAAGGCCGAAAAAGATGAATTTACATGTATATATGTAAATATATATGTATATGAAATCATTATGTCTGTGCTCTGGAGAGTGGTCCCTTTGGGGGATTCCGGGTCTGAAGTGAACGTAGATGCCTTCTTTTTTTTTTTTAAAGTTTTTATTATTAGCGGATCACTGTGAGGTACAATTACAGAGTTATAAACTTTCGTACTTGCGTTCCAGTCACACAGTGTTCGAGTACCCATCTCTCCTCCAGTGCCCATTCTCCATCACCAATAATCCCAGTATCCCTCCCACCTCCCCCACCCTACCCCCCCTCCACCCACCTTTGTGGCAGGGCATTCCCTTTTGTTCTCTCTCTCATTTGGGGTGTTGTGAAGACACCTTCTCTTAATGTAAGATAAAGGGCCTGTATCTCAGGGGTTGGCTTTGGATAAATGAGCTGGACATACAAGGGGGCCCCTCACTGTGGGGAAAAGAGAGAGGAATGACAAGCAAGCCCGGCATTCTCCTCTGGTACTGCTCCTTCCTGAACTGATTTCAGAAGGGTTTGGGCACATGTTGTAATAAACTCAGGTCCTTGAAGTCAGTACCGCTCTCCTGCTGGGCACACAGAGAGGCAGGGTCCAAAAGGCAGCAAGGGCCAGGATGTGGCAAAGCATTCAAGCTCATACCTCACATGTGCAAGGCCCCAGGTTCAATCCCGAGCTCTATAAAAAGTGTAAAAGGAGCCAGAGAGATAGTACAGGGGTTACAGTGCTTTTCTTGCATGTGGTCGACACTCGTTCAATACCCTGCATCACTTGTGGTCTCCAAGCACTGCCAGGAGTGATCTCAGAATGTGCAGAGCTAGAAGTAAGCCCTGAGCACTGCCATATGTGACCCTGCCTCAAATATAACAACAGCAATAATGGAATAAGTTTAATCTCCAAACGAAAGCATGCAAACCTCATTGAAAAGTTCTGCCACACCTGCCTGAACCTCCTTCATGGGAAAAGGCATTTAGAAGAGAATTTGTCAGATTAGCAGATTTGGCAGGACCAAGAATCCTAATCCAAAAACCTTGGAACACCTAAATGATTTTTTCAGCTTTAAACACATTGTGTTTGTTGTCTTTAACTTAGCTATCATATAAAAATATCAGGTCCCCACTTAATTCCTGAATTTTGTGGGAATAGTCTCCAGTTTTGATGACTGTGATTTCAGAACCAGGGATTATTCCCTTGAATCAGCTGCCTTCGCTCATCAAGCCGTGCTCACTTGACCGGGTTTTATTTATTTATTTATTTATTTATTTATTTTAATAGTGAGACATCATGAGGTACAGTTGCAGACTTACACATTTTTGTGCTTGGGTTTCAATTATACAATGATCAAATACCCATCCCTCCACCAGTGCCCATTTCCCACCACCACGGATCCCAGTATCCCTCCCACCCCCTCATCCCTCCCCCCATCCCACCCTGCCTCTGTGGCAGGGCATTCTCTTTTGTTCTCTCTCTCTTATTGGGTGTTGTAGTTTGCAAAAGAGGCAATGGGTGACAATCATGTTTGGTCTATAGTCTACTTTCAGCATGCTTCTCCCATCCTGGGAGGATCCTCCCAACACCCTTTATTTGGTTCTCCCTTCTCTATCTGAGCTCTCTTTTCCCCTAGCATGTGTGGTTGGCCTCCAAGCCATGGAGTAAAATTCCGACCAGGTTTTTTTTGCCAGTGATTTTCTCCTTGATTCTGCAACAATGAAACCAGAGATTTACCCCACAATGTGCCGAGACACAAAATGTAAAACTTTCAAGACACAGAATTCAATAATTGTCATTTAGGCATTAGGTTCAAAATCCTTCCCAAGAGCCAATAGTCTGTGAATCTATTTTTAGCTGATTAGAAAACACAGTGAGTAGGGCGTTTGCCTTGCACGAGGCCGATCCATATTTGATTCCTCCATCTCTCGGAGAGCCTGACAAGCTACAGAGAGTATCCCCCCCCCCACATGGCAGAGCCTGGCAAGCTCCCCGTGGTGTATTTGATATGCCAAAAACAGTAACAAGAAGTCTCATAATGGAGACGTTACTGGTGCCCACTCCAGCAAATCCACGAACAACTGGATGACAGTGCTATGACAGTACTACAGTGCTAGAAAATGTATCAAGTGTGGTCCATGATTATAGGGAAATGTTGCAGATACGAATGTCTTCTGCCTTCTCACCTGCAGTGCAAGGCAGCAATGCTCACTTGCTCTCTAGACAGAGTCCTTCTATAGTGCTAGCTCAGTGTCCCTGCTTCTTGAATCAAATAGATCTTTGGTGCAGAGGATCACAAGTTGATTTAGTCTATTCACTGCTGGAAACTGGAATAGGAAGCTGAGTCCCCAGTAGAACTAAGAGCTAGTTCTATGCTTCACATATCTCAGAGGAGGGCAGATGTGAGTATAAGTGATGGAAAGTTCAGTGATAAGCAATGGGAGGAAAGAATATGAAAACTGGGTCCCCTGCAAGCTGAGGGTTTCTGAGTACAGTTCTTGCTCACATTTTTTGTATTTCAGCTGAGAGCCAGGACATACCAGTGGGACACACGGTGTACATGGAACTGGGTTTCTTCAACTCAACCCCATTGTCAGTAGAGAAGGATTTTGTTGGGGAAGGGGAGTGGCGGGGGGAAGTCTTCCAAGTAGTACTCAGGAGATGGAGGGTCTCCTCCTTGTAATTATTAGCCATCTGGACCAGCAATCTGATGTGAGGACGCATGGATGTGGTGCTGCTCAGATTCTGCAGTGCCAGGGATTACCTGGGCTACCCCAGCAGTGCTCTAGTACCTCCAGGGCTGCACCCAGTGATGCTCAAGGGCCATGTAGTGCTGGAGACTGTACCAGGGTTGGCCACCTGGAAAACACGTGCCCTAACCGTGCGCTATCTTTCGGGCTGAAAAGGTCTCATTTTACTGCATTTTCCCACCTTTGAGTTTACTCTCGGGAGCCTGTGCTTGTCCATATGGCTGAATCTAAGGTCACTAGATCCCATTTACTTTGCCATATTCCCACTAACCTTTCATAGGAGCTAGAGCTAGAGGCTTCCACCTTTAGTTTAGTTTATTTTTTTAAAAAAATAAAATGTTGTGCTATAGTGATGAGTGAGGCTTAAGAGATCACCAACTTGCTTTGCTCAGTACAGTTACCATTGGCCATGTGTGAGCATCTAAATTTAAACTTAAGAAAAATTACATAGAAAATGTTTTAAATTTGGTTCCTCTATTTGGCCTAGTGCTATTTCAAGAGCTTAATAGCCATATGTACTGGTGGCTATCATATTTAAAGGGCAGGAGCAGAATATTTCCAGCATCATAGAACTTTCTAGCAATTTAAACTAGCAAAATAAAATCACCGACTTTAAAAGCAAAGAAGAGATTAAATGCCTCACCCAAGGAACAGGACAGAGTATGAATGAGACCCAGGTTTTCAGACTTACAAACTACTTTGTCTTTACCACATTAATTTAAAACCTCAGTAGTGGAGACAGAGAGATAGTTGAATGCTGAAACACAATCCATGCATCTTGAGACCCCAGACTTGATCCCCAGCAATGCCGAGTATTCTTGAACACTACAGGGTCCTGCCATTGGGCTCACACAGCCAGGCTGAACATTGTTCAGAGTGGCTCAGTGCCCTCTAAGTATTGCTGGGGAGGCCAGCCTTAAATAAAAATAATAAAGTACTGAGGTGGCATGGGAATTATTCTCAATGAATGTATATCATTGTATGTGAGCAGAGAGGAATATGGAAAGTCAGGATGAATGATAGGAAAGAAGGTCCGAAGCGACTCCGAGCATGAATAAGACATGCCCAAGGCCTAGGTTTGTCTCCTGGCCTGATATATTCCTGTGGCTGAATCAGAGTTGGGACTCCATTGTCTCCCAAAGCATGAAATGAGCCAGGAGTAGCATAAGTTGTTGGGTGGCAAGCAAAGGAACTTTTAGAGCAAATTTGGAGAAGTCTGACATTTGAAAGAAATCAGATGTTCCTGGGCCAGCTTTTTACCCCATCTTTTCTTGACCCTCTGAGCATATGCTCTACTTACTGGAGGGAATGATGTTATTTTGAAGCTTTAACTTCTGCTGTAAGTTCATGTATATGAGATTTGGTAAAGAATTTCATCCCATTGTGTAAACATAGACCAGGTATAGAGGTTTCCTATAGGTTTGCTTCCGTAGTTATAGAGCTGAGCCACAGACGTATAGTATAGAACTCAGAAGACTGCCTCCAATCTCCAGCACACAGATCCTGGACTCCTCACCTCAGTAACTTCAGTGAAATGGGACAGCAATCACTTAGGATTCCCCATCGAGGGAGTGGAGGGGTTCAGATGAAGTAACATTCAAGACAATCATGTGTCAAGCAGAGCGCTCTGTGTAAGGTAGTTATTTAGTTCTTTTTATCCTTTATTTGTAATCATTCTTTCACTGGCACTTCTCTTACAGCCATTACGGTACTGAAATCTGGGTGGCCCACCGTTACCAAAGGTTTACCAGATGGATGTGTTCCCCCCCTCCCCCTGCCGCAAGATTTATCGTGTTTAAACAATTGATGGATCTACCTAATATCCTTATTTGAAGATGATATAGTCACAGCCTATGTGGTTTTGTAAGACAGCAAAGAATAGTTAAATGGTTCAATTAGCTCCTTGAGGAGATACATGGTGCTTGAGATATGCCAAATAAGCAGCATGCAACCTCTGTGGGGAGAAAAGAAGTCAGCCGACTCCTTGTGAAGACACAGCTTCCTGCAGAGCCAGATGTACTTCGCATTTTCCTCTTGCTTTTTCCCAATAGCAGTGCTCAGGGGGGATAAACTTTACTTAACCTAATTAATTTTAATCACAGCTTTCAAATCTCATACTGTGAAAAGAATTACAAATTGGAATACATTAATAGAAGCCATAGTTTATGCTGCAAGCTAATCATGAAATGTGCATTTACATTTTCTGCATGAGTTTGCAATTACCATTAAAATAAAATTCTGTTATGTCCGTTTAAATTGCCAAAATGTGAAGAGCAGATTGAGCTGGGCCCATTTTTGTGCTAAATTACTAGAAGCACGTCTAAATTTCCAAGTATTAGATGGCTTCCTCCATTTGAGTTGCAGCAGTGAGGAATGATTTCCAGTCAGCTGCTCTAAGTGATTTCTGTTTTAAAATAATAATCCTTTAGGTTGATTGTGCAAATGTCTCACCTGCTTTAAAGAGTTGTCCTTTTAGACTTAGAGAGGTAAAATGATAGAGCTGTAAAATTCTATGTGTGTGTCCATATATCTAATATATCTATACACGTGAAAGTTTCTCTCTCTCTCTCTCTCTCTCTCTCTCTCTCTCTCTGACTCCTAGAAACAAATTTTTGAACTATGGTTGCCCAGCCGTGAGGTACCAGGCAAATAGCATCCTGATATGTAATTCTTGGTTGTGGTACAATGACTTTCTCCACAGTAAATGACCTGGTTCGCTTGGTCTAGCTCACTTGGGCCTTGGTTTTCTACTACTGTTTTCCATCTTATTACGCCTGAGAATGTTCCTCAACAACATCATTAGTAGCAATAGTAGCTACTGATACTGATCTTTTACTAAAGGTTACCCCTTTTGGTTTGACACAGAGGAGAAATGAAAGCTGCAAAATTCCATGTGTGTCTGTGCATCGACACACATGGCACTGTCAGGGATCTGCAGGGTGTCAGATGAGTCAGATGACAGCTCTTCCTGTTTCATTCCCTGTCCTCTTATTTTTTTTTTCTGACGTAAATGATTTATGGCAAAAGTCCATCCATGATGGCTTTAATTTGCTCACCAAGTGGTTTGTCTACCTCTGAGGGATCTGGTCAGGTCCAGAGCCCAGATACTATGCCCTGTCATATGAACAGTGAACTATTGTCCCTGGAAGTCCTGGGCTTTCTCATCCTGCAGTCCTGGTGTGAACCGTGGTGTCATGGTGCTTCATGGTGCTGCTCTGTGCTGCGCTTGGCAGGGAGAAGAAAAGGAACAAGGGAACACATGTGTCCAGCATGAGTGTGGTTTTTTTTGTTCATTTTTTGTTTCTTGCTTTTTGGTCACACCCGGTGATGCAAAGGGGTTACTCTTGGCTCTGCACTCAGGAATTACTCTAACAGTGTTCAGGAACCATATGGGATGCTGGGAATTGAACCTGGATCAGCCACATGCAAGGCAAATGCCTTACCCGCTGTACTATTGCTCCAGCCCCATGAGTATGTCCCTGATACAGGGTCAGTGTACAGTGCCCTCGCTTTGGGGTGCTGCAGGGACCCTTGTTGTGTCCCCACTTCCCTCTTCGCATGTGCCTCTGGGTCTGGCAGAACTCCCATTACAGGTCATACCAGGACTGTGTCAGCCCGTTCAACTGCTTTTCTGTCCTTCCTCTCCACATTTGTCCTCTGAGTCTAGATGTGTGGACCCAGACATCCTCCTGGACCCAAGGGCCTGGATTCCTACAGGGATAGGCCTGGGGTGCCTGGCGCAAGGGGTGGGGAGGAGGGCCAGATAGGGCCTCCTGGCGTGTGGACCACGGAATTAAAGGCAGCGGTTCCCCTGAGGTCTGCCCAGGTAGGCATGAGATCAGTACTGGGCACCTGTATATTAACTCTTTTTTTTAAAAAAATTATTTTTTAACAAATCACCATGAGATACAGTTACAGACTTACAAACTTTTGTGCTTACATTTCAGGCATACAATGATCAAGTACCCATCCCTCCACCAGTGCACCAGTGCCCATTCTCCACCACCAATGTTCCCAGTATCTCTCCCATGCCCCCCAACTTCCCCCACTCCCCGTGGCAGGCACATTCCCTTTTTACTCTCCCTCTCATTTAGGGTGTTGTGGTCTGCAATGCAGGTAGTAAGTGGCCAATATGTTCGGTCTACAGTCGACTTTCATCACACATCTCCCATCCTGAGTGAGCCCTCCAAGCATCCTTTACTTGGTGATCCCTTCTCTATCTGAACTGCCTTTTCCCCCAGCATGTGAGGCCGGCTTCCAAGCCGTGGAGCAATCCTCCTGGTCCTTATCTCTATTATCCTTGGGTATTAACTCTTGATCCTCCAAGTGTGGTCTGAGAATTATCAATGTGGGCATCACCAGAGGGTGGCTTAGAAACATGAAAATCACAACCTGCACAACCATAACAAGTTCTTTGGTGACTTGTAAGGATGCCAGTTTGAGAAGCCCTGGACTGGGCCTCAAATCACCCTCATAAAGAGCCCAGATTCTTCCTTTCCAGGGGATAGAGGTGCATTGGCATTTGCAGTCTCTTTGCATGCTGATGGGCATGCAGTCAAAGTATATATTATTGTGGTTACTTAAAAATTAATGTTAAAATTAAATATACATCAAAATAAAATTAATTTAAAAGCATTCTTTCTGGTTTTTGGTCCACTTCAGCCGTGGTCAGGGCTTATTCCTGGCTCTGCTCTTAGGAGTCACTCCTGGCTGGCTTGGGGGACCATATGGGGTGATAAAATTGAACACGGGTAGACTGCATACAAAACAAATGCCCTATTTGCTGTACTATCTCTCTGACCCTCAAATTACGGCAGGCCCAAAGCATTTGAGGGAGAATTTTTTCAATTCTTTCCAGTTGGTCTAAAGTATTTTGAACCTTTCCAAGACCCATATGCAGAAACTGACAAGTTGCTCCAGCAGTTCGGTAAAGTCTAAAATTTATGTTTAAATTTAAATCTCTAATTTCAGATTATGTTTAAATATGTAGATAATGATGAAGCTCAGAATTTCTAACTCTTGTTTTGCTAATTAGGAATGTTAGGATAATCTAAGGTTAGGATTATGTCATTTTACCATGCAGACACATCTACTGTGGTCTTCTTTATGTATGGAAGCGGATTTGTACACAGGTGAATATAGCATGCTTGCTTACTCACATGCCTAAATATATACATACATGCATATTTGTACATGGACATGCATGTCACACGTGCGTGTGCACATGCGCGCACACACACATGCACGCGCGTGTGAGATCATGCCATTTCCCATCTTTGGGCCTGGGCAATATTATCTCTGCCTTGGGTGTCCTTCACAACCTTCTTTGGCTAAATTGTAATCATTGAATGAAAACTTTCAGTTAAAAGGCCATCTCAGCCAGAATCTCTATTTTGCTCCCACAACATTTCAAATAAAGTGACTGTATATTTCTCTTGTCACCAAATCACATCACAGCATTCTTTATGGCTTGACCCTATCCCTAAACAAAAATCCAGCTGTAGCTTTGAAATGATAAAATGGGGGTAAGCCTTACATGTGACCAGCTGCAGTTCAATTCCCCAGCACTGCACATAGTCCCTCAGAGCACTGCCAAGAGTAATCCCCAAACACAGAGCAAGGAGTAAGCATTGTCTGAGAACTGCTGGGTGTGTCCTAAAAACAAAACAAAATCGAGTTGCACTTATTCATCTTTTTCTCTTCGGTTCCTAGAGCCATCTCTTCAGACCGTAATGCTGAATGCCTTAAGTGACATGTGGAGAGACTGAGCTTATTCTGGTGGCTTGGCATTTTGTTCTTGGTAGTTTAATCAGAATCAAATAAAATCACTGCAGGCCCAAAGCGTTTGAGGAAAATGCTGTAAAACCTTGCAACCCAACTGGAAAAAATCAAAAGAAAATGAGATGGCTTTTTTTTTTTCTAAAATCCTGCAGTGGCATTTTAATTAGACTATTTTCTTCTTGTTCAAATTTGGAACTCCTGGGGAAATAGTGGGTATGCGAGAATGTCTGTCCTCATGTGATCAGGAGTAACCACAACCTATAGCTCAGCCTTGGTGAGGAAAGTGGAGTGATGCCCAGTCAGGCTGGCACTGAGCAGACCTGTCCCATGGAACGAGGCCCCATTCTGCCTCGCCCTGCCCCCCAAACAACTGAGTCTGAGCCTTAAGCATAAACAATGGCTGGATTCCACATGGTTTAACCCACCCAAGCAGAATTATTATGCATTAGGGGGTCCTTCTCACGTGTTTAGCAGAATCTTCTTTTTTCCTTCTTGGAATGTAATCCTCCTGACAAACATTCTACTTCTAACCCCCAAGATCCCCATTCCCAGCTGGTTTGTACCACATCTCTGTCTGAGGCTTCCACTCTGGGAAGTCATTCATCAGGAAAGCGTTTGAAGCCAAGTCAAGGACTGACTCAGTTCAGAGCTGCCCGCTTTTGATTTGGCTTGCTAGGAATGGTAAGGAAATCTACAGTCAGAATTATATGACAAAAGAAAATAAACATGGACATTTTAAAAAAGGCATGGGGGATTATGTAGGAGAATATCAAATGCCTAAAGGCAAATAGAAATGAAGAGCAGGAAAACTGACCTTCAGTAGGGAGCTTGGCATAGGGGGCAGGCATGGGGGGAGATAAGTTAGGGAAGGAAACATTAAGACAATGTAAGAGGAAGAGAGAGGGAGGCTGGGAGGGGGGGCTAAAGGGAAACTGGGATATTGATGGAGGGAAGTAGACACTGGTGAAGGGAATAATGTTGGAATGTTTTATGTCTGAAACTCAATCATATCGTATAAACATCTTTGTAACTTTGTAATTCATGGTGATTTAATATTTTAACAAAAGAGAAATAAGAAAGGAGTCATTGTGGACTGGAAAGATAGTACATCAGATCAGGGACTTAGAAATTGCCAACCCAGATTCAATCCTTAGCACTATATATGGTCCCCCAATATCCCCAAATCCAGGAGTGATCCCAGAACACAGAGCCAAGAATAAGCCTAAGTACCACCAGGTGTGGCCCCAAACAGATAAAAAGGAATGATCTCATAATAAAGGTGAGTGTTTCTTTTCCTTTTTTCTTTTTTAAAATTAAATCACCACAAGATACCCAGCTACAAAGTTGTTCATGATTGGGTTTCAGTCATGCAACGTTCCAACACTCATCTCTTCACGTTTTCTTCCACCAATGTCCCAAGTTTCCCTACAGTCTGCCTGTGAGTTTCTTTTTTTTTTTTTAACTGTAAGCATTTAGCTTTATGAAAACCTACTGTATTATTGGTTGTTTTTCTCATTTTCGAGCCAGATGAAAAGCAGCAACAGTTTGGAGCAGCTTTGGGGAAACACTGACTTTGTTAATCTTTAATCCGTGTTTGTTGGAACCCCCAGTTCCAGGTATGAAGGGCTGCTCACTAGTCAGCAATCCACAACCGTCTTATTATCGCTCCCTTTCCACAGCTGGAAGGGCAACTAACTTCAGAAATTTCTGGCTGGTGGTTTACACTTCTGCTTTAAATTCACTAGAGAAGGAAGATGGAGATCTGAGAAAATGTTGTGTGTTTTTACGAACTGAGTATAGGAAATACTCAATTAAACAAAAATTATAGAGACCTGGGTTTGCTCAGTGGTAGAGGATATGTCTCACATATATGAGTGGGGCTCCATTCCACTCGGCTTTAGGCTGAGTATCCTGTGGGGGACTTTATATCCTGTGGTGTGTTCCCCTGCTTTTATTTTTTGCTTGCACAGGAAAGAGAAAGATATAATTTAGGGATATATAAGAACTAGGGGGTGTCTAGGTTACAGGGCAATTAAAAGACCAAGCTCTACATCTTGAGGCAGGAGAGTATGGAGAGAGACTGGAGAGATAGGAACCTGAAAAGGAGGTAACACACTTGCCTTAAATACAGTCTACTCAAGTTCCATCCCCAGCACCCCGTGTGGTCTCTCAGAACCCAACCAGGAGTGATACCTGAGCATAGAACCAGGAGTAAACCCTGGGCATAGCTGGGTCTGGCTCAACCTTCTCCCCAGCAGACATGACACAGATTTCTGTGGTAGTAAATATAGTCACATTGGCGATTAACCATAACCTCTGTCCATCTCCAGAACTTTCTTCATCCTCCAAACTGAAAATCCCTGCACATATAACACTCACTTCCCACTCTCACCTTTCCTCAGGTCTGACACCTCACTTCTACTTCCAGTCTGTTTGAATGTGACATTATATTGTGCTGTGTACACTGATATCATACATTATTTGCTTCCTTAGAACTGTCTTTAATCACTTAGGACTTCGCCTTCCAGGGCTAATCATATTGTAGCATACGTCAGACTTTTTCTGCCTTTAAAGTATTTTCTAAAAAGGGAACCACAGCAAAGGGGGAAGGGGAAAGCACACAATGCTCTGACAGGGATTGAACTCTGAGCCTCACAGTTGTTAGTTAAGGACAGTACCACTTCAGTATATTTTCTCCTTTCTTTCTAAAAACTGAGTTTATTTTATGTTAATTTCAAATTTTGTTTGTCTTGCACACTTGGTTTGCTTCCACCTTTTAGCAATTGTAAACCGTATTGCCCAAAATATGGGTGTACAGTGATCTGTTTGAGGCCTTGTTTTTAGTTATTTAGGGAATGTATCCAGAAGTAGAATTGCTGCATCATGTGGTAATTTAAAAAAATATTTTGGGGTAATTTTTTTGAGTAACTGCCATGCTATTTTCTACTGTTGCTGCACCATTTTGCTACCAGCAAAGTGTAAGGATTCCAATTTCTCCGTGTCTTCTCCTATACTTGCTATTTTCTGGCTTTTAAAATTCTGACAAAAACTATTCCAGGGGTATGGTGTGGTACCTATTATACCTCATTCCTAATTTTGGTTTGCATTTCTCCAATGATGATTGATATTAAACATGATTTCATCTAGTTATTGGTCATTATTTATTTTGGGGGGGGCATTTAACTCCTTTTTCACTTTTTTTAATGGAGTTATTTAAGATGTTTTGTTTTCTCTTAAGTGTATATTTTAAAGATATAGGCAGAGGCAGAGGGTTACAGCCAATGGAACATTACCATGGAGAGGCTACAGCAATAATACAGCAGGGATGGCCTTTGCCTTGCAAGCAGCTAACTCGTGTTTGATCCCTAAAATTCCATATGGACTCACAAACATAGCCAGGAGTAATTTGTGAGTGCTGAGGAGCCAAGAGTAACCCCTGAGCACTGCTGAGTGTGGCATCAAAACAAACAAACAAACAAACAAAAAAACCCCAAAACTAGGCTGTTACTATAGAGAGAGTGAGTGGAGAAGAGTTAGTTGATTGGGCAATATCCATCCTCTTTTCCTTTTAAGTCCTTGTACTAAAAGGTTTCTGTGCCCCCAACATGTGTCATTAATTGGATTTGCTTGATTTGCTTGAGCGGGCACCAGCAACGTCTTTATTGTGAGACTTGTTGTTACTGTGTTTGGCATATCAAATACACCACGGGGAGCTTGCCAGGCTCTACCATAGCGCGCATATATATATATATATATATATATATATATATATATATGTATGTATATAGATATAGATACATATATCAAGCTGCTAAAATATTTGGGGACCAGAGGGAGTTTGCCCTGTGCTGCTCAGGGCTTAGTCCTGGCTCTGTGTTCAGGAATCACTCCTGGCAGGGCTCAAAGGACCCTCTGCTATGCCGGGGAACAAGCATGGGGTGGTTACATGCAAGGAGAGAGCCTTCACCCCTGCACGATTCCTCAGGCTCTGCTGAAACAGATGGCAGAAGTAACACAGTCTTGTGGTCCTCGAATGTCTGTCCGTCAGTCGACACCTCAGGGCCAGCCCCGAGGAAGAATGAGCATGGATAAAGGAAAAAAAAATAGAGAAAGCATACATAGAATGGCATGTTTTTAAGTGTTTTAAAATACCTGAGTTGAGCTTTAAATAAAAATAGTACCAACTAGAAAATAAAAACTGACTCTGCAAGTACATTTCATCAGTGCAGTTTTAATGAGGAGGAAACTTGTCCTCATTGTTGGAGTTGCGGATCCTTGGCCTGTCTTCCCACGGCCCCTCCTCCCCCTGGAAAGAGCGCCGACTGGGAGAGGAGCTGGCTCTCTTTAAAGAGACTATTTGTTTCCATGGTAACTTGCCTTCTTCATCTTCAGAGTTGTAAACTGGGAAATTCTATTAAAGGCTTAGCCAGGCAGTTGCTTTTGAAATGGTGTCTGATATAAGCTGCCGGCTTCATTCACCTTTGCTGCCCAATAATCTTTCAAATGTGGTGATTCTGTTTCCAGCGATGGAGGGAGTCAAATGAGACAATGTGAAACTGATGGGGAGGTTTGGGATTGGTCCCATGGAGCACGTGGGGGCAGGTATAGCCGTGGGGGAGTTGCATGAAGGTGCCCCTGGGGGACCGTGAGGCGTGTGGCCCTAAGGCCACCTCTGCCCTGGTCCAGGCAGCAGCAGAGCTCCGTAGACAGGTAGAGATGCCTGGAGATGCTCTTCGAGGTAGAGGTCACCCGGGCAAGAAATGGAAACAAGCTCTGTAGTCAAAGATGAATTTGATTGTTAATGGGTTTCAAGTTTTAGCTGTGAGATTGTGGTATGGCTTTGATACTGTCCCTGCTGTGAGAACAATTGTAGTTCAAATCAGTGCAAATAGAGCAAAAACCAAATTACCCAAGGCTGATAGCTTTAATTTTTCCAGTGCCAATTATGCTTGTAAAGCTGCATGTATTGATTCTTGGACTAGAAGGTTTGGGTAGGGAAGGCTATTGACCAGGGTAATGGACATGCATGGAATCTATGTTCTTCTTTTCCTCTCTCCGGACCTGAAAATAGATGATATTTCAATTAGTTTAGAAACATATAAAATATCTCAAAAACACTTTTTTCTATTTAGGCTATTTAGCTGCTTTGTTCTTTTTGAATGGAACTTTATCTGATTATATTGAAAATTAGCAGCTGATGTTTTCCCATTTGTATTTCCCAAAAAAAAAAAGATTTATTTGGGCCATTGAGAGAATACAGTGGACAGGACACTTTCATTGCAGGCAGTTACCCTAGGCTCAATGCCTGGCATCACAATTGGTTCCTTGTGTACCATCAAGAATGATCCCTGAGGGAGCGATAGCACAGCAGGTATGGCTTGCATGTGGCTGACCCAGGTTCAATTCCCAGCATCCCCTATGGTCCCCTGAGCACCACCAGGAGTAATTCCTGAGTGCAGAGCCAGGAGTAACCCCTGTGCATCGCTGGTGTGACCCAAAAAGAAAAAAAAAAAAAACAAACCCAGAATGATCCCTGAGCACAGAGACAGAGGTAAGCCCTGAGTATAGCGATATGTAGGCCCCCAAAACTCGTTTTCCCCTTTCCTTTGTTGTTATTGACTAGAACTTGTGTGCTTGGCTGCTAATCGCAAACAGTTCAAAGGGCTCAGATTATACTTGGCGTGGGGGAACTTGGGCATCGAACTCTAAGTTTCATGCCTAGAATCAGGTACTCCATTACTCCATTACTAAGTTCCCCCCCCCCCCCACGCGCCTTTTGAGGAGGGAGGTTTAGGCGCCACCCCCAGCAGTGTTCAGGGATTATTTCTGGCTCTGTACTCAGGAGTGACTCCTGGTGGTGGTGCTCAATGGAACATATGTGATGCCTGGGGTTTAAATTAGTGGGATGGCTAAAGCAATACATTTTATGATATGTGTATTTTGCCACAGTAAAAGCATTTGGAACCTTCTGCCATTGCTAAGGAAAAGCACACTTAGCAAAAACACAGTTAAATGATAGTCATAGGCAGTAGCCCTTTCCCCACTAGGGCCTGGATCAGTTTTACTGATGAGTAATTAAAAGATAGAAACTAGTACTTGATGTTTTGCTAAATATACAATAAAATGGACCTTACAGTTAAGAGAATTGACATATATACCAATTCACATAGTTACTATTTTAATACTTTAAAACTTTGGGGGGTGGCAGGGAGTGATTTGGGCCACACTTGGTGGTTTTTTTGGGTTTTTTTTTTTTGTGGCTCTGATCTCCGGGGTGACTCTTGGTGGTGCTCAGGGAACCATGTGGTGTTGGGGATCCCACTTGGGTCAGCTGTCTGCAGAGCAAAAGCCCATACTATCTCTGACCCACTTTCTTGTGTGTGTAGAAAAAATTCTTAACATGTACCCTCTCAGCAAATTTCAAATGCATGATACAGTATTTTTAACTCTAGTCACTAGACTGCAGATTAGATCTTTAAAACTAAATCATCTTGTAAGTAAAACTTTGTATAGTTTGAGCAATATCTCCCCATTTCCCTCTTCTCGCCCAAGTGTGGCAATCACCCTTCTAGTCTCCACTTTCAGGTTCTGCAGATGTGCAGTACACATCTTTGTGTATGTGGCTTATTTCACTTTCTCTAAAGTCCTTCTGGTTCATCTGTGCTGTTGCAATGAAACACTTTTCTACATTGTTGTCAGGGGAGGGTGTTAATTTTGGCCACACCTGGAGGTGTTTGGGTGCTATTCCTGGTTCTGTGTTCACAAGTGACCCTGGCAGGGCTCTGGATTCAAGCCTGAGCATCTAAGGCAAGACTCTTACTTCCTGTACTATCTCTCTGACTCTCTACTTTTTAAAAGCCTAAATAAAATTCCACTGTATATATGCATGTTTTCTTTACCCATATGTCTATGAGTGGACAATTGGCTTATTTCCCTGTTTGACTGCTATCAATGATGCTGGAATGAACACACAGAGGCAAATATTTCAGTTTCTGGCTCCTAGCTTTCCTTAAAGGTTTCCCTCATATCTAAACTTAAACACACCCTGTCAAACCTGCCAAACACTCCACATTTTATTATATTCAATTATTTGGGGCAGGGTCACCTAAGCTGTACTTAGGAGGTCCTGGGCCCTACTGGTGACTCAGTGCAAGGATCTGAGGATGCAGTGCTGCTCAGGTTCCTTAATTCTGGAGATAACTGCACCACCCTGACAGTGTGACCACAGCAGTGCTTGAGTGTGGGGACCTTCCAAGGGCAATCATGTGTGCAATCCCTGTTGAGTGCCACAACCAAGCGGATGCAATAGTCACTGTAACTGACAATAATAAAAAGGAAGGGCTGGGAAGAGGAGCAAATTTTAAAATGCTTAATTATGGGCCAAATAGTACAGGGGATAAAGCAGTATGTCTTGTACTTGGTTAACCCTGGTTTGAATCCCTGGTACTATGTACAGTCTCCTGAACACCATCAGGAGTGACGCCTGGGCACAGAGCCATGAGTGATCCCTGAACCCTATCTTCTGAAGGTCCCCAACATGGTCCAGGTGGTACAAAGAATTTCATTCCCATGCTACTCAGGACTAGTACATTTTCTCACAATGTTTATTGGGGCATGGTCTGTGCCAAGGCTGGTATTCCCCAGGACCCTAGTTACCTGTTCTTTCACATGCATTGAGAGCAGGTGGTGGATTTCTGATTAGGGAAAACTGTGCTGTCACTTGGGAGTGTGTTTTGGGAACACACGTTTCTGAAGTTTCAGTAGCCTTAGGAACTACTTGGTCTGGTTGCTATGGTTTTTGATCAAGAAGAAAAATATCCTCTTGAATGCCTTGGTTTCAGCCAAGAAATAAACCATCCCCTCCCTACCAAAGCAAAGGAAAGGAGAAAACATCCTTGCCACAAACACTCTACCCTCATTTACATACCGGTGAAAGATTTGTTGGATAAAAAAAAGTTAAAATCTGGGAAAATTTGGGACAGGGTTAGGAATACCTAAAAATTGAAAAATACTCCTTTTTTGTTGCCCGTGTTTTGTTTTATTTTGGTGCCACACCCAGTAGTGCTCAAGGTTTATTCCTGAATCGGCACTCAGTGATCACTCCTGGCAGTGCTCAGGAGCCCATATGTGGTGCCCGGGATCAAACTCATGCAAGCACCTTACCCACAGTACTATCTCTTTGGTTCCCAAAAATACTTTTTTGGTGATTTTTTTTTGTCCTTAAGCTAAGCAAAATCCAGAAGACTAACCACTGCTACTATTTGACTATGAAACTCTCCATATTATAGTAAGCATGTATTCCCTGCTTGTCTCCAAATGAAGTTGAAGAGGTTCTTCAGTGTCAAGGCTAACAGAGAGATGAAACAGTGACTTTTCTTTACCCTGTGGGGTGCAGATGGCCTGGGTGCTCCATGGCATTATGTTACTCAGGGGTAGAACGGGAACCATCCTGGGGTTCAACATGATTTGAAGAGAAGGTCACTCAGGTCCTTCAGTAGGCAGTTGTAGCCTGAGTTCAGAGACCCCAATAGTCTGGTCATCAAGGCAGGCAGTGGATATGGAAATAGACAATGGGAGATCAAAAGGTGTGATGAGCTGAATGATGAGCAGCTGGGAATAACATCTGGATGTCGGATGAGCAGCAATGGCCAGATAGAGATATGTAGGTTGCCAGTGAACAGAGTCTATTGGGGGCATTGATGGGCTTTGGGCCAACAAGTGAGAAACAAGGCAGAGTTCCAGTATGAAAGAATAGCTGTCGTCCTCTTGGGGTGCAGACTCAGAGCCAGATCAGCAATGGGAGGATCCTTATAGAGTATCACCAAAGGGTCCACACTCTCACTGTGTCGGTGCAATTAAGCCAGACCACTAAGAGGATCCAGGCAGGAGGGCAGGAACTTGGTGGTGAGTCAAACACTCCTGATCTCATATTCGCAGTACTCCCAATGAGGATGATGGAAAAACCAGTCCTCCTTGCTGAGGGGCATTCATGGCTTTCTTCTGGACATGTACAATATTTAGAGTGGTGGGGGAGCAGCCCATCAAGGTCATTCTCACCCTTCACACCACCAATCTAACATGTGGGTTCTTTGTTGTCACTGTCCTCTTCGTTGTCCCCAACTTCATACCAATCCTGTGCAGAAATGTGGGGACAAACCCGCGCTTCCTTCCAAGCTTCTGCTTGTCTGGAAGTAGAGTTTCTCTGACAGTCTCCAAAGTCACCTCCACACTGTCCACCAGCCATATATAGGTCTCTTGGCCACCTCAAGCTTACTTATAGAAGCTTGACATGCAAATCTCTCATTTTTTCTAACCTTTATGGCAGGGCTTGGTGGTCAGGGAAGGGAGAAGGTAACCACTCTCTGTGGAGATAGCAATTTCCCCAAACCCTTTCAACATCCCTCTTTCTCCTCTCCTTTCCCCCCTTTATTTGCACTCCTTCCCTCTCCCTTGTCAGAAGCACATTGCCTGGGGATGGCTATGTAGGGAAAAGGAATATTGGTTTATGCAGAGATTTATTCTTCAGGATTGGGCATGAGGGCATGTGTACCCTGGTTATGTCTCATGGCCCACAGTGAGATAAGGCACCAACCATGGCAGAGAGACAGCCTGAGAACGGGTGATTCTCTACTCCCATGTTAAGTATGCCCAACCTCCCTTGGAGGCCAGCTCTGGAGATGCTGTCTTCACTGGACTTCTCAATGCTTTCTCTTTATTCTCACCCCAATTCAGGTCCTCAGACAGAAAAGGAAAAATAACATCGGAGCAAGAGAAAGAGAAAGGAGCAATGAGCAGTGAAGAATGGACTTAGAAGCCAAGAGGTGGTGCTTTGAAAGATGGAGAGCTCCCAGCCTGAAGTGATCCAGAAAAACGCTAGAGCAGGAGAGTCACCTGAGGGACCTCTGACCTGAGGTGCTATCATGAGGGGATGAAGAGGCTACAGAGCTGATTGACAGATGTCAGAGGAATGAGGGTGGGGGGTGGTAAACCATGAAAAGGAAAGAGAGTAAATCCAGGAAAATCCAGGAAACCAAGGTCTGATTCAGGAAAGCCACAAGATAGCAGCTTTGGGCTAATCTCATGTACTCTAAGTATGCTGGGAGCTGAAAGGATTATGGGGGTGGCCCCAGAATGCTGATTCTAGGGGAGAAAGGGATCTATTATAAAAATCATGAACAATGAATAACAGATGTGGGTGATATATCTGTTTTGAAAGGTGATAGACCCACAGGACAACGAAACACAGGAAAAAGTGGTACATGGGGGAATATGGCTTGATGAAAAAGGCAATTCCTGGACTTTAGCAGAAGACATGGGCTGTAGTCATCATAGTGCAGTAGTGACTGGTTTCCTCTAAAACTGTCATTGATCTATACTGCTAGGAAAGGGTCGGGGGAACAAGATAGTTGTAAACAATCCTCCACCACCATAAGAGTAAACAAAACTTTGTCTATGTGATGTTGATCCATCGAGAGAGCAAGTAGTAGGTCTGGAGAGAGAGGACAGTGGGTAGGGCGCTTGCCTTGCCCACAGCCTTCCCAGGTTTGATCTCCAGCACCACATAAGCACTCCTGAGCCTGCCAGAAGTGATGATCCCTGAGTGCAGAACAAGGAGTAAGTCCTGAGTACTGCTGAGTGATCAAAAAATAAGAGAGATCGAGAGTGAGACCAAGAGAGAGCAGTAGAATCATTGACAGTTGTGGGAGAAATGAGAGTAGGGGGTGGGGCAGCAGCTGCTCATTTTACAGCAGACAAATTTTATTTAAAAACTATGTGTTGGGGCCGGAGAAATAGTACACGGGTTAAGGCACTTTTCTTGCATATGGTTGACTCAAGTTCAATTCCCAGCACAGCTTATGGGCAGGAGGGATCCCTGAGCATCCAGTCCCTGAGCTGGGGTGTGGCCCAACACCCTACCTTCCCCGAAGAAGCAAGCTCGGTGCTATGTATTACCTGACCAAGGAGAATTCATCCTTTTGACACGTTTGAGAGTAAGGCAAAGTGCTGATTCTCCCGCTGAGGTGTATTCTGCTGCTTTGCTCTGACCTGTGGCCAGGCCACCTTGCTTGTGCTGTACAATCCAGGCCCTTAATGAGCTGACCCAGCAGGCAGGAGTGGAGGAGGTGTCAGCATTTCAGGGCTTGTTTTGTCCTCTTGTTAAACAGAGCCAACTTCTGAGGAGTTTTAATTAAGCTCAAATTGGGAATGAAAGAGGGGGAGGGATGGGGTGGTGGGGAGATAAAAAGCCCACTCCTTGTTACAGCACGCCTTCTCGTACATGACTGCTTACATTGCAATGATCAGCCCCACTCAGCCACTACCCGGGGAAATTACCATATGTAAATATGAAACTCGGGATTACAAAAGGTCCTTGAAGACTCCAAGTGATTAGGGTTCAGTTTAATCTTCAGGGATTAGTATTTATGCCGTTAATAATGGAAAGGATATTCTGTAAATGACTCATTTAGTCATAGTGTGCATTTATGGTTTTACACAAATAATCACTACAATTTATGGTGATTAGAGTTCAATTTCCACTTACATTGGGAGGCAGCTGTTCCAGGGGTCCCTCAGGTTTAAGACAGCAAGGCTGACAATGGGTCATGTGTTGTATCTGGGAAAGCCATCCTGTCATTTAATCCAAGAAAGGCTCTTTCCATTGTGCTGGTCTTGCATCCCCTGAGCAGAGAAGCGGTAATTTGGCCTCATTCCAGGACTCTGCCAACAGCCCTAGAGATTTTCCAGGGGGATTCTGACCTGTACGTTTATTCATAGGATATTTACTAAGGACATATTTTCCCCAAGAACTGTAATGAGTTCCACATTGCTATCACTGGACAGGCAAGAACTTAAAATCTTTTCTGAAAGGAAGCAATCAACCAACCTGCTCTCTCTTCAGTTTTTTCACCCCCCCCAAACATTTTGATTCATTCTTAGGGACACCGGAGGTGTATAGGGGAGGTGAAAAGCACCCACCCCTGGGGGTGGAAAGCTAAGAGTGCCAGCATAAACACAGAACAAGCACGAGGGCACGCTCCTGTGTTGGAGGAGGAAAAAACATGCCAATTTCCTGATTCCCCCAAGGGGGGGGTGGTATCTCTGAACAGTAAGATAGCACGAAGCTGAGATCAAACTGTGTTGCCCCCTTACACAGCTACAACCCTCCTATTTTCTCACTCCAAAGCCAATGCCCATGCAATGCCTGCAGTGTCATCCCTGCATCAGGGAGTGACAGCCAGGTGGTGGAAAAAGCAGAAATGTACTCATGACCAGCACAATGTAGCTGGTATGCCCACCTTACAATTACAATTAACCAAAATCGAGATTGTCAAGGAGGTAAATTATCTGACCTTGTCCGCATCGCAGGGGTTCTCTTCCTCCCACCCCCCTTTACCCTTTTATTGTATTTAAAAAATCAGGGATAGGAGAGATAATACAGCTGGGAGAGTGCTTGCCTTTCACGTGGCTGACCTGAGTTTGATCCCCAGCATCTCATTTAGCCCTCTGAACACTGCCAAAAGTGATTCCTGAGTGCAGAACCAGGAGAAAGTCCTGAGCATTGCCAGGTGTGGCCCCAAACAAATCAAATCATTGAAACTTTTTAAAAGATGATTATTCACTAAGAAATAATTAAAGACACATACCCAGGTGCTCTTTAAACCACAGTCGTATGAGATGAAATGGCATGTTTTAATGGAGAGTAGCATGCTCTATTTCAAGTAGAGTTAGAGAATTTAGAACAAAGGTGGTAAAGGAAATCTTTTAAGGAACAAATATCAAATACTTCTGAGTCCTACCTGGGTATTTTTAGCGTCAAATAAAAACATGTCTTTTACAATAAGACAGCACCTTGTGTGAGCGAGGCCCCGTCTGGAGCATGCCTGCTCCAGGATTTGCTTCGCAGACCCACCACCTCTGCATTTGTCACCCTGACAGGTTGTTATTTAAGGGGAATGGCAGGTTGCTCAGATCCTAAATGAGGTTCTAAGGAGCAGTAATAGCAATGCTTAAATTATTTCAGGCAACAAGCTGCCTCAGGTACTAGCTTACTTAGGCAAGGAAGACATAAAAAAATGCAGATTTCCTATATTTTTACATTTATAGATCTCTCTAAGGAGTCCATGATTTCGGTGGCTTTTAAGAGAATCACTTACACTAGCAATCTGTAGCTTAAACTGTGATCATTGGCATTTAAAAAGGTGACATTTAAAAAGCTACACTCACCTCATGTCTAAGCTCTCAAACTAACTATCTCTCTGCATCTGGTCTTTTGTCACATTCTTGAGGGTTTGACAAGTGTCATCTATTGGCAGGGTCTGAACAGAGGCATAGAAGACACTTATCTTGGGGATCCGTTATCTGCCACTGGGATGTTTGCATCATCATCACTGGTCATGCAACACAAGCCATCAGACCTTGGACAAAGAAGCACACGTGTCTGTTCTGTCACATTCCAGGGCCAGACTATATGATTTCATGGGCTTTATAAAGCCCACAAAGGCGATGTTTCTCACCCCTGAATTGAATGAATGAGTGAGCAAAAGAGTCATTTTAGGGTGCATAACAGCCTGATAGCTTGAAGCTGACCAAGCTCCTTGGGTTTCTGGTTTCAGCATCTGATCATATGGTCACAAAATCTTTTGTCAGGGCGTTTGCCTTGCACGCAGCCAACATGGGCGACCCCAGTTCGATTCCTCCGCCCCTCTCGGAGAGCCCGGCAAGCTACCGAGAGTATCTCGCCCGCACGGCAGAGCCTGGCAAGCTCCCCGTGACGTATTCGATATGCCAAACACAGTAACAACAAAGTCTCCAATGGAGACGTTACTGGGCCCGCTCGAGCAAATCGATGATCAACGGGAGTGCCTTTACCTGTGTATTCTGTTGATGAATCTGTTTCCAACGTCATAGCCTGAAGATCTCAGAGACATGATGAAGATTGGAACTTGTTTTTCATTTTGTCAAGATAAATTATATAGTGTCTCAAAGTTTTTGCTGTGTGCTTCAGATGGCCACAGAGAGATTGAGTATTGATATGTAAATGGAAGAACAATTATTTCTTACAGTTTATAGATGGTTATTGATCAATTTAGTTATTTAGAGATTTACTTATTTAATTGAATCATTATGAGATAGACCATTACAAAGCTATTCATGATTGGGTTTCAGTCACACAATGTTTCAAGATGTAACACTTCACCAGTGTATATTATCCAACACCAATGTCCCCAGTTTCCCTCCCAATCCCCTCCCAACCCCCACTCCCCTGCCTGCTTCTATGGCAGGCTCTCATTCTCCTCCTCTTCCTCCTCCTCCTCCTCCTCCTCCTCCTGCTTCTTCTCCTCCTCCTCCTTCTCCTCCTCCTCCTCCTCCTCCTCCACCTCCTCCTCCTCTTCTTCTTCCTCTCCCTCTTTCTCCTCCTTCTCCTCCTCCTTCCCCACCCCTCCTTTTGTGCACTATGGGTTGCAATACAGGTACTAAGAGGTCACTATGTTTATTCAGGGCATTCAGTATTTTTGTTGGAAAGATACAGCTTGATCACTTGATCAGTTGACATCCTGTTACTCATCGATTTGCTCAAGTGGGCATCAGTAACATCTCCATTTGTCCCTGTTATGTGCTAGTGTAGATCAATGGTGTCTGCTCGATCTAGAAACACAAAGAGACTCAAACCAATTGTTTAGGGTCTTGATAAAGAAGTCTGACCATCTCGTAGGTGGGCAGCCATGCGTTCTTTTGATGGCCTGTGGAATCCAGTTGGTAATGACTCTAGTCCAGTGGTCATCTCCAAATCTCATTACGTGTCCAGCCCATCTGATTTTCAACACCTTGGCAAATGAGACAGCGTCCCTAATTCTTTGGGTTTCTCGTTTCAGATGATGGAGTTGGAACTCCGGATTCTTTCTCTTATTTGATTGAAGCAGTTTACTCCAAGCATAGCTCTTTCGATTCCTCTTTGGGAGACATGAATAACATTCTCATCCTGTTTTCGTAGGGCCCAGGTCACTAAGGTGTATATTAATGCAGGAAGAACAGTGGAATCGAAGAGATGTGCCTAGATCCAGAGGTTCTTTGTCCTCTTAGCTATTTCTTCGATGCTCTTGAAGGCGTTTCAAGCCTCTCTCTTCCTTCTGAGCAAATCAGGTGCCAGGTCATTCATCATGTTGACTTCTCGACCTAGCTACACATAACTGTTGCATTCAGGTATGTTCGTTCCGTTGAGAGTGAATGGAACATCAGGAACGAGACTGTTTCTCATAAACATTGTCTTTGTGAGGTTCAGCTGTAGTCTGACCTTTCCACACTCACGGTCGAAGTTGGCCAGCATTTGTTCTGCTTGGATAATGCTTGGTGTTATTTGAACGATGTCATCAGCAAAGCGGAGGTGGTGTAGTTGCTGATCGTCTATCTTCACTCCCATTCCTTCCCATTCCAGTTGTTGCATAACGTTCTCGAGGGTGGCACTGAAGAGTTTCAGTGAAATGGTATCACCCTGCCGAACTCCTCTCTTGACGTCGATGATCACTTCTTTGTAGAATGGTGAGATCCTGGTAGTGAATCCGTAATACAGCTCACGGAGGATCCTGATGTATTGAGTTTGAATGCCCTTTTTGGCTAGGGTTTTGATGACTGCTTCCATCTCAACAGAATCAAAGGCCTTCTTTAAATCAATGAACATTAGACAGAGCAGCTTCTTGAACTCCCAAGAAACCTCAATGAGCTTGGTTATCTTGTGGATATGGTCTATCGTGCTGAATCCTTTGCGGAACCCAGCTTGCTCGCATGGTTGTCCTTCATCTAGTGTTCTGCCAATCCTATTCAGGATGACTCGAGTGAACAGCTTGTAGATGACAGACAATAGGCAGATCAGGTGGTATTTGCCAATGTCGTGGATGTTTTCCTTCTTGTACAGTAGTACAGTCCTGCTGGTTTTTCATTGGGATGGAAAACCAGCGTGTGACAGGCAGGTAGTGGTGAAGAGCCAAGCCAGTGTATTAATGAGTACCAACAGCAAATTCTTCAAGTGTTCGGGTCTGACCTCATCTAGGCCTGGTGCTGTTTGCTTCTTTACCAACGAAATGGCATGCCCGATTTCAGAAGGGAGAACATTGCAAACGACATATCCATCCTGCAGAATTTGGTATGTTGGCAGGTGGATGTGGCTATTGAAGAGATCCAAGTAGAAGTCATGAGTTATCTTCTCCATTGCCATTTTGGACGATGTGATAGATCCATCCAGATTTTGGAGGGCAGTCATCTTGGTCCTGCAGTTGGTGAAGGACAGGTGGGCATTACAAATGCTTTTCCAAGCTTCTGCCACATCTGCTATCACTGCTGCTTTTCTCTCTTTGAGGACTTCCTTTATCACTTCTCTGCACTGTTGTGCAAGCTCGGATGTTCGCTTGTGGTTGCCTGAGGCTTGCGCCAAGCCACATTGGCAAATAAGCTCAAGAGTTTTCAAAGACAGGCATCTTTTTGTGGCTATCTCTCTCTTGGTGTTCTTCGCACAATCCTGGCGGTGCTGAACCAGTCGATCGTATTCCTCGTTAATGTTGTCAACAACAGCATCTTCCCATGTTGCCGCAATAGTGCCAAAGAGCTCCCAGTTGGTGGTCATTCTGGGAGTTCTCTTCTTAAACTTTGCAGCCATTTTCCCCCACTCTGTGAAGTAGAATTTTGCATGAAGGAGATGCTGGTCCGATCCCGTTTGGAATTTTGGGATAACAGCAACATAAGTCAGGCAAAACCGTGGATTGAATATGATGTGGTCAGTTTTGTTGTGGAACCACCCACCGGGAGACTTCCATGTCCAACATTTAGATTCGGCCTTCTGGAACTGTGAGTTACCATGGATGGTCTTGATCGACATGATGAACTCAGACAGTCTCTCACCCTGTTTGTTCCATTCTAGGCCATGGGTCCCAATGTGGAGTTTTTTGGCTGATCTTCTCGGTCCTATCTTGGCATTAAAATCACCAACAATGATCTTGTAGAAGGTGTGGTCTTCTTTATAGAACTTCCCCAGCTCCATGTAGAACTTCTCAATTTCTCCTTAATCATAATTGGATGTTGGTGCGTAGACAACGAAGATAGAAACTGCCAGCAGTGAGCCACATCTATTCAAGTGTAAACGTCTGATTCGGGTTGCTAAGCATTTGAATGAATTAATGCTTATGGCCAAGGCTAGAGTAGCTTTTTCAAAATTAGGTGGTGACTTTGGGGTGTGGATGTGACTGCCGGGGCTTCTGGAAGTATAGGGAGGTGGGGGAGCAGTAACCCATTCCAACCATGAGAAAGTTCGGAAATTTCAGTCACAGAACTTGCATTCCCAAAATTTCAGCCAATTGATATCTCAGTGAGGTCCATCCTGAGACAGTGGAGTCCCGCAGGGGGCATGGCAGTGATTTTGGACTTGTGCGAGCAAGCAGCTGCCAGGGGCTCTATTGGGATGGGCACTGGGCTAACCCACCCACCTCGGATGTGCTCCAGGTTGTTAAGCCTTGCACGGGTCTGAAATTAACTGTGACTCTTGATCTCTTTTGAGATTTATTTATGAATCTCTGAAGCAGGGCTGATAAATGAGCTTGTGTGGCTGAGTTGGTGGTGGTTTGTGAATGTGGCTCCTGTGTACCTTAGCTGGTAGTTTACTTCTTGGAAAACTTGGTTCTGAGTTGTTGGAGTCTGGACAGAGGCATAGTGACAAGTTTGAAGCACAATCAGGTTTCTAATGCACTCATCCCACAGGTCCAGGGTGACTGGCAGGTGGTGTTGCATCCCCTGGGTCCCAGTAATGATGGCAGCAGCAGCCAGGCGGGGATCAGAACCCGGGGCCAGGGCTGCTACCATTTGCTGCTTTAGACCAATTTATTAAGCTGTGTTCTTGTGATTTCCCTCCCTGCCATTCGTCCTTAATTATTTTAGAGTCTATGTCACACAATCCAATCTCTGGGTCTCTGGCGTTGGTGGAAGCAGACAGGGCAGGGTAGGGTGGGGCTCCTGGTTTTAATCCCGTCCTCACCTGTTGTTGGCGGGAGCAAGCTGAAAATCCCTACTCCTACTGGTACCAGATAAATACCTCACCAGCAGAACTAAACTACCTCCACTACCTCCACTACCCAGCTGCCGCCATGCTCCAGATGCTTTCCAGAACGCACGGCCGCAAAGTGGCCACATGACACATTATAAGAAAGACACTTAATACCCATCTTCCAGAATTGCCGCACCATATTTGATAGGGTTCAAATACGGTTTGAACCATGGTAACACCTACAAGGGCGATTAGAGGCCTCCCCAAAGCCTCTATCCCTCTCGGAGAGCCTGGTAAGCTACTGAGAGTATTCCATCCGCACGGCAGAGCCTCGCAAACTATCTGTTGTATATTTGATATTCCAAAACCGGCCAAGACTCAGAGACTATAAAATCCAGATCCCGGACGAGAGCAGTGCAGTCTCTGCCCCCGCGCCTCGGTGTTCCTTCCCGGAGTCCCTTGGAGGGGAGCGGGTTGAGCTTTCCTCCCCGCCCCGGCCAGGGCTACGGCAGCCGGAGACCTCCAGGACCAGCCACCACCATGCTGAGACCACTCTCCGCACACCTGAAGGTACTGGCAGAGGGACAAAGCCACGCGGGTTCCGGGGCCGAGACCTCCAAGCCACTCGAATTGGAGTCAAGCATCTTCCACCCAGATCCTCCAAATTCCAGTAGGCGGGGGTCACACCCACCACCTGGCCCCCTGGCGCCGTGTAATCCCATCAGCGGCCAAGACTCAGAGACTATAAAATCCAGATCCCGGACGAGAGCAGTGCAGTCTCTGCCCCCGCGCCTCGGTGTTCCTTCCCGGAGTCCCTTGGAGGGGAGCGGGTTGAGCTTTCCTCCCCGCCCCGGCCAGGGCTACGGCAGCCGGAGACCTCCAGGACCAGCCACCACCATGCTGAGACCACTCTCCGCACACCTGAAGGTACTGGCAGAGGGACAAAGCCACGCGGGTTCCGGGGCCGAGACCTCCAAGCCACTCGAATTGGAGTCAAGCATCTTCCACCCAGATCCTCCAAATTCCAGTAGGCGGGGGTCACACCCACCACCTGGCCCCCTGGCGCCGTGTAATCCCATCAGCGGCCAAGACTCAGAGACTATAAAATCCAGATCCCGGACGAGAGCAGTGCAGTCTCTGCCCCCGCGCCTCGGTGTTCCTTCCCGGAGTCCCTTGGAGGGGAGCGGGTTGAGCTTTCCTCCCCGCCCCGGCCAGGGCTACGGCAGCCGGAGACCTCCAGGACCAGCCACCACCATGCTGAGACCACTCTCCGCACACCTGAAGGTACTGGCAGAGGGACAAAGCCACGCGGGTTCCGGGGCCGAGACCTCCAAGCCTACTCGAATTGGAGTCGAGCATCTTCCACCCAGATCCTCCAAATTCCAGTAGGCGGGGGTCACACCCACCACCTGGCCCCCTGGCGCCGTGTAATCCCATCAGCGGCCAAGACTCAGAGACTATAAAATCCAGATCCCGGAACCGCGCGGCCGCATTTGCGGCCGCGCGACATCTTATTATCTCATTCCTACTTTGGACAAACTTGCAGGCTGTCGAATGTAGCCTGCCCACAGGGCAGAGTCTGGCAAACTCCCCGTGGCCTACCAAATATGCCAAATACCAGTAACAATGATGGGTCTCATTCTCCTAAAGAGCCCTGAATATAATCTCAGGGCTAGGATGAAAGAGACGTTACTGGGGCCTGCTCGAGGCAATCGACGATTAACAGGATGATGAAATGAAATGAAATGAAAACCGGTAATGACAATGGGTCTCATTCCCCTGACCCTGAAGGCGTCACCAATATGGCAGCATTAAGAAGAATGAGGAAGGAGAGGCTCATACAATCTCAAGGCCAAACTAGGCCACCAAAACTAAGGAAGACAAAAATGATTGTCTGTACTTTCAATGCACGTACACTAGCATCGAATGCATCAGGTCCATCAAGTACCTGATGGTATAAGCGTGAAAGATCAAGTACGACATCATTGGTCTGACCGAGACAAGAAGGCATCAATCACATAACGTCGTTTTCGAGACTGGAGAAGAATTGTTCCTCGGAACATGCGATAAAAGAGGTGTCAGAGGCATCGGTGTCCTTGTCAATATGAACTTGGTCATGAGCATTGATTTATTCGAATTCCTAACAACCTGAATCGGACGTTTACACTTGAATAGATGTGGCTCACTGCTGGCAGTTTCTATCTTCGTTGTCCACGCACCAACATCCAATTATGATTAAGGAGAAATTGAGAAGTTCTACATGGAGCTGGGGAAGTTTTATAAAGAAGACCACACCTTCTACAAGATCATTGTTGGTGATTTTAATGCCAAGATAGGACCGAGAAGATCAGCCAAAAAACTCCACATTGGGACCCATGGCCTAGAATGGAACAAACAGGGTGAGAGACTGTCTGAGTTCATCATGTCGATCAAGACCATCCATGGTAACTCACAGTTCCAGAAGGCCGAATCTAAATGTTGGACATGGAAGTCTCCCAGTGGGCGGTTCCACAACGAAACTGACCACATCATATTCAATCCATGGTTTTGCTTGACCGATGTTGCTGTTGTCCCAAAATTCCAAACGGGATCGGACCAGCATCTCCTTCATGCAAAATTCTACTTCACAGAGTGGGGGGGGGGAAAGGCTGCAAAGTTTAAGAAGAGAACTCCCAGAACGACCACCAACTGGGAGCTCTTTGGCACTATTGCGGCAACATGGGAAGATGCCATTGTTGACAACATTAACGAGGAATACGATTGACTGGTTCAGCCCCTCCATGATTGTGGCGAGGAATGCCAAGAGAGAGATAGCCACAAAAAAACGCCTGTCTTTGAAAACTCTTGAGCTTATTTGCCAGCGTGGTTTGGCGCAAGCCTCAGGCAACCGGAAGCAAACATCTGAGCTCGCAAAGCAGTGCAGAGAAGTGATAAAGACCTCAAAGAGAGAAGAACAGAAGTGCTGGTAGATGTGGCAGAATCTGGGAAAACATTCATAATGCCCGCCTGTCCTTCGCTAACTACAAGACCAGAATGACTGCCCTCCCATGTCCTGATGGATCTATCACATCTTCCAGAAGGACAATGGAGAAGATTATCCAGAAATTCTACTCAGATCTCTTCAATAGCCATGTCCACCTGCCCACATACCAAATTCCGCAGGATGGATATGTCGTTCCCAATGTTCTCCCTTCCGAAATCCGACATGCCATTTCGTCGGTAAAGAAACTAACAGCACCGGGCACATACAAGGTCAGACCTGAACACCTGAAGAACCTGCCATCAGTACTCATCAATACACTGGCTCGGCTCTTCACACGCTACCTGTCTGAATGCAAGGTTCCGTCCCAATGGAAAACCAGCAGGACTGTACTACTGTACAAGAAGGAAAACATCCACGACATTGGCAATTATTACCCATCCTTCCTATTGTCTGTCATCTACAAGCTGTTCACTCAAGTCATCCTGAATAGGATTGGCAGAACACTAGATGAAGGACAACCGTGCGAGCAAGCTGGGTTCCGAAAAGTATTCAGCGTGATGGACCATATCCACATGATAACCAAGCTCATTGAGGATTCTCGGGAGTTCAAGAAGCTGCTCTGTCTAATGTTCATTGATTTAAAGAAGGCCTTTGATTCTGTTGAGATGGAAGCAGTCATCAAAACCCTAGCCAATCAGGGCATTCAAACTCAATACATCAGGATCCTCCGTGAGCTGTATTATGGATTCACTACCAGGATCTCACCATTCTACAAAGAAGTGATCATTGATGTCAAGAGAGGTTCGGCAGGGTGATACCATTTCACTGAAACTCTCCAGTGCCACCCTCGAGAACATCATGCAACGACTGGAATGGGAAGGAATGGAAATGAAGATAGACGGTCGGCAACTACACCACCTCCGCTTTGCTGATGACATCATTCAAATAACACCAAGCATTAGCCAAGCAGAACAAATGCTGGCCAACTTCGACCGTGAGTGTGGAAAGGTCAGACTACTCACAAAGCTGAACCTCACAATGTTTATGAGAAACAGTCTCGTTCCTGATGTTCCATTCACTCTCAACAGAACGAACATACCTGAATGCAACAGTTATGTGTAGCTAGGTCGAGAAGTCAACATGATGAATGACCTGGCACCTGATTTGCTCAGAAGGAAGAGAGCGGCTTGAAATGCCTTCAAGAGCATCGAAGAAATAGCTAAGAGGACAAAGAACCTCTGGATCTAGGCACATCTCTTCGATTCCACTGTTCTTCCTGCATTAACATATGCCTCAGAGACCTGGGTGCTAGGAAAACAGGATGAGAACACTATTTGTTATTCGGGTCTCCCAAAGAGGAATTGAAAGAGTTATGCTTGGAGTATCATGTTTCACTCAAATGAGAGAAAGAATCCGGAGTTCCGACCACCAATCTATGATCAAGAGTCAGGGACACTGTCTCATTTGCCAAGGCGTCAGAAATCAGATGGGCTGGACACGTAGTGAGATTTGGAGACGACCACTGGACTAGAGCCGTTACTGACTGGATTCCAGGGGACGTCAATAGACCGCGTGGCAGCCCACCTACCAGATGGTCAGACTTTTCCATCAAGATCCTGAACGATCGGTTTGAGGCTCCTCGTGTTCCTAGAATGAACAGACACCATTGGGCTACACTAGCACGCAACAGGGACAAATGGACACTGGTGCCTGCTCGAGCAAATCGATGATTAATGGGAAGTCAAGTGATCAAGTGATGTTACACAATTTACAAACCACAATAATCACAGTTCAATTAGGAAAGAACATTTTTTATTATCCCCCAAATACTGATCTTTGTAGATCAGTTTATATTCCATAAGTGCCTACAACTGCATTTTGTGAAGCCCTAATCCTCTGGCACTGCCATTTTGTGTGTGTTGCGAGAGGTTGGGGAAATGCCTAGTGGTGCTTGTGGGGACCATGAGGAGCCAGGAACAGAACCAAGGTCAGATACATACAGGGAAAGTGCCATGACCTCTATATGTCTCTCCGACCCTGATACCACTATTTTAAAAATACAATTAAAAGTTATTTCTAAAATGGAAGTCACTTTTTAAAGACAGATTTGTACATTCTTTTTGGTTTTGGGGCCACATCTGGAGGTGCTCAGAGTTTATTCCTAGCCCTGTGCTCAGGGATCTCCTGGTAGGGGTTGGGGAGACCATCTGGGGTGCTGGGGATCTAACTCAGGCAGGCTGCATACAGGCAAGCACCCCTACTCTCTCACTCTCCTCTTTGTTACATAATTTGTACATTCTTATTGCAAGTTTTTTTAGAAGATACAAATCACCTCCCACCAATAGCCACTTGTATCTCCACCGCCCATGATCCCTTCTGCAACGTAATCTTCTAGAGTTCTGTCTCTACTCTCCATCACTCTGCTTTAAACCTGCTTAGAATTTTAACTCCCAAAGTTATCTTTATCTCACTGAACATAAAAAAAATTCAGAAAGAGATAAGAAAATAATGATTTTTCCTCCCTGTCTCCCTTTTCTGGGATTGTCAATGTTAATAGTCTCCTTCCCCAGTACTTTCTACATTCATATTTATGTTGTCATTGACCAAATAGCATTATATATGCTCTTCATCATTCTATTTTCATGTAATAGATCACACAGTGACTTATATCAATGACTGCCCACCCAACTCATTCCTTTTAAAATAAAAAAAACTACACAATTTATCATAATCAACATCATAATCTATTCCTTATTGGCAGACATTTTTTTTCCATTATGCAGTTTCAAGTAATTTCTTGGGATTTATGTCCTATATACTGATGTTCTAAATCCTACAGTAGCTCCAAGTGGAAACGCTTTGTCTAAGGGAATAATTTTAGTTTCAATAGAAACCACCACATTACCTTGGAATAAAGAGATTAAAATATTCAAGATCTCTACACTAAAATGATAAAACATTGCTGAGAAATAAGAAAATATTTAAATGAAGAAAACCACCATGTTCGTGGATTGGAAAATTCAGTACTATCAAGTTGACAGACAGGGATGAAGCAGGGGTTGGAGATGGGGAGGGAATATGGAAACACTGGTGGGGATAAATTGACACTGGTAGTGGGGTTGGTGTTGAAATATTATTATATGCTTAAAATTCAACTACGAATGACCTTGTAAATTATAGTTCTTTAATTTTAATCTATATCTATTTCTATATATCTCAGTTCTTTCACACTTTGCCTATAGGTTGGAGAAAATCCTAGTAAATTTGTTTTTGTTTGGTAGTAATTTACAAGCTGATACTGAACCTTAGATTAAAAATTACTAAAATAAATAAAGGATAAAGTTGAGACTTATATGATAAGTTTCAGGCTTTGCTATAAGGTTACAGTTTAATATAGATTGTTGGAAAGGAGAGTGAATCCATGGACAGACTCACATGGTCTGTTGGTTTCAACAAAGGTGCTAAGGTGGGCGGTAAAGAAATAGCTTAAGGGATAAAAAACATGCTTAGCATGAAGGAAGACCAAGTTTGAACCCTGGCACTGTAGATATGGCATGCAACAAACTTTTCCAACAGCCCCTCTCTCAGCATCCCCCCACCCCAATCCTAAGGTAATTCAATAAAGAAGTTTTTTCAAAGAATAACGGTGGAATACAAACAGTTATATGGAAAAAATGAACAATTATCTTTATCTTTCACCAAACTATTCAAAATAGATCACAGTTCTTATCTAGTGTAAAAACAAAAACTGGTAAACATTTTTGTTTTTCTTTTACAAAACTGTTCATGATTAAGTTTCAGGTGTACAATGCTCCAACATCAATCCTTTCAAAAAATGATAAATTTTTAAAAGAAACATAGAGAAAGATCCTTTTAATACTTTTAGACAAAGCACAGAAAGCATGGAACATAGTACAGGCATTAAGGTATTACCCCGGTTTATGCCCAGCAGTGCCCCCGAATACCTTCTCTTCCTGGCCTCACAAATAAGACTGAAAATAATCTGATATCTGTCATTATTATTTTATAGAGCAATCGAAAGTTTCATTATAATTCATTTGACTATTGGCTTCTTAATCTTTTTTGTTTTAAATCTATCCTGTGATAAATCTGATCACTGAAGTATTCCTCTAAAACAATTTCTAGTTCCTACATTTACTTTCCAAGCTTACCGCATAGGAATGGGGCTAATGGAAGAGTTTGATATCTTCAAAAGTTAAAGAAAATTTAAACATTTTCCTTTCCAGCCTATATATACTTGTCTAAAAGCATCATGAGTCATCATCCCAAAGATTTTGAAAACTCTCTGCATCTTCTATTCTTCTCTGAATCATCTTAGCTTTCACTATACTAGACATGAGAGGATTCAATACACTTGCAGCTACTCTACCTTTCCTATCCACTCTACAGTCTTGGCAGTTTCCAAGTTTGTGCAGTGGAAGCAGGAAAATTAGTTTATATCCTCTCAGTGTATCTTGTCATTCAAAGCAGAATTTCACAGGGTGCCCCCACCATTACTGCCCAGACCCCGTCTTCCATAAATTAAAAAACCTTTTAAAGCCATTGACAGTCTCACTCATATTAGCATTCTCATACATCTTTTCCCAACAATAGTGGAATCAGTGCTTACTCTTGTGGAACCTAAAGGAGTGTTTGGAATCTACTCCTCAAAGGTCCATACTTATTTGCTGGGATGCGGGGTGTGGCATCCCAGTAATGAAATGAGTTTCAACCTCCGTATAGTAACGTAAGGGCTCTAGCCGTACTCATGATACAGGTACACTAGGACCCTAGCCCAGTCAGCTGTCATGAGGGATGCCGTCTGCCAATCAAACAGAGTAAAGTGGTAAAGTGTAAAGAATAATGATCCCCTCTTCCTGAGGATTTTTAATTTTTTTTCAACGCACTGAAAACAAAAAACCTTATTCTTGGGGATGGGGGGGGGGGGGGGAATCACTCCTAGAGGTGCTCAGGTGGTTAAGAGACCGAATGAAAACCATTATGATGCTAACATCTTAAAATCTCGGTTCATTTTTGTTTTCTCTAATAATTTTCCTTGAAACTGTTCTATTCAATGGCATTATCATTTATATCAAGGATCAAAAGTACCTTTATGAATGGATTTAGTAATCCAGTCTCCTTTCCTTTAAGTCCAAAAGCAAATGCATTCTAAGTTCTAAATTAGTGGAACAAGATTTTTTGGTAGACCCTTAAGATTAGGTCATTTAGATTGTACTTGAGGGCTGGAGCGAGAGCACAGTGGTACGGCATTTGCCTTGTGCACAGCCAGCCTGGCTGAGCTGGGTTTGATTCCTCCACCCCTCTCGGAGAGCCCGGCAAGCTACCGAGAGTATCTCACCCGCCTGGCAAGCTACCCATGATGTATTCAATATGCCAAACACAGTAACAAGTCTCAAAATGAAAACGTTACTGGGGCCGCTTGAGCAAATCGATGAACAATGGGAGGACAGTGTCAGTGTCAGATTGTACTCGAGTGAGTTATTTGCTGGCTGGACATGTTTTCTAACAACACTAAGGCCCTGTTTATCTTTAAGGCTAGGATAACATTTAAGACATGTCTAAAACATAGTATATACTGGATGAGAATTCCTATTTCTTTCTTTAAGGTGGTATTTCTAAGCTTGTAAAATGTTTTCCCCTCATGGTAAATTTCTGTTACTCATCTTTTTTTTTTTTTGAGTCATATTCAGCAATGCTCAGGGGTTTCTCCTGGCTCTACACTCAGGAGTTACTCCTGGCAGTGCTTGAGGGACCATATGGGATGCCAGGGATTGAACCAGGTCAGCCATGTGCAAGGCAAACACCCTACCTGCTGTACTATCGCTCCAGCTCCTTTGTTACTCATCTTAAAGGACTGAGCTACCCAAGTTTGGAGCATAGTTCCATTCCAAAGGAAGTAAGGTGCAAGTTACTCATTGTCCTGTTTTTGACCCTTGAACTGAATGCCCAACATTTCATTAGGCACATGGATATCAGACAGATAGATAGATAAAGACACTTCCTATTGTAGCCTTTATGGTGATTAGGGTGGACATGGATTAGGCACTGAGAGATTGATATGAGTGTTAAAATTCTCCTTCATTGGTCTTTCTGGCCTTTACCTTATTTGGCTGGAATTCATAGAAGTAGATCTATCCTATCACTTCACACTGTCTGAGAAAAAAATAACATATTGTTTAAGTCATTAAATAGCAGTGAATACAGAATTCAGAAAGATGACATACATGGTCTGAAGCATTAAGAGATTTTTTTATATGGATGAGAAAAAATGAAAGAAAGGACCAGGTCATGTCACTAAACTCAGTATTATTTCCTCAAACATAAAACTTAAACATGAATGAGTAGAAATATGTTAAGAATTTTAAAATAAAACTAAATAGCATACTAACAGTATAATACAGAAATATAAAAAAAAAAGTAAAGGTAAAGGCCCTCCCATTGATCATTGATTTGCTCGAGCGGCCCCAGTAACGTCTCCATTGGAGACTTTGTTGTTACTGTGTTTGGCATATCGAATACGTCACGGGGAGCTTGCCAGGTTCTGTCGTGCGGGCGAGATACTCTCGGTAGCTTGACGGGCTCTCTGAGAGGGGCGGAGGAATCGAACTCGGGTCGGCCATGTTGGCTGCATGCAAAGCAAACACCCTACCACTGTGCTATCGCTCCAGCCCTATACAGAAATATATAAGCATAAAATCACTTCCCCACAAAGCTCAGAGAATAAACCTCTTCATGTTACTCCTAGTCCATGTAACAGGAACAAGAAAGGTACCAGTCCCTCACCCCCACCCCAAGTATGCTTGTCAATACATTTAATGAGAATCTGGTTAAATACCTTTGTAGGAAATTGAGTAAAAGTCAAAATGATTCAACAGTGAATTTAGGAACTGAAGAGATAGTAAAAGAGTTAAAGCATTTGTCCTTGCAGGCAGCCAACTCAGGCCAATCTCTGGGACCACATCTGGTACCCCGAGCAGAGAGCCAAGAATAAGCACTGAGCATCATTGGGTGTGGCCCCCTCACCCTCAATAAAACAAAATAACGAGGGATTTTATGAACACAGTATACCAAGTTTCTGTAAATTGCTAAAAAATTCAGTGACAACACTGCACAATCAAGCAGGCTGTGTTGGACATATCTGTGGTCTCCTAAATCCTGTTTTCTCTCAAAGATTGATACTAAAAACATTTCAAGCGCTAGGAAAAAGCGATTTAAATAAAATTTCCTCTCAAAAAAAGTAAGCAATGATTCAAGAGGGGAAAAAATCTTATAAAGCAGAGTACTTTATGATCTCATTTATCCTATGATCTCATTTATGTACAACTTTAGAAACTACACAGCAATTTATATTGTTACGAGGCATATCAGAGTCGGGGACCAGGAGAGAAGGAAGGGCAGGGAAGTATAAGGGCAGAAATTGCTGAGGGGGTCATGATCTTATTTGTCCTTCACAGGTCCACGTATCTAAACCCAATAAACTGCACATTTAAAAAAAAATGAGTGGTTATGTAAAATTATACCCCAATTAAAAAACGAGGAGTCAGAGGATAGAGCAATAGTACAGCAGAAAAGGAATTGCCTTGTACATGACAGACCTGGGTTTGATCCCTGGCATCCCATAGCGTCCCTCAAATCCAGCCAGGAGTGATTCCTGAACACAGAACCAAGTCCTGAGCACTGATGGGTGTGTCAAAACCCAATAAATAAATAAAAATGAAGACAGCCTCCCCCAAAGCAAAAACTAAGAGACAAACCCTATTTAAGCTTTAATTAACTATAAAATGGAGAGCAAATCTTTAGAGACCAAGACTCAAAATATTCCTTTGTGGCTGTGAAGATAGCTCAACTTGCTGGAGATAAGCAGGGTCCAGGGCTGAGTGTCCAGCACTGCATGGCCTCTCAAGCCCCACCAGGTACAACCCTGGTGGCCCCTCATGGTCGGAGAGGCCCAGAGCAAAATCCCCCAACTATCATTAGTTCATGTTCCTAGAGCGAACAGATGTCATTGGGCTACACTAGCACGTGACAGGGATAAATGGAGACGTTACTGGCGCCTGCTCGAGCAAATCAACGATTAACGGGAAGTTAAGTGATCATTAGTTCTACTTTGGGTACCTCTTCAGGAGAGTGTTAGAATGTGTCCATCATGATAGTGAAGGTGAAAGCTGAAACTCCTTAGAACTGTTTTATATGACAGTGTATCAAGCCGGTTTAGAGCATGGCTTCAAGTTTTCCCATTCATAACCCCTTTTCATCAGATAAGTGGAACATAAGTGAGCACTGCCAGCAATTCCAAATTGAGTACCCAATTGATTTTGAGCTTATTTTTTTGTTGCTGTGCATTCAGAAACCTCTCACTATAGCCAACTCTCCCCTAACAAACCTTCCCCATTCACAAATCCCTATGGGGTAGTCACAATCCAGTTGAAGAAGTTTGAGTTCAGGGCTGGGGGAAAAAGAGCTGAAAGCCCCCCAAGCTCTTGCTTGCAGGAGCGCCAGGTTCAATCCTTGGGGGATCTGCAGTCTTCCCAGCAGCTCTGCTGCTACAGGTAGATGGTGGACAAAGCATAGACCCTGTGCCTGTAAATCTGAAGTCACCTCATGCTCCCCTTCCTTTGTTCCCAGTTAAAAACGTTTCTGAGCTCTTCTTTAGATGGAAGGCTGACATGAAAATGGAGAATTCTTGCAGAAGATTCTGCTTAAAAAGATGACGAATGGGGGCTGGAGCAATAGCACAGTGGGTAGGGCGCTTGCCTTGCTCGCGGCCAAACAGGTTTGATTCCCAGCATCCCATATGGTTCCCCGAGCACCGCCAGGGGTAATTCCTGAGCGCAGAGCCAGGAGTAACCCCTGAGCATCTCCAGGTGTGACCCCTCCCCCAAAGAAGCAAAAAAGATGACAGATGGGGATGTGGTTCAGAGGAAGAGCACACGTCTTATATGCTGTGAGATCCTATGTTTGATCCCAGGTGTGTGTGAGCATACACACACAGAACTAAACAGATGATGATGAATCTATTTTTTTTTATTGTGAACACGGAAAAACCCATCAAACATTGTGTCTGAAACGGAGCTGTTTTTTGGTATCAGCCATAGCACCTTAGTTTAAAATAAAGTCTTCCATAAAATTTTCCTAAAGGAATACATCAGTGGCAAGATTTACTAAATGAATGGCATTCTGAATGCGTGTGCATTATGTATAGATTGGGGAATTAAGATATTGGATAAAGGAATGAATTATTAAATATAGTTTTAAAGTCCTACAAGCAGTTTATAATGAAAAAGTCACTTAGAAATGTATACCACATAATACTTCAAACAAATGAGGACTCCGTAAAATTGTGGAATCAAATATTGGGGGGGGGTCACACCTAGCAGTGTTCAGGGCTCTGTGCTCAAGAATCACTCGTGGTGGTGCACAGAGTGACCATATGTGGTGCCGGGGTTCAAATACAGGTTGGAGTGTGTGAGGCAAACGCCATTATCTGCTGTACTACCGCGCTGGTCCTCAAGTCAAATTTTTAACTAAAGATTTGAACTAGTGATGAGGTGTTAAGTGGCTAATTACCTAGCCTCTAAATAAATAAATAAATAAATATATAAATCCCTGACTTTCTTACAATAGCGTGGAGTATTATAATACTGACATTTCCAGTTTTATTCAAAGTTTGTGTAAGGCAAACGCGCTGCTGCAGTAGAACACCTCACAGCTCATTTCTTGATATAAATCATTCACCATTTTTGTAAACAAGTTTAGAATAACAATCTGATTTTTATTACAAACAAAAATAAATCTAAAAAGCTCCCTTTAATTATACAGTATGCACAAGGATTTCTGCATCATCTTACATAAAATGTTCCAATAACAGAGGGAGAAGCAGAGCTTCCTACTATCTTAAGAGAGAAGGTGAAAAACACATACACTTACAGAAAAAAACTATTGTTTCACAGGAAAGGCCTATATGGTCTCTGGCTACAGGTAGGGTGAAGCTAGGAACAGAAAGAAACTTGGAGGAAAAAATACATTCAAAACTCTATAATACTTCAGCAAAAAAAAAAAAAAATCAAACATTTGTAAACAACTTTAAATTTCTCTTCAATATGTTGTGCTGCTATAAGGTAAATAATTCTTAACTGATCTTTATTTGACTCAAAAATGCTGTTTTTACTGCTGGGGAGTACTTCCCTCTAGTTTAGATAAAAGCTTTGTTTTCTTTCCCTGTAGGCAAAAAAAGAAATGCAATTAGGGCTTTTTTCAAGATTGTGTTTGAATTTTTTGGACTGGGGCCTTTAACCAATTTGTTTCCAAAAACTAAGAGTTCGAATAAACAGTAAAATCGGAATAAAAAGATTTGGCTCCCCTTAAACAACTATTTGAAGGTTTGATAAGTGAAAACATCGATGCAACTGGCTATGGATTTTAGTTATTCCTGCTCATCACAAAGGATAATCAGGTCTTAAAAAGTATGAGTTGGCAATGCAATTACTTAAAAACCAAGTAAGGGTGAACTGTACTTGTGTCCTGGGCAAATGAAATACTGAAAATTTCCAATAAATTTACTGTGAATATCCAACTGTTCATGAACTTTCTTTTTTTTTTTCATTTGGTACCATGACTTAAAACTACCATTTTCTTCCATTTATCTATTTAGATATTTTTATGACATGATTACAAGTAACAACAATTAAAAAAAAAACACTTTCCTTTACATAATGATATAGCAAAGCCACATTATTAACTAGGAATAAAGTCTGAGATCTATCATTCTAAATCCTACTGGAGAATTCAACTCTTAGCTTCCATGCCTAGATATATTTTGGGGTAACTAGAAAAGTCTCTAGAAACACTAAATCCCTCCTATGGAGTAACAGATGTACAAACAAGTAGCAGTGCTCTGAATGAGTTCTGCTTTTCTTTAGTACAGACTTAATTTTTCTGTGTCATTTTAATTTTACTATTAAATTAACATAATTTCAGATAAGTAATCAAATACTTTGGAAGGATAATTCTCCTTTTATCTTAAGTGCGAAGTGATGGCAGACATTTTATTTTCCAAACTTTCTAATGAAGGATTCTAAAAATGACCGAGTTCAGTACAAACTGCCCTTTATGTTTATTGCTTGTATACAAGGATATATGCTCAAACTCAGTGAAAGAGGGAAAGTGGAAGAAAAAATTACCTGCTTTAGCAATTTAAGAATAGTTTTGACAAACTTCTTAGATCAACTTGCTTATCTGAAATAGAGCAAAACTACAATACAATCACGATATAATTCTAATAGTCACAGCAATAATGCTTTCATTTAAAATTTCTTTTCATAAAATATTAATGCTATAAAAATGAGGTCGATGAAATCTTTATTTAAAAGTCAACCTGTACTGGTATCAAAATGTGGTTTAATACCAACTGAAAAAATAGAGCTTATATAGTCTATTATTTCAATGAAATTTTATCACTACTTTTATTTTCAAAGTTGGTAGCAAAGATACTGTTTACAATATAAATTTTCTTTATTTAAGTGTTAAAATTCCCTTAAAAGAGTTGAAAGGCCGCAGGCATTCCGGAATGGGGCTTGCAAAAGAAAATCATTTACTCTATTATCAGCATCATACTTGGTGAGTTTATATTTACTTCTTCAACTTCCTAACTTCTGATCTGTCAGGCTTTTAATCATTTGATATTAAAATATTACATTAAAAAAAAAAACTAAGGCCAAGTCTTTTAGCTGGAGCAATTAGTTCCATATCCCAATACTTCTTAGTTTTCCAAATACTGACTAAATCCAATAATTAATGTAGGAAGGAAGGATCAATTAAGGTGGATCGTACTCATTTACCTTTTAATTTCATTTAAGAGATATTAATGAGTCATAAAAGCTTTACAGAGTTAACACACACAATCACAGAATTAAAAATCTTTACACCATAGAGTTCCATTTTGTTCAATGCTACCAGTCAACTCTCAATCTAATGAAATATGCTTTTATTAAATACAGCAGCTATCACTTACCTTTAAATATTTTATGGATGGAACTAAGTTCAGTACTGATCCAAGGATGTTTGCATCAAGCCCTCACTCTGAACTATCCCTACAGGTCGTGCATTTATAATGTACCACCAATTATTCTAGATTTAAAATACCCTGTTTTTTACTTGGCATATACCATCTTTTAGACAAAAAAAAAATTATTATTTTGAGATGAGATACAAGAACAAATAATTCTTGAGGTTCCACCTCAGAAAAAGGCAATGTTTGCACATAGCAGCTAGTTTGATACCCCTTGTTATTTTAGACTAGCCTCCACACAATGAGCATGCATATATAACCATGGTTCATTGCGTCTGCTTTGAAGTTGAGAACTGCTGCTCTTTCAAGTCACAGATGCCCCCATTTTATGCAAGGAGACAAGTGAACTGTATTTCCACCAGAAGAAAGGAAAACAAATGATGAAACAAACGCAGCAAATATAGGCAATTGGCATTCAGAACACGCCAAAAAAGCTAACACTCATTAATTGTCAATATAAGAGTTTTTTTTCCTTAAAAAAAAGTCTTTGCATATTTCAAAATTAATCAGTTCCAGAGAATCATGAAGTGCCTTGTCGTTTCTGTTGCTGACTTCTGATGACCTCTAGTTGTTTTTTGCACTGCTGGTAGTAAGTAGAAAGGCTTTTGTTTTCATCCAAAAGCTTTTTATGTTCCTGTACCAGACGAGATGTATTTTGCTGGTCCTTTTCATCCTGGTCCAGTTCTGCAACTAGTTCTTGCCTAAAAACAAATAGCACACAATAAAGTATTACACATGATGGAAAAATTCATGACTTACTAGCTGGATACACAATCAATAGATTTTCATTCAGGATTTGTAGTTAGGCAACTTAGACATAGATCCAACTATAATAGGCTGAAATAGCAACTATTACCCATTCTTCTAGTCTAACTACACAACTTGCACTGAAAACAGATAAAATGGAACAATAAAAGTTTCGAGAGGACAGGGAGATGGTATAGTTAGTCCTTGCATCCAGATGTTTGATCCTTGGCACACATGGTCCCTCAAGCACCGCTCAGCTGGCCTGGATAAGCCACTCCCCACTTCCCTGGCGGTCACCAAAGTCTGAGCAGTGCCATACCCTCAGCCCTCACAATGAACTGCTGAGGTCTGGCAGGCCAAGCTTGACTAGAGATCCCTGAGCAACCTGGGGAGACTGAAACAAATGAAAACAGTTTTAGAAAATTTAACTTGGTATTACTGCTTTTGTGCAGGAAGGAGAAAGACACTGGGAAAGGCTTTGTCTTCCACGGGGGGGGGGGGAACAACCCGTGAAGCTTTGCTATTCACTCTATTTTTTTAAAATTCTGTACATCTGGTATTTTAAAATTCTGTACACGCTTTGGATTACAATCCCATCTAAGTACATTTCAAAGTTGAAGCTACAGATTATTTATCAGGTCTTTAAAATATGCTATTTAACTTAAATTACCCTCACCTTTTCTTTTCTTTTCTTTTTTTTTTTTTTTGGTTTTTGGGGCCAACCTAGTGGTGCTCAGGGCTTACTCCTGGTTCTGTGCTCAAGGACCATCGGGTGGGCTCAGGAACCAAATGGGGTATCTTTCTGGCCCTGAATCTTCCCTATTTTAAAAGTGGATACAGAGTATCACTATTAAACTACAGTTTAATAGTGATTTTAACAATTTCAGAAAAATACCCTCAGAATCTTGATAAACTGCCTGAGTTCCTAAAATCAAGGCAACCAAATATAACTGAGAAATGAAAAGACCTCAAACAAAATACATTCCTAGTATTTCTCTCTTAAAAGTATTTAAGATTCATTAGAACTGTCAAGAATTTTCACCTCTCCCAAATTTATAATTTTTTCCAGTAAGGAGCTCCTCTATTATTATAGTATAAAGAAGATATGTTAAATATGTAAAATGAGAAATAGTATTTTAAAAATATAAAACACCAGAAGCTTCATAATTAGTTCTAAAATTTGCAGACACTAATATTTAATTTTCTATCTAGCTTAACCTTAAGATTTGCTCGAGCGGGCCCAGTAACGTCTCCATTGGAGACTTTGTTGTTACTGTGTCTGGCATATCGAATACTCTCGGTAGCTTGCCGGGCTCTCCGAGAGGGGCGGAGGAATCGAACTCGGGTTGGCCATGTTGGCCGCTTGTAAGGCAAACGCCCTACCCGCTGTGCTATCGCTCCAGCCCGACCTTAAGATACCAAGCTGAATTTGCTTAAATCATTCTATCAGCAAATTGTAACAAAACCATCCTCAGCTCCCTTTTAGAAACTCTTTATAAATTACTCAGGAAAGTACAAATTGCATTTATTTAGATTAAAATTGACAGAAAAAATTCTACTACTCTTATAAATCCGTTTCAAAGGTATAAAATTCCATGTGGATCACGCTTAAGAAAGCGAAAGGACTGCAAATAATCCATTATGAAAACTGGATTATATTTCTTTAGAAAGGAGATCAAGGCAGTCTACATAATTTTTTGAAAAACATCCGAGTATAAATTTCTCAAAACTATTAAACATTAATAAATATGAAACAAAACGGGCAAATAAGTAATACCAGTTCCGCTAAATCCATACCTGGAGAAACTATTTCTAAGATACTAATGATTAGTATATTAAATTATTTTACTGATGATAAAGGGAAAAATATAATAAAATATACGGGCTGGAGCAGTAATACAGCAGATAGGGTGCTTGCCTTACACACTGTTGACCTGGGTTCTATCCCTGGCATCCCATATGTTCTCCTGAGTACTGCCAAGAGTAATGTCTGATAGAGCCAAGAGTAACCCCTGGGCACTGCAGGGTGTGGCCCAAAACAAAAACAAAAAATAATAAAATATAAGCAGCTTTTAAATTAAAAAAATCTGAGAACATAAAACATATTCTTATGGGGCCTAGCAAAAGTACAGTGGTTAGAGTGCCTTCCTTGCATGTGGCTGATCTGGGTTTAATTCCTGGTACCACATATAGTCTGGCAAGCACTGACAGGGCAGAGCCAGGAGTAACTGCCGGGTATGCACCATTCACATCCGCTCCCACCCCCCCGCAAACAAAACAAAACAAAACAAAAAAACACCCAACAGCAAAACCATATAGTTATGTAGCAACATTTCATTTTCCTTAGTACTACTATTTGATAGGTATAGGAATTGAGTTTTTTTCTGAAAAATAGCCTACAGCTGCTTAATTAACAAGTGTGAACATAAATCAAATCCACAGGTTGGAAATGTTTAGTAATTCTAGATACTATAACATTTTTATACCTACAAACAATATAGCACCTTAACATATTTCACTCTCAAAATAATGATATTTGTGTCCTTATTCATAAAAATATAACTTACTTTCTTTGTAATAACAAAGCAATTTCTGTCTGAACTTTCATATATTCTTGTGCCATTTTACAATGCTGTTCAAACACTGCCATAGATTCTTTGGAGTTTGGGCATGGTGCTAGAGGCTGAAAAAAAATGAGGAATGTCAAACATAATTAAATAAAATTTCAATACCTAGTTAATAGTTAAAGCAGACTGTGATGTACTGTTAAAGCATTAAAGCAAGAATATTTTATAAGTGCTATAAATCAAGAAAGCTTCAGTGTCTTTTCGTCCAGGTCAGTAAAGAACTTAAATTTATACTTAGTATTCTAACACTTTTGTTGTAATAAAGAACAATGACTAGGAGTTGGAGCGACAGCATAGTGGATAGGGCATTTGCCTTGCACGCGGCCAACCTGGGTTTGATTCCCGACATCCCATATGGTCCCCCGAGCACCACCAAGAGTAATTCCTGAGTGCAAAGCCAGGAGTAACCCCTGTGCATCGTTGGGTGTGACCGAAAAAGCAAAAGCAAAAGCAAAAGCAAAAGCAAAAGCAAAAGCAAAAAAAAAAAAAAAACCCAAACAAACAAACAAAAAAAACACAACTGTAGAGCTTTGCTTCTGGTTCTACACTTCACGCTGGCAAACTATAGTATACCAAAAGATATTTTCATACTTGGAGGCAACACTGAAGTGTATTAGTTCTATTTTCAGTTATCATGAACATGATAATGTGTCAAAAATATCTTTATTAAGTGTAAATATGAAGCAAATTTGTTTGTGCCTGCTAAGGCGGCAGGCTTAGGGGCAAGTGGGGGAACTGGGGACATTGGTAGAGAGAAGGTCATACTGTGGTGGGACTGATTTTGGAACACAATCCCCGAAAACTGTATGATGAGCAACTTTGTAAATCATGGTGTTTAAATTGAAAAATCTATTACGTTTATACTGAGTTTTACATTTAAAAGTACTAAAATGAAAGAGCAGAAAAATTCTTGGCAACCTTGAACAAAGATGTATTTTACAATGGCTGCTAGAGAAATAACATTGGATTTTGCCAATTTAAAATCTGATTAAAGAATTGTTTATTTAAAAGTTTAAGAGGCTGGGCCAAAGAGAGTACAATAGGTAGGGCACTTGTCTTGAATGTGGTCAGCCCAGGTTCAATCCTAACAATACATACACCTAGTTCCATAAATACTACCAGGAGTGACTCCTGAGCACAGAGCCAAGAGTAAGCCCTGAGCAGAGTCAAGTGTGAGCCAGAAATAAAAAGTAGGTAAGTATATCAAAAATTTAAGGTCAATTAAAAGCATATTTAATTATATTTAATTAAAAATGAATACATATAGTAAGATAGGCACGCAATTAAACTTTAAATTCTCTAAAAGGAAAAAAGTAAATATTCACTGAGAAAGCACTACTTTACCTGTAATTGGTGATCCAGTGTTAGATAGGCCATTGGGATAGAGTTGTCTGAGCCATTGGTATCTGGAATTAAAGCATGTATTTTATCTCATAATTGTAAAACAAGCAAGAAAGGATGCATCACTTTTCTTCCAAGTAAAAATACATAATAAAAAGGTATTGCCATTGGCATTATTAAATTAAAAAAAAAAACCAAAAAACTCAGAAATACAGGACCTTTATAATTTAAATTTAGTATTAACTATTACTGCATCTTTCTTTTCTCAAATATGCTATGTTTACTGTAAGGCTTTGTCAGTTCTGGCAATATACTTTAGCAGGAAAGAGGCAAGGCATTCTTTTCCAGTGGGTCACCTTCAATTTGTATGGATTTTAATGTGAGCCCTCAGTTTGCCCATTATTAGGGAATCACGACAAAAAATGAAAAATATTTGTGATGGGAGTATATTACACAAATGAGCAGAAGGGCAATTATGGTTCAATGTCATATCCTAGTCAATGGGTTAAGTTGATTTGATAAAATTGTTCAGCCTTGTTTGTATTTCGTAAGTTAAACTAGCCTGAAAATTTGCATGAGGAACATAATATGGTATCTTTCTAGCATTATACATGTATGTACTATAGTTCCAAAAAGCATCTGTGAACACAGATTTTTCTATTTCAGACAAAGTTGTTTTTCCACTGCTCCGGAATAAAGGAGTTAAAGTGAGCTGTTTCTCTGATAAGTTAACTCCATGAAAGAGTGGTAGGGATAAGATCATAAAAACAAGACATTGTAGCCAATAAAAAAAAAAAAGTTTGATGGCTCAGTAATCTAATTTATTGCTGAATGATAATTTTTTCTTCTTTCCTGAGAATGTGCTTGCAAGTAACAACATAATGCTGGCACATGTTAAACATTCAGCACATAATAATGGTGATTACTATTAATACTACTGATACCAAATAAAAAGTAGAAAGAAAGGCTAATATTAAACAGTCAAGCTGATATTTCAGGTTGCATAAGTCACGTTTACTAAACACTGGACTGCAATAAAGAAAGAGTAGCAGGGCAGGAGTGATGGTGGAGAGGGTAGGGTGTTTTCTTTGCATGAGGCCTTAAATTTCTTTCTTCAATTTAACATTTCCACTCCTATTACTTTCTTAAATATTTCATATTATATATAATTAAACTATTTCCTGTATCTGATATGTATTTCAGAATTGTAAAATACAAGTTTTACAGTGCTCTGGAGAAAAAAGTCCAAGGATTATGTTATTCAAACAATTAAGGCACCTCAATGGTGAGATATTTTTTGCGTGGGGGAGGGGCACAGATACTACTTAAAAAACCACCTCATACACCCTGAGTTTCCTTGATATAGAATGCTATCTATTTGTTGCTATTTGACTAAAGACTAAGTCTCATTATTTCACAAAAATATCAAGGATTGAAGCTGAATCAAGAAGATATAGAGTACCTGAATAGACCTATTAACATAAAGGAAATTGAAACTGTAATCAAAAGTCTTCCCAAAAACAAAAGCCCAGGTCCAGATGGATTCACTAGCGAATTTTTCCAAACATTTAAAGAAGACCTATTACCAGTTCTTCTCAAGCTTTTCCAGGAAATTGAAAAAACAGAAATCCTCCCAGTTTCTATGAAGCCCATATTTCCCTAATACCAAAAGGAAACAAAGACACCACAAAAAAAGAAAACTACAGGCCCATATCCCTGATGAACACGGATGTGAAGATTCTCAACAAAATACTAGCAAACAGAATTCAACTACTCATCAAAAAGATCATACACCACAACCAAGTGGGATTTATCCCGGGAATGCAAGGATGGTTTAACATTTGGAAATCAATCAACATAATCTATCATACCAACAAAAGAAAAGATAAGAATCATATGATCATATCAATAGATGCAGAGAAAGCATTTGACAAGATCCAGCACCTGTTTATGATGAAAACCCTCGCCAAATTGGGGATAGAGGGGACTTTCCTCAATATAGTTAAAGCCATCTACCACAAGCCTACACCAAGCATTATCCTCAATGGGGAAAAACTAAGAGCCTTCCCCGTAAGATCAGGGACCAGACAAGGATGCGCACTCTCTCCACTACTGTTCAATATAGTACTGGAAGTATTTGCAATAGCGATTAGACAAGAAAAAGATATTAAGGGCATCCAAGTAGGAAAGGAAGAAATCAAGCTCTCCTTATTCACAGATAATATGATACTATACTTAGAGAACCCTAAAACCTCTACCAAGAAACTCCCAGAAACAATAGATCTGTATAGTAAAGTTGCAGGCTATAAATCAATACCCAAAAGTTCATGGCTTTCCTATATGCAAATAGTGAGAGAGAAGAAAACAACATGAAGAAAACAATCCCGTTCACAACTGTGCCCAGAAATTCAACTACCTAGGAATTAGCTTAACTAAAGTAAAGGACCTGTACAAAGAAAACTACAAAACGCTGCTTCAGGAAATAAAAGAGGACACAAGGAAATGGAAAAATATCCCCTGTTCATGGATCGGGAGGATTAACATTGTCAAAATGGCAAAACTTCCCAAAGCACTGTACAAATTCAATGCGATCTCTATTAGGATACCCATGACATTCTTCAAAGAAATGGAGCAAACACTCCTGAAATTTACATGGAACAATAAGCCCCCACGAATAGCTAAAGCAATTCTTGGGAAAAAGAAAATGGGAGGAATCAACCTTCCTAACTTCAAACTCCTCTACAAAGCAGTAATAATTAAAACAGCATGGTACTGGAACAAAGGCAGAACAGCAGACCAATGGAACAGAGTTAAATATACTGACATCTCCCCCCAAACATATGATCACCTAATCTTTGATAAAGGAGCAAGAAATGTGAAGCGGAGTAAGGAAAGCCTCTTTAACAAATGGTGCTGGCAAAACTGGACAGCTACATGAAAAAAAAAATGGGCTCAGATCTCTGCCTAACGCCATGTACAAAAGTAAGATCAAATGGATTAAAGACCTCAACATCAGACCGGAATCCATAAGGTACATTGAAGACAAAATCGGCAAATGATATTGAAGCTAATGGTGTCTTCAAAGATGTCACGCCACTGACTAAGCAAGTGAAAACAGAGACAGACAAATGGGACTATATTAAACTAAGAAGCTTCTGCACCTCAAAAGAAACAATGACCAAAATACAAAGACAGCCCACAGAATGGGAAAGGATATTCGCCAAATACACATCCGACAAGGGGCTGATATCAAGGATATACAAAGTACTGGTTGAACTCCACAAAAAGAAATCACCCAACCCCATCAAAAAATGGGGCGAGGAAATGAACAGAAACTTCATCAAAGATGAAATTCGAATGACTAAAAGACACATGAGAAAATGCTCTACATCATTAATCATCAGAGAGATGCAGATCAAAACAACAATGAGATATCATTTCACACCACAGAGACTGGCCCACATCCAAAACAAAAGCAACCGGTGCTGGCGCGGATGTGGTGAGAAAGGGACCCTCCTTCACTGCTGGTGGGAATGCTGACTGGTTCCGCCCTTCTGGAAAACAGTATGGACGATTCTCAAAAAACTAGAAATTGAGCTCCAATTTGACCCAGCAATTCCACTCCTGGGAATATACCCTGAAGAGGCAAAAAAGTATAGTTGAAGTGACATCTGCAGTTGTCTGTTCATTGCAGCACTGTTTACAATAGATAGAATCTGGAAAAAACCTGAGTGCCCAGGAACAGATGACTGGTTAAAGAAGCTTTGGTACATCTACACAATGGAATACTATGTAGCTGTCAGAAAGGATGAAGTCATGAAATTTACATACAAGTGGTACTACATGGAAAGTATCATGCCAAAGTGAAATGAGTCAGAAAGAGAGGCATAGACAGAGAAAGACTGCATTCATCTGGGTAACATAAAGTAACAAAATAGGAGACTAACACCCAAGAATAGCCGAGATAAGTACCAGGTGGATTACTCCATGGCTTTGAGGACAACCACACACGCTAGGGGAAAAAGCAGCTCAGATAGAGAAGGGAGCACCAAATAAAGGGTGTTGGGAGGTTCCTCTCAGAATGGGAAATGCGTGATGAGAGTAGACTATAGTCCGATCAAGATTGCCACTCAATATCTCTTTTGCAAACCACAGCACTCAAAAGGAGAGAGATAACAAAAGAGAATGTCCTGCCACAGTGATAGGGTGGGATGGGGGATGGGGGGAGGGGGGGGTGGGAGGGATACTGAGACTGGTGGTGGTAGAGAATGGGCACTGGTGGAGAGATGGGTATTCGATCATTGTATAACTGAAACCCAAGCACAAAAATCTGTAAGTCTACAACTGTACCTCATGGTGTTTCACTAATAAAAATTTAAGGGAAAAAAAATATCAAGGATTGTGCCTAATCTTACCTAACTGATCTCTTTCAACTAATAATAAAGTTGTATTTATATACCATAATGCTATATTTAAAATGCCAACTTTATGAATACTGTTAATGTCTTCATTTCTACTTACTTTCTATTTCTAATGTACTTGCAAAGGAGAAACTCTTCAGTGACTTCTGGCTACTCTGCTTTCCCTATACTACGCCTATGTATCTCTTTCGTATATCTCTTTCTTCATTTCCACTACATCATAAATAAAAGTACATTTTATGTGCAGTGGTTGTATTTTTCTCAGAAAATAAAGAGGAACTGCTCCCTCTTTTTTTTTTTTAAAGAAGTCTAGTAATTAACCAGGCTTTGATTATTAACCAAAACCCAACTACTCCCAGTTCTGTGCTTGGGGGTTCCTCCTGGTGATGCTCAGAGGAACCATGTGGTAATGGGGACTGAATCCTGTATAATACAATATATCCTTTAGCCCACTGACTTAGCTCTCTAGTCCTAACTAGATGCATGTACTTTTAATCTGCTCCTTGGTGAGTCTTCAAACAAAAAAAGATTTTCTTTTTCTACAATTTATTCTATCAGCTTTTCCGAGAAAAAGTATAAAGCTAAATGTGATAATGATGGGCTGGAGTGATAGCACAGCGGGTAGGGGTTTGCCTTGCACACAGCCGACCCGAGTTTGATTCCTCCACCCCTCTCGGAGAGCCCGGCAAGCTACCGAGAGTATCTCGCTCGCATGGCAAAGCCTGGCAAGCTACCCGTGACATATTCGACACGCCAAACACAGTAACAGCAAGTTTCACGATGGAGACGCTACTGGGCCCGCTTGAGAAAATCGATGAACAACGGGAGGACAGTGACAGTGACAGTGATAATGATAAATCACAATCTCAGCTTCTAAATTGTAATCCATATTATTTGAAAATGATTATATACCTATAACAGATTTCAAGGAAAGGATAAAATTTAGTTGTTATTACAACCTAGTCCTTGTATGATTTTAAGTTACTGGTATTGTGTGGTATTTTAGGTAACTGAAAATATAAATGAGAGAGGTTGAGAAGGGGGGTGATTACATGAAAGCTAAACACAGCAAGTAAATGTGAGCTGTATGTTGACGAAATGTATAGATATGTTAAGTTGAAGTTAAAAGGTCTTGCCACATAGAGTACCTGTGGTCTGGCAAATGCTACCATGTGAGAGTACTGTGTCTTTGAATGGTTTAGAAACTAAAAAAAAAAAAAAAGCTGATACTACCTGAAGACTAATGACAAAACATTATAATGCATTCTGTACATGTACTGATTTATGGTGAATGTTCTAGTATAGCATTTCTTAACCAGCAGTCACAGAGTCCCCAGGATATCCCAGACAACACAAGTGAAAAATGAAGGCCAAGGCATGATAGTAGCAGGATTATGCCAGAGAGAGAGCGGGGGGAAACACAATAAGAGAAAAAGGTTAAAGGGGCCCCAGTCAGAGAAACACGAAGACTAACAATAGTGAACTGTTCTGGACGGTACTAGGATTGCTGTGCTAGGGATGAAACTGGGAGGAATTTTTGCCACCACTAAATTTAAACTTACTAAAGCTAGTGAGTACAAGCCCCGGCTAAACATAGTTCTTACATGACACAAACAAAAACCACCCAGGACTCTCTTAATTTTTTTAAATTATGAAATTGACTAAATCATGCCAAATATCTTTAAATATTTGTAAGCAAGTATTTTAGTTTGTAAAGCTGGATAGTTTATTTGAAATTCCACTATTAATATGATTGATTTTTGTATATAATCCCAAATGGCTTAATTTTCCAAGGTCTAAGAGATCATCTTTCTCTCTATGATATAATAACACATAAATAATTTTTATAGAAGTAAAATTCTGAGTATTTATATATTGTCCAGGGACATAATTTCCTCCTGGCCCATGATGAAACCTTTAGACCAGTAGATTTCAATATTAGTATTTTCACTAGAAAGCTAATTCAAGCTGAGAGGTTTAATAATGGTGAGCAGGCTTTTTAACGTTTAGTGAGCAGAATATTTGTGCAACTGAAATGAAGACTCCTTACCAGTAAAAAATTATTCAAAACATCAGAGGTCAGAAATTTTTTTTCTCTCATGATACTTTGTACGTTTAAAACAAAAGACCAAGATAAAAAAAAAAAAACCTATTTTTACTACTGTGCAGGTTTTAGTTATTTAAAAGTTTATTTATTTGGGGCTGGAGAGGTAGTATAGTGGGTAGGGCATTTGCCTTGTATGCAGTCAACCAAGGTTTGATTCTTGGCCATAAGCCTGCCTGGAGTGATCCCTGAGTGCAGAGCCAGGAGTAAGCCCTTGAGTATTGCCCCCCACAAAAAATAAAAAGTAATGATTTTACTATGCTACCTGGTGGGATTATCATTTAACGGACAATCACAGACCAAAGTATCAAGAATATGCTAACTTCCTACCCAGATATAGATTAAAAAAAAATCTTCAAAATATGTGGATGCAATGTAGTGGGAAATTGCTACTCGATTATAACTACCTTGCTGATGCTTTCTACCCATTCTCTCTTAAATCTTTCAGTCTAAGAGGAAAAGTGTTACTTCCATTTTATCATGGCATAACTAAGGCCTTAGGTAACTAAGACAGAATATGATTATAAACACTGTAGCTGGCTGATGGGTACTGAAACTGGAAGGTTTATTTAATCCCAAACCAAAAGTTATGGAATAGAAGGTATGATGGTAATTATATCTATTATCAAAATATTTCTTAACCAACTGAACATCTTGGGTTTTAGCCTGTTATTCAATATTGAGTAAAAATAAATAGTTGGGCAACCCCCCCCCCCCACAAAAAAAAACGTGGATATATATGAGGAAAAGCATGGAGTACAACTGGTCTCCACTTCAGTATCGAAAAAGCATTTTAAAGTTTATTAATTGCCCGCATTTAAAAAGATATAATGATACAAATGAAACCAAAACACATATGATGAACTGTATAATTATAACAATGAAATATAATGTGGCATTATAAATAAAATATAACCTGTGGCATCATCAGGGGTCCAGGGGTGACTTCGAGCTGGCTTTTCTGAGGTTGGTCCTGAGGTAGTGATCATTCTGACACTAGGACTGGAAGACCTACTGCTCACCTGGAGAGATAAGAACAAAGAAAGGTAATTTTTGATTAAAAACAACCTCATCGAGAGAACACAAGGGATTGCCCTGCCACAGAGGCAGGGTGAGATGGGAGGGGTGGGGGTGGGAGGGATATTATCCATGATGGTGGAAAATGGGCACTGGTGGAGGGATGGGTATTTGATCATTGTATAATCGAAACCCAAGCACAAAAAATTGTAAATCTACAACTGTACCTCATGGTGTTTCACTAAAAATAAAGTAAGTAAGTAAAGGCCCTCCCGTTGATCATTGATTTGCTTGAGCGGGCCCAGTAGCGTCTCCACTGGAGACTTTGTTGTTACTGTGTCTGGCATATCGAATACGACACGGGGAGCTTGTCAGGCTCTGCCGTGCGGGTGAGATACTCTAGGTAGCTTGCCGGGCTCTCCGAGAGGGGCGGAGGAATCGAACTCGGGTCGGCCATGTTGGCTGCGTGTAAGGCAAATGCCCTACTGCCGTGCTATCGCTCCATAAAAAAAAAAAAGTAGGTAAACGGGGGGGGGGGGGGAGAGAGAGAGAAGGAGAGAGAGAGAGAGAGAGAAAGAGAGAGAGAGAGAGAGAGAAGAAAAGTGTCTGCAATAGAGGCCAACTGAGGGGTGATGTGATGGTAGGAGGGAAGGAGGGAAACTGGGAACACTGGTGCTGGGCAACGTACACTGGTGGAGAGATGGGTATTGGAACACTGACTTAAACCTAATCATGAATAGCTTTGTAAGGGTCTATTTTACACTGATTCAATAAAAAAAATCTTTAAAGAAAAAAAAAAACAACCTCACCCAGATAAGTATCCTAGGAATAGTAATGTAAACATATTTGAAAGCCTAGTTGTACAAATAAATGGTAACTTTCAAAAACTGATGAATCTGCAAGAAAGAGAAATGTTCTGAAATCAGAAATAAAATAGAATGGGAAGTAGAGATATTTTAGGTCCGGAAATTTCAATGAAATGATCTGGTCTGCTCTAGAGCTTTAGTTCTGACAGCATGCTACACTCAGATAATGGGCCAGAGAGTAAGAATATAGTCTTAGGCAACTGTAGGAGGAAGGATTCCCCTGCTTCAAAGTAAAATCCAAGAAAGATTTCATTCCCAAGGGAAAGAGTAAACTTGGGAAAAAAAAAGATCAACAAAAGTAGTTAGCTAGTAAATTTGTCTGTTATGGGATAGTGGCTCTTGGAGAAAGGACTGTGTATCCACTGAATGTAGAAAAAAAATATTTCCAGAATGGTCGATAGAAATAAATCAATATATCCCAAGTACAAAAGGGAGATGGGGAGGGTAAATGGGCGAGGGGGAGGGGAAGTGGAGGAGGGGGGAGAGAAAAGAGGTAAGGGGGAGGGGGAGGAGAAGGGGAGGGGAAGGTGGAGAGAGAAGGGGAGGAGAGGGGAGGGGGAAGGAGAGGGGGAGGGAGGAGAGGAGAGGGGGAAGAGGAGGAGGAGGGGGGGAGAGAGGGGGTGGAGAAGAGGAGGGGAAAGGGAGGTGAAAAAGGGGGGAAGAAAGGGGGAAGGGGAAAAAGGGGGAGGGGGAAGGGGAGGAGAACAAAATCTATAACGCTGAGTAAAATTTTGTAAATGAATTTTATAGAGGGAAAAGTCATATACAAAATACTTGTCATAATCTAACAATAGAAGACAAAAGAAAGGGAGTATCATCAAACTGCTTAAAATCATTTCCAGCCTGAAATTGTTTAACCAACAAAAATGTGAAGAACGAGGTCAAAAATAACTCAGATAAGCAAAAACTAAGTTTACGATTCATAGACTCCTACCATAAGAGTCACTAAACCATGTAATTTAGGGAGAAGAAAACATTTTTGCTGATGGAAGAGCAAAACTGCATTTAGAATACTATTAAATACAAGGATGAATCTATATAGTAAAAGTATTAAAAGAAAAAAATGCCAATTTTACAGAGTTATAATTAAGGTATAGACATCTGAGTAACAACAGAATTACTATCAGATTTAAAAGATGAGAACACATTTAAAAACCCTTGAAGTAGGACCGGAGTGGTAGTACAGTGGGTAGGGAGTTTGCCTTGCTAGCAGCCAACCAGGGTTCGATTGCTGGCACCCCATATGATCCCTGGAGCTCTGCCAGAAGTAGTCCCTCAGCTCAGAGCCATAAGTAAGCTCTGAGCACCACTGGGTACGGCCCCCAAAACAAAACAAAACAAAACAAAACACCCCCCCCAATAAAGAAAAATAAAACCCTTGAAGGATACAGGTTTGATTTTGTGTTAGGCATTAGTGTTAAAATTTCAAGGACAGAGATAATATATGCTTTAATACTAGACATCAATATCATAACTACACAACAAACATTCCTTGAATAAAATGACAAGATATGATAAGTGAGTGCTGAGGTTAATTTCATGTAAGGCTGGGTGCTTAGTTTTACTTACCCAGAACATGTAGATATATACAGTAAAAAGAAGAAAGAGAGAAACATGTAATTCTTTTAGGATATTGTTACCCTTGGTAAAGTAAGAATGGCTATTTTGATATTATTCCTGAGTCCTTTTAATCCTTTCTGACTGAAAACAAGTCTCAATTTAAGAAGCAAATGCTGATTAAACCACAGTTGTAATTTCTTTTGTTGTTGCTATGGCAGTATGCTAGGGGGAGAGGGGGCGGGGAGGGCTGGCAAGTCACACCCAACAGTACTTGGGAGGAGCAGAGGTGCTGGGGATCAAATCTAAAGCCTTACACATGCAAGGCATCTGCTCTACTATTGGGCTACATCTCTGGCTCCACAGTTCTAGTTTCTTTTGGAAATCAGGAGCAGTTTTTCTGCTGGCAGAAGAGAGTTCTAGTGTCAGTAATTTTTTTTTTTTTTTGCTTTTTGGGTTACACCTGGCTATGCTCAGGGGTTACTCCTGGCTTTGCACTCAGGAATGACTCCTAGTGATGGTCATGGGACCAAATGGGATGCTGGGAAGCGAACCCAGGTCAGCCGCGAGTAAGGCCCTACCTGCTGTATCCTGCTGTACCTATCACTCCAGCTCCGTGTCAGATGACTTTTATGCTGATTATCCCCTTATTTCAATATTTAAGAAAGAAATATCTCCGTGACATGTGAAACAGTACCATTAATGAGAAATAAAACAAGATTTGAAACACATAAGAATTAGGTTAACACATGGAGACAAATTTTGTGTATGAAAAAAAGGTCACTGGCTCTTCAAGCCCAAGTTCTCCCTTGAACACATTACCTAGCTTACTTGTCCCTATGACGCTGTCTGCTTGCTCTGGCAAGCTCATGTTCTCTCTTGAACACGTATTCCTTTCCTTCTTCACCCCCATCTTTCTAAGTTGAATTTTCAGTAAAAACTATCTCACTTCACAGGAAAAAAAAAAAAAGAAAGAAAAAAGGTCACTGAACACTTACTAAAGTAACAGTTTTTAGGTATGGTATGAATTATAGTATTCCTTGAGTTTAAATCTTCCTTGTTTCCTTTCATCTTCTACCTTCCAAGATATTCCTAGATAGTACTTCTTGTGCTCATTCGTGAGATTTTAGTATAGCAATAAAACAAATAAAAGGGTCAACTAAATTAAGTTTCAAAACTGGTCCTGGCTCTGGGGATGTGTCTCAGTGGCAGAGCAACTACTTGCCTTGCAGTCAGTTGTGAGGCCATGAGCTTAATTCATAGCAAGACCCATTTGCTGAATAAGATCCCCATGGCACTGCCATTGGTATCCTGGTGTTACAAAAAATCTGTGTGATCAAAAATCCAGTGCAGTGTAGCCAAGTGGTGGGGACCGACCCACACAATTCATCACTACAACCACAACTAAAGGAGAAAACAAGATACAAACAAAAAGCTGAAAGAGTTTTTTTCTTTAAAGTCACAAAAAAGTTATGAATTAAGATTTAAGTCTTTAGTAAATTTTATATTCCAACCAGTGAGTAACATGATACTTTAACATGTCTAAGTAGGAAAATAAAGAGTATCATGCTGAGTGAAGCCAGTTAGGGAGAGGATCAGTCTCAGAATGATCTCTGCCACGTGTGGGATATACAGGAACTTCATAAGGGAATATCAAATGCCCAAAGGCAGTAGAAACGAAGAGCAGGAGAACTGGTCTTCAGTAGGAAGCTTGCCACTGGGATGAGGATTTGGGGCATGGGGGTATAAGTTAGGGAAGGGAACACTAAGACAATGGTGAAGGGAAAAGTGCCCGCCATAGAGACAGACTAGGGGGCAGGAGGGAAACTGGGGACACTGATGGAGGGTAGTAGACAATGGTGAAGTATTGGTGTTGGAACATATATGCTTGAACTTCTTTGTAACTTTGTAATTCACAGTGATGGAATTAAAAAATTATTTGCTTAACAATACACAAAACTTCAATAAAGAAAACCTCTTTATGTTACTACTTCCAACCAACCTATAAGGAAAAACTTTTATATTTGCTATTTAAAAAATCAATATTAGAATTCTGAGGCCAATATATGCTCTCAAATTAATACAAGTCCTTCAAGACAGTCAAATTATCATTTCCTGAGGGATGGGTATTTGATCATTGTATAATCGAAACCTAAGCACAAAAATTTGTAAATCTACAACTGTACCTCATGGTGTTTCACTAATAACAATTTTTAAAAAATTATCACTTCCCCCATTCACATAAATTCCAACATCTGAGGTACACAGAAACTTGATTGAGCATTAGGTTTTAGGTAAAAGTGGTTAAAAGCATAAAAGTGGTTATTAAGAAAGTACAAAAATGCTGCAATAGTATTCTAAGGTAGCAAAAGAATTCTAGGCCAGACATAACCCTTAGTGGCAAAGTAGACCTGAACCAGGACAGGACTTTGACAAGGACTTTTATCTCTATATTTATAGAAAGAAACTAGGAGCTACTTTACAGACAAAAATAAAGGTTTGCTTTTCATGTCTCACCTGAAAGACTGGGAAAATATTTTCATAAGTTAAGAATTTATGGTGAGTGCTACTTTAGACTGACATTTAAATGCTATTTACAACACTTGGAAATCTAAGTTGCTAAAATTACACAGGACATAACACAGAGATGAAATGTTGATTTATATTTTTGCTGAAGTAACATTTGAATACTATAAATATTCAAATATTTATTCAAATATCAGGTAGATTTATAAGGGTGCTTTCTGCATCATCATAGCCATAGATAATTAAATCTACGTATGACTACTGAAGACATTCTAATCTAAAAGTACAGATTTAATCTAAGTCCAGCTATACTATATAGATCACCACAAGGAAATTTTGCAGTTCTATTATCTTATATCATCTTTCAGTTTTCCAAGACAGATATACCCTGGATCACAATTATTTGAAACTCTTGTAAACTTCTGATAAAAAGCTTTAACAGATACAAAGGTGAAAACTGAAAACTAAAGTGCAAACAAAATAATGTCTCTTAAGTAAACATTAATGTATGCTATGATACATCTTCTGATGGCTGATTCAAGGCTTTTAAAGCAAGTATGTTCTAGAATCTCTGACAAAGTCCCTGGCCACCCCATTTTTTTGGAATCTGGGGCCATACCAGGGGTGTTTGATTACTAATCCACTCTGGTATCTGAGGTGTTACCCCCACCCCATTTTCATCCCTGCCTCAGATTTGCTCAGGGGATCATGCAGTACTGGGAATGGAAGCTAAAACTCTTCCAAAACATGCATTCTACTCTTTGAGCCAACTCTGGCCTCCTTTTAGTTTCTTAGTTGGGGTTTCCCATGGAAGTGTATGGAGACCTGGGAAGCAATTTCCAGTGTGGTTCTGAGAATTTGGTGTTTCGGCTACAAGGGTTATCATGCATTGGTCTGAGGATCAAATGCAGGGCCTTGGATAGGCACTACACTCTTTGAGCTGTTCTTCAGTCCCCAAAACTTTAAAAATAGTGTGCCAGGGCAGAGATAGTGAAAAAAGGTTAAGGCACTTGCCAAGCATGTTGCTGTGTCTACAACCCTGGACTGAATCCTGGCCCTGTCTATAGTCCTCTGTGCAAAGCCAGGTGAGGTCCCCCCTCCCCCGCCAAAAGACTAGAATGACAATGGGATCATTCCAATTGCTATTTTCCTTTTATTTCTTTTTAGTAATATACACTAGTTAGAGAGTGGCAAGAGCCTGGAGACACACAATATACAAGTATTTGCATATGCACATGGCAAGTATTAATTACCTACTGTATATCTGGAACTTGCATATAAGAAGGTCTAGATATAGATACTGGGGTCCCCATAACAGATAAGGAGCTAAAGCCCACAGAAGTTAAGACACATGCTCAAAGGCACATCTCTGATTATAAAAGTTGATTTTCAATTCCATGCAGAAATAATATGTGTACTTCTGTCCTCTTGTTGTGATCTTCACACTACATTCCCTATCCATGAGAGATCTTAAAAAAAAGTCAGAATGAAGAAAATTCTTAATATGCAGGCACCCATGATTATATGAGTGAAACAAAAGTAGCTTAATGTGAAAAGTTTATCTGCACTGTCATTTGCAGAAATTTATTATCAAGGTGTGTTGGCTTTGTTTATTGACAATATAACTGAAAACTAGTAAAAAGCAATGCAAAATTAGAGAAGTCAAAACACTTTTAAAACTATGTGATCTATGATTATATTGCATTTAGTTTTCTAAGTTTATATAGTTTATATGCAAGATAAAATTACAAGAGTATGATCTGTGGTCTTTGGAATCAGATCTGGATTTCAAACTTGGTCATAATAACTGTCTGCAGCGTAAGAAAATTAGAAGGTTTAGGGAGGTTTCCCTAACGCTCAGTTTATCCATCAAATAAGTGTATCAAATTTATAGTGTTTAGATTAAAATAATACATATTAATAAGGCTTGGCAGAGTTGGTACACATTAAAAATGAGGCTGCTGTTATTACTGTAGTTCTCTAACTGATCTGGGCTTATCTGTCCAGATAAGCACCATGGCGACTCACTAGTCCTTCTTGGGCCAATCTTTAGGAATCCTCCAATAGCAAACAAAGGGCAATGTTTTTCTGTGGGTGGCACAATGAACTCACTTTATCTTAGTCTCAGTCTAATCTTACCTGCTGGTGTTTTAAGAGGATGTTTACGTCCAGCTTCTTTTGGGGGAAGGAAGGGGGAACAGAAATCAGAACAGAGATCTCTGCTCAGAGATCATTCTTGGTGGTGCTTCAGGACAATGTGTGGTGCCAGGGATTGAACCTGGGTTGACTCATTGCAAGGCTAAGGTGCTTTAACCTTTCGGAATCTCTGTCTCTCCGGGTCTACATCCGGCTTCTAACACTCACTGTAGGATCAATTCTTGGACAGCAGGGACTGTCTTTCCCTTCTCAGCAGCATTTCTTTCTGTTTTGGTTTTTGGGTCAAACCTGGCATGCTCAAAGGTTACTCCTGGTGGTGCTCATGGGGTGTGTGTATGGGGGGAGGGGCACACGGAATTCCAGAATCTATCCCAGGTCGGCCGTTATGCAAGGAAACACTCTCCTTGCTGTATTATCATTCTGGCCCTCAGTAGCTTTTCTAAGTATCAGGAGTCAAGATGTACTATGAGTGCTAAATAAGTTTCCTGAGTTAAAACCTCAATTCATTTAAAAGTGATTTTTATGTAGTGAGAATACAATCTTTTACACTGTATAATTTATAACTACTTTTAAGAAATTTGCTTTGATCATTACTCACAAAGAAATGGAGATAAAAAATGAGTTTAGTTTTACTTTATAAATGGAAAATCTTATGACCTTTTATTTTGGCTCAATGTGAGCATCAAAGTATAAGCTTCAGTCAGTTTACTTTCTTCTAAAAGATAAAATGTTCAGCTTTATACGTAAATTCTCTCTCTCACTCTGATGATTGTCTAGGCGAACAGATTCTTTTCTTCATGGTCTTTTTCCGTCTTCATGGACTAAATAAACACCACCCCCATGCATCTGTTTACTCATTGTTTATACTTTTTCATGAGTAATTTAAAAGACTTACTAGGTATTTATAAAATTTTCATAAGAAAGTATTTCCATAGTGCATTAAGATTATTGTTCACTATTCTCACCCCTAACTAGGTGCTTTGCATTTTAAATTTTATAATACTTAAGTAATCTTCATTACATCAATGCCTAAACTTAGTCACACAAAATTTATACATCACCTGTCTTAGGTTTTACTTCCATATCAAACTAACCCTTACTCCAACTCTTTTTGAATAGTCCATTGAGAACATAAACAAATGCGTGTCCACAACCTGGACTGCCTTAGTTCTGGTGTCTCACAACCATGTAAAATAAACAAAAATGGTAACAGTAACAATCTTACTATTGAACTTGTTGAGGAAATAAGGAAGATGTGTTAGGAGGAGGTGAATGCTGAATTAAAGCAATGCTTTATTCTGGAGTACAGAGAAAAGCACTCCAACTAGTAGACGCTCCTGAATTGTCTTAAAGCACGCTTCTCAGTCTGAGTCAAAGGGAGAACACTTGACTAGTGCGTCTCTTAACTGCAAATATCAATGCAGTGATGATAATAAAGAGTCAAGAAGGCTGAGCTCATAAAGGCTCTAAGGAACCAAAGCAAATACCAGATGTCAAACTATTACCAAGTACCATGATTAAAACTAAGTATCTGAGGAGGAGAAAGTGGGAACCTCCATTCAGAATTTCCAGGATCTCATAAAAACATGTATGAAGAACTACTTTAATAAGCAAAATCAAGATTTGTGGGTAACTTAGTAACATAAACTATATAATACCTATTTTATGCATGTGTGTGCATATGTATGTGTTTGTATACTATACACATGAAGTGTAAGAAAAATATTTTCAGACATAAATGAAAAGCAAGGATATTTAAGTGGCTTTTATTAAGTTAGTCAGTTTGATGACTTATAAAGAGCTCTCAAATCTTACTGATTACAAAGAACCTTTTATAAAAATAAATAAAAACTTCTGGGATAAAAATCAAGTTAAATCACACTGCTTATAATATTCAACACTGTAATGTTACATGAAAATAAACTGTGATGATTTTTTATGTCAGATGCAGTATGCTACACACAAAATTAATGGATTTCAGTTTATCTAAAAACAGATTAATAACAAAATCGACATTGTAATTAGTTCATATTCATTTTAAGTGATGTAAATGAATGTTATCACGGTTATTAACTTCAATAACAAAAAACCACTGATTTTTATAAAGTTATTTAAAACAGTACTAGTAAGAAATGGCTTGAATTTGGCACTGCCTAAATCAATCTACAAAACAGCAAAAAACAAAGGGCATCCAGAAATAGAAAATGAAAAATAAAAAAAAAACCCTTAGCAACCAAGATAGAAACCCTTTCAGAGTTTATTCATCTGCTTAGTAAATATTAAGAGTATTTCATAAGAATAAAAATCCAGTGAATATAAAATCCAGTGGAATGACAAGTTTAAAGATGTCAGAATCCTCCAAATATGTGAGCGCCTTAGATGATTCTAGAGGAGTAATCTCTCTTTGGGAAGTATTTAATCCTTTAATAAGTTAAACAACTGATAACTAATAATTCACTTTGGTTGACAATGATAGATTGTTGTATCACATAGCTGAAAACTTCCTTATTGAAGCATGTGTAAAAACCATATACAGTACACGAGTTATTCAATGTACTATCAGAACTTTTAAATTTAAATAATATATAGACATTTAAATTTTCTCTACTATTTAATTTCAAGTGCTAATAATCTCTATTATAATGTTAACTCAAAATTATTTTTGTAAAGGACAAAACATAGCTAATTACTGGTTTTATGCTCATTATTTCTAAATAACATTTACAAGAATTCAAATGTTAACACTTACCTGACCAGATTCTGTTCCAGTAATCGTCAAGTCTTGGATGGATCTACGTCTAGGCTGCCCGTTGCCTTTTAAAAAATAAAAAATGTGAAACAGTGAAACACAGTTTAATAGTCTATAAAAGGTGGCACGACTACAGTAGGAAGTTGGAATTTGTTGCTCCCTGCTTGTATACAAAATATTTGTGGGAAAAAGAGTGAGTTATTGTTAAAAAAAAAAAAAAGAGGGAGAGAGAGAAAGAGAGATGTAAGAAAAGGAAAGAAACAGCTGCAGCATTTTAACTCAAAAGTTGCTGGCCTACAACAAAATATGTCCTAATACAATAACCACTCCTATCACACAAATAGCTGCTGAACGCTCTTCCACCATCTTCTGTCATGTATTTAAATAGATGAATGCTTGGGGGCTGGGGTGATGACGGCATCTATTTCAAGGGCCTTACGTTACAGCTGCTACATCAAGACAGCTAACAGGTTGTGAGACATGACTGACCAACCAACAGCAACACCTTATTCTTTTCAGGGCCTAAAAGGATGCTAGGTTTTAATTTAAAAACCAAGTCACACTTAATCCCATTAAAATACTGTCAGAATTTGCTAATTTTATTTAATTATTGCTGATTTTATTTGAACAACTCTTGATAATCTACATCAGATGAATGCTTTTGCCAACAAATAGGTAACTTGTTGAAAGGAATTCCTGTTAATTCTCTTTCTCTTAGAAGCTTCTGTGTTGGTAGTATTTAAGGATTGTTTATGAAAAAACTCTACAAATGTAATGTTAGCAAAATGAATTAAATAACAACTTCAACTCAGCACTTCTATGTGGGAATAGAGAGGGTTGCTTATATACTATCTTCTAAGATGAGAGACCAGCTGTCTCAAGAGGAAACACCACAATACTATGAGTAACAGCTGACACAATACTCAAAATTCTTTTGGCTTTGAAGGCTAAATTATGTAATTTGTCAATTACTAGTCAGCATTCAGACTATGTACTCTAAATGGCTGTGGAATGATGAATAGAAAGAATTCATTCTTAAAAATTTCTATTTTCAGGGTCTGAGGTTGAATAGCAAAGTACATGCTCTGTATGCGTAAGTCCAGAATTTGATTCCTGGAAACATCAAAAACGCTTTTTTATATTTTCATAATGATTTTTTTTTTTTTTTTGCTTTTTGGGTCACACCCCGCAATGCTCAGGGGTTACTCCTGGCTTTGCACTCAGGAATCACTCCTGGCGGTGCTCGGGGAACCATATGGGATGCTGGGAATCGAACCTGGGTTGGCTGCATGCAAGGCAAACGCCCTACCCGCTGTGCTATTGCTCCAGCCCCATGCTGATTATTTTTTTTTAATTTTTTAAAAAATTTTTAATAGTGACATCATGAGGTACAGTTGCAGACTTACCATGCTGATTATTTTAAATCAATCAGCAACATAGTTTACTATCTAAAAACACATGCCCTCCATTATTTTCATGTAAACCACAAATAATTTACAACAGACAATATTTAATGCTGTAAATATAAAAATTCAAATTTATGACCATGCTTGAAAGTGTTGAATATTCATCTCCCTTTTTATCCATTTTAGGTTATGATTTTTAATTTCTGCATACTCAATACAAATTTTATTTTATTTCAAATTCCAACTTTCCACTACAAGTAAACTAATAGCAAACTAAGTACTACTGAATCAGGAACACTAAGATACTTTTGTGAATACTTTTAACTTTCTGGAGGACAAAAGAGCAGAGACCCACCAACCATGACTAGTAAGAATTTGAGGCACATTTCATTTAACACAATCAGTCTAAAATTAGGTTAGATGAGACAGACTTGTAAAGTGTTTGGAATCCTCTTTTCAGATTAGCAACATTTGTGAATCCAGGGAACCATCCAGTACATGTGTCTAGAAATCATGACATCACCATTGCAATAACAACAACAAAAAATTCAAATCTAGGTGGTGTAGGAGGGAAAAAGAGTAAAACCTTAAGGAATCAAAGAAGAACTGACAGTTAACAAATGCCATAAAATGAGAAGAAATATTCTAGCTACAGCATGAGTTAAAGCAAGCAGTATTAAGCAATGCATTATAATTAGCATAACCATCACAGAAACCATCTGGCAAACAGTTCAGACAAAGCCAAAAAAGGACTGCAATCAACAAATACTTGTTGCTCCAATATTAAGTTTTAGTCATCATTTAGAAATATGAATGTAAAAATACATCAAACTCCTGTTATTGCAAATGATAATTACTGGGTGTGTTCTCAGTAAATTTAGATTGATTCTGAATTTTTCCTGCAACTGAATGCTAATTTTGAAACTCATTTATTTTACATTTTTATGGTTTTTTGGTATGTACATACCTATATTACACATGATAGCATAAAAAACAACAATAACAAAAAGGCAATATGTCTAATGATGTCTGATCAAAAAATTTGAAACCTGCAAATGGTGTTCTGAATATTTTATTCTGTAATAAACTCTGCAAGTTTTATTATTATAACAGAACTGTAATGTATAAAAAACTTTAAAAATAGCAATAAAAGCAGTAACAGCAATAAATATCACATCACAAAAAAAAAGGATGTATACAGTTGTTTATTAATGTCAGAAGGACAAAGTGCCTCTTCAAAAATACTCTTAGTAGAGCTTCCTTCAGTCATTTTAAACAACTGGATTTCAAAAATAGGTTAGAAACTTATCAGTAATAACTGCTTCCTCTTGGTAGTAAAAAAAAATATACATATCATACCCCAAATGGCCTTTCAGAAAACCAGGTCTTCGACTGCCAAAACTTGGCAGCAGGTGTTTAGGCATCTGCCTTTCATGTAACCAACTCCAGTACAATCCCCAGCATTGCATATGGTTCCTCAAGCACCATGAGTAATGATCCCTGAGCAGCCAGGAATAAGTCCTGAACACAGCCAGGTGTGACATCAGCGTCCCCCCCCCCCCCCATAACTAAAGAATACTTGTTAAAAAAACAAAAACAAAGAAAACATGTGCTGCTGGAAAAAAGGTCCCGGAGAGAATTGCTGACATGGCGTTATCAAAAACTTCCAGTTTGTGAAAAGCAGTTATCTCTAGAGCAGTTAAAAGAGATATACTGTAAATTGTGCTCTTTAACTGTGTTTTGACTGATAAGAACAAGCCAGACTACCTAGTTAACTCTTTAAGAGCCAGTGGACAGGGAAAGGAGAAGGGAGGGACATCTTCATACCAAAATGGGACTACTCTTTTGTGTCAGGGTTAAACATAGAAGATAATTGTGTAGTTGAAAACATAGGAAAACCAGGGCTAATTTAGGGTTAATTTTTAATGACTCAAGAGAATATTAAACTGATGAATATTGTTGGCCATACATAGAATCCTTGCTTTTATTCATCTGAATAATGGGATAGTGTACAATAGTGCTGAAGAGCAAAAATGAAACAAGATTTGAATTTGGCAACCAAGGAGTAAGTTAGGCATTTTAGTCATTATAAAGACTTCTTAAAGTTCCTTAAAGTAACAGCATATATTTTGTGTGCTTTAAAATTTGCTACACCTTAAAAAAGGTTAATGGTTTATATGTGTACATAGCCAGTAAGTATATAGAATATTTTTGGATACTAAAGTGCTCAGTATATTATTACTGGTGAAAGTGTCATTAAAATTGGTTATTCTCAACATATCTTGGAAAATATTTGCAACTGGGATCAACTGCTAATGATACCAGTTTGGTTTAGAAATACTGCTTGGTATTTACAGACTTTTAGAATTCCACTTTGAAAAAAAATTCTAGAATGTACTAAATTGTTATCCTTTGTAATTAAGATGGCCACATACAACATGAGATATTCCCAGAAATATTTAATTTGACATAGCAAGTCATCAGTTATCTATTGTCTGTGTTCTTTTTGATTTCTGTTGCAATCTTTTATTAGAACAAGATTGATTAAGTTACTATTTGGACATCTAGAAGCAAAACAATCTAACAAGAACACTTTATAAATTACTGAGTACTATTTACGTTTGAGCAATGTTGCTCAGGCATTTAGGTGCAAAATGAGAGTTCACTGACACCATATGTACTTAAAATTGTAAAAGAGCATATCCGCTTAAAGAGCTCTCCTAACGGGAGCATTGAGAAATGAGGAAGAATTATCCTCACTTCTCTGACTCAAACAGAAGAGGAGGAAACAGATTTGATTTGGAGTCAGAAGAACTGGGATGTGGCTGGGATGTGGCTCAGTGATAAAGTGCTTGCTGATAACCTAGCTTACTTATAAAGGCCAAACAGGATGATACAATTTAAACTACTTTGTAAGCCACACACACAAAAAACAAAACAAACAAACAACCCCCCCCCCCAAAAAAAAACACCTAATCAGTTTCTCAATATCTGCACTGTTGATATTTGGGGTTGGTTATGGGATACAGTAGGAACATTGTGGCAAGTCTGGCATCATCCCTGACTATAGCCACTGCAGGCTAATGGTGCCTGGTGATAGTAACAACCAAAAATGATTCCAAATGTTTGGGCATGGAGGGGGGGGGGGGGCGGCATAAATCCATGCTGTTGAGAACCAATTATCCTTTTCCCTCTTCTCTCTCCCTCGCTCTTCTACTGTACTGATTTTATGACACTGAGTATGTGCCTTCTTTATTCTTAGCCATCAGAACAAGATTGAGACCATGCAGGTATTTGCTAAATTTTCTTGACTCCCTTAAGTATTTAAGGTAGTAACAGTTTAATAGTATGTACCTTTACTTTGTTCCTTATGGCCACACTGAGAGGTGTTCAGGGTTTGTTCCTGGTTCTAAATTCAGAGATCACTCCTGGTAGTGCTTGGGGGAATGAACATATGGGGGTGGTGACAGGGATCAGACCCAGGTCAGCTGCATGTAAGGCAAGCAACCTATTATTTGTTGTACTCTTTTTGGCCCTCAACACTATAAATTTAATGTTGCCACTTCTTTAGTCAAATTGTTCCTTTAAACACTGTACCATTCAACCTTAATGGTAGAATGATCTCAGACTTTTAAAAATTCCAGTAATTGCTATGATTCAATAAAATAAATTATTATGTGAGAAATAGAGCAACTGTACCGAGTAGCAACAATGACAATGCCATAAAGTAAACTACTCCGATGAGTGACAAAAATTACTAATATAAAATAAATTGATCTATACAACAGATCCTAAGACAAGTATAGTGTATATTTTTTATTTTATTTTCTGGTTAGTACACCTCAACAGTTTATTCACTTAATATAAGGAAGATTTATTAAATACTATTTGTAAAGCACTCAAAGACTGCTGATAAAATCCTTATTAACAAAAATATATTTGGTCTTTATCTGCAGTTTTCATTTTACTAAGAGAAACATTAGGTATTTAACTACAAACAATATTCTGCCAAAAAGCACAACCATACACAGAATATAGAGTGCTGAAGAAGACACAAATCACATCAACTAATTTATGTGGGAAAAATGGTGTACTTCCATGTCAAAATTTGGGAGAAAGGAATGATCATTTTGATAAATATCTGAAGGTCACATATGACATTCAGTTCTGATCAAATAATGGTAATTTAGAGTCACCTATGAAATGATCACCATAAAAAATAAAAGCAATTTACCAATTTGAGATACTAAATACTTAGTGTGAGGTATAAAAAGATACTTATATTTACAGAAAATCTCATATTTATAGAAGAATCAGAATTGACTATGATTTCTTTTTGTTTCTTTTTCTTTTTTTTTTGTTGCTTTTTGGGTCACACCAAGCGATGCACAGGAGTTACTCCTGGTTCATGCACTCAGGAATTACTCCTGGCGGTGCTCGGGGGACCATATGGGATGCTGGGAATCGAACCTAGGTCAGCTGGGTACAAGGCCCTACCCGCTGTGCTATTGCTCCAGCCCCGACTATGATTTCTTGACAAGATACCATGCAAAACAGCAAATATTGAATATTACCAGTTTCACTTTGTTCTGTTTTCTAGGTGAAGCCAAGTGTATTAAGCAACTCTTTTCTCAGGTTTGTATTTTACTTGCTACCAACAGAAAGAGTCTGGGGCTGAAAGCCTAGACAGAAACCAGAAAGTATTAACAAGGAAGGAAAAGAACCAAAGACAACATATAGTTTTAGTTTTAAATAGTGTTTCCTCTTTCTGTTGGGTAGGAAAAAAATCTGTATCCTGCTCACTTAAAGATGAGAGGAGGTTCTATCAGATTTCTGAGATGATGTTTGTTTTGTGGAAAGGTTTATTTTGCGTCCTACTTTATTTTCATTGGAGACCTGAAACGTAAACTGTCTCCCATGTTACTGCATGCAAGGTATCTATTTTCACATCCTAAAAAATTGGAGCAAGAAGCATTTTGCAAGTACCAGGGATCATTACTCCGGTTCCGCAGCTACTAGACCAACTCAGGTGGTCTATGATACCTGATATGACGATCTCAGGGACATCCAGAATGTTGCCAAATGAAGCGGTTTTACGGTGGCCCCGTTTAGGCTTGGAATAGGCTGCAAAAACACATATATACAGTATACATGCAAACAACCACAAATAGTAACACAGAAAACGATTATGAAAACAGAATAATTTTCAAATAGTTATGTTAATAACACTTCATGCAGACTGACATGCAGAACAATCTAACTTTTCATCCATGCTTGGGAAAGGCATGATTAAAGAGCAAACTACCAACACACAATGTTTCACATACTGGCTTTAATTAGCAGGAAAGAAAATCGGACAGACACACACAAAGCTGCAGAGTGATGAAGAAAGTAAAGTTCAAACATCTTCGTAGAAACAATCTTTGTAAGTGTAACCAGTGATGTACAATGAGGTGGTAAAAGTGGGAAGAATGATGAGTTAATAAGAAATAAGCTGCCATGACTTTTAAAAATTACACATAGTGTAACGTGTTCAAATTAGATGTTTCCTGAAGTGTGCTATAAAGTAAAATTCATCGATTAATAATTACTGAATCAAAATATGCAATGCATACAATTACATTTATACACAGTTCCAGCAGACTTTATTTACTATAATTTCCAAAGCTTAGGATACATTCTGTTAACCGTGAATAGTACTGAACATGCAGAATATGAACCTTTAAAAGTGAGACAGTTCACTAAATATGTGAATTGTGTAGAGTTCAAAAGGTGTTCAAAAACCTTTGTCCTACACATGTAAACATAAAAACAGGATAATTTAATGTGTGTGGTTTCTTTAATCTAAGGAAATATTTTATAATCAATCATGGATCACTACTTGATTGAAAAATCAATACTAGCAAAGACAAAATTATACTGCTTTCTGGTTTAGAGGAGCAGTCAGTGTTTGGCAGGATTATTCTGAATAATATCCCTGAATTTAAAAGGGTAAAGGACTGTCCTTTATGTACTACTCCTTTGAAACTTCATTGAGATACCCTCAGTGCACAGAACATGAAAGACCACTATTAAGAAGAGCTTGAGAGTAGGCAACAATTTAAATTAATCAATCCTAAAAATCTATGTGGCAGAGACTGCTAGAACCCTGCCAATCTTGATTCTTCCTCTTATGTGGAAGAGCAATCCTCCTAGATGAAAAGACAAGAGATCCTTCCTCATCTTAAGAGTCATATGACCATAATACTACTATGGTAAATGACATCAAAGCAGTTGTTGTTAGGAGTGACATCTTAGAGAGCTCTTCACAATAGCCTGAATAAATATATCCTAATTCTTCCCTTTGGCTGCCTAACTGTGATGACGAAGAGTTATAAAAACCAAGTTGGAGGATACCTCTAAGCCTCCAGATCTGCTTGAGTAAAGAATAAAGTTATAAACTGGGATCTTGTTGTATTTAACTGATTCTAATGACAACTGATAAAAATCAGTGATTATGACTAGTTGGAACCAAGAACAGTATGAAGTTCTATCCTTTGGACAACGTCTTCCTGAAAAGAACTTCACAGAAAGGAGAATGTTCTATTTAGGAGAAAACACAAATAACAACAAAGTGTCTTTAAGACAATTGGTTAGCTAAGTTAAAAAAATATAAACGCAAATACACAAGTGTACACACACATAATTACAGACCACACAAACATGTTAACTGGGTTATCTCTGAGTGGGGCAATTATAGGACACTTTTTCAGAGGTTTATTTATATTCCCAATTTTTATACACAGAAACACATTTATTTTTATAATCAGCTCCCTCCATTTCTGGAGAAACTATAAAAAAATTAAACTAGCATTATAGGTAAGGTAAGGTAAAGGCCCTCCCGTTGATCGTCGATTTGCTCGAGCGGGCCCAGTAACGTCTCCATTGGAGACTTTGTTGTTACTGTGTCTGGCATATCGAATACTCTCAGTAGCTTGCAGGGCTCTCCGAGAGGGGCGGAGGAATCGAACTCGGGTCGGCCATGTTGGCCACTTGTAAGGCGAACGCCCTACCGCTGTGCTATCGCTCCATTATAGCAATAAAATCTAGTTAGGAAAGGTTGTCACTTTGCTCAAGTAACAAAGCACGCACCTCTTTTGTGCCAATCAGTTCCTACATAATGAATCACTCAATGAAGTGACATACTGCATTTAAAAGTTAGCCTTTTCCAAGAAGGAATAACATACCCATGCTCTTTCATCTTACATTTTAAATAATTAACTACAATCAACTCAGTTACTTCTACTCTTGAAAGGGAGAAATAAGTAAGGTCTAATCATATTTGGGTCTAAACACTTTTTGCTAACCTCAAAATATTTGCTAATATTTGAGTCTAGCAAAAGATTCTAGGAGAGTCACTCAAAATCCTCCAAAACATTCCAGGTTTGCCTAATTTTAATTTCTCACTTGGATTTCCAGTTCTTGCTTAATAAAATTCTATTTGATTAGATCTGTAATTTGGAAAGTATATTTTCTGACCTAAATAATTTTTCATGTTTTCTCTTTGGACCAAACCTGGTAGAACTCATGAGACATGTGGTACCAGAGATCAATTCCGAAGCTCCTGCATGTAACACATGTGTTCCAGTCCTTTGAGCTATCTACTGCTCTGGTCCCAATCCAAAAACTTTTATGACATATTTTCCTTATATGGCATTTGAAACTTATCAATTCTTAAAAGCATGAAAAATATGTCTTAAGTCTACTTTGCCCCTTAAAAAATTTTAATACAGAGGGGATAAAGAAAACAGGGGTTAAGGAACTTGCCTTATATGTGGCTGACCCCAGTTCAATCCCTGCACGGCAGAAGCTCCCAGGGCAATCCTAAACTAGGAGTAAGCCCTGAGTACTGCCAAGCCTCGCAACAAAATTACAACAAAAACAAAACCCCAAATCCTGATATTACCATTTTCAGTTTCTTAGATTTTTAGTTCCTCTTTACCTGCCGTTGCAGCGATCCTGGCTTCTATTTCAGACATGTCAGCACTCATCCTCTTGCCCTCGGAGGTTGGGGGCAAGCTCTCTATGCTGCTCCCACGGGAAGCTCCCAAGCTTAAACGTCCAGATTCACTCTGTTAAGATTACAGGTCAATTTGAATTACTGAATTTCTTGAGATCAAAAATCCTGAGCAGCTTAGGAGGGATATACCAACTGGGATTCTTATTGATTCTGTTCTAGGCTGCATGAGGGAACTTTCATATAGAGGGAGCTGCAAGGGGGAAGGTAGAGCAAGTTTCAGATTTTTACTTTAGGGAATGGTTTATTACTGGAGTTAGGAGTTGTATGTCCAAATTAATAGTGATTTTTATTAACTCTGGCCAAGTGAATGAAACACTCCACAGGATACTTTTAAACCAATAACAGAGAAAATATAATAAACTGAACTGCATAAAATAACATATTTAGGAAAAGCCCTTCAACTGGGTAGTGTGGTTAAAAAAACACCCACTTTGCATAATTTTAACATCAAAGACAACAATCATTGGAAGAGAAAACAATCTAGTATCAAAGGCAAGAGACATCTTATTGTATTTATTAAAATTTTTCTGTATGCTTCAGGGAGAAGACTCAAAATGTGTATATAAAAGAGTAATAATTTCAGTTATTAATATTATGAGCACTAATGAGACACGACTTTTCATTTAAATAACAAAACAAACCTGTTGCTTTGCCTGGTTTTTCAATAATTTTGATTCCAAGCGTTTGATAGTATCATTTGTTGCTGGAACTTGTTCCATATTAGTGTCACTTTTATTACTGGTATTTGTAGACGTGATGTCCATGAATGAACCTAGAAAGTAAAAATATTTATGACTATAAACTGAGAATTCATCCAAAAACATGCAACTTAAACATTTTTATAATCTAGCAAGACTAGAATAGATATGATTTTTAAGATTAACATATTCCAATGAATTCATTTTAAATTAAAGAGTTCCCTTCACCTTCCCCCAAGAAACCAAAACATCTAAGTACTCTTCTAAGAGTCAAAAATGATTATTTCTTAGGATACATTATACAAAAGTACAGTGAGAGAGTAATAAACTGTGTCAAAGGCTACTGAGAGCAAGAACAGAGAACTTTTATTAATATTTGTTCATACATATGTATTTAGTAAAGAGGAGGTCTTGGTGACCTCGATAGAGCAATTCTGGACTGGGAAAATACGTCAAAAAACTGGAGCACTTGCTTTGCTTGTCAAAGGCCCTGAGTTGACAAGCACACAATCCAGCAGCACACAACCCTCAAGTACCAGGTTGTATCCTGGTGGCTCATAACACCCCTGGGGAAGTCATGTCCTGTGTGTCAACCACCCCTACCTCCCCACACTCCCTCCCACCCCTCTCTCTCTTTAAAGTAGAGCAATTCTGGAGTTGTGGTAAAAGTCACAAGAGAATGGGATGAGAAAAGCTAAAGAATGCAGATATTGACTACACATGTTCTGGGAATGATGCCAAAAGTGAGAAGCTAGGATAAAATTAATGATTCAAGGGGTCAGAGAGATAGTATAGCAGGTAAAACATTTGCCTTTCATACAGCTAACCTGAATCTGATCTCCAACACCCCACAAAGTCCTACAAAACCTGCCAAGAATGACCCCTGACTGCACAGCCAGGAGGAGTAAGCCCTGAGCACTGCAGGGTGTACCCCAAACCAAAATAAAACAAAAATTAACTTGATGCTTCAAGAGATAGAGAGAAAACTGCTGAGACCAGTAGAGCGTGAGAGGATGAGGGAAGAATCTAAGAACTCAGGGCGAATGAAAAGGCAGCAAAAATGAAACAACAGAGGTCACAGTATGAAGAGCGATTTTAGAGGTGATTAGGAGAAGCAAGTAAATAAAATTTAACAGAAATGTACTTTAAAATTTAAATTTCTAAATTTCAGAGAAAGTCTTTAAATTTTTAAGTTTGAAATTGGGACCACATAGCCGAACACTAAAACAGCTAACAATATAGTTATTTTTAAGTACAGAGTAAATGTATATACACACATATACCTTTTCAATTCCTTAGAATAAAATCCAATGTATTTTTAAGAAGTATACTTTTTTCTAAGTATTATTTCTATAATCTTTTTTACTGGTGGAAATTACAAATCTCATTATCACTTAATTCCAAAACTGAGAACTTTGATAGCTACTTAAGTAAGACTCTGTGGATTTTTCTATAACCCCCCACCCCCAACAGGGTATTCATGGTAAGTTTATGAAATACATCTATAGCACTGTAGCACTATCCTCCCGTTGTTCATGATTTGCTCGAGCAGGCACCAGTAACGTCTCCATTGTGAGACTTCTTGTTACTGTTTTTGGCATATCGAATATGCCATGGGAAGCATGCCAGGCTCTGCGATGCGGGCAGGATACTCTTGGTAGCTTGTTGGGCTCTCCGAGGGATGGAGGAATAGAACCCAGGTCGGCCATGTGCAAGGCAAACACCCTACCCGCTGTGCTATCGCTCCAGTGACATAAAAAACATATATAATGCAATAATTTTGAATAAATTTAGATCAAGCATTATCTGTGTAAAATTATTTTTCAAATAAAGAATGACACTCTTACTATATACAATATTTTAATATCCAACAATGCAAAAATTCAAAGACCTAGAAGCACGTCATCACTAACTCTCTAATCTTGAGTATCTTCATGAAGCCTGATGCACCTGGAAACTAAAATTGCAGTCAATCATATGAAATGAAGAAATTAAAATGCAAACGAGGTTATCATTCATTGCTTCTTGATTGCAATTTCATAGGACTGGAGAGAACGACAACAACAAAATAAAAATCTCCCGAACTATCTATTTACCTGTACTGGTGGCAGAGTTGCTCTGGCCTTCATCTGAAAACTGACAAGGATATTGTAATGGCTCATCTGCTCCTGGAAAGTACTATATATATATAAAAAGAAAAATTATAATTTAAAATTTATTTGATACACAAAAATTATGTGAAAACTCACTTGCACAGAACATTAGAATTATTTCCTTGTGGTGCAAAACTGCTGCTTTATTTTCCCTAAGGGATACTATATTAATCATTTTAAAAATTTTACGCAGATGACAATAATGTGCTCTCTTCAAAATTTCAACAATGACCAATGAATGTCCTGCAATTACAATATCGATTTTACACAGGGCTGGGAGAGTTTTGAAGGCAACAGCAAATATTTATCTACAGAATGTGGATGAAATGGTATAATACATTATCATTACATGAAACTTACTTATGTTCTCATAGCAGTGGTGTCAATTTCTATATTGCTGAAATAATGATTTGGAAAAACTAGATGTCTCTGAGACAACATCAGCTCTGATATTTTGAATATTAAGAGGATTGGCATGGCTTTTCCTCTGACTTTGGAGACATAGTTTTGAAAATAACTGCCAAAGAAAGTAGCACTGTAGCACTGTTCTCCCGTTGTTCATCGATTTGCTCAAGTGGGCCCAGTAATGTTTCCATTATGAGATTTATCGTTACTGTGTTTGGCATATCCGATATGTCCCAGGGAGCTTGCCAGGTTTTGCCATGCAGGCAAGATACTCTCAGTAGCTTGCCAGGCTTTCTGAGAGGGGAGGAGGAATCGAACCTGGGTCGCCCTGGTGGCTGGCGTGCAATGCAAACGCCCTACCTGCTGTGCTATCGGCTGGACAAAGAAAGTAAGGAAGGAAAAATAAAAAAGAGCTGCTTTTCTCAAATTAGAGCACATTATAGCACAATTATAATTTGAACAACTATCACCTGACACACAGTTGTTTTTTTTTTTTTCAGGATTCTATAATAACTGGTACCCAAACTTTGCTGGCAAGCTTTAGCCAGATTCATTTAAGATGTTTAGCATAAGCTATTCTGAATAGAATGAATAACTAAGTCTTTGGCTATCTCGGAAATTATTTAGTCTATATCTAAGAAATTTAAAGATTTTTCTAGTGAGTAAATGATTTTGAAATTTAGGTACCTTCCTATATAAAAGGTATTCCTATATAGAAGGTATTAATTGATATAGTCTGTAGTTTGGTAAAAATTAGAAGCCCCAAATTTATCATATGATTCTAAAAGTGTTTGACTTATTTTAATAATCATTTAAAAAGGGTTCTTCTACTTTTAAAAAACCTTAAGTCCTAGGACAAAGTCCTAACTGTTTAACTGGCAAATTAAAAGGTTAACATATGCAAGGGAAAAGTAAAGGATAAAAAACATTTAAATGTGCTCAAGAATACAACTTCTCTATTACCCTACATACATGAAAAAAAAAATTAGCAAGTATTACAGTTACATTAGAGATGACAATTTAACTTTTACCATACTGACCACGAGGCATTAAGCCAGGAAATAAACACACGTGTCCACTAAGTTAAGGATATTGGCCGGGGGTGGGGGTGGTGGTGGTGGTGGTGGATTCCCATTTTAGAGAACCAGATTTTTCTTTTAAAAATGTTTTTCTCTGATCATGAGTTATAAACACCATTCTAATTCAGAAAACACCAAAAAGTTCTAAGTAGAAGAAATAGGAAAATAACCCTATTGCTTTGATACCTCATTAAAACATAATCTAAAACAAATTCCCATTAATCCCAAACCCCTCAAAAGAAGGATTATACCCGCATCAAGTGAGTCATTATTTTCACAATTTCCTCCATTGAAGGACGCTGAGAAGGATCTTTAGACCAACAACGAGTCATCAGGCTCTCGATGGGTTTAGGTAGATTTCTGATCAATGGTGGTCGAGTACCTATAATTGGAATTAGAGAGGGAGGGCAGAATATATTTATCTAAAGATGGTGTATATGTTTTGTTTGGTTTTGATTTCTGGGCCACACCTAGAGTGCTGGTAGTACTGGTAAAACCATGTGATGCCAGGGTTAAAAGAAAGTATATGAATTCCAGCTCTTTGAGCCATCTAAATGGTTCCACAAATTTGTGTTCTTCTTTGAACGGACGTATTTCCAAAAATGGATCTATTTTATAAATCTTGTAATTTAAGATTTTGAAGAGCAAATCTTGTCTTTTATGACATCATCTATGATGTTAACTAAGTATATTACCTTCCCATAAAGAGAAGACTATAAATACTTTCATTTTATTGATTTTTTATTTACAAGTGAAATTTGCAAAATTTGCAAGTGCAAATTTTCTTTGGCTCTGAATTCGTCTCATCCATTCTGTATTACTTTTTCTTTCTTTTTTGAATCACTGTGAGATACAGTTACAAAGCTTTCATGTTTGAGTTTCAGCCATAAAATGATCAAACTCCCATCCCTCCACCAGTGCACGTTTTTCACCACCAATGCCCTCAGTATCCATCCCCTTCCCAACCCTCCCCCTGCCTCTATGGCAGACAATTTCCCCCCCATACCCTGTCTCTACTTTGGGGGATTATGGTTTGCAATATAGATACTGACAGACATTTAGTTCTTTATCTACTTTCAGGACACATCTCCCATCCCAAACAATCCCTCCAACCATCATTGACTTAGTGATCCCTTCTCTATCCCAGCTACCTTCTCCCCCAGCTCACAAGGCAGGCTTCCAACTATGGTGCAATATTCCTGGCCCTTTTGTCTACTGTTCTTGGATGTCAGTCCCATATTATGTTATTTTATATTCCACAAATAAGCGCAGTCATTCTATGTCTGTCCCTCTCTTTCTGACTCATTTCACTTGGCATGATACTGTCTATGACCATCCACATATAAGCAAATTTCATGACTTCATCTTTCCTAACTGCTGCATAGTATTCCATTGTGTAGATGTACCAAAGTTTCTTTAACCAGTCGTCTGTTCTTGGGCATTTGGGCTATTAAATATTAACTTACAATTCTAATTGTAGTATGGTGACAGGCTGAGATTAATTCATTTGCTGTATCATTTTAACAATAACGGCTTACTGGTTGTCTTATGAAGAAGAATGTGAGTGATGGGACTTCACAGCCTCTGCCATGTAATCTCATAGGCCCAGCTTTCCAGATTCTTGACTAATCTCTCAGTTACACTGTTCTTCCAGCTGAAAACTCTGGAATGCTCTTGGGAGGTGGGTGGGCAGAGACCCTGGCCTGCAGCAGTCCCAGCAGCTGCACCCACAGCCCACAGCTGCAATCATGCCAACAGCCCATCTCTACTGCTTCATGACGAATGTCTGTAGATACCAGACTGATGAAAATCACAGGCACACCAGTTTTCAGGTTGCAAACTTTGGGTTTTTTTTTTTAGTAGAGTCAGGCAGCCTCCCAGCAAACCCCCATACTTCCAGAAGCCCCAGCAACCACACCCATATCACACAGCCACTGCCATGCAAACTCATCGGCCCAATTCTACAGATTGTTGAGTTCCTGGAGTACAACACCTCCAAATTCCAGAATAATGTCATCTCAATAGGAGCATACCAGATTAGATGGGAAAGTAACATAGAGGCCAACTATACTCAGTAAATGAAATTAATAAGAGAGAAGGCTCAACGAGCAACTAACAGCTCAGTTAACTCTCAGACAAGGACTTAGTGATCCCATGGTGAGATTTAACAATTTTCACAATTTTTCTTTCATTGAAGTATTTTTTGATAATGTATGTCATTAGCCATTTCATTATGGTAAGCAATATAAACTGCTAAAGGGTGCAGGCTGGGGGGGGGGGGGGGGCGTTAATACCTTTTCCAAGTTGAGCTGTCCTAGGGCAAAACAGATGAAGCAGATAAGCCCCTGCCCTCTAGGAATGCACAGACGACCCCTTCTCCATTTTAAGAATGGGGGGAAAGGAGATGCCCAAGAAAGTCAAGAATCCAGCTCCTTCCGCACCAATCAGCTTTTTATGCGCCTTCCTTCTCCCACCTCTTCTGAATAGTGTCTGTTTCTTTAATTCTGTCTCATAATGAAAAAATGAGTGATTGGGTCCATCCAGCAAATTCAGAATTTTCTCTATTATTGTTGTTATTCTTGTTATTTTGGGGCCACACCGGGCAGTACTCAGGCGAATCCAATTGGAAACAACGGTGGAAGAAAGGGTACACCGATACTGGGTTTGGTACTGAAACACTGAATGCCCGTAATAACTGCATTATAAACAACTTTGCAAATCATGGAGTTAAAATACAGTTTAAAAAAAAAAGAAAGAATAAATAAATGAATGCCCAGAAATGCCTTCTGAACTATGTGGTGCCAGGTACTACGCTTAAAACATGCACTAAGACCACTTGAAATTACTCTCTAGTCCCTGATATCTTATTTGTTTTTATTTTTGGTTTTAGGGGCATGTTTAGCTGTACTTAGGGCTTACTCCTGTCTCGTGCTCAGGGATCATTCTTGGCGGTATTCAGGGGACTAATACCGTGCCTGGAGTCAAAATAGGGTTGGCCAAGTACTATCTTTCTGGCCCCAAGGTTCCCAATATCTTTCCTGAACGGTACTTATGGTTAATTTCAAAATTTTCTCAAAATGTCTTGAGAAATCAGCTTTCATTAAAAAAAAAAATGTTATCTGTGGTATATTCACTGACTTCCAAATGAGTCTTATGAGAAGCAGATCTTTGGTATTTGTGAACCAAACATGCACGACCTGAGAACTGTCAGCTTTATGCAATTACCCAGATGGTGACATTAGTAGGAAGGTTCCTAATTTCAAGAGGAGTTAATATTAGGGATAAATACAATTTTTTTCAAATAGAAAACACACAAAATGTATGAAAAACTTTCACGAACCATTATGAACGGCCCACATGATACGGAAGGCTGGGCCACCAATCTCATCAAAGGGTTTCCGTCGTGTTATTACTTCCCAAAGGATAATACCCCAGCTGAAGACATCACATTTTTCACTATAATTGCTACCTAAAGAAAAAGAGGCACAATGTTAAGAATTATACTCCCATATGATTTATAGAAACAGCTTTATAAATTTTAAGAAAAATTATCTTGTATAAAATATATGTAGCTGGATAATTACTATCTCTAAAGTACCATTAAGTTTTTAAGTATAATTTCTAAAAAATGCAGTGTTAATTATGTACTAAAAATCTATTTTAGAAAGTTGGTCTTTGGGCTACTCTTAATGGTGCTCAGTAGTTACTCCAAAGCTCAGTGCTCTAAATTGTTTCTGGTATTAAGGGGGAACCAGAGTGCCAGGAATCAAGGAACCTAAGCTTCCTGCACGTAAAGCATTTGCTCTGGCTGTTGAGCTAACTCTGCAGCCCATTAGCTGGTCATTTTTTACCTTTTCAAGACTTTCTATGTGGGGAGAATATCAAACACTAGTACATTTCTTTCTGTAATTTCTTTTCCCCTCCTCATTTTCTTGATGGATAGCACTACTCTATCAAAGCACAAGAAATTTCTGATTTAGTATAAAGATTTTTCAGTATCTGGTGAGATGAAATTCTTAATTTGCAAACTTAAAAATAAGCTGTAAGCAATAAAAATTATGGGGAACAAATTTATAGCATATAGATGAAACAGTAAGATTTATGATTAGTAAAATAGCAGGTAGTAGGGACAATAAATATACACTCTCCTGAAATAACCCTCTATAAGAATGAACAATTACTATAGTGTCTGATACTGATGTATTATTAATAAGTGTACTAAAAGTCCATTCAGCAGTGCTTTATAATGTAGCATTATAATGACCTTTACATCTAAATTGGACTACAGGTGCTGATATTTGGGATGCTACCTAATTGTGAAAGCCTTGTTATGAATAAGTAACAGTAACTCTTATTTCTGGATTCTTTTATATAAAAAAATCTTTTACTCTCTCCATACTATAGTAATACTGTCATTTCAACTCACAGAAAGGTATAGAAATAATTTTAAAACAATGTCACTATATATGTTCTATGAACTTGAAAACATTTTCCAATTTTGTATAATTTAACACTCACTTGTCCACTAACTTTAAAAATAAATTTTATTGCAAAAAGCTCCATTCAAGTGACCAGATGCATAGAAAATTTCTCTCTCTGAGGTAGCTAAAAGCAAAGAAACAAAAATTTTTTAATTCATCAAAAATAAAAGAAATTGCTATAACCAGAATCTGATTATTGAATACATCCGAATTTTATGGGCATTCTTACTAATATATAATATATATATGTATCATATCTTCAATTTTTCTCATTTCAAAAATAACTTGGTTCATTTACATAAATGTCTAGTATGAAAATTTGTATTTTTTAGAACATCAGACATATGGAAGTGGAAAAGAAAGTAAATATCATTTATTTGTTCTTCTTAGCAACAAACTTCTGCCCAATCACTTGCATTTATACTAATGCACACTCATTTAAATGTTATACTATCAATTTTCATTACTGGGAAACCAATAAAAAAAGCACAACTGATTCTTGTTATTCCTGGCAGTTAATCTCTAATTTTGTGAATGCTGAATTGTGAATACTGAATCATCTGCTCCTAGCAGAAATTCACAGCGAGTCTGCCTTGAGTATCTTCTCAACATTTTTGTCAACTGACCAATACTCTTAATTTATGCATTTCTGTGTAAAACATATTGGCTCATTAATATTAAACTCCTGGGCAACTGTAACTTATACCTCAATGAACATTAGGTAGCATATATTTTCTCTAAGGAACATCGTTAAGTCTTCTTATTCTTAGCAATACTTTGTAGAAGGCACTTCAATACTATATTTGAAAGTAATTTAAACCAATGAAATAGCCAACAAAAATGTGAAAAATGTAGAATTAAACGATGTCAAAAGTACATTATAGGAGAGCTCAAATAAGAATTCGAACACTAGGACATGTATGGTGGCTAATTCAAATGTCGTTGTGTTCCCCTCCTACTCTGCCCCTCAATCTGTATAAATGCCTGCAAACAATCATGATTGATTATTGATTTGGACGTTATAAAAATGTGACTGTGTAATTAAGGTAAATGTAAGAGAAACTAAGCTCAACTGTAACATATGCTTGATCTTGCACAGAATGTACTAGACAACTTAAATTTTGTGCTCAAATTAAGATCTAAATTTATACTTATTTAATACCTCCCAACACATTCATGAATATTTTATAATTATGTATTTTACAGATAGGAAAGCTTGACAATATGGCAACGTCACAAATACATAATGGGTTTCCATGGAGGCAAGGCAGATCATCAGTGATGCTTGTGCCATTTACCTTCAAACACTTCTGGTGCCATCCAAGCAGCACTTCCTTTGTTATTGGTCATGTGTGTCTGAATATCACAGGCTGTACCAAAATCACAGATTTTTAAAACTGTACCCCCTGCAACAAGCAGTAAGCTGTTTAAAAAAAAAGGAGAAGAAAAAAAAAACTTTAAGAGCATTATCACATTCATAATTAAAGATATACAAAGGAATAGAAACACTTGAGCAGAATGTTACTATGCAATTTCTGTGACACTTTTACCAGATTCTAAGGTTTCTGTCTCCTGCTACAAATCCCTAAACTTTTCCTAAATGTATTTACCTTATTTGTTTTTGTTTTTTGGGTCACATCTAGCAGTACTTAGTTCTTACTCCTGACTCTTCACTAAGGATCACTCTGGGATCATCTCCCGTTGGTGCTCAGGGGACCAGATGGAATGTGGAAATCTAATCCAGGTCAGTCACTGCAAGGCAAGAGTTTTACACACTGTACTATCTCTCCAAACTCTCATAAATGTTTTTATCTTTTTGGACTAAACAAACACTGGTTAATAAAATCTCTACAGATTGACATTATGGTGTCTTGAGAGTGGATAGACAACAAATAATCAAATACCTTCCCAAATTATGTGCCCCTGCATTTAATCTACCAATCAAGGTTTGACAAAATGAATGCAAAAACCTAGTCATTAAATCTAGACCACAGAATTGAGAACACTGATCTAGAAACTTAAATCACAAATGACAATGGAAAAATAATAGAACAAATTTAGGTGAATCACCTCTACTAATATTAAATATCAATTAAAAATTGTTTTAGTTCTATGTGCATGAATATGCATATATATCCTAGATTGTAAAATACTCCATACTGTGGCTTCAAGATTTACAAATCTGCTTTGGTCTTACTGACCTTGTAGTAAACCAAAATAAGACTCTTTAGCCTAGTACATGAACTAGTCAATGCCTTATTTGCTCTCCCTTCTGGCTTAGGAGATTGCATTATTTCTCAGCTTTCTGAAGAATTACATGTGGCTATATCACTGCCTGACCATGGCATATGGGTGGGAGCCAATCCTAAACCCGGCCCATAACAATCTCCCATATGACATTCCTTTTCCTATTCCCATATATGTATCCAAATACTGAAGATATATTCTGGGGAGCTGCTTCTACTGGCTGCTGGCTCCTTGGGAGAAAAGGATACTGGTGCCTGACACTCACCAGTATCCTCTGAATTATGAATCAATTTGTTCCTGAGTTCTTAGGAGTTTGTTTGTTGCAGTTCTTAGGAGTCTGTTCTGATTTGTTCTGATAACTCTGTGTTAGTAAGAGGTGAAAAGGTCTCAATCTGGGAGCAGAAATAAGGCATATGAGTGAGAACATTGATTACAAGAGTGCATCAGATTAGACAGGAAAGTGAGAAGTTCTAACCAGGAGGAATGCTTCAATGTTTTAAACTAGTACTAAGAAAATGGAATACTTAAATCTATACTGGGACTGATTTCCTAAGAGCAAAACTCTTATGTGAGGACTGATGTGGTGTATGGAGGGAGGCATATGGGGAATTTAAAAAAAAAAAAAAACTGCCACAAGTGGGAAAAAGGGGAAAAACTGAGAGAAAAGGGAAAATACATACCACGCTTTTCCTCTGTTGACTGTCCATAAGAACAAACCCCTATCCTAAAGTTTCTGTCACTTAAAGTACTTATTTAGGGAATTTGGATTCTTTCAAAGTCCCAGAATTCTCAATATGGAAAAATCTAGAATAGTTTCAATTCCTACCAAGATGCCAGAAATGCCTTTCGCCTTGCTCTGAAGGAGCAAATAATAACCACTCTGTAAATTCCTGTAGAATGTCTACTATGTGTAGATATGTTAGCTGTGAAGAACATTGCAGGGAACAAGACCGATTTGTCTCTGCTCTGATGGAATGGTCTAGGAGTAGCAATACATATAATGCAGTTCAAAATAAGATTATAAGATAACAGTGACCAGAAGTCAATCTAAAAAATTATTAAAAATAAAATTAAGATTATATAAAAAAATCCTACTAATGAGAACACTTTAAAATGCAAGGTTAGATAACTGACTGAAAAAATGAAGGTTGAAACAAAAACCAACTCCTGGGACCAGAGATGAAAATGAACAGTAGAGTTCCTGCCTTGTATATATGAGGGCTGGGCTTAGTAGCTAGTACCACAAAAGTTAAAAATATAAATAAAAATCAAGAGCCAACTATTTCGTACCAAAATGAAACATCTGCCCCTCACCTCCCCGCCCCACCAACCCTACCATGCTTGACCCAAGCCAAAAGGGAAATGCATTTGCAACTTTCAGCTTAAATGGAAATGGGGTGTAGGGGAGGGAATGAAGACAGTGCAAGAAAGAGGGAGAGTGAATGAATGAGCGAGAGAGAAGAGAGGTGGGAATCAAATTAATATTTAGGACTCACTTTGGTGGCTTCAGGTCCCTGTGAATTAGAGCTTTGGGTTGCATGCTGTGAAGATAAGCCACTCCTTGGGAACACTGTAAACACCAACTCATTGCATGGGCAGCAGTGTAGTATGGCAATGGTTCAGCACCATGCAGCACTGCAAAAGAAAGGCACAAACTAAAAAGAACTTTATTGCTTATAACAAAAGGAGACACAAGGTGACTGCAACATAATCAGAGAACATGACTGGGCTCATGTCTACACATATGCTTTATCAATGTGCTCTGTATTCTTTTCTAAATACAAAGATCTAAAAGTCTCAAGTGGATAATTGCTTCATATTTAACATTTAATAGTAGGCCTTAAATGTTATACACATACTTAAGTTAAATTTATGTAGATTACAGCACCTTTTCAGATTGATAATTTTTCATATAATGTAAGTTACAAAGGAGATGGTACAATATCAGGAGCAAGAGCAACAGTACAAAAGGAAACATAGTCATGTGCATCAAGATGCTTTTAATTATACTTTCTGCAATAGCTAAAAACTTTGGAAATAGATCAATCAAATAAAGCATGGGTATTAGATATCCACTAACAATTAGGAGCAGCAATAAAAATTGTAAATAAAATTGGTGCAAAAGAACACATTTGCATGTAGGGCTGGTGTTTGTTAGGGAGTTAGCTTTGTTCTTTGTTCTATAAAGATTAAATGATAGATTTCTTTCATTATTACAAAAATGTTTAAAGTTTTACAGTTTTCATCATTTTATTTTCTGAAAAAAAATTAAGGAAGTGAATTATAGATATGGTTAGTTTTGAGGTGAGAAGGCTCAGCTAAAAATTAGAATTTTGAAGAGGTTTAAGAATCTATTTGAAAAGCAAGTTTACTTAAATGCATTTAATATTATGAGAAGCTTCATCAATTTAAAAGGCTGATATACTTAGATTTCTAAGTTTCACATCCTAATGCAGCATTCTTATCTTTTCACTTTTGATCTTTAACTTAACAGTTACTCTTTTTAATTAGATCCATTGGGATTCTGAGGGTAAATTGTGGAGAACACTAAGTAACCTAGGGTTTATATTAAAAGCTTTTCAATTATTTCACTCTACTAAAGACAGGTCTAATGACACTCACCATTATACAAAGAGCCCCCTTCTGCGTATTCCATCACAAGGCACACCTAAAGGAAATATATGACAGAATAATTAACCACAGTGATATAGGACCTTAGGGGAGACCAAGTTCAACCTCTGATTTTATAAAATCAACTGCTGATATATTAAAAGCACTAAAAATAATTTTGAACATCTACTATGCGAAATGAAATACAGAGGAAAAGGACATCTCTTGATCTCTAACCTGTTTGTTGGGAGTTCACTAAGAAAATTCTCTTAGAGAATATGACTTCTCTCACAGAGTAAAGGCACAGAAAAACCAAGATCCACATGTTTTGGGGACTTTCTTTTACAGGCTCAAGAGTAGGCATAATCACATGATATTAAATACCTCAAAAGAAGTGCCAAAGAGATAATATAGTGTTGTGTCAAGTGCTTGCCTTGCATGCTACTAGGTGTGGTCCAAACATCCACATACAAAAAAAGAAAAAAAAAAGAAAGAAAGCCTATTAAGTCCTTTATATAGTATTGCTAGACGATCCATACCTCAAATATTATGTAAACTTTATGCAAAGTACTACAGTTTTTGTTCAGCAATACATATTAAATAACAGATTAAGACAGCGTCACAAACCATAAACCTGTTATGTCATTTCTTACTGACAGATGACAATGAAAAAAATCAACTAACTTACTGGATTCAAGCAGGCTCCATATAGCTTTACAATATTAGGATGGTTCACACGGGATAATTGCCGGAGCTGTAACAAATGAAGATTTCTTTGAAAAAGAGCTAACTTTCAAGAAACTTTTCACAGTACATTAAAACCTTTTGGTTATACCAAGCATTAGTTTGATATTCAACAATTTACTATCAGATAGGTTCATTTGTCTTAAGCCCTAGCCAAAATAGCAACTTGACTTCCAGTTCTCATAGTTTAGTTGGGTGACAGACACGTCAACAAATAAATAAAACAATGGGCAGAGCCTAGAACAGGATTTATGAACAACACACAATACAGAGAAGAAATTAACTTTGCCAGCCAAGTTCGGACTGTACCAGGGGTGAACTAAGCTGTTGTCATGCCCAAAGAAGCCATGTCATTGTTGCCATCATCATCTGCATAGCGATCGTTTAATCTACTTATTCAATGTCAGGTCCTGGAACTTAGAAGATATGTGCGGCAGCCAGGGTCTGAATTGTAGCCTGTCTGATTTAATGTTACACACTTCCTATGCACTTGTACTCTCTTCCCTACTCCCTACTTACATCTCTTGAATTTAGTAAGTCTGACCAAAGTCACTGTTCTAAAAAGAATAGAAGAATTCCTCTCTTAAATGGTTCCTCCACTTCCAACTTCAATTGTGCTTCATCTAATGATTCATACTGAGTTCTGTGAGGGAGCTGGGCTTTCTCTTACACAACATCTTAAATATCTATTAAGGTACCCCCAACCCCTGCCCCAAAATGCTCTTTGCTTTCTTTCTGCTCAACCCACTCTATTCTTTTCTGCCCTCTGCCCCCAGCTCCTTCCTCACTTTTTTCTATTACTTAAGCTGTATTGCCGGCTCATATTATTTACTGCTACCAGAAAGCTTTCTCTTTCTGCACTCAACATTTGAAATCTTGCTCTTAACAGAAGGATATTGCTATTATACTCATGTATTACATATATTTATATTTCATCTTATTATAACTTTTGTCAAAAAAACTTCAGGGAGTATATTACTGAAGTATTCTTCCTGCTCCCTCCCCAAACCTCACTAATAAGAGTTGGGGAATTTTTTGCAAGGCATAAATTAGAAAGGATGAAGAGAATATGAAATGAGAAAACAGTATATTAAAAGAAAGCAAAAATCTGACACAACAGATTGAAAAAAGCCAATTCCTAAACTGGAAATGACAAAAATGGAAAAGCAACCTGGTTTATCTTACAGAAGCTCCAGAAGACTGGGAAGTAGTGGTAGAACCTATGCAAGAAAGCTAAAAAAGAGTGAGCATGGGTTAAAGTTAGGATTTTAAAAGATCCCTTCCCTGATTTCAAACAGTTCAGTAACTATCTCTTTTTCATCCCCCAAATTAGAGACTGACTCTATAAAGAAGGTAAACAGTCTCAGGATTGGGGAATGCCAGATACAATTAAGGGATGAGATCAAAGTAGTTCTCTCTGGGAAACAAAAATTTGATAGGAGGCTCTTTAAATTACATATATGGATAAACTTGATTTTTTTTTCCTCACTCATCTTTTGAAAGCGCTTTTATTCCTAACATTTAACACATATTTTTAAATTTTTTTGAAACTATAACATAATATGACTACATTGAAATTATATACAAAAATCTTGAGTAAGCAAGACGAAGTTCAGATTACTAAGGTGTGTATGTATATGTTTATATATATGTATACATATATACTACTAGTTCTCTTTCTTCATATGACATTAAGACATTACTCAGAACTTCTAAATCCATCCACCTAATCACAAATCTACATATCACAATTAAACTATTTTTCTATGTTAATATATTTTAAGATATCATGATATATATATTGAAATTATGATTAAATAAAGTCAGATATAAATTCAGAACATTTAAGAGTTTTCTTACTCATTGATCAGTGAGGTTGATATGTGACTCAAATTTTCTTATTTAATGAAATACTGTGACCTAATATATAAGCCAGCACAAAAGTATTTAAAATAAACCTAAAAATACAATAATTTGGTAATAACTGAATTCTTCACTAAATGAACGAAAAAACAAGTGAAGAAACTCAATATAAAAGAGAAAAGCTTAAATAATTTTTCTTTAAAATAACCATGTTTAGTGCTTGAAAATGTGGCTTTGTGGCTGAGTATCTGCCCTCTATATGTGATTCCCAGCACCACTTCATACTGTCAAGTAACTCCTGGATCACCTGAGAGCCAGAGTACCATGTGATCAAGTATGCAGGCAGTGCTCCACTACAGCTACAATAACGAAAACAGGGGAAATAAGAAAACAACAAAGTCTTCATTTAGACAACTGTTTTAAAAGTCAGAAACCAAAGTATAAAATCCTCCCTCGTAATTTTAGATACTATAAGAGAATACCATTTCTTTTCTATTTTAAACTTTAAATTCTATGCCCTGAAATAGATCTGAATTACTATGAATGAGAGTACATTTTAATTCAAAAATGAATTCCTGTATGTAGTTAAGTCTCATCAATCCTAATTTTTCATAAGAATTAAGAGCATAAATGAAAACTGTTCTTCTGTCATTAAATTTGGTTTAAAAAGATTGTTGGTGTTCAGGTATATAAAGAATGACATTCAGAAACCCCACTTACCCCCAACTCACAGAACACCTGAAATGAGAAACGAAATCACAACTTACCTCTACAATGAAAGCTTTCCTCTCAGATTCACTTTCTATCTGCTTAATTGCAACATCTTTTGCTCGCCACTTAGCTTTGCAAACAACTCCAAAGGCTCCTCTTCCAACAACCTATGTAAAAGCAGAAAAAAAAAATCAGAAAACAAATAGATCCAGCCGTACATACAGCAATTAGTCAATATGAAAGACTTACAAAGAAATCACTATTTGGATTTTCACTTGCCCCTGAGAAGTATGTATTTTCATAAACGGAGATGAAAACTAGGCTGGAGATATAAAAGAGCTGTAAGGGACTTGCTTTGTGGCCTCTGGCCAACCTGGATTTCATCCCTGGCACACAGAGGGTCCCCACAGCCCCTCCAGCAGAGATCACTAAGCAGCTAGGTGCTGCCCAAAGCAGAAATAGTACAGATATAGTAAAGTATTCTTCTCTTTCTTACAAAATGTATGGTTTTTGGGACAGAGTGATAGTAGAGCGGGTAGAATGCTTATCCTACACACAGCTGTTTCAGGTTTGATCCCCAGCATCCCGTATATTCCCCTGAATTCACAGGACTGATCATGAGCACAAGAGCCAGGAGTTAATTCTAGCACCACCAGATGTGACCCAACAACAACAACAAAAAATAGGTGGTTTAGACACTTTCAATTTTCTGAAATAAAACCAAAAACAAAATCAAGAATTCTGGAAACAGAAAGTAAAAACAAGCAAGATAGGGGACTGGAGAGATAGCACAGTGGGTAGGGCGTTTGCCTTGCACGCGGCCGACCAGGGTTCGATTCCCAGCATCCCATATGGTCCCCTGAGCACCGCTAGGAGTAATTCCTGAGTGCAGAGCCAGGAGTAACCCCTGTGCATTGCCGGGTGTGACCCATAAAGCAAAAAAAAAAAAAAAAACAACCAAGCACGATAAATGAAGGTTTGGAAAAACAAAAAGCAGCAATAGCTAATGAATATATTAAGCTATCTTAGTTATAAAATTAAAAATAGCTTTATGAATGGAGATGTTTCCAAACTTATTTGGCCTTGCTCCCTGCTCAGTGCTCCCCGGGAAACTTACCTTCCTTAAGCAAACAAATACAAAGTACCCACTAACGTAATACTACCTTAAGTTATTATGGCCTCTGTGGGTCATTCCAGTAACTTGGATAGGGCAGAATGGAAGGGGTATGCAGAGTATTGTCTCTTTAAGGAAACACTGGAATCAAAGTATACCTCAGATATAATGCAGGTTCAGTTTCAGAATGTACTTATAAATTGGGTAACTCAATAAAATGAGCCATACAGGGGCTAGACAGATAATACAGGACATAAGGCTTGCATGCAGCCAGCCCTGGTTTAAATCCCAGAACTTCATAGAGCACCTGGAGCACCACTCAGGAGTCACTCCTGAGCACAGAGCCAGAAACAGTCACCGAGTACCACAAGATGTGGCCCCCATCTTTTGCCCTCCCCCAAATGAAGTCATGACTTTTTTTGGTTTCTCACTACATATAAGTGTTTACCCATGCTTCAGAACTACTCAGAAGGGAGATCACTAGAGGGACAAAGGCTAAGATAGTCAACGAACTGTGGTGGAGAGCAAGTGGTTCCTGGGCAGGGGTGGAGAGGAGGGTTTAGTATGGTAACAAAGTTGGAAGAATTGTAAAACTGTTTCCCCAAAGCATAGCTTACATTTACAATATGGTAAACTCTATTAAATGAGCTACAGTATTATCTAGAAAGCAATTAAATACCATAATTTGAAAAGTAGTTTACTGCTAATTAGCAAAAAACAAAGAGAGCACATGCCTTTGTTAGAAAACTGGCTTGGGTAATAGTTCTTTGTTATATTTGTTAAGAGCAATAAAAAGCAGCACAATTAAACAGGGTTTTTTTTTCTATAATTCATCAGGGATAGAAAATAGAAAGGATAAAAATATAGATGAGAAAATACTGGTTACTGTGAAATCAATGAAGTGTGATATTAGTTAAACAAGGGAATTATAACTTATCTAACAATAATAGATGTTACAGAATAGATGAACCTCAAAAACACTGTGCTAAGTAAAAGAAGTCAGACACAGAGGATGTGTGTTTTCAAAAGTCCAGCGGTGCTCTATCTCTCCCGCCGCCTACATTCGGTAGTCTCACATCGCTCCCCTCACCCCGGGGAGGTTGATGGTGAGGTAGGCGAAGGGAGGAATGAGGGCCAAGCTGGTCGGTATCAATTGTAGTTTATTCCAATCTTCACTCCCTTCTGTTTCTCTCTCTCAAGCCTGAGTCCCTCTCACTTCTGACTCTGCCCTCTGGAGCCACAGCTCGAGCCCGAGCCCGAGCCCGAGCCCGAGCCCGAGCCTGAGCCTGAGCCCGAGCCTCAGCCTCCACCTCAGATCCTACAGTCTTAGTTTATATAGCAACCACGTAGGGTGGTGAAAAAAAGGTGGGATCAACAAAGAGAGGTAAAACCACTCAAGGAGATTAACTCAAGGATAAAATCTCATCTAAAGAGATTATTCCAGATTACTAGGAGATCACTTCAAGGGTAGGATCCTAACAAAGGTGTGTTCTTTCCTCAGCTAGTAATCTACTTAAATAGTTGTAGTAAATCTAACTTCCAATATTTCCAGCAATGTCATTCTGTATAAGCACATTAAGAGATTATAAACTTATAGTTTCATTCTTCCTGAGGACATTTCACTAAATATTCTGCATCCTCAGGCCAGGTTAGTCTTCCTAGCCCCAGTAGGGTCCTAGTCTCGTCATTACTTACTTTTGGATCATGACATCATTTGTCCACGATCATGCCCTCAACATAGAGTTGAGTATTGTGGCGCGTTGGCCTGGCCCATTTTGATGCCAGGGTAGCTCACAACTTGCCCTGGGTCCATTCAGTCCCTCGTTGGGACCCTGCTTTGGGGGTGCTAGAAACTAAGGGCAACTGAGTCAAGAAAGCAGATGCCCAGGAGTAAATATTATTCGGAGTCAATCAACTCCCAACTTACAAAGCATAATATTAACTGTCTTCCTGTGTCCATACAGAAAGGACATTGCTTTAAGGTAAACTATGCAAAAGACATAATTTACAATACAAGTTCAGTGTCCTTAGAAGGATCTGATCTTACAAGTTAACAGAATCTGATCAGGGAGAAAAGGTGATTAACTGGCTGGGGAGGAGAGCACAGAGAAGAGTTTACAGATAAACAGAGGAATAGGAGTGACTCTGGGAGCACTGTGATGGGTGTAACCGATAAGTCCCAGCTCCCTGTGGCAATGTTATCCTACAAGAGACAACATATTATATGATTCATTTATATTAGTATGTCCAGGCTGGAGCGATAGCACAGCAGGTAGAGCGATTGCCTTGCATGTGGCCGACGGGGCCGACCCACGTTCAATTGCTCTGCCTTTGATTCTTCCACCCCTCTCGGAGAGCCTGGTAAGCTACCCAAGAGTATCTCGCCCACATGGCAAAGCCTGGCAAGCTACCCATGACGTATTTGATATGCCAAACACAGAAACTAGTCTCACAATGTTACTGGGCCCACTGGAGCAAATCGATGAACAATGGGATAACAGTGACAGTGATATTAATATGTCCAGAAAATGCAAATATGTACCGAGAAGATTGATCACTGGTTGCCTCAGGCTGAAAGTGGAAACTGGAGTTGACTGTAAATATTAATGATGAAAGAAGTGATGAACATGATTAAAAACTGGCTTATAGTGACAGATGCACAGTTGGGTAAGGGTGAATTTTATGTGTAAAATAGATCTTATTTTGTCAAGTTATTCAAAAGTAAAAGATTGACCATGTACTGTTATTGCTGAAGCTAACTAATGAGTACCAAGAGTTTCACTGCTCTCACAATAGTGTTTTTATGTCTGAAACTTGCAATACATTAAAAAAAAAAAACGATTAATGTTTAATACTTTTAAAAACAGTAAACAGGGACTGGAGCAATAGCATAGCAGGGAGGGTCTGCATGCAGCAGACCCAGGTTCGATTCCCAGCATCCCATATGGTCCCCCAAGCACCACCAGGAGTAATTCCTGAGTTCATGAGCCAGGAGTAACCCTGTGTATCACCGGGTGTGACGCAAAAAGCAAAAAAAAAAAAAAAAAAAACAAAAACCAGTAACCACTAGGGCTGAAGCAGCAGTACAGTGGGTAGGGTACTTGCTTTGAACAGGCCACCCTGGGTTATACCCCTTGCCAAGAGTGATGTCTCAGCAGAGAGTCAAGAGTAAGCTACAAACACTACCAGGTATGCCTCCCCAGCAGACAAAATTGAAACAACAGGCCCTAAAACAAATTTCAACTTTATGGCAACTTTAGGCTAAGTATGGATGGACAGTAGCCTATCATTATGATATTACTATGATATATTACTATGACATAACAAAGTATTTTATTTGTAACCATGTATTTACAAACACATAAAAGCAACTGGCACTTAGGCTGGTGTTCCTGTTTCACTTTCCCATCTTTAAGAAAATCCATACAGAAATTCCAAACATCTGTCTTGTGGATTATACACTGCCACAAAAAATTATTAGGTGCATATGACTAATTGTGAAGCAAAAGTGCCACCTAGTGATAAGATGATGCTTGACTCTGAGCTGTTGTTTTTATAATTTTTAATTTTTTAATGGATCACTGTGAGATACAGTTACAGACTAACAAACTTTCGTGCTCACGTCTCAGTCATACAATGATCGAATACCCATTCCTTCAGCAGCGCCCATTCTCCACCACCAGTGTTCCCAGTATTCCTCCCCCACCCCCTCCCTCCACCTCTGTGGCAGGTGGATTCCCTTTATACTCACTCTCTCCTTTAGGGTGTTGTGGTCTACAATGCAGGTATTAAGTGGTGATCATGTTCAGTCTATAGTCTACTCTCAGTACACATCTCCCAACCTGTGACTCTTGAGTTTTTTACTTAAAAACATGGGAAACAAAATAATGGGCAAATGAGGATATAAAAAACTTCCCTTTTGCTTGAGAAAGTAAGTTCTGTTGAACATTCTGAAATATGAAACAGGTGTATTCTAATAAGATGGGAGTTTATGACCTTAAAACTTCCACACCCAATGAGGGCTGTTAGGCATTTTATATGTATGATAAAGCAAGGGGTCTAAAATGCAAATAAAGTCCAAGAACCCAAGATTACATAAATAATCACATGTATAGGATATTTGCTATGAATTTTTTTTTAAAGGATGACAACAGAATCAGTGTTTAAAGAATAAAGTTCTGTGTATCAAAAAAGTGGATTCCCAGGGGCTAGAATGATAGTACAATGGATAGGATGCTCATCTTGCATATAGCTGATCAGGTTTAATTACTGAGCACAGAGCCAGAACTAACCTCTGAGCACCTCTGGGTGTGGCCCCATAAAAAAAATCCCATTTTTTCAAATGGTATAAATGTAGAGCAATTAAGGGTACCAAAAAAAAAAAAAACAAAGACAAAACATGATTGCCACTCAATGCCTCTTTTGCAAACCACAACACCCAAAAAGAGAGAGAGAACAAAAGGGAATGCCCTGCCACAGAGGCAGCGTGGGATGGCAGGGATGGGGGGTGGGAGGGATACTGGGACCCGTGATGTGGAAAATGGGCACTGGTGAAGGGATGGGTACTTGATCATTGTATAACTGAAACCCAAGCACAAAAATTTGTAAGTCTACAACTGTACCTTATGGTGTTTCACTAATAAAAATTAAAAAAAAAAAATTTTTCCTTTGCCTTCTTGAAATGAAAGCAAGGTAGAAAATAAACTGAACAATACCTGAACAAATTTTTACATATAAGCTGAAGAGGGCCAAAGTTGAGAATTCAGGATAGTAATTAAAGACATAGTCACTCCCTCCCCTTTCCAGGTTAGGCTTAAGAATTTGAGCGCAGAAAGAACTCTTCACGAGATCCTGCTGAAGAGGCAGCCTCATAAAACAGAGGGAGCTATAAATGTATACAAACAGTGGCAGCAGAGATAGTAGAGATACATAGAGGTTTCCACAGCCCCAACAGGACATGAAAATGGTAATACAAACACCGAGAGAAATGGAAAACAAAAAATTAAAGAATTAAAACATTTTAAAGAGCAGTGCTATAGCCTATGTTGAGGATTCAGTAGAGGGATCTAGCTGCGCCCAGTTGAATTTCAGATGATTAATGACACTCCAAGGGGGACGGCTAGTCAGAAGCAGAGGAAAACAGGGAAGGTGTCCTGCTTTCAAGGCATGAGAGTGAGGCTTATGCCAAGAAAACAATGACGTCCACTTGTTTACACCTTTAAAGGAGTATTTCTCAAATGTCTACTATATTTAGCTACTGTTGGGGATACGAGAGCTGTAGCAACAAATAAGACAAAAGCCTTGGTTGACATAAAAACTACTTTCTAGTGAGAGGGGCAGGAGGGAGGAGAGAAGATAATGGAGACAAAAATGTTAAAAGAAAACCATGTGCAGGGCTGGAGATATGACTCAGCAGCAGATCTCATGCACTGCAAGTGTGAATCCATGGGTTCAATCCCAAGCAGCATGATAACACCCAAAAGTCACATGAAAAACAGTAAGATGAGATGACAAAGACTCTGGTAGACACTTCGAGCTAAATTAAATGAGAAGGGCACTTGAGAAAGTTACTAATCTGATATATGAATGACACAAGAACCAACAAAATAAGGCACTCTGAGGGGGAAAAAAGACTCTCCTATACAACAATATTTGAACTTGGTATTTAATATTTGGCTATAGCAGCATCCTAGGAAACCATGACATCATGAATCAAGCCCAAATCCTTTTACTGCTTATATTTTTTAAGGAATACATATCTCTATGTCTACACATTGTCTATTATTTTAAACAAAAAGAAGCAATATAAATTTACAAAGGATACAGCAGTTTACTAAGTGCCGTGTTAAGGCATGTATTGTATGTGTGTGTTTGCATATATGTATGCACACCTCCTCTCCCAAATTTTAGATAGTTCTGCAAAGGCATTGTTCAGAACAGTGACATTTCAGTGACCTAGAGAAATACTCAGAGTGTTCTGTGGGCAGTACATAGTGGAATAATAGAAAAATAGTGTGAGATACGGGAAGAGAGACAGACATAGACTGAATCTTGAATGGCTCCCTGCATCACAAGGAGTTTAGACTTCAGTCTAAGTACAGTGAAAGCAACCAGAGACACTTGCAGAAAGGTGTGATGTGCTTTACATAAAAAAAAAAAATTATTCTAGCTCTTATGTGAAGGACGTATTGTAGGGAAGAGTACACAGAGAAAACAAGTCATTGGCTCTAACAGTAGCCCAAGCAAAAAAATGCAAAGAGTGGTGAGGACAAGGTTGTAGTGGGATAGACAAATGGGCACATCTGCTGGAGTGATAGCAGTGAGTAGGGCGTTTGCCTAGCAAGCGGCCGACCGGCTTGACCCGAGATCTATTTCTTTGCCCCTCTCGGAGAGCCTGGCAAGTTACCGAGAGTATCTCGCCGGCAAGGTAAAGCCTGACAAATGGGCACATCTAATGTTTCAGAATTAAAAGTTTGCTAAAGATCTACATGCTGTCACAATAAGGTAAGAAAAGATATGAATCAAAGATAGTCTATATTGAACAACAGCATAATGAGAGATTTAAAAATGGTGCAAGCAGTTAAAAAAAATAATGAAGACTTGGATTGCAATATAGGCTTTATGGCGCTTGCTTTATCTCCACATGACTAGGATTACCCTGAGCATCACCAGGAGTTACTCCTGAGCACAGAGCAAGGAACAGCCCTGAGCATGGCTGAAAGTGTGGACCAACACCCCTCACCTAATAAATAACAAAAAATTCTACTTTAGTCACACAAAGTTCAAGATGCTAAATAGATTTCTTAAGTGCAGTTTTTTTTTTTTTAAAGTCCAAACAAGAGGCTGGGAAAATCAGGCAGGAGATACAAACCTGGGAGAGTCACAGCATTTAATCGGTATTTCTAGTCAATCAATTGGATGAGACCACCAAACATTATTTATACACGAGGGGATTTGAAGTCTCTTCAACACCCAGAACACTAGCAGTAAAGAAGGAACTGGCAAAAACTGACAAGGAACAGTCAGTAAGGTAGCAAACAAACCAGAAGCCAAGAATAAAGCAGAGAGCATAGCAATGCTTCAACAAGACAGACCTTCAAATGATTCTTGATGTTTAAGTATGACAGTATTTAGGTTATATTAAAGACACAGTAAGTAGTAAGAAAGTATTCTCAGAGGAAATCTTAAGACCAGTTTCTTAAACTGTGGGTGGCGACAAATCTGGCAATACCAAAAAGTTTCTGAATGTGCACTGACCAAAATGAATTCAAAATCAAAAGTGTGATGAATCTAAGGTGTTTTTGACATGACTTGTCTGAGAGCATTTCTCTGGCAAAAGGGATCATGAGTGGAAAAAGTTTAAGCAGCCCTGTCTCAGACCAAAGAGCCCTCCCCTGTGACTAACACTAGTGGAAGCTTTCCGGAGCACCATTTAGGACAAGGAGAAAGGATAATCCTTATGAGCCAGCCAATGTTTTTCTTGACCCGTGGCTAAGTCAGTAGGAAAGATCATCATAAAGGGCAAGCTTAGATACGCCAATAATTGAGGAAAACAATGAGAAACCTAGCATTCCAACTCCGAATCACTGTAAGAAAGCCACTATTTACTTATACCAATTTCTAAGTTCATATAGAAAATATGCTTTTAGGCTTGCATTTATGTCTCAATAGGGTTAAGTTTCTTTGACACAATATTATTCTAATTATATGGAATGGCTGCTTTACCCACATTCATTTTCACCGAAAGCATATTCAAAAACTATCTATCAAATTTAAAAGCATCTCATACATCCACCAAAATGGGAAACTAGAAGTAAATATTTCAGATATTTTTCACAATCTCTTATCTATAAAAATAGAAGAGAGGAATGCAAAGAGGACTTTGGTTTTAAAAGGGAAGTTAATTTAGAAATATTGACTTCTAAATTTATGAATGCTTTCTAAATTAAAATGTTCCCAGATTAATTCTATTATGATATGCATTCCCTTTCCAATGGGTTAGGCTTCTTGGTTTTGGGTCTATCACTTTAGTTTTATATAGTAAAAGATTTAACTTCTGGATTAAAAGTAAAACAAGAGTATGAGATGGTGTACAGAATATTTCCAGAGTTTACTGTTGAAAGGCACAAAAATCAAAACCAGAATTTGGTGTGTTTTAAAGAACGCAATTTCTTTAAACATGAATTTCCTTTGGATTAAAGACTCCTATTCCTTCATCCTGGTCAAGTTACTTTAAAAAAGAAAATACATACTTAAATAAAAAGGAAAAGGATATACTCATATGTGCTTTGGCTTACTATGAAATAATTTTTGTTGTTGTTCTGTTTGGGGGCCACAACAGCACTGCTCAGAGGCTACTCACAGCTCTGTGCTTTGGGGGATCACTAGGGGACTAGGGACCAAAGCAGATCCTAGACCAGCTTATTAAGTTTTCTTTCCAGCTCCCAAACTCATAATTGTCCCCAATTCATGTTATTTTTAGTTTAGTGACTATAGCTGTCAGTTTGGTTTGACCCTGTTCTGTGAAGCATGTGAATGGACCCTGGCTATGCTATCAAAGCCCTTGCTAAAAAAACGGGAACATGACAAAACAAGCACAGATCTTACATTTATTAGTTATGACTTTGAGCCTCCAACTATTTCAGAACTTCAGTATCTATTAATAAACTGTGGCCGAGAAGAACTGCCATCTGCTGACAAGACAGACTTCAGAACATGAAAGTAAAGTTTTGGTTATTCATATTAAAAAAAAAATTACTTTCATGCAGTCCTTTAAAGTTGTCATTAAGACATCTGTCCCAATAACTGTCTGTTCTTTAAAATAATATGCCCATGTCACCTTTTAAGACACACACACACACACACACACACACACACACACAATACAGTTATCTCTGTGGTGTTATCTCACCTCTTCATTGTGAAAACCATTCCAGATATCTACTGAAGTCAATGGCCATTAAGTTTCATAGAGAAGACCTCAATAATAGTTTTGGGTTTCCAAAACTGGCTAAAAAAATCAATAGCTTCAATTTATTCAAAACATCACAAATTAGTTTTTTCTTTATTATCACCTGCTTATATATGTATAGTCTAAAACTGTAAAAATGGACAGCTGCCTATTTTTTCTATTTTTCTCTTTAAGACAAAATCATTTTGTCTCTAGGGATGCTGCATTGCCTATGTAAATGAAAAAATTAAAAACAACTACGTGAACGTGGTTTTGTCTTGCTGCAGTTATATGAAAGTTCAAAAAATGTGGTTTACAGCACCTTTCACCTTTGCTGAACAAAGCTACCTGCTAGTTAATTATTTGGAGTCTACTGGTATCAACTTTTGGAAAGCGGATAATTTATTTCTAATATAACTGCTTTAGCTAAAATACTTGAACCTCTAGTATGATCACATGTAATATAAGTGACTCAGACAGGTAATAAATCCTCAATTTTATGCTATGATAACTTCACTTACACAGACAACAAATATTTCTAGAATTTTTTAAATAGTAATATGAAATAGTAATAGGTGCCAGCCATTAGAGTTACAGATGAATAGAAAGCACATTTTGCTGGGGATATACAATTTTAGTTACTGTTAAGTACCTTGAAGGACTAATAGCACTGACAAGATCAAGGTTGCTCAGAAGTAACTATAAAAGTGATACTTGAAGTGGTACTTGAAGAGCAAAAAGGCACCAGCCAGGTGACATTCTGAGAGAAGAGTCTTCAAGCAAAGATAAATCATCTAAGTGCCCTTTTCCCATCTATGGCACTGTATTCAAAACCTAGTTTAAATATAGTAAGAAAGAATGAAACACTAAACGGAAAGGTCTTTGGAAACAATAACCTAATTTAAAAAAATAAATTGCTGTGGGAGAAGAGCAGCCAGATTACAGGTTTCCTGCCTAACTTTCAGTTCTCTGAAATTACAAGAATCACAAAAAGTTTTAGAAAGTAGTGTGTGAAACTCAAGTGGTAATAATGAAATTATGTAAGTCCGCGAAAACATTTGGTAGATCATAAATACAAGTTATCATTATATAACAATTTGTAGTCTACAAGCATAGCAGCTCTCCACAAAGTAGACGTAAACATTTATTTTAAAAACCGCAATTCTTCCAAACTGACTCACTGAATTTTTATTCTTAAATAAGAAAATTACCCATGAAAGTTGTACCAGCTACCCACTTCTGCAAAGAGAATTTAACATAGAAAAAAACATAACACACAATCTCTCACTTTCCCCTTCACCTCCCTTTTCAAAACTCTGGAACTTCTTTTAGCAATGTGACCTTAGAGCAGGTCACTGTTCCTCTCTGGAACTGGTTTCTTAGTAATAGTGCAGGCACCAAGGTAGAGTCTAATAGAATCTGTCATACTGATGAGACGAAATGAAATCAATATCCCCAATTCAGTTATGGGAAGCTTAGGTCAAAGGAAACGTGCTTGGAAATCACCTGGATGTGGCACAGCTGATGGGATGAACCTTTGGGTTACCAAAGGTGGTCTTCTTCACACTTATATCTCCGGTGAAAAAAACCAGGTGGTTCTCAGTGCCCTCCGAGATTATTTTATGCAGTAAAACAAAATCTGATAACCCATTTTTCTTCCAAAGTTTATCTGTTGAATGATAATGTTCTCTACTTTTTGCTTGCCACTAGCTAAGAACAATTTTGGGTTTTTATACAGACATCTCTTTGAGTCTAGAATATAGAACATATTAGAGTCTGACATCATGCCAAGGGCTATGATCTCTCTTTTTAAAAATGATACACCATTGGTAAATGGTTAACAAAAATGCCATTTCCAACCAAAATTCTTTTAACCCTTTCTCAAGCGTGTCATTAAAACACAGACACAGAGATGTACACACACACACACACACACACACACACACTTTTTTACTTTTTGAACTGTCAGGATTCGTAGAGACAGCTTACTTGGTAACACTTGGAAAAGCAGCCTTGCCTATTTGGCTCGAAAATTCCACTCTGGTTGTCAGCGAAATCATTAACCCATAAACCTGAACCGGCTTTCCTTAACAAACCCCAGGGGGTCACCGAGCATATCATTCAGGCAACTCAACCTGCCCGATGACGGCAGGTACGCCCCCCTCACTACCACAGGCAGCGACCAAAGCCACCCGGGGCCGAGGTGGGCGGGGGGGGGGGGGTGTCCGCTTTGACTCGGTTCGACCCAGCGATGGACTTGACCAGCCCAGTAGGCACTCGCGGGGAACGGCCGGAGCCAACAGCCCCTGCCACCGAACCACAATACTGGGTGTCTCGGGAGCCCGAAACGCCAAGACGGCCACGGGCTCCGGGGATGACTTTGCCGCCTGCCGCTGTGAGAAGCGGGAGAGTCGCCCCGTGTCGTGTCGTGTCACCGGCTCATCCTCCTGCGGGAGCGGGGAACCCGCCAAGCCTGGGCACCACCGGACTTGAGGCAAAACTCCAGAGGGGACCAGAGGGGAGTCTCCTGCGCCGCTGTGGCGGGGTCAACCTGAGGTGCTTGCGTGTTCGGGGGTGGGGGGAGCTGAGGGGCGGAGGGAAAAGAGACCCCCGGGACAACCCCCCAAACACACACACACACACACACACACACACACACACACTCTCTCTCTCTCTCTCTCTCTCTCTGTCCGCCAGTTACTGAGGCGGGAAGCAGTCGGGTGGTCGCTCTCACCTCTTCCACCTCGATCTCCTTGTAGTCGATCTCTTCAAAGTTGAGCACTTGGGAGGGAGCTTCGATCATCTCACCCGCAGAAGAGGAGGAGGAAGAGGAGGCGGCGGAGGCTGTAGACATGATCTCTCGCGGAGCCCGGGAGGCCCGGGGAGGCTGCCGCCCCGACGCTCCCGGGGAGACCCGCGCCCACCCGCCTCCGCACCGACCTTCAGCCTGGAGCCACGGCGATCGGCGGAAGGGACCGAGGCTGCGGCCACAGCCGAGTCCCCGGCTCCGGCTCCGCTGCGTTTTCCGCCGCCGGGCCCCGCCCACCGAGCTTCCGGTTCCGGGCTGGACTCGGAACCCGGAGGCGGGTGGGGAGCTCTTAGGAAGACGTGGGGAGGGGCGGTGCGTTCTGGGGGGGGAGGGGCCTGGGAAACGGGAAATAATTCTGGGGACCGAGAGCGAGAAAGGAAGGACGGATTTGGGGTGGGGTGAGGGAAGGGAAGAGGCTGCGTTGGAAAGGTTGGAAGAACTTTCGCGAGATCTTTGTGGGAAGAGCTGCCGCAGCCGGAGGATCCCGCGATAACTGAGCTCTGACGTAATTAGAAAGCGAGCGGAAGCGGCGCGGAGCTTGACGGAATATCCGCTGCGGTTGGTTCCTGAGGCGGCGGCGGGAAAGATAAAAACCCGGGTGCTCGCCGCGGCTGGGCGGACTCAGTCCTTCGCGGCCCTGCTCCTTTTTATCCGAGAGGCTGGAAGACGGGAGCGGGAGGGCGGAACTGAATTTCTGTCATCTTTCCGCCTCAGCCTCTGCCGGGTCGGCTGAGCTCGTGAGCCAGGAAGTGCGCCTAGTGCCGCTGTTCCTCAGGACCAACAACAACCCTGACAGATTGCGAAGACGGTGGGAGAGCCAGTGAGCGCGGGGAGGAAGGGACCAGCGCTGTTGGCCGAAGGAGTAATAAGTTTTTTTGTCTTACAGAGGCGTTTGTAAGAGGACTTCATTCACCCCGTTGTTTTTTTCTTTTTCTTTTTTTTCCTCCCTCAAGTTGACGCTTATGTTAGTACACAGAGCAAGTGCGGAGCAGGCACTTGATGCCAGATACTCCACATCCGTCATTTGATCTTCAGCAATAGCCTTGCAAACAAATGTGTTTTTGCTATCATTTTCGGGACTGATTCAGAGAGGGAACAACCATATAAACGACAGCTCTCTACGTCTCAAAGGAGGCTACTGCTACCCATGTGAGCCGTCAACACAGTGAAATTAGCTTCTAGAGTTTAGGCAGGTTGACTTGAAGAAAAGTGGGGTTTGAGATGGAGATTTGAGTTTGGAGAGAGAATGCAGCCGTGAAATAATACAACTTGCCTTGCTACTGGCTGACCAAAGTACCATCAGAAGCACACTTAGGGTCTCCCAAGCCCTATCAGCAGTGTGGCACCAAAATAACAAAATATTAAGAATTAAGGATTAGGAACAGAACTCAGCAAGTGGTCAATTTCAATGTGAAATTGCATTTCAGGAAAGAAAAAACTGGTAAGGGGCAAAGTAAAAAGAAATGTGGTCCAGAGGGAAAATTTCCACTTAGGAAGTAGCAAACCAAAATCTGTACAGAAACATTAATAAACACGTTTGCGAATGCAAATCGGCCATTGGACTTGTTAATTTAAAAATTGTTACAAATTCTTGAATTCTGTCATTTTAAAATTTGTAATTCTGTGGTGAGGCTTAGTGATTGGCGAATGGAAAATCTAAGGAAAGGAATAATCATTTCTTCTAAATCATTTCTTTTTGACAGGCTCCAGATGATTGTACCTGGGGTCTTCACAACATAAAACATTCTTAGAGTGAGATGACCCATTCTTGCCCAGTGCTCAGGCTTTTCCTAATTTCTGGAACTTTTGGCTCCTCTATTTAAATGTGACATAAATCCTTAAATTTCAAGGATTTCCATAAATCTTACTTTATTTTTTGCTTTTTGGGTCACACTCAGCGATGTACAGGGATTACTTCTGGCTCTACACTCAGGAATTAACCTTGCTGGTGCTCAGGGGACCATCTGGGTTGCTGGGAATCGAACCTGGGTTCACCGTTTAGAAGGCAAACTCCCTGTTTGCTGTGCCATTGCTCCAGCCCCTCCATAAATCTTTTAAGTCATAAATTTCCAGAACGAAATTAAAAAGTTTTTGCTCACCACAAATAGATTATTCCGTGTGCTTTTTTTTTTTGTCTTTGTGAATGATTTCATCACCCTTGTCTCTCCAGTCAGAAATTGGGACTCTTTTTCAACATATAAAACAACTCTTAAGGAAGCAAATTTATGTTAATGGAATAACCATGTTTACCTTTTTTATTCCCAAAGCAGAATAGTCATCACTGTAGGTGTTCATTTGATTTCTCTTTAAGAACTTGATCTTGGTTCCTGAATTCTGCAACTAGGTGTGATGAGATTCTGCTGAATTAAGGAACAATGTGTTCCACCTTCTGTATGAATGACTGATGTTTTCCAGTTCTCCCTTTCTATAAGGGCTGGAGTGATAGCACAGTAGCACGGCGTTTGCCTTACATGCAGCTGGCCCGGCCCACCTGGGTTCAATTCCTCTGCCCCTCTCGGAGAGCCTAGCAAGCTACCCATGACGTATTTGATATGCCAAACACAGTAACAACAAGTCTCACAATGGAGACATTACTGGACCCGCTCAAGCAAATCGATGAACAACAGGAGGACAGTGACTGCTATAGTGCTCCCTTTCTGTGGAGTACAAGATTAGTTTCCTGTACCCTCAGTTTAAGTCTATAACCCTTCTGGCAAAGTGTTAATCACTTTATCCATGATGCTGATCATATTTTCTCCCTAAGATTTTGTTTTAAAGCATATTAAACACAGAAGAGTTGAGATGTTTTATTTATGGTAAACATTTTGCTATATATGTTGCACTTTATACATTTATTCATGTACCCATACATACTGCCATTCAAAGTGAATTTTATACATGATTTTGAACATTGTCTATTCCAGTACTTAGATATTTTATTTGTTTGAACTTCTGATTTTAATTTTATTAGAAAAAATTCTTTTCCTATTTGTTTGCAGACCATTTGTGGGAGAGGTAGAGGTTACTCTGTAGTCATGAGGTGCCAGGAACCCAGAACCTAACACATACTAGACATATGCTCTACTGCTTGAGTCATATCCTCAACCCCATGTATAAGAATTTATTTTTTATTGAGGTGACATTAATTTACAAAAGTGTAAATATTTGTTCATATTTTTAGGGGTGCAGCGTTACCTGGAGCAAAAGTACAGTTTTTGCCTTGCATGTGGCCAACCCGGGTTCGATTCCTCCATCCCTCTTAGAGAGCCTGGCAAACTACCTAGAGTATCCTGCCTGCAGGGCAGAGCCTGGCAAGCTCCCTGTGGTATATTTGAAATGGCAAAAGCAGTAACAACAAATCTCACAGTGAAGACGTTACTGGTGCCCGCTCAAATCCATGAACAATGCGAGGATAGTGCTACAGTGTTACCACACCACATTCACCACAAAAGTCAGTATCCCTTTTCCACAGTTGACAGAACTTTTCAGTCTAATGCCCTTTTCTCCCACCACTATTTGTAACCTTAATTCTATAGTCAGTCATCAGGTTTGTTTTCACTGGACATCTATTCCTTTACTGTTTATATACTCATCACTTCTGTATGTGTGCAGTGTTTACCTTTTTCTGGCTTATTTTGTTTGGCATAGTACCCTACAGTTGTCTCCAGGTTGAAGTAAAAGCAAGATTTCATCCTTTCTAATGACTTAGTATTTCTTTGTGTATATTTACCACATCTTTTTCCACTGGTCTGTCATGGGGCACTGTTTTCAAATCTTGACCATTGTAAATAATACTACAATGAACATAGGTAAAGGTCCTCCCGTTGTTCATCAATTTGCTCGAGCAGGCCCAGTAACATCTCCATTGGAGACTTTGTTGTTACTGTGTTTGGCATATCAAATACGTCACGGGGAGCTTGCCAGGCTCTGCCATGCGGGCGAGATACTCTTGGTAGCTTGCCGGGCTCTCCGAGAGGGGCAGAGGAATCGAACTCGGGTCGGCCATGTTGGCCACGTGCAAGGCAAATGCTCTGCCGCTGTGCTATCGCTCCAGCCGAACACAGGTATGCACATATTTTTTTAAGTTAGTGTTTTGTGTGCTTTGAATAAATGTGAATGGACTTTCTGGATCATTTGGTAGTTGTATTTTTAATTTCATGAGAAATCTTTATATTGGTTTTCAGAATATCAACTAATTTGTATTCCTACGAACAGTGAATAAAAATTCTAAATTTCCCTTTCGTTTAGGTTATTTCAAGTTTCCTCTTTGTTACCTCCAAAGAATCCTGAGGTATACAGATCTAATCCAAAGAAATGAGGGAGGAGCTGAATCCACAGTTCACTTCAGTTCAGTTTTCGCTTTGTACTCTAACTTCTTTAATTTTCTTAAATTAAGGACAAAAGCTTGACTCTTACAGTGTCATGACAATTTTAGTCATCAGTAGGTTTTCACAAATTTCCAGAGAGAAAATTTATACTCAAACTAGATGATTTTTGTTGTTATTTTTGTTTTCTGACCATAGCTGGCAGTACTTACTCTTGCCTCTTCACCCCGGAATTACTCCTCATGGACCCAGGGAGTGTATGGCATTCTGGAGATCAAACCTGGGTCCACTGCATCAGCAAATGCTCTACCCACTATACTATCTCTCTGGCCCCACTTTAAGATATATTTGATGAGATAACGTACACACAATATTAGTTTTCTTTGCTACTAGAACTGTTTCTTAGCCCTTTTAATATTTCTTACTCCCTAAGTAAATTTTCTTAATACTTTTTCAAAGGAGATTTATGATATGAAAGCTGTATGTATTTATACCTTATGCACATGAAAAGAAAAATGTATGTTTTTCTTTGAAATTTCACCTCAGAGGATATCACCAAATGGGAATGTATGTTCTGGCAACTTCTTTTCCCATATGACATATAACAAGGTGAACCATAGCAAGAGTATTTTTTTAAATAGTTATTTTGGAAGAGTAGGGAACTTTTCTCTTATTGAAAACCCTATCCTGGGGCTGGAGAGATAGCACAGCAGGTAGGGTGTTTGCCTTGCATGCGGCCGATCCGGGTTCAATTCCCAGCATCCCATATGGTCCCCTGAGCACCACCAGGAGAAACTCCTGAGTGCAGAGCCAGGAGTAACCCCTGTGCATCGCCAGGTGTGACCCCAAAAGCAAAACAAACAAACAAAAAAACCTCTAGGCAATTATATTCTTAAGGAATGGAGAACAAGAGGTTTAGGGTTGAAAACTCTTTTGTCTAACTTAGGTCTGGTACTTAGGAAAGCAGGAACTTTGAGAATTAGAGTTTCTGCTAACTGAAGGATAGTCTGAAAATTCACAGGTGCACAAGCCAGGGAACAATAGGTATACAAGCAATAAATATTCATGTTCGTATGCGTATTCAGGTTCAATTCTAGACCGAGAGAGACCTAGGAATCTATCTTTACTCCCTGTTCCCAGAACGGAACTAGCTCAAATAAACAAAATGCTACTTTCCCCAAGAAGTTAAGAAACAGTTTTCTGCTTTACTGTATTCAGATCTGCAGTATGCTGAGGATGGCCACTCCCTTAGCATTCTAGAGATTTTCAAGAAGATGCTGCTCTAGATTAATGTTTTTCTTTGATATTTGAGTTTTTTCCATACTTTGTACTCCCCATAAGCTCTTTTCATACCATTTGCTTCCCAGAGAGGTGCTAGAAGGATAATTTCAGGTGTGTTCCAATGTAACTTTTAATGTGTGTGTGTGTCTATAGGTAGAATAGAATTTTCTGGAATTCTCTGACATCACATAAATTGACTTTCTATTTGTAGCTAATCTTCTTACCTTTCCCCAATGAAGCCAGGTGCAAGACAGTTGTTTTGATGTGTTCTGCAGATAAAATAATAATTTCTCTCAAAAATATTTTTATTGAGTGAGACTATGTGGTTTACAATACTGCTATTAATGGTTTCTCATGAACACAATTCCAATACCATACCCATCACCATTTTACTCACTCACCCACCAACTGCCGTGCAACTCCAACAACGGCCAGGATCCAGAGATCATCACACTCAGCTCCTGGGAGAGAACAAAACAGAGTCTTCTACCCTATGCCTGACTGTCTCCACCAGGGCCCAACAGCTGAAGACCACCGAGGCCCAGCCAAGGCCATACTGAGAGCACTCTCCACACACTTGGATGAGCCTCACGCATAAAAGAACTGACAGAGGAACCCAGGTGTGTGGGACCCGGGGCTGAGATCTCCAAGCCTGTACAGTTTGGGACTGGACCTGCCAGTAACTAGACAGTTACACCCACCAACTGCCGTGTAACTCCAACAACGGCCAGGATCCAGAGATCATCACACTCAGCTCCTGGGAGAGAACAAGACAGAGTCTCCTCGCGGCCGCGCGACATCTTATCATCTCATTCCTAATTCGGTCAAACTGGCAGGCTACCAAATGTAACATGCCCACACGGCAGAGTCTGGCAAGCTCCCCGTGGTATACCCAATATGCCAAATACCAGTAACAATGATGGGTCTCATTCTCCTAACCCTGAAAAAGCCTTGAATATGGCACTTTAAAAAAAAAAAATCTCAGGGCTAGGACGAAGAAGACGTTACTGGCACCTGCTCGAGACAATCGACGAACAACAGGGTGGTCGTGATCGTGATGATCGTGATTTTTCAGGAGCCCCAATGCCCCTCAATTCCAAACCCTGTTCACCAACTCAGTTGTGTGGATCAGTTTTCCTGTAGTATTGCATGTACATCCCTCCATTGTTTCTGAAATACTTAATATGAAAATTTTCAACTGGTTTCAAAATCCATTCATACTGTCTCAAGAAATTTGAACATTATAGTCAAAAACTATCTTTTCAACTTGATGAAAACTCTGTTGCTTATTAGAGGGAAAGGCAAGTGTGGGTGGAAGGAATAACCAGAGGGAGATTTTTGTGGTGAAATTGCTCTGTAATGCTGGTGGCAGGAGTGCTGAGTATTTTATAGATATAGAAGTATGAAGCTAAACCCTAAAATTTCATAATATTGTTAACCCCAGTGATAAATCAATAAAATATTAAAAATAAAAAATATAGCACAGCGGGTAGGGCGTTCGCCTTACAAGCGGCTAACATGGCCGACCCGAGTTTGATTCCTCCGCCCCTCTCGGAGAGCCCGGCAAGCTACCAAGAGTATTCGATATGCCAGACACAGTAACAACAAAGTCTCCAACGGAGACGTTACTGGGCCCGCTCGAGCAAATCGACGATCAACGGGAGGACCTTTACCTTTACCACTTAAAAAGAAAAACCTACAGTCTTAATAAATTTTAAAAAGTTTATAAAAAATGTTGACACTTATTTCCTTTTTTTGGGTGAATAAAGTTTCTCCTTGATGATAGCTATCAGTGATTTGAAGAAATCTGGGAATAGAGAGATGACTCTAAGAGCTAGAACACATGCTGCATGTGGGAGTATCAGTTTCCATCCTGGGCACCACTCAGTTACTTGGCATCACATGGTTCCCTGACCACCACTGTATGTGCATATCCATTAATACATATTTTTTAAAAAGAACTTTGAAGAGATCATCTTTAAAAAGTTTTGATCAGGAATTGATGATAGAAATTTCAAGAAACAGGAATTTTAATGTATAAAGTGTTACATTAAAAAGTGATGTTTTGAAAAGAAAGCTTATTGAGTTTCTATTTAAAATATATTTGATGTAATTTTGATGTCTATGTAGAAAATATATTAATTGATATACATATGTTTGGTAAACTGTATTATTCAAATTTAATGCCTAACAACTCTAAGCATGGCAGAGCCTGGCAAGCTACCTGTGGTGTATTCGATATGCCAAAAACAGTAACAATAATGGGTCTCATTTCCCTGACCCTGAAAGAGCTTTCAATATGGTCATTGGGAAAGACGAGTAACGAGAGGCTACTAAAATCTCTGGGCTGGGACGAATGGAGACATTACTGGTGCCCGGTCGAATAAATTGATGAACAACGGGATTGCAGTGATACAGTGATAGTGAACACCTCTAAGAGAATAAAACTTTTATTTTTTTATTTTTTATTTTTTATATTTTGCTTTTTGGGCCACACCCAGCGTTGCACAGGGAATTACTCCTGGAGGTGCTCGGGGGACCATATGGGATGCTGGGAATCAAACCTGGGTCGGCCTCATGCAAGGCAAATTCCCTATCCACTGTACTATGGCTCCAGCCCCTAAAACTTTTAAATCAAGGAGATATTGACAAACAGAAATAAAATATCTTTTGTCAGTTAAAAAAGACATTGCCTCTGATACTATGTATTTATTTTTCAAAATTACATAATGTGAAAAAGCATAGAGATTTAAAAAATTAAGCCCAAACAGATACCTTCAGTTCCTTTTCTAGTCATCTTTGTCTTATAATATTGCTATTTTTACATTTGTAGAGTATCATACAATATTCCTTCTTGCTTTGACCTGGCCTTAGGAGTTAGAGATGACTGAATGGATTTGAAAGATATTAAAGAAATGGTACTAGAGGATTAATTATTGAGCAGATGTGGAGAGGGGAAGGATTGAGAAAAGGGCAATATGGAGGATTTTTTGCTTCTGCAATTTAGCATAGAAATCAAGCCATTTACTAGATCAAAGAACACTAGAATGAAGTTGTGGAAAGAAAAAAAACTGGTTTTAGACATGTGAAGCTAAAGGTACTTGAGAGTCTTCCAATTGTAATTAGCATATAGGCAATCTTAGGAAAAAATGGGGACAAAGAAGAACATCTGGACCTAGTGATGCTAATTTATTTGTCATGGTAATAAGAGTTCATCTGGAGAAGATGTGTAGAGGAAGAATAGGAGTTAAAACTGAGATATAGGTAATAAAATAGATATAAAGGTAGAATTGGAGGAACTGCCAGAGAAGTCTGTGAAAACTAAAATTTATGATGTTACAGAAAGCCAAAATAAAATATTTCAGTATTGAGTACTTCATGGAATTAAAATGTAAGAGAAACTCCACAATACACATTGAGGTTGGGCCTTCTCTGCTGAGGACTAGATAAGAGGTGTCGCTTTGTAAGGAGCCGGCATGAATGTATTTGGAGAGATAGATTTATGTATTGTATGAGATTAACCGTACATGTGTAAGATTCCTACAGCATATAATTGAGGTAAGATTAGGAGGAAAGGTGAGGAATTGGAGGGTAGTTTTGCTTATTCCACTATATTCTAGTGAAGAAACATCAAGGTAAGAAGATGGAATGTATTCCCTTTACCAGTTTAGTATTTGAGTTAGAATTTATACAAATATTTATACATATAGTAAGTGAGTTTCCTTTTATATTCTTGCCCTCGCAAGTGTTAGGATAAAACTTGTTTTTTGGGCAGGTTAGATTTCTACTACTAAGTATTAGTTGTGGTCCAAAGGTGATCCAAACTGTATTCAAAATTGCCGACAAAATTTCCCACACATGTCTGATTCTATCACTTGGGTTGGTAGCGATTAACAATAACTTAAGTCTCAGCTCAATCTCCAGCCCAGATGTTGTGATAGCCCTCTTCTGGTCTCCCACCCTTCCATTTCTATTGCAGGCTTCCTTTACTACTCAAGGGTTTATATTTGAGATGATTTGGTATGTTATTTTTCGGGTCTGAAAATATTAAATTTTTTTCCATATCAATGAATGGCAATAGCAACCCCAAGTCTCTTCTCCTTCCCCCAAACTTACCAAATCATATCTAATAGTAATATTCAACTTGCAGATAGTGGTGGAAACCTGCAGTCAGTTATGTTTTATTTCTAGCATGTTATCCATTTGACAGGTCTTATTTAATTATTGCTTTTCTACTTATTTTCTGCCTTTCTCTCCTCCAACTCTGCTCATTACATTACTGGGATAGGGATAGGTAAGTGTTATGTTCATCTCCTCAGGATTTGCAACAGGACCTAAAATGTAGACACTTTTTTCTAAATAATATTAATAATAATAATAATAATAATATCTACAGTGCTAAAGTAAACACTTTATTTGAAGTGTAAGGAATGGTTTAATTTTTATTTGGAGTGTAAGGAATGAACAAGAACATTATAAAATTTAAAAAAATTTCTTTATACTTGTGTAAGCAATGTGTTAATATTTTCTAAAATGGGTTAATATTTTCTATATCATAGTGAGGGTAGATTTAATCAATAGATAAATTGATATGTTAATAATATATCAATTATCAAGATTTATTTTTTTTCTTTATTGGGGGGTTTGGGGGGCATAGTTATGTGCTGAGGGATCATTCTGGTGGTGCTTGGGGGACCATATATAGGGATCAAGATAAACCCAGGTTTGCTGCATGGAAGGCAAGTGCCTTACCCACTGTATTATCTCTCTAGTGGCCCTAAGTCATGGAGATTTCTTTTGTCTTTAAAAGTTTGAAGAAAGTATATTCTCCTGGTTAATTTAAGTTTCCAACTTAAAGGTTAATTTTTAGTATATTTCATTTTTGAAGTTTTTCAAGGATAAGTTTTATTTCCCTTCTTTCCAAATAAGCACTGCAATTTGAATCATTTGGTTATTGAAATTTAATAATAAGTTACAAGTTACTATTGTGGAATTAATGATTGCTTTCAGAAATAACTGATCTTAGCAAAAATTAGTGTAAAATCAAATAGATTTTTATTTTCTGAGCTACTGGAGCAAATTCAAATGTGAAGGACCTTTGCATCAGTTTTTAAAAGCAGAAATTGAAACAGACAAGAACATTATTCTGGAAATAATCTATAAAATAGTGCTATACTATTTATCATTTTTTCACTACAATAGCACATTCATTCAGTGTTTTATTTCACAGACTAATATGTCAACTCAGTGTTCTTAGATGCTCTTTCTCAGAAGAAATTCCAGAAGCACTTTGGCTTCATTTACGGGAATAAATAAGGGTGTTTCATTTCACACAGCCTCAGGGAATCACAAATTAAAACTTTCCACTAAAATGGATGCCATCTACTATTCATTATTTCAACAAACAAACCACTCCACTCTGCTGAAGTTGCAATCAGGGTAAGGGATATATAGTGCTTGAAACCTGCAAGGCTGAGAGGGCCTACTTTGCATTCTTATTCGTAAGCAGCCCATTTCACATTTCCTCTGAGTTCCCCAGCACCCCACAGAGCTACTCTCAGTGGCGCAAAGCTCCATTAAGTAAATAGAGGCTCCGTATTTAGAAGCCATCTCTGGGAATTCAAAGTGCTCTGAGAGGGAAATTGGTACTATCAAGATTAAGGTATTAATGAAAAGTTCTTTTAAATTTCTGTTGGGATGCTAATTAATCTTCTAAAAATTGTTAATCAATTCAATTATGTAACACACTTAAACTTTAACACATGGTACAGGAAAAGTAACCGGGTCTTTCAATTATGCCCAGAGGCATTCAGAAAGTTAGGGGAAATAGTCTAAATGGAAAATCATTCCCAAACAGTGTTTTAGTTTTTATCTTTAGTGTTCACTTGTTCCATCACATTTAATGTTTGAGAAATCAATATGCAGTTTTCAGATATTTAAAGAAATATTAGAAGGCATTCAGGATGTGAAATTATGACAACTATTCCTTAATGGAATCTCTTACCTGAATTGCAGAAGAATTTTAGCACAGACTATTATACCCATGTTGATAACTTTAGCTTGAATTGTTTTAACAAATAATTAGTTTGGTAAAATAGTAATATTTGAAGCCTAACCATGCTATCAGTACTGAACTAAATGAGCTATGCTTCATGCATTCCTTTAAAGATAAAATATTTTGTGTTACTAGAAATTCAAATCTCATCAATTTTGTCAAAGATTAAAAGCCAATTTATCTCAAAATCTTAATGTATGTGAATGGTATGTGAAAGGACATAGTAAGCTTTATAGAAAAATATGTGGTATTCTAAAATGTTAACGTGAATGAAATAAGATAGAAAAATATTTTGTGACGAAATAATTAACTATACCTTATAGTTGAGTCAAGTGGGTATTTCTCCTGGTGATTCTTATTGGTTACGTCTCAGATGTGATTGCTACAGCTTTAGTTTCTATTTCACTGACTAGTTGGAAATTAGAAGCCCAAGGTCACATATAAGCAGCAACATATTTTAATAAGTGACTTAATTATTTTGAAGAACTAATTATAACATTTTAATTCTGGGATCATTTTTCTATCCAGAAGAGAGTTGATATTAATGATTTTGTCTGATTTTGAGCACATTTCTTTGACTAAAGTTGAAGACCTTTATTATGGCTCATGAGACAATATATCTGAGTAAGAACACTTTTATCTTGACTAATCTTTGGTTTTGTAAACTCAGTAAACCTAATTTTACTGGCTCTCTCAAACTGATAGATCTTTATGCCTGCTTGCTAAAACTGCTAGAGACCACACAAACTAAAAGGTCCGTTTTTCATTCTAATTCTTCTGAGTTTGGAGCTAGAAAAGAGGAACATAGTTAAGAAGGGGACAATTATATAGAAAATGTGTACAAAAGGGGGCTTGAAGGGGTTGTTTATCAAAAGCTATTTATATAGTTGTAAGGAATACTCTAAAGACTCTTTGAAAAGATAGTTCCCTTTGTATCTATAGTAAGACATCTAATTTAATGGACCCTAAAGGTTCTATGTAATATTATGAGAGCATATTTACCTGATAGTTTAGGACTAGATTATTATTGAACTAGAGTCTATTACTAGTTTAAACTGTTAGACCATCCAGTTCTTTATTGAACTAGAGTCTACTGCTGGTTCTAACTGTTAGACAATCCAGTTCTTGACTTCTTTTAAACAGATGATCAGATTACTTTGGGTCATATTGGAATCCTTTAGATTAAATGAATTGGAATCCTTTAAAAATTAAACATTCTTCAAACAAACTTACTTGTTTGAAGAATGTTTTTTGAATATGCGCTCTCCTTGAAAAATGTAATTTATTTGATGTGGTGGAATAAATCACTGTAATTTTTTAATATTATATATTCCCATTATTTTCTTTGATTATTTACTAATTTAAGGTTAACTTTTCATACAAGTTGGGGGTAGTGTGGAGTGGTGATATTCTTTAGTTTCAGGGAGAAGAGATTTAAGTTGAAATTCCAGCAGAGTAAAACATTCTAAGGAGCACAACATCAATTTATCCTTAGGTATTAATCCTCAGGTTATTTAAGAAAATGATCTCACTATAATGAGTTCATTGAATATGACATTGTCACACTAAACAGAATTAAGTAGATATTGGTAATTTGCAGAGGATGAGAAATAGTAAATATTATAATTTAGTTTATGTTAAAGTTTTACATCTCTATATATTTTTAAGTTTTCTATGAAATACTTCTGGTTTCCATGATGAATGGTAATTGCTTAAAGTATGTCATTATCTTGAAGCAAACTGGATGAAATTCACAGCCTAAAGGGAAATTTTATTCTGATATTAAATTAAGCAATTCTTGATCAATTTAAATGAGAGTAAGTTTGAAATTTCTCATAGATCCAGATAACTCAAAAGTTTATTAATCAATATAAACCATCTTCATTAAAAAACAATAGCATATTTGCATTGACATGTGGTATTTATTAAACTAACAAAATGGAGTCTTTGTTTTGAATTTCATATAATATTGCTTACCTTAACTTTTCTGCTCAGAATTGATTTTTGCCCTTTTTCATAAAGGGCTCATTATCAACTTTAATAAACCTCAGATTGATCCCTTTTGGAAAACAAAGAATACATTATTTCCTATGTCTTTAGCTTAATTTATTTAAAAAATAGATTATCATTAGATTTGATAATTAATCTCTGATTGAAGTATATTAAGGTGGAATACAAATGATTTTTGAAACAAAATTGATCTGTAGGACTCTAATAAGATGTGAAATATGGATTAAAAATTTAGCCTTGAAATGTCAATGGATTTTGAGAAAGAATGTGGGAGATTTAGAATATGTAGCGAGTTAGATGTAAAATGGTTCTATTTCCTTAAGATTTTATTTTTACTTTACATTTTAGTTGTGGTTATATTAGGGAAATTTGTTAGGGTCTAACTTTTATTTCTATTCTTAATAATGAAGAACAGAAAATGAACAAAATGAATTTTTTTTTACAAAAGAAAGTATACGTTAATGCTATTCCCTTTTAGGTTTTTAAAGTGAAATAAAATAAAATTCAAAGTCAGGACTGGAGAAATAGAACAGGAATTAAGGTGCTTTCATTATATGCCCAACTCCAATTCAGTCTCAGACAGCATGAGCAGAGCTAGGAAGGGTCCCTGGGCACAGAGCTAGGTATAAGGCCTAAGCACCACATGGTGTTGAACCTCTCCCCTCCCAATTTAGAGTTAAGTGCAAGTGCCTTACTATGGCTATGTTCTGGTGTATTTGTTCCTTCATAGCTAAATCATAAATCATTTTTCACTCACTAGGCAATAGTGATTTACTGAGAGTTGACAATAATAGCCACCATTGTCTAGTGTTTTTTAAAGGCTATTTAGTCTGGTGCTAAGATGTTAATTTTTTTTTAATCCTGTTTTTACTCTAGGGCATCTTCCACTTACACACCAATTATCATTACTAGTTTGCTGTGGCAGACACTATTAGTGACCCAACCATATTGACTTGGATTCTTTTACCGGTTTCATGCATGCCTGCTTGACTTCCAATAGGCAACAATGATATTTTTTGTTGTCTTGAGTTCCTAAGACCTACTTTGTGCATATGCATGGGCAGAGCAGTATGTGGGAAATAATGTCCTTCAGGCACTAGTTTTTAACCCAGTAACGAGGTATAAATACTTAGACTCTATCCAGCTCTGGGCTGGAATGACTCCAGAGTATCCCAGTGGTGTTTATTGGAGTAGTTGGTTAATCATGTCCCCAGCATTAGCAACCTTGTTTTTTCTGCATCACCTTCCCCTTTCCCTGTCAGGATCACTGTTCCAAATAAACCATATACACTAAATCCTTGTCTCAGGGTTTGCTTCTAAGTGAAACTCAGAAGTACGAGTTTTTGATATTCTTCAGACAACTCAGATAGACTCTTAGTTGTAGCAATATAAGTCTATAATATCCAGAAACTGGCTAGGCATTTTCTTTTCAAGGCCTGAAAACATATATTCCACATATTACTGGCAGGATCTTGTCGGTTATATTTGACTGTAAATTCATTTACATAAATTTTTTAGTGGATTAACTGGTTTTACGTTTTTCTTCAAATGAGCCACCAATTCTGCACTTTAAATAATGGTGGAATGACTGTGCATGTCATTCTTTGCTGGAAAAATTCATTGACCAGCAGAGCTGTATGCCAGGCACTGTACTAGTATTAAGATATAATACTAAATAACACTAGAATGTTTTAGTCTCAAATTTCTGATGTTATGGAAATTTAAAAGTTTGACATTTTTTGTTGTTCCCAGTTATATTTGCATTCTGTTCTTGCAAAGTACACTGTTCTTGAAAATTTTAGTAGTTTTTAATAGGAGTTATTGGGCTGGAGCGATAGCACAGAGGGTAGGGCATTTGCCTTGCATGCAGTCAACATGGCCGATCCGAGTTCTCTGCCCCTCTTGGAGAGCCCGGCAAGCTACTGAGAGTATCTCACCCTCATGGCAAAGTTTGGCAAGCTACCCATGACGTATTCGATATTCCAAACACAGTAATAATTGTCACAATGGAGACGTTACTGAACCCACTCGAGCAAATCGATGAACAATGGGAGGACAGTGACAGTGACAATAGGAGTTATTCGTTTTACACAATGTGTTTAATTTTTCCTTAGTACTTGCATTACAAAACTCAGCTTTGTCATACATTTTATCTGTTTGCTCGAGCTCGAGCGGGCCCAGTAACGTCTCCATTGGAGACTTTGTTGTTACTGTGTCCGGCATATCTAATACTCTAGGTAGCTTGCCGGGCTCTCCGAGAGGGGCGGAGGAATCGAACTCGGGTCGGCCATGTTGGCCGCTTGTAAAGCAAACGCCCTACCGCTGTATGTCCTTTTATATTGATTTGCAGCTCAATTTGACTTAGCATATGTGCTACATCTACTTAATTCAGTCCCTTTATTTTTCTCTCCTATTTTGGTTGTTCTTTTTTTTCAAGAATTACTTTATTATTATACAATTTTATTTTTTAAGTCCATTATATTATTCTATCAATGTCTCATTGAGTTTGCATTTGCTGAAATTCTAATATTTGGTTCAAATATGTTCATACTTGTTTTAAACTTTAGATTAAATATAAAAATGCTCAAGACAAAATATTTTTATTAATAAGTTGTTCTTTATACTGTGAAAATAGTAACATAAGTATGAATAATTGCCACAATTATTTTTCAAAATGCAATGATTTTCAGCTTAACTTCAAAAACATTAAGTCAAAACTTTCTTAGAAAAACAAAAAAATTCTTGCAAATGGTCACTGACTTCCTATCATGTCAAGATAATATTTTTTAATTAAAAGCTATTTTCATGTGTATGTATGAATTAGATTATTTACCTCAAATTTGACCCTCGTTGAAGAAGCACAACAGAAAATATATATTTCTAAGCCTTCACATAATATATATTCTTTTAATAAAACATTTATTAACCATATTCTGCCTTTAGTCTTTGGACATAGATTTGATTCTAACACTCTGTACTTGAATTGTGTGTATGTGGGGCTGGGTGGGGAGCATACCCAGTGGTGGAGGCTATTCCTGGCTGGTTGTTCAGAGTTGCCTCTTATCAGTGCTTGGGTGATGATCATGTAGTACCAGGGATCAAACCTTATACCCCACATACAAAGCATATGCTTCAGCCCTTTGAGTTAGCTCCCTGGCCCTGTTGGTGATTTTTTCATATGTACACCTGCAAATTGCTTTCTCTTCTATTAATATTAGTGTCTCGAGTTGTATTTTAGAGAATGAACCCTCTCTATGCTTGGGTTTCAGGGGAACTTGAATCTATTTAAGAGAGAATGGAGCCATTAAAACAATCACAGAGGAGTTCTGTTGTTCTCAGAGATACATTTTTCTTTTAAGATTGCATTTTTGGGCTGGAGCGATAGCACAGAGGGTAGGGCGTTTGCCTTGCACGCGGACAACCCGGGTTCCCAGCATCCCATATGGTCCCCTGCACATCGCCAGGAGCAATTCCCGAGTTCAGAGCCAGGAGTAACCTCTGTGTATCGCCAGGTATGACCCAAAAAGAGAAAAAAACTAGAAAAAAAAAAGATTGCATTTTTACTAAGCATCTGACAGTTTTATGCATTGGAATAGAACAGTGAAAATCATAAATAAAAATTAAAGATCTCTTAGAGTTGACATTCTTATATTATTTCAGAAGACTTGGTACCCAGAACTATAGCTATTTCTGTGGCAGATGACACTAACTTTTCTCTTACACCTGAAGACCTTCAGTGGTTTCTCGCTGTAATTAAATAAAATCCAACAACCTTACCAGGACTGCATGGGTCAACTTATACACCACTTTGCTCCGCTACTACAATTTGGCTTTCTTTGTTTTCTGCCAACATTAGTCTGTATCACAAACTTTGCATCATCTCCCCTCTGTCTTGGCTGTCTTTTCCTCCTGATATTTCACAAGATCACAGCTTCATGATGCTTATTCAGACAGACTGTCTTTTCCTTCTTTATATCAAGCAAGAGCTCCTTAATATTCTATTCAAGAGCCTTATTTTCATAGACTTTATAATACATTAATATATGTATATGTGTATCTGTCATTTAGTTGTTTATTTACACCCTCTCCCACCACTGTAGACTCTGAAGTCAGAGACTATATTTGTTTTGTTCATCACTGAATTACTCAGTGCCTGGCATAGTGCCTGGCACATTGTCAGTACTTAAATATATTTGTTGTATGTGGTTCTGGTTTTTAGATGTAGCTTCTACTGTCTCATCCTTTTTTTTTTTTTTTGAGCCTCATGCCTTCCAAGTCAGGGACCCTTTCTAGCCCTCTTCTTTAGATGCCTAACTTTAGGGTCATTTTGGTACAACAGTCATCATCTATTTATGTGGTAGTCTGGGCCTCAGACATCAAACCAGGACAGTGACTACAGAAACTTGATGAGATAACAGGAACCAAAACAGACACTCCACTCTTACAACTACAGTGTCTCGGAGCTGGAGCTGAAAGGAATAGGGAAGTCCCTGAAGTTTGGCCATCTTTGAGGCACTGAATCCTAAGCTGACTGGGCAGAAAAGGTTCAGGCAGCAAAATTGCTAGCTATGAGACTGGGAATATGGGCAAGTGTGTGTCAACTTTTAAGCTTGTTTGCTTGGAGTGTGACGTGTGCGTTCATGGGTGGTTATATAGTGGATTTATGTAATTGCTTTACATACTGACTGCCTAATACAGAATTGCTGAATTAACAAGGCCAGAATTGACCTTACTGGCCAGAGATTTTATTTAAGTACATGCAAGGGAAATTAAAGGTAGGGGAAATGAGATGAACTGATATGGTGTTCTTGCCAGTTCCCATTCCATTCTGGGTCTTTATTGGTTTTCAATGGGGGTATAACCAGATTCTATTTTAGCCTAGACTGATACCCTTTAGACTTTGTATTTGCTGAGAGCTAAGGAATTAATTTTTAACCCCTATATATTATGAATTTTAAAACCTGCTATAAATTAGAAATGTGCTGTGAATACCCAAATATTTACCACACACCTAAATTCTGTTAACATTTTCTTGTTTTTTTTTAATCACATCTCTATACAACTACTTAAGCCATTTATCCAACATTAGTGCATCTTCATTTTTCCTAAGTACTTGAGCATTCATGAAAACAGTTAAATATTTTTACATTTTTTCTTTTGAGGTAAATTTTGCATGTAATAAATGCACAAACATTTAGTCTTAAGTTTCACCATTGTAATTCAAAACCTATTATGATATAAAAGATTACTATTGTCGCAGTAAGTATCTTTATGATCTTTCTAGTCAGTTCCTGTCTCCAGAATCTCTAGAGGGTAGGACTTCACTGTTGTTTTTTTTATCATAGTTTTAAGACATTGATTTATATCAGTTAGTATCACCACTAATGATCCCTCAAATATCTTTCTTTAGTTCTCTGCTCTTCTCATGATTCAAATAGAAAAGAATGCTGCTTCCAAATTTAAAGTCAACCAAATCTTGAAGGAAAGAACTTGGCACTTGATAATGACTTACCCCAGTTAGGACCTAGTATTACATCATTGAAATTACATTTCCTTAGGGTTACCAGACACAGAATAAAAATAGCATCAAGAAACAAAACAGTGTTTCCTTGGTTATCACCTTTGCCCCCACCTCCTTGCCTACTCAGATCATCTTGTCTTTTTACATTCTTACCAGTGTCTTGGGAAGTTAGCCACCATCATCCTTCTGTGTGACACTAACACTTATAGTACCTAAGTGGTAGTCCCAAAGTCTCTGTTCATCTAGCACTGTAGCACTGTCCTCCAGGTGTTGTTCAAGGGGACACCAGGAATGTCTCCATTGTGAGACTTTTTGTTACTGTTTTTGGCATATTGAATATTCCACAGGGAGCTTGCCAGATTCTGCTGTTACGGTGGGATACTCTTGGTAGCTTGCTAGGCTCTCTGAGAGGGGCAGAGGAATCAAACCTGCGTTGGCGGCATGTAAGGTAAATGCCCTACCCACTGTGCTATCGCTCCTGCTAATCTAAAGATAAATTATAAATATATTTTTCTATGAAGCATCCTGTTCTCTTTCAAATAGACTTTTGGTACCAGATCTCATTTGTCTTTTAGACATATTTAGGCATGACTGACTTTTCTGGGGGTTCAGAGCTTAGCTTAGTCTTGATATCTAATGCTGCTGTTATAAATGACATCCTTGACCCTTGGAGGGCTGGGGAGATGGCTCAAAGAGCTCGAGCACATGGTCTGCATATGGTAATTCTGGGTTTGATTCACAGCACCATGCGGTCCCCCGAGTATTAGCAGGGAATGGCCCCCAAACATTGCCTGGTTTAATCCACCCCACTGCCAAATGAATCAAAACAAAACAAAAATGAAATAAAATGAATGACATCCTTGAAAATGAAAGAAAGCTATTGATAAAGGCCATATCTTCCATATCTTCATCCTAGCCTTTAGTCCTTCGACACAACAGAAAATACAATATACTCTTGCTTGTCTTTAGCTTTCCTATTTCCTTTTATATGTATTAAAAGGATAGATATTAAAACACTTGACAGTGACATACCCAAATTCTCTTCTATATGTTAAATTTGGATTCTTCTGAGTCATACGCAATGATTTTGAAACAATGCAGAATTTTCTTTACCTATCAGAGACAATTAGCCTCACCTATGTTCTTGGTTCTATTCAAGCAACAAAACTTATTTACTATTCAAATATATTATTATATTTTATGCTTATTTTAAAATGACTGTACAATAGAGCAGTGAAAGTTCCAGGGTAGAGGGAGATAATTCAGAGGACTAGAGTGCAAACTTTGCATGCTGGAGCCCAGGATTCGGTTGCTGCACTGCCCAGAGCAACCCCAAAGCACTAGTAAGAAATTAATAAATTATTTAATGAACGGAGAGCAGTGATTCAACAATCAATAAACAGTTCATTCGATGTAAGTAACTTATCTATATGTTAGGTCTTCTTAAGAAATGAACATAGTTTAAAAATATATCCTCCAGCATTAAGTTTAAATGGTAAAGCTTAAAACGATAGAAAATTTTGTAGTTCTTTGAGGATAAAATCCAATGTTTACATAAATATATGGTTTAATTTTCCTATTGCTGTTTAACATAACTTGTAATGAAAAACAAATGGTGTCGTTATTTATATAGTATAGATTGATCACAAATGACTATAACCCCCTAAGTGTTTTTATTTTGTAACTATTTCCCCTATATATATGTCTGAATCCCCTTTACATATATATGTATATACATACCTGAATCTAGCAAAACGATTAGAACTTAGATGTAATAAGAATCTCCTATGAATTAATAAATTTGTCTGCATATTCCCATAGAAAGCTACTGTGATGTTAGAAAAATATATACTTCTTAACTATTCATAGATGCAAAAAAATTGCTTTCCAAAAAGCATAAATTCCCTTATTCAAGTATTGGGAAAATCTAAAAAGAATTCATGTTTTTTTATAAGGAAATTATTAGACAACTCAACCTTAAACTTTCTTGTTCTATTTTGCTTAAAGTGTTAAAGTAGGTTAATAATGTCATATTGAGGAACTAAAATTTTAATTATACTATATACCTGGGTCAGCTGGTTGGCCACGTGCAAGACAAACACCCTATCCACTGTGCTATAGCTCTAGCCCAACAATAGAAATAGCATTTAAAAATTATATACTTTCCTATCTTGGATAATATATGGTGGAACATTAGTTACAGGGAATGAGGTGGTTAAGTACTGAGCACAAAAAGATGTCTTGATTTATTAAAAGAGGAAACATAGTTGATACATTTTTTCCTTAAAAGCACAAACAGACACACAGAGACACACACATGTGGGAACACCTGCTTATTTTTGCTCCTAGATAGTGTCTGTGTGAGTACATTCCTAGGAAGTGGGTGGGTTCATATTGTAATCTTGATAATTTTTGCTCACTGCTTCTGTTTGAGTTAAATTCTTCTTATGCATTTTGTATACATTTTGAAATGGGATACTTTTAAAGAGGAAAGGAATGTGGTGTGTAGAAGCACAGTGGACTGCTTTTAAAGTGCACTTGTTAACAAAGGAGTAGGAAGCAGTCTATTTCTTATGGCAATTCGTAAGTTAGGAGAGATGAATGGTTTTCTAACATTTTGAAAGTCCTGGAGCCTAGCTAGGATTCCTGTATGGGAAAATGTTGAAAGCGGAATCACTTGGCGGAAGCTGGGAGCGAGGGGCCTCTCTGTATTCCCCTCCCCTTATCATCTTTTGACAGCCCCTAGGGCTCTGCTGAACACAGTTTGAAATACACTGGTCTCTTCCCAGGACGCTTTTGATTTAGTCCTTCCTGAAGGTCAGAGGGATATACCAGCTCTGTGATTCTATAGCACAAAGAATAAAGAATGCTTACAGGTAACCCCTGAAATTCTAGCTTGCCTTATAGAACACACGTATAGAGCAGGAAACATCCCTGTCATGAAAGATATTTCCGGATGTACTACTGAAGAGAAAGAGTTTCTGTTTTGCATTTCTTGACTTTGGAGATTTATAATCCTCAAATCCAAATTTTATAGTTTATGTCCATTTTCTATATTCGAAGTGACTCAACAGTTTTGATAGCTCTGTAGCACTGTAACACTGTCCTCCTGTTGTTCATCAATTTGCTCGAACGGGCCCAGTAATGTCTCCATTGTGAGACTTGTTGTTACTGTGTTTGGCATATTGAATACGTCACGGGTAGCTTGCCAGGCTTTTCCATGCCGGTGAGATACTCTCGGTAGCTTGCTGGGCTCTCTGAGAAGAGAGTTTTGGTAAAATAACAAATTCAGTTTTACAAACGTCAATCTTAGAGATAATGAAGCAAACAAATTTAAAAAACCCTTTGTATTCACCAAAGAATGTACTTTTTCTTGATCCAAACAATTAAACAAACATTTTTAAAAAGCTCAAATACTGAAATGTCAATAATACTAAAGAGAATTAAATACCCTAGCTAAATATTAAGATTTCAGATAAATTTATATTTATTGTCTTATGCTTGCCATTTGATTTCTGGGACAATTTGTAGTTTTGGAAGCATAATTCCTAAATACCATGTTGTTACATTTAACTAGTTAATAAAACTTGAGTTATTTTGACATGAATTTATTAGTGTTTTATAAAATAAGGGAAGACATAGTACTGATAATTATTAATATAGATCTACGTTGATATAATATAGATATATTTAAGGTAATATACCTTAAATGCCTCTAAGTTTTACTTAATACTTATGTATGACAATAGTAAAGGGAAATAAAACAACTGTAATATAGAAGGTGAAAACAAATTTTTCCCCACAAGGTGGTACTGTGGTTCTTTTACTCTTAAAAAAAAAATCTATGCATGGAATTAATATTTCTACACTTGTTTTCCTTCCCCAAACCTTTTACAGGTGATCTTCAATTAGATTCTAATAAAAATGAAAAATAATTTCAAAGGAAACTTGATACTTTTAGGTTTGAGGTAACTGGCAAGCAATTAAGAATTCCCTATTTTAGCCTTGAGAGTTTTTTCTTTTAGCTTTTGCCTTGATAAAAGTTCTGTACAAACTTTGGTTAGGATTTATTGCTTTTTTTTATTTATATTTTTATGTGATATGTCCTATAATAGTGTATACAGGAGTAGCTTTTGTGGTTATGAAGAAATAACATCGGGCATCTTTATATTTCAATTAATGAGCATAAATTCAGCTGGTCTTTTTAGGCAATCCGAGATTTTAACCAACCTCAATAATTAGGTACTTGATCAAAACTCAGTTTTGTAGGTACAGATTACAAGATGTCCTTCTTATAGAATGACTGGAGTAGGTCTTGCGCTCTGTCTTTGTATCCCATACATTAGCCCATATACAGTGGTTTGACTTTATTTAAATGTGCCCTCAGACGATTACTGAACATCAAAAATAAGTTTTTCTCTGTAGCTTGAACTCAAATAACTGCAACGGGTTCTGGTTTCAGCGTCCCTGTTTCGCCGGCTCATCACTGGCCCACGTTTGCTAAACCGTTGTCTAGATTTCTGGACTTTGGGGGTCGCAGAGACAAAGAAGGCAGGACCACCCGAGGTCAGGGCCCACCCCCGCGACGGTAGTCTTACGGCCCGCACTCCAGAAATTTGCTGGTTAGAAGCAAAGGGATTTATTTTAAGACCGCAGTCACTTAAGTAAGCAACTTCTCCCAGGGCTGCCGAGATTCTTTAGGGGTGACCCCCGGAATGGAACGGTGGAGATTAGGAAGGCTTGCATCGGGGAGCCCAGGGCCTAGGAAGGAGGAAAAAATAAGTCTTGGGTGAAATTGGTGGTAATTATGAGCACTGGAGGAAAAGGAGAAAGGAAAGAGAAAAGGGAAGAAAAGGTGGGTGCGAGAGAGAGAGAGAGAGAGAGAGAGAGAGAGAGAGAGAGAGAGAGAGAGAGAGAGAGAGAGAGAGAGGAGAGAGCGCCCTGGGGAGGCCAAAGACGGGGCAGACACGACTTCCAGCCTGACTGCGAAGGCGGAGAAGGGGGACACCCAGAGCTGGAGGCCAAAGGCGCGAGGACCCGCTAGGGCCCGCAGCTGCGGGCTGCGACTCAGTGCGTGCATCCACCACCCGGGAGGGCCGAGCGGCCGTCTTTTTTTGTTTGTTTGTTTGTTTTTATTTTCTTTTTCTTTTTTTCGGGTCCCGTTTCACCAAACGGGAAACGCCAACCCCCAGAGGTTAGGCACCTGCTCAAAGGCGCGAGCTAAATGCGGGAGCCGAGAATCTCACTGCTCGGACACCAAGACCTGGGCTCTGCAGCCGCTGCTGCTCAGGGGGCGCGCGACCAGCCGCCACCACCTGCCCGCACGGGAGTTTTTTATTTTTAGGGGTGTGGGGGTGTCTCTCTCTTGCGTCGCTTCCCGGACCCGAGGTTTTTTTTTTTTTTTTTTTTTTTTTTCGGCGGAGGCGCGAGGAGCAAGCAGGCATCTGGGCCCCGCGAGCCGAGAGGCGCTTCTGATTCCCACGGCGCATCGCGCCCAGAATCATCTTCCACCAGCACCATCAGCATCACCAACCCCGCACCACCCACCCTCGGGTCCCACAGCCGCGCACTCGCGAGGGTCCCCTTTGCGGAGCTCAGCCTCCGCGTCCCGGCCGCAGCGCCTAAGTGCCCGGGGAGGGATGAAGGGTGGGGGTGGAGGGTGGCTGCCGCTGGGGGCGACAGGTGCGGACAGTGTTTCCCGGGGGCGGAGCTCAGCTCCCCGGCGGCCCGTCCTGGTCTCGGAGACAAACTCGGGTCGGAAGGGGTCCCTAGTATACACTCAGGGACTCGCGTCCACCCCTAGGACCCGACACAGTCCCCCAACACCCTCGGGCACCTCCCTAAAGGGAGCGTTAAAAAAAAAAAAAAGGACACGGTCCCGGGCGACAACACTGCAAGGCCTGGGGTGCAGAGCGACGCGGCTCCGTGTCGTGAGCGCCCCAGTCGATGAAGAGCGCCTGCCAATCCTGAGTAATTATTCAAGGATGGTGAATTGACGAGCCACCTTTCACCTTGAAAATGGCTCGTCTGCATTGTCTTTTTTTTTTTCTTTTTCTTCGCGGGGAACTGCGAATTAAGGTTTCTTTGTTAGGGAGAACAAAAGAGGAATCCAAATTATTTTAAGGAGGCTGGAGATTTGACTTGGCAAACGGTTCTGCTGAAGATCAACCTTCGCTCTTTGACTCGCCCCCTCTCTGTCACTTGTCTCGTCGCCGCGGAGTTGGCTTTGAGCGAGGCGACCGCACCCCACGGGTTTGCGGGCCTCTCCTGGAGAGACCGAGCGAGGCAGAGTTGAAGAGCACATGTAGGAACCTTCTAAGGCAACCTTTTATGTTCACACCAGAACAAGGCCCTAACAGGGGAAGGCCGCCGTGCAAGTTTTGGTTAAGCTTGTGTCCCCTGTCTGGTCCCTTCTCGAGGTGTTCTTTAGAGTGGGGGGAACACTACTGTCCTCAAAGTCTCCCCCTATATAGCCCAGGCACTCCACTAGCCCCTTCTTTCTCTCGGGAACCTAGTGGAAAACTCGTTTCTTGGAAAAGTTTGTCGAGAAGGCAAAGCCTTTCCTTTTCATTAAAAAAAAAAAAATTATTTTCTTTTGCTGTCAGATTCATCCTGACATAGATCAGGGATGGAAAAGTGTGTGGTATAGAATAGAGTCATTAGTAAATCCATCTCGTTTTTTGTTTCATTTGACAGCAACACATTAAATTAATCCCTGTCCAAAAGAATCACATTAAGGGAGCTGTCAGTGCTAATCCCCAGCTCATTGTTGCTACCTAGCTCAGGTTGACTTTAATAGGTCGCGATGACATTTGTTTCTTCAGAGGCATATAGGTGACTTCATCCAGACCCAAATCTTACTCTCAATCAAAAAGTAGAGGCAACGGTAAGTTTTTGCAAATCCTGGATTCGCTGGGCTTCTAACTCAGGGCTTAGCTTCTTGTTGGAAAGGTTGATTCATATGCCTTTAAGTGAGTAAAGATACTTATAAACAATAGAAAGAAAGTTAGATAGAAAAATACCTGAGGAAAATAAAAACCAATTCAAAAAAATTGAAAATACACCAATATGGCTTTTTATTTTTTTGCAACTTGTATTAGCTGCTACTGTTGTTTATTGATCTAGTCGTATACAAACCCTATTTAGGATAAGAAAACAATTGCATATATGAGTAAATAGGGAAGAAGAGTTCAAGATAAGAAAATCTGGAAACTTATAAGTAAAAGATGTATAGAAACAGTGAAGAAGGGGGAAAAAGGGGGTTTGTTTGTAAGGAAGAATAACATCTGACCACTAATTGAATGAAAAGAACTTAGGCAGTACAGAACCTAGAATATATAATAAGATGAAGTCCTTTAACCAGCATTCAAAAAATTATAAAATGTTTTCCTTATATGTAATTTTTTGGTCTCTTCTATCTTCCGCCATACCCTACTCCCCAACACAGATAGGGATTATCCTGCTTTGTGCTTATGACATTTATGGATTCCAGATCTGACAGTCATATATTACCCTTTGTCTGGGAGGCTAAGAGAAAACAGAGGACTGATCCAATCTTAAATCATTTAACCTGTTCTAAAAATACGATTCCCACTTGGTTATTCTTAATTTTAATAGATATTTGCAATGGTTAGAAGATAAAATGGGTGTCCATTATTTAACAATTTTGCACTGAACGATTAGTGTACAAAAGCTTCAGATTTACTGTATCTATATGTACCAGATAAGAACATGTATGCTCGATTTTTACTAATTGAACCACAGTTTTTTCATATTTCAAAGTGATCCTGTGAATCTTTTTAAGTTAAAATTCACCCATCTCAATTCCCCCATCCCAAAATATCTGTATTTTCAACTAAACATGAGCTATTGAATCTCTAACTCTCAGGATTTTAGCTATTTTAATTTTATTTTATTTCTATTCTGGTTTTCATCTCTCTTTGCTCTCTTTAATCTCCTCAGAGCTATCTCTGGACACAATCATTTGAAAGTTAATTTTATACAATCTCTACAAAACACAGAGTCACTGAGTTATCTTCGGACGGTGATTTCATTTATTTGAATGATTGAACAACTGAGAATCATTGTGAGAAAATGGCCTAGGGTTTTGGTTGTACAAACAATAAGAATGAAAAGGATCAGTATGGGAAGAACTATGCATTCATTCAAGAATCTTCAGACAAATGCCAGAAGTAGAAGGAATAAGAACTTATGTTCATATTGCATCAGTGGACTAAGACCTAGTTGACATTTTAGAAATTGGTGGGTTAGAGCAGACATGAATGGAATGCTAAAATTCTAGGAATTCTAAGCTTAACAATGCCTTGCATTTGGCACAATGTCTTGTACATAGTAGGCGCTCAGTAAATTATCTTTTCATCTCATCAGTAATGAAAGTGAATGTAATGCCTACAGGAATTATTTAGATAGTTCACTATGTGCAATGATTATTGCATTAGGAAATGACTTTCAGTGATTGGCTTTTGTTTGTACCTTATGGTTCCCCCTATGTGTATTTGGGAAGAATGCCTCCCTTTTTTCATCTCTGCTTGGAGGTGGAAACAGGGATTGTACTTAATACAAATCATTGCTGATCCAAAGGTCACTGGCAGAGGCTGGGATAGAGTCTAGGCTTGCTTGTGGCTACAGAGGTAGTGGAGCTACAGGGTGGGGAAATGTTCTAGTAAATCCTGTTCATTGTGAGGCCATTCTTGTTCTTGTTCTTTTGGCTTTGGGGCCACACTGTCCTCAGGGCTTACTCTCTGCACTCAGGATTTACTCCTGGCAGTGCTTGGAGGACCATATGGGGTGCCTGGGGTCAAACCTGGGTCGGCTGCTTGCAAAGAAAGCATCTTTCCCTGTGTATTATCTCTCTGACTCTGAGTTTTATTGTCGTTATTGTTGTTTGTTTTTGGGTCACAACTGGAATGAGCTCAGGGCTTATTCATAGTTCTGAGCTCAGGGCTTATTCCTCGCAGTATCTGGCAGACCATATGGGGTGCAGCAGATGAAACCATACAGAATGCATGAAAGGCAAGTGCCTTACTTCTCAAACTTGAGCCCATTTCTTAATATTCTTTCCCTTCCACAGACTTCCCCACCCCAATTCCATGTTTATCCAATACTCTATATTTTTATAGGCTCAAGTGTTGGTGGGAACACTGTTCTCATACACATTTGTGTCCTGTGGGTTTTGTCTGGGATCTCCTTGATCCTGTGGAGTTCTGATTGTGTTTGCCCTATCACCCATGTCACCTTGAAGCAAAGGCTGTACTTTGATTTAGTTGATTTATTGTTGGTGTGTAGTGCACACGTGGAGGTATGGAAGACCAACTCCTTGTTCATTGTTCAGGGGAGTCATTCCTGATGGTGCTCAGGAGATCATGGGCTGCCAGGGATTGAACTCAGGATCCTGCCTGGAAAGCATGTGTTTCTCTAGTCTTTTGAGCTCTCTCCTATTCTGTAGTTATCATTTTTTTAAAAAAGTGTCGCTTTTCTCCATAATTATGGGAATGCAGGGGACACAGAAAAGGGTATCCCTATTTTTCTTTCTTATATGTGGTTTCTGGGCTTGAGAGATAGCACAGCGGGTAGGGTGTTTGCCTTGCACATAGCTGACCGGGTTCGATTCCTCCACCCCTCTCGGAGAGCCAACCAGGCTACCGATAGTATCCTGCCCATATGACGGCAGAGCCTGGCAAGCTGCCGTGGTGTATTCAATATGCAAAAAAACAGTAACAAATCTCACAATGGAGATGTTACTGGTGCCCTCTCGAGCAAATCAATGAACAATGGGAGGAGAGTGCTACAGTGCTATATGTGCTTTCAAGATAGTTAAGATAGTTGTCACAAGAGTGGGAGAAGCTGTGTGGGGTCTGAAAGGACAGTGAAGTTTTAGAGATTGGGCACTGCCAGAGCAGGGACAATGAATTGGATGAAATAGTGACAGGCAAGAAGAACTTCACTGCTCACTCAGCTCTCATCGCTTGGCCTGCCTTTTGCATCTAGGCTCCACGAGGGACAGCAGGGAGTAGGGTGAGAAGTCAGACCTGCACTCAGGATTGTTTCTAAGTGTTGGTCATTTTCTCTGAGCTCTTGATGGCCTTTCATTACTGACTTGGGGCGTATTTCTGTGATAGTGTTTTCTGAGTTTGTAGACCAAGTTGTGGAATATAAAGAAGACCCGAGAGGGCAAAAGGAGGCGCAGAAACATATAGGCTTTCAGCTCTGTTTTGTTGCTTCTAAGCCTTTAGAAAAATACTGTAACTGACAACTACAACCCACTTTCAAACTTAAATTATAGCTGTGTGATTTAGGTAGAAAGCCCTGGGCAGGTATAGTGCCTTTTTTTTTTTTTATATTCTGTGCCTTCCAGGAGACCAAGCACGTTGAAGGCATGTGACAAATAATGATAATAATTTAAAGCAATGGGAACATTGGGTGTATAGGGAGATAAGAAACTGGAAGACTGGGGCCCACTAATAATTAATAATGTCTCAGGAGGTGGTCCCACTGTTTTTGGATTTCAAATCCCCTTGTTCAATTTCTTGCTGGAGTGAATTCCGCACACAAAAAGAATAATCTTTAATTTGATACTTAGTCACTTCAGTGTCCTGTGCTGAGCTGGCTAAGATTGCATATTCTTATGAAAATATATGCATTCATAATCAGTCAGATAATGTTGCTCCCTAGGGCTTTTAAATGCAAAAGCAAGAGATCATATATTCAGATATGTGGCTTCAAAGTCATAGGATCATCTGAGAAGTTCGCATTTCTCATTTCTTGCTTTTTATTCCTGGAATTGAAAGGAAAACAACACAGTGAAACTTCTAATTAAATACATAATGAAACTAGGACCAACATCGGTAAGTTAAGGTTTCATTGGGAATGAAATTCGTCTCCCTTTGTATGATAGGCTGAACTGACAGACATTTTAATAAAATGACGGGATAACTAGAGTATGTCTTTGATTAAGATTTGATTACCAGTTATTTTGTTACCCCCTGTGCTCACCTCCTGAAGATTTGGAGTCAGCCTTTATTTATTTGGGTTAAAATATTCAGAGACAATACAAATAAACACCCCAAGGAAAGAATGGAAGGTAACAAAGTATGTTTTCTGCGTACATCCATCTTCCTGTGTGTACTTATGTCTGTGTCTGCCTCTTGAATTTGGTTGAGGTTTTCCTTCTTCCCATATAAAAACCTGTACTTCTTTGCTTTTCCAAAATGGCTTCACTCCATTTAGGATTAGATGCTTTTAATATTCTTGAATTGTTTCTCTCCTTTATATCCTCTTTGCCATGGCATTGAGACTGCACCATCTATTGTATGAATGACTGCAGTAGCTTCTTAAGTGGTGTGTTCAGCCTAATCTATTTGCAGTCCGTTATTCATCCTGATGTTAGAAGAAATCCCACCCCCCTAAAACACAGGTATGCTTTTGTCTTTCCTCTGGTTAAAATTTTTGACACCCCACCTCCATCAGCTACTGGAGAAAAATCATGCTCTGTAGCAGAGCATAAAAAGTACTTAGTCATTTCCTCCCTGGCTATCCTCTCCTGCTCATCAACTGTGTCCTGGCTATGGATTTTGTATATGGCCATGGAAAGTATGCAACTTTATATAGATTCATTTGTTCCATCAATGTTTTTGAATATGACATTTTGTCTGCTTGAATTTCATTTCCCCCTGTGTTTCTCTGGAAGATTCCTATCTTCCAAATAATCTTACTGTGTAAAAGACAACAATAAATCTCCTTTGATCACCATATTTTCCTCCCCTCCACCTTTTTTTTTTGGCTTTTTGGATCACACCTGGCAATGCTGAGGGGTTACTCCTGGCTCTGCACTCAGGAATTACTCCTGGTGGTGCTCTGGGGACCATCTGGGATGCTGGGAATCGAACCTGGGTTGGTCATGTGCAAGGCAAATACCCTACCAGCTGTACTATGGATTCACCCCTCCTTCCCCTACAAAGTACTTTCTTTTAATATAATTTGGTCTTGGACTACAGTAGGTTTAAATCAGATTCTGATTCCAAGAAATTGATATGGATGTAGAGAAGCAAAGTGAATTAGCTGGTTCTGGGATAATAAGGTCTTATTGTCACAAGGATTTATGTGGTCCTACCTGTGAGCCAACAGAGCCTAAGGCCACAGAGTGAATACAGGGGTTAAGGTGCAAGTCTTACTAGCCCTAGCATGGTTTGATTCCTGGTACTACATGATACCCAGAGATTGCTGGGTGCAGCCAAGAGACCCTCAGGTTGGTGGTGATGGACCAGGTGATCCCCAGCATCCCAGGGTCCAAGGAACTCTCCATCCTCAGGCACTCAAACTTACAGACTGGTTGGCTAAGAATCACTGGGAGGGGCCCCCAGGCATCCTGAGCACTCCTGGGTATCTCCCTATCCTCACTATGTAGCAAATAGGACACACTGTAGATAAAAGCCTATATGAGAGCTAAACTAAGAGAGAGTCAGTGAGGATCTGTCTTTGTTCTTGTTGGCTTGTCAGTTCCTATTGGAATTTCTCTTGAAATTGAAATTGCTTTTTAAACATTCTTAACTCTTTATGGTAATATCTTATTTAAGTTGTCCAATGGTTTCTATTCCTTATTATCAAATAATTCCTCATTAAGGCCCATCTACTATATGTAATAATATGATTGTTTACATTCCCATCTTCCCTATCAGGTAGCAAACTCTCTAAAGATAGGAACATTGTCCTATTTATCTTGAGAGTCCTGGCAATTAGTTGAATATCACAATACATGTTTGAGTGAATGGAAATCAGTTTCATTTTTTTCAATGCCTTTCCTAACAAAAAGCTCATGAAATTGCAAAGTTGGTATTGCTATCATAATAGATGATAGCAGGTCATCAGGTTAAATATTCATATTTTAATAGAATCTTTCTGGAATCAATCTCTGATGTACATGAATTGCAATAAAGGTGGGAATTTATCTGTGTTGGCATTCATGGCAAGACATTCTGGGAGCCCTTAAATATCCCTGAAATTGTAATGCACCTCTGTCCAGAACAGGTTGGGTATAGGGTCACCAGTGGGATTTACTCTCAGAGGGACAGAAGGATTACTTCCCTGTAGGCACTGATGGAATGGGAACCAGATAGGGACCTTATAGCCCAGAAATGCATTTGTCTCCTTCCAAATGGTTTTATATAAGCACAGATCATTCAGAAAAAAAAAATCAGAAATAGTCTTAGTGAAACCAATCAAAACACCAAATTACTTGAGGTAATATCACTGTGGGAAATTTCACTTCATGAATCAGTGTATTGTGCTTCAAATATTGTTGTCTCTAATAATAGACTCTCTTTTACACTTTCTGTGTTGATATTACCCATCAAATGACACTTAACAAACATCAAATAAACACTTCTTTTCTATGGCATGAAATTAGAGAAAGGATGTTGTCACATTATAGCTGACATCTCACTTTAGGAAAATCAAATGGGACCGATGATTGAAATTAGCCTGAGATGAATGATTCCCTCCCCCAATTTTATCTGCCAAATTTTTGAGATTCTATTAACTCTTGTTCTCCCTTTTAAGCATCAGATGCTTATTTTCATTATCTTGTTTTTTTTTCCTCTGCATTTTAATAGGCCAGAGCAGTGAAACTGTCATCTATTTATTTTACTTTTTTTGTTTTTTGAACCACACATGCTGGTGCTCTGGGACTTCTTCTGACCAGCACTGTGCTTAGGGATCACTCCTGGCAGTGTTCAGGGGACCATTTGAGGCATTGGCATTGAACTCAGGTCATCAGTGTGTAAGACCATTGCCGTAACACCTTGCCCAAGTTATCATTTTTTAAGCTGACTGTCTCATTGCTTGGGATATATGTTGAGGGCTGATACCTTTGAAAACATTAGCCCTCACCAGAACAAAATTTATATAAGGCCAAGCTTCTTCCAGAGAAATTTTTAAACAGGCAATATATCCTTCATAATGCTATTTCTGGCAAATGGACCAGACATTAGAGGCTAGCTATATTCATGGACTCACTAAATTTTTCTTGTGGTTAAAGGTGAAGTTCTTTTTGGCGTTAAATGTAATTATAATAGAGTGGAGTGGTAGATAAACATATATACTTAATGGACACTTAACATGTTCTGTGCTTATTCTTGTGAAATTGTGAAATCATTGCTCAGTTCTAGAAAATGTGTATTCACTATACACCCAAGGATCTAGGAACACACATGGAAGTTAAACAGCTGGGAAAAATATGTATGTTTTAAAATATAGTGGAATAAAAGTTAGAAAGCAAAAGGCCCTTTTTAACTTCAAAGGTAGACAATTAGCTTGCAAACACTATTGGCGATAGCTGCATTCTTCAGAGCCTTATTATATAAAACACCATGCTGTCTCGAAACTGAAGAGGTTGTAGTATAGTTGTCTCCATAATCCATAATTGAAAGAATTATAAATGTAACAATTATTTCCCTCCATGATTGCTTTCACAATTTCTTGTTCTCTGCAGGATCCTTTTTTTTTCTTTCAGCTCATTGCAACAATCAAGTAATTATGTGTGATTCATATTTAAGATTAAATTTTGTGTGTCTACTGAGGTATTTAAAAATCTTAATTTTTTTATAATTGTGAATTGTTATCTAACAATCTGCTTTAAAAGCAAATGTTGATTGCATCATATACTTTATAAATAATATTTATTTGACCAAAATTTTACAAATTTTATCAATCAGTGACTTATAATAAGTTAACGTGATTAGTTTAAAGGTGGATATAAATAGTATAATATTCTCACAAAAGCTGCTCTCTATGATGAAAAAGTGACAAGAAATAAAAACAATCCTAATGTGGCATATATTATTCTAATCTTAAAAAGTTCTGTCATCCTTCATAAGCTATTTCTAGCTTTAAGTACTTAATTTTTTTTGTCCATATCTAGCCTTGCTCAGGGCTTACTCCTGGCTCTTTGCTTAGGAAACATTCCTGGTGAGACAAAGGGAACTTATAGGGTGCCAGGAATCAAACATGGATAATCAGTCACATGCCAGGCAAGAGCCTTACCTGATGTACTATCTTAAAGCTTTCGGTACTTTAAAATATAAGTAATGTACTAAATTGTTTTTACTTCTCAGATCTGATATTGTCATTCTATAGATATCATGTAGTGATAGGGAACTATTATATTCTTATTTTTCTGTATTTAAGAGGTTCAGTTAACATTTATTTAGTTATGATTACTAACCAGGTTTGGCTTGGAGACTGGCCAGCTTTTTGGGGGAATTCTGATAAGTAGTTGAGTTAAAGGGAAAGGGAGATGCTCTCTCTCCCCTTGCCTGGTCTCCACCTCACCTCATATTTAGTGAAGAGAAGAGGGAGTGAAAAGAGGTAGTGAAGAGAGGAAGGACTGAAGCAGTGTAAAGGAGTATTGCCAGAGATATTCTTGTTTCGAACAAACCAAATATATGTAGGTCTCTGTACATATGAGTTCAGAATCTTTCTATTAAAAAATTAAAAGCCTTCAAATTATGTCATTTTGACCAATGATGATACCACTTTATAATATTTTAAATTTTATTTATAAAGCATTCAAATCCTTATTTCTGTCACTGACCTAAATATTCTAACAAAATCCTATTGTTTACATAACCTCAGAGGTCATCTAATTCATTTTTTAAACAGAAGAACCATTCTGTACTCTACAGTACAATAGGGTGATTTCCTACTTGATTTTTCAAATCTGGACACTGAAAATAAAAAGCCTTTCTATTAGCAATTAACCCAGGAAAACAAGTATAAAGTTGGAAACTAGGATTTATGAACACCTTGATGATAAAAAATGGCAACTAAGATTGCCAGATGGTTATGTCATTAAAATTAATTTAATTGCTTTTTTAGTGTTCTGCCATTTGACTGAGGGAAAAAGTTAAATTTATCATTCAAATAGTTTCTGAAGTTTTATTTTTATCACTTATATGTAACAGAGATAGTATTTTTCAGGTATTATTTTAAAAACAATAAACATAATAAATTTATGAGGCGACTTCCTTCCTTCCCTCCTTCCCTCCCTCCCTCCCTTCCTTCTTTTTTTTTTTTTGCTTTTTGGGTCACACCTGGCAATGCACAGGGGTTACTCCTGGCTCTGCGCTCAGGAATTACCCCTGGTGGTGCTCAGGGGACCATATGGGATGCTGGGAATCGAACCTGGGTTGGCTGCATGCAAGGAAAACGCCCTACCCGCTGTGCTATTGCTCCAGCTCCTCTCTCTTTCTTTCTTTCTTTCTTTCTTTCTTTCTTTCTTTCTTTCTTTCTTTCTTTCTTTCTTTCTTTCTTTCTTTCTTTCCTTCCTTCCTTCCTTCCTTCCTTCCTTCCTTCCTTCCTTCCTTCCTTCCTTCCTTCCTTCTTCTCTTTTCTTCTCTCCCTTCTTTCCTGTTTTGGGATACACCTGGCCATGCTCAGACCATGCTTACTCCTGGCTCTGCACTCAGGAATCACCCCTGGTGGGCTTGGGCGACCATATGGCGTGTCAGGGATTGAACCCAGGTGGTCACAAACAAGCCAAGTGCCCTACCTGCTTTTCTATCACTCTGACCCCAAGATGACGCTGACTTTCATTCCTGTTTTAAAGATCAACTAACTGAGGTCTAGAGAGGTTAAATTACTTGTTCAATGTCACAAGACTAGTTACTTAAAGAAGGGATATACACCCACATATTTTTGCTTCAGATTTGGAGTATCTTTTTTTGGGTGGGGGGAGGGCTGCACATACTAGGCAGTACTCAGATCTAACTTCTGACTCTGCACTGATCACACTTGGGGAGGGGGATCAAACATAGACTGATCATGTGCAAAACAAGAGCCCTAACAACTGTACTATCTCTTTAGCCCCTTAACCACCCGTTTATTCTGCCATTCACATCTAACATTGGTGGTTGTGGAGGCTAGTATTGAGTGGCACTACAAGTTAAAGGAATAAATCTTAGAGCTTTTCTTAGAGGCAATTGGGAATTGAAAACTCAGGTTGTGGGAGTTATGAAGGAACTTGTGAAGTAGATGCTTAGAGGCCAACATAACAAATTTGATATCATAATAAAAAATTAAAGCATTAGATTGCAGTTCTTGATGATATTCAGTCTGCTTCCTGAGGCTTTGATGTTACATGTGATTTCAAGGAAGCAGAAATAATAATCATGTGGTGAAGCCAGAACAAGCAGTTAAAAACAAAAGGAACATCTCACCATGAGAAGGAAAGGCAGAGAGTGGGGCTTTCTGCCTATCTATTTGACCTCTGCATGCATGTGCTATATATGCAAAACCTTGGTTGGGAAAAGGAAAAGACTTTTACTTGTAGGATGAAAGGAAGTTAGTGAGAATAGGGACAAAGGGAGGTTTTCTTGTCAATACTGAGGGTTTGGGGCACCATCTCCAATTCAGGCTGCCATTCAGCGAGGATTCTACTAGACATTTCTCTATGCCGAGAAATCACAGAGGAATCATTGAACTGAGTATTGCTTGATTTCAAGCTCTCTTTCTAATAGGAAATTATGAGGCTCTAGAACTGGAAGAAATATATTGTCAATGCTAATGTGAGTTATGTCAGTCTTTTAGATAGTTATTTTCAGTCACATCGACCAAGAGTTGTCTGACTCTAGTAATTTGTTATTATATTGATTCTGGTACAAACACATATTTATTACATGCACTTTTTATCTCTTTGACATATTGTGTTTAAATTTTACTTCAAGGCTTTTTGAACATACTCATTCACCTTTTTTATTAGTAATTTACTCTTCTGTACCTCAGTTGTTTGTATTCATTATACTGGTAAACACAGTCTTTATTGTGTGGTCAGTCTTCGTGAGGACAATTTTTTGAATAATGGTCCGATAGGGAAGAAATATTCTGATTTACAAAATATAGAGGTAGAAACATATGATGAAATAATCTTTTCTATACTGAGGGGACCTTAATCTGTGTGTGTGTGGGGGGGTCACCAGGGTCACACCTGGCCTTGCTCAGAGGTGAACCATGTAGTGCCATGGATCAAACTTGAGGTCTTGTGCATGCCAGGCATGTACTCCAGCTCTTTGAGCCATCTCCCCAGGGGTCATAGTTTAAAAGTGCACTCACCATATATTTTTACCTACCTTAATATGTTTGAATATTACTGAATGCTTTTAAAAATGGTCAGTACAATAATAAAAATGTAAAAGAAAAACTTATCTTAAAAAAAGCTAATAACAGCTTATAAATTTAAGCACATTAATAGAATGCCTACTTATAGTTTTTTACAGGTGTTTACTATGAAAATATTCTTCAGTTTTAAATTAGAAGGGACATCCTAGGTTATTTAGTGAAAGCTCGTCTGTAGGGTGAGCAGTCAAGAATGAAAATCTTTCATACCTTGTTCAAATTTGTTTGGAAATATAAACATAACCAGAATCCAGGAATTCAACCTTTTAGTTTGTAGGCTTTTCAATAGATTTATATTTACTTGAAATAAAACACAATTAATACAGTGTACAAAATAATTCGTACTTCATATAGAACTAGCTGTTGAAAGAGAAGCTAATTTAGGAATGTGCTCCCCTGTCTCCCCCATAATAAAATCATGCATTCCTGTGATCCACACAAAGCACCAGCCAAAATCAGCAGACCACATGAATACAACTTAATTCTAATCTTGCTTCAGTCATTATCTTTGTGCAGTATTTGGTGCTTTGTGCAATATCATTCACCTCAATGTCTGTTTCCCCATGTATGCAGTAAGAAAAATAATGTCTTCTCTCTGAGGCAGGGAAAAGGCTGCCGCCTTCTTTAAAAAATGTATATACATCAATAATAGAAAGGGACTTAACAATTATATGTTATTACTATATCATCACTTTTAATTTATTTTTTCTCTATTTATATGATCAAAGTTTGATTAGAACATTACCTAAGGTCCTGACAATAAAGCTTAAATAAGGGAGACAATTTTTAGGCTTGAAACTTTCTTTTTATATCTATTTATTTCAGTCCTGAACTACAGATAAAGAAAATTAAATATGTTTTCATGCATGTGTTTTTATGCTTTGATCAGATTCTTGTTAGAAATAAATTGTGTTGCAGAGCTACAATAATTGTCCTGAATTTAGTAAGCTATGCTAAAGCATTCACGCAGTTTCTTTCCAAGTCCCCGCCTTAGTTCAATGGGCTATTGGCAGTGGTCTCATTAACAGGGTAACTATTTCCTGATATTACAGTTAAGCCAAAGGCATGAACACGAACACTGAGGGTGAATTGTGAGGGTAAAACAACAGCAGAGGTATTTAAATTTGAAGTGGTACGTATGTTTGTATCTTTCAGAGGTTTGGGTCGAATTTTCACTTCAGATTAAAGAAACAAAAATGAAGGAAAACCTAAAATAATTTATTTCGAAGTAATATATTTTTTAAAAAATTAAATTGCAATATTGTAATAGGAATAACCTTGACCTACATTTTAACTTATAGACATTATTAAAAAATATTTTGTACTATTTGTAAAAAATAGAAACTAATATTAGATGTTTGATAAAGATATGTATACTATATCTCATTCGCATTGTACAGAAAATATTTTTTAAATTTATTAGAGACATATGTATTAAAATACTGAATATATAGATTGAAGTTAATGAAGTACTTTTAAAAAATCCTTGCAGTTAATGTGTTGGCATTCTTTGATGATTCTTATTATATTTTTATTTTAACCATTAGAGGGCACATTAGTTCAAGAAAAATTAAACTAAAAGCAGAGCAACAAAAATGGAAATAGTTGTATAAGTGGCACGCAGAGAAAATTTATGTATTTAACTACTCTTATTTTCAGTCATTTCATTGTAATTTGTAATGTAATTTATCAGGTTTTTTTTAATCTGCAAAGAATTCAAGTATATGTAGTTTTGTGTAAGAAACAACTCTTCACTTTTATTGTTAGCTACTACTCCTAGGAGAATGGGGTTGGTTTAGTTGAATTTGATGAGTTTGACTGTTATGTGACCAGGGAGGACATAATAAATCATGGCCTTTTGAAAAACATCATAAGTTCAAAGGTAGGTAAAATTAGGTTATTATGAAGTAAGTAAATGCCAGTCCTGGTCTCACAGTTAATTTAGAACGCAAGCAAGCAAGCAAGTTACATGTGAATGAATAAAGCTCAGCAACTATGCTTCACCATACGTATTTATAACCTTTAAAATTTGGTACAAATTACAGAGAGAACAATAGATGGCCCCAGAGTGATCACAAGGCTTTATTTCACTGGAAGGCTTGACTGAGGTCATAAACTGCAAAAGGGCAGGCGGCTCAAGTGGCTTATGAATGACTGCCGAGTCTCAGAATGAGTTCATTTGTTTTCAATCTATGGCAAACTGTTATTATTTTTAATGTTCAGTTTTTTGCTCTGGAGGCTGCAGGTTTTTAATCTGTAAAGACTTAAATAGAAACTAATTTTAACAATAATGTTTTTATGATATTAAGTTAAAGGAATACAGTATGTGATTAATCCGTTAATTTACACAATAAAATTAATTGAACACCTACTAAGTTCAAGTTCTGGGTTTAGTGCTAGGGAATAAAGGCAGATTAATGTATGGTCCTTAGCCTTAAAATGCAATTTTTATTTCCCTGTGATTTATATAGAAATAAATCAGCAAATAACTTGTAGTATATGGTAACATTATATATTAGTAGGCAAGCAAGAAAGAGATTTATCAAATCTATTACAAAATATATTTTAAAGGGAACTGAGTGGCTAGGCAAAATTATTATATACTATTTCAGTTTAAAGCTGCAAATCTGCTCTGGTAATATTCTTTTTTCTGAGAGTCAATTATATAATAAATTGTAGTAATTAGTAACATAAAACAAGGTAATAATGTAATTAAAACCAAAATATTTACTTGCTATAGAAGATACTTTTTGCATCTTAATTCTGTTCCTTGCAAGTTAATAATACTCTATAGGAATTTCTGTGTGGCTTTTACATCTGGTGGCTGTGGAATTAGCATGTACAAAGAGAGCTCAGAATTATGCTTTAATTATGATTTGAATGATGATTTCAGTCTGAGCATGAGTTGTCAACAGAATTGTGAGCTGGGGGAAAAAGAGATAAGGACTGTTAGTGGGATAAAAAGTATATTTGCAGTCTCTTACTTTAAAGTGCCTTTTGTTTTAAAAGAAGTAATTAATGTTAGGAATTAATTGGTTCAGATTCCTGATTTTAAAGTTATCACTTGGTTGCTAAGATGAAGTCTTTTCAAAATTGCTACACGATATGCAATGACAGGAACATTTCAGTTGAAAGGTAGAAAACATAATTGAAAAGCTAGCTTTTGAGTGCCTGCTTATCACCCTAATTGATAGAAGATGTGCCTGAGGAACTAATGCTGTAGTTCAGTAGAAAAAGTATTTAGCTGAATTTCACATTATGATGCAAGGTTTCTTTTTATCTAAGAGTTAACAATATTGCTGGTGTTTTGATGCAACAGTAGACTGATTCAGAAAGCACTTCAAATGCCAATCTTAGGCAGTAGAATTATGGGAGATTTTTATTAGGCATGTCTATATTTCTCTAATTTTTCTTTTCTTTATTTTTTAAAAGTTTGGGGAACCCCCAAGCATGTTCCTCTCTTACTCCTGGCTCTGTTCGCAGTGATCACTCCTCTTTGTGTTGGGGAAATAAGAGGGTCGACTGTATGCAACATAAGCAACTTGACTGTTGTGCTCTCTCTCTCTCTCTCTCTCTCTTGCCCTAATCTTGCTATACCAAATAGATTTAATTATATAAAAATATGTTAGTATTCCAGTCTGCCAGGTATTTAGCAGGAAAAACTTAAAATGACTTTAGAATACAATGATGTACTCTTACTGATCTTTAGTTGGTCCTCACATATACTTAACAACTCCTAATTACCAACTTGTCCTCTGTTTTTGTATGTGTATATCTTATTGTAACAAGTATTTAAAATTTAGTTAATATAAAAATAAACCATGCCAACTTTGTCTCATACAAATGAGAAGATATAGTGAATTTAGAAATTAAAGAAAGGACAGTTGAGTAATGGATTAGAATATTAGCTTTGGGAATATAGGAGAAGTGACTAAGGTAATGTGCAAGACTTATGACGATATGACCAGGATCTATAGGAAGAATGAAAGGAAAAGAAATAGATGCAAATCATATCACAATGTGTGCAGAGGGAGGAGAAGAGAGAGGAGGTTGAGGAGGGGGAGGGGGAAGGAGGAGGAGGAGGAGAAGGAGGAGAAGGAGGAGGAGGAGAAGGAGGAGAAGGAGGAGAAGGAGGAGGAGACGGAGGAGGAGGAGGAAGAGGAGAAGGTGGAGGAGATGGAGGAGGAGGAGGAAGAAGAGAAGGTAGAGGAGGAGAAGAAGGAGGTGGAGGAGGAGGAGAAGGAGGATGAGGATGAGGATGAGGAGGAAGAGGAGGGGGAGGAGGAGGAGGAAGAGGAGGAGGAGGAGGAGGAGGAAGAGGAGGAGGAGGAGGAGGAGGAGGAGGAGGAGGAGGGGGAGGGGGAGGGGGAGGAGGAGGAGGATAGACAAATCTCACTGGTCACTTAGGACAAAAGGTATGACTTTCCTTAAAAAAAGATGGTTTGGCTAGCAATCTGGCTACCTATTTTAATAAGGTTTTGTTGCTTTGTGGAAGGAGAAAACATGATCCAACCAATCTGCTCAAAGAGTTTATTTTCTTATTTCTACATAAAAGAGCTATTTTTGACAGATGTATTGCAGATGTCACATCAATGTCAGCCACACATACAAAAGTCAAAGGAGATGGGTGCATTTGATTGGGAGTGGAATTTAAGCAGGAATATCTTTTGATAAGAAGAACAGAAATGGTCTCTAAACTATTTATTTGAATAAAAACCCAAATAAAACCAAACACATGCCTGGATATGCATATTTTAGCATATTATAGCTCTCTTAGTCATATATGATCAAGCTCAAAAAGAAAAAGATTGCTAGTTGGGATTAATAGCTCATTACAAGACAAACGTTGTTACAAATAAATGTTATAAAATCAGAGAACAAGGGATGAAGTTATGCTTCTGGGGACCCACATTAAACTAAATGTTATATAATCAAAGTTTAAGGGAGTAAGTTATGCTTCTGGGTACTGTATTAAGATTTTTCTCCCTTTTCTGATTAACTGAGAAACTCAAGTGAGTGTTTCATTTTTTTTATGCCTCATAGGCTGTCTTCATTCTGATGTGTGGAAAACAGCTTTTAACTACTTGTGAATAATCGATTCTCTATTATAATTTTGTTAATATTAATTAATAAATGTCACAATTTTATTTTAAATTGTTGGTTCAGATATTGAGCTATGATATGTATTTTTTTAGCCCCAATGAGAATTTGCAAACCAACCATGTTTCAAATTGGTCCTTTAACCGATGAACTGATTTTCTTGAGAGAGAAAGCTTAGAAAATTTTCTAATTAGTGCTAAGACCTGATTTTCTGTGGCTCACTGCTTCATGTATTCGACTTCAAATTATGCTGTAGGAAATGTCTTCACAGGTTGGTGTTTCCTATTGATCTCTATGATTGTTCTCAGTAATTTAGAAGTTAACTGTGCAGTGCTTTTTCAAGAAGACACTGGTACCTTGAGTCAGCGCACACTCCTCTCGGGCCAACCTGGGGGCCAAAGATCCTGTCGCCTCCGCAGCCAGTCTGGCTCACGGCATAAGAGTGGGACGCACGGACTCTTCTGTCAGTTCATTTCCTCTGTGTAGCTCGCGTGTTCTTTCAGCCCGCAGTTCATGCTTTAAATGACTCTTCTTTTATAAACTGAGAAGGGATTTGTGTAGCGTGAGCTTACCTGAGAAACTAAAGCTCATTAATTAGAAAGGTGCTTCAGGGCAACAGGAAATTTTTCATTGGAAAGGTTTCAAATCTAAGAAAGTAATTAATTTCTCTGTGGAAGAGGATCACATTTTTCTCAACTGATGCCCTTCCCTACTGCAACTGAATAGTTTATGGCATAATGGAGGCAATTTGACTCTTTCATTAACCCTCACTGTTACTTTTCTCTTTCCTTTTCTCTTCCATTTAGGCTTTCGTGAGACCTTCTAGAGGCTTGGGGAAGATACTCAGTTTTTGTTTTTCTAAGAAAAAAAAGTTAAGGAATAGATTTGAAAGACCATAATGCAAAAATGGTTATTTTTCTCAATGTCCATCTATTATCTGGTGTTTTCTTCAACGCAGAGTTTCTATTTATTAAAGGAAAAGGACAAATTAGGAAAAAAGACTCGCATAAATGTGATAAATTTATGAATAAAAAAGTGACAAGTTAGGAAAAATAGCAATAAATCTGGCAAGGGTTTGCCATGATATAGTGTGTGTGAGAGAGAACTTAAAACCTCACAAAACACCAAAACTTTAATCAAAATGAGAGGAAAAGACAGGGCAGACATGTCTAAAAAGAAACATCAGAATGGATTAATGGGTTTCTATTTAATTCATTGGGAGTTAAATTCAATTCTTACTGTATTTTCATATTCAAATTGTCCCAAATTTGACCTTTTGGCTGGAGCGATAGCACAGCGGTAGGGCGTTTGCCTTGCATGCATTCAGCCCGGCCGAGCTGGGTTTGATTGCTCTGCCTCTCACGGAGAGCCCGGCAAGCTACCCAGAGTATCTCATCCGCACAGCCTGGCAAGCTACCCGTGATGCATTCAATATGCCAAACACAGTAACAACAAGTCTCACTATGGAGACGTTACTGGGCCCGCTTGAGCAAATTGATGAATAATGGGAGGACTAATGGGAGGACTGTGACCCGTGACCTGCCCCTTTGGGGATGTGTGTATTATTTCATCTTTTTTCCCCAGTACTTCCTTTTTGACATAAATTGATGTTTGAAGTAAATAAAATTTTTCTGCCCCTTACGTGGAATCTGTATTTTTGCAAGTTTCTGTTCCTATTAGTAGTGAACAGTATTTAGAAACTAAGATGACATACTATGTGTCTATTCTTTTGAGGCCTTATATAAGGCAGAAGTGTGTGTGTGTGTGTGTGTGTGTGTGTGTGTGTGTGTGTGTGTGTGTGTATTGGAAACCACAAGAACACAAGTATCACTCTGATACTTATTAGCTTTAATCTAAATTAACAGAGTTCATTTTCTGAAAACTTTCTTTATTTGGGGGCCATGCATGGAAGTGCTCAAGTGTACTGCCCAGCTTTGTGCTCAAGAGACCTTGTGGTGCTGGAGTTCAAACCTTGTCGTGTTATCTCTGCAAGCCCCAATCCAAAGTATTTTCTTTGACAAAAATATTTTATTTAAGTCACTGTGCTTTGCAATATTACAAGAGTGTGAGTGGTAGGGTTTCATGGCTATAACATTTCAACATCACACTCTGTGTGAGAAGTGTCCATTTCTCTCCACCCCCATTGTCCCTGGATTCTCCCTTCACCCTGCCCCGCTCAGTACCACCTTCCATCTCCGCACCCCCACTCCCAGTCTCTTTGCCATGAGGAGCTCTGATCTGTAGACCAGCTCTTTTTTTTTTTTTTTTTTTGCTTTTTTGGTCATACCCAGAGATGCACAGGGGTTACTCCTGGCTCATGCACTCAGGAATTACTCCTGGCGGTGCTCGGGGGGCCATTTGGGATGCTGGGAATTGAACCTGGGTCAGCCATGTGCAAGGCAAACGCCCTACCCACTGTGCTATTGCTACAGCCCCTAGACCATTTATTAGGTTCTGGTACTTTTGGTCATTTGTTATTCCCTTACTATGCTTTTGTTTGCCCCACATATGAGAGAGCTCATTCTGTATCTGAATTTCTTCTAGCTGACTTCACTCAGCATGATGCCCTCCAGTTTGATTCATGTAGTGACAAATTGCATGATTTTTCTTTTCTTATAGCGGAGGAATATTCTGTTGTGTGTATATGCCACAATTTTTATGCAGTCATCTTTTCTTGGTTTTTTGTTGTTTGGGGGCCACATACAGTGGTGCTTAGGGGGTATTCTTGGCTCTCTGCTCAGGGATAACTCCTTGTGGCTTTAGGGGATCATATGGAATGCTGGGTTTGAACCCAGGTCAGCCATTTGCAAGTCAAGAGCCTTACTTGCTGTACTATCGCTTCAGACTCAGTCTGTTCTTGGACTTTTGGGTTGTTTCCAGATTTTGGCCATTGTGAAGAGTGCTGCAGTAAACATTGGAACACAAGTATCTTTCTTATTTATTTATTTATTTATTTATTATTATATTATTTATTTATTATTTATTATTCAGGCACCATTACATACTTACAAACATTTGTGTTTCTGGTTCAGTCATACAATGATAAGTTACCCATCCCTCTACCAGAGCCCATTCTCCACCACCAATGATCTCAGTATCCCCCCTCGCCCCCCCCCCCCCCGCCTCTGTGGCAGGGCATTTCCTGCCACAGAGAGAACAAAAGTTCTCTCTCTCCTTTTGGGCATTGTAGTTTGCAATAAAGGTATTGAGTGGCCATCATATTTGGTCTATAGTCTATTTTTGGCAGCTCCCAGCACCCTTTACTTGGTTTTCCTTTCTGTGTCTGAGCTGCCTTTTCCTCCAGCGTGTGAGGCCGGCTTCCAAGCCATAGGGCACACCTCCTGGCCTTTATCTCTACTATTCTTGGGTGTTAGTCTCCTATTCTGTTACTTTATATTCCATAGATGAGTGCAATCTTTCTATGTCTGTCCCTCTCTTTCTGACTCATTTTACTTAACATGATACCTTCCATGTTAATCCACTTACATGAAATTTTCATATATTCATCTTTTCTTACAGCTACATAAAGACAAGTATCTTTTTTACATAAAGTTTTCTTGGGCCCTTGAGGTAGATACCAAGAAACAAAATTGCTATATCATATGAAAGTTCATTTCTTAGTTTTTTGAGAAGTCCATAATGCTTTCCAAAAAGGGTGGACCAGTTGACATTCCCATTATGTGGGAATAAGGGCTCCTTTCTCCCCATGTCCACACCAATACTGGTTGTTCTCATTCTTTTTCATGCGTGCCAATCTCACTGGCAATAAAAATGCATATGATTAAATTGGCAGTAATAGAAATAGGGACTCTATTCATTTAGATGCAGTTTGGGAGACTGGCATGCCAACAGATGGATGGTGACTGTTTTTGAGAGTTCTGAGCTGACATCCATTTGGAGGAAAAGGAGAATCACTTACCAGAGCAAAAGTCCCCAGTGGTTTTTGCCAAGATCTACAGAAGGCTTAGGGACCACTGTTACAGAATGCAGAAGACATTTCAAATTGGCTTAATTTAGTTCTTATATTTATGCTTATTTCAGAAGTGTATTATTAGAATTCTTTGTTATTTTATTTTAAATGGGGACTTTCAGTACAGCCCAATTTTTATCTGTTTTTGCCCTCTGCATGTATATTATTATCAATATGAGCACAAATGGTTATTTATTTATTTATTTATTTTGCTTTTTGGGTCACACCTGGTGATGCACAGGTTACTCCTGGCTCTGCACTCAGGAGTTACTCCTGGCGGTGCTCAGGGGACCATATGGGATGCTGGGAATCGAACCTGGGTTGGTCGCGTGCAAGGCAAACGCCCTACCCGCTGTCCTATCTCTCCAGCCCCCAAAATGGTTGTTTTTAATCAAATATCTCTTTTAGTATTTGAGATGTGTCCTTATTTTCCCTGATATTCTTTGTTTTGTACCGTATATAGCCTCTTTTATCCCTCTCTTAATGATTTAAAATCTTATCTCTCATTTTTAAATTATAAAAGAATTTTCTCACTCACTTATCTGTTTAATGATTTTACTCTATTTTGTCATTTTCCTATCCTTTATCTTTCCATTATTTAGCTATATTCATTTATTTTAACAATATTGTGCTCACATGTTATTTTTCAGTCAAATGCTGCCATTTTGTTTTAATTATAGCTGTACAATTAAGTATATTAAATGTTTGTAATATCATTGTCAATGTTTATTCCAATTCTCTAGTTGTATTTTACTCCTTAAGAAGGGCAGATTTACACTATAATTTTTAATTTCTCTACATTATAAAGCACTTTCTATTGCTTTAGCGAGAAAATTTGGTGGAAATACAAAATATTACTTTCACTTTTTAAATTTTTTGAGATTGCTGTTTCATGTTGCTTTACTTTGTTCTTGATAAGTGTTTATTTTTCTTGATAGGCCTTATTTCAGTCAAATTTTATTAAACTTATAACTAACTTCATATTTTTATCTATATTTCCTGAGATTTTTTTCCTCTTTGTTTATGAAGTCTACTTGTTTTATTAGAAGAGGATTGTCTTATCTAGTTTTCTTATTTACACAGTGATAATTTTAATATATAAAATGTTTCTCTTATTTTTATAAATAAGACTTTATTATAAATAAACAAACCAAACTTTCTTGGTTATGCTTTTATTTATTATAAAATAATAAACCATATTTTCTTGGTTATGCTTTGACTTTTATTTCTTTTTTAAAAAGTGTTTATTAATTAAGTAACATTGCATTATAATATTAGATAAGTTTCAGTTGCACATCATTGAAAATCAACATTTTGGGGGGTAATTTTTTTCTTCTGAGATTCCAATTTCGTGTAAATTGGGCCTTTTCTCCAGTTTTACATTTTAACTGTTTTACTTTGACTTCTTTATCTTATTGCATTTTAATGCTATTGGTTTTTGTTTTTGCTTTACAACATTCTTTACAGAATATTTGAATTTATTCTCTCTAGGACACTTTTGAATTTATTCTTCTTTTCTGAGGTGATTTGCCTTTTATTTCAGTATCTTTATTTGACCCACATTAATTTTCTTTATTTTTCTAAAATATTTCTTAGTTTTAAAAATTAAGAAATGCAAAAAAATCAAACTACTTTTTTAATTTAAAATTTTTCATTTGACATTATTTAATCCAGTTAAAAGTATTGATTTTGTTCTTCCTCATTACTATATTTTTAAATTATAAAAAATATTATCTAGTTCTTACTCTGGAGAACCCAGCAGGCTACCGTAAGTATCCTGCCCGCATGGCAGAGTCTGGCAAACTTCCCATGGCGTACTCAGTATGCCAAAAGCCAGTAACAATAATGGGTCTCATTCTTCTGACCCTGAAAGAGCCTTGAATACGGCACTTTCTAAAATCTCAGGGCTAGGATGAAGGAGACGTTACTGGTACCTGCTTGAGGAAATTGATGAACAACAGGATGACCGTGACCGTGACCATGATACTATATTTTTGTAAGGAGAGGAAGGAATTTTCTCTTTTTTTTGGTTCAACTGAGATGTACTTTCTCTTTTATTTATAAAGTAGATTTGTAAAGAGATTTTTCCCCTAGCCCTAAGCATTTGGTGTGTGTGGGGTGGAGGGGGGATTGTTGGGGGAGACAGGTTTCAGATTCAAGAGTGCTATTTCCTGAAGTATTAAAGTTCAATCTTTTTTTTTTTGGCTTTTTGGGTCACACCTGGCGATGCACAAGGGTTACTCCTGGCTCTGCACTCAGGAATTACCCCAGCGGTGCTCAGGGGACCATATGGGATGCTGGGAATCGAACCCGGTTTGGCCATGTGCAAGGCAAACACCCTACCCACTGTGCTATTGCTCCAGCCCCTAAAGTTCAATCTCTTTAATGATGTTGGTAAGAGTTGTTGCAGGTGGAGCGATTATTATTTTCTTTTTGCTTCTGTAGAACTTTTAATATTTTCTTCTTTATTTTAATTAAAGAAATAAGCATTGTGCTTCAAGGACATATCAGAGTCACCCATCTGATTCACCCCCAAAACAATGTCTCTTGGAGATTGTCTTTTTCTATTTTGCCTTTTTAGCCCCTTACCTGTACTCTGAATTGCTATGTTCTATTTTCAGTATTTTATCACTTTTAGTGTTTGATATTTTCCTTTTGGGTGTAATTAAAAAATTTTAATTGAAAGTAGTGGTTTCTCATGCATGTAATTCCAACACCACACCCATCACCGGTGCACCCCTTCCCTTTTTCGAGGATCCCAAACCCCTTTACTCCCAAATCACCTCAACTTCCCTCATTATGTTGCCTTTGAACCTTTGTTGCTACTTTGCTGTGTATCTTCAAGCGCCTTTGGGAGTAATTTTATCTGTGTTTAGTTTCTGCCCTCTGTTACCTATCCTCTTTTTAATGAGTGCCTCCCCCTCCCACTCTTCAAAACCACAAGTTTGCAGTTATTGTGGGAGCTTTGTTGGAATGTTATATTTATTTCTCTATTCATGGTAATTTAAAATGTTCTATATTCTCTATTTCCTACTAATGTTAAGGAACTATTTGTTTTCTTGCTGATTTTATGACATTGCTGATCTTTAAAAAGTGTATATGAAGAGCCTTGGATTCAGGTGACAGGTGATTCTGTAGAGCTGGACTCTTTATATCAGAAACTAGTTTGAAATGAACTAACTGAAGTAGAGATGTAATACCCTGAATCTCTTGTCAGAGAAGAGATCTTCTGAAGGGTTGAAAGCATATAATTCTATTAAAGCTCTCCTACTAAAATCTGAATTTTTTTTAGAGACTGTAGAAAGTGCTGGAATTGGACAGAAGTTCTATGCTTGGATATCTTTGGGAGCTTTCTACTGAAGATGTCCTCTTTCCTTTTTCACACACAGCATATGGGGACCTGGGGATTACTTGTCTGGGGATAAATGTAGTATTCTTGATTCTCAATTAAAAAACAAACCCTGGGGCCAGGTATAAGGCTCAAAGTGTTGAAGAACATGTTTTTCATGTATGAACCTCAGATTTAATACCCCACATCAAATGGTCTCCCAAGTGCTTCAAGGAGTAGCCTCTGAGCACTGAAATCAGGATCAGCACTGAGCACTGCAAGGTGTTCCCTAAAGGCCAAACCAAATCTACCACCAATACCACAAACAGCAAAACATCCTTGATGTCAAATAGATTCTTTTTATGCTCCCCAAAAATGGAAGTTTACTCCTTTAAAATTTCTTCTACCATTGAAATAATAAAATCTATGATATTTCCCTCAATTTGTGAATCTGTGGGCTTAAGGGAAATGGAAAGTGGTTAGGGATGTGCAGGCCTTTGACTAAATGAAAAGAGAAGTGTGTTTGAGGCTCACATGGGCTATATCACAACTCTCTGGAGAAGAGCTTTATGTTAAGAAAAAATGAGACCATTTGATTGCTCTGTGTAGTTTTCCACTATGTAGATAATTTTTTTCTATTTTTACCCAATTCCTATGCTCTTTTCTGTATTCTTATGGGGTAAGAATTCCCTTCTCCTTGGCTAGGGAGACAATAAAGAAGTTAAGGTACTTGCCTTACATGTGGTTGATCCTCAGCCCCATCCCAGTCCCTTGAGAACTGCAAGGAAAGAGTCAAAAGCACAGAGCGAAGAGTAGTCCCAGAAGTTTGCGAGGTATGGTCCCAAAACAGAACAACAAAACAAGGATTTCCTTATTCTTCTCAAACCAATTCTTTTCATCTGAGCCAAAGTCCCTCTTGCATCTCCAGAACATTCTTGAATTTCTTGAATCTTTAACATCTGTATGTTTGTTCGTATAATATACAGATGTTAACCCTCTAATGACTGTTGTCTCTTAGTTTTTATCATACATAAAATAAAGTTTATCATTTATTACTTTATAGCTTTTATACAGTCTGTTTCTCTTTGTTGTTCACATGTCTCATAAAGCAATTTCCTGACTTTCATTTCTCTTCCCATTTTGTCTGTACTGTATGTTCTTTTGTTTTCTTTTTATTTTTTATTATTGGCCAGCAAGGCATTTCAATATGTGAAAGTATTTCTCCTAAGAGCTCTCCCATGGTGCGCTCAAGAGTCAATGTTAGCTTCTTTTTTGGAAAGTTATTTTTTCTTGGTTGTATTGTTGAAGATTTCAGGCTCTTTAACAATAAAAAATTTACCTAAGTTTTTGGACAGTGAATGCCTTGATACTCAAGCAGTGAATGTTAATTTGGTCTATAGTTTGCAGAGAATCCATCCTGGCAGAGTGCTGGGGTGGATTAAAGGATATAGACAGATACTCTTCAGGGCTGGGGATTCTTCTGACCCTGGTGCTGCATATCATTCTACTGCCAATGTTTCCTATATGTTTCGGCTGCTGCTGTTTACTTGTGTTTGTCATGAATGTGTTTTATTTAACCATCTTGGGCTCATGTCCTTTACCCTGTCCATCAGCAAGTGTAGCTTCTTCCCCAAATGATTACTCCTAGCAAGAATGAGCAATTCATATTTTTCTGCTACAGCTGAATTCTCAGGCATGCAAATTAGGATTGATCAGATGTGAAATTTTAATTGCAATCAGCACTTCTTCAAATTATGTACTCCTTTTTGGTGGTAGCTTGGCACTGGAATTTGGTGGTGGCTGTGGTGAGCATACACATGTAGTGGTATAAAACTATCCCCCAGAAATTGTATAGTATTGTAAACCAATAAAAATCATTATGCTTTATATATATATTAAATTATACTTGTCTTTTTCAGTGCTTCAGTAGAAAAATTATTTTCTTCACAAACTTTCATCACTTTAGGAGTATGTGTATATGCCTTCAATGGGAGACACCCTTGGGTAGTTTTTATGGGACCATAAATGAGAATGATGGATTCTTCAGTGGCATGCTGGTAACTTAACTGAGGATACAGGAGCACCCAATGATAAAGGAGCCATAGTATGTGTACTATTATCGGCTCACCTGAAGCTTATTAATGTTTACATGACAAAGGCTTTGCATCATATCCGTCTGATACAGGACTTCATCAAAGTCAGTATTTTCTGTGCTGGAGGGGAAAAAAACAGTTGGTAATTTTAAGATATTTTTCTCTGAGCAGATCCCAAACACTCCTAAACCATGGTAGTTTTTCTTCAACACTATAACTGATTATCTTCACTACCACAAAGTTGGGCTGTGGAGCCATAGCACATCGGGTAGGGTGTTTGTCTTGCATGCGGCCAACCCAGGTTCAACTCCTCCACCCCTCTCGGAAAGACTGGCAAGCTACCGAGAGTATCCTGCGTGCATGGCAGAGCCTGGCAAGATCTCCGTGACGTATTCAGTATGCCAAAAACAGTAACAAGAAGTTTCACAATGACGTTACTGGTGCCCGCTCGAGCAAATTGATGAACAATGGGAGGACAGTGCTGCAGTGTTACCACAAAGTCATCCGTCTGCTCTTATTTCATGGATAGGTCTCTAGAGCTGCCTTTTCCTTTCACTTTGCCCACTGTAGTGATGCTAAAGATAGAAGAGGTGGTGGCAGAACCGGTGTCTTTCTGGTGGGATGCCCTTTTTTCATCCAGACAGGAAGAGACCTATTGTTTTTCTTTAAATTAAAAAAATTAAGTGTTTTATAATATAGTGGCTTCAGGCATTCAGTGTTCTAACACTAATCCCACCACCAGTGTGACCTTCCCTTCACCAATGTACTCAGTTTCCCACCTACCCCTCAAGCCTGCCTCTTAACAGGCACAAAATAATTCACTCTACATTGCTTGTTACAAAAAAATGACAAAAATGGGATTATCAAAATATAGTACAGTAGAAGAAACTTTGTGACAATTGTTGCATTTTGTAATGGGGTTAATAAACTCATTAAATATTTACTGATCTGTTTGTTAGGTACAGTTGAGCTTTTACTGTTTTTGGTTATTGAGCTCGGTGGGCTTCTGTGGACTTTCCGATCTAATTGTCTGATATGCGCCTCCTAGGGTGGTCACTATTGCAAAATTTGGAGCTGTCACGTGACTGTTTATGTGACTATCAAAAACCAGGATGATTCAGTAACTTTGCATCTTTTCCGAGATTAGTCTTGAAGCTGGGCCATTTATATACTGGAGAATGTGGACTGTGGGTGGGACTGCTGGACATTCTGGCAGAACAGGGCTTGTGTGTTGGCCGGGGGGTGGGGGGCTGCTCACCCCCTACTTCAAAAGATCCCAGAAGTCTTAGCTAGTAACCAGTCTACCTGGGAATTCAATCGACTGGGCAAGGAAGAGACCCATTCTATATTCTTGTACCTGTGTCCACAAACTTAACAGAACATCTCTCCATAACAACACACATATCTTTCTAATTCCCCAATTTTAGCAACAGTGTTCAGTCCTTAATCACTAGAATTCTAAGATTCCTTGACTTTTATTTGCAGGAAAGTCAGTCAGCCCTCACCTCAGCATAAGCATTCTGGGTCTTTCACCTTCCCTCACAGATATGCTAGACTCCTTTTGTTTCTCTGACATGACCTCCCTGTTTTCCTCTGTGAATTTTATTTAGGGGAGTGAGTACATTAGGGATATGCTATCTGATCAGTGCACTTTAATGATCCCGCTTTAAGAATTCAGTGTTTTCAAATCTACTGCATAGGTGAAATAAGATCTGTCTCTTAGCTATAGTTTTCAATTATCTGATATAATTAGTCAAAACGAGGACTGTATGCCCCAGTTACTCTCTAGTTTCATTAAGATAAGAAAATGGTCAGTGTAATGTATAAAGGACTTTGTTACAGTATTCCCAGGTTCTTGTTTTCACACTGTCAAGCTTGAAACCAGGGAGAAGACGGCCAATTCAGTAAAAACTTTATTTGAGAAGAGAAGGACAGGAAGGCTGCCCTGAAGTAGTATGTATGGAGTCTCCCTGGAACCATTATTTCTAACCGTACTTTGTATATTTTACTCCTATTCCTATATAATCATATAATTCCCCCTCTTATGAAGGGCACTCCAACTGTGCAGAGGATTATGGGTGACGGAGGTCATCTTCTAACTACTTCTTGTTGAAAGTGCTTGGAGATATGAATCACGGACCTATAAAAAAGGTCTGCTCATAGGCCCTCTGTAGAAATAAGGTAGAATGTACATTCCAGGTTGCATCAGCTTCTATAATTTAAAGGATTGTTGATAAGAGACAAGTTTTACCAACATGTTTAGGAGACATGGGCAAACATTAGGAATAGAAGTAGAAGTAGGATGGGAGTAAGTCAAATCTTCTGTATCTGTATTTTGAAGAGAAGACCGTCCCATACATAAAATAACACATTATTCAATAAGAGCATACTTTATTAACATCGAAACCAAAACCAGAACCCAAAAAAACCAGAAAACAAAATAATCAAGTGTAGAAAACTTATTTAGAAATCCATGGCAGAGCCTGGCAAGCTACCCATGATGTATTCGGTATGCCAGAAACAGTAACAGTAATGGGTCTCATTACCCTGATCCTGAAAGAGCCCCCAATACGCCTTTGGGCTACACTATCACACGACTGGGACGAATGGAGATGTTACTGGCTCCCGCTTGAGCAAATTGATGAACAACGGGATGACAAATGATACAAATGATACTTAGAAATCCAAATGCAAAGGCATTCTTGCCAGTGGATCAATAAAGTGGGGAGTGAGGGATGAGTGAGAAAACAGTGTTTTCACCTCTCTGCTTAACCCATTTTGGCCACCCCCACTTCACCCCAGGGAATGCAACACTTGGGTTCAGACTGTTAAAGTCAGCTGTATGCAGCTACATGCCACAAATGTTCATGTCTTGCCAACCTTATGAGGCAGCCTTCAAGCTGTTTCTTAATTCCACATGTTCTGCAAGGTGTGAGAGATGATCCCAACCTCCCAACCACTGGAGTTCTCAGGGAGCCTCAGGCCTAAGCAAAGAATTTCTTTTTGCAGAACGGAAAGTCAGTCCTCACCTCAGTATAAGGATTCTCGGTCCTTCACCTTCCCTCACAGATAGGAATTTCAGGAAGAGGAGAAATAGTGAAGCAAGATAGATTTATTGAAACTTGCTTAGAAAGATGTGAAGGGAGAGAAAGAGAAGAAGTACATGTTCAAGAGAGAGCATGGGCTTCTCCAGAGTAGAAAAACCCTTGATCAAAGAGATATAGAGACAACTAAGTGAAACTCATGTTTTTTGTGTTTTTTTTTTTCATTTTGGGTCACACCCAGTGATGCTTAGGAGTTACTCCTGGCTTTGTACTCAGGAATTACTCCTGGCGGTGCTTGGGGGACTATATGGGATGTCAAGGATTGAACCCCAGTCGGCCACGTGCAAAGCAAATGCCTTAGCCACTGTATTATTGCTCCAGCCCCAAAACTCATGTTTAAGGAACAGTAGCACCTGAAGAGAAAGCCCCAACAGTATTTTTGAGGAACTTTTCTACAATTCCACAACTAGTGTTTCCTGTATTTTATATACATAGAAGTTAATATACACATTGTCACCGGGAAAGCCTTGCACTATTATTGGTTTCTTCATAATCTCAGATTTTCTGTACCTTCTTTTCGGAAGGGTCCATTTTTCTCTGGGTGGGACCTTGGATTTATGCTTCTGGATGGTGCCTTAGTTTCTCCACTTGAAAGAGCTCAGGATTTTCATGTCAAAGGGATGTAGCCTTCATATCTTTGGGCTAGTTCAGGACTTAATTTTTATTATTTCCCAAGTACAATACCAGCACCCCCCACCTATGCAACATTATGGTTTGATTAATTTTTGTTCTACGTTATTTATTCCTTTGTGAAAGTAAAAAGAGCTCTATATTTTTAACTAGTAATTATCAAACCCAGGTAAGGTATAATTTCATTTATAAATAATTATTCAAGCTTTTTATTAAACTCAATTGCTGAAATACCAATAATTTTCAAAAGTGAACATTTAAAGAAGCATAAGTATAATGGCATAAGAAGAAAAAAAATCTAATTCCTTAATTGTAAAACTGTTAAAAAGAGTTATCACCCTAAGGAAGAAAGGAAGAACCTGGTTTTTCAGAGTTTAGACTGAGGATTGCCCCGAGGAAACACAACTTACACACAATTTTGAGTAGCAGCTTCTGAGTTCCCTCACCTCCCACCTCACCCACAGCAGACTTCAGTTTATACACACGGACCAGGCAAGCTATTCTCAATAGAGAAAATTTTTTTCGCTTAAAGTAATCATTTAAAGTAACAAAGCATTTGTCTTTGAGGGCATATGGTAATTTCTAATGCATATCTTGATCAATATCTCCGAGGCAGAAACCATACTAGGTGTGAGGAAATGCAAAGTAAGAGGCAAAACTTATGGTAAGGTTAAGGTTTTTTTTTTTTCTTTCAGGGTGGATGTTTTGTTTTGGTTTAGTCTTTACAGACTTCTCTATCAGTTACTTCAGGTTGCCACAGCAGGGAGCTGGAATCTGGGTAGGAATCTGCAGGGTTCTACATAGCTGAAGGAAAGAGTATTTTAGTTTATATTTTATTTTGGTTTATTTAATTTTGTTTCCCTCGCTGGCTCAAAGTCTGTGAAAATTCATCTCTGTGTCCAATTTTGCAAAATTTTCTTCACAACAGCAACTAAATTCCTTCCATCTTCTTTTATTTGAGTGTTTAAGATTTAACCTTGAATACCTTTCTATGGTTGTAATAATGAATCGCTATTTTCAATGCAGCATTTTGATTTTTAATTTTATTTTATTGAATCATTATCAGATACAAAGTTACAAAGTTGTTTTCTATTGAGTTTCAGCTGTGCTCAATTCATACTCAATGTTCCAGCACCCATCCCTTCACTAGTGTCCACTTCCCTAGATACTTTTCTTTTCTTTTTAAAAAATTTTTATTAGTGAAACACCATGAGGTACAGTTGAAGACTTACAGATTTTTGTGCTTGGGTTTCAGTTATACAATGATCTAGTACCCATCCCTCCACCAGTACCCATTCTCCACCACCACTGATCCCAGTATCCCTCCCAGCCCCCAGCCCCCTCATTCCACCCTGCCTCTGTAGCAGGGTATTCCCTTTTGTTCTCTCTCTCCTTTTGGGTGCTGTGGTTTGCAGAAGAGCCATTGAGTGGCAATCATGTTCGGTCTATAGCCTACTTTCAGCATGCATCTCCCATCCTGGAAGGATCCTCCCAACACCCTTTATTTGGTGCTCCCTTCTCTATCTGAGCTGCCTTTTCCCCTAGCTTGTGTGGCTGGCTTCCAAGCTATGGAGTAAACCTCCTGGTACTTACCTCGGCTGTTCTTGGGTGTTAGTCTCCTCTTTTGTTACTTTATGTTCCCCAGATGAATGCAGTCTTTCTATGTCTGTCCCTCTCTTTCTGATTCATTTCACTCAGCATGATACTTTCCATATAGTACCACTTGTATGTGAATTTCATGACTTCATCTTTTCTAACGGCTACATAGAACTCCATCGTGTAGATGTACCAAAGTTTCTTTAACCAGTCATCTGTTCTCAGGCACTCAGGTTTTTTCCAGATTCTAGCTATTGTAAAGAGTGCTGCAATGAACAAACAAGTGCAGATGTCACTTTGACTCTACTTTTTCCCTAGATACTTTTCTTTTTCCCCTTTAGGCACTATGGTTTTTCAAAAGTGTTACTGAAAGGGTATCAGGAATGGCACTTTACCTCCTTACAACACCCAGTTCTTGTCCAGAGTGATCACTTCCCTTTATCATTGACATAGTAGTCCCTTCTATGAAATAACCCTTCTATCTGATTTATGGCAAGCTTTCTACTAAGAACCAGTCCTCCTGGCCTTCATTTATATTATTTTTGAGTATTCTTTACTAGTATGTTTCTTTATATAATGCAAATGAGTGTGATCATTCTATGTCTGTCCTATTCCTTGACTCATTACAGTCAGCATGGTACTTTCCATGTTCGTCTATCTATTAGCAAATTTCATGACTTCATTCCCTCCCAATGGCTGTGTTGTATTCCACTGTGTAGATGTACTAAAGATGTTCCTTATCCACTCATCTGTTCTTGGGAACTTGCATTGTTTCTAGATTTTGGCTGCTGTGAATAGTGCTGCAATAAACATAGGAGTACAGCTTTTTCTATCCTTGTAGCATTTTAAAGATATTATCTACCTATCTGTCTTTCACATTTGACCCTTTATTGACATTGTCTCTTCTATCAAATTAATGTTAAAAAATTGTCTTCAGTTTTTCATTGTTGAAGTAATGATATTATACACTTATTTTAAAATATTATTATATATCTTTTCAGTGATTTACTCCCACTCTGAAACTTTTTGTGAACCAGTTTCTTTTAAAAAACACAATGTGGGGCTGGAGCAATAGCGCAGTGGGTGGGGCATTTGCCTTACACGTGGCTGACCTGGGTTTGATTCCCAGCATCTTATATGGTACCCTGAGAACCACGAGAAGTAATTCCTGAGTGCAGAGTCAGGAGTAGCCCCTGTGCATAGCCGGATGTGATACAAAAAGTAAGGTAAGGTAAGGTAAAGGCCCTCCTGTTGTTCGTTGATTTGCTCGAGCGGGCCCAGTAAGGTCTCCATTGGAGACTTTGTTGTTACTGTGTTTGGCATACTGAATACGTCACGGGGAGCTTGCCAGGCTCTGCCAAAAAGGAAATAAATAAATAAATAAATAAATAAATGACACAATGTTGAATAGGACTTGACTTCTGATTTTAAAGAATAACACAAAGGAGAAGTACATCAGTTCTACTGGAAAGGAAAGATCAGAAAAATAATATAAAGTCATGTTTAAGTTCAGAATTAAAATAATTGTTAGATAGAAGGGGTTGAAAATATATGACTCTTTTCATGTGGAAAACAGGCATTCCAAGAAGATCAAATTAATCTAATGGAAGACACCAAGATACAAATTAACCATCCAGATAATTCCCTACTTTTTCACTATTTTATTTTTTTTATTAAATCACTGTGAGAAACACAATTACAAAGTTGTTCATGACTGGGTTTCTGTCATATAATGTTCCAGTACCCTTCCCCTAACCAATGTACATTTCTCACCACCCATGTTCCCAGTTTCCTTCCTTCTACCTCCCTCCCCAAGTCTGCCTCCATGGTAGGCACTTTTCTTTTCTGTCTCTGTCTCTGTCTCTCTTGCTCTCTCTTTATCTCTCCTTTTGAAAATTACTGCTTACAATACAGGTACTGAAAAGTTATTATGTAAATCCCTTTATCTACTTTCAGCACTCAATTTTTGCACAGAGTGATCATTTCCAACTATCATTGTCATAGTGGTCCTCCTCTATTCTAACTTCTCTATCTTTTCATTGTTGAAAACTTTTAATAAGGACCTAAGATAATACTGTGAGGATCTTAAGTTCTATATAGACTATGAGAAAAGTAATAAAGAAATAAGTACAGGAGTAACATTGTGATCTGATTTTGCTCGAGCGGGCATCGGTAACGTCTCCATTGTCAGACTCATTACTGTTTTTTGGCATACCAAATATGTCATGGGTAGCTTGCTACGCTTTGCCATGAGGGTAAGATACTCTCGGTAGCTTGCCGGGCTCTCTGAGAGGGATGGAGAAATCGAACCCGGGTCTGCTGCGTGCAAGGCAAACACCTTACCCTCTGTGCTATTGCTCCAGCCCAAAACACTTATGAGGAGACAAAAATCTAAATCAAAGTGGTAGTAATAAGAATGGGAAAATAGTAAAGAAGAGAAATCAGTCATGATTTGGTCACTGATTTGGTCAATGGGCTCAAAGAATGGGATAGCAATGAGTCACAGATTTCTGACTTCAGAGACAATTAGTATTTGTTCAGTGAATGATCATTCTGAATAATGATGTGAATCAAGACAAAGAATTGAGATAATAGTTTGGATCTGTCTAAATGGTAGGTTCTTATGTCCAGTAAGTGTTCAGAAGTTTAATAATAATGGAAATCGGGAGAGAGGTCTGAATGGGAGCCATAGAATTTTACTCACTGTCAGTTCTGAGCAGTTTCAATTGTTGTGGGACATGTCTACTAGATATTCTGCTATCATATGAAATTCAACAAAGAAATTCCACTTTTTAACCTTTTTTTCCCAGCCTAGTTTTAAAAAAGTCCTTCGTGGCTAATTGTGGCACTGTTAAACCATTCACTTTTATATTTCAACTCACACAGGTGAGCTGAATGGTTTTCAACTTTATTGCTGTTGCAATAAACCTGTCTTTTATCAAATCCTACAATTTCTATCATCAAAAAAATCCTACAATTTCTATTGTCAAACTTTGGCTAGTGTAATTTTCCAGATACCTAGAAAATAGGAATTTAGTCCTGACATGCTGCTAACTGGGAAAATTATCAACACAAACCCACCTAAGTCCTAATTTCCATAGATGAACAAAAGGAAGACTTTCAATTAGATATCTCAGTGAATTTTCAGTGAATATTCAATGAATATTCAGTGCAGTCAATTAGGTTTATATAACTGCATCCAAACTGTTGACCCCACTTAAGTGTGATTCCTATTCAGTCCCATGCATCTGTCATATAAAACTTCTTAAACACTAATCTTTCGTGTCTGTCCTTGGCTTTGGTTCCTAATGGTTCCCTTTCACATGCTTTGCTACAAGTTTATAAAAATTGTTCTTAGCAAGGCCAAAAGTATCCTTTATTATCTTCTAAAATAATCTCTTATCACCAGTAAATTTGGACTGCTGACATTTCATCCAAGAATTTGATAATGACCTTTTCGTCTTTTGCATCCAGTACCCTTTATTCTGGATTCGAAATTATCAAATTTCTAAAAATCAAATTTAGACCTTCAGAAACATGCCACACATATGATATATTATAGCTGTACAAATTGTAGCCTCTAAATTATTATTATTATTAATTATTATTTGTTTACCACTCCCAGGAGTACTTAGGGTTTACTCCTAGCTGAGCACTCATGAATCACTCCTTTTTTTAAAAAAACTTAATTAAAAAAAATGTTTTTGAATCATCGTGAGATAGTTACAAGCTTTCATGTTTGGGTTACAATCACACAATGATCAAACACCCATCCCCACCACCAATATCCCCGGTATACCCCCCCCCCCCCTTTCCCATCCTCCTCCTGCCGCCATGGCAGACATGATTCTCCATAAACTCTCTCTACTTTTGGGCATTATGGTTTGCAATACAGATACTGAGAGGTTATCATGTTTGGTCCTTTATCCACTTAAAAATTAATTTTTTTTAAATGCAGACTTAAAATTTTTTTAATGAATCACTGTCAGATACAGTTACAGATTTACAAACTTTCATGATTATGTTTCATTCATACAATGATTTAGTACCCATCCCTCCATCAGTGCCCATTTTCCACAACCAATGTTCCCAGTGTCCCTCCTGCCACTCTTGCCACCCCCCGCCCCCTACACTGCCTCTGTGGCAGGCATATTCCCTTTTACTCTCTGTCTCTCTGTCTCTCTCTCTCTCTGTCTCTCTCTCTCCCTCCCCTTCTCAGTGTTATGGTTTGCAATATGGGTACTAAGTGGTCATCATGTTCTTCAGTCCATAGTCTACTTTCAACACACATCTCCCATCCTGAGTGTTAGGCTGGCTTCATGAGTCACTCCTGGAGGACTCAGGAAACCATATGTGGTGCCAGGGATTGAACCCAGGTTGGCCTTGTGCAAAGCATATACCCTACCAGCTATACAATCACTCTGGCCCTCTAAATCATTTTTAAAGATCAACTTAAGTCCTTTTCTCTGGGGAGGATATTCTAAATCATTCCAGTTCTGAGGATTCTCGTTTATATGATTTTTCAAGAGCATTTGTATTTTGTGGCACAATCATTACTTTCCATTAGACTTTCCTTAAAAAAAAAACTTATTCTTATTTATCTAATATTTTCTGCACCAGTCTAACAAAATATAAAGTGAACATGCCATAAATGCATATGGGTTTGTTAGCTTTCAAGAACACATGTTTTTAAAATAAAGAACAGACTACAATGTAAGTGCTTAAAATATCAAATAAAAATAGCAAAGTCACTGGGGGATTTCTCTTAGATAATTAAAAATATAATACATTAAATAGACATTGGTAATTAAAGAAACTAACTAGTGTATTATAATATAATAGTGTATAGAAAATTAACTCAAATTATTTTTGGTCCTTTTGCTTATATCTGCCATTTTGGATATCATGGATTCAGTTATACTCATTAGAAGTATACACTCATAAATTAAGTATCCATACTAATATAAAAGCTTTTTAGTTTTAAGAATTCAACTTTTAACTGTGGAAAAATTTAGTGAAATCCAATGGAGACGTTACTGGGCCTGCTCGAGTGAAATCCTAAGTTGAATATTATTTTAAAAAGTCAAAATTTAAAATTAGATTTCATGAATATTGTGAAAAATAATAGTTACAAAGTGGATTTAAGGTTCTTAGTAATATATGCTCCTAGTTAATATTTAGTTGAGTTTTGAAATTTGTATATCTTTTTTGTACTTCAAAATTTATTTGTATTGCATTCAATTAAGAAAAGAGAGAAATTTACCTGCTATACATCATTCCCCCCACTCCAGATATGTTATAAAAATATGTACCTGCTTTTTTGCAATTATTTTTTTAAATTTTATATTTTGCAAAATTTTTTTGATGTTGGTGGGGGCGGGGGACTGTGGGCCACACCTGAAAGTGCTCAGGTGTAACTCCTGCTTCTGCATTTAGGAATTGCTCTGGGCAGTGCACAGGAACCATATGGGATACTGGGGATTGAACCCAGGTAAGAGCCCTACCCACTGTACTATTTCTCCAGTACCGCCCTACCTACACAGTACTATTTCTTCAGTACCAACTTTTTTTTTTTTGCTACACCTGTGATGCACAGAAATAACTCCTGAAAGTGCTCAGGGAACCATATATGATAATGAGGATCAAACCAGGGCCAACCATGCGCAAAGCACATGCCTTATCCACTATATTATCTCTAGCCCCTGCAAGACACTTTGAAACAATTTCAATTACTGTAACTGGAATATTGGAGAAATATGTGAGAGTTTATTTTGTTATGCTACTACCTTTAAAAATATTTAAAGATTCCCAGATTAACAATGCACCACAGGGCAAAATAGGCTATTCTACATTCAGAATTTACATAGAAACCCTCATGGGCCCAAGACAGGATACTAAAAAGCATCATGATTCATATTCTGTGCTCTCAAAGGTTGAAAAGTGTCCAGACTCTTGAGAGTTAGGTGTCAGCAGACTTTAACACAGTGATTCTCAAAGTAGCAAAAGAGGTGAAAAAACAATATCAAGAACTGAAAAGCTGAAGGGGACAAAGTTGTCTCCTGAAACACAGGAGACTTAGAGAATATAAAGTATGGCAGAGACCTTGTGGTTTCCATCTGTTCAAGAGCAACTTGGGTAAACATTTCAGTTGGTTCCCATTCCCTGCCTGCATTCTGCTGGTGTTTGCCTGCTAGTCACTGAAACTGCATTATATATTCTTATTAACTGAGAATAATCTACTTTTCTGTGATTTGGATGTGATTGTACAGCCACTTGTCATAATATAATGATAATGACACCATCATGAGATTTATGTTTTACAGTTTACAAAGCACTTTTCCAAGCATTATTGCTATCATCTTGATGACATGCCTGTGATGTAGATAGGGAGGAAAATTATTTTACTCATGAGTACTATGAAACTCACAGCAGTTAATTGATTTTCTGACAAAATCACACAGCTAATAAAATGGTGTTGTAACTAGAATCTGGATCTCAACCTAAAGTTTGAAGATCTTTAAATTATTTTGGGTTTTGTTAATTATTATATTTATGGGTGAGTTTGATAAATTAAACAATGGTGATAAAAGATTCACATTTCTTGGAAGGGTGAGGACAAGAACTGAGTTCTTGCATGATGCCTCTTTTATTTAATTAAGAATTGAAGGATTTGGTATTTAATAAACATTGAATTGGCTAAATATTTTTATATGCATGAAGCCCTAAAATTAACCAAGCTCATGATTTTAGGGGCTGGAGCGATAGCACAGCGGGTAGGGCGTCCGCCTTACAAGCGGCCAACATGGCCTACCTGAGTTCGATTCCTCCGCCCCTCTCGGAGAGCCCAGCAAGCTACCGAGAGTATTCGATATGCCAAACACAGTAACAACAAAGTCTCCAATGGAGACGTTACTGGGCCCGCTCGAGCAAATTGACGATCAACGGGAGGGCCTGTACTTTTACATACTTTACATGATTTTAGGATCATGGAGAAAAATAATTAGTTTATATAGTTTCAGAGAAGGGGCTTAAGTATTTCTCAATATGACCTTTCTAATATCTTAATTTCCCTTACCACAAAGTATTTATCTCACAAAATATTTCAAAATATTTATTCTATTTACCTAAATCCTGAGGGCTGTCATTTAAGCCCATTTTTTTTTGTTCAGTAGGTGCTAGTGTACAAATTTTATTTATAGTTTTGGAAGAGAGCAGGAAATATATTTGGATGATTTCTGACTGCTGAGAAGTCCTAATAACTGATAGTCCCAGACATTGAACTGAATGTCCTTTGGAAGGGATGGCTATTTTGAAGAGAAAAAAGAGAAACTGGCAAAAACTTTTTTCATGCAGGTGTGATTTTATGATGGAATTTTATGACAGAACCCAACCAAGTGTCCTTTATATAGTTTATGGTGTTATAAGCTCTTGGCTGTGATTTCTTTGTCATTATTTATGTTTATTTGACTTAAATTAAAAAAGCAGACAAGAATATTGTGATATCATTTTGATTTTGTAGGTGTAATCTGACACCAGAACAACTTCAGAAATGCATGCTTCTTTTGCTTATGCTATTTAGCTTTGTCTTGAGAAATGCTTTTTGCTTTTCAAAGGCAGAAATTGTACTTGCTTATATAACTTCTGCAATTTTGAGCATTCCATCAGCACCTGATATTAATGGCAAACAACAAAAGCTCTGCGTATTATAGTTATTTTTCTAGCATCAAAGATTGTAAAGATGGAATTTTAAAAATTAGTCCACTCTAAAGAAGAAATTGTGACTGGAGTTCTCTGACTGCAGAAACACAATGATGCATTTCTTTGTTTTTCCCCTTCAATCCTATTTACATTAAATAGGATATGAAAGATTCCTGTAAGAGGTGTCATAGAGCACCTGTCACCATCACAGTTTTCTTGTGAGTGGTAATCCTTTCCCTGCAATGTGTATTCCAGGTCTTGTCCAAATATGATTGGTCTGTTTATGAGCATCAGAGCAAAAGATAGCATTTGTAGGTTGAAGAGTCTATCTCTTTTAATGTTTATCCTCCAATTCCCCTGATATGTGTGCTTTATAATCAACATGTGCATACTTGCAGACACACATACGTGCATGCACATGTATGTGCATGCACACACACATTCACAAGCTTGCTTTTTTGCTATATGCAAGCTTTTATTGTTAGCTCTTTGCATCTCCATTTACCTACTTATTGCTCATTTCCATTTTTCTTCTTTCTTTCTTTCCTTTTTACTGAATTGCTGTGGGATACAGTTACAAAACTTTCGGCGTTTCAGTCATACAATGATCGAACACCCATCCTTCCACCAGTGCATATTTCTACCACCAATTTCCCCAGCATCCCCCCCCCCCCTCACCATCCCAATCCTCCCCCTGCCTCTATGGGACACAATTCGCCCTTACTCTCTCTCTCTACTTTTGGGCATTATGGTTTGCAATATAGATACTGACAGGCTATCATGTTTGATCCTTTGTCTACTTTCAGCACACATCTCCCATCCCAAATGATCCCTCCAACCATCATTGACTTAGTGATTCCTTCTCAATTCCAGCTGTCTTCTCCCCCAGCTCCTGAGGCAGGCTTCCAACTATGGAGCAAAATTCCTGCCCTTGTCTCTACTGTCGTTGGGTGCCAGTCTCATATTATGTAATTTTATATTCCACAACATCTTCATTTTTTTTCTACTTCTCTTTGTAAATTTTTTTTGTATTCTTTATTTTATTTGTTTTAATGCTACACGTGACAGTGCTCCACACTCAGGGCTCACTTCTTGGAGCCTTGATGGATCATATTGGGTTCTTGGGTGGAACCTGGGTCAGCTATGTGCAAGACAAGCACCCTACCTGCAGCCCCATTCTTTGGCTCCTTCTATCTTGGCTGCCTTCCACTTTCTTAAACTCATTTTTGTTTTAAATCATAAGCACAAACATATAGAAATCAGTATCTCGCACGAACGGCAGAGCCTGGCAAGCTACCCGTGATGTACTCGATATGCCAAACACAGTAACAAGTCTCATGATGGAGACGTTACTGGGCCCGCTCGAGCAAATTGATGAACAACGGGAGGACCATGACCGTGATCTAGACATTTTACATTTTATGATCAATTACTAATAACTTTCATTTCACTTGGCATAAAAATATTAGCTATAATTTCATTGTGGATAGATGAAATTATATGTAAATAAATTTTATTATATATATTTTTAGTAAGTGCAATGAAAGGGTGGGGATTGAACTCAGGATCTCACATTGTGTTTATAGGGACAGTATAATATTTTGCACTTAAAAGTCTGTTAAGAGGAGAGATCTCATGTTATTTGATGTTACCATGATAAACCAAACTAACCCAAACCAAACCAAAGCCCACTTTTTTGAATTCTTACACAGAGCCCAATCTGGGATCTACATTTGTCCCGAGTATTCTGTACCATGAGATCTAGAGCATTTTAAACTTTGACTTGAGACTAACATTGATGGGAAACTATAAATATTCATGACCTAATGCCCTTGTTTAAGAGGATGTAATATGATCTAACTTGAAGTTTTAAGAAGGTTGTTGATGATCACTCCATTACTAATTTACTTTTTAAAACTGGAGTCTGTAACCTCATTAACTTAACTCATGCGTAGATACTACATATTGAAAATCAGGCTCAGCTCTAAAAATGATAAAAACTTTAAAAATGAATTGTAAATTACATCTCGCATGCACAACACAAAATCAGAGGCTCAGGCAGAAGATGTAGATTTAGGTTTAATTATGGTACTTGGTAACAGTCAAGTTTTCACACGTTTGTGGTTTTGAAACATGTACACTGCAGTCTTCTGTCTGTGTGGAGTTTGTCCTCTATAAAGATCGCTTACCAGAGACTGTACCAGTCAGGGTTTAGTGAGAAAGAAGGGCCATTACGAATATTTGGCAACCCTAAATTTCTTAGAAGAATTAAGGCTGATATAAATGAGGGTGAAACTGGAAAAATAAAGTTCTGAAGAAAAGCTGGACAGTAGGTAAAGGATATAATCCATCATCATATGTCTGATATACCAACCAAAGTGGTCAGGTCAGAGAGTACAAGGAAGTCACGTTCATCAAACTACCAAAATTGAAGTCTTTGCAAAGCTTTTGTCTCTGTGTGGTTACACTTTTGATTTTTCTCTGCCAAGTTGTCTAGATGAGCTAGAAAAAGAGTAGAGGAAGGTAAGAGTGAGGCAAATTCAGACCTTCCAGGGTTTTCCCTATCTGCTATCACATCTGACTGTAAAGGTAAAGGTGAAGGCCCTCCCGTTGTTCGTCGATTTGCTGGAGCGGGCCCAGTAACGTCTCCATTGGAGACTTTGTTGTTACTGTGTCTGGCATATCGAATACGTCACGGGGAGCTTGCCAGGCTCTGCTGTGCAGGCAAGATACTCTGGGTAGCTTGCCAGGCTCTCCAAGAGGGGCGGAGGAATCGAACTCGGGTCGGCCATGTTGGCTGCGTGCAAGGCAAACGCCCTACCGCTGTGCTATCGCTCCAGCCCACTTCTGACTGTAACCACCTTTTTGTTTATTTGCTTCTTTTATTTTGGGGCCATACCCTATGGTGCTCAGGGTTTAATCCCGGCTCTGCACTCAGCGATCACACCTGGTAGGTTCAGGAGAACCTATAGGGTGTTGAAAATTGAACCCAGGTTGGCCACTGTACTATATATTCAGCCCTCTGTGAATACTATTTTTTTCTTTTTGAGTCACACCCGGTGGTGCACAGGGTTACTCCTGGCTCTGCACTCAGGAATTACTCCTAACTGTGCTTGGGCGAACATATGGGATGCTGGAAATCAAACCCGGGTCTACTGTGTGCAAGGCAAACACCCTGCCCACTGTGGTATTGCTCTAGCCCTCTGTGAGCACCTTTTAGGAGTAAAGGTAGCCCCTTCACTACTGTCTCATAAAACTTGAAGAGTTTCTTCTTTTGGCCAACTTTTTCCAGGAAGATTTTGGGTTCCCAGCTTAACCCAGCAGATGAGTTAACGTAGCATAGGCCTGTCAGTTTCCATAGGGCTCTGTAGTACAACAGAAGAATTACTGTTCATTGGTTAGACCCTGTACCATGCTGAGGTGTCATTTATGATTTATTGAAAAGAATATCTGTCCAAAGAGAAGGACCACATGGAGGGCGGGAACCACAGATCCCAGAGGGAAAAAAAAAACAGGTTCCAAAAAGAGCCGAGATCACCGGGAAGTCCCAGATGGGGTAGGTACCGCATCCCGCCTCCCCCAGATGGAACCCCAGTGACCAGAAGCCTCTACAAGCACAGCTCGAGTATGCGGGAACTAGGACTTTTTCTCAAATCTGCCTTGACTACAGCTCCCAGGTAACCTCTGATTCCGGAAGTCATGCCCACAACCCGCCCCCCAGCGCCATCTTTACAACATACAGCCAAAGAGAAGGACCACATGGAGGGCGGGAACCACAGACCCCAGAGGAAAAAAAAAAACAGGTTCCAAAAAGAGCCGAGATCACCGGGAAGTCCCAGATGGGGTAGGTACCGCATCCCGCCTCCCCCAGATGGAACCCCGGTGACCAGAAGCCTCTACAAGCACAGCTCGAGTATGCGGGAACTAGGACTTTTTCTCAAAACCACGTGGCCGCATAAGCGGCCGCGCGACATCTCTCTATATACAAAGTGATCAATGGGAAGTAAACCACCCAACCTTTCTCCCTGAAAATCAGAGTTAAGTTTGGAGCACGGCCACAGCCCCAGAAACACAAGGACTTAATGCAGAACCCAGCAGCTTGGAGCAGAAAAGTGAACGGACTATGCGTTAATCCAGGCCATCATGTCCGCCCGAAGGGGAAAAGGTGTTGCCCCATTCGCCCTCTCTTCTCTGGAAAGAAGGATGGCAGCCGCATGGGAGCCTTGTGGACAGCAGGCCATCATGTCTGCCCAGAGGGGAAAGGGTGTTGTCCCATTCGCCCTCTCTTCTCTGGAAAGAAAGATGGCGACCGCATGGGAGCCTTGTGGACAGCAGGTATGAGCTGGGGGTGTGGGGGCGACTAAAACCTCATGGGAAGGGGGGCGTTCCGGTCCGTCCTTCACGCCCTACCGAGGTCACCAGTTGCCCCCCACGAGCGGCTCTCCAGCACAGCCACAGCCCCAGAAGCACAAGGACCTAATGCAGAACCCAGCAGCTTGGAGCAGAAAAGTGTAAGGACTATGCATTAATCCAGGCCATCTTGTCTGCCTGGAGGGGAAAGGGTGTTGCTCCCTTCCGCCCTCCTCCCTCTGGAAAGAAAGATGGCGACTGCATGGGAGCCTTGTGGACAGCAGGTATGAGCTGGGGGTGTGGGGGCGACTAAAACCTCATGGGAAGGGGGGCCTTTCGCTCCGCCCTTCACGCCCTACCAAGGCCACCAGTTGCCCCCCACGAGCGGCTCTCCAGCACGGCCACGACTCCAGAACACAGAAACCAATTTCTTAACTATCTGACTTTCAGTAGAAATACTTCCAGGGTCAGTAGGTAAAATAGCGGAAATCCAAAACCAACATTTACTTCTTGAACCCAGCTGTAGAAAGCAAATCACTTCACAATGCTTTTTCAGCATGTCTGATTTGGGGGGGATAAACTCTAAATAATAGTGGTGAATCTTTTATTGAAACAGTGAATCTAATCAAAGCAGATAGAGTGTTAACTAGAATTCATCTGCCTCACAGGGACTGGGAGGGGTTGGGGGTGGGGTTTTATTGGGGTTCTTCATGGTAAAAAATAAGTATTGGTAAAGGGAAATGTGTTTGATATTTGCATGACTGAGACCTAAACCTGAAAGCTTTGTAACCTTTCCCACAGTGATTCAATAAAAAAAAAAAAAAAAGAACATCTGTCGATAAATATTTTCTCTTTTTGTGGAGCATAGAGTTCTCACTACTGGTCTTTAGTTTTGGTTATTATACTTTCCTTACACAAATTTCCAGAGAAATTCTGCTGGGAGATATGGTCTCTGTAGCTCACCATTTATATAAACAGTATTTATCATTTTTGCTGGCCTAACTCTACTGTTGTTCTAAAAAGGTATGATTATTTGTGTTTCTCTTTAGGAAGCCCCCTAAACTCATAGAAGTTACATTCATAAAGAAGTCTAAAGAAATGTAATTTGCCTACTTAACTGTGCAGAGGAACCCAGGTGTGCAGGACCTGGGACTGAGATCTCCAAGCCTTCTCGGATCGGGACTGGACGTCCTCTACCCTGATACCCCATCTTCCAGTAGCTAGACAGTTACACCCACCAACTGCCCCTGGCAGCTGTGTAATCCCATCAACGGTCAAGATCCAGAGACTATAAAACCAAGCTCCCGGAAGCGCATGACCAAAACTTCTTATTGTTTAGTTGTTTTTGGAGAACCCGGCAGGCTACTGAGAGTATCCTGCCCACATGGCAGAGTCTGGCAAGCTTCTCGTGGTATATTCGATATGCCAAAACCCATTAACAATGATGGGTCTTGTTTCCCCTAACCCTAAAAGAGCCTCCAATGTGGCACTTGGTAAAATCTCAGGGCTAGGATGAATGGAGATGTTACTGGTGCCTGCTCGAGGAAATTGATGAATAACGGGATGACAGTGATACAGTGATACAGTGACTGTGTTTACTAGTAACTGATTCTGTTCACTACAATCACCCTTTCCACAATATTGCTCAAGGATAAAATTATAAAAAGGTACTTATGAGACGTTAAAATTATAAAAAGGGGGGCTGGAGCGATAGTACAGCAGGTAGGGCATTTGCCTTGCATGCGGTTGACCCGGGTTCAATCCCCAGCATTCCATATGGTCCCCTGAGCACTGCCAGGAGTAATTTATGAGTGCAAAGCCAGGAGTAACCCCTGTGCATCGCTGGGTGTGACCCAAAAAGCCAAAAAAAATTATAAAAAGGTACTCATGAGATGTTAATATTTATATTTATGTTCTTGAAGTTCAAAATTTTGGGATTATTTTTAGTTTGGAACCATGTTTTCTTCTTTAGTACCTAGAAAATCAACTTATTTTCAGATTATCTGGTCTTTTTACAGACTATTTTATTAAGTGTTATTGATTCCATTTTAAATCTTGGAATAGAATTTGGGGGCCAGAATGTTTATTCAATTTTCTTTCCCTTCCCTTCATTTTAATCTGAATGTTTAAGTAAAATGCTGCAATAATTTCTGTCTTTGACCTCTGGCAAACTGCTCTCCTGCAAACTAGCTTGAGCACTTTCCTTCAGTGGGTAAAATTTCAGACAGGGACAGGGGCACCTGGAGGCAGTCACTTTGTTTTAGTTACAGGGTGATGCGATTTAAAATTAGGCAATCACCATTGACGTAGAGGATATTTGAGTCAAGAAAGTTCTTTATACATAAGAGAGCAAGATAAATTAATAAGGGAAATTGACAGTCATTTATGCTGACTGGTATCAGCAGGCAGCGCAGATAGGCTGCTGACATAAGGTCAGAGATCAACTACTACAGAGACAACCAACAGTGTGACTAAAAATGATTCGCATCCAAACCTTGTTTAGATACTTTAGACTCCGTGGTGACAGAGGACTGTCTCTTTTTTCCTGCTCCTTCCTCTCCTACCCCTTGAATCTTAAGCTCACTGGTGTACATGCACGTGCGCGTTCTTTCTAAAAACATGCAGAAGCAATAAATCAGCCAGTTTAAGAAGACCCAGTCAGCCCCAACACAGATCGATTTCACAGGGAAGTCGATGGGCTGCTAATAGAATTACAACTACCTGTCAAAACAGGGAAAACATATCTGTGACAGTGACAAAGGGCAAATCAATTTAAGAAGAGTTTTTTTCCTCCCAGAGACATGGATGTGGAGTACATGGGGGTCTCCGAGAGTCTGTAAATGAGAAGAGAAACTATATACTTGGACAGTTAAAGTTAAGGTTGTGTCAGTGATTCTGGGAGTGCATGCTTATTCTTCTAGGGGTTTTGATGAGGAATGGTAACAATTTGCTTTGTAATAGGACAGAACAGGGAGCTGTTACCTGGGAACACGTTCTTTTAACTTTGTTATCCCAAATAACTTGCTCTTGTCCTTTAAATAAATTATATTCTCCCTAAATTTGCATTCTCATGTTTCTTGTGTCTTATTCAGACAAGGAACTATGCATAGCCAAGGACATCTTTCTGGCAAATCTTTATCTTCTAAGTCACTGAGATCATTTTTAGAGACCTTATAAAACTGTTGGCAATGTGACTTTTATTTGCAGCCACTTCTGTGTTCAGACTGTTTCTAGTAAAGGCAATCTTTATCATGAGCAGAATGCCCAGTCGAAACTCATTATTCATAAACATGTGCCTCTTTTAGGTCAAGGACTTGATTCTTAAAAATAATTTGATATGCATTAACTTTGCCTGGCATCATACTTTTTTTCACACCAAACAATGAAACTGACATAATAAGAAATACATATTTGGCTTCTCTCCCACTTTCTGGTTTTTAGCTCTCAAAACCTTTGCAGTTTCCCATGTGACTGTGTCCTTGCACATGCAAATGCAATGAGTGGTGGCTAGAGTGTTCTGGATAACCAAAGGTTGGCTGTGACAGCAACCAAATATAACCAAATATATGCTTAAATCAGAACCTTCAGACCCAGTTACGATCTGTGGGGAGGATGGTAGTAGTGGTGATGAGGCTGAGGGTTGAGTTAATAACTGGTGTTCATTGATTTAATTAATCATGCCTGTTATTAATTCTTCATAAAACTTCTGAGGGGTTTCTTTTTTTTCTTTTTTGCTTTATGTGTGTATTTATTTATTTATTTATTTATTTATTTTTAGAGCTTACAAAGACACTCATGATTGGATTTAAGTCATACAGTATTCCAACATCCATCTCTCCACCAGTGTACATTTCCCAGCACTAGTGTCCTCAGGTTCTGAGGGGTTCATTTTAATAAAACTTAAAAATTTTTTTATTTAATTTTTTTTATTGTTTGAGCTTCTTTGGCCTATAATATTGTTAATGATAATTTTCCATGTATATATCATTTCAACACCACCCCCACCCCCTGTGTACTCACCTGTTAATAGAAGGGAGTCTCAGAACTTCTGATGGGGAACTAGTGGGGGTTCTGGGAGAATATTGTAACTGAAGAGGGTATGGAAGTTCTCTGTCCTGTCCATACCTCTATGTCTTGTCCAATTCATTGCTTCCATTAGGCTATTCCTGAGTTGTATATTTTACAATCAATAAGTCACTGTCACTGTCACTGTCCTCCCGTTGTTCATCAATTTGCTCCAGCGGGCCCAGTAACATCTCCATTGTGAGACTTCTTGTTACTGTGTTTGGCATATTGAATACGTCATGGGTACCTTGCCAGGCTTTGCGGTGTCGGCAAGATACTCTCTGTAACTTGCCGGGCTCTCTGACAGAGGCGGAAGAATCAAACCCGGGTCGCCTGTGTCGGCTGTGTTTAAGGAAAATGCCCTACCCGCTGTGCTATTGCTTCAGCCTACAATCAATAAGTAATACTAAGTAATGTGTTTTCCTGTGTCCAGTGCTGTTTTGGAGAATCATCTGATCTATGTAGTGAGTCTTGAGAAGCTGGTTGGTTGGTCAGAATCATAGGTGACAATCAAATGGGACTTGTGATTAGTGTATGAAGTAGAGATGGTGGCCAGAGAAGTCTAGTGAGATTGAATTTGAGATTGAATTTTTTTAACCAGGATTCACATACCTGAAAGTGTTCAGGGCTTACTCCTAGCTCTGCACTCAGGAACTATTCCTGGGGCATTGGAGGATCACATCGGGTGCTGGGGATTAAACTCGGGTCTGATGCATGCAAGGCAAGCTCCGTACCCATTGTTCTAGCTCCCTGACACCCCATGAGATTAAATTTTAATTGGTGGAATCGGATACTATCTCCAGGCAATCAGTATCCAAATTCCTTGATATGCAAAACCTACACATCTATCATTCTATGAGGTGAGGGAAGGAGAGAAAACCAGAATTTTTTTCTTTTAGAAACAAATCAAAAGTAATTTATTATTACAATAGAATCTGCCACATCACTGTAATCAGGAAATCCTCTGGGACTCTCAGAGGCACCACACAGCTCAATGATCAAACTCACACTCTGGAAAAAGATCTGTGTGGTAGCACAGCAATAAGTTACAATACAGGGCTTGAAATTGGACACACTTTGGTCTATAACGTCTCTGTATGAGGTGGGCAAACTGCTCGTGAGCCCTTTAAGTCTAGGTTTCCCAATCTCCGCAAGGGGGGAAAGTTTAGCCCAAACAACTGATAAGAGGAATAGATGAGTCAAGGAGTAAATTCTATGAACTCTGAGGTGAAAGAGATTGTTATCACTAATTTTTGTCCCCGCCTTTCTAATTTTGACTTGGTATATGAAAGAATGATACAATTGGCTATGTTTTTGCTCAAAAAACAGATAACATTTCCCCATACTGTATTTGAGTGAACATAATGATAATTGTGTTGTCCCACTCTCTCTCAATATACACTCTTTCTTTGTTGTGTTTTTCTACTATGGGATTGGGGGGTGAAGGCTGCACCTAGAGGTGCTCATATCTAACTTCTGACTCTGTGCTTAGGGCTTACTCCTGTGATGCTTGGGGAATCATAAGGACTGGTGGGATTAACACCCGGCTTGACAAGCATTCAAGGCAGGTGCCTTAATTTTTGTACTATCTATCTGGTCTATGTGTGTGTATGTGTGTTTACATAAAATATATGTGTGTGCATGTATATATGTATGCATGCATTATATATCTTGTTAAGGTATATAATGTACATTATATAAATATATATCTTAAGAATTATATAATGTCCTTCTAATGTTCTTTCCACCTCTACCTTTAGGCACTAGTCTCAGCCCTGTCTGAGAAATCAGGTTAAGAGGGCCTGGAAAATGCCTTGTGGTATTTCTGGTACCTTGTGTCTGCTGGGTGGTGGATTTGACACTTGGCTTTGAAAGCCAGTGATTAAGCTTCCTGGCTCAGCCTGGCTTTGCTGACTATAGACTTCATTCACATGAACTCATTTGTATCCCCATGCCCATTAGGAAGGCAAGAACCAGATTTTATTACTTTTCAGTAATGTTAGATAGTAATCAGTGGTGTTTTGGGGTGGAGGGTTTTCACTTCTCATTCAGACTGAATGTTAAAGAGAACTGCATTCCACAGGGACTTAGTAATAAAGCTGCACTTAGCCCAGCTATTTTGGAATGATGTTTGAGAAGACAGACTGTAACCTAGTTTGATTCTCTGATATCAAAGCTTATATCAATATACCTTTCACGGACTCTGAGACTGTTCACATTTTCTACTATAGTTCCATGAAATTCGCCCTGGACCTGTTTCAATTTCAGAATTACTTTATTAGCATCAATGCTTGACATGAACAAATATTGACTGTAGTCTTAATTTCCGTTCTCCCTTATTCCCTGCTTCTAAAGTAAAAAGATACCGTGTTGTGAGTTTCAGTATCTCAATAAAAATGGTAAAAAAACTGAGTAACTTTCTAAAAAGAATTTTTTAGAAGTCCAAAAATGAAATGAAAAGATTAAGGTACCATGGCACATCAGAATAACGACAAAAATGTGACTATTCCTATTTCTTGATAGGATAAATGTATGTTTGTCTCAAATTATAATTAAAATAATTATGTGATAACTCCAGACTTAGAGCATTGACATATTATTACCCCAGGATATTATATTTGTCATTATAGTGGAACAGTTTCATTCACAATGGTTTGGGGTTCAGTACTGAAAATTTTGAAAGTGTGATACAATCAGAGAAGGAATGCTAAGTGATTTAGGAGCTCTGTGTTAGCCTGTGTATTGAAGGGTTTGTGTGTGTGTGTGTGTGTGTGTATGTGTGTGTGCACAAAGTCAGCACTTTATACCTCAAATCCCTCTTACTTGTGTGAGTGTGTGTGTGTATATGTGTAGAAAATCTAAAAGTAGTCCATTTTATGATTGCCAAAACATTAGCTTTGTGTAGATGCAACTATTTGCTAATCTCACCTCCAGAATCTAGTCACAGGAGGTGTTCTGAAACAAAGGTTCAGAGGACACATATTTCCAGGCTAATGTCCAGCCAGGAGCCAAACACCCTGTCTGGCTGCTGAGGAAGGAGAAATTGTTGGCTCAGGACCAGGTAACGAGCCTTTATTCTCCATCTCTGTGTCTCAGTAGCCTGTGCGTTTTGCAGGCAACTAACCCAGTCCTGCCTTAGGTGGTACAGCATAGAGAAGGCTGCAGTTCCTGTGTTGTGAATAATAGGAATGGTATGATTATTATTTTTTAGAGTTGCAGGCAAGAATTACATGATGCATCATGGTCCAGCAGTTGTCAGAATGATTTTCTCCTCGGCAGCTTTTCTCCCCTCTTTCTCCACCCCAGGGACCTGTGGCTCTTTCCTCTAGTGCAGAGTTAATACTATCTGGGGAATACTAGTTAATTTCCAAGTAGTTAATCAGAATGGTTAAGTTCAGTGATAAGAGGCAACAACTTACTCAAGTTAAAAAACATCAGTATGTAGCAAAAGTAATTTATCTTGATAAATACACCTCAGAAATCCTCTGAGTTTATTTTCTTTCCCTCGAGTTCTGTTTGTCCATCTTCATCTGTCCCTTATAATTTCTGCTTCTGTCCTTTCTTTGCCTTTTGTTTCTTGGTATTTTATGCCCCCTTGATACTTCCTCCCTCTTAGTAAGGCTCATGTGTGGAGGACCATAAATCCTTCTCTCCTTTTTATCTACCTATCCACCTTTCTTTCTCCTATCATCTTTGTTTCTGCTTTTCTTCTGTTTTTTATTCCCTTCATTTCTTAATCCCAATTTTTGCCTTGCTTTACTTTTTGAGCAAGAGTTTGTGCTAGACTTAAAACTGCTCTGTACTTACTCCTGGTATTGGGTCCAGGGGCCACTCCTGATTAGAGGTCCTTGAAATCATGTGTTCTGACCCTGATACATGACAGCACACATATGTGTGTTCCTTGTGTTGTCATCCACAGTCCATATACCTGTATTTATGGTTCATGAATGCTGTTATAAGTAAATATACAAATTGACCTTGGCAGAAGTAAAGTTCCTCACCCTGATTTAGGTGATCTCTAGTCTGAGTGGTGGTGGTGAGCTGTGAGGGAAATTGCCAAAAAAGGAGGGGAAACTTGTCAGACAACTTGTCAGACCAGGAAGCCAGAACTTTAGCTTTTCTTTTCTCTGCTTTGCTTACTCATCTCTTGCCATAAAATAAATTGAACATTTCTTCCAAATTTTCTTATATGCCATGAATTGTTTACAGATAGATCACGATCACGACCACCCTGTTGTTTGTCGATTGCCTTGAGCAGGTGCCAGTAACGTCTTCTTCGTCCTAGCCCTGAGATTTTTTTTTTTAAAGTGCCATATTCAAGGCTTTTTCAGGGTTAGGAGAATGAGACCCATCATTGTTACTGGTATTTGGCATATTGGGTATACCACGGGGAGTTTGCCAGACTCTGCCGTGTGGGCATGTTACATTTGGTAGCCTGCCAGTTTGACCGAATTAGGAATGAGATGATAAGATGTCGGGAGCTGAGTGTGATGATCTCTGGATCCTGGCCGTTGTTGGAGTTACACGGCAGTTGGTGGGTGTAACTGTCTAGTTACTGGCAGGTCCAGTCCCAAACTGTGCAGGCTTGGAGATCTCAGCCCCGGGTCCCACACACCTGGGTTCCTCTGTCAGTTCTTTTATGCGTGAGGCTCATCCAAGTGTGTGGAGAGTGGTCTCAGCATGGCCTTGGCTGGGCCTCGGTGGTCTTCAGCTGTTGGGCCCTGGTGGAGACAGTCAGGCATAGGGTAGGAGACTCTGCCTTGTTCTCTCCCAGGAGCTGCCACACAGATAGAACTGTATAAATTTTATTGTATATATTATAAGACATGCAAGTATAGAAAAATTGAAGAGAAAAAGTGATGGTAAATGAATAATTAAATAGTTTTTAATTTTAGTTATTAATGATTCACAATTCCACTTGGGTGCCATATGATAATTATGGTTCCTTGTAATGAGAATGATGTTAATGAATATGCTTAATTATATTTGAAAATTTTGGCTTACTACTGATACAGCTGTTTGAAGGTATCAATTCAAGATTAGCTTTCTTTAATCCATGCTTTTAATGGTATCCTAGCTAAAAATAATAACTCCCAAAGATCCATGAATTTAAATGAAAGAAGCAGTTTCATTGTTGGTTTCACTTACAAATTATGATAATTATTTTTCAAACTATCTACCAATTATGCAAAAGTTTTTGTTTTAATTTATCTGGCATGTTTACATCTTCCCTGCTGTCAGTTGCTTGTCAATATGCAAATGAACCTGAAAGTACTTTATTTTTTATATTCTTTCCCAATGTGTTCACAGTGTGTTCATGCTACTCTAACTGTCCACCTGGAAAAATTTTAAACAGGTTAGGAAATTGTAAATTTAAGTATGTATCTAGATTTGGCAGTACTCAATGTTGCTACATACTATTTCCAGCAACAGAAGTCATATATCAAAAAATATTCTTACACAATTGTTTTCAGAATGCTCTCTCAGAAGCACAGATATTTCTGGAAGAGAGTTATTTTTCTCTTGCACTTACATTGTCAACTTTACCTAGATGGGACAGATTTTGTGCTGAGTTTTTGATGGTAAATGTTGCCTCATGACAGATATGATCATTGATGGTTACTCTTACCTCCTCTTGTGGTTGATTGAGAGTTCAAGCTGGAAATGGGAGAAATGCCTGTCATGCTGTTTTCTTGTGATTCATTGGTATCAATAGTATTTTATTGAATCCACAGATCTCTTTAAGTCAGTTTTTGTTTGAGATGGTGGGTCTAGTTAAAAGAATTCTGGATGGCTGGTAAGCCCATCTCACCTGACTATGTGCATTGAACTAGGTTATTATGTCTGAAGTGGATGAAAGACTGAGGGTACCACTGTCAAATACTTGAAGCAATGTGTATTTTGAATATTAGAAATCCCTCACCACTTTTTTATTTGTTCCAAAAGTTGGAACATTTACTCCCATATGCCAGTGCCTCATCTTTTTTCACCCTTGGGTGTACACTCTATGTTTTGGAGTCTGCTACTAAAAGACAAACCACATGTGTATTAAGTGGCAGGAGAGTGACACGATCAGGTTCAATTTGTCTTCGGGATAGCATTTTGTAGCTTTGTGTCTAGACATGTTAAGCTTCCCCCTAGTGTTTTTCACTGTGTACATAGCCAAATAAATAAGTTAGAACATTTTAAAGAATATAATCCAAATATTTTAAAAATAGGCAGCCACTCTGAGCCTGTGAAAGTTTGTCCAGCTTCTAGTATCTTGATGCCCCTTGAAGTTCTCTGATAACTCCAAGGTCTTTGCCCTTTATGTTAGAGAATAAGGTGCCTTGAGTGCAAGGAGGGGACAGAGGTGACTTAAGCACCTTAGCATGGAAAGAAGAATAGCTGTGTTCTGCAAGAATCAGGGCAAATGCTTTGTGTGACCCTATTAAAACTGAAAATTTAAAAGGAAGAATTATTAGCTCTGACTTCATATTAAAAAAAGAAAGAAAGAAATAAAAAATGAGAAATGACTTTAGGTTAAGAGTTGCTTGAGGAGTTATGCCCTTTTTAAGCTTTAATGAAAAATTCTTGTTTTTTCTCCTTCTTAAATATAAGCATATGAAGATAAAGAACCAACGAGTGACCTTGGAACCAGGAGATAAAAAAATGGAGTTAGTCCCTGAGAAATAGAAGTTGTCAAAACAATACCTACCTAGGTGAAATTTAATAACCATTTTGGATAAAAGTGCTGTGCTAATCTATTTTGCAGACCATGTACCCAGTACATGAGGGGGCTGCATCTCTTGTTAAGCTTGCAGGTTTACTTTTGAGAGTATTTTCATTATCTCTTTAGGAAATAATTATGTATAAAGTTTATTGCTTCATTTCATATTTTTTTCAATTACAGTAATTGTGTGTGAGCTTAGGAGAAAAAAATAAATTAAAATATTTCAAAGACTACCCCGTGTAGCTGCAAATGGCTTAAAGCGTGGCATCAACATAAAACCACACTGTCCCAATTCTTGAGTGGTTGAAAAATACATTTTATGTTTCTGGAAAAAGAATGTATAGATATACAGAATGTTAAATTGCAGTTTTAACCAAGACACCAAGCTATGATCAATACCAGACACTAGTTTAAGTTGTGAGACAGAGCATCTGTTTGGAATTTCAAAGTAGATGCTTAAAACTCTGTGTAACGATCTTCAATCCTTTGCTTATTTTGAATTTAGAAGAATTGAGAACATTGACATTGGTAGACACAAGACTTCTAAGAAAAAGAGGTCTTTTGAGGTGTTACAACTTTTAAGGTGTTAGAGGAGTAGATTTTTGTCTTATCCCCCACCAAGGGAGACAGAGTTAGATGTGTTTGCTACTTCTGATTTTCAGCAAGACTTCTTGGCATTATTGAAATGTGCCCCCTCCAGTTAACCAGGCACTGTGAGCTGGTGTGTGCCTTGTATGTGAGGACTCTAAAATATGAGGAGTGAGTTGCCCAGATACCTTAGACTGGAGGTATAAATTATTTCTGACATGTTGGGAATTGCCTTTGTTTCCTGAATTTCGTCAGGTGAATATGTGAACATTTCCCATCGTAGCTGTAAGTCATGCATGAGGGAGTTGATGTGGTAGTTATCTTTAGTTTAACAGCACTGACTACGGGGCTGATGACCCCTCATCTGACAGAGCAAACATTGGTCCCAGAATAGATGTTTAGAGGTCACTGATGGAGTCCCAGCAACTGCAGAAGGAGCAAGGTCTGACACAAGATGTGTTGCCTCAGTCTAAGAAGTGAAAATTCAGGATCTTGATGTTTAAGAATCTCCAAAGATTTCTCAATGTGCCTCATGAATGGGACCTTTAAATTACTCAACAGGCTTAGAAAGCATGAAACTATCTTGTTACCAAAAAAGCTTTTTTTTTTTTTTTTTACTTCCTTTCTTTGCTTACTGTTTTCCCTTCCCTCTGATAATACAGTAGTTAGGGATAAGGTTTTGTGAGTGAAAGAAAGGGACAGGAGAGGGAAGAAAGAATGGAATAATCTGATTACCAACGATGAACATGTATGTATGTGGTTTAATATAACTTTGGCTTTTTGTGATCTGACAAAGGACCAAATGTGATAACCTCTCAGTATCTGTATTGCAGACCATAATTCCCAAAAGTAGAGAGAGTGTATAGGAGAAATTGTCTGCCATGGAGGCAGGGGGAGGGTTGGAAGGGGGGAATATACCGGGGACATTTGTGATGGAGAATGTGCACAGGTGGAGGGATGGGTGTTTGATCATTGTATGATTGAAACTCAAAGAAATAGCTAAGAGGATGAAGAACCACCAGCTCCGGGCACATCTCTTTGATTCCACTGTTCTTCCTGCATTAACATATGCCTCAGAGACCTGGACCCTACGCCAACAGGATGAGAACGCTATTTGGGTCTCCCAAAGAGGAATCAAAAGAGCTATACTTGGAGTATCATGGTCACGGTCACGGTCCTCCCGTTGTTCATCAATTTGCTCCAGCGGGCCCAGTAACGTCTCCATCATGAGACTTGTTGTTACTATGTCTGGCATATCGAATACGTCACGGGTAGCTTGCCAGGCTCTGCTGTGCGGGCAAGATACTCTCGGTAGCTTGCTGGGCTCTCTGAGAGGGGCGGAGGAATCGAACTCGAGTCGGCCAACATGGCCGCTTGTGAGGCAAACGCCCTACAGCTGTGCTATTGCTCCAGCCCATGGAGTATCATGTTTCACTCAAATTAGAGAAAAAAATCGGGAGTTCCGACCTCCATCAACGATCAAGAATCAGGGATGCTGTCTTGTTTGCGAAGGCATCAAAAATCAGATGGACTGGACATGTAATGAGATTTGGAGACGACCGCTGGACTAGAGCCATTACCTACTGGATTCCACAGGACATCAAAAGACCGTGTGGCTGCCCACCTACCAGATGGTCAGACTTCTTCATCAAGATCTTGAATGATCGGTTTGAGGCTCTTCGTGTTCCTAGTACGAACAGATGCCACTGGGCTACACTAGCATGCAACAGGGACAAATGGAGATGTTACTGGCGCCCGTTCGAGCAAATCGACAATTAATGGGAAGTCAAGTGATCAAGTCATCAAGTGATGATTGAAACTCAAATGTGAAAGCTTGTAACTGTAGCTCATGGTGATTCAATAATAAAAAATTTCAAAAATGAATGGAAAGATGTGCTATTGTCAATAGTTATGTCGGAGGGAGTGCAAGAATTTCCCTCCTCTAAATGGCGCTGGAAATACAGTAGGAGGCAAAAGTAAATATACTTGATAACTACTTTTACACAAGTTCTGTCTATTCAACATCCAACTCAAAGAGTCATTCTTCAGCTCAGGGACCCTAGTACAGGAACATCAGGACATAGAGTAAAAACTACCTTTAGTGATTTAGGGACACTGAGAAAAGACTGATGTGTTGAACACTTTTGTCTTCTGTCCTGGCTGCAATGGCAGTGCTGGGACAGAGGGACACTGGGTTAAAGCAACAAGTCCTATTACTTTTTCTCTGCAGGAGGTATTTTCAGCAGCATCAGTTGATATCCTCCCCAGTAAATTTCATTGTTTTGTGAGGTGGAAGGGGGAGGAGGAAAGGGCCTCCCAACTGGTGCTCAGGAGGTTTTATGGGCCTCTCCAGAGGAGATAAAGTGGCCCATAGCAGATAGGCAGTTTAGTATTGTTTCCCAAAGATGGTGTGCTGCTTGGGCCCTTCTGTGACATACACCACTGGAACTATCTGGCAGTACTCAGGAGACCATGTGGTGTTAGGAATTGAACCATGGTGTAATGCATGCCTTGTGCTGTCTCCTCACTCCATGCTGAACTATTTTTAGAGTCATGTGTTAAAGCAAAGTCTGTATCTTCACAGCATTTATACATGGCCAATGCAAGCATGATATTTGCACATTATTTTCCTCCCTCCCTCCCTCTTTCCCTTCCTTCCTTCCTTCCTTCCTTCCTTCCTTCCTTCCTTCCTTCCTTCCTTCCTTCTTTTCTCTCTTTCTCTCTTTCTTTCTTTCTTTCTTTCTTTCTTTCTTTCTTTCTTTCTTTCTTTCTTTCTTTCTTAGAAAACAGTGTAATAAGTATGCTGAAAAGGATTCTGGATTATGTTTATTTTGTGATTCAGGGAAAAACAATCTTATTAGTTAAAGGCGGGGAAACTAGTGAAACTCCATACTGTGCAGCATTTAATATTGCAGATTTATTTTAGGCTGAGACAATAGTATGATAGTATAGTGGGTAGGGTGCTTGCCTTGTATGAACCTGAGTTCCATCTCCGACATCCCATTTGGTCACTCTAATCCACCTGGAGTTTATCCTGAGTGCAAAGGGCTGGGAGTATGCCCCTAGCACTGCTAGGAATGGCCCTAAGACCAATAAAGTAAAATATTAAAAAAATTGCAGATTTTGAAGTTAGAATTTGAATCTTGGAATCTCAGTGTAACTAAGCATCTGTTTCCTCACCTGTAAAAGAGGCGGACTACTAATCTGAGGGGATTATCATGCAAGTTAAAGAAGAGAACACTTAGAGTGTTGCCGTCCAGGACACTTGATATGTATGCAGTTATTATAGATAATATTGTTTCATTTTATTCTTTTGATTTTGGGGCCCCACCCACTCACTGGTGCTCAGGGCTTACTCCTGGCTCTATGATAGGAGAGTATGCTCTGGGGACCATATGGGATGCTGGTGACCAAACCAGTGTTGGGCATGTGCAAGGCAAGTGCCTTATCCTCTCTACTATTTCTGTGGCCCATACTACTTTTTCTTATTCCATAGAGTTGACTTTTAACTGTTAATTTTTATATTACCACAAATCAATAAGCACTGAAGCAGTGCTCCTAGAAGAAAAACTTTAGGCTCTTGTGAGTCTTTGGTTAACGGTAATTTCATCAACTGAACAATATATTGTTTTTTATGTGTTTAAAAACATCTTTTAAATATATAATGATGATTCACTGATACTGAACACATTACTAAAACTCATGCTTGAAGACCCGGGTATTGGTCTTCAGTAACGGAAGATGCAAATCTTGTTTTTATCCTAATTGCAAATTATTTTCCCATATGATTTACTGGTCGATTTTAGTGCTATACTTTCAATGCTATTCCATTTTACTTTTTAATGTCTTGTGTCCTTCAAATTAATTAATTATGAGATTTTTGAAAAAATTCTCTCCTTTTATTTTTAGGCTTAATCTTTCAGTCTCTTTGAAAATTATTACCTCAAATTTCTCTTTGAGAAAATGTTGGTTAATAGATAAGACTACTTTATTCTGGAATTTGGCACGAGTATCCAGGGATGAAACTCTTACCTTTTGCCACCATCTGTAAAAAACGTATCCTTCCGTTATTTCCCATCCCTCTTCCAAAATTTATTTTAATTAGAAAATGGCTTTCAAAATAGCAGCCACTTTATGCATGGCAGTGGTCCCAGTAATATTATAGTCTTCAAATAGCTTAGAAATTATGTTTTACATTCCCCGTCTCCTCCATGAAGTAAACACTAGTTTTGCCCTTTTATTTAATTATTTAAAAAATATTTTCTTCATGCCCATTCTCCCCACAGCCACTCCACATCCTACTTAAAGCTGATGCCTATAAAGTTTCTTTTAAGACCTATCCTCAAGCCATACTAGACCTTGAGCATCTCCTGTGATGTCTGTTTTCAGTGATACCCTCAAATTTGCAGTGCCTGAGGTTTATAGTCTATCTTCCCTCTGCTCATCAAAGCCCTCTTCTTAGAAAAAAAATTACAAACAAAAATAACACTTTAAACTCATTGTTCAATTCTGCTACTGAAACACAACTTTCTTTAAAATGGAATCAAGTTTTACATTTAAATAATAAATGCTCTAAGTATTGCTTGAATAAAAAAATAATTTGGAGAGAGGTAGGTCAATTTAGCCTTGCCCAGGACTTTCTCTTGACTCTGAGCTCAGAGATCACACCCGATGGGGCTCAAGGGACCGTATTTGGTGCCAGGAATAGAAACTGGATCCAGACTGACTATATATGTGAAAAGTGCCCTACCCACAGCCATATCTCTCTCGCACCAAAGCTCTAGCTCTTAGAATTAAGTTAAAGAAGGCTCTATATCATTCAGCATGAATAGGCACCTCTGCAGATAAGCAATTTGTGACTACCTACTTTGCTAGCATGAAAGCCCAGGCCACTGTGTGACAGTTCTAATATTATCAACTCTGTTATGCCTCTTTGAATCCATTTATTTTCCCATTCAATCCATCTAAGGCCCTGCTATACCTGTTATAGCATTATAGCATTGCCTACTGCTCCAAGTCAGGGTCAAAAACATGTTTGATTTTGGTATTCTATGTGTTTTCCTCTCTCACTACCTTTCTGATTTTATTCTTGAGCATTCTAAGTAGTCTCTCAGTCAGCTAACTTTTTACTTTCACTTGCAAACTGAGCTATACTTTTTACTATTTTTCATTTATTGAAATAATATTTACCTCTCAAGATCAGCATAAATGTTATTTTTCCCTCTGAAGGTATTCTTTCACTTTGTTGAATACTGATTTCTCTCTTTTGAATTATTATTGATTTTAGTCAGAGCTATTTAAATAAGCATGTAATTTTAATCTAATTTTTCTATAACTTTGTCTTGCATATCTAACTTGTAGAACAAGATACTTTTAACATTTATATGATATCACTGTATCACTGTCATCCCATTGGTCAACAGGTGCCAGTAACGTCTCTATTCCTCTCAGCTGAGATTTTATTTTTTTTATTGTATTGTTTTAACCCCAGGCTGGAGCGATAGCACAGCGGTAGGGCATTTGCCTTGCACGCAGCCAACATGGCCAACCCGAGTTCGATTCCTCCGCTCCTCTCGGAGAGCCCGGCAAGCTACCGAGAGTATCTCGCCCGCACGGCAGAGCCTGGCAAGCTACCCGTGATGTATTCGATATGCCAAACATAGTAACAACAAAAATCTCCAATGGAGACGTTACTGGGCCCGCTCGAGCAAATCGATGAACAACAGGAGGGCCTTTAGCCCTGAGATTTTAGCAGCCTCTTCTTACTCTCTTTTCCCAACAATTAGAGGCTCTTTCAGGATCAGGGGAATGAAACCTATTGTCGTTACTTTCGGTAGCTTGCCGGGCTCTCTGAGAGGCATAAATGGTAGGAAGTGTCTTATAATGTGTCCAGAAAGCTTCCTGGAGTGTGGCGGTGGTGACACGGTGCCCATGCAAATGGGCAGTGGAGGTCAGCTGCTGGGGCTGGGTCCCTTGGAGTGGGGAGGGCTTTCACCCACCCCACTAATGCTTATATCATATAAGCATTGAATCATGAATCATGACCATCCTGTTATTCATCGATTGCCTCAAGCAGGCCCCAGTAATGTCTTCTTCATCCTAGCCCTGAGATTATATTCAAGGCTCTTTATATAAGCATTAGTAAAGATTTATATATTGGTGGCTCATTCCATTTATTATAAGTTGACCCAAGTTGATGACTACCTGAGAATTTTCCTTTGATTCTGTTAATAATGGATTTATTTTTCTCCACCTGCGAGGTAAAATATTGCTCATCATACTCAAAATATTTGTGTAAATTCCACAGATGTAACTACAAATGCCTGGTTTACAATTAAAGTTTGGAATTCAGTTCTAAATGATAGGGCAAGATTTAAGGAAGTTTGACAATGAAGGCATTTAAAATAAAATGTAAATGAATGTATGAATATGCCTCAGACTGAGTCACACAACCTTTCCAAAATGAATTGCAAAAATAAGGATTAAAATCATTTTTCAGACTCTTACTGTTAAATTATAGTGAAGTGAAAGCATTTAGATGGGGGTTATAAGCATCACATTGTTAATTATAGTGGTTGCTTTTGCTTTTGTTCCAGTGCATTGTAATTAATGAAGAGCTACAGTTCTGTGCTTTGTCTTGGAAAACGTACACTATTTTCATTGATATCAATATAGCTACGATATTCTTCACTTATTTCCCAAGAATGACTCTTTTAAACACAGGGGAGCCTATTGTTGAGGCAGCAACATGAAAATCACAGCAAGATTTGAGCTTCAATAGATCAGAGAGCAATTGACTCTATTCACACATGCCTTGCCATGTCTTGATATCCCACAAACACAGACTTTAATGACATATGGAACATTGTTTAGATCAACTCAGTAATGATAGTATAATCATGCCTTTTAAAAAATTTTCAAGCCCTAAGAATAATTTTAGGGTACAAGTGAAGAAAAGTTAGCCATGGCAGAAATTAGAATGTACATTCTTGACCTGAATCTTGGTTCAGCCTGTGATTATATGTTTGCTATTTTGAATTGGAAGGCATCAGAAACTTTTGGGAGGTAGGTAACTTAAAAACACTCAAAATCTAATGATATCAATGTTTTGAAAATTGTTTGAACAGCCAACCCCCCAAAAGGAGATACTAAGGTTTTTGCATTCTATTAGAAGTATTGCATAAATGTAGTATTAAAATGATAAAGGAAATAATTTCTATTTTTTCCATGTCTGGCCCCATTTGTTAAGACTTCTATATAAGCTACCAGCTCTAAAAGAAAAGGCAAATGGATTAGATTTGGCATGTATCCCAGCAGAAACCCGACAGCTACCTCCCTACAGCCTTTACGAACATTTGAGCGCTTTGAGCGGCTGCTATTCTGAAATAATTGCTGTGCACATAAGAGCAAATGTACAAATTGTGTTGCTTGATCCTTCCTCTCTGCTCTGCAGGGACCAACAGGGCCCCCTATGGAGATGTGGATGGCAGAAATTTCCTTCTTTAACTCCCTCCCAGGTTTCCAGTTGGAGTTGGGCGTGCAGCCTAGTAGGTGTTGGGTAGCACCGATGGATTGCCAGCATCCTCTGTGAAGTCCCTTCTTTAGTTTTGACTCTCTCTCTACCTGTTCAGAATGACCCCTGGTTGATGTCTGAGCCTCTGAGAATTCTCAGGCATGCAAATGATGGGTGGGGGATGGCAGCAAAATGGGCAATTCTTGTAGAATTGAGCAGCTATGCCTTAGAAAATAGTGACAATTACTCCCTTTGGCCCACATCCATAAAGGGCACAAGTTCTGAATTGTTAAGAGCCCCATTTCCTCTATGGGTATAGAAAAAGTGGGCTAATTTTGATATTTTGATAGGGAGGTTTAGAAGTTTCTCTTCTAAGTGCCACTTACATTTTTTTTTCAAAGAAGCACTTCCCTGTTTATAGAGGAAAACACTCCCTACAATAATATGAAGAAGAAAATCTCTCATGTCTGGAAAAGGCTAATTGACTTTAGATTGTCTTATCAAAATATGAACTGATATCATAGGACTCCAGCAGATTTTTCCACTACAGATCTTTTACTTTAATTTATTGGTTACTTCACAGAATTGCCAACTGCATTGCAGTCCCGTGTGTAGTGGGAAAAGCACTATCATATAACTCTTGAGCAGATGTGCTACAAGAGTCTTTTCATTTCCTTTCTTAAATCCAAAGAATAATGACACTGCAATATCATGTGGCGAAAAGAGCAATAATTTGATAAACATTGTCTTTCCATTAGATTAGAGCAATTAATCTGATTCTAATTTGGCTGAAACATTATCATACTGGAGTCCCCAGAGCCCTGTGAATAATCTCTAAACACATTGGCACACTCAGTAGACAAACATTATCTCCACTCGCACTGTTCTTCCATATGGTCTCCTCCCATGGTGATGGAGGGCACCCTGCTGTTTCAATCAAATAAATGTCAATTATCTGAGATAGATTTTTAGTTCTCAAGCCCAGGCTTGCAGTGCAGCCAGAGTGACTGGGTAGAATGGCCCACACCTCTTTCCTGCACATGTTGCTTACATTTTATAAGAAATTTACATCTTGCCACATCACTGGGCATTCTAGGAACTCCATAAATTAAGTGGTTGGTTTCAGAGACTCTCTCTCTGTCTCTCTCTTTCTCTCTCTCTCATGTGTTGTGCGTATGAGAGAGAGAGTGAGAGGGAGAGGTAGGGCAGGAGAGGAGAGAGAGAGAGAGAGAGAGAGAGAGAGAGAGAGAGAGAGAGAGAGAGAGAGAGAAAGATTCTTTAGCTTTATTTTTTAATTTATTTTACTTTTTGTTTTTATTTTGCTTCCCAAGTGGTGTTCAGGAGACCTGGGATCTTGGCCAACCTGGTCAGTGTTTCCAATGTTTGGGTCTGAGAATATAGTCGTATTCAGGTCCTGAGGTACTTGAGGGTCTCTAGGGTTGTATCCGGCGATGTTCAGGGAAACATATCATGATTGGCCATATGCAAGGCATATGATTTAATCCCTGTTTGATCTCTTTGGTCCCAGTGAGTAATTATATTTAAATTAATTAACAAGAAGAACTTTCTTAAAAAAATTACTTAATTTTTAAAAATTGATTGAGATTCTGTAGTTCACAGTACAAAATGGTTTCTCATGCGCATAATTCCTACAGCATTCCCATTACCAGTGTACCCACCTTCCTCTTCCTCCAAGGACCCCAAAGCCCTTTCTCTCAGCTGTTTCTCAACTTGATTGTATGGATCAGTTCTTATGTTTTGTTGCCTTTGAACTTTTGTTGCTACCTTGCTATGTACCTTTAAGTTCCACATGCAAGAGAGATCATTCTCTATCTCTCTCTTTCTGAGAAGAAACACTCTTTCGAGGGGAGGCAATTTTGAGTCATACTCAGCAGTGCTCAAGGGCTATTCATGGCTCTTTGTTCAGAAATTGCTCCCTGTGGTGTTTGAGGGGCAATATGATGCTGGAGATCTAACTTGGGTCTGCTGCATGTAATACAAGCATCTTAACCACTGAACTGTTTCTCCAGTCCCATAGGAACTACAGTCTTTGCCTTTATGGTCTGAAGCAGTGACCCTATGTTCATGTTCTCCTTTGCAGCAGCTTTCTATGTTCCTGAAAGGAAAAATGGTCACAGAGATCTTAGAATCAAAGACCTGTTATCTCTGACTGCTTTCTTTTCCACCACTTTTCTTAGGTATTTTTATTCTGAGTATGGTGGGTTCAGAGTGAGACCTGCAGAAATTTTCCAACAATCTTGTGGGCATTTTTGATCAGATAAATCTCAGTTCTGAACTTCAGAAGGCAGTAAAGGTAATGAAGGGGGGAATCATACCTTCTCTGTGTGGCAGGGAACCCCTGTGAGGACACTTCCGTAACTAAAGATTCTAGGCTTTAAGAAAGAGGGCTCTGGCTGTGAAGGTAACATTGCCAAACCAAGCAGAAGTCGATGGGGTGAAAGCATATGACATGCTGAGAAAACTGTTAGTTCTACATTTTCCATAGACCTTGTATCTATTGGGTGTCAACTATCAGGTGTTGGCTTCATTATCACACAGGCTTTTGTCTCAAAAGCTTGTAAATTTTCCCAAAGACCTGAGGGCCTCCGATGACTATATGTCTAGACTAAAAGCACTAGGTCACCTCCTTGCTGCTGCTACAGTGACAGGCTGGCACAGAGAGAAAGGCAATCCATGGGGATCTGGACTAATTCACTGTGGCAATCCAGCAAACGTTGTCAGAAAGGATTTCAGTCTCCGTGTTGGCTGTGATCCCAAATCAAGGAGAAAGGCCTTGAAACACTTAGAGTGAAAAAATTCAGTAGCATCAAACTCCTCCTGTCTCTGAAACGGTTTAATCAGAGACTGTCAGTCATTGACATCAAATGTCAAGTCCCAGGTCACCCACTGAATTTAGAGGGCAGGAAGTTCCTTACACCAGAGGTGGGCTTTGCACACCTGTTCTGCAAAGCAGGGCAGCATAGAAGATGGATATTTCAGCAACAGCTGGAGCACTTGCTGGAGAGGGGGAACATTATGCCAAGATGACTTGTGGAGGAGGTTTCTGAAGAGAAAGAAGCCTGAGAGGAATCAGAGGTAGTTAGGGGAACAGCTGAATATATAGACTCTGGAGGGAGGTGGCTCGGGTTCAGAGCCTGAGGTTATTGTATAATCATGGGCAAGTTAGTTAGCCTACAGAATCATAGTTCCTTATCCACAAAATGGAGACTGATTATGGCACTTAACCCATGTTGGGACAATGATGAATGTGACCCACTTAGCCCAGTGCTGATCTATTGTATGTACCCAACAAACATTGCTGCTACTCTAAGAGAGTGAAGGGTTCAGAAAACTTGGCTTTGAATTGTATGGCTCCACCACGTAGCAGTTTTGTGTGTTTAGTCTAGTGGTCACTAGATCGGTGTAAGTCTTAGGGTCCTTAGGTCAGTGGTGCTATTACATGTTGATTTTGAGACTCCAGTGAAAGAGCTACAGTCTGTTTGGAGGAATTGCTCCAGATGCGAGATGCGTGCTGAATGTAGACTGTAGACTGAACACGATAGCCTCTCAATACCTCTATTGCAAACTACAACACCCTAAAGGAAAAAGTGAGCAAAAGGGAATGCCCTGCCACACAGGTGCGGTGGGTTGGGGGGGGATGGGGTGTGAGGGTGGGAGGGCTTCTGGGATCATTGATGGTGGAGAATGGGCACTGGTGGAGGGGTGGGTACTCGATTACTGTATGACTGAAATCCAAGCATAAAAGTTTGCAAGTCTACAACTGTATCTCATGGTGTTTCACTAACAGATAAATAAACAAATAAATAGAGCTACAGTCATGTAATGAGGGCAAACCAAAGTTCCTACAATGTCCATGGCAGCATTAACTAGTGGTTCCTGTGTGCAGAATTTTGTTTTGGATTCTATAAGATAGAATATTAAATTAAATAATGACTATCCATTATGTGAAGAAAGTACTCTGAATCTGTACAAGTTTGCTAGAGTTGTCATAACAGTGTACTATAGACTGGGTGCCGAAATATACTGCCTCATGGTTATTGCCCTTCCTTCCTTCCTTCCTTCCTTCCTTCCTTCCTTCCTTCCTTCCTTCCATCCTTCTTTTCCTCCCTCCCTCCCTCCCTCCCTCCCTCCCTCCCTCCCTCCCTCCCTCCCTCCCTCTCTTTCTTTTTAAAATGTATTTATTTTTTAAATTGAATCACATTGAGATGTACAGTTACAAAGTTGTTCATGATTCAGTTTCAGTCACATAATATTCCAACCCCTAGCCCTTCACTAGTGTATATCACCCCCACCCAATGTCCCCAGTTTCCTTCCCATACCCCACACTCCTTGTATGGCAGGCACTTATGGCAATAGAACCTGGTTTGACTCCATGTGAGGCAAGTACCTTTCTCACTATACTACCTCTGCAGCCGTTGTAGTTCTCTTACTGAAATTCTAAACAAACTGTGAATATTTTAAAAAATCAATTTCCTAAAACTGATAGCACTTTGGAGTAGAAACATTAAATGGAGCAGAAATATTAAATATCATAATTTTATTTGTTTAAAAAAGATTGATTATGATTGCCTGGTCATTGTTTACTATGTGTGTTGAGTACATGGAAATATGTGGTGTGTATGTTTAGTTTGTGTACATGTGAATTGTGTGCACATATGAATGTGTGGATGTTCTTGTTCTGAGAGGCAATGGCAGGCAGAATGAGAGGGTGATGTATGTGTATGTGACAAAAGTTTTTACTCCAGTTTTATTGAGATGTAATTGTCATATAAATCAGAGAGAGAGGGAGAGGGAGAGAGAAAGAGAGGGAGAGAGAGAGAGAGAGAGAGAGAGAGAAGCACCTACCATAGAGGCAATTTGGAGGTGGAGTGGGGAGGTGATGGGAGGGAAACTGGGGGACACTGATACTGGGAAATGTACACTGGTGGAGGAATGGGTGTTTGAACACTAAAGAAAAAAATCATTGTGTTAGTTTTAGGTATATATCATAGTGACTTGATAAATCTTGTTAAGAACATGATTTATTACATTTAACTAACATTTGTCATTTTACATATACACCTTTTTAAAGAGGCAAACTCGTAATATCTATTGAATTGGCAAATTCTCAGTAGAGAATGCAATATAGTTAACTAGTTATCATGATTACATTATATCCTTGAGGTTATTTTTAATAAAAAAGCTGAGGTTTCTACCTTTTATACCCATTTTGCCTGTCCTCAACTGATGACCTCTCTTGTTGGCTTTTAAGAGTCTTCCCTATATTATCTCTTGTGTTTGTGTCCAGAAATTTCTTTTTCTTATAAGAACACCAGTTGTACTGAATTAAGGCTGACCTTAGTGGCATTCTTTTAATTAAATTATATCTTTAAAGACACTATCTCCAAATAAAGTTAAATTTGAGATACAGTGGGTTAGGATTTCAGCATATTAACTGTAGGGGGACATAACATTCATGACAATGATTATGGTCTCATGGTGACATTCTCAGTTTTATCTGATTTAGGCAAAAAAGGGTAAAATAAGACTATCATTGATGCTATCATATTTTTAGCATTAATTTAGTTAAGTGACCTTGAGAAAATACTTTTTTTAAAGTCTTAGCTTCCCCTTTTCTCTAATGATCACTTTAGCATTGATGTTATGATTATTTTAATATCTATCAGTATGCCCCTCCAACTCATTTTCCACACAGCTCTTCATCCATCACATCCATCTACCCATCTATTTATCCATCCATCTTTTCATCTAATCAACAAACATTTATTGAGTATCTATTATGTTCCCAGTACCAAGGCAATTTCTGGAAATACAGTGATGGATGAGACCCATTCTCTTTCCTCAAGGCATTTTCTAGTCTAAGGCATGAAACAGACAAGAAAAAGTACAGACACTCAATGACAATCCTTGAAGTATTTGAGGAAGGCTAATATTTCCTGGTGTCTTATTTCTAGATGAAATATATTCTCGTTTTAAAAACAATACACACAACAGTTTCAAAATTCTTCCTTTAATGTTCTGTGGTATTTGCTAATTTTTTTTAAAACCACTGCAGAAATAAATTAGAACTATGTGAAGATACTTTATTGACTCTTCATTAAGAACAGATAAATATCAGACCTTACCTTGCATGTGGCCGACCTGAATTCAATCACAGCCATTCTATATGGTCCCCTGAGCACTGTCAGGAGTAATTCCTGAGTGCAGATCCAACAGTAACCCTCAAAAGCATCGCTGGATGCGACCCAAAAAGCAAAAAAATGACAAAAAACAAAAACCCACAAAACCCCCAAATAAACAAAAAAAAATCAGACTTTACCTGTGTTGGAGCCTCACTTGAGTTTAACCTGCATGAAGATGGGATATAATAAATGTAATTGACATCTCAGATTTCTCTCCTATTTCCTCCAGTTGTGTCACTTCACCATGTTTTATGAACTCTCATTTACTGTAGAGTGCTGTACCAGAGCGCCAAGTTAATATTCTAGTCAAATGCAAAAGTCATAATGTCGACACAAAGTTCATACCATATTTAAAATGCCCCCTCCCAAATTATTAAGCATATGCTAAATGCAGCATGTGTCCTTTATATACTTTAATCATTTAATCAGCTCTATGAAATGTTCCTTATTTCCTAATTGGGGATACTAGGTCTTAAAGGTTATGTGACTTGCTCAAGGTCATGCTGCTGATAGGAGGAGCTAGAATTTCTCTCCAGATCTCTTTGATTTTAAATATTCAAAGAACCTTACAGCTGAAAAGCCTCTCTAAGTGTCCTCTGTTCAATGATAGGTCAAGAAAATGCCTGATGGGTTTTCTTTTGGGCTGCTTAGATATTAGAGTTTCCATGCACGGGTGCAGTTAGCAGCTTAGTTACCTCAGGCCTCATGGGAAATGCACTTTGACAGAGGTTTTATGGTCCAGAGTTTGGGCCTCAGCTTTTTCCTTTAGAGATCTCACTTTTATTATTTTGTCAGGGTGTTCAGACTTTGCAGGATGGAATCTCTCTAACAAAATACAAAGAGAATGATTTATAAGTCATAGTGCCCATTCACCATGGGAAATAGAAATGATTTTTAAAATCAGGAACATTTTTTCCCACAAGGTGCTTGCTCCCTTTCTGTGAGGTCACTCAGAAGGATAAATAATAATTCAGAAGGTTACTTGGTGAGCATAGGATTTAGAGCAAAGAGATTAGGTTTGGCCCAAGGGAAGACTCCTCAGGCTAATATAACTTGGAGTTAATCCTCCTCTGCCCTAGGTTATTTCTGCCTAAATTACTGGAATCCATCTTCTAGAATCACAGCATAATTTTCCTTGGACACTGCCAGACTCAGACACATTGACAATCTAATCTCCCAATTCTCTTTAGCTATTATTTCTCTTTTGGAAATATCTATCATCAAAGCCATCCCTTGTGATACTCTTCATGCTCTAACATTCTAAATTATTGTATGTATTGTATTTTGTATTATTTTACAGTGAAGATTGTCTATTCCTTAATGGAATTTGGATTGGACCTCATTTTGGATATAGGGGTTTGAGTCATACATTTCACAGCCAGCAGGAGGTTTGAGAGCATTGATCGAAGGTGGAAGGGTGAGTTTTAATTAGTCTAAAGAACCACTGTAAAGCCTTGCTCCCGAGCCAGTGCCTATTTCTTCTTTGGGATGCTGGGTCTAAGCTATCATCCTATTTTCTTGGTTATAAGGATTTGTCCAAGAATTTCTGTATATTCCAATTTGAACATATGGGGCATAAAAGGAGATTTGAGGAAAGGACACTTTTGGAAAGAAAAGAAACCAATTCTAAGAGGGAGTCATGAAAAAGTAAGGGTTGGAACCAGAATGGTTGAATCAGTGTTCTGCCAATGTTAGTGTAAGTGCCCCTGAAGAAGGGAAGAACCTATTTCTAAAGTAAGTCGGAAAAATGAATCAAGAGACATTGTAGTTAGTCCTGGTCATAAACCCAACCTGCATCCAAACTTGCACTTTTCTGAACAAAGAAATTGCCTCTTTGTGGGAGCTAGTTTGGTATAGGGTTTCAGATATATGCAGCTGGAAGTTTATTAAATGAATAATGACTTTCTAAGCTATTTCATATTTATAAACTTCCAGGTGGCTAACCCTACCCATTACCTGTGAAATTTTGATACTATATATTCACAGTGAGATATTAGAAAGTCGTTAGATTATGAAGTTCAATTTGCCCTTTGTGTTATTACTATAGTTATTAATACAGTAATAGTTTGCAGAAATACCAGCATAGCTATTTTTTTGAGCACAGAGCATGAGCTTTTCTGCAATTGTAAACCCATATATCCCTCAAATGTGTAATTTTTCAACCATCAGTTTATCAGCTTCAAGTTTCTCAAAACCTCACCCTAGCACTAAAAACTTTTTTGTTTATTTTTTTTTGCGCCACACCTAGCTGTGCACAGAGCTTGCTCCCAGCTTTGCACTCAGGGATCACTCCTGGCATACTCATTGGGTGCCAGAAATATAGCTATGGTGAGCTTTGTGCAAGGCAAGCACCTTACTCACTGTATTAACTCTCTGCCCCTGAGAATGCCTTTCTTTAGCGTCCATCCCACAGACAACATCAGAACACTTTATAGCCTATTTGAAATCCAACCGAATCATACATACTGTCAAAAAGGTTCCTTAAAAAATTAAGATTATGCCAGACTGTAAATCAATGTACTCTTTTCATTATTGAAACAATAAAATTGTCTGCTGAACTAAACAATGTATTTTATGACCTAATTAACTTTTGGTTGGAAGTCCTTTACTTATTATGGATCAGTAACACTCAAATAGTGTGACAGCTGGTCTGTGGATCTCACTTTGTTTTTTCTTTTTTATTTCTTTTTAAAATTGAAATAACATTGCATAAGATTATATGAGTTTCAGTAAGCATCACTGAAAATAAACTTTAGTATATACATTAACTTTACCACTGAAAGTCCTATTCCACCTTCCAATATACCTTTGTCTTTTTTGTATTGATTTCTACATACTCCATTCATTTTCCCTTCCCTTTATGTAGGCCATAATTGATATTTTTTGAGGGGGGTTATTAACCCCACATCTGACAGTGCTCGGGGACTATTCCTGGCTTTATGTTCAGAGGTCATTCCTGGAAGTGCGTGGGGGTCTTATTTGTAATATCAAGAATTGAAGTAGGGACTGCCACATGCAAAGCCTTACCCCATGTATTATTGTTTTGGCTCCTCACATTGACTCTAATTGGTCTTATAGCATCAAAATTTATTTTAATATTTAATATAGTTCATTTGTTTGTTTTGTCCATATACCAGACACAAATGAAATATGTGCTTTTCTTTCTTCATTAGGCTTATTTTACTCTAGATCTTCTGAATGAAATTCTGCAAGTGGCAGAATATCTTCTTTCTTTAAATAGCTAAATAATATTACATTTTGCTATGTATATTACATCTCTATTCATTAGTTTTCTTCTCTGTTCATCAACCATTGGGCTCTCAGTTTGTTTCCAGTTGTTAGGTAAGTAAAGTAAAAAGTAAAGGCCCTCCCGTTGATCATCGATTTGCTCGAGCGGGCCCAGTAACGTCTCCATTGGAGACTTTGTTGTTACTGTGTCTGGCATATCGAATACTCTCGGTAGCTTGCCAGGCTCTCCGAGAGGGGCGGAGGAATCGAACTCGGGTCGGCCATGTTGGCTGCGAGCAAGACAAATGCCCTACCGCTGTGCTATTGCTCCAGCCCAGTTGTTAGGTACTGTAAGCAATGTTTACAAAAACCATAAGGTATATACATTAGTGCTTTTAATTTTTTAAAATACTCAGAAATATATTTACAACTGGATCATTTGAATAATATACTTTTAGTTTTTTTAAGGAATGTTCATAGTGCTTTTCATAATAGTTACACCAGTTTTTATTTTCTTCAACTATGATATGGATTCCTTTCTCTTCTATCCTGTGCAACATTTGGTTGTTGTACACACACCCCTTTGAAGGACAATGAATGCCATGTTAAACAAATCACTCATTCATTCATTCACTTGAGCCACATATGGCTATAACTCATAACTAATTTTTGGGAGTCATAAAAGAAATCTCCTTTATTCTTTGCATTAAACTTGGTATCATGCCTTCCACTATATTCTCATTGCCATTAGATTGATTCATATTTACATTATTTTCTTCAATGCTGGGAATATAGTATTTCTCTGGTACATTTCTCTGCTGCAAACCTTGCCCTCTCTAGGTCACAATATGTTATTAAAATAAATATTTCTCTGCTCAAGGTGCTTCTCTCACTTGTGTCAATAAAAGCTATTATGGTGAACTCTGCTGAATATACCACAAATGGATGTTAGTGCCTTGTACTACAAATGTTTTTGGTTAATGAGCCTTCCACCATACTCTCCTGAGATGAATATGTTTCTGCAAGTCATGTAGTTTCCTCTGTGGCCTCTATTTATGCCATTTGTGTTCTAAAGAAAAACATGACTAATATGATTGACAAAAGATGTGCAAATGATAATTCTATGTCCAGAGCAAAGAAACAAAGCAAGTGTGTGTTGTTGAATGTGCTAATGTATATGTTGTAGTAACAGACATAATTTGAGGTGATTCTTAAAATTAGGAAGAGCATCATAGTTAAGGTTGCCACCTGGGAGAACTAATAAACAATTACATGAATGAATGTGGAGAAATACTATAGTCAAAAGTATATAGTGACAGATGATTTGTTTAAAGGAGGAAGTGCAATGGTACTTACGGAATTTGGAGCCCTCATCTCTCAGGAAAAGTTGTTTTTATGACCCCTATGTGCTAATTACAATGTTTTTGTTTGTTTGGGGGCCACATCCAGTGGTGCTCAGGGCTTATTTCTGCCTCTGTGCTTAGGGATCAGCCTTGGTAGGGGCTCAGGGGACCCATACAGAGTGCTAGGGATCAAACCCAGGATGACCATGTAAAGGTAAGGGCCCTACTCACTGTACTATCTATCTGACCTAGAGCTGTGCTAATTATATTTTAGCCAATTTTTTTTTTACCAAATGCATTTCTGGATCCAAAATGATAATTTTTATGGTATATGCTCAATATTAGTAATTTCTTAGTCCTTCAGTTTTTGAAAAGCTGAAACTTAATTTTATTATACTATTATCTTGCATAAATTTAATTAAAATATACCAAATTCTTCTCTGCTTTATTTCTGGCAATTCTTAAAATTGTCTAAATAGCTAAACCAATTTAAAGCTTTTTTGATAATTTTTTATTCATTATTCTAATTTTTAATGTTATTGTGTTATTTTATACACTATGTGATGATATTATTGGTAGGCATTAATTTATGAGGTATTAATTCTATTCATCTACAACCCTCACTTGTGAGACTAGCCTAGAACATTTCATATAAAAATGAGAAATGAAGAGAGATTGACCTACCAGATAGTGATAGTTCAATATAATCTAAAGCTACATTAACCAAATTTTATTTATGATAAATAGAAACAGAATATTTAGACCAGAATTTTATTATTGCGCATTTAAATATTTATATATAATAAATAAGGAATCTCAAACTAGCTAAAAAAAGATGGATAATTAAACATTTGATATAGAAATTTTTATAAAACTTAAAGTAATTAATCTTAAGTCTCTACTTCATGTGATTAATTGGAGATGAATTAAAGCAGTACTAGAAAAGGTGGTAGAAATGAATCTTACATAATTTAGGATGAGAAAGGTTTTATATCAAGATACTAAAGATGAAAAACCATTTACATAACAATTTAAAATGTAGGAATTTTGAATAGATCCCAAATGTTTAAATTAAATGTACTATGTCTATAAGGATAGATACTGTCTAAACAGAAAATACCACATTCTGGTAAGTGTGTGGCAAAGTGGAACCTTTGTGTACTATTGGTAAAAATGTAAACTGTTGCTATGAAAACTTTGTGGTTGGAGGGACAGTACAATGGAAAAAGTGCTTTCCTTGCATGTCACCAATACAGAATCCATTCCAGTCATCACATATGGTCCTCACATATCACCAGGAGTAACACCTGAGCACAAATTCAGGAGTAAGCCTTGAGCATTGCCAGGTGTGACTCCGAAACAGAAACAAAAACCTTTACTGTGGTTCCTTAAAATATTAATAGGAGAATTATATGATCCAGCAATTCCACTTCATGTATACAACTACCCAAATGAATTGAAAACAAGAAGTTAAAGATATTTGTACATAGCAGCACTATTTGTAACAGGCAAGGATATATATTGTTAGAGATATCCATATACAATATACAGTATATAATATGATATATTATTGGTCCTTAAGAAGGATATCTTAATATGTCCTACAAAATATATAAATATTGAGAACTTTATGTCAAAGCTCATTACAAAAGAATAAATGTATGATATTTATATCATATTGATAGATAGAACTTTATGATAGAACTGGAGTAGTCCAATTTGTAGACATAGAAAGTAGAATGGTGGTTGACAGGGGTTGGATTATGGGATAGGAAATAAGGAGTTCTTTAATGGGAGTGCCAGTTTTATAAGATGAACAGAGTTCTGAACATGGATGAGCTTCCCTTTGAGAGGAGTGTGTGTGTGTGCATGTGTGTGTGTGTGTGTGTGAATAAGATGTGTGCACATGATCTTGAGGTGAAGACATCGTTTTATTATTTCATAATAAAACTGTTATTTTTATTATGAAATAAATAATTTCTGGGTCTGTTCTGGGTTCTAAGATGGTGAGGTAACAAAGGTTCGATTATCAGGCTCATTGTAAGTTTCTTGTGCATTTGAGCAGATAAAAAAAAAACATTATTCACAGTAGGTCATATTCTTTTGGTACTTGTGTTACTCCCCCTTCTTCTTGCCATGCAAACAGCACCTTTGCTTTTCAGTAAAGATAAAGATAAGCTAAATTTCCATGTTATTTTTTGAATTTGAAAGGGGGAGATCTTTTCAGGGAAAACAATAAGTAATATAAACAATAAACAATATATAAATTTACAGTGTCAAGGTAAGATGATATTTTTATGCAAATACTATGTTGCAATTTTTAACCATCTGTTCTTAATTATGCTTGTAGGAGATTATCTTCATAATCTAAGAAGCACACTGTGAATGCATAGGGATATTATGGAGAGCCTAAGAAGTGGGTATCAATATCATGTATGTTAAAAGAAATTAGTTAAAGGAAACACATTGTGTTTGTGTTTGTACATGAAAACTGGATTGAATAGATGAATGAGATTAATCTTCTATTTCTGGGTGCAAACAAAGGTAAACCAGGATAATTCTCTTTAGGGGCTCACACACATGCATACCATATAGTAAGACATAATTCCTTCCTAAGTAGCACTGTAGCACTGTCCTTCCATTGTTCATCGATTTGCTCGAGCGGGCACCAGTAACGTCTCCACTGGAGACTTGTTACTGTTTTTGGAATATTGAATACTCCACGGGTAGCTTGCCAGGCTCTGCCGTGCGGGCGGAATACTCTCAGTAGCCACAAACAACAACAGAAGAAACTGTGACTTGCAAAGAAGAGTTTCCTGGAAACTTACAGTCTTGAATCTTGGAATCTTGGAACATTAGTACAAGTTGCATAGATACTGAAATGACAGTCAACAGCACTTTTGGAGCACACAGTGAGTGCAGAATACTGAAAGGATTGGGCAGGCTTCTTGATTAAATAGACAAAAATTTATCATTGTCACCTTCTTTTTTTTACATTGCCTGGAAAACAATTTGAAATTATGTTTTAATGAAACTAAGTGAAATACAAAAGAACACAGAAAACTCAATGAAATCAGAGAAATAATGACTGAACAAAATGAAAAAGTCAACACAAAAGAAAAATATTAAAGGAAACAAATATAAAATTAGTAACAGAATAATTTGATGAATGAAATGAAAAGATGCTAATTATAACATAAAACTTACTGGTAATGGGGCTGGAAAAATAGTACAGTGAGTTAAGCACTTATCTTGCATTTGGCCAACCTGGGTTCGATTACCAACATCACATATGGGCTCCCAAACCTTTCCAGAAGTAATTTTTTAAAAAATTTTTATTAGTAAAACACCATGATAATGGTGCATCTTTTTTAAAAAAAATTTTTACTAGTAAAACACCATGAGGTACAGTTGTAGACTTACAAATTTTTGTTCTTGGGTTTCAGTTATACAATGATCGAGTACCCATACCTCAACCAGTGCCCATTCTCCACCACCATGGATCCCAGTATCCCTCCCACCCCTTTTCCCCCCATCCTACCCTGCCTAAGTGGCAGGGCACTCCCTTTTGTTCTCTCTCTTTTTTGGGGTTGCTGAGGTTGCAAAAGAAGAATTGATGGCAATCATGTTCAGTCTATAGTCTACTTACAGCATTCATCTCCCAACCTGGGCAGATCATTGTCACCTTCTTACACATTTTAAAAAATAATTGGACATATAGGGCCAGAAACTTGCTTTGTGTCATTGTGAGAGAATGAAATGTGATTTTTTAATTGTGTGTGGGCTGGAGCGATAGCACAGCAGTAGGGCGTATGCCTTGCAAGCTGCCTGCCCGGCCAAGCCGGGTTCGATTCCTCCGTCCCTCTCGGAGAGTCTGGCAAGCTATCGAGAGTATTTCGCCCGCACGGCAAAGCCTGGCAAGCTACCCGTGATGTATTCGATATGCCAAACACAGTAACAACAAGTCTCAAAATGGAGATGTTACTGGGCCCGCTCAAGCAAATCGATCAACAGTGGGAGGACAGTGACAGTATGGGTATGTTACTATTTTTGGCATATCGAATACGTCATGGGTAGCTTGATAGGCTTTGCCGTGGGTGCCGCGTGCAAGGTAAATATCTTACCCACAGCGGGTAGGGCGTTTGCCTTGCACATGTCCGACCCAGGTTGGACTCCTCAGCCCCTCTCGGAGAGCCCGGCAAGCTACCAAGAGTATCTTGCCCGCATGGCAAAACCTAGCAAGCTCTCTGTGACGTATTTGATATACCAAACACGGTAACAATAAGTCTCACAATGGAGACGTTACTGGACCCACTTGAGCAAATTAATGAACAATGGGAGGACAGTGCTACAGTGTGAGTAATGACTCTGTACTATGAACTAAAACATCTGGATTATGGTCCAGGCTCTGCATTGATTCATTTTGTGTTCTGGGTCTTAATTTTCCCACCTGACCAAAAAAGCTTCAGTGAAACATTCTCTGAGATACCCACAAGCTGAAATATTAGAATATTAATTCTACATTTTTTAAGTTAGAGAAATGTTAGACTCTACTTTATAGGAATATTCTGAGCTAAATCTTTGAAAATGTCTGTTAATTTAATCATAATTCTCTAAACAATTGCCCAATCTTTTATTTGTACTTTTGGATTTTCTTACAAAGTTACGGTCTCACTTGAATTGTCATGTATTAAAAAGTGAATACTTTTACCTTTCTATATGGGTTACCTCACAAATTCCTGATTGTATTGATAAAAATGTGGCAACCCTCTTGTTTATCTCCTCTTGTATATGTTTTTATTACCTACCATCTCTCCTACCCCATCTTGACGTGTGCCTAGCAAAGTCTTACTCTTCTTTAAAGATCCAAATCAATTGCCATCTCAAGAAGGCTCCCATAACCAACTCGGTGGTCAGTCAAATCAGTATTTATTGTTCACCTACTTTATGCAGAACAATCAGAAAACCTTTATTGTCCTGTGTGATGGTCACTAGACACACTCATGTTTTACTATTAAATTTAAAATAATTCATGTGGGGCTGGAGCAATAGCACAGCGGGTAGGGCGTTTGCCTTGCATGCGGCCGACCCGGGTTCGATTCCCAGTATCCCATATGGTCCCCTGAGCACCGCCAGGAGTGTAATTCCTGAGTGCAGAGCCAGGAGTAACCCCTGTGCATCGCTGGGTGTGACCCCCAAAGCAAAAATAAATAAATAAATAAATAAAATAAAATAATTCATGTAAAATGAAAAATTAAATTCTTCACATAAGCCACATTTCAAGTACTCAGCTGCTATCTGTGGTTAGTTGCTGCTTATTTGTGGATACCACAAATGGAAAGGTCTGTCTCTGTAGAAAGCTCTATTAAATAGTGCTGCTCTTGGCCAAGTTTCTCATCGTCAGATATTGTGCTTCATTTCTTTTTTCCTACCTAGGACCTAGAACAGTTATTGATGAAGCAGTAGCTCAATATTGATTGATATATTCAATTTTTTATTCAGAAATATTTTGTTCATGTGCCTTTCATATGCCACATCAATTCTAGGTGCCAGAAAGAAGGGAAGATATAAAGAAGTAAACAAAAAAATGTTATCTACTTTCATGGGACTTATATTTGTATTTATATTTATTTATATTAGACAGGAATTAGATCAGCAAATAAATAAATAAATGATATATTGGATATTGATGTACTCTAACTGGTTCTGTTGGGGAGAATGTTTAGGTAGGAATTGGAAGAAGAGGTGTGTGTTGGGTCAGTTGCTCTTTTATGTTAAATGGTCAAGAAAGGCCTCACAGTGGGAGTGCGACCTGCAGAGGAAGAAGCAAGCACAGTATACCTGCGGCAATAGGACCCAGTGTCTGAACCCCACAATACCACTTCTGGGAATATATCCTGAGGATGAAAAAAAGCACAGTAGAAATGACATCTGTACCTATATGTTCATTGCAGCACTGTTCGCAATAGCCAAAATCTGAAAACAACCTAAGTGCCCCAGAACAGATGACTGGTTAAAAAAAACTTTGGTACATCTACACAATGGAATACTATGCAGCCGTTAGGATAGATTAAGTCATGAAATTTGCTTATAAATGGATAGACATGGAGAGTATCATGCTATGTGGAATGAGTCAGAAAGAGAGGGACAGACATAGATAGACTGCACTCATTTGTGGAGTATAAAACAACATAACATGAGGCTGACACCTAAGGATAGTATATACATGGGACAGGAAGATCACTCCATAGCTGGAAGACTGCCTCATGAATAAAGGGAAGAAGGCAGCTAGAATAAAGAAGGGATCACTAAGAAAATGATGGCTTGAGGAACTGGTCAGGATGGGAGATGTGTGCTAACAGTAGATAAAGGATCAACTATGATAACCTCTCAGTGTCTGTATTGCAAAACATAATGCCCCAAAGTAGAGAGAGAATATGGGGAATATTATCTTCCATGCAGGCAGGGGGAGGGTGGGAAAGTGGGGGTATACCAGGGATATTGGTGGTGGGGAATGTGCACTGGTGGAGGGATGGGTGTCTGATCATTGTGTGATTGTAACCCAAATATGAAAGCTTGTAACTATCTCATGGTGATTCAATAAAATTAAAAAAAAAAAAGAAATTGGTGTTCCTGGAACCGAGTACTATGGAGTCACAGAAATAGGGACACTGAATAGCAGAGGAAGCAGCAGGATGATTTTTTACTCTAGTGCAACTATTGAAAAAAACAAACAAACATGGAATTGTTGAGCAGAGAAGGAATAGTATTGTACTTATATTGTAAAAGTGATTAATCTGGCTGCCGTGTTGGAAATAGATTGAAAGGACAAAAGCCACAGAGAGGGTAGTCAGAGACTGAAAATTTTCAAGCAAGAGAAAATAGTTGCTTGAGGAAAAAAGCCATGGAAACACTTTGTTTTGAATATAGGACCAGCAGAATATGTTGAGAGATTGAAGGAGACGTTTGAGAGAAAGAGGGGAGTCAAGGATGTCTCCAAGCATTTTGGCCCAAGGAAGTAGAAGAATGGGCATTGCTTCAATTGAAGCAGATGATTCTGGAAAATGTAGACAGAACGGAATATCAGGAATTTGGTTTTAGATATACTAAGTAGAAATTGGACCCGAGTTAGGTGTTTGTGTCTGAAGTCCAGAAAGGATGTCTGTTTAGAGGTATAGATGCTTATTTACTGAATGACTAATTGAGTGAACAAATGAGACATCATTATTTTAAAAATAACAATCCTGAATGTGAGATTTCAGGACTCAGTTCAGGGGACCAAATTTTATATAAACAAGAGAAAGATCTAAAGGAAGTCTTAGAATTGGAGCAGATAATGGATCTGGAGTTTATGTAATTCATTGTGATTCTATTTGAACATAGATCTTCAGTGCCAAATTTCTATTTTGGGTATAGTTTTTATCATGATTGCTATGAAAAGTTACAACAAAGCTAGTGGCTTAAATCAAGACCAATTTACTATTGTAAAGTATTGGAGGTCACAAGTATGAAATGAGTCTTGGACTAAAATCAAGGTGCATGCAGGGCAGTATTTCTGTCCAGAAACTCCAGGAAAGAATTGATCTTTGTCACATAGCATCACTCTTAATTCTTGTGCCTCCTTCTTTCACTTAAAAGGAATTTTGTAATTACATTGAGTCTACCTAGATAATCCAGGATGATCTCTCCATCTCAGGGTAGCTGATCGGGAGCCTTAATCTTATCTAGAAACCTAATACCTTTGCCATGTAATATAATATAATATAGCATGAAATATAACATAGAATAGAGCATGTAACATCTCATAACATATACTTGTATTAAATAAGTTCTAAAATTTAGGATACAAATACTTTTGTGGAGATGATTATCTTAGTTTATTTTACTGGTGTAGTGCCAAAGTAATAATATAAGTGATAGAGTGGAAACCTAAAACATAAAATGGCCCAATTAACTATAATCTCAATGTTATTACTATCTTTTGACAATAAACACCAAAAGTGGTTGAAAAAGCTAACCAGAGAATTGGAAGAGGAGTTCATATTTATACAAATTTGTGCACAAGTTATGCCTTTAAACTTAAGGAATGTATGTGCTTTGTTTGGAAGCTGATTCAGACCTAAGGCTATTAAAATAGAGAACATGTCTGTGTGAGTGCACATATGTGTCTTTGTGATTATTTCTTACAAACATTATCATTGGTTTTAAATTTTGTATGAACTCAGAAAAAATGAATATTGGAGTTGTTTGATGCACTCTCAAAAAAATTTTAAATGAATTTTATGTATACCTAAGATTTACCAGAAATATTTTTTAAAATTATAATCTATAAATACCCCTTTAAGTCACAGGACAGAATCTCAGAGAACAGAATCTTTATCTAATTAAGTTATCTTTAGCAGCACTTCAGGTTACTCCCAGCTCTGTGCTTGAAGTGGGGGTGATGGGGGGCATGTGCACTTCTGATGGTGATTAGGGAAGCATGCATTACCAGGGATAAGTAAGAATAGGTGAGCAGGAGGTAATAGGAGCAGGCATCAGGGGCCTCAAGCACATCGGTGGTAAAGAGAATGTGGTATATGTGCACTCTGAATCATAGAGTCAACAGCACTGCAAACATGAGACCTGACTATAATCACCGAATCTAAAAATGTGCCTGTCAGGAAAGTAGACAGGGAGGTGTGTACGAAGGGAAATCTGTGGACACTGGTGGAGGGAAGCTGACACTAGTGATATGATAGGGGTTAGAACAGTGTGTGCCTGAAAGTCTATTACATTAATAACTTTGTAATCTGTAGTGACTTAATGGAAAAGTAAAAATTTAAAAAAAATTGATGTGGCTGTGATTTTAGATGGAATCTTTGATGTTGGAACTGAGAGAGAACATCTGACTAGTAGAGAAGAATTTTTAACCTGAGTTTCATTAAAGTTGTCCTTAAGTCAACCAAGTTGTCCACAGGTTAAAATATTTGTAAACAAAAAGCATTGTTGGCTTGATGACTTTGGATAAAGTCACGCAATTAAGATGAGGTATGGTTATATTGCTTGTGGGGCTTACAGCAGCAGAATGCTGGTAATCTTGGTAACCAATTTGATATGAAAATGTTGCATATCATAATGTTGCCTATCATACAAAATTTAGGTTATTCACAGCATGGCATGAATTTATTCAATCGACTAAATTTCCAAGATGTTTTTATTGAGAGAAAAGAACTAAGCCAGGAGGACTGGGGAGATAAACAGAGTAAGGATGAGCACATACTTTGTACTCAGGATCCCTGAGTTCAATCCCTGTATTGTAAGATCCCTCAAGCATTACCAAGAGTGCCACCTCACTGGCCACCTAAGCAGAGCTGTGAGCTCTTAGGCACTATCAGGTATGACCCCCAAATCAGAAAAATAAAACATTAAGCAATGGTTTATTTTAGTATAAATTTTAAAAACACATACATACATAGGGTTGAAAAACAGAATTTGTGAAATTTTAAAGTAAGGGGGAAAATTTCCTGACATTTATATATATCCAGAATTTGGAAATCCAATTTATTTGCAAGAGTTAGTTGTCAATAATCCTCATATAAAGAGAATTCTTTGAGGTTTTATTTAATTTTTGATTACAGGATTTTAGTACCTAGAGGAAAAATAGGTTAGGATGAAAAAGATGGAGAAAATTGATTTGTCGAGACTTATTTGGTCACACACGTCTATATATGTGTTTATACCGTGTGTGATAAGGTTTCATTTTCAAGAGTGCTAACTTCTACAGCTAAAGTGGGTTGGTTTCTCTTAGTGACTTAAGCCAGTTGCATATAATTATGATATGATTTTAGATGGGGCTCCATATTATAAATATAAATTACAATTAAATTTTAGCAAGGGAGTATGCAGGGACAGGGTATCTTAAGATGGTAATTTAGGAGATAGGTTAATATGCAAAGAATAATGACAGTCTAGAGAATTCCTTTATTTGTAGAATGGCTTATTTGTAGGTTTATTTGTAGAATGGGAGAGGCCTTTCTCCTACTTCGTGGCCATCGGCAGGGGAGAAGGCTTCTGAAGGATGGGTATAAAATCCAAAAGGCTCTCAAATCTGACTCGTTAATGCCTGGATTTATAGCATATTTCAAAGTATGTTGCCAGGATACCTGTAAATTTAATTTAGACAGGACCTGTCACATAGCCTGGTTTTTATATTGTCTTTTACCTTTGTTCATGTTGGTTGCATAAATCACTCTATTGGCCTCCACCTTTGAAACAGCCAGTGATACAATGTCAAATACATATAACATTTTTTATCTCTTAGGATCATTGCAATATCGTATATCTTTGCATATTACTGTACACATATATAATTTAAATGATACTAGAATATAAAATAGGAACCATTTTTATAGAATAGTATCAGTTGCATTAATTTAATAAAATTTTGAGTAACAGTACATACGATTCTCATTTATTTTTTAATTTCTGGGTGAGTTCTGAAGGTGCAGATATCTTATGAGTTGTGAAGAGGATTGCTGGAAAAGGAAGAGGACTGGAATATTCTATTCAAACCTTCTTCATTTTCTCATCATTCAAGTTAAAGAGTAGTTTTACAAATGAGGTTTATGGGACTTTGATAGCTAAGAATGGTTAAATGGAACAGAACCTTCAGAAGTTACTCTCTGTAAATAATTTCTAATTATAGAAACTATAGTTTAATTTATTTTTATATTGTTAGGAGATCAAGCCCAAATCCTCAACATATGGAAAGCAAGTACTCTACTACTGAGCCACATCTCCAGCCCCCAGAAAGTATGACTTTTAGGCAATGTTATGTTGGATCATTTTTAGAGATTGAATATTCCTCTAATTGTCCCATCTTTTTTTTTTTTTTTTTTTTTTTTACAAAAACAGCAAACTAAAGGCCATAGGTGAAAGGGATCTTAACTTTTTCAGAGCTTATGCTTTGGTTTTCAATAATCTAGTTGACTGTAAGTACAGGAGTGATTTAGCAGTTATCATGTATTAGAAGTTGAATTGTTACTGAAAATATTTGTATAATGAAGTTCAAGTGTATTCTAATTTCATTCAAAGGAAACAAATAAATAGTACAAGAGGAAGAACACTAAACATATTTGATTTCACTAAAGCACAAATTAATAGGATTCTGTATTATTGCTTTTTCAATTTTAATTTTTTTGGGGACCACATATGGTAATGCTCAGGGGTTACTCCTGGCTCTGCATTCATGAATCACTCCTGGCAGAGCACAGGAGACCATATGGGATGCCAAGGATAGAACCCAGACTAATTGCATGTAAGGCAAGCGCCTTACCTGTTGTAAGGCAAGCACCTTACCTATTTGGCCCCAGGATTCTATATTATTAAAGCTCGAAGAAACCTGAGAAGTTTTCAAATTTATGTTTTTACGTTTTATCTTTTTTATGAATATTTAAAGCTGAATCTAAAGGTACAAATGGTTCAGCTGTTTTCTTATTCGACATTCCTAATAGTTAAACCGATTGTGTGCAGGAAGAGACTTAGACAATTTCAAGTACAGTATTAACCTCTTGACACATGACTCTTAATATCAGTCATAAAAAAGCCAAAGTTTAGAAACCCAGCTTATGGCTTGTGTCATCCAGTATATTTTAAATACACCATAGTTGAAATTTAAATGCCAAATTGTCTAGATATCACATACTGCCAAACATGCTTTAAATAGACTAGGGCTATGCTTATTTATAACCTACAGAACACCATGAAAAAACTATTTTCTTAAGAGTAAAGTGTGGAAGCTAGGATGAAAAAGCGTTTCACTTGATTTATAAGCTTTAAAATACTAAAAATATGGCACCATAAACCAAGACCTGGTTTCCAGCATTTGATGAGTATTTATTTGACTGCATGAACTGTTTCACTGAATAAACTTACTTTTCAAAGTGTTTTTAGAAATTATCTTCTAAATACATGTATGTATGTGAATAGTTCATACTGCACTGCCTTCCCGTTGTTCATTGATTTGCTAGAGAGGGCCCAGTAATGTCTCCATCGTGAGACTTGTCGTTACTGTGTTTGGCATATTGACTACATCACAGGTAGCTTGCCAGGCTTTGCCGCATGGGCGAGATACTCTCTGTAGTTTGCCGGGCTCTCCAAGAGGGGCAGAGGAATTGAACCCGGCTCGGCCGGGCCAGTTGCTCGCAAGGCAAACGCCCTACTGCTGCGCTAAGGTGGGCAAATTCACCAAGATGAAGTTTTAAAATTTCACTCAGTATTTCTGGTGAAAAATGGAGAGGACTGTCTGTGAGCTGTGTGAGTCAAAACAGTGCTTGAAGAAATCACAGAAATCCTTTCAGGCTTCTGGGTCACTTGTGCACTTTCTCCTGGCAGAGAACAAGACAGAAGAGAATGTGCAGGGATTTTATTAGGGTAGATGCCTGTCAAAGCAAATAGAGAAAGAGTCAGACTTATCAGACTGTGTGGCAGCCCTGACGCTGATGGAAAGTGGGAGAGAAGATTTGGTGGAAGCTTCTTAAACTGCCAGACAGTTTTAGGAATGTCCTTCAAGGACTGGAACTCAAGTCAGATAATAGAGTCTCCTAGCTCTGAGGAACCGGGAATTTACAAGGTTTAGTTTTCTGCTGTACCAGGTCAAAAGCAGACAGCTACCATAGGAGGTATGATCTTGGGACAAACATTCAGATTTCATAGAGCAATACCTGGACCCTGGATAAATTTCATTCTTAGTAACAAGATCAACATCAACATATGTTCTCATGGTGCTGTTTTTAATCATGGGCAAAGTTATGAACAAGGCAGTTCGAATTGCCTTTATTTCTCTCACCTTCTTCACTCTACCACGTCTTTTCTTCTTTAAAGGGCATTTTAGGGTGATGCTTCTTTCTTCTTCCTAGCCATTCAGCCAAAGTGCTGGTTCTATGTTCTATTACTGGAAAAAGACTTGCTTGTGGAAAAGCTCTGATATTTTGGGTAGGGTGAAATTACATGTTTTTCAAATATTTTGCTTTTGTATTACTTAAAATTTTTTTGAATGTTGCATGCATTGACAAAATCCTGCTTTGAAGTAAGTTCTTTATTGTTTCATATTGTAAAATTTATAAAATAAATGAAATATTCTGTTCTATTCTAGATTTCACAATTTTCAATGAAGAAAGTGAGTATTTTCATAGTATTTCATAGATTATAGACAGCACAGTCCTTTTCAGTTTAAAGCATTTTTGACAGTATGTGATATTTAGAAAAACTGGCTTCTAAATTTCAATTATGATGAATTTAAAAAGATAAGATTTTGTACTAAAAATGATGCACACTTTCAAAAATTCAAGTGTGGTTTTCTACAACTTTTCCCCATGATGCTTGTGCATTACGATAGGACACATTTTTTTGTATGTTTTAGATTTGGGTCACGCCCAGTTGTGCTCAGACTTATTCCTTTCTTTAGGCTCTGGGATCATTCCTAGAAGTGCTCAGGGGACCATAAGAGCATCGGGGATTGAACCTTGTGCAAAGCAAGCACTTTAACCCCTATACTTTTTCTCCAGATTTGATAGGACACTTTTCCCTAAGATTCCATAAAAAGGCACTCTGTTCTTAACAACTATTTAATACCAGAGTTTCGGAAAGTTATATAACTACCGATGAAGGATTCAAATAACTGGCTTGCCTTTAATAAGGCCAAGATAACTTGGGGTGGTGGCACCTTTCAGTGGAGGTCACAATATGCTGCCATCCCACACATTTCATTCATAAGAGAGCCACAGAGAATAGTGATGTCAAGAGTAAGGATCACCTAAGTCTTAATCTAATTGACTCTGAGATTCGGATAGAAACTGAGTAAGCAAATCTCAGCTGTCAGGGTATACATGCCATAATAAAGATCACTCGTGTATTAATTAATAGTACTAAATCAAATACTCTTCCTCTTCAATAATTTCTCTCTCAATTCTTGAATTCCATTGATATGTCCAAATATTTATTTGATGCAGCTTAGTTGCACCCTGACCAAATGACCATTTCCATATCTGTTCCCCCCCAACCCCTCTAAGAAACTATTGCATGTTGATTTAGTTGACATCATTTGTCTATCCTCAACTGTGACTAAGGAAAAAATGAATCGTTTCTAATGTGCTCAAAGCATGCCTAATTTCTTCAAGGTGATTATTCACATGCAATTTCCTTGTTGAATAGTGATAAGGAAAACAGATAGCAATCATGGTAAAAATCTGAAGCTTGTAGCAAATTGTGAACTTAAAACAGAGAGTTACCCCATGCAGAGATGTACAATTTATTTCTCCTCAGCATCCTTTTTTTTTTTCAAATCTTTCTTCAAGTTGTCCCTCATATCTCTCCTGTGTTGGTTGTGGTTTATACAGCATACAATTCTGTTATTTCATTTTTATCTGTGACTCAAGGACATCTTGGTATTTCTTTCTATCTTAAACTAATGCAGCATTAGTAAGTTTATAGACTATGCTTTTGTTTGGGGAAAATGACCTGATTTTTCAATAGAGCTGGATTCAGTGCCACTAATATACTTTAAAATCACATTTGAAAATTGCCGTTTTCTCCCGGCTTAGATATTTAGTTGCTTTTCCAACATACAAATTTTTTATGGATGAAATTTCCATTTAACACTACGATTTAGATTAAATTACTTTTTTAAAATCACATTGCTCCTATAGGCTACTTAGTTTTCTAATTCCCATATGCTCCACTATTGCTAAAGCAACTTCATCTATGTAATGTGACTGAAGAGGCAGCCTTCATTCACAACGCCACACAATCTGTTAAAGTGGTAAATATTACCCATTTCTATTATTAGAGCTGAAATGGAATTTTCTGTTACTGCATTTTCAAGATGTGACATAATTAGATAGCAAGCATGGAAAAGTCAGAAATAGTTGAAGCTAACGGTTGTCATCAGCACCAGGGAAGCTTGAATTCAGTCTGCCTTGCCTGGCTTCTGACTCGTTCACACAACGCCCCCAGGCCATCTCATTCTCTGTTTGAATTATAGGGTGCTATGTGAGCTTTGCAGGTACTGGGGTAAGGAAGCGTGAAGCAAGGTTTCCAATTCTATATTGGTTTTCAGACTGAAACGGAAACAGGGACATTCTTACTCATTCTTCCTCGATGTTTCAATTCTCTTCAGCCTCCTACAGACAAACCTTCCCAGGATTGAGAAGTAACTGAATAGTTTATCTTACCTACAAAGGCTTCCAACTTTTCCTTCTCTACTACCAGTCAAAATTGTTGAAAACAAAACAAAACAAAACAAAACTGTTCTGGTTGCAGATATACTGTTGAAATTAGTGGAGTGTACACAATTTGTGGCAGAAAGGAAGAGATGAGCAGTGGAAGTGGGGGGAATGACAGAAACAGGGACAGAGACAGACAGAGAGTTAAAAGGTACCACAAAGAGATTAAAGAAAGATAACTGACAAAGACCTCAAAAATATGTTTTTATATACAAATTTATATATGCATATATTTTATACATGTACTATAAAAAGTTTTGTTAAATAGCTTTATAGATAAAAATCAGATTCATTTTCAGTCTATCAGTCTGTTGAAGGAAAATGTTAATATTTCTAACAATGCTATTAGCACTGTAGTGTACCAGTTAATGCTTTTATTGAGTGCATCACTGGAATCCAACTTAACTTTTCCAACACTGAAATTGTGCATTAATCACTGGTCTGGCTTGTCTCATCGCTTAAATAGTTTCCTACTCTTTTATGTTATTATTAGACCACAGTATATTGAGGATTCTTGCCAAAGTTAATAGAGTAGCATGGCTTGATTTGTTTTAATAAACATTGGATAAAATTGCTGGTTTCACTAGAGTGGTCTGATTTACAACTCCCCATGGAAATCTTCCTTTTGACTCATGCACTTTGGAATTAGAAGAGATATAAACTTCTCTTTCCTTATAAGTCATGTGTGGGTAATAGCAAGAGGCCTGGATGGACTATCAGGACACCCGTGCCTTCCAATACAGATTTGTGTGCAATGAACCTTTGGACATCAGGCAAATTACTTAACTTCACTGGGGCTTGTTTCTTCATTTGCACAATTACAGGGGTGAACTATATGTCATTCCTCCATGGTTTTGGTATGTCTCTAAATTCATAAGCTATGAACAATAAACACTAGTGGAGTTCTGTATATTTGGCATTCTTCTTTGACTCACTTAGTGAATAGGGAGACCAAATATTGTTCATGTCAGTGCTGGTGCTCAACTAACTGTGTTAAGATTATGTCTCTTTGACAGATGGAAAATGGTTTTGGTGGGAAGAAGAATGTCTGAATCAGTGATTTTCTTGTTTGAGATGTTTACAGCTTGCTAGCTAAAAATCAGGGGCTAAGCCGCACATGACAGTAACCTTTCAAATCATCTGTTTCCCTTAGAAACACACTGAATTCAGTTCTCAGATATCTCAGAGACCTCAGCATCAGCCATTAATAAAGAGACTTGACTTCTTTCTATATATGGTGATTAAGGTGCAAATCCCTTGTTCCCTTAAGTTTTCCAGAACTCAGAGCAAGGACTTACTTAAACATTTTGTGTATGGCTACAAGAAACTACCCGTAATGGTACACACTAACATTTAAGAATGCTTGCACTATTTACAAGTAAATGATTCCTAGACCTCCCTCACTGCACAAAAGTGTTGTTGACAGTGCCAAAAATGAAAAATTGTGTAATAGGTCATTGTCATTTGTTGGATACTTAACGCACTCTGAGTACTTCACCACTTAAGGGTAATAGTTCATCTTGATGTTAATAACTATTATATAAGGAAGAAATTATTACTGGGCCCGTTTGCAGAAAAAAATAACTGAAATATGGAAGGATTTGAATAATTTGAATTCCAGACTAAATTGAACTTGGAAGTGAAAATTAAAATTCAAATCCAAGGCTGCTTGGCCAGAGAACTCTGACTTCACCAACACTCTCTTTCTCTAGGTTATCCTTTACCTGTCCAGGAACATACTTCCTGGCCTCTAGCTGAGGATTCCATTTAAGTGCAAAGATGTTTTCTTTCATACAGATATACTGCATTAGGACAGGTGTTTCCAGTCTATTAATTGAGAAGTCTAAATTCTTCCTAATATGGGGAAGGCACTGAAAAGCATCTGGCTAGTCATTTATTCCTATATCCACAGAGATATTTCTATTTCCTAATTTAAGGAGATTCCTTCAAATTTAAATGATCATCTTTCTTCCCATTGAAAACAAAAGTGCCTCTCAGCTAACGAATGAGTGAAATATATCTCCAACACATCTTTTAATTCGCAGATTCTTGAAAATGAATGAAGATCAAAAGCTTTTCTGCAGGCCGTTTTTCTCTCTGGAAGACATCTGAGCATGTTAAGAATAAGCATCAATTAAAAAAAATGAATAAAACAAGTTGGATTTTAAATATACTTTAAAAAATAGGACTGCATAGATTTTATGCCATCTTGTGCTTCCAGACACCCAACAAAGAGTTCTTTTCTACATCTAACCTGTATTTTTGTAGTACAGGACATCTTAATTTAACCAGAAAGATCATTACCATTTGTATATTGCAGAAAGCCCCACAAAAAGGTGTCTGTGTCCTTGCAGATAAGGATGTTTCTATTTAGATTAAGTGAAAGAAAAACAAGTCTAACAATGGAGTCTACCTTTAAAAAATAATCTGATTTTCAAATAACATCCAAAAGTCTCTATGGGAATAGCTGTCATTTTGTCAAATAGAGATGGCCTCATTTGCCAAGTGGATCATCTTAAATGGCAAGGGCCAATTGCATGTTTCACAGTCCCAGTTGAGTAGTTTCTTCTGCAGGCATCTGGACTCCTTTGACCATCTTGTTTGTTAGGATTAGGAAATAGTATTTTCCGTCTCGCTTATTGAATTTAATTAAACCCAACTCTGACCAAGTCTAGACAAAACTATGAAGGAGATAAGGTTTAAAGTATCTCCTAATCTTCCCTCTTCGATGTGTGCTGTTGTATACCCACTTCTGAGGGGGTGGAGAATACTGGCTTATTCACTGCCACTTTATCTGGTGACCCCAGTACACTCTGTTTAACCACCAGAACTCACATCTCTGCTCCCCACACATGTTCTGGAACATCCCTTTCACCTTGCCTTTCATTAGTGCTTACAGGACCAAGTTCCATTTTCCCAGGGTGACTGAGGCTAATGTGATAAACTAATGACTGATATTGGGTGAGCAAAACATTAGCATTTAAATAGGGACCTTTTGGAGGAGATGCACTTAACAGGGACAAGGTCTTTGGAGGGAACAATTTCAGACATCATGACAGGACCGGGTCAAAGATAATTTTGTCAGATGGGGCCTTAAGGTTATGAGCAGGGGCGGCCCTGGTTTCTAGCCTTTCTTTCGGTCAGGATTTTGAGCAGTTATGGCAGGATCCCAACAGCTTTTGCAGGACTTTGGGAATAAGCCCTTTGACCCTAGAGCATTTCTTCCTGTTCCTTGACAGGCTCCCCCTTTCCTCCTTCAGAGGAATATAGTGTTATTGAAACAATTGAAAATAGAACCTCTCTAGGAGTTAGGAAGGAAGCATGATTTAAAATGTGGCAAGCAGACATTTTCACAAGGCCTTAAATTCAAGGCACTGGGCTCCAGGGTGCTGGCCACATAGAATTACAATTATTGCTGCCTTTTGGAGATCTGAACCCCAAAGACTGTAGAAATGTGGATCTGTGCTTAGTTCCAGCTCTTCCAAAGTAGTGGTTGGGGTGGGGGAAGTCTCCTGCAGTCAGTCTAAAATGAAGTCTGCAAATAAGTTTCTCTGCTCTTAGTCTGTCCAAGAGAATGCATCATAGGTTCCTGATATAGGACTCAATTTTCACTATCTTCCTATTAATCCATGAAATAAATACTCAGAAAATAAGAGGTTGTATAAAAAGCCAAAATGATAATGGGTGCTTCAGGATCATTTAATAATCTACTTAAAGAATACCCATGTGCAAACAACACTGGTTATGCTATTATCTTTATTAATGTATTCCCTGTCCCCTTTCTAGGTCTTTGGATAAAGATGAGGAGAGAGATAGCTGCTGCAAAGCTATTTCACTGAGTAGCAATTTTGATGACTTAATGCTTTTCCAGACTTCGGCTTCTACTGCTTTTCTTTGGTTTTGATTCTAAAGCCGTTGAATGGAATGTCTAAGCCTTTCATTATGTCTGCTTAAAAAAAAAATTCTGAAGAAACAATTCAGAACATGTCAAGGACAAATGCTTGAGCTATAGACACTTAAAAAAATTACTGTTATTATTACAAAGCAACCACAAAGATCTTTTAATTTTTTTGATTGTTTCAAGTAGATCTGTAGAAACATGATGTCTTGGATGAGACTGGAGTTTAGAACTGAGCACAAAAAATCTGAGTGCCAGGACAATGCAGTTGGTTGCTGGGATTCCCAGGGACTCAGGAAAGTGCAAAGGGTCAGTAAAAGTTTATCAGAATTTGATAGCAGCTTCCTCACAACTGTTCAGATAAAAAAAAAAAAAACCAACAAAACTATAGCCAATTACTATGGACAGCTTATAATGCCCCTCCCTCCCCAGCACTCCAAATTCTATGGAGATTTAAATCTTTCATCTAGAATAAAGATTTGTAGCGTAATGACCTGATTTAGCTACAAAGAAGAAATAAATCTGACAGCTGGGACCAAAAGAGGTATTAATCTCCCAAGTTCATGTAAGCCTTTGTTTCCTCCTTTCAGTTTTTATGAGAAGGAGAAAGGTGGGGGAGAGGAAGAGAGAAACAGAGACGGAGTCAGAGACAGAGGCAGAACTCTTGTTTGCTTTTCAGTTCAAATTACTTTGCTTGGGAGAAAAGAGCAGGAAAGTGAGGAGGGGGTGTAAAACAGTTGAAAGGTTTTTTTCCTTCTTTAGTGACAGAGCAACTGTGGAAAGACGATGAAAGAGTGGAGAGATGGGATGGAGCTAGCTAGTTCATTCATGGTCTGATCAGATCTTGGGAAAGAGGAAGTAAGACAGGAAGGACATTCAGCAGAAGGAGCTCTGAGCACTTGGAGATGATTTCTATTTCCCAGCAGTAATTCACTGGAACATTGTGTTATGTGGAGTAAGGCACCGACTGGAGAATTATCCCACATTTCAGTTTCAGGCTTAACCCTTGGCACACACTGACCCCAGGTGATGACAGAATCCTTCATAGTCGACTATTGAGGACTCTGGTCTAAGCCCTCCGAGGCCACCTCTGCTTCTGGATATATGACCTCTTAATTAAGCTTCTTTCTGTTTCATATGGATGAAGCGTTTTCAGTTCATTTCCTCGCTTCTGCCTTTACTTCAATAGGAAAGCATTCTAAGGTATAATCATTGGAGGGTGATTCTTAGTTCCAACTGGCTGGCTGTTCTATAAGAGACATTTTCTTAAAATGGCTTTCAAGAACCCGAACTTTTGAAAGTGAAGACTGCATGCTGCAAAGGAATATTGTATTGATTTAATGTTTGCACACATAATCCTGTAAAATTAGTCATGAAACAGACACTAATTAAAAAAATAATGTTGCTATTTAAATCTATCTCTGCACAGCTGCAGGACAAACAGATTAGATTCAGGAGGGGAGGGGAGGGAAGGGGCGGGGAGGAAACTGAGATCTCTGTAAGGACTTTGCCAGTCTGTGAACTTACTGTGTGTGTGTGTTAGTGACAGTTTGAGTACTTTGGGCCGTAAGACTTGGATTCCTAAGAAAATTCTCTAGGCTCCCATAGCAATAAGCAATAAAAATGGCCCTTCTGCGTTTTCAGTTTACTTCTTTTAGATCTCATTGAGCCAAAAGTCAAATCCACCGTGAGTAAATGTGTGGAGCATTGTCAAAGAGTTCTATTAATGGACAAAGGCCCACTTGAAAGGTCATAAAGTATTTCTCTCACTTGGATGGTGAATAACAGTTTGGGATTTTCTTGGCTCTCTCATACTGCCTGCTGAGGTGGTGCTAATGTGCATCAGGAAAGCCTGTCTTGGCTCGGCTGACTAAAGGAGAGAGCTGAAGAATTGAATTCTGTGCCACTGACAGTCTTGTAAGACATAAGGTTTTCTCTAATGAGGTTTGCAAAGGCTCATTTTTAAGCTTAGCAAGTATAGCTACTAGCTGTAACTAGTATTCAGAATAAGTATCACTTGAACCCGGTGCAACTGATACAATATCATCAAAGACTTGTATGACTGGAATAAAAGTTGAATCCATTGAGCTACCAGATGTCCATAGGAAAGTGGGAAGAGCTTTGAATGTATAGGAATAGGATTTAAGTCTCATTAGTGGGATCAGAGAGATAGCACAGGAATTAAAATTCTTGCCCTGCTTGTTGGCCCCAGTTTGATTCCTGACACCTCAGATCCAAGCAAGCACCACCAGGACTGACCTTTGAGCACAGGTCCAGGAGAAAGTCCCGAAAAAGGCAGGTACACCCATATCCCCCTCCCAAATCTCATTGGTATAGGAGAGAAGTAGAATATGAAGAGGTCTGATAAAGGCAAATTCATAATACTGAGCCCAGAGAACAAATTGTATAAAGATCAAATAGGAATACATTTATGGAGTTGGTATATGTCTGCAGCAGAAAACTTCATAGATGTCTAATTATTTTTATCTGTTGTTCCATCATTTCATAATTCAAAATCTTGTTGGGCAGTCCTGTTTTCCAATTGAAATAGAGTCAGAGGGGAAAGCCCACATTTATAAGGAGTTTGCTTATTTTTCCAACTCCACATTTAAAAGAAAGGTGATTTTGAGATAAGACTGTGGGAATATAAATATTGAAAAATGGCAGCTCACCGTGAAACAGAGAAGTCTGTGGCTATAGAATTCTCCAATATGAAGCAACCTGAAGCCATTTAATATAGGGACAAGTGACTTGCTTATCTGTTACGAGTTTACTACCAAATTAAAGTAGAACGTGACATTATTTGTTTTTTTTTAAAAAGCTTGTTTTTGTAAAAACTATGCACGCTGAAGGTTGTGTGGACAGCTCTATTTCACTGCCCGCATTCGGTGCCCTGGAGCCGCTGTGTGTGGCCTGGATCAGGAAGGCTGTTGCCAAGGGCAGACGAAGGAAGAGGGCCAGGCTGGTTGTCTTAGTAGCAGTTTATTCCAATCCTCTCTTCCTTCACTCCTGTCTCCCTTCTGCCTATCTCTCTCCAACTCTCTTGCCTCCTACTCGCCAGCACGTTGGACTCACACTCCACCCAGTCAAGTAGCCAAATCAACATAAGAAAGCCCTCCCTGAGGGCCCATCAAGTTCAAAGGGAACACCACCTAAAAGGTATTCCAAAGCCCTTCCTGACTGCCCAAGGGCAAAATACCTTCTAAGATGTTTTTCTGGACATAGTAAGAGATAAAATTGAGACGTTTAGGGTAGCTCTCCTGGGAACAGCTTGCCACAGACTCAGACTACAGTGCTCAGGCCAGATTAATCATTCCTAACCCTAGCAGACCCAAATCTAGTTATTGCTTTTTGGATCATGACAGCATTTGTCCATGACCAAGCTCTTATAGTTAAGCATTATGGAACTTTGGCCAGGCTCATCTTGATGCCAGGGTAGCACATAGCTTACTGCTTGCCCTGATTCCATCGAGTCCCTCGTCCGGACCCTGCCTTGGGCGGTGGTATGAAGAAAGGGCAGCTGAGGCTTAGGTAAGAGAACAGATGCCCAGGAGGAAAATATCACTGAGAGTCATGTAACAAAAGTTACATGAGTTTACTACCATCTCCATACAAGAAGAACATTGCTCTGAATAAACTATGCAAAGGACTTAGGAAGAAGAGAAAAACAATATTTACAAGTCAACAGAGCACAAAGAAAGTTACAAATAAACACAGAGGAATGGGAGCACTGTAATGGGAGCAACCCAATAAACCTACCTGAGGCTATGCAGGAAGGACAGAACGTGTTATCCTACACAGTTTTTAGCCACGAAGATTTTTTAATTTTATAGTACTGTCCATGGTAGAGTTACAGGCTTCAATATTCCAACACCACACCAGAGGCAATATTTAGTTTTAAAAAAGCTAACAGAAAGTCATTTTATGAGAATGTGAAATAATTTTTAGTAAAATTTTGGAATCTCAAAGAAATAAATATGTAAAGATTATTATTGTGTGAAATTAATCTTCTAGTAATGCTGGATAAGTTTATTGATTATAAATTTATTATTGCTATTATTTTTTGAAAATAATATTAGAGCAAACTTGAAGATAGTTTTTGCACAAATAATTGTACTATTTGAAGTAGTAGGGACAAAATTTATAGGTTTCTAGTGGTATGATTTTGAAAATTTTTAAAAGTAAATTACTTTATATCTTCACACACAAACACACACATATATTTAGTTTTTAGGTAGGGTACTGGGGATCAAACCTGGTTTGGCAGCATCAAGGCAAGGGCCATAGCCACTGTACTCTCTCTGGCCCCTGACTTTAGATGTTTTAACTGTTTCCTACCTTTCTGAATTCTATCTTTACATAATAGATTTCTTATTTATTTATTTATTTTTTGCTTTTTGGGTCACACCTGGCGATGCACAGGGGTTACTCCTGGTTCTGCACTCAGGAATTACCCGTGGCGGTGCTCAGGGGACCATACGGGATGCTGGGAATCAAACCCGGGTCGGTCGCGTGCAAGGCAAATGCTCTACCCACTATGCTATTGCTCCAGCCCCTAGATTTCTTACTTTAAAAAATGTGAAACATACACAAGTACTGAGAGATAAATGAACTTCTTATATATTGTAATATGGTGGAGGTATTATATACGGAATTCAAAATTAGGTAAAAGTGATTCTCCTTGTTGATTAAATCATCTAACTTCTCATATATTCTTTAAATGTAATGTTTTCTGTGGCTTTTGAGGCAAGTATTAATAATCCTGGGGTGTCCTTTTAAAATAAAAATTTCATGCAAAACAGAGAAAAAATAAAATTACCTTAGCATAACTATTTTAAAAATCTTGGTCTGTATGATTTGCTGTTGAAAACAGTTCTCACTGCAGGGAAAACCAATCAGTCATACACATCTATGAATAAGCGCAGTGCCACTGTATCATGTTGAATACTGCAAGCGTCAGTGACTAGTCACAGTGGCAGATCCAAGTCTTTCTTAGCAACTCTGGTGCTATTTATGCAAACAGTTTGTTAGAGTGGACAGAGTGTGTTGGTGACACGGGTCAAGGAAAATGGGGAGAGTTTCCAACATAAGAGGGTGTGCTCTAGACCACTGCAGAGGGAGAGTCTGAGTTTTCATTGGCGTCAACTTAAACTTGTCTTTAGCAAGGTAACCAGAGTCTCACCAAGTTCCAAATTAGCCAAAGACAGAAATGAAACCTCACAACATTCCCATATTTTGACTGTTTTCTTAGAGTAATATACCAGTAGTAGCTTTCACTTTATCCTGGAACTAAAGACTTCTTGGAAATTTGCATTGGGTCAATACGTGAGTCAATTCTACCTGCTCTATTTCATTCTATTGAAAAAATTGCTAATGAATATTCTGTGAGTATCAAATAATCTCTTTCTAGTCTAGCACAGGATGTATTTTCAAAGTGGAAGGTCATGAAATACTGCTAATAGTGTCCTTATAAAATAAGCACTGGAGAAACAGAGCTAGTTGTTTTTGCTTTATGTTCTCTTCTGCAATGAGTTCTTTATGAGTATCCAATAAATATTAAATAATTAGGGTTACAGCTATGGAAACACAGCCAAGTTTGGCTAAATGGCATTTTCAAGGTTGTAAAATGCGTTATCAAGGAAATCTGGGATTGACATTAAGGGTTCTTTGGCTCTTCCTGAGGCTTGGATCAGTATGTCTCTCAATTTCCTTAATCACATATAACCATCGGGTGCCTTAGTAATTCCTAATTCAGTGCTCAGTTAGGCAAAATTTGGAAACCTCCAGGCAATGACCAGTTTTTCAATGGGAGAGCATATTTACTTCCAGCTGGAAGACATCAAGACAAGCCATTTCTCTTATAGTCCCATTTATGCCAAAAGACTGGAAAATAACTTATTAGCGAGTCTAACATCTCAAGAGCCACAACAACAGCTGCACCGAATATAGCACACGCAGGATGACTGGATGCTGTGAAACTGGGATGACTGAAACCAATGCAACAATAATTCCAGGTCTCACTTTGATCTTTTCAACTGGAGGGCAAGTTAGAAAGAAAGTTAAATGTTTACATGATCAGATGGACTTAAGCCCTCTGTTCATTTTGTACATTGTCCTTGTAACATTTGTGTGTGTGCTACTTGAGATCATGTTTATACTAATGAGAGAGGCTTATGACTGGAACCTTATTTTTAGAACCTCTTTATAGTTTACAGTTTAAGATTCATAATTAGGCCAAACAGCATATTGGGAATATAAACACTGTATACACATATATATATTTATCATGAAATTCAAATACTTGATAAGATAAAAGCAATCTGGGTTTGAATAATACTTAACTCACTGAGTTTTTAGTGATTTAATGAGTTGAATAAATTTTTTCACTTTTTTGTTTATCAAATATATCTATTTAATTGGTGCCATTTAAAAAAAATACTATTGGCTTTTTAGTAGGTATGCAGTTGCACTTATGGAAAACTTGTGTTATGGGTAAGCATAAAGACTGAAGAAGGAAAGTTCTAATTCTTTTTTGTTTTATTTATTTTAAAATTTAATTATTGCAAGTTTAAAAAATTAGATGTTAGGAAGTAAATGCTACAACAAACAAACTTAATAATATGTTTTTTAAAGTGATAAGTGGTGAGGAAATCTGGGGATATCGGTGGAGAAGTTGATACTGATGTGGGATAGCTATTGGAACATTGTATGTCTGAATCCCAAATATGAATAACTCACAGACTAACTAAATAAAATATTAATTAAAAATTAAATGCTGTCACCCAACCACTTTAATGCTGCAGAGATATATTAGATAGTAAAATTTTGATAGTGTAGAATAGGAAAATCTACACCTTTTAAGTTTGAATTTATTACAAAGTTGGTGGACAACTTGTATGCATCCTCTCAACTGTATTTAATGATATGCACATAGTATGCATGTTGAACAGATATTTAAAAATACTTACTGGATCAGAAATATAACATAAGGGTAAAGGTGCTTACCTTGCATGTGGCTAATCCTGGTTCAGATTTTGGTACTGCACATGGAACTTTGTTCACTACCAGGAGTAGATCCTGAGTGAGTACTAAGTCCTATGCAGTACCTATAAATTCTTCCTCTGCACCCACCCTGGACCTTCAAAAAAAATCCTAAAATGAAATGAAAAATAATTGTGATCATATAATTAGATACAGATTTTGATATTGTTACAGGAAAGACAAATAAGTAGCTTTAATTACATAATAATATAATAAAATGAATTAATATCTTTATTTATTACTTGTGCACATTACCTCAGTGAATCCTATAGTAATCCAGTGAGGCAGAGACTGATTTTATAAGTAAAGAACCCTAGGAGAGTAATAATCACATAGCTGGAATCTGGCAGGCTCGGCCTTTGAACTCAACCCAGTATGACACTAAAATCTTTTTATTCTTCCTGTGTTAAGCGTTAAAAGATGCTATGGAAGTGTATTTGAGTCTATGGTACTACATGTACAGGAACAAAAGCCTTGAGTTTTAGTATTAATTACAAATACACTTAATGAGATTAGGATAATGATTATTTCCAAACTTATTAAAAGATAGGTAGAAAGAGGAGGTAGGAGAAAAACAATTTATATGTGAGCCAGTGTGTAGTTTTATTCCTAAGGATACACAGGTGCTGGGTGTGGGGAGGTGCTAGCCTTGCTAACTTTGTAAATTTGTTCTATAAATGATGTGTTGTAAAAATCGAGCACCATTTTCATTGAGAAAAAATTACCGCTCTATACATATATCTTCTATTTTGTTGTTTAAAGGACAAAAAGGGATGAAGCTAATTTGGACATCTCAGACAATATTGAGAGGAACTTGGAGAAGAAAGACAACACCAAGCACAGCAAATCTTCATTATGTTTATTTTACTATTCAAGCATTGGAAATAGTTTCTGGAGCTTGCCTATTAATGTAAAACTGTCTGAAAAATTATTTAGTGTGATAGAAGAATATAAGGATAGAATATGGGTTTCAATGCTAATGATAGCTCCAGTTTATTAACAGTTGCTGCCCAAGAAAGTATTGTGCCGAGATAGATTCTGGGGCTGCGTTGAGCTCAGGAAAGATGGCTGTGTCCTATTAATAAGAGCTACTGTCGTGGGACATTTGGGTGCAATTATTCATATGCCATATGTGACATCACCTGATTCATGCTACTCCCACCTACTAGTTTGTCATGTTCTCATTTGATATGAGATCATTTGAAACAGAAACAATGCCTACTTCAGTTTATTGGGCAATCAACTGTCCTGGTTTGATTTTGAGAGTCTGAGAGCCTTTCAAAGATGTGAGAATTCAGTACTAAAACTAGTAAAGTCATGGACAAAGAAATAGGTTAGCCTATTTTTAAAGCCTTTATTTAGAAATAATTTTAGACCTACAGAAAGTTACAGAAAATAGTGGAATCCCATGTACTCTGTTTCTTCCCAGGATGACATCTAATTTAGCTCTGTTGTAAGACTGAACTTTCTTCTACATCCCTGTCTGTAGACATTCACTGAAGGCATGTTGAATGAATGTGTACATAGATGAATGAGCGTTATTGTCAGGCATGAGGGCCACTCTTTGTACTTCTACAAGCTTTTTTACATTCCTTTCCAAAATAAATAAGATTACCCATACCCAGAGATTACCAATTATGCAAAGAGCAGATGAGAAGCACCTAATCTAAATATGGAAAAGTTGCAAAGGCATAAAACTGTCTCTAAACTCAGCAATGTACACAGGAAGTTGGAATTATAAAATGAACCCAGGATTATGATTTATAAACAAAGGACCTGGTACAGAGTTTCAAATCTCTATTTGCTAATGTTGTGATTTTGGTTTCTTCATTTTCTAGACAGTTGAGAAGATAAATTCTAGTAGCATACAAGTGTACTTTTAATAGACTCCTTCATATGCTCTTGCATGTTATTTGGTTAACATGTGAATGGAGAAGCTCTGGCAGCTGTGGCGAGTTGGTAGATTATCAGCATGGAATGGAAAACCAGAGCAGAATTTTCTTTTCCTGGTAGGAGACAATTAGGCTGAAAGTGATCTGGGATGCTTTTTTTTGCAGTGTGTAGACATTGGTTTGTTTTGGTCTTGGAAAATGCTGTTTGGAAATTAGCCACGTAGCAATTGCATGAGTCAATGAATCAAACTTAGGGAAAAATAAGAGGTTTATCTTTCTAACCCATCACACACACATGCGCGTGCGCACACACCCTACCCCCCCCCCCCCACATACACATGCAAAATATCTAGCAGACATAAATATCATAAGCGAAGTTCACTTAAAATTCAGTGCAACTAAAGAAAGTAATATAAGAGAATTGATCACTCTGCTGGTATTTATTTTTGAACTCCTTTATCTGACTTCCAAGTTTATACTGTTTCAAAAAAAAAAAAGAGGTCTCTGAAATTCCCAAGTTCATCTTAGTTCTAATTTTAAAACCAAACTTTAGATACTATAGATCTCAGGACTTATTCTGTCTTGTCTTTGACCTCACGCTCACCTTTTTACCCCCAGCATGATTCACCTTTGAGTTAACATCCCTCTTTAATTTGTTTCCCTGTTTTTCAGCCTTCTCCCTTGCCTTCTCCTTAGTTGCAGCAAGGAGTCATGTGAATCATTTTCTTATAAGCCTTTCTCTTCATTGTGTGATTAAACTCCTTTCAAGTCTGTGGAATTGGATGCTAAATGACCTGTAAGAAATTAAAGGGTACTGGATTTCATTAAACCGGCGCCCAAAAGATATCCTTTAAACTGATTAGGGGAAATTTTGTCCTCCAATAATAGACTGAAATCAAAGTTATCTGGGTGTCCTAGCAAATAAGTGAATATCAAATCTTTCTTCTTAGAATTTGGCTTTTGTCATATTTTCCTCTATCTTATCCCCGGAGCAGAGTCCAGGGTGGAGAAAGACAAATGAGGGAAGATCAAACATTCTCTCCAGACATAGTGAATGGGTCACTTGTCTTACCCAGTGAACATCTTGCTCCAGAGAAGCAGGAAACCCCAGCTTCTACCTCACACTGGCTCTGATAAATCCCCAGTGAGGGAGCAGAATTGCCTTAAAAGGGAAACTACATCTGCTTACACCATGTCCACACATGCATTGACGTGACTTCCAGTAATTGAAAGCAGAGCCAAAGAGACTAAGATACGTAGTTTGATGCCAAACAACGGTTTTTCCCTGTATGTTTTCCCTTTAGTGGATTCCATTCTCTGTCCTGGCTGTTGTGCTACAGCAGTTCTGAGGCTGTGGTTTTCAGCCTGGTATTTCCTCACCTCCCCGTGAGTACAACTTTCCTTGGTGATGGATGTATCTACGCCCTGCCTCCTGGGAAGGGGAGTGCTGTTACTAGAATTGGGGCACACTCTAGCATCTTGTCTGCCTCTATATTCCTGGGAGAACTGGGGTTCCCAACTTCCTTTGCATGAGGTGAAAGAATAGAGGTGATTTACAGGGTAAAAGAAAATATCAGAGGAAGTAGAGGTTAGCTGTTTCTTTCGGCCAAAGGAGATTTATGAGATTACATAGTAACAAAAGCTCAGCTTGAAGCTGAAGTCATTATGGGCTACAGAGCTCCAAACCTCATTAGAGGAAAAGAGATGTGGAGGATGGGGAACACTAGGTTCTTATTCTGTTTAAGAAACGTATCTATTTTTGCAGATGTGCTCTATAATCAAAAGAGCACCATATTGTTGTTATTTTGTAGCATCCTTGTACAGCAGGCTTCACTAGAGACTACAAATTCCACTCAGACCAAGCTGAGTAGAAATACTCCGTTTTATGTCTGGAAAAACCGAGGCTCAGAGATATTTAGCATGTCCACGTGCAACAGAAGCAAATGACTGAGGCAAGAGCACTTGGAAATTTTATTTTGATTTTGAGTCTAATTTTTTACCTATCAGAAATATTCAGTGAAACAGAAAAGCAAGACCGAGATAGCAAGAGAGAGAGAGAGAGAGAGAGAGAGAGAGAGAGAGAGAGAGAGAGAGAGATGGAGCGAGAGGAGTGAGCAAGCGAGTGAGAGAGGGAGAGAGAAAGCGAGAGAGAAATGGAGATGGAGAGAGAGAGTTCTCAGATGGGTTCATTGATATTCCTGGCAGCAACCTATGTTCAATTTTATTTCAAAAGCTTTCCCCTGCTCTGCGACTCCCCCCACCCCCACCCCAATGCCCCGCACCACTGCAGTGATGGATTCTACAAGTCTTGCAGCAAGTTAAGGGGCTGAAGTGTGCTTTTGGGTACAGTGAGCAGTCTGAGTGTGCTTTTTGGAAAGTAAAATTACTGGAGCAAAATCTGTCAAGGCTCAATGCTATACTTAATATATGAGGACAAGGCGTCCTGTAAATCCCAGAGTTATGCGGCTCAAGGAGTAGACAAAGTTAGAGTCAGTCTGGTCTACATGCCAACTTAGATGCTAAATCGTAGCCACTTAAACTGTGGTTCTCGGATCAGCAGCATCAGCTGCACCTGGGTTCTGGTTAGGAACGTGATGTCTCGTGCTCCATCTCAGATAAACTGGCTGAATGTGTCTCCTTGATTAAAGGTCCCAGGCATTGATGTATACAGGATTTGAGGAGCAGAGTATTGAGGAGCTGGGTCAGAGCTGGGTCAGACTCTGGGTGCCCCCCCCCCCCATGCTGAGTGATGTGAATGTAGATTGGGGAGGTATGCTGATGAGAACTGGTGCTCTGTTGGACAATCAAGGTGAGTGCTTGTGAATGTAGAATCAAGACAAAGGAATGGTAGAAGTGAAGTGTCTCTGAACCAGCAGGACACAGGGAAACCAATACCGACAAATTTGAAAGCTAGGCTGCTATTTGAGGGGAAGAGACCCTACAAAAGACCAGAGAGACTGAAACCAGGAGGAAAAAAAAAGTTCCCAGAAGACAGCACAAAGCTTGATAACAGTGTGGTCTGTGACAAAACCTACAGTAGAGGTAGGAAAGATGAAGAGGTTGGTGTGTGGTATGTCAGAGAGGAGGGCTTTGTTGGTAAGGGTGATAGAGATAGTTACAGTGAAATAGGCTGGTCCTGTCTGTTCTTAGAAGAAATTCTCCTTCCAAGGCAGGTGTATCCCTGGGGGCCTCTAATGCTGCTATTTTCAAGTCATATCAACTTTTTTTTTTTGCCCGCAAGGCAGAGCCTAAAAAGCTACCCGTGGCTTATTTGATATGCCAAAAACAGTAACAATAACGGGTCTCATTCCCCTGAGCTGAAAGAGCCTCCAGTACTGCAGCATTGGGAAAGACGAGTAAGGAGAGGCTGCTAAAATCTCAGGGCTGGGGGTGAATGGAGATGTTATTAGTGTCCATTTGAGTAAATCGGTGAACAATGGAATGACAGTGATACAGTGATACAGTGATCAACTTTTTTTTTGGCTCTTATTCCCTGTAACTTGGAAATGAGACCATGTTCTTCTTGGGCATATTACTACTGTATCTGAAAGAGTTCATGTTTTTGAATATCATTGGGAAATGTATAAATAGCTAGGAAGTTTTAAAACGGTATAGTTTTTTAAGGCAAGTTATAGTCTAACAGTCTAACTTCTGACACTGTGAAGACTAAAATGACACATTAATTCATAAGAAACACTGTGCTTCACAAGCAATTAAAAAGTGTGGTTCTTAGTTTATTTAATTCCTTAGCCCCAGAAAAGAAATACTTGCTTTTCAAATTAGTAATTGAAAATTTCATTTTAAGCTTTCATGTGGCATTTAACTTCCTTGGCTTTCAGAGAAAGGAAGGCATCTAGGCATAACATTGAGTCTGATGTTATTTGACACACTGTTTTGTAAGTTTTTTTTCCTCTGGAAATCAAAGATCAATTTAGTCCTTTTGTATTGTTAAGGATAAACCAGAAGGAGGAACCATACTTTTCTTTGTAGGAGAAGGAAATTTAAAATTTCTTTGGAGGCTAGATGCTTTTCATGCGGAAAAATACAGCCTTGCATTTCTATTCGTAACTAAGTTGTTTAAAAAGGGGGAAAGAGCCTTTGAATCCTGTAGCTGAGCCTCAGGCTAGAGAGCGCAGAGCCAGTATTGTTCTCTGTGTGTGCTGACCCCCACGTAGTTGTACTTCTAGATAAAGAAGGGCTCATTCTTTTTTGGGGCGGGGTATGAGTGACCATGATAAATGCATATAATAAATATCCAGGAAGACTTTTTTTTGTAGTTCTCCACCTCGTTTGCTAAAAGAAAGTTCCAAGTGACAAACTGAGCCTTGCAGAGCCTCATAAGCCTATAAAGCTTTGTAGCTGCTGCTGAGATCAATGTCACCTCTGCAAGTTGTCCCAGGACGGGCGCAAAACAGGGCTTACCAATAACAAGAGCCAGTGCAACAACTCCTCTTCTGCCAGCGAGGAGGATGGGCATGTTGTGGAAGCAATGACGTGGCATAGGGAAGCAGCTGAAATTCCTGAGAGGATGAAATCCTTCATCTATGCTTAAATCATTCTTTCTGGATTCATCATCGATTTTTGTTATGAGAAATGTCAACTGTGTCCGCAGACCACTGCTTCTTAGTTTTCAGTGGTAGTTAGCTTAGCAATAGAATTAGCTAAGAATTAGGTTAAGTAGATATCTACGCATCCAGAGCTGATCATCAAAAGACATAATTAATTTACCCATAGTCTTCCTCTGCTTTGGTAGGCTATTTTTTGCTGTCATCATTGGTCAGTAAATGCTCAAAAATTTTCCATTATAAATGAATGATATTGGCCTTCCAGTATTTAATAGTTGTAATTTGTATATTGCATTTAATTGCATTGTATTAAAAATTTATATCATTTAACTAGCAATTAATATGCTCCAGATACTTTGCTAAGCACTTTATACATTTGGAATTCACATAGTAACCCTAAACACTGGTTGGTCCCATTATAATATTATTCCCATTTACAGATGAGGGAACCCAGTTTTAAAGGCATAGAACTTTTCTGAGGTCAAATAACTTGTAAGCAGCAGTGTGATAATAATTCAAATCCTCTATGGGTTGGGACCAGAGATCAGACTGTTCTGGTCTGTGTACCACATACCAAAAGCCCAAAAGCTTTAAATTTTTTCAGTGGAAATAAATCATATGAAATAAGATTTTTTCTCATTATTTCTCATTGTCCTCATTTACAAATTAATATATTTCTTTTCATTTAGTGGCTTTCTCAGCACAGCAGATTAATGTATGTTCCCTTGCAATTTCTAAATTCTGTTTCCCAAATACTCTAGTGAAGAAAACCTCTCTTGGGTGCCCTAAGTTTCTCTTTCTTTTTTCTTTCTACCCTGACCACTCTTTGTTCTCCCATATCAAATTTACTCTAACTGTTTTGCATGCATTAGAAGGAAATCAAGGCATTGTGATTATGCCTGATATAACCATCTATATCCGAACAATGAAACTACAGTCTTCTTTATAAAGAAGAAACTCTGTAAAATTCTTTCTGGAAATCCTAGAAGGCCAAAAGTCCATGAGTCAGGCACATAAACTGCCAAGTCAGTCAAACTTGTCAAACAAGGTTATATGTGTTAATGTACTCAAACCTAATCAAGGATAGCTTCCAGGTAAAGGAAGGTCGGGAATAGTAAATTGGAGGATAGTAAAAATTGTATCCCACTAGGTGTTTTGTGATTAAAAGGTTTAGTAGTCTTATGAGAAAAATGAGGATGAAGCTGGCAAAAATGAAGTGATGAGGAAAGTTTTTAAAATGTTACCCAAAAAAGAGATAAAAGGTATAAAGACTCTGTTTTAAGAAAAAAACATTGCATGGTTTTCTGAAGAAAAATTGCTTGTTAAAATCAATGATTTTTCTTAGTTTGCCTACCTGATACCACAGTGTGGGGATAATGTGGGAGTTTTAAATCAGTGAAGATTAACTAAATGCTTAAAGTGAGTGACTGTGAAATTTCAAATTGGATGCAATGTTTGATTTATCTTTCTAAAATTTTATGCCCACATGGCTGCTCTGTGAGTCATGCCAAGTGAATAACCATCAACATGTTCTCAAGTTTCTACCATGGCCATAAGTCATAACCCTGTTATTATTTATGGGGCTTAAAATTTGGTTCTATTCACTTGATGATTTATAGACTGCACAGTAACAAAAATATTTAGTGACTGTTCATAGCACTAGTGTCTCTTGCAGAAGGTTCTCTCCCTCAGAGTTCTGAAAAATGCCTTGCAATCACTGTTTGGCTCTTTATTTCAGCGAGGGACTGAAAGTGGAGACCAAGAAGACCTTGGCTAGTGAAGTATTCCAAATGTCAATGAGAATACAACAAAACATTTTAGTTTTGTAGATATTTATTTATTTTGTAATGAGCATTCTTTAAAATTAGTTACCAGAAACCTATCAAATAAACTTGCTATTTGGAGTGAACTGTTTTGTAAATGTAGGTCTTGTGAGTTGGTAAAATTTGAAGTGTGTGCTATTGCCTATCTTTTACATCTATCTTATTTTTTTGCACCCCTTTCCTAGTTTTTGAAGCTTTCCAGAATCCCTTTGTTAGGTATGGGAGAACTTTATTTATATATATTGCCTTTGCCTTAGTCTTTGCGACTGCAATGTAAGGATTAGATTATTCAGATAACCAATAAATCAGATAATCTAATTTCTAAGAACTATATAGAGCAATTCATGCTTTGTCTCTTTAAAGATATTAAAATATTGAAGGAGAAAGTGTCAAACAATGAGTTCTGTGTAATAGAATGAATCTAAATGCAATAACCAGTGGATGTGTTTTTTGCTTAAATCAGTTGTGAATTAAATTTTCTCTTGAAAGTACATTTTTGGATTAGGAGTGCCTACAAAGATTCTAAAGAGAGAGAGAGAAATGGAAAAAATAATTATGGTCTAGATGGACTAATGTTCTGGAAAACTATTTTTTTTTTTTTGCAAAAAGATACTAATTCAGAGATGACTGAACAGAACAAGTAGGAAGTTATATAATTTAGTTCCAATTTCCAAGTTTCCTAGAAACTCAGAGAAGCTGAAGTGAAACTGTTAATGATTGATTGGGGTGGGAGGTGCAAGGCAGCAAGGATGGGGGAAACGAATTAGAAAAGGTACATGCCTAAACTTCAGGAGAGGCACACGACTAGCATGTGGACAAACCCTTTTGGTCTTCAGTACCTCATGGTTCCCTGAGCACTGCCCGGTGAGGCTCTGAGACCTCTAGAGTACTTCTGGTCTTCCTGCAGGGCCTAAGCAACACCATATCCTTTGTTGTTCTTTGTGAAATGCCAGTCCAGTTTGCTAAGATTTGAAGGCAAAGGCCCCAGGCTCTCCATAACATCACTTGGGAGCCCTCCTCCCTCCTCCGAAAAATAATGTGTTCTTATCAAAAATCACATCCTAGAGAAATAGCTTCCTGGCTCTGGTTTCTTACTACAAAGTAAAAATCTCATGCAATCAAATGTAAACATCTGAAAGGAAGGGAGAAGAACAAAAAGAAAACAATAAAATACAACCATTCAAATTCTTAGATTTATAATTGACTCACTATAAAATTTTATTTAATTAATCAAATATGTGCAATTTTTTTAGAGTATAGTTTTGGAAATGAAATTGTAAGTAGATTCATAGATCTTAAATGTGTTTATGAAGCTCTGGCATTTACTGTGTGTGAAATGGGACTAGGTGAAACACTTTTGAATTAAAATACTAAATAAAAAATGGAAACTCTAATAACCACTTTACATGCTGTTGTAGGATTTTGGATTAATGAGCAAAGTATTTTCAGATAATAGAAATTTAATAGATATAAGCTATTATGTTTTTACCTGCAGTGGGTATTGTTTCTTATAAACCACCTCATCTATGAAGCCCCCTGCCCTATTGCGTTTATTCACTGAGATTGACTGCATATATTTTATCAGATATATAGTTCATTATTAATTGCATTTTGATTGAGGAGAACACAAAAAGATCTTGATAATCCTTCTTCCTGACACTCTCATCTGTTATCCTAAATATTGCCTGGGGACTTGCTTCTGATGTAAATTTCTAGGAAAAATGTAGCATTAAGAGAAATCTTATTCAGATCATTGAAGCCTGTGTATAGCCAGAGAAATTAATGTGATTGGACTACACAACTGGGATTTTCTTTTCTGTTGATTAGTAATTTGTATTTTGCTGTGAGGTAAAGGAATAGTGATCTAGTTTGAGGCCTCAACTCTCGGGATTTATTTGTAGAGGAAAATTCTCAGCTCCATTACATTGCTGACTTCCTGAAATTAAGAAATAAAGCAGTTATGGGATTTAAAATACATAGCAAGGGTTGTATTATAGTAGCCAGGTAAATAACTACAAAAAAAAGTCTTATTAGCCCACTTATTAGTACAGCGGTAGGGCTTTTTCCTTGTGCGCAGCCAGCCTGGCCAAGCCGGATTTGATTCCTCCGCCCCTCTTGAAGAGCCCGGCAAACTACCAAGAGTATTCGCCCACATGGCATAGCCTGGCAAGAAACCCATGACATATTCAATATGCCAAACACAGTAACAACAAGTCTCAAACTGAAGCCGTTACTGGGCCCACTCAAGCCAATCGATGAACAATGGGAGGACAGTGCTACAGTGCAGTGCTTTCTCCATAATGAATATTATGCTAGTGAAAAAAATTAACAAAATCAACATTCATTTTACTCCTCGAATAAATGTTTTTTTCATTTTGAATGAAAAGGTGAGTGACCCATTTTACGTCTTATACTGTAGTTATTTTATATTTTGGAATTCCAACCACCACCATTTTTTTCAGGTCACAGTCTTATAATAATAAAATCACGAAACCCAACTATCTACTGACCATCACTGTTTACTTGAAAATAAATTTATTTATTACCGTGGAAAATGTGTTTAATGTTTCTTAGCTTTTTACTTGTGTACACAATTCTGTTAAAACCAAAACTCTCCAGTAGTCATTGACTTGTTGGAGAAAGGAATATGAATTGTCAGATACTGGGGATTACTAACTGGAGGAAAGGAACCATCTTTGCCCAATTCCATGATAATTAGTGACTAGTCAATAAGATATATAGTATCTTAAACATTTTCAATTTTTCAAATATACAGCAACTCCTTCAGTCGTCTGATATGTCTTCCTATTCTTGAAAGTCAATGGTAGTGGTAGTGAAGAAGCATTCAAAATCCTAGTTCCCAGAATATTCTAGCAATGACTCTTACTTGTATAATGATCCCCAAACTGAAGACCTTTATAGAATCAGCTTCTTACAGAAAATATTTACTCCATTCTGCGGTACCCTTTATGTAAATAAGTAATAACATTTTCCTTTATAGAGCTCTCTCCTCTGACATTTTCTCCTTAGTAAAATCATTCTATTTTACTCTATGTTCTTTTCCTGAAGTTCTTTTCTGTGACAGAGACAAAGAACTGGGGTCTGACTAAAGGTTGGGATTCACTTCTCCTTTTCCTGTGAAGCTTACAAACTCAAATCAGCCTGAGAATCATGGATCCTCTAAAATCCAGCTTGTATGGAGCAGTTCCCACACTATGTACATCAAGTAGGTTTCATATCCCACTGAACAGCAGTCTAAGTGAGGTTGGTGGGAATTTACTGTCCTGTGTAGCTTGTGCAGTCTTTACCAGTTATGACTTCCCAGGATTCTTACTCCACCAATAACATAGTGGCAAGCCAGAGAGGAATGAGGTAGCATACCTCTACCATTTGGAAATCACACTTTAGTAATAATAAAGAAGGATATACCTTGGAAAGTTTTTGAAAGTCTCTGGTCCTGTGGAATTTTACAAAATCATAGAATGATTGCTTGGGAAGCAAATAGAAGCTCAATTGCCTAGAAAATAAACACACAAAGAATCATTCCAATAAAAATATTATTTAAATCAATACAGTTATTACTTGATGACATATAGAGGGTTTGAGATAAAATCCATCCAGTCATTTTGTATCAAGCTGGCTGTTATTTCTGAGACATGTTTTGGAAGCATGAGAATTTTTTGGGAAGTGTTTTTGATGTTGCATTTTCTAGGATGGTATAGTAGTTAAAACTATTCAAACAAGACATTTGGGAAAGGAAAAAGATAAAAGGTTTGAATGAGCTTCATATTCATATTAAGTGGGGAATTCCATATCATCATCTAAAACATGAGGGGTCTGTGGTCATAGTGATCTTCATATTAAAAATCTTTTATTTTTCTTTAGCTTACTCTTTAAGTCAATTCTGACTATTTAAAACATGGAAAGGGAGGAAAGGATATTTAAAAAGTTGTTTTGACTTAGTGACAAGAAACCCAAAGTACACTTCTTTGGAATTTCTTTTATCATTCTAAACACGGTGTATATATACATACATTTAATCTAGTCAAATCTTTCAACTACAAATGAACATGTGGAAGGACACTGCATGAATACTCAGTAAACACTTGAACCAATTAAATTAAAAGGGGAATCTCCTTTATCTTCTTATAGCTACTACCTGTGCTGCTCTTTGTACCTCAGATACAATTTAAAAAAATTAAATGATATAAAGTAATCCTTGTATTTTCAAGCATGATTAAATCAGGGGCAAGATTCAAAAACCTATTTCTCTTGTGATTGGAGACCCTCGACCTTTGTACTGAAAAAAAAATTGGTTTTCCAAGGCCCTCTATTATAACAAGTAGAGCCAACTTGTACAAAAAACAACTTGTACAAAAAATAGAAAGCTCAGTGATGACATTCTTCGGAATCTCTGATTGCATATTTGCTACATCTTGCTTACTTGCTTCCAGACAGTTAATTTATGTACCTTTTCTCTTAGAACTGAGGTTCAAGAATGTACCTGTACCCAAAACTGTGTGATATTAATCATTCAAGGTAAAAATGTTAGTGACTTTTTCAAAGCAAAGTGTTATTTCTGATTATAAAATAGATTTATAAATATGGTGTCTTATTATGGGTTTTGTATGTATAGCTTTTTCAAATTTTATGGCATGCGGAATACTATTTTAACAACTTTAAATACAAAAAACTACAATCATATATCACACAGCTATTAAGGTAGGCAGTTCTGAACCTGGCCATCTGACTCCATAAACCAAGCTCTTAACTTCTATGAATGGCTACTTCTCGTGTTGTTGAAGTGGTTGAGTTATATGTGAAATGTTAAAATGAACTTAGATTAAAATGGCTATTGGAAATAGCTGAAGAGGTCTTAAGAAGCAATGTATGATAGATTAACAAATAATTTTTGTAGCCCATACATATATTGGAGTAAAAGAAGTGAAGGGGTTAGATGAGGTTAAGAATGCATTGTCAGGTCAGGCTTCCCTGAGAGATGATTAGACAGAAGCGCATATTAGCTTTGGATTTTAAGAAAGGGCAATGTATGCACTTCAGAAATCTATGTCTGGAGAATAAACTGAATTCTGGTAAGTTCCATAAAACTGGGAGACTAGTCCAGGAGAGAGGATTCCAGGCCTGGAATTGGCCCTTTGTTTCAAACTAAGATAGGAATCAGGGATCTGACTGAAATATAGGCATGAACATTTAGTTCAATCTGACAAGCGTTGAAGCTCTTTCAAGAGCTCTTTGAAAGAGGCGGGCTTTATAAAAGCAAATTGTTACCTTTAAAAGAATATTGAGGTAATAAGGTATTTTAACATATAGAGGAGATGTGACCATGTGGGATCTAGATAGAATTTGTAACAGAATCCATTCTTTAGAGGTGGAAGTGGAGTGTGGTGAGTGGACATATAAGAGTCCCTGGACGAACTGAAACTTGTAGCAGAAAGAAATTTAAAAACAAAGAGGCAAAGGAGTTGAAGATTGCATTTTAAAATAATGGGGAAGCTCAGGTTTAAAGTGTTAATGGATGGATTTTGTTCCATTTGAAGAACAACAAGGAGGTCCTTAAGGTGGACTTCAGTATATGGGAAAGAGGGCAGGTGGGTGAAATTATTTCTGCTTTTGGCCATAAGCAGGAAATAGGGAATATACTTGAATGTAAAGTTAGGAATTAACTGGCTGTAGTTCTGTGGTGGAAAAAATGGTGGGAAGGTGTAGACTAGAGCATATTTTTGAGAGAGAGAAAAGGGTAGACTATTAGAGGTTGGAAGTACAGTGTAAATGGAATCATAAGTAGAAGGAAAAAACTAAGGAAACTGCAATGATTGGAGAGGAGTGTCTGTACAGGTCAACATCAGGTAACTTGATTACAATGTAGCATTGAAGTCAGATTATCAAGAACTTTGATTTCCAGGCGAAAGTGATTACCTTTCATTGTGTGGGCAACTGAAAGACTTGCAACACCTTTGAGCAGAGTGGTTGAGAGAGTTGATATCATTAAAGTGATTATGTGGAAGCATGAATTAAGAACAGTATGCAGGATAGATTGGCATAGGATAGAGCAGGGAACCAGTGAGGAGAACTCTATAATAGTTTAACATAAAACAATAAGGATTTGAAATAGGTTGGTGGCAGTGGTGTTTGTAATTAAGAGAAAAGATGCAAAAGGCATTGCACAGTGATACTTGACAGTACTGGCAATTTCTGAGACTGGTGAATAAAGTCATATCTAAAATATTTTTTCGGCTCTGGAGAGATAGTATATAGGCTAAGGAGCTTGCCTTCCATGTGGCTGATCCCAGTTAGATCTCTGGGACAGCATATTATTCGCTGAGCACTGCCAGGAATGCCCTGGGAGCACTGCTGGGTGTGGTCACAATTTTTTTTAAAAAAACATATCAGGAAGTATAAATGAAAAACAATGTTATACAATCATGAGGAAGATTTTATTTTTATTTTTTAGGTGTTTTTTAGTTGAATCACCGTGAGATAGACCCCTACAAAGCTGTTCATGATTAGGTTTTAATGATACAGTGTTCCAACACAATTGTACATTTTCCAGCACCAGTGTCACCAATTTCCCACCCATCACCCACCACCCCCCACCATCACCCCCTCCTCTTCCTCCTCCTCCTCCTCCTCCTCCTCTTCCTCCTTCTCTTCCCCTTCCTCCTCCTCCTTCTCCTCCTCCTTCTTCTCCATCTCCTTCTCCTTTTCCTTCTCCTTCTCCTATTTAGTTACTGGAAAGTTATCTACTTTTAACACTCAGTGCTTGTCCAGCGTGACAATTTCCAACTATTATTGTCATTATTGGTCCCTTTTATATCTTGCATACCCTCTGCCCTAAACACACGTGTGGTAGATTCCAACCATTGACCAGTCATCCTATCCCCTCTTTTCCCTGGCCTTGGATATTAGTCTTCTACTATATATTCTTTTATATTCCACAAATGAATGCAGTCATTCTATATCTGTCCCTCTCCTTCTGACTCATTTCACTCAGCATGATACTCCCCATGCCCATCTTTTTATAGGCAAATTTCATGACTTCATTCTTCCGAACAGCTACATAATACACCATTGTGTAGATGTGCCATAAATTCTTTATCCATCCATCTGTTCTCAGGCACTCAGGTTGTTTCCAGATTCTGGTTATAGTGAATAGTGCTGCAATGAACATAGGAGTGCAGATAGTGTCTCTGCTCCGTGTGTTTTTGGGCCCCAGGTTATATTCCCAGAAGTGGTATTGCTAGGTCAAATGGGAGCTCAATTTCTAGTGTTTGAGGAATCCATATTGTTTTCCAAAAAAGTTGGATCAGTCAGCATACCCACCAGCAATGACTTAGAGCCCCTTTCTCCCTGCATTCACACCAGCACTGGTTGGTCTTGTTCTTTTGGATGTGTGCCAATCTCTGAGTTGTGAGATGATATCTCATTGTTGTTTTGATTTGCATATCCCTGATGATTAGTGATGTAGAGCATTTTTTTCATATTCCTTTTGGCTATTCGAATTTCTTCTTTGATGAAGTTTCTGTTCATTTCTTCTCCCCCCTCCCCCTTTTTTTTGATAGGGTTGAGTGTTTTATTCCTTGTTAAGTTCTACCAGTAGATAAGGAATATTTTAAAAGGGCCAACGTTGGTATCTTTGTCCACAGGCTAGTTTCCAGAGGTTGAGGCATTAAATCAGGGGCTTTAGAGCAAAGCAGCAGGATGCTGGTTCTTATGGACTATATCTAGAAACCTAGGAAATGTCCTGCTGAAAAAACACAAGCTTAGGTAAAAACATTCTTATCTAAAGTTAGAGAGGGAAAAAATGTTTTACTAAATGAGGTCTTTTTGCTCACAGGCCAGAATCCAAGAGAATATAAAACAGGCCAGAATCCAAGAGGATGTAAGACAGAAAAGAAAAGAAATCTAGGGGGACAAGAAAAGAACTAGAAGGCATCAGGGCTTCAGTTATACCAGTGATATGAGTGCGGGTTATATCCACATATCCAAAACACAGATTCAACAGAACTGAAAACATGAGATCTAAGTGGCAACCACTGGAATTTTGTTATTGTGCCTGTCAACTTGACCGGTGGGGGTGAGTGAGGTTTGGGATGGGGAGGGAATCTGGGAACTACTGATGGAAGGAAGTTGACACTGGTGGAAGGACTGATGTTAAATTATTGTGTGCCTAAAACACTATAAGTAACTTTGTAAATCATGACTATTTAATAAAAAAATCAAAGAAAACTTAAAAAGAAAAGATAGAGACAGGGAGGAAATGGGTTTTACAGGTTGGCAAAATTCTAATCCTAATCCTCCGGTGGAATGTAGTCATACAAGGTCACATGGTGCACTCAGATATAATGAATATGTGATGTAAGAAGTTAAGATTGAAGTACCGGCAACTTTGGGCAGAACTGGAACCTCTGCAGGCAACTTGTATTTTAAACTCTTTTGCCTGGAAAAAATGGTTAGTTTTCCCCTATAATAGCTGGGAGGCATTTTAAGACAGAACAATTAGTGCCCTGGTGACAAATTGCTCCCAGGCAGAAAGCCAAAATAGATGTCATTGGATGGAGCCCAGAGAGGAGGATCTGAGCATTTACTCCTGTCACTAAAGAACAAAGTTCGTAGGCTAGGTTATAGACTTGAAAATTATGAGAGAGAGAGAGAGAGAGACAGAGAGAGAGAGAGAGAGAGAGAGAGTGAGGGAGGAAGGGAGGGAGAGAGAGAGGGAGAGGAAAGAGAGATCTGTAATCTCTGTAATGGAGATTGACTGCAAAATGGGGTGATTATATAGAAAGTTAGAAATCTACCTTTTATTTTTTCTTTCTTTTTTGGGGACCACACACAATTGTGCTCAGGACTTACTTTTAGTTCTGTGTTTAGGGATCACAAGTAGGGAAACTGGGGGACCCTATATGGTCCTTAGGCTTGAACTCAAATCATGCACTACAAGATAAGTGCCCAACTCACTGTACTCCCTCTCCAGCCCCTCTTGCTTCTCTTCTATAAAATGCTATTAGTGTATTTTGGCCCTTCTACTAAACACCACTGAAGTAGTAAATTAACTTGAACTTTGACACTCTTCTAAGGGTCCAGATCATTTGTAGTTGACAATGTCCAGTGCAAAGTTAGGCAGGAGCAGGTGAAAAACCTTTGCTGAGAAAATTTGTGGAAATCTTCCTCCTAGCACAGAGACAGTAACCCGAAATGCAGACTGGATGGCATATTACAACCACCTAATGAATCTGCTCCCTCCCAATTGGGATCCCGGGCGCATTTACTCATCTTCAACCAGTGTAATTAAAGATGAAAAGTATAACACTGATGTATACTTCTCTGGGGAGGGAGTTGTTTTAATTGTAGACCCATCAGTGGAAAATGAACTATGCTGTAGAAAGATCAGGCTTAATTACACACCTGTTGGTGTATCAAGCGAAGCTGTTGCGTTCTGCTATAATACGGGACTATCTAGAAAATCCCTGTGACTTGGCAAAGCTCAAAGTATCACCTCATTAGAGCTTATAATTTCTGTCTTTTTTAATCATTGAATTATCAAATTTTAGGTGAAAGGTCCTTAAGGTTGTTTAGTCTAATTCAGATAATTTATAGATAAGAAAACTAAAGTCTAGAGTAGTTAGCTGACTTGTCCAAATTCACACAGTTTGAGAGGCACTTATTAAGCTTATTTGCTAAATTCTCATGGCTTCTAAATGCTGTTTACTTTGGTTTGAAGAGTGGATGGCAGAAGCTAGGACCTCCATTCAGAACCTCCCAAGTTTTCAAGTTAAAATCAGATTTCATTTTCAGACAGCTTTTCTGGAAATGTGAGATGCAGAACATTAGTCAAAGAGAACTTGCTATGATCCCAGATTCTTTAAACAGCTTCCTACTTACTGGAGCTATAGGATTTAGAATTCTAAATTCATGAAGGATGTGACGGACAGAAAACTCTGGGAAAAACCATACTTTTAAATGTCATCTCGGGATTTAGTCTCAGATATATTTTTTTCCTTGGTGACTGCTCCAAGTGTATGATCCTGAAAGTCTTCTACCAGTTTCCTAGACGCATGTGGGTCTGAGTGACTGATTATATGCCTATTTTCCCTCAAATACCTCTAGGAATTTGCTTTTTGGGTCACACCTGGCTTTGCCTAGGGGTTACTCCTGGCTCATGCACTCAAGAATTACTCCTGGTGTTGCTCAGGGTACCATATTGAAAGCTGGGAATTGAACCCGGGTCGGCCTTGTGGAAGGCAAATGCCCTACCCCCTATGATAGCACAGCGGTAGGTCGTTTGTCTTGCATGCGGCTGACCTGACCAACCTGGGTTCAATTCCTCCACCCCACTCGGAGAGGCCGCCCGTCAAGCTACCGAGAGTATCTCGCTAACTCAGCAAAGCCTGGCAAGCTACCCGTGAGGTATTCAATATGCCAAACACAGTATCAAGAAGTCTCACAATGGAGATGTTACTGGGCCCACTTGAGCAAATTGATAAACAACGGGAGGACAGTGACAGAACAGTGACAGTGACCTCTAGGAATGTGATCTAAGGCAAGTTTTTCCAAAGCAAGCAGTGCAGCCTAGTCACAATCAGTGAGAGTGAAAATACAAAAGGTCTGGGGCTGGAGTGATAGAACAGCGGGTAGGGCATTTACCTTGCACGAGGTGGACCTGGGTTCGATTCCCAGAATCCCGTATGATCCCCCAAGCGCTGCCAGTATTCAGAGGACCCTGTGCCATGTCCGGGATTGAACCAGGGTCAGCTGAATGCAAGGCAAGCACCTTAGTTCCTATTCTGGTCTGAGATTTGTTTATTAACCTAACAAGTATTAAGCAGGTAGTCTCTGTACTGTGATACAAACCAGATAGGATTGTTCTCCTTGTGGAATTTCCTTACTGGGGGAGTTCAAGCACATTTTCAGTGCTGTTGATATTGGACTGGATAATTCCTTGGTATGGGAACAACCTCCTATAGCATAGGATATTCAGGAACATCAAAGTCATTCTACCCACTGGTTGCCTGCAGCACTTTTCCAAATGTGGCAGTCAGAATGTCTCCAGACATTGCCAAATGTCCTCTCCATTGTCCCCAGATGAGAACCACTTATCTAGAAAATAGGCAAGTGTTCACATACAAATCAAACTATCACAATAGTTTCTAATTCCTTTTTGTTATTTTTCTGGTTGGTGACTTTAGAAAATCCGGTAGATAAGAGCAGTACTATGGGGGGGGGGGGTTGGGGGGAAGATAAATTTGTCATTGAACTAGAGTACACAAATGTGATAGCACATGAGTTTGAGTGTACAGCCTGAAGAGTTTTCACAAAGTGAACATACTCATTAAGTATCCAGATGGAGAAAGAAAATTGCATCAGTTTCTCAGAAGTCTGTCTCACACTGTGTCCTGGGGCATGAGAGGTAGCACAATGCTGGAGCAGAATGATTGAGATTTAACACACCGAAGAAGGGGGAAAAGGAAGTTTCACTTAACTTGTATCACTTCTCCCTGTAGCTCATCCTGCTCAGTGGCAAAAAATGACCTTCTCAGCCTGTGATATATTTTTTTTTCTGGGGAAAGTGTTAGAGCTTGAGAGCCTGACTTCTGTAATTGCCAGACTCAGGCAGAATCTCACTGTCTCTTGGTCCATCCAGCTGAATGAGGTGAGCTGTATAGCTGAGGTGAAAGGAGGGATGAGAGCGTAACAGGCAGGATGTGGAGCTAAGTAAAAGGAAACTGCAAACCATTTTGTGGACTCCATCCGGGAGCCCGAGTCAGAGGATACCCTGGGCTGTGCATCCTCCTGAGACCTGGACCACTCAGGGGCCTCCACCACACTCCCATACTGCACCCTGAAGCTGGCACCCTGCATGCTCTCAGGAGGGCAGTGACTGTGAGCCTTTGTAGATAGCGAGAGAGCACTTGTGAAAACCCCGCTATCTCTAAAAAGGGAAAAGTCATGAAAACGGAGCACTTAGCACTGTCCTAGGAAAAGAAACAAGTCTATCTGCACTGGCCTCACTTTGTGGGATAGAAAGAAGGTGGAATGAGGATTTCCTGTGATCACTGGAGAGTGCTACAGTTAGAACACATGAGAGCACCACAGTTGAGGAGTGTGAGCCCCACCAACAAGTAGGTATGACATCCAGTTATCGATAATATATCACAGGGAAGCCAAGGGGAGTATTCCCCCCTCCCCGCCCCGCCCCAAGAGGAAACCGGAAGTGTGGGACAGGATTGTCTTTGAAAAAGTTCTAAGAACATCTCAGAATCCTGGCATTGCTGACAGATGATATTTCTTTCCTGAGATAGTCAGGAAAGACTGGAAACATATTACTTTAAATGAGAAGACTGGGATACAAAACTTCAAAGAACAGGACAAATCATGCAAATGCAATACCTCCAGAGGAACAATAACTTCCTGTATCTGATCACAAAGATATGGTTACCCTGATTTGCTAGGTAGCACTGTTCTCCCGTTGTTCATGATTTGCTCCAGCAGGCACCAGTAACATCTTTGTTACTCGTTATACTGTTGTTACTGTTTTTGGCATATCAAATACACCATGGGGAGCTTGCCAAGCTCTGCCCTGTGGGCGGGATACTCTCTCGGTAGCTTGCCGGGCTCTCTGAGAGGGATGGAGGAATCGAACCCGGGTTGGCCATGTGCAAGGCAAACGCCCTACCCGCTGTGCTATCACTCCAGTCCTATCACTTTGCTAGGTAAAATATACTAAGTAGTTCTTTTAAGGATATTCAGTATACCTCTACTATAGGTGAAAACAGTTTCTGGAAACCAGCAAAATAAAACAGGAGCAAAATGGCAAACATAGTAGACATTAAAATAATAAAAAATAGCCAAAAGTGGTATTTTCACTTTTCCAGCTCTTCCTTAATTTTTAACAGTTTTGTAGATTTTCAATGGACAAGTTGTATTTCTTATGTTAAGTTCATAATTATACTTTTTGATGCTTTTGCATCAAATGGAACTGTTTTATTTTATTTTGTATTGTTCTTTGCTAGTGTTGACAATGAAATTTAATTTTTTGTTTTATACGCTGCAAGCTTGCCGATTTATTTATTGATTTGGTATTTACTCTTTTTTAAAATTTTCCCCATTTACTTTATAAAAAATTGAATCACAGTTATATACACTTTTACAAAGTTGTTCATGATTGAATTTCTGTCATATAATGTTCCAACACTTTTCCCACTACTTTTTCCATCACCGATGGTCCCATTTTCCCTCTGTTCCCCCCACCCCCCTTTCCTTCCATCTGATATTATGGCAGGCACTTTTCTTCTCTCTTTCTGTTTCTCTCTCTCTTTACTTTTGGGCCTTATGGTTTGCAATACAGATAATGAAAGGTTATCAGGTATATCCCTTTACCTTGCCTTCACCCCCACCACACTCTTTTGACAAGTTTTCAACAATTGATCTGTCCTCCTGGTTCCTATTTACCCTCACCTTGGATATTGGTCTCATACCACACACACACACACACACACACACACACACTCATTCACACACACACTCACACACACACATATATATATTATAGATTTATAGATATATAATATCCCACAAATAAATAAAGTCATTCTATACCTGTTCCTCTCCTTCTGATTCATTTTACTCAGCAGAAACTCTCCATGCATGTCAATCCATTTATAAGCAAATTTCATAACTTAATTCTTCATAACAGCTGCATAGTATTCCATTGTGTAGATGTATCAGAGTTTTTTTATCCAGTCATCTATTCTCGGGCACTCAACTTGTTTCAGATTCTGGCTATTGTGAATAGTGCTGCAATGAACATAGAAGTGCAGATGATGTTTCTGCTGTGTTTTTTGGTCCCCCAAGGTATATTCCCAGAAGTGGTACCACTGGGTCAAATTGGAGCTCAATTTCTAGATTTCTGAGAAATCCATATTGTTTTCCAAATGGGGTGGATTAGTTGGCATCCCACCAATGATGAGTGAGAGTCCCTTTCTCCCCACACTTGAGCCTTGTTGAATTTTTAAATTATAGGTGTGTGTTTGATTGTATTTGTGTATGTATGTATGTATGTATTTGTGTTTTCCAGGATTTTTTTACATGTAAGATCATGTCACTGGAAAATAGAGCATCATGTTGTTTCCAATTCAAATACATTTATTTATTATTCTTGCTCAACGGTCATGGGTCAGACATCATGCACAATTTGAATACAAGTGATAAAAATAGGTATCTGTCTTTTTATGATTTTAGAGAGAAAGCAATCAGTCATTCATAATTAACTATGGTTATTAGCTGTGGACTTCTGGAAATGCCTTTTATTGTGTTGAAAGCCAGTGTTGATTGTTTTTTTTCTTTTTATCACAGAAAGGTATTACATTTGGTCAAAATCTTTCTGTATATTGAGATGATCTTGTGTTTCATCCTTTATTTTTTTCTGTAGGATTTACTATTCTAATGATTTTTGAACTTTAAAGTAAGCTTGCTATTGAGACAAATCTCACTTTGTAATGGTGAAAACTCCTTTTTATATGTCACTAGACTTCATTTTTTGGCTGGAGCGATAGCCCAGCGGGTAGGGCGTGTCTGCCTTGCACGCAGCCAACATGGCCAACCCGAGTTCGATTCCTCCGCCCCTCTCGGAGAGCCCGGCAAGCTACCGAGAGTATTGGATATGCCAGACACAGTAACACAAAGTCTCCAATGGAGACGTTACTGGGCCCACTCGAGCAAATCTTTATATTGATGATTTTCAAATCCACATTCAGAAAAGATATTGGTATGTATGCAGATGTTTTTCTTGTGATGTCTTTGACTTTGCTATCAGCATAAGGAAAATGTCAGGAAACATAACTTGAAATTATTTTAGGCAATAGATGCTAATGATCCAGATTTCTCTTGTTATCATAAACTATTTCTCATTGGGTATTAGATTTGGTAATCAAATTGCACTAAAGAGAGTTATTTACTGAAACATAAAGCAGACATTTCTTTACTCATTTTGAGGAATTATATTTTCTTTGTAATAAGGGATTTTCAAGAGATTTAAAGCACCTCCTGAAACATCTAAAATTTCTCTGAGAAAATAATTTCAAAGTACTAACATGAATATCAGAGAGATTTACACTGGGGTTAATCATGTTTTTCTCTAGTAGAAATAATACTGGTTAGAATAGTCTGTAGATTTTTTTTGGGTAGTTTTTCAATTTTTACTTTCATTAAAAATGTCATCTTTGTGTAGGTGTAAAAGAACCTACACTATAATTAGTTCAGGTTTTGAATAGTCAATGTTGGGAAAGAGAAAAGGGTGATAACATTGAACCTACATAATTTTTTTTATTTTTCAAAATGGAATTAGCTTTACAATTTTCTCCAGTCTCAAGTGAAACATGTACTTACTGTAAAATATTTTAGAATACACGAGGGAATGCATGAAGTCTGAATAAAATAATTATTCTTATTCATCTGTTCTTATAAATCTTAGGATTTTTAAAGCCGTATTTTTGATATGGATTCTTTTTTTTTTCTTCAATTTTTATTAGTGAAACACCATGAGGTACAGTTGTAGACTTACAAATTTTTGTGCTTGGGTTTCAGTTATACAATGATTGAATGCCCATTCCTCCACCAGTGCCCATTCTCCACCACCACCAGTTCCAGTATCCCTCCCACCTCTGATATGGATTCTTCATGGTTATATGTATACAAATATCTGAGCACAGTTAATGTTCATGTTTATTGACATGCATTTGGGAAATCTGATGGTTTTCAGGGGTTTTCTATCATAGTACATAATTGAATATTTTGCAGTGTTTTAATCCATTTAAATAATTTGTATTGAGAAGGTTAAATACCAAGAGTCCAATTATTGGGTCAAAAGGTTGCTGAATTGCTTTCCAAAAAGGTTGAATGAATTTGCAATGGCAGAATCAAAGATGTAACAGTTTCACTCTAATCAACCTTAGGTTTTGTCATTAAATAGTTTTGGCCAGTCTAATGTGCAAAATGTTTCACAACATTACTTTAATTTGCATTTCTTGATTACTAGCATGGATGAACATTTTTCACAGTGTTTGTTTACTAATATAATTTTCTCTATGTAAATTGTGCATTTTTACCTTCTGGGACTTTATTTTATTTAAGTATAATGACAAAAACTACAGCTCCCACAAACCAAAAGCAAGGAAATCTTCTAATTCAAAAATGATTTCCAAAGTTTGAATGCCTTATAACTGCTTTTAGAAATTTTTTTTTAAAAAGAACAAAACAGAACTATGCTTCTGGTGTTGAGAATACAAAGGTGAAAGAGTTGGTTGATAGAGGACAGATAGATCATGGAGACAGAGATGTGGATCCATCTAGAAATACTCTGAGGAGAAGAAATATAATTGAAGTGACGGGAATAGAGAAGGAACTTTTTAGAAATAAGTCAATAGTATTAAACAGTATTTAAAAAACTCAATAAGTTGAATCAGCTTTGAGAGTATAGGAAATACACTGCTTCACAGAGACAAGGGTGACAACCTCAGGGCAGAGTCGAGAGAGGGCACAGGGAGGCCCAACTACTGGTATCTCATGTGTCTATCCAGTAGCTCTGTTCTGGACTATCAAGTATTTCCCCATTCTATGGATGCACCCTGAAAACCGTGCTCACATCTCCCCAGAATAGTTGATTCTGCACCTTACCATGTGCATGGTCATGTTCATTGCTTTGGGGCGGGGAGAATCCTAGGAATAGGCATCTGTAGTTCCCTAGATGAGTGCAAAGTTTTTGGGACAGATCCCAGTCTGCTGGACACTGTGAGGTGCTCAAGAAAGGAGAGTACCAGGCTGCAGGGACTATGGGTCTTGGAGACCTCTGTGCAATGGATCAGGACAGTGAGAGGAGCCTTTTCACTGAATTTAGGACAGGCAGGAAAAAGGATTTGCCTTAGCAAATGCTCTCCCTGCAGACATGTACCCTGAGGCAAAGTCTCCATGCTACGTGCATGGATTTTGTGGGCAGTTTTTCTGGGTGTTAGACTTGAAAGGAAGTTAAGTACAATGTCATAACATCAGGAATCTAGGAGTTCCTTGTAAACTTGAAGATAACGGCAGTATTTGGAGACTCCACGGAAAATAATGTTTATTACTTTTAACTCAGCTCTAGCTTCAGATCGGTCTGCCTGAGGAAATGTGTTATAAAGAATTAATATTTATGTTAATAAAATATTAACATATTAGCTGGTAGGGCAATTGCCTTGCACACAGCAAATCTGGTGTCAATCCTGGCATCCCATATAATCCACCAAATACTACCAAGAGTAATTCCTAACCAGAAGTTAGCCTTGAGCATTCCCAAGTGTGTCCCCCAAACCAAAATAAATAGATATATGTAATTAAACTCAGCAACAAGAACCTGATGACCTCATACAAAATGGGGAAAGGAGATGAACAGACACTTTCTTTCACAAAAAAACATAAGGATGGCCAATAGGCATGTGAAAAAGTACTCATCACTTTTGATGATGAGGCATATAAAAAATGAGAATGACACAATTCAAAAAGTCTGAAGATAACCAATTATGTCAGGCTTATGTTGAGAAAGGAACCCTTATCTGTAGATGTTGGAAGAAAAGCCCCTTTTGGTCTGCTTTGAAATGTAATACTAATTCCTAGGATCAGTGGGCAATGTGTTGGGAGAGAAACACCTTTTGGTCTGCTTTGAAGTGCAACCTGTTACAATGCATATCACAGTTCAATGTTACCGGGGACAGGATGTTTCTGGCAAATGTGCTGTGAAGGTGTGGCCCTATCTATAGAAAACATGTTTGTTCTGATCACCCTGTGTATGTTACCAGTTGCACTCTCCCACCATCCTCCTCCACCTATATAAAGGCTTGATGTCTCTCAATGGGCTGGAGCAATAGCACAGTGGGTAGGGCATTTGCCTTGCAAGTGGCCAACATGGCTGACCTGAGTTCGATTCTTGCACCCCTCTCGGAGAGCCCGGCAAGCTACCAAGAGTATCTCGCCCACACGGCAAAGCTTGGCAAGCTCCCCGTGACGTATTCGATATGCCAAACACAGTAACAATTGTCACAATGGAGACGTTACTGGGCCCGCTCGAGCAAATCGATGAACAACAGGAGGACAGTGACTGTGACAGTCTCTCAATAAAGTGGATTCTGCTTTACAGGATCGCCACTGTGCTTGTGTGCTTTTCTCTCTTTCCTTGGAGAGCCTGTGGCAGGTTTGCTCTTTCCCTTGAACCCCTCCCTTTAGCAGGAGGGAAGCTCGGCCCTGTCCTCTGGACCCTGAGCGGCAGCCCCTTGCTGGACAAGGGAACACGCTGAACAGAGGCCAGGAGAAGACCCCAACATGTACAGAAAGCAATATGGAGATCTTTCCAATAAATAGGAATGCAACTCACATACAGTCCAGTAACACTACTTCTTGGTATTTTTTCCCTAAACACAAACACAGTAATTTGAAAGTAACTCAATCAGTTCATTATCACACTTAATACAGTAGCCAAAAATTTAAAATATCCCAAAGAACAATTGAATAAATTAAGTAGTCGTGGTATCTGTGCACAATGAAATAATATGCAGCTCTAAGAAAGAACAAAATAATGCAATGTGTCAAGACATGGATAAAACAAGAGGATATCATGCTGAGTGAAGTCAGTGAGAAGGGAAGGCAGATACAGCATTATTGGTCTCATCTGTGAGTCAGAAGAAGGTAGGAACAAGGGGCCAAAGGCAACACAATGAAAGAACTGATCCACAAAACTGAGTTTGTCTGTGTGTATTGTGTGTATGTGGAGGGGGGTGTTAGAAGTGAGGGTCATTGGGGGGTGGGTACCTGGGTGTGGCACTGGAATTATGTGCACAGGAAACCATCATTGACAGTGTTTAAGTCACAGCACCTCAATCAATAATGGTCACGGTCCTCCCGTTGTTCATCGATTTGTTCGAGCGGGCCCAGTAACGTCTCCATCGTGAGACTTGTTGTTACTGTGTTTGGCATATTGAATACATCACGGGGAGCTTGTCAGGCTTTGCCATGTGGGTGAGATACTCTCGGTAGCTTGACAGGCTCTCTGAGAGGAGTGGAGGAATCGAACCCGGCTTCGCCAGGCTGGCTGTGCACAAGGCAAACGCCCCACCGCTGTGCTATCTTTCAATCAATAAAAAATATTAAAAATATCTATTTTAGTGTGGAGTGAGTAAATAGCTAATAGATTTTAAATACTTAGCCTGTCTGAAGTTGTACATGTTTTTATGATAGGGTTCAAAGTCAAAGTGTGTTTGGCAAAGTGCACACATGATGAATGTATTTTTGCTTAGAGATGAATTTTTCCAGCTTTTAAATGTTCATCTGAATGAATCATATGTGAATTTACTTGATTTTTCAAAATGAATCATTCCCACTCACAAACATCAGTGGAATTTTGGTGAAAAAGGAAGGCCTTGTTTAAAGTGGAAACTATTTCTTGGTTGACAGAATAATCTCCTTATGTCAGCAGAGGAGAATGGAGCAGAGAACTGGACAGGAAGGCTGAAATTTAAATAGACTTTAGAAACACAGGACTAGAGATAGAATTACTATGTCACCAGGAAACATATTTATATATTATTTTAATAATGTTTTAGGAACTTTGGAAAGAAGAAACTTTTATGATGAGCCATATGCAAAAATGAAAATTTTACAGTTTGTTTTTGTCTAATTACTGAGTATGGAGGGCTGAAGCCATAGCACAGCGGTAGGGCATTTGCCTTGCACACGGCCAACCCGACCAACCCAGGTCTGATTCCTCCACCCCTCTCTGAGAGCCCGGCAAGCTACCGAGAGTATCTTGCCTGCACGGAAGAGCCTGGCAAGCTCCCTGTGACATATTCGATATGCCAAACACAGTAACAACAAGTCTCACAATAGAGACTTTACTGGGCCCACTAGAGCAAATCAATGAAATATGGGAGGACAGTGACAGTGACAGTGACTGAGTATGGAAAAACTGTCTTATGAATCTTTCCTTTATGGGCCTTATTAAAACGCCCCCCTTCCCATGAGGTTTTAGTTGCCCCGTCACGACCGGCTCATACCTGGCTTTCCAAAAAGCTCTGAGGCGGCTGCCATCCTGCTTTCCAGAGGGAAAAAGGCGGAAGCCAGGTATTTTAACTAGGTCATTTGCATTCAAAGCAAGGGCTTCACTCACAATACTCTTTGGCCCCCAAACTATTATTTACAGTTTTATGAAATAGAAAAAAGATGTTAGGCATGCTTCTCTATCTGCCTAATATATGATGAATCTTGATCAGAAAAAGGTCAAATTAAAAGCCTGTAGTTGCCATTAGAAGGAACTTCCTCCAAGGAAGTATTTATCACTTAGTTGGCATGGTTTCAGACATAATTATTCAATCTGTGTCACCCAGGCACAATAGTTTTTCCATTTTTCTACACATTAAAACCAACTGAAGAATCCTCTATTAGTTGCCACTTCAGATAAAGGAAGCCAGAATCTCTGGGGTAGGATAAAGAGTTAAAAAACTCTCCCGGTGTTTTTAATATGTAGCCAAGGTGAGGTTCAGTGGATCTAGCCCTCCATCTACAATTCTACATCTCTGATGATAAGGATTGTCTGGGAGTATTTCTTATAAGTCCTGGTCACAAATTAAAAACTCCCAGAGAATACTTCAGAAACCCAGCAACACTGATAACTCCTACTTAGGACCATTTTCATCTAAAAGAATATGATTAGAGAAGTAGTCAAATTCCCATTGAGATTCAGGTATACTATTTCACCACATTTCTCTGTAAAGGAAGGGAAAGGGTCAGTATTGCTTACTCTTATGGGACAAATTGTACTTTTTTATGGTAAAATATAATCTTACTTGTGGTAGCCCCTCAAACAAAACCTAATTTATGTGTTTTTTTTGACAAATCTTTTATTCACCAGACAGAATTCTATCAACTGACTCTTTGGGCCAAGATTGGTGCAGGCAAAGGAATAGTATTTGAGAAGAAGGTGGCCATGGTCCATGAGTGAAGGAGACACAGGCATGAAACAAATGCACTAAATAAATAAAAGTTGTGGCAAGTGCTACAAAGGGAAGAAATGTGGGTCTAGGATATGACAGCATGATGGTGGCAAGTAGTTGATCTGAGAGGATAACTTTCTCAGGAGATGAAATATAAGCCTTTAAAGGCAATTGTATAGACAGGAGAACTTCAAGACAGAAGAGTTCAGGAAGGGCTCTAGGACACACAGCCTGGCTGTGTAAGGAACAGAAATCAGAAAACAGGGGCCAAGAAATGGTTTGGTGGTGAGGATTGGATTCAACTTGGTTAGATTCCCAGAACCACATAGTTCCCTGAGCATCATCACGGAAAGACATGGAGACTCCTGAGCTCCATTGGGTGTTATCCTGTAGATCTTCAATACCACTAACATGGGCTGAGTATTCGCAATACTGTGAGGCCCTAGCAGCATCACAACCAGAGCCTTTTCTTTAACAGCTAATCCAGTTGGGGGCCCTTGGACCTCCTGAGCACTGGTTGGGAGCTTCTTTTGCCCCCAAAGAAGAAAAAATGTGTGGATTGTGTGTGTGTGTGTGTGTGTGTGTGTGTGTGTGTGTGTGTGTGTGTGTACAGAAAGAGAAACAAGACAATGTAGGGGATAATTTTGCATTATGGATATGGGGTTTAGATCTTACTCTAAGTAAAATGAAAAATAATTATACATTTTTAAGTTGAGGAGTAGGTGATGCATTTATTGGTGGTGGGGAAAATAACTGGGGCCTGAGAGGAACTGGAGCAAGGAGATCTGAAGAGATTTTTAGTGTGGTAGTCCAGAGAGGAGATAATAATGGCCTTGCTGTGGAAGGTGAAAGTATAAAGGGTAAAAAGCAGATGAATCTTGGAAATAAAAGGAAAAGCTCTCAGAAATGGAATATAATGAATGGAGGGGGTAGAAAATGAATGTATTACTGACCTGATGAATCCCATCTAAATGTGTTATGTATCTAAATGTTTTATATGGGTGGGGAATGCTTGAATAATAATACTCTTTAATACTATACTTGCTAATAGAGAGATATCAGCAATTCCTTTTCTGAACAAGTTAATCTCAATCTTACCTCTGACATTTATATACCCATCACCAAACTGAAAAAGACGACTTGCTCATCACATAAAATACAGTGGAAGACATTTCAAAATAGATGCCATGAAGTGGGTCATCTGAGGCTTTTTGGGAAAATTAAGACAAAGTACAAAGTAAAGACTAGTCTAGAGTTGGTTGGTCAAGTAAAATTTTGGTTGAGGACCAAATTTGAACAAATGTGGTCAAAGTTGAAGTTGTAGTAATCAGAGAAGCATGGCAGATAAGCTAGCAAAGTTTTCAGATGAGATGGTAGAGTCTTGGGAACCTGGCGTAGTTGTTTCAGAATTTATCCTCTGGTGAATTTTAAGGATTAAAACAAAAATTTATGGCTTTGCTTTTTAAATGAATCAATTTTATATGTGCAAACACAGTGGTATCTGGGAGTTGAGACAGCACCAGTGTCAGTGGTCCACATGAAAAGTGTTAGTCTCTAGAATCTGAAAACAACCAGAGTTTCTGAGAACAGATGAATGGATAAAGAAACTATGGCATGTCTACACAATGGAATACTGTGCAGCTGTTAGGAAAAATGAATTCATGAAATTTTCCTATAAATGAATTGACATGTAGAGTATCATGCTGAGTGAAATGAATCAGAAGGAGAGGGACAGATATAGAATGACTGAATTCATTTGTGGTATATAAAAGAATATGCATAGAAGAAGACTAATATCCATGGTCAGGGAAAACACGGGATAGGAAGGCTGATCAATGGTTGGAATCTAACACAAGTAAGTGTGTGGGGTGGAGAGTAGGTAAGATAGAGAAAGGACCAGTGTGACAATAATAACTGGAGATGATCACACTGAACAAAAACTGAGTGTTAAAAGTAGATATAGGTATATACTTGATAACTTTTCATTATCTGTGTTACAAACCACAGTGCCCAGGAGGGAGGGAGGGAGGGAGGGAGGGAGGGAAGAAGGGAGAGGGGAGGGAGAAAGCGGAGAGATACAGAGAGAGAGAGAGACAGAGACAGAGAGAGACTGCTATAGAGGGTGGGGGGTGATGGGAGGGATACTGAGGACACTAGTGCTGGGAAATGTATACTGGTGGAGGATGGGTATTGAAACACTGTATGACTGAAACCTAATCATGAACAACTTTGTATGGAACTATCTCACAGTGATTCAATAAAAAAAAAATCTTAACCAAAAAAAAAAAAAAGGAAAGAAAGAAGAAAAGTGTTTGTCTCATAACCTGGGAACTCCATATGGTCTGTCTTTAGAAATAGAAGCACAGCTAGAGTCGTGGCTAGTAGATGGAGATTTGGACTCCTTGTACTGCCACTCTCAACTGCAGAAATCTTTGAACTACTCTGAACTGCTATGCACCATACTTTTGTGATTTCTTATGGGATCATTGTCAAGATTAAGTATGAGAATTTAAAAGTCTTTTGCTGGAGGCATGGGGGTGGTGGGAGAGATACTGGGAATATTGGTGGTGGAGTGGTACTGGTGGAGGGATGGGTACTCGATCATTGTATGCACAAAAATTTGTAAGTCTGTAACTGTACCTCATGGTGATTCATTAAAAATTTAAAAATAAATAAAAAAATAAAAATAAAGAAATCTTTTGCTTAAACACAGGTTTGAGGTGTGTAGTGTGTGTGTGTGTGTGTGTGTGTGTGTGTGTGTCTATGGGCATGTGCATGTGCTTGTGTGTATGTGTAGGAGATGACAGTTATGGGGATGCTCAAACTGAGTATACTGCTAGTAGATGAGAGATAGACATGGAAACATTCTGAAGGTTCATTCTGAGCATTCATAACAATAGTCTGAAGGTGAGAGGTTTGTTGTAGATAACACTCCACTCATACTCTGTCTATAGATTGTCCAGAGTTCTCCTTTGGCAGGTGTTGTTCTATTTCCTTGAGCCTAAAAAGCTTAGAGTACAAAGTTGATCAGTCAAGACATTTGATTACTGAGCTTTCTGTCAGCGTTCATCAAGTCCACCATAAATTCTATAAAGGTGAGCAGGCTGTGATTTGGTATATTCTTTTAGACCAGCATTTTTTCACCTTCCCTGAAGGAAAATTGTCAACGATGAGATTTTGTTCTTTTGGTGGTTGCTGTACATTGCTTTGGTGGGTGGGAAAGGGAAGAAAGTCCTATTGCTGTGGACAATACATAGTAGTCTTCCCTAAACATTACTAGCAAGATTCTTTTTTTTGTTGTTTGTTTTGGGGCTCGGGGGTTATTTCTGGCTCTGCAATCAGGAGTAACTCCTGGTGGTGCTTGGGGGACCATCAGGGATGCCAGGGATCGAACTTAGGTCAGTTATCTGCAAGGCAAATGCCCTACTTGCTGTGCTATTGCTTTAACCCTGCTAGCAAGTCTCAGAAGATAATCTAAGATGCAGGGCTTCCTGTATTTTTTTAGTATTTTGGAAAGAGTGAGCTCATGGCTAAGAGTCACTGTGGATTAAGAAATGCTCAGATGGCTGACATTATGACGAGTAAAAGTCAAATAGGTGGTTTCAATTGAAGGACTGAAAGATGCCTTGCCCTGTCTTTGAATTCTTTCTTCTACTGTTTCATTCTAATTCTCTGAGCTACTGCACTAAAGTCTTAGCCTCTGATCTTTCATCATGATTTGGGGCAGATACAGTGACAGTGTATAGTGATTAGAGATTTATTTTTAAAAGACAACCTACTGACCTCTTTATGAATAACAGCTTTTAAAAAAAAGACTAGAAAAATTCTGTAAGTCATGCATATATGCTTGGTGTAAATTTGGAAGTGATGCAATGAGTAAGGGTAACCACATTCTCCATGTGTTTTTAGTTACTGTACTGCTTAATACAGTTTAATTTATATAAGCTTAATCAAATTTATTATCTTAGACAAAAGGCAAATGCTTAGAATATTAAGTTGTTTTTTTAAAGATGAGAACATAATTAATTTTTCCAAACTTGTCTAAAAATGCTTAGCGGTCAGTTCTGCCATTTAGATTTATTTTAACATATGGAAATTTGGCATTTGAACAGCAATTAATAAAGTTGCTGTAATTTTAATCTTGGATTTTCTTTTTTTCTATGGTTTTTTTTAATGTACTAGACTATGAATTTAAATTAATTTTTCAGTTTTTAAAGATTTCAGCGTTTTTTTAAAAATAAATAGGCTGTATAAAAAGTTTCATTTTCAATATTATTCAAGATACATGGTTTTATTAACAGTTTTACTTACTTGAACTGTCTGATTTTAAAGTGTTAATGCATCAGTCTAGCCATTATGGCAATAGTTATTTTTACCCAATTGTAAATAAAACTGTGAGTTTAATTAGTTATTTCCAAAATATTTCTTAGCTTAGTGCTCTCTAAATTTCTGGAAGCATTTCTTTTTTTTGTATTTGTTTTCCCTGTGGTACTCATTTAAAGAAAATGCTTTACCCTTGGAGCAACTACTTAACTATAAGTGATTTTGGACAGGGTACTTTGAGCACTTTCAGACATCATTTTCTTCATTCCGTAAAATGAAAACATTGGACTTCAAAGTATCTAAGGACCTTTTCAGTTTAAAAAATTGTTACTCATAGATTTCTGTTCTTTGAAAGTACATAACAAATTTCTTGACCCTGTTAGGGGAATTTAGTTATTAAAGACCCTGTTTGATTTATTCATGTAGACTCCTGATCTGACCTATTTTCTAAGAGCCATGGAAAGTTCCCTGATTACTTAATTATTTTTTTTTAAATTATCTAAGCAGTTAACGGATATCCTCATGTCAAATACTCAACAAATATTTGTGAATTGAGTAAATGAATTTTCTCCCCAAAGCAATTAAATTACTAAGATTTTTAAGTGTTTACATAATAAAATTTTGAGAGTGAAAACATTCAAATTTATCAACTTTTTAGAACCATAATTTAAAGGAATATTATATTATGCATATATACACCACAAGTTAAAGGAACATTATTTATATTATGGATTATGTGTACCATATATGCAATTGAAAATGTTTAATGATAATAGAAATGTCTGCAGGGTATCTCTTGTACTCAGCAAGATTCTAGTTCTACTTTCTTCAGGTCTTGTCAGTGGGCTTGACCACATGTCTTGTTTTGGTAATAGAGTTCCACTCCTAATATTTTAAAGTCTTGGTATGTGATTTGTTTTACTTTTTCTTCTTCAGCTCTGTAAAACTGAAATTACAGTTAGGAAGGTACATAAACATAGTGAAGGAGTAATGAACAGCCAAAGGATGGCTTAGAGAACAGTCTACCAAGGGTTGGGAGGTAGTATGGACCTTCAGATATTCGTGGAAGAACATTGATCCTGGTGGAGAGTGTGGTGTTGGGACACTGCTTTTGTTGTTGTTGTTTGCTTTTTAAATTTTTGGCCACAAATTATTACATGATGGTGCACAGGGCTTCCTCCTGGCTCTATGCACAAGGCTTACTCCTGGCAGAGCTTGGGTACCATATGTGATTCCAGGTTAAATGCATGGAAGGGAGATATTGGATCATTGTATACATGAAACGCTGTCATTAACAGTATTGTAAATCATGGTGCTTAAATAAAAATGGAAAAAAATTAAAATGATGCATAAAGTGGTGGAATCTTTGTCAATGTGAATCCTTTCATGACAAAAACAAACCCCCTTTCCAACTTGAGGGAGTTCCCTATGTGGATAAATTAAGTCAGATAGCATAAGGCAGAGAAGTAGGGTTTTGCATTTTTTCTTCTTACTCATTTAGGGTTTTTTGTTGTTGTTGTTGTTACCACAGCATAACATTAGCCTATTCTGACTATTTTAAATTTTACATTGAAAGAAAATATTTTTATCATTCATCAAAATGGTAAGAAAAATGCTTCGAAAATTGCAGTGTTTCATATTTTCATATGAGTTTCCAATATGCTTTGTGAAAAGCGCAATTTAAACACTTGAGTAAAATTTAGCTCAACTTTCAAATACTGTTTTCATAGAATGAAAAGTAGTGCTGCTTTTCATACAGCTGCAATGTAAATTATTAAACAACATTTTTAGAATTGTGCTACAATGTAGATAATGGAAAATCTCTGTTAGTGTGAATGCTTGTTAGGTCTGTGTTTTCTCTCAGACTCTCTTTTCTCAGAAAAGAACCAGGCTCAAATACTTCCTGACTTCATTATCACATTTATTTACCAAAAGTCATTTTCAAATAAGTTATTCACTTAATAGAGAATAGGGGTTTACCATATGTAAATAAATAGATTATGTTTAAACTTTCTCTGGTTTTAATCTGATTTTCTTGACTGTTTTCTTCCCCAAAGAAAACATACTCTCGAGTATAAAATTTTTAAGGAAATTGTCTAGAAGTCTTTTGTATGCCAAATGCAGCTCTGTGTAGGAAGAAACTTAAGGTACACTAGTTAACTTGTACTGTCTTCTGTCTTGGATTCCTGTGCTAAAATTCCAGGTCTATCAATAACCAGTCTGATAATTTCAAGTAAGTTACTTATTCTTTTTGTGCCTCAGTTTTCTCATTTCACAAATGGGATAATAACCTACAATCCTAGTTCTTATGAAAACATTTCTATATGCAAAACACTTAAAATAGTAGTTGCAATTTAGGTAGTACTAAGTAACTGTTGCCCACTTTTGATAGATACCCCCCAAATTTTCTTTTATATATGGTGTGTCTATTAGAAATATCCTATTATTGGGAAGTTCATCTGCATATACTTTTGTTAATATTTTCTTTCAGTGTAGAGTTTGTTCTTTCACATCTTTTCCCTTTGTCACATTTTATTATCATCATGCTCTTTAATCATGCATGCATATTGTAAATTATATTTCCAATTTTTATTGATAGACAGTGACCTATAAGGCCAATCACCTCTAAGGGATTATTGCTAAAACTAATTCCCTTAACAATACTGCAATTTTATAGTATTAAAGCATGTTTCTAGCATAATAAAACTCATTTCTGATTCAAAGCATAAAATAGATTAGTTAAGATAAAAAGCCAGATCAACAAACATTTAGTATTGTACACAGTACTGAATAAAGTGATACAGGAAATAAAGAAGACATACATACAGGGTTTCTTCCCAGCAGGAATTTGTAATCTAGTTGAAGGATCATGAATAATAACTATGAAGCAGTGATCCTTATGATATAGGTGACGAATAAATCATCATTTTAATAGAATTGATACAGAAGTATTGAAATGGAAAGTATCATTGTAGGCTAAGGGATTCACAGAAGCTTCAGGAAGATGCAATGTAGATATTAAAGATATTTCTTTATACTTAGCATAACATAAACTGTTGTTATAAAATAAAATCAGTGCAGCTTAAATAACCACCCAGTTTAGTATTTTCTTAAGAGGCTTCAGTGTTGTTAGAATATAGGAGTTTATAGAGCAAAAATGAGTCAGTGTTTTTGAATGGAAATATCCTAGGAGAATGTACATATAAGAGGAATGATGGAGGTAGGTCTGGGCAGAGAGGCAGAATTCCTTCTGCATTGGATAGTTCAGTATAGACTTGAAGTGGAAGAGCTGAAGCACTTAGAAGAGCCGTGTTATTTGGATAGCTGGTTTTCAGTCCATGAATACACCAATTTTCAGGGTGTCATTGGTGACTCTTGATAATGAAGGAAGAAGACTGCATTAAGGATGCCATTGGTAATGCCAATGTAATTTAAAGTGTAGTGATGATGTCTTAGAGCTCTATAATGGTAATATAATGAAGATATATGGGGATGCTTATATTTTAAAATATCCATTAATATTGAGCAAATTATGGCAGTTTTATGTTACTAACTGAAGAACACTTGCTATGAGAAATAGTGAGGTGTAAAGATTATTGTCTTCTGGAAATGTTACTCCAACAGTATTTTCAAAAATTGATTACAAGGAAGAGAGATGAAGGTGTGCCAAGAAGTGCCTAGGTAGGCACTATGGAGGGGGATCTTAGAGGGGGAGGGTAGCAATATTCATAGACAGGGTGAAACAAATCAAGGACACTTGAAATGCTCTTTGTCAAACATCTCTATCTCTCTGCTTATGTTAATAAGAAAAAACATTTTCCTGAAAATAAGATTGAAAGGAGAGTGGCATTTGCATTAGGCATGTAATAGGCTTAACTGAGAAAGGAGGACAAAGGCAAAAGGAAAATAAAAAAGTAAGAGAAAAGGAATTTATTCAATTAGAGTCTCACGTGGCAGATGTCTCAAAACAAGTTAGGTTCAGTTACTTGGTAGCCAAACCTCAGGATGACTCACATAGCATCCTAAGGATACTGTCCTGTATCCCAACTGTGTAAAACTTATTCGACTTAAAAAGAGAGAACAGAGGGGAATGCCCTGCCACAGAGGCAGGGTGGATGGGGGGGATCGGGGGTGGGAGGGATACTGGGATCCGTGGTGTTGGGAAATGGGCATTGGTGGAGAGATGGGTATTTGATCATTGTATAATCAAAACCCAAGTACAAAATTTGTAAGTCTACAACTGTACCTCATGGTGTCTCACTAATAAAAAAAAGAGAGAGAATTTCTATAAAGTAAGCAATGAATTGTAAGATTAAAATTTCTTCTTTTGTCTGACACTGGGGAAGGGTTGGCACAGAAAAAGAGACTTTGAAGTTATTTCCCAATCAACAAATTTTTTGTTTTACTGCTAAATTTTTAAATTTTTTTTTTGCTTTGATTAGATTCATTGTTTCAATAAAAGATTCACCACTATTATTTAGAGTTTACCCCCCCCCCCCCCAAATCAGACATGCTGAAAAAGCATTGTGAAGTGATTTGCTTTCTACGGCTGGGTTCAAGAATTAAATGTTGGTTTTGGATTTCTGCTCTTTTACCTATTGACCCTGGAAGTATTTCTTTTGAGAAAAAGTCCTCGTTCCCGCATACTCGAGCTGTGTTTGTAGAGGCTTCTGGTCACCAGGGTTCCATCTGGGGGAGGTGGGATGCGGCGCCTACTCCATCTGGAACTTGCCGATGCTCTCGGCTCTTTTTGGAACCTGTTTTTTCTTTTTTCTTTTCCTCCGGGATCCCGCACCCTCCATGTGTTCCTTCTCTTATTCTGAACGTTTCAAAGATGGCCTAAATTTTTAAATTTTATTTAAATAAAGTTATTCACAATAATTGATTACATTTGATATTAAAACTCCAATCCCACCATCATTACACCTTCCCACAATCATATTTCAAATGTTTCTATCCTGATAGCTTGTCAGGCTCTGCCATGCGGGCAGGATACTCTTGGTAGCTTGCCAGGTTCTCCAAGAGGGATAGAGGCTTTTAGAGTGGCCTCTAATTGCCCTTGCAGGTGTTCCCATGGCTCAAACCATATTTGAACTCCATCAAATATGGTGCGGTAATCTTGGAAGATGGGTATTAAGTGTCAGTCTGGAAAGAGTCCTGGAGCATGGCGGTGGCTGGGTAGTGGATGTAGTGGAGGTAGTTGAGGTCGGCCAATGAGGTATTTATCTGGTACCAGCAGGGTGGGGCTTCAAGGTGTGATCTCCGCGTCGCCGGAGATTGTTGGGATCAGGCAGAGGATCTCTGTTTCTGGGTCTCCTTGGAGCCTGGAGTCCAAGGTCACAAAGTTCAATATGCCAAAAACAGTAAATACAATGGATCTCATTCCCTTGACCCTGAAAGAGCCCCCAATATGGCAGCATTAAGAAGGATGAAGAAAAAGAGGCTTATAAAATCTCAGGGCCAAACTAGGCTGCCAAAATGAAGAAGGACAAAAATGACTGTCTGAACTTTCAATGCATGTACGTACATCAGATGCATCCATCAAGGACCTGATGGTACAAGCATGAAAGATCAAGTACGACATCATTGATCTGACCAAGACCAATCACATCATGACAATTTTTGACATTCGAGAAGAACCGTTCCTTGGAACATGTGATAAAAGAAGCATCGAAGGTGTCAGTGTCCTTGTCCACATGAATTTGGCCATGAGCATTGATTCATTCGAATGCCTAATAATCTGAATCAGATGATTACACGTGAATAGATGTGGCTCACTGCCAAAAGTTTCTATCTTCATTGTCTATGCACTAACATCCAATTATGATAAAGAAGAAATTGAGAAGTTCTACCTGGAGCTGGAGAAGTTCTATAAAGAAGACCACACCTTCTACAAGATCATTGTTGGTGATATTAATGCCAAGATAGTACCGAGAAGATCAGCCAAAGAACTCCACATCAAGACCCATGGCCTAGAAAGGAACGAACAGGGTGAGATACTATCTGAGTTCATCATGTTGACCAAGACCATCCATGTTAACTCACAGTTCCGGAAGGCCGAATCTAAGTGTTGGACATGGGAGAATCCCAGTGGACATTTCCACAACAAAATTGACCACATCATATTCAATTAAGTTTTGCCTGACCAATGTTGCTATTGTCCCAAAATACCAAATGGATCAGACCACGTCTCCTTCATGCAAAATTCTACTTCACAGAACAGGGAGAAAGGGCTACAAAGTTTAAGAAGAGAACTCCCAGAATGACCACCAACTGGGAGCTCTTTGGCACTATTGTGGCAACATGGGAAGATGCCATCATTGACAACATTGACAAAGAATACAGTCAACCAGCACCTCCATGATTGTGCGAGGAACACCAAGAGAGAGAAAGCCACAAAATGACGCCTGTCATCGAAAACTTTTGAGCTCATTAGCTCATTAGCCAATGTGGCTTGGCGCAAGCCTCATGCAACCACAACCAAACATCTGAGCTTTCAAAGCAGTGCAGAGAAGCGATAAAGGAAGACGTCAAAGAGAGAAGAGCAGCAGTGCTGGGCGATGCAGCAGAAGACGGGAAAAGGATTTACAACACCCGCCTGTCCTTTGCCAACTACAAGACCAAGATGACTGCCCTCTGACGTCCTGATGGATCTGGCACATCTTCCAGAAGGGCGAACATTATCCATGACTTCTACTCAGATCTCTTCGATAGCCACGTCCACCTGCCAACATACAAATTCCACAGGATGGATATGTCATTCCCAGTGTTCTCCCTTCCGAAATCCAACATGCCATTTTGTCGGTAAAGAAGCGAACAGCACCCGGCACATACAAGGTCAGACCTGAACACCTGAAGAACCTGCCATCAGTACTCATCAATACACTGGCTCGGCTCTTCACATGCTACCTGTCTGAATGCAAGGTTCCGTCCCAATGGAAAAACAGTAGGACTGTACTACTGTATAAGAAGGGAGACATCCACGACATTGGCAACTATCACCCAACCTTCCTATTGTCTGTCATCTACAAGCTGTTCACTCAAGTCATCCTGAATAGGATTGGCAGAACACTAGATGAAGGACAGCCATTCGAGCAAGCTGTATTCTGCAAAGGATTCAGCATGATCGACCATATCCACACGATAACCAAGCTCATTGAGGTTTTCGGGAGTTTAAGATGCCGCTCTCTCTAATGTTTATTGATTTAAGGAAGGCCTTTGATACTGCTGAGACTGAACTGGTCATCAAAGCCGTAGCCAAACGGGGCATTCAAACTCAATACATCAGGATCCTCCGTGAGCTGTATTACAGATTCATTACCAGGATCTCACTGTTCTGCAAGGAAGTGATCATCGACGTTAAGAGAGGGATTTGGCAGGGTAATACCATTTCACCAAAACTCTTCAGTGCCACCCTTGAGAATGTCATGCGAGGGTTGGAATGAGAAGGAATGGGCGTGAAGACACACGGTCAGCAACAATACCACCTTCACTTCGCTGATGATATCATTCTAATAACACCAAATATTAGTCAAGTGGCACAAATGCTGGCGACTACAACCATGAGTGTAGAAAATTCAGACAGCAGCTGAATCTCATGAAGACAATGTTTATGAGAAACGGACTCATTCCTGATGTTCCATTCACTCTCAACAGAACAAACATCTCCAAATGCAAGTTATGTGTACCTAGGTTGAGAATTCAACATGAAGAATGACCTGGCACCTGAGTTGTGCAGGAAGAAGAGAGTGGCTTGGAACGCCTTCAAGAGTGTTGAAGAAATAGCTAAGAGGATGAAGAAACTCCGGCTCCAGGCACATCTCTTTGATTCCACCGTTCTTCCTGCATTAACATATGCCTCAGAGACCTGGATATGAAAACAGGATGAGAACGCTATTCGGGTCTCTGAAAGAAGAATCGAAAGAGCTATGCTTGGAATATCACGCTTCACTCAAGTGAGAGAAAGAATCTGGAGTTCCAACCTCCATCAATGAAGATCATGGACATTTTCTCATTTTCCAAGGTATCGAAAATCTGATGGGCTGGACACATAATGTGATTTGGAGATGACTGCTGGAATAGAGCCATTACCGACTGGATTCCACGGGACGTCAAAAGATCACATGGCCGCCTGCCTACAAGATGGTCAGACTTCTTTATCAAGACCCTGAACGATCGGTTTGAGGCTTTTCATGTTTCTGGAGCTAGCAGACGCCGTTGGGCTACACTAGTACTCGATAGGGATGAATTGAGATGTTACTGGCTCCGGCTTGATCAAATTGATGAGTAACGGGATGTCAAGTGATCAAGTGATTTATCACGAACCCCAAACCTTTCCTCCAAAGCAGAACCGAAATAATTTATTTTTTATTGCTTGTTATGAATCACTTATCACTTAACTTCCTGTTAGTCATCGATTTGCTTGAGCGGCCGCCAGTAACGTCTCCATTTGTCCCTGTCGCGTGCTAGTGTAGCCCAATGGCATCTGTTCGCTCTGGGAACATGAAGAGCCTCAAACCGATCATTCATTATCTTGATGAAGAAGTCTGACCATCTGGTAGGTGGGCGGCCACGCGGTCTTTTGACATCCCGTGGAATCCAGTCGGTAACAGCTCTAGTCCAGTGGTCGTCTTTAAATCTCATTACGTGACCAGCCCATCTGATTTTTGACACCTTGGCAAATGAGACAGCGTCCCTGATTCTTGATCATCGACGGATGTCGGAACTCCGGATTCTTTCTCTCATTTGAGTAAAACGTGATATTCCAAGCATAGCTCTTTCAATTCTTCTTTGGGAGACCTGAATAGCATTCTCATCCTGTTTGTGTAGGGCCTAGGTCTCTGAGGCATATGTTAATGCAGGAAGAACAGTGGAATCAAAGAGATGTGCCCGGAGCCAGAGGTTCTTCGTTCTCTTAGCTATTTCTTCGACATTCTTGAAGGCGTTCCAAGCCGCTCTCTTCCTCCTGTGCAGCTCGGGTGCCAGGTCATTTGTCATGTTGACTTCTCGACCTAGGTACACATAGCTGTTGCATTCGGAGATGGTCATTCCATTGAGAGCGAATGGGGCATCAGGAACGAGGCTGTTTCTCATAAACATTGTCTTCGTAAGATTCAGCTATAGTCCTACCTTTGCACACTCACGGTCAAAGTCGGCCAGCATTTGTGCCGCTTGGCTGATGTTTGGTGTTATTAAAACAATGTCATCAGCAAAGCGGAGGTGGTGTAGTTGCCGACCATCTATCTTCACTCCCATTCCTTCCCATTCCAGTCGTCGCATGATGTTCTCGAGGGTGGCACTGAAGAGTTTTGGTGAAATGGTATCACCCTGCCGCACCCCTCTCTTGACATTAACGATCACTTCTTTGTAGAATGGTGAGATCCTGGTAGTGAATCCACAATACAGCTCAAGGAGGATCTTGATGTATTGGGCTTGAATGCCCTGATTGGCTAGGGCTTCAATGATGGCTTCCGTCTCAACAGAATCAAAGGCCTTCTTTAAATCAATGAACGTTAAACAGAGCGGCATCTTGTTATGAATAATCCACTAAAAATGATCCAAAAAAGTATTTTTAGAGGAAAGTGTATTAAGATTGTTGTATTTTACCCTAGAGCTATTAAGTGCTTCAATAAGAGATTACTAACATATGTTATAGGTTGAGCTTTATGTGCTACTGATGAATATTGATTCATACCTACTTTACATTTCATAGTTTACCGTTTTTGTTAGACAATGCTAAGCTTAAAACTAGTGTCACAATGGAGAAGTTACTGGGCCAACTTGAGCAAATCAATGAAAAATGGGAGGACAGTGACAGTGTCAACTAGTATCTTTTGATCAAAAGAGGTGTTGGTGGGGCTGGAGTGAGTATGGTGGATAGGATAATTTTCTTGCAAACAGCTGACCCAAGTTCAGTCCCTAGCTCCCCATATTCCTTGAGCCTTCCAAGACTTATCCCTGAGTACAAGCCAGGAGTAAGCACCGAGCATCACTGGGATTGGTCCCAAATTAAAACAAAAGTGCTCAATGGACAATTGTCCTCTGCTGAGAATTCACTGCACTCTAGAAAGAGATCAGTGCTACCCAACTCCCCAGGTTTGTCTTTTTTTTTTTTTACTTAATTTCTCTCTTCTTTTTTTTATTATTTATTTGTTGAATCACCATGAGAACAATTACAAAGTTTCCAGGTTTAAGTCATACAGTGATCAAACACCCATCCTTCACCAGTGCACCTTTTCCACCACCAAGAACCTCAATATACCCCCATTCCAACTTTCCCCCTGCCTGTGAGGCAGATGATTTCCACTTAACTCTCTCTCTAAGTTGATTACATTCATTATTTCGACAAAAGATGCACCATTATCATTTGGAATTTTCCCCCAACAATCAGAACTGCTGAAAAGGCATTGTTAAATAATTTGTTTTCCATTTATGGTTATGAAGAGCATATGATGTCATGCGGCCGTGACAGCGACTTTGGATTTCTGATATTTTACTTTTTAAGTCTGGAGGGATTTCTGCCAAAAGCCGCTGGGTTCCGAATTTGGTCCCAGCGTGCCTCTGGGGCTGTGGCTGTGTCGAAAAGCCACTTGTGGGGGGCAACTCATGGTCTTGGCGGGGCGGGAAGGACAAGCCGGTTCCCTCCCCTCCCCCCCACCCCCATCCTATGAGGCCACAGTTGCCCTGTCACCGCTGGCTCATACCTAGATGTTCAATAGGCTCTGAGGTGGCAGCCACCATGCTGCGGGGAGCGGGGGGTAAGGTGAAAGGGACAAATATCCTTTCCCACCTGGTGCTGTAGCATAGTCCAGTCACATTTCTGCCAAAATCCACTGGTCTCAGCGGGGTGGGAAGGTCAGGTATGTCAATACAATTGAGACTGGGTTCCATGGAAACGAATTCTACTTCTTAGTGCAACTTCCTAGTTTTCAAACCTAGCCTAGTTTGAAATTACCTTTAAGCCACTGTAGACAAAGACAAACCTCCAGTTTCTTTTCTAAGTTGGATTCCTATTTAACCACTTCCGTGGAATTATGGTTTGGGCTGAGACAAGAAATGCCATATTTTCTAATTCTAGGAGAGGAAGCTTTATGGTGAAATTGTTTATTCAGTTCTTCTTAATACTTCTCAGATCAGATTCTCTGAATCAGTGAATGAGAAAATTTCCATTTGAGTTGTTTGACTTAGTGCTACCCTTATTTGGTACTGTTGTTAATCCTTTACTCTGTATCAGGTGCTATGAATTTGCTATGCATTATTTTTTAATCTCCACCATAACCCTTTGCCATAAGTGTTATTCTTCTTCTCAATTTACAGATGACTCTGAAGATAACAGAAGTCACATATGTATTAAACAGTGGTGCTTGGATTAGTGTCCCTGCCCCTCTGAAGATGGCTTTTTCCCTTCTGTGGAATACTGTTTGTGTGAAACAGAATATTTTTCCACGAGAAAACACTGGGGAAGGAGTTTCTCCTGAGATTAAAACTGTTATTTTCAATCAACTCTAGGCTGGTCTCTGAAAATTCTAGGTTGTAGATATAGGAATATGAAGTAATTAAGAAACCAATTGGCTGGCAGAATTACCTAAGAGAATAGAGTTATTTGTGTCTTTTCCCCATTCCCAGAATACAGCCATGCCTGTGCTCACCTTACACCAGGGGATGAAATTTAAGGACCTTCATTTTTCAAAGTTTGGCTTCAGTGATGGGGGAGCTGGTTGGGAAGGAGGTAACTCCTTGAACTAGGGAATAGAGTAGTAGCCATTAGTCTGTGTGTTCTGTGTGTAAGCACTTGGCAGAAAGAAGGAAAGGAGAAGAGAGAAGCCTCTATTTGTACTGTTTCTCTTGAAAACCCTGGATGGTGGAGAGACAAGAGTTTCTCAGTGGCAACCAAGATGAACTGAAAATGAGGGTCTCTCTGCAATAGCTCATTATTACCCTAAACATAGTGTGACCTTAATTCAGTCTAAGCTTAGTTTTTAACCTGTTAGTCCAGATTTAATTTAAATTTTAAAGAAATTAATTAAAATTTAATTTTATATTGGATACCTGCCATGTGTGCTCAGGAGGTCTAGAGGTCTCTTAGAGATTCTCAGTCTGTTGGGCTGGTGGTTCAGTGTTAGAGCCTGAGAATAAGCTGCTGCTTTGGCTCTGTGGTTCTGGGGATGGCCACCACCCCAGCAGTATAGGGGGCTGCAAGGGCTTCACTCAGTAATGCTGGGGGGTAGGGAACACATGGTTCTTGGAATTGAACTTGGGGTAGGTGTATGCTAGGTTTGTGTAATAACTGCTGTACTATCTCCAGTCCCCAGATTTAATTTTAATTCAAAAAAATTAATGGGTTAGCTTCTACATCGAGTATGTTTAAACAGAATTGTGCTCATAATTTGAAAAGACATGTCTCAGGGAGATTTCATCCATAGTGGGAGACAAATACTTCTTGTGCAGAGAATGAATAAAGTATTATTTTTTCTATATATAAACCACAGGTATATATACTGTGTACAAAAAGCTAACTATACAGCGTATCTTTGGTATTTCATAAGGTGATTAGGAAAATGTTTTAAAATGCTATTTTTAAAAGGTTATGAACATTAAAATACGTTGAGAAATACTACTCTAAAGTCTTTAGATTCCTAGAGAAATAGAAAGATATTTAGTGCCATTTTGAAAGAAAGGCAGATAAGTGTGTAATGCAGTTGGGAACAGAAGAAAGCAGAGATGACAAGTGTACCAACATCATAAAAAGGAATTTTTTTCTGTACGTGGGCAAAAATTTGCATAAATAAATTGATAAATTAGTTAAGTTTATTTATTTAACCTAGGGGAAAATGTTACAAATTCTTTAAAATGTCTCCTCAAATATCAAGAAACAAATTCCCTGATTATTCATGTTCAAAACTTTCTCTTGTGCAGGATTTACTGCTGTTGGTTATGAAATCTAAACATCTTAGACAATGTGGCTTTAAATATCGTTTCTTCATCACAGCCTTATTTAACTCAGTCCTACCTCAGTCTATGCTTTCTTCCTCCCCTGAATAATTCTTTTCATCATCACGGTCATGGTCACGGTCCTCCCATTGTTCATCATCTTTAGTAAATTTAGTTGCTCTTAGATTTTCTCCAGTTTGCAGACGGATCAGATTAAGAAGTCCTCTGAGCACGTATAAACACTTTAATTTCTCTGGATTCATAGTCCTTATATTTAGCCCTTTCTGCATTACCTAGAGGACTTGCTGAGTCCTGTCTCCAGAACTTCTGATAAATAAGGTCTGTGGTGGAGCTCAATATATTGCATTTCTAATAATGCTGCTTCTGTTTGAGGATCACATTTTGAGAACCACTAACACAGATCAGTTAGTTGCCTAACAGCAGGTGGAATGAGTGTGTGTGTGTGTGTGTGTGAGTGTGTGTGTGTGTGTGTGTGTGTGTGTGTGTGTGTGTGGTAATCAGAAGAATTGTACAGCTATTAGACAATATGTATTCCTTACCTAACCTCTTGAGAATTTGGGTCAGTGAATCTAGAGAGTAATCCAAGTTTTATAATTTTCGTAGTTTCCTAGATAATTATGTAAACATTTGTGTGTGGACATCCCTTTTTTATGTGACTTAGCAGAACTATCCTCTGGCACTGGAGACCAACTGCCCTTTGATTCTTCATTTGTAAAATAACTTTACTGGGCAAAGTATTGCTCCCAGTGGATGAAGCAATTTTATACTTTCATTTAATAACATCTTTGTTCTTATAAAGTGAATGTTGATTATATTCTGAAGATTTCAGGGAAAAGAACACATCTCTCTCTTTGGGGGTTGGTTTATGAAATTATACTGCCAAGAGACAGAATATTAATTAGACCATGTATGATGGAAAATATATGTAGAAAAACTGTGGATTCTGTGTTCAATAGTTCAGACAAATTGAACAGTGAGCCTTAGAGACATATGTAATATTTTACTTAACATTTTGGACTTATTTGTATGCAAACCTTTTCTTGAATTGGGACAGTATAACTCAAGTCCCACACAAAATTTTACTAGTTTTTTGGAAATTAAGAATTTATTGGGATAAAAAATTGATACTTGTGCTTGAAAAATATATACTTTTTGAACCAAATACAATTTACTTCAGCTTATTTTGAAATTATCTTAAGATAGGATTAAATGGTTAAAGCAGAGATCTCTTTACCCTGTAGAATATTTAAGAATCACAATCACGGTCCTCCCATTGTTCATCGATTTGCTTGAGCGGGCCCAGTAACATTGTGAGACTTGTTACTGTGTTTGGCATATAGAATACATCACGGGGAGCTTGCCAGACTTTGCCGTGAAGGTGAGATACTCTAGGTAGCTTGCCAGGCTCTCTGAGACGGGCGGAGGAATCGAACTCGGGTCAGCCATGTTGGCTGCGTTTAAGGTAAACGCGTTTACCCGCTGTGCTATCGCTCCAGCCCGTTTAAGAATCATTAATTATTAATTAATAGATTTTCAATATAATATTCATTTCTTTCCATTGAAAATTTGTAGTTAGAGATAGATCTTTAATAATCCTTTCTAAGGAATTTTTTCATTTTTCTGAATATAGGGTGTTTGAACAAACATGGACTTGGAAGAAACACAGGATTTTGTATAAAAGTATTCTGAGAGATTTTGTTAGGAAAGGATGGTGATACTGGGTCATCTAAGTTTTTTTCTCTAGAAACTTGAGAACTTGAGAGTAGTTAGCACTCAGGGACCACACATTACACATAAATGGTTCTGGAATTAGTTACAGATTCTCAAGATACTATTAGCTCAACAGCTGGAAAGGATGTTTATCAAAAAATCATGGATATATAATCACTTAATTATTAGGACTCCAGATGTGTGGAGTATGTGCTATCAATTATCTGTCAAATTTCATTTCTGAGGTCAAAGACTTCAGTGACTCCCTTCATGTCAATGAATGGAGAATTCTACTGCAAATTTGAGTCATGGGAAGCCATGTGAAGAAACTTTGTCATCCTATCAAATTTTAAAATTTATTTTGTAGACTACTATCCATGCCAATTTTATTATATCTTATTGTGAACGGTTATTCTTCAACATTATCCTGTCCATTCACTCTCCTCCTATAATTGGGCTATGAAATTTTCTGCTTATAAATATTTTCTTAACTCTTAAAGCATAATTCCCTTCACTTTTAGCAAAGTGATACTTTAGAAGCAGTGGTGTATATTACATTTTTCTTCATTGAGATCACTTATCTCATGGACAAAAGCGGTGACTTATAAAAATATTACTGGATTTTCCATCATTCTTTCGATTTCAAGATGCCTGCTGGTCCCACTGCTAAGCTAAGATAGTTGTATCAGTTTCCTGTTCTAAGGCTTTTAGGTAGGATTGTTATCTTCCTCATTTTAAACTTTGGGGAGAAGGGAGGGAAACAACATGGAGTTAGAGGATAAGTGGGGATAAAAAACTGTACACTGACTGAAGAAAACTAAGGAAAAGTAGGGAAGAATGAGATTGAGATATCCACCACAGAATGTTTCCTACAAAGAATAATGGTAAAAGCTTTTCTCTATGTCTTGAAAAGGTGCAGCCCCTCGAAGTGCTGGAAGTGACTACTACAGCTTCAGTAGTGAAAGAGCAACACTGAGAAGTTTGTCAATCAGATTGAACCCAGAAATCATGAGAGATGAGTGCATTTTCTTGCCAGAATATGAAAACTAGATAAATATTATCTAAGTGTATGGTTTTGGAGTAAAAGTTTACATATAATTGATACTGGAGTTGTTTCTCTTCAAGCAGGGGATGTAAGAGAACCAGGCAAGTGTTATTGGCTTATATACTTCTGGAACTTTCCACCACAGAGTGTTCTGTAAATGCTCTTGGGTGGTGTTCTCATTATAAATGGTTATTTCAAAGAAGTATGTGATTGAAATGGCCACTGGTTTCAAGCAGGGAACCGTTTGCAGTAATTATATCTTTTTATTAGATATGTGATTGGCATCAGAGACACAAATTTCCTGTGCTTAATAACTACAAAGGATCTTTGATGGTAAGCCCCAGTCTTTACTTTCAAAAATTTTTATTTTAGTAGGTAAAAAGGGGAACACAGGCAAATCATCATCCTGAGAGACTAAAAATGGCTGACCTGGCTCATTATTTAAATAGGACAGGATCTTAGATCTCTTATCTTTTGATCGCAGGCAGAGGAAGAGGGGTTGAGAAAAGTATGAAAAATTAACCTTCAATATTATTAATGAGGCTACACCAATAATAGCAGTAGTCTTTATGATGAAAGTTAGAAATGTTGACCTAAGTGGACACAAGAAGGACCCGTGTTTTTCCATAAGTGCCCTTGGGTTCCACAATGTTATTTTTCCATACTACTGCATGTCTCTTCTATTTAGAAAGCTCCCTTTGGAATTAATGAAACACTCATTTAACAGTGCCATAAGCCATGTGTTTTCTAAGCATGAGATGGCATTTCTGAAAAGATAGCTAGATAACTAAACAGAGTAAGAAGATACATTGGAATTGAATTGCAATTGCAAATATTGTTTTGTATGATCAAAACTCCTACAAAACAGCAATTAATTTTAGATAATTACTACTTGGAAACTACATAATTGCATGTTTCCCTCTAGAGTCACCTTGCTTTTGTGCAGACTATTTAAGCAATCATGCAGTTAACCTGAAAGAGAAGGGCACTTAAAGTAGAATTAAGAACTGTAGCCCAATGACATTCTAAATCACAATATGTGAAGCCATTGAGATATTTAATCACATTAGCAATTCCATATTTGAATTAAATCCGGTAAGAGAAAAACGTTTTAGTTCTGAGGTTAGTTACATATGAGCACCCCACCCCCACCCCACCCCTTCTCAGAATATAAAAGAGCTGCAAGTATGCAAATCAGAGAATCTTTTTTGGAGGTAAAATTGTTTTCCCTACACCTTGGAATTAAGAAGAATTCAAACTTGGGAATTTTACCTGTGTAGCTAGACTAGTAGAAATGGCTCATATTTTCAATAGTGACTATGACAAAAACTCTGGAGTTTTAGTCTCTGGGTCTAAAACTTTGTTATTCTGTTAATTGATGGCAAAGTTACATCCTTTCTGAAGTTAAATTTCAACACATATAAAATGGGACTGATAAATTACCTACTTGGGAGTGTTGTAGGAGTTTTTATTAACGCATTTGTACAAAATGCTTAGGAAGCTGCCTTTTCTGAAATATTTGTTCAATGCTTATTTTTATTGTTTTTACTTTTGTGATCACATTTTTTCCTCTTAAGACATGTGCTGTAAGATGAGAACTAACATCCACATTTTCCTTCAGTTGTGTAGACTCATTAATGACTCAGAGATTTAGTTTGAATTAGCAAAATACACATTATCACTATCATTAATTAAGATGACATCTTTTAAAAACAGTTCTCTACTTTTACACTTTTTTGGTAACTAAAAAAATAGCCAGTGCAATTGCCATGTCCACCATAAAAATATGCATGAAAAAGTTCGATTTATAAAGCACAAGGAGAAAGTTTATTTTCAGTCATCAGAACTGTTTAAAGTCTTTTCAAATATTCTTAATAATTTCTGTGTAGAAAATTCTATTTGAATGGTTTAGATTTAATTTTTTTTTTATCTTTAAAAGGCAATATTCTGCAACCATTAGTTTCTATTTTATTGGATCTTTCTATCCAAATTTATTTATTTATTTTTTTCTCTTTTTTTGTAGGAGTATTGCTATTTATTCAGCCACTGATTAGCTGATTGAATTGTGCATGAACTCCACCTTACTTTTTTTTTCTTTTTCCATTTTTTATAATTTTATTTATTGAATCACCGTGAGAGCAGTTACAAAGCTTTTGGGTCTAAGTCTCAGTCATACAATGAAACACCCGTACCTTCACCAGTGCCCATTCTCCACCACCAAAAATCCCAGTATACCCCATCCCACACCCTCCCCCTGCCTGAGGAGCCAGAGAGGCCGTTTGTGGGCGATGACTTGGGGTCTCGTTAGGGTGGGGAGGACAGGCCTGGCTCCACCTCCCCCCTCCATCCCGTGAGACCCAACAAGTTTCGTCACTGCAGGCCCAAATCTGACTGTCCAATGGCCTCTGGAGGATGACAGCCACCAAGTCGCAAAGAGGGAGCAGGTGGAGGGACAACACCCTTTCCTCCCTGGGGTGGCCCGGCGACAGTAATGTACTGTGGAGTCCGGATGCATTTCTGCCAAACGCCACTGGGTTTTGAGATTTGTTTCTGAGTCTCTGGGATCATGGCCATTAAGCAGCTTGATCAGGAGCCAGAGAGGCCATTTGTGGGCGATGACTTGGGGTCTCATTGGGGTGGGGAGGACAAGCCCGGCTCCACCCCCATCCCATGAGGCCCTGTGTGTCTCGTCACTGGGGGCCCAAATATGACTATCCAGTAGCCTCAGATGGATGGCAGCCACTGGGCCGCCAGGGGGAACAGGCCAAGGCACGAAACCTATTCCCACCTGGGTTGGCCCAGCACCGGTAGCCTACTGCAGAGACCAGACGCATTTCTACCTAAAGCCACTGGGTTCTGAGATTCGTTTCTGAGTCTCTGGGATCATGTCCATTAAGCAGTTCAATCAGGAACCAAAGAGGCCTTGCCTCCAATTATATAGCTGAGCCGGAGGTGGTTTGTGGGTGTGTTCCCCACATACCTAACTTTTGGCCATTTACTTTCTTGGTAAACTTTGCCCCAAGTTTTTGGGGTCTGACCAAAGGCACAGCAGCAATTTTGGGGTATCTGGAAGTCTGAAGGCGCCATGAGGCTGCTGATGCACTCGCCTCACAGGTACAATTGGACCTGCTGGCAGCACCATACCCCCATCTATCCAAATTTAATGAAAAACTTCTTTAAATAACTTTTGAGCATCTCAGCTCTGTTATTTATTTGTAAAAGGTAAAGGTAAGGTAAAGGCCCTCCCGTTGATCGTTGATTTGCTCAAGCGAGCCCAGTAACGTCTCCATTGGAGACTTTGTTGTTACTGTGTTTGGCATATCGAATATTCTCGGTGGCTTGCCGGGCTCTCCGAGAGGGGCGGAGGAATCGAACTCGGGTCGGCCATGTTGGCTGCTTGTAAGGCGAATGCCCTACCTCTGTGCTATTGCTCCAGCCCATGGAGACGTTACTGGGCCCGCTCGAGCAAATCGACGATCAACGGGAGGGCCTTTACCTTTAGGGCTGGAGCGATAGCACAGTGAGTAGGGCGTCTGCCTTGCACGCAGCCAACATGGCCGACCCGAGTTCGATTCCTCCGCCCCTCTCAGAGAGCCCGGCAAGCTACCGAGAGTATCTCGCCTGCACAGCAGAGCCTGGCAAGCTCCCCGTGACGTATTCGATATGCACAGCAGAGCCTGGCAAGCTCCCCGTGACGTATTCGATATGCCAGACACAGTAACAACAAAGTCTCCAATGGAGACGTTACTGGGCCCGCTCGAGCAATTTATTTGTGAAACAAACAAATTATAGAATAATCTCTTGACTATCACTGTTAAATTTTGTATTGCCATATTAGAAAGTTTACAATAATCGTAGGACTCTAATCATGTCCTGATATCACTTGTTAAATGTCATATGCATGATGTATATCTGTAGTAACAAATACCTGCACAATTTTGGTTTCTTAAAATTGTATAAAGGCTCTATGCAGGTATAAATGATCTTCTTTATATTACAGAATGATTCACAAAACATAAATCAGCTGTAGTTTCTCACTCTTAATTACTATTTAAAGTTATTTAGAAATTATTTGAATTTTAGATGAGTATGGAAGCATGGCTTTCCATCATAAAGACTATGAAAATGGTCTGGTTTAATCATTGTGTACCAGGAGGCTTCAAAATATAACTAGTGCTATGTTAAATCATTGTTTCTAAAGAAATGGCATGACTTCCACTATCATTTCCTGCAATATAAAATACCATTAATTAAAATTTTTTTTCAATTTTTTATTGAAATTTAGAAAATAAATGTATTGGTGCACCAAAAAATAAAAGGGCTTCCTATATCAGAAATATTAATATGTGGGAAATCATGCAAATGTATTTTATAATAAGTTGACGGGCAGATAGAATATTAGAGTCTCAAAACAATCCTAAAAGTGCTATTCGGTGGACCCAGGCTTAGAAGCCCTGTACTCTGACATGTAACTACGTAAACATTTCTCTAATGATATGGCCTCTAAGGATAAAATCTACTTTTAAAGGATATCAATATATTATTATTAAACTATGAGGTTTGGATGGCATTCCATATCTTCCAGGAAACCTGAGGTGAAGCACATAGAACATATATATTAATCCAGATGGTAAAAATCATACATTAAAATTTGGATAACAACCAGATTAGAATTCATAAACAGTGAACTAAAATAGACTGAACTTTGAGAAAATGTATTTTTATGAGTCACCAGTGAGAAATATCTGAGAAGAATGGTAGAGATACATGAGTAGGAAACAAAATATGTAGAAAGATATATAAAAGATTGGAAAATGATGAGTAATATTTGTAAAGAAAAAATTCTACTGTACTAGAGGAGAGAAACATGGAAGGTTTATACATAAAAATAAAATATAAGACAGTGATTTTAGAAACACATAAACTATTGAGTAAGAAAACATTCAAAGGAGAAAATACTATGAATCAGAGGAACTTAGGAACAGCCAAAAGCAGAGAAAAAAAATCCTGGGTTATCTGAGACTGTTTTGGACAGTAAATGAAGATGAGTATTAATGATACTATAATAAGAGAAACAATGCCAATTTAAATTAAATGATTTTTAGGTGTAAAACTACGTGGTCAATTGATTTTTTTTATTTTTAAATTTTTATTAGTAAAACACATGAGGTACAGTTGTAGACTTATAAATTTTTGTGCTTGGGTTTCAATTATACAATGATCAAGTACTGATCCCTCCACCACTGCCCATTTTCCACCACCACTAATCCCAGTATCCCTCCCACCCCCCCCCCCCATTCCCCCATTCCACCCTGCCTCTGTGGCAGGGCACTCTCTTGTTCTCTCTCTCCTTTTGGGTGCTCCTTTTGGTTTGCAAAAGAGGCATTGAATGGAAATCATATTCGGTCTATAGTCTACTTTCAGCATGCTTCTCCCATCCTGGGAGGAACCTCCCAACACCCTTTAAATGGTGCTCCCTTCTCTATCTGAGCTGCCTCTTCCCCTAGCATGTGCAGCTGGCCTCCAAGCAATGGAGTGAACCTCCTGGTACTTATCTCGGCTATTCTTGGGTGTTAGTCTCTTATTTTATTAATTTATGTTCCCCAGATGAATGCAATCTTTCTGTCTCTCCCTTTCTTTCTGACTCATTTTTAGTTAGCATGACTCTTTCCATTTAGTACCACTTGTATGTAAATTTCATGACGTCATAGCACAACGGTAGGGCGTTTGCCTTGCACAAGTCAACATGGCCGACCTGAGTTCGATTCCTCCGCCCCTCTCGGAGAGTATCTCGCCCACACGGCAGAGCCTGGCAAGCTCCCCGTGACGTATTCGATATGCCAAACACAGTAACAACAAAGTTTCCAATGGAGACGTTACTGGGCCCCCTCGAGCAAATCGATGAACATCTTTTCTAACAGCTACATAGTACTCCATTGTGTAGATGTACCAAAGTTTCTTTAACCATTCATCTGTTCTTGGACACTTGGGTTTTTTTCCCCCAGATTCTGGCTATTGTAAACAGTGCTGCAATGAACAAACAAGTGCAGATGTCATTTTGACTATACTCTTTTGCCTCTCTGGGATATATTCCCAGGAGTGGTATTGCTGGGTCAAATGGAAGCTCAATTTCTAATTTTTGGAGAATCGTCCATACTGTTTTCCAAAAGGGCTGAACCAGTCGGCATTCCCACCAGCAGTGAAGAAGTTTCCCTTTCTCGCCACATCCACACCAACACTGATTGCTTTTGTTCTTTTGGATGTGGGCCAGTCTCTGTGGTGTGAGATGATATCTCATTGTTTTGATCTGCATCTCCAATCATATGATGATTAGTGATGTAGAGCATTTTCTCATGTGCCTTTTAGTCATTCGGACTTCTTTTTTGAGAAAGTTTCTGTTCATTTCGTTGCCCCATTTTTTGATGGGGTTGGATGTTTTCTTCTTGTGGAGTTCAATCAGTATTTGTATATCCTTGAGATCAACCCCTTGTCGGATGGGTATTGGGAAAATATCCTTTCCCATTCTGTAGACCGTCTTTGTATTTTGGTCACTGTTTCTTTTGAGTTGCAGAAGCTTCTTAGTTTAATATAGTCCCATTTGTCTATCTCTGTTTCCACTTGCTTGGCCAGGGAAGTGACATCTTTGAAGATAACATTAGCTTCAATATCATGGAAGGTTTTGCCAATTTTCTCTTCAATGTACCTTAAGGATTACAGTCTGACTGAGGTCTTTAATCCATTTTGATCTTACTTTTGTACGTGGTGTTAGGCAGGGATCTGAACACATTTTTTTGCATGTAGCTGTCCAGTGTTGCCAGCACAATTTGTTAAAGAGGATTTCCTTGCTCCACTTCACATTTCTTGCTCCCTTATCAATGATTAGATGATCATATGTTTGGGGGGAGATGTCAGTATATTCTACCCTGTTCCATTAGTCTGAAGCTCTGCCTTTGTTCCAGTACCATGCTGTTTTTAATTCTTACTACTTTGTAGTAGAGTTTGAAGTAAGGGAGGTTGATTCCTCCCATTTTCTTTTTCCCAAGAATTGTTTTAGCTATTTGTGGGAGCCTATTTTTCCATATGAATTTCAGGAATGTTTGCTCCATTTCTTTGAAGAATGTCATGGGTATTGTTATAGGGATCACATTGAATTTGTACAATGCTTTGGGAAGCATTGCCATTTTGACAATGTTAATTGTCCTGATCCATGAGAAGGGTATATCTTTCCATTTTCTTGTGTCCTCTTTTATTTCCGAAGTAGCGTTTTGTAGTTTTCTTTGTACAGTTCTTTTACTTCCTTAGTAAAGGTGATTCCTAAGGTAAGGTAAGGTAAAGGCCCTCCCGTTGATCGTCGATTTGCTCGAGCGGGCCCAGTAACGTCTCCATTGGAGACTTTGTTGTTACTGTGTCTGGCATATCGAATACTCTCGGTAGCTTGCCGGGCTCTCCGAGAGGGGCGGAGGAATCGAACTCGGGTCGGCCATGTTGGCCACTTGTAAGGCGAACGCCCTACCCGCTGTGCTATCGCTCCAGCCCCTCAGTAAATGTAGATAATTTAAAACTTAATTTAATGTTTGATTAAGTGACTCTCACAAAGTATTGACTTAGCAATTAAAAAGTACTTGGAATGGTGAACTTTAGGTTCAAAACACCATTGTTTATCACTTTTTTTGTAATATTCTGGACAGAGCAAAAAAGGTGATTCCTAGATACTTGATTTTCTGGAGCACAATTGTGAACAGAACTTTTTTTATGTCACTTTCTTTTTTCTCACTATTTGCATATAGGAAAGCTGTGGACTTTTGGGTATTGATTTTATAGCCTGCAACTTTACTATACAAGTCTGTTGTTTCTAGGAGTTTCTTGGTAGAGGTTTTAGGATTCTCTAAGTATAGTATCATATCATCTGTGAATAGTGGAGCTTGATTTCTTCCTTTCCTACCTAAATGCCCTCAATATCTTTTTCTTACCTAACCGCTATTGCAAGTACTTCCAGTACTATATTGAATTGAACAGCCCTGGAGAGAGTGGGCATCCTTGTCTCGTCCCTGATCTTAGAGGGAAGGCTCTTACTCCCCATTTGAGGATGATGCTTGTTGTAGGCTTGTGGTAGATGGCTTTAACTATATTGAGGAAAGTCTCCTCTATTATCATTTTGGCAAGGGTTTTCATCATAAACGGGTGCTGGATCTTGTCAAATGCTTTCTCTGCATCTATTTATATGATCGTATGGTTTTTATCTTTTCTTTTGTTGATATGATGGACTATATTGATGATTTCCAAATGTTAAACCATCCTTGCATCCCTGGGATGTGTCCCACTTGGTCATTGTGTCTGATCTTTTAGATGAGTTGTTGAATTCTATTTGCTAGTATTTTGTTAAGAATATTTGCATCTGTCTTCATCAGGGATATTGGCCTGTAGTTTACTTTACTTGTGCAGTCTTTGTTTCCTTTTGGTATTAGAGAGATATGGGTTTCAAAACTGTTTGGGAGATTTTCTGTTTCTTCAACTTCCTGGAAAAGTTTGAGAAGAACTGGCAATAGGTCCTCTTTAAATGTTTGGAAAAATTCGCTAGTGAATCCATCTGGACCTGGGCTTTTGTTTTTGGGAAGACTTTTGATTACAGTTTCAATTTCCCTGATGTTAATAGGTCTATTCAGGTACTCTAGATTTTCTTGATTCAGCCTTGGGAGATTATAGGAATCCAGGAATTTATCCATTTCTTCTAGGTTCTCTTGTTTCGTGGCATACAGACTTTCAAAGTTGTCTCTGATGATCTTTTGTATTTCTTTGGTTTCTGTTGTGATATCCCCCTTCTCATTTCTGATTCGGGTTTTATTAGGGTTTTCTCTCTCTCTTTCCTTGTGAGTCTTGCTAGTGGTTTATCATCTTGTTTATTTTCTCGAAGAACCAGTTGTTGGTTTCTAAATTTTCTCCTTAACATGGCTTTAGCTGCATCCCATAGGTTCTTTAGCTTGTGTCTTCATTCTCATTTGTTTCCAGGTATCTTTTGATTTTGTCCTTGACTTCTTTCCTGACCAACTCGTTGTTCAACATTGAGTTATTTAATTTTCTGGTGTTTGATTTGGTTCTCCGTGTCTGTGTGTGATTCATTCTATTCTCAGTGCATTATGGTCTGAAAAGATTGTTGATACTATTTCTTTCTGATTCTATTGAGGTATGTTTTGTGTCCTAGCACATGATCTATTTTGGAAAATGTTCCGTATGCACTGGAAAAGAATGTGTATTCTTTCTTTTTGGGGTGTAAATCCCTGTGTAGGTCTGTTATAGTTATAGTCCTCTCTATTCTATTTCTTCCTTCAAAGCCAATGTTTCCTTGCTGAGTTTTGTTCTTGTTGATATATCCAGAGGTAATAAGACAATGTTGAAGTCTCTGTCTGCTATTGTGTTGCTAGCATTGTCCTCCTTAAAATTCTTAGCAGTTGTTTTAAGTATTTAGCTGTTCCGTCATTAGGTGCATATGCATTTAAGAGTGTGATTTCTTCCTATTGTATGTATCCCTTGATGAACAGAAAATGGCCTTCGCTGTCCCTTCTAATCCTTTTCAATGAAATTTCTGTTGTCGGATATAGTATGGCCACCCCAGCTTTTTTGAGGGAGCTGTTTGCTTGCAGGATTTGAGTCTGTGTTTGTTCTGACTGTTCAGATGAGTTTCTTGTACGCAGCAGAATGTTGGGTTCTGTCTCTGAATCCATTTTGCCACTTTGTGTCTCTTAATTGTGTCTCAACCGTTGACACTGAGAGAGATTATTGTTATGGGTTTTTTTTGTCACCTTTCTGTTGTGCTTGTATGGTTAATCTTGTCTTGTAGTAGCCCCTTTAGCCCTGCTTTTAGGTTTGGTTTTGAGTCTATGAAGTTCCTGAGCTGCTGCTTATCTAGAAAATAGCGTACTGTTCCTTCGAGTTTGAGTGAGAGTTTAGCCGGATAGAGTATTCTTGGTGAACCGTTCATTTCAATGAGTTTTTTTTTTTTACTATGTCCCACCATTGCCTTTGGGCTTGGAGAGTTTCCTCTGATAGGTCTGCTGTAAATCTAAGGGGTGCTCCTTTGTATGAGATTTCCTTCTTCGACCTTGCTTCTTGCAGTATTGTGTCTCTATCGGCGGCATCAATCATTCTAACTATGATATGTCTTCAAGTGTTTTTTTAGGGTCTCTTTTTGCTGGCACCCTTTGGGCTTCTTGAATCTAAATCGCTTCATTGTCCACCTCTGGGAATTTTTCAGCAATGATTTGTTTGACTGTGGCTTTTTCATTGGGATTGTTTCCCTGATCCTCTGGGACTCCTATGATTCTAATGTTGTTCCTCTTGGAATCATCTCCTAGGACTCTGATTCGCTCTAGAGCTATTTTGCCATTGTTTGTTGTTGCCTCTTGGCTTGGTGCAGCTGATCTTCCAACTCACTGATTCTGTCTTCAGCTGTGGCCATTCTACTGTTGAGGACACAGACTGCGTTTTTTATTTCATCTACAGAATCTTTTGTTTGTGACATTTCTGTGCATAGTTTTCCAATTTCTGCCCTCATTTCTTCCCGTAATTTCTCGATTGTTTCTCTCATGTTACTGGATATCTCTCTGATTGTTTCATTGAGTTCATTGAATATCTTCATTACTTCCTATCTGAATTCTTTCTCAGAGAGGTCTTTTAGGTGAGTAACATTTGCTGAGGCTTCTGGACTCTTTTCATTGTCCTCCCCACTTGGTGGGGATTTGCATTGTTTCTTCATGTTGGTGTGAAGGTGTGGGGACTGAGATGTTACACTAGATTTCTTGGTATGACAAAACTACCTGTGGCAGCGTGAGCGTTGGCTGGCCTAAAATTAGGCCATGCCCACTTCTACAGAAGCCACGCCCACTTCTGAAGAGGCCACAGCCCCAAAGGCACTTGGTGTGTGTGGAGGGTATCACCTGGGAGGGAAAAAAGACTGGTACAGGCCCCGCAGGTACTTGGTGTGTGTGTGGTGGGTTATCAGCTGGGAGGGGAAAAAGACCGGCACAGCGTTGGGGACAAACAGGAAGAGGCTCAGGGATGCTGGGTGACCCAGGGTCCTAGAGGACGCCTGGGGCGCTTGTGTGAAGAAAGCCAAGTCCCGGATTCGAATACTGGCGGGTTAACTCACCTGGGAGAGGAAGAAGACCGGCACAGCGTTGGGAACGAACAGGAAGACAACTGATACTTTTCAGGAAGAGGTTGGGTTTCACAACTGACAGACTTACTCTTTAGTGGCTTCTTTGCCCTTCTCTCTCAGAGAATTCTGAACTCTGAATTCTCGAGAGAGTTAACGTGAATTGGTATCAGGATGTTGTATCAGTGGATTTTCTTGCCAAAAGCGGCACTAAATCTTTAAAAAAATCTAGTTTCAAAGACCAGAGCGAGCAGAAGAGGGAATATTTAGACCTGTTACAACTCCAACTCATGGTTCCTTTTCCCACTTCATACTTTAACAAATTATTTTTGTTAAACCATGATTTGACAGTTTGTCAGTTAGACTGAGATGGACTATGTGAAAGTAAATCTTACAAAATTTCATTACTAAATATTTTTAGGATGCTACTGAAAACATGTCTTTATTTCCCTCATTGATCCTCTTTTTAAGGCCTTTGACAAATTTTAACAAGTTCTTTTACACTACTGAAAAAAGTTATGTTTTTCATTTGTTTCTTCAGTCATTAGAAGTTACCCAGGAACTGGTTGACAAAATTTTAGCTTGATATTAATGACAGCATAGAACATATCGATGTATCTGACTTCATTTTAGTCTTTATTTTGTCTCAAATTATATTTTTATACTCTAAGATTTTATTTATTTATGCCGTAGCATTAATAGTCTAATGAGATTTTTCCTAGTTTTGTTTGGGGGAGGGAGGGCAGGGAGCACCCATATCCTCATTTGTATATATAAGATAAAATAACATAACAGCTTATTGTAAATAAATATAGATGATTTAACATTTATTAATAATTAAATATAGGGGCCAGAGAGATAGTACAGTGGGTAGGGTGCCTGCTTTTCATGCTGCTGACCTGGATTTAATCTATGGCACTCAATATGGTCCCTTATGCACCATCAGAAGTGATCCTTGAGCACAATGCCAGGAGTAAGCCCTAGCACCACAGTTGTGGGAATAAAACAAAGCAAAACAAAACAAGAATAAATAGATTTTGGTTTTGTCTTTTATCTCATTTTTCCTTGGTAGTTTATAATCTGATATTGTTACTTGTCAGTATGTTCATTATAAAGAATGATTATATGTTGGAAAAATAGCAAGTGGGATTTGCCAGAAACATTAGTGCAAAATAATGCCTGGTTGATGGACTGAGTAGAATTTTGCTAAAATGGTACAATTTCAAAGTTATTTATGGGGTTAGTAGGTGATTACTTTTCTATCTTACCCATCTTTTATATCCTCATGAACTTTAAGAGTGTTTTTACTGGCTATGCAGCATGTTATTTCTGATTACTATAATCACTTCTGTGAATTAATCTCTCTCTTTCTTTTGGGAAATGAAACACTCCAGCTAAGAGTTCTCAGGAAAACCTTGATGGATCATGAGAGAAGAATGAATCAATCACAAGGAATAGAACTTAATATTTCTTACCAACTCAGTGGAAGATAATATTGCAATAGATGTGAAGGTCCTGTGTAAGGAAAAACAAAAGTCATAAATAGATAGCAGATGATTACTTCTCAGTTAGAACCTATCTGGGGGTTCTGGGGGGATTGTTGAACCATTTGAAACCTTGTGCTCTTAAGAGAGCTGGTAGCAATGAGCTGGTAGCAAGATTCAGGTCATATTAATATTATTGGAAATTTACACCCATTGTTTTTTACTTTTTATGAATTAAGTCAGCTGCAGAATTACTAATTTGGAGAGTAATCATAATTCTTCTCTGGTGGGATAATGAGAGCATTCTTAGAGGTTTGGAAAATAAAATTGAATGTTGAGTCATTTGGATATATTTAAATTTATACAACTTATTCATGTGGAGCACTTTCTAAGAGAATGCATATTCTATGTAGAGAAGTGACTGGTACAATATTGAGTTGTTGTAAGTCTATTAGAGTATATTTCTTAGCTATTAGAGTAGTATTAAGACAACAGACTGAACCACATAGACAAAACTTGAAGCATGATTCCTCTGCTTAGTAGTTGTGCGACCTTGATCAAATTTCTTAATCTCTTTAGACATCAGTTTCCTTCATCTGTGTAACAGATCTCATGTAAAGAAATACTTCCTTTTTGTGACAGTTTAATAAACTAATGCGTTGAAAGTACTTATTTTCAAGAGTGCCTTTCACAAAATATGCAATCAATAAATATTAATGTTTATTTTTATATATTTTCAGATTAATATACATGAAATAAATTATAATATATCACTGGAGCGATAGCATAGCAGGTAGGGCATTTGCCTTGCATGTGGCCAACCTAGGTTTGATTTTCCTTCATCCCTCTCAAAGAGCCTGGCAAGCTACCAAGAGTATCCTACTCCTACAGAAGAGTCTGGCAAGTTCCCCTGGCATATTCGATATGCCAAAAATAGTAACAAGAAGTCTTACAATGGAGATGTTACTGGTGCCCACTTGAGCAAATTGGTGAACAACAGGAGGACAGGACAGTGCTAAGTGCTACAGATTAATATATGCAGACTTATCATGTTTTTTATTTTGAATAACAAGATATGAGTATGAGTAAGTTTTAAAAATGCAAGGAAACACAAAGATCATTAAAAGTGAGGAACAACCAACCAACTGCCCCCCACCCCCCCCCCGCGCCAATGTAATCCCATCAATGGCCAAGACCCAGAGACTATAAAACCCAACTCCCAGAAGAGAACAGCGCAGAGTCTCCTGCCCCCGCACCTGGCTGTCCTCGCCAGGGCCCCTTGCAGGGGGCAGGTTGAGTTTCCCTCCGCGCCCTGAACAGAGCTCTGGCAGCTGAAGACCTCCAGAACCAGCCACAACCATGCTGAGACCACTCTCCACATGCATGAAGATACCGGCAGAGGAACAAAGGCATGTGGGTCCTAGGACTGAGATCTCCAAGCCTGCTCGGATTGGGGCTGAGCATCCTCCAACCAGATCCTCCAAATTTCAGTAGGCGGGGGTCACACCCACCAACTGGCCCCCTGGTGCCATGTAATCCCATCAACGGCCAAGACCCAGAGACTATAAAACCCAGCTCCTGGAAGCTTGCAGCCGCATTTGCGGCTGCGCGACATCTTATTATCTTATTCTTACTTTGAACAACCTGGCAGGCTACCAAATGTAACCTGCCCACACGGCAGAGTCTGGCAAACTCCCCGTGGCATATCCAATATGCCAAATATCAGTAATAATGATGGGTCTCATTCTCCTAACCCTAAAAGAGCCTTGAATGTGGCACTTTTTATAATCTCAGTGGTAAGACGAAGGAGACATTACTGGTGCCTGCTCAAGGCAATCGACGAACAACAGGATGATTGTGATCGTGATTCAATTCCTAATGTCTATTGTATCATTACACCAAGTGGTCATTCTGGTTGTGATTAAGTTTTAATGATGAGAAATTTATCACTTCCTGGATAGTTAGAATGTTATACAAATAATGAAATGATACCAAAAATGTTATACAAATAATGAAGTGATACCAATTTTTCTTTAGCTCCCATTTGTTCTAGTAACTTCCTTTTAATAATATAGACCAATTTAGCTACCTATTTCTCAAGGCAACCTCAAAATATCTAAAAAAGAGTTTGCACCTGGTATCAATTCCTTTTATTTTTCTTGAAGAAACATGAATAGTTGAGACAAATAATTTCAAGAATTCTCTCTCTCTCTTTGCCTCTTCCTTCTCTCCCTGCTTTCTCCCCATGTTATTTCCTCTATTGTAGTTTTAATCAGCAGTTGATACATAAAATACTTGTCCTGATTGCATTTTAGAATCTAAAGGCCCTGGGTATTTTCTAGGCAGTGATTAATGAAAAATAAGTTAATCTTTAGGGGAACTTTCTTTTTTGCAGAAAATTTCATCAGAATGCAAATCTATCTTTTTGAAGTGATACCACAAAACACTGGCTGGAGCGATAGCACAGCGGGTAGGGCATTCGCCTTACAAGCGGCCAACGTGGCCGACCCAAGTTCGATTCCTCTGCCCCTCTCGGAGAGCCCGGCAAGCTACCAAGAGTATTCGTTATGCCAGACACAGTAACAGCAAAGTCTCCAATGGAGACATTACTGGGCCCGCTCGAACAAATCGACGATCAACGGGAGGGCCTTTACTTTACTTTTACCACAAAACATACATAAGACTTCTAATATACTAGAAATATGGAGTCAAATTTTGATTTCAATGACAAAAAAATTATAAACTTAATAAGCACTCTCCCACTCAGTTGATTATGGACTTGAGAACTTTATCCTTCTTTAGGTCTTTGAAACATGACATTTTACTATTTTAATTTCTTTGACCATCATTTAATATCGGTCAGAAAGAGCATCAATTGGGCAAATACATGCATCCTCTTCATCTTGGTACTGTCACTGGATAATATCAGAGATTTGGATCCTACTTTAATTGTAATAATGGCTGTTAATTTTCACATGTATTTTTAAATGTAGCACTGTCTCACTGTCCTCCCATTGTTCATCGATTTGCTTAAGTGGGCACTAGTAATGTCTCACAACAAATTGTGGGACTTTTTTTTATTAGTGAAACACCATGAGGTACAGTTGTAGACTTACATATTTTTGTGTTTGGGTTTCAGTTATACAATAATCAAGTACTGGTCCCTCCACCAGTACCCATTCTCCACCACTAATGAACCCAATAACCCTCCCCCTCACCCCTCTCACACTGCCCTACCTCTATGGCAGTGCATTCCCTTTTGCTCTCTCTTTCCTTTAGGATGTTGTGGTTTGCAATAGAGATATTGAGTGACCATCGTGTTCTGTCTATAGTCTACTTCGCGTTCTGAGCAAGTCCTCCAAACACCATTTACTTGGTGTTACCTTCTCTATCTGAGCTACATTTTCCCCCAGCATGTGCTGCTAGCTTCCAACCTGTGGAGCAGACTTCCTGGTATTTATCTCAACTATTCTTGGGTGTTCTTCTCTCATTCTTTTACTTTATATTCCCCAGATGAGTGCAGTCTTTCTATGTCTGTCCCTCTCTTTCTGACTCATTTCACTTAGCATGATGCTTTCCATGTAGAACCACTTGTTTGCAAATTTCATGACTTCATCCTTTCTAACTGCTGCATAGTATTTCATTATGTAGATGTACCAAAGTTTCTTTAACTAGCCATGTGTTCTCGGGCACTCGGGTTTTTTCCAGATTCTGGCTATTGTGAACAGTGCACCAATGAACATTCAAATGCAGATGTCATTTTGATTATATATTTTTGCTTCTCTGGCATATATTCCCAGGAGTGGTATTGCTGGGTCAAATGGGAGCTCAATTTCTAATTTTTGGAGAATCGTCCATACTGTTTTCCAAAAGGGCTGAACCAGTTGGCATTCCCACCAACAGTGAAGGAGGGTCCCTTTCTCACCACATCCATGCCAAAACTGGTTGCTTTTGTTCTTTTGGATGTGGGCCAGTCTCTGTGGTGTGAGATGATATCTCATTGTTGTTTTGATCTGCATCTCCCTGATGATTACTGATGTAGAGCATTTTTTCTTTTTTTTTGTAGAGCATTTTTTCATGTGCCTTTTAGCCATTCAGATTTCTTCTTTAAGAAAGTTTCTGTTCATTTCGCTGCCCCATTTATTGATGGGGTTGGATGTTTTCTACTTGTGGCATTCAACCAGTGCTTTATATATTCTTGATATCAACACCTTATCAGATGGGTATCGTGTGAGTATCCTTTCCCATTCTGTAGATTGTCTTTGTATTTTGGTCACTGTATCTTTTGCAGTGTAGAAGCTTCTTAGTTTAATATAGTCCCATTTGTTTATCTCTGTTTCCACTTGGTTGGTCAGTGGCATGTCATTTTTGAAGAAACTGTTAGCCTCAAGATTGTGGATGGTTTTGCCAACCTTGTCTTCAATGAACCTTATAGATTCTGGTCTGATGTTGAGGTCTTTAATCATTTTGATCTGACTTTTGTGCATGTGTGTAAGGATATTCCACCCTGTTCCATTGGTCTGTAGCTCTGCCTTTGTTCCAGAACCAATGCTGTTTTAATTGTTACTGCTTTGTAGTAGAGTTTGAGGTTGGGGAGGGTGATGCCTCTCATCGTCTTTCCCCCAAGAATTGATTTAGCTATTCATGAGTTTTGTTGTTCCAAATGAATTTTAGGAGTGCTTGATACTTTTCTTTGAAGAATTTCATGTGTATCCTTATAGGGATCACATTGAGTCTGTATAGTGCCTTGGGGAGTATTACCATTTTGACAGTGTTAATTCTTCCTATCCATGAGCAGGAGATGTTTCCATTTCCTCATATCCTCTTTTATTTCGTGGAGTAGCGTTTTATAGTTTTCTTTGTACAGGTCCTTTACCTCCATAGTTAGGTTGATTCTGAGGTACTTGATTTTCTGGGGCATGATTTTCTGGGGCATGATTTTCTGGGGTATGATTGTGAACGGGATTGCTTTTTTCATGTCTCTTTCTTCTGTCTCATTATCTGCGTAGAGGAAGGCCATGGATTTTTGGGTATTGATTTGATAGCCTGTGGTTTAACTGTACAAGTCTATTATTTCTAGGAGTTTCCTGGTAAAGTCTTTAGTATTCTCTAGCTATAGTATCATATCATCTGCAAATAATGAGAGCTTGATTTCTTCCTTTCCTATTTGGATGCCCTTAATATTTTTACTTGCCTACCTGTTATTGCAAGTATTTCCAGTACTATATTGAACAGAAGTGGCAAGAGTGGGCATCCTTGTCTTATCCCTGATCTTACAGGAAAGTCCCTTAGTTTTTCCCCATTGAGGATAATGCTTGCAATAGGTATTTTGTAGATGGCTTTTGGCTATCTTGAGGAAAGTTTCTTCTAAGCCCATTTTGGTGAGAATTTTCATCATAAACAGGTGTTGGATCTTGTCAAATGCTTTCTCTGCATGTATTGATATGATCATATGGTTTTTATCTTTACTTATGTTGTTTGATTTCCAAATGTTAAGCCATCCTTGCATCCCCGGGATGAATCCCACTTGGTCATGGTGTATGATCTTTTTGATGAATTATTGGATTTTATTTGCTAATATTTTGTTGAGGATCTTTGCATCTGTGTTCATCAGAGATATTAGCCTGTAATTTTCTTTGTTAGTGGTGTCCTGTTGCTTTTGGCATTAGGGAGATATGTGCCTCATAGAAACTGTTTGGGAGAGTTGCTGTTTTTTAAATTTCCTGGAAAAGCTTGAGGAGAACTGGTAACAGGTCCTCCTTAAATGTTTGGAAGAAATCTCTAGTGAATCCATTTGGGACTGGGCTTTTGTTTTGGGGAAGACTTTTCATTATGGTTTTGATTTCCTTGATATGATTGGGTCTATTCAGGCATTCCAAGTATTCTTGGCTCAGTCTTGGTAAATTGTAGGAATCCAGGAATTTATTCATTTCTTCTAGTTTCTCTTGTTTTGTGGCATATAGACTCTCAAAGTAGTCTCTTTGTAGGTCCTTTCTTCCTTCCGGAGGAATGCTTGCAAGGCTCTAAATTTTCCTCCTAACACAGCTTTAGCTGCATCCAATAGGTTCTTGTACCTTGTGTCTTCATTCTCATTTGTGTCCAGGTATCTTTTGACTTCGTCCTTGACTTCTTCCCTGACCCACTCATTGTTCAACATTGATTTGTTTAATTTACATGTGTTTGATTTGGTTCTCCATGTCTATCTGTGATTTGCTTCTATCTTCAGCACATAATGGTCTGAAAAGATAGTTGATACAATTTCTATCTTCCTGATTCTATTGAGATATGTTTTGTGACCCAGCACGTGGTCTATTTTAGAGAATGTTCTGTGTGCACTAGAAAAGAATGTGTATTCTTTCATTTGGGGGTATAAAGCCCTGTATAGATCTGTTGCAGTTATAGTCCTCTCTATTCTATTTCTTCCTTCAAAGCCAATGTTTTCTTGCTGAGTTTTGTTCTTATTGATCTATCCAGAGGTGTAAAGATGATGTTGAAGTCTCTGACTACTATTGTATTTCTGGCAATGTCCTCCTTAAAATCTGTTAGCAGTTGTTTTAATTATTTAGCTGTTCCTTCATTAGGTGCATATACATTTAAGAGTGTGATTTCTTCCTGTTGTACATACCCTTTCATAAATAGATAATGGCCTTCACTGTCCTGTCTAAACTTTTTCAACCTGAAATCTGTTATCAGATACTAGTATGACGACCCCAGCTTTTTTGAGGGAGTTGTTTGCTTGCAGAATTGTTTTTTATCTTTTAATTTTGAGTCTGTGTTTGTTCTGACTGCTTAGATGAGTTTCTTGTAGACAGCCGAATGTTTGTTTCAGTTTCTTTATTCATTTTGCCACTCTGTGTCTCTTGATTGGTGCATTTAGACCATTGATGTTGAGAGAGATTACTGTCATGGGGTTTTGTGCCATCTTTCTGTAAGGGTTAGTTGTGCTTATGGGTGTTTTCCTTCTTGAATTACAGGAACCCTTTTAGTCCTTCTTTTAGGTTAGGTTCTGAGTCGCTGAAGTTCCTGAGTTTTTGTTTATCTATAAAATGGTGTATCATTCTATCGACTTTGAGTGAGAATTTAGTTGGATAAAGTATTCTTGGTTAAGTGTGCATTTCATTGAGTTTTTTCACTATATCCCACTGTTGTCTTTGGGCTTATTCCTCTGATAAGTCTGCTGTAAATCTAAGGAGTGCTCCTTTTTATATTGTTTCCTTCTTTGACCTTGCTGTTTGCAGCAATGTATATCTATCCACGGTATCCATCATTCTGACTATGATATGCCTTGGAGTGTTTTTATTAGGGTCTCTTTTAGCGGGTACCCTTCTGGCTTCTTGGATCTGGATGTCTGCATTCTTTAACTCTGGGCAATGATGTCTTTCACTGTGGCTTTTTCATTGGGGTTTCCTCCCTGTCCTTCTGGTACTCCAATGATTCTAATGTTGTTCCGCCTGGAATGATCCCCTTGTTCTCTGATTCGCCTCAGAGATATTTTGAGGTCATTTCCCATTGTTTGTTGTTGCCTGTACAATTTCTGTTGCTCATCTTCAAGATCACTAATTCTGTCTTCAGCTGTAGACTTTCTACTGCTGAGGGCACCCACCGAGTTTTAATTTCATCTACCAAATCCATATTTGGGACACTTCTTTTTGTAGCTTTCTTATTTCTGCTCTCATTTCTTCCTGTATTTTTGCGACTATCTGTTCCACTGTTTCTTTCATATCTTCCTTTGATTTTCTGGATGTCTGCTCCATTGATTCTTTGAATAGTTCCTTAAACATCTTCAGCATTTTATCTTGGAATTCTTTATCGGAGAGATCGTATTTTGGGTAATCCCTGTTGAGGGTTCAGGACTCTTTTCTTTGTCCTCTCCTCGTAGTGAAGATTTGTGCTGTTTCTTCATGATGTTGTGATTGTGTGGAGGTAAAACCTTGAGTTCACTAGCATTGTTCCCTCTTATTGTGGGAAAGGGTTCTCAATAAGGTCGGTTGATGGTGCTCAACCTTCTCCTCTTCTAGAATATGTCCTTCCTCTCAGACATTAATCTGTGGCTTATGATAGACATCTATTAAAGTGTTGGAGGAGGAGCTCTTTTATATTGGGCTTGAACAGCTTCTTGTGTACTGGCCTTTTGTTGGAATTGGAGTAGGCCAGTGGATTATTCTCAAATTATGTTTGAGGTGGCCAGGACTTTTTCCAAAGAATTAGGTGATACATTCAGAGCACTGGGCAGAAATCACATCGCGTCAACACCTGCTGCGGGCCTTCGTGATGCTTTGTTTTAATTAAACAGTCGGATTCCCCTGGTCCGCACCAGTTCTAAGTCGGCTGCTAGGCACCGGCCTAGGCAAGGCGCCGCGTGGAACCGCGGCCCCAGGGGAGCGATAGCACAGCAGTAGGGCATTTGCCTTGCACGCAGCCAACATGGCCGACCTGAGTTCGATTCCTCCGCCCCTCTCGTGTTCCCAGCACCAGTGTTCCCAGTTTCCCTCCTACCATCACATCACCCCTCAGTTGGCCTCTATTGCAAACACTTTTCTTCTCTCTCTCTCTCTCTCTCTCTCTCTCTCTCTCTCTCTCTCTCCCTCCTTCTCTCTCTCTCTCCCCCGTTTACCTACTTTTTTTTTTTATGGAGCGATAGCACGGCAGTAGGGCGTTTGCCTTACACGCAGCCAACATGGCCGACCCGAGTTCGATTCCTCCGCCCCTCTCGGAGTGCCCGGCAAGCTACCAAGAGTATCTCGCCCGCACGGCAGAGCCTGGCAAGCTCCCCGTGACGTATTCGATATGCCAAACACAGTAACAACAAAGTCTCCAATGGAGATGTTACTGGGCCCGCTCGAGCAAATCGATGAACAACGGGAGGGCCTTTACCTTTACCTTTAGGTGATACAGCTTGGGATGTGCGTTGAGAGGGCTGGAAGTAGGAAATGTAACTGTGGTTGCCTCAGAGAAGGCCACGCCCACTCTGAGGAGGCTACGCCCCGTACATGGAGGCAACGCCCCCAGCCAGTCCTGATGCTAGTCCACAGACCTGGGCACAAGGGCTTGTGTGGAGGAAAGGTGGGGGCTGGGTGGGCACACGCACTGGAACTCCGGGGAATGCCCTTAGGATGCTGTCTAGCAGGATACCGGGCTGGACGGGACTGGTGGGGGGGCACACAGAAGGACGCACCTGTGCAGAGGAAAGGCAGGAGCTCTGTGAGACTTGTTTTTACTGTTTTTGGCATATCAAATACGTCACAGGGAGCTTGACAGGCTTTGCTGTGCGGGCAATATACTCTCAGTAAATGTAAAGGTAAAGGTAAAGGTAAAGGCCCTCCCGTTGATCGTCGATTTGCTCGAGCAGGCCCAGTAACGTCTCCATTGGAGACTTTGTTGTTACTGTGTTTGGCATATCGAATACTCTCGGTAGCTTGCCAGGCTCTCCGAGAGGGGCGGAGGAATCGAACTCGCGTCGGCCATGTTGGCCGCTTGTAAGGCAAACGCCCTACCTGCTGTGCTATCGCTCCAGCCCCTCAGTAAATGTAGATAATTTAAAACTTAATTTAATGTTTGATTAAGTGACTCTCACAAAGTATTGACTTAGCAATTAAAAAGTACTTGGAATGGTGAACTTTAGGTTCAAAACACCATTGTTTATCACTTTTTTTGTAATATTCTGGACAGAGCAAAATATTCCAGAATGACCTGTTCTTTAATATGATATTTACCTAGAAGCTAGAAATTGTAAAGTCTCTTATTATTCCCCATCTTTTATTCTATGGAATTCTATTTTCCACTACTGACAGTTTGGTATGTATCTTTCTATGCACTTTAGTTTTATAAACATATATATGATCTGTACATTGTGAATGGTTACACATAAAATGACCAAATGTATAAATTTTTATTAGAGAAATTATATGTAGTTCTAAAATTCCCTTTGTATTTCATGGGTATTTTTCTGTAGGCTAAATCAGTTATCACACATCATTTAAATAGTTGCTTAATGCTTCCTTTCATGGATATATTGTGTTTTATTTAATAATTCCCTAATGACAGATCTATATATTGTATCCATTTAATTGCTAATGTACTCAATGCAGCAATAAATGTCTTGAAGATGTATTTTGCATACTATGCAAACTTTGAATACATATTCAAAAAAGTAGAATTCTGTATCCAAGGGTAAATGCACTCATACTTAAAAAGTTATTGTCAAATTGCCCTTCAAAAATTCATAGTAAAGTATATTTCCATTCAGATTAATTTATGGTTTAAGATTTCTTATTATTTCCATACCCATACCAGCACTATGCATTATCAATTCTCATCTTAGTGAAAAAATGATAGCTTACTGATGCTACGAATTTGCATCCTAACACTGTGAGTCAAACTAAGCATCTTTAAACAACTTCATTGTATTTTTGTGTTTCTTTTTCTGTAAAACTGTCAGCTAAATTCATTGCCTATTGTATTAAATTGTTCATTTTTTCTTCTTAATTTTTAAAATCAATCTCTTGTAAAACTTATAACTCTGTTTCAAAATTTATTTCATACATTGTTGTTCAGATGGAAAATAGCAGAATTAAACTGGTTATTTGAGGCAGTGTGCTATTGTAGAAAGAGTGTTAGACTCTAGAGTGAGAGTACCTGGGTTTTAGTTCTGACCAAACTTTTGATTGTTCCATTATGTTGACTTTATCTGCAAAATGGACTACTGTCTGGCTATGAAAATACTGTAATGACTAAATGGGTAATGAACAAAAATCTCTAAAATACCTTGCAAATGTAATGTTATTTTTGATTAATGAAATTATTCATTGAGAAATGGAAAGCTTGCTTATATATTTCAATTGTGTGTCAAACTTTCTTGTTTCATGGGTCAAGTGTCAATCTGTAAAATGTCATTTCTCACAGCAAATTTAAATATTGACTTCAGATTAAAGACAAGTGTAGCAAGTCCTTTCTACTCCATACTGGTCATGAGTCAGCTAGAAAAATGGGCTTTAATGGGAATATTGTAGTCCTGGAGCACACTGGGTAAGAAGATTCCAGGAAGGGAAGAATCAGGAAACAATCTTATAAACAGTTGGAAAACCTTATTCTGGAAAAACATAGTAACAACTATCTAATATTTTGATGATTGTTTCCCAGGATATGGAATAGACTGTCTTCCACACAGCTTTCCTTGCACACAGCTTTCACAATGATCTGGTAGCTAATAGTCATCAACTTTGAATCTTTATAAAGAAGACTTTTCTAATAATTCCAGCTGTTAAACAGTAGAATATTAAATCTCAAAACTAGCTTTCTCTTCATTATTGAAGATATTCAGTAGCTGTAGAATACAAGGAATGTTCTAGAAGGAATTTCTGAGGTGGGCTGTATTGATTTCTGAGGCCCACACACACATTTTATGGACAATATGGTGTCTTTCCTACTGTATTTATTTTTAAAAATTATTTATGAGTGTATGCTCTGTCTAGTCCTGAGTTTGGTGATGTGAGCAATAGAAAAAAATGCACTAAGGGCCAGAATAAAAATAGAGTGGGTTAGGTGATTTCCTTGCACACAGCTGATCTTGCTTTAATCCCTGGCATCCCAGATAGTCCCCCTGAGGCCCTCCAAGAGAGATCCTTGAGAGTGGAGTCAGTAGTAAGCACCACTGGGGTGGGATGTGGCAAAAAAAATAAAAAATTAAAAATAAAACATGCAGCATTCGATTAAGGAGCAATTTTCTTATGAAACCAATCGGACAAAGATAAGGAGAGAATTGAGTAAGGAAATCAGGTTTTCAGCAGCTAGATAAATACATCCTTGATACTCATTTCCACAGCTTATGGTTATCTTGGGCTGGAGCAATAGCACAATGGGTAGGGTGTTTGCCGTGCATGCAGCCGACCCGGGTTTGATTCCTCCATCCCTATCAGAGAGCCCAGCAAGCTACCAAGAGTATCCTGCCCGCACGGCAAAGCCTGGCAAGCTACCCATGATGTATTCGATATGCCAGAAACAGTAACAAGTCTCACATTGGAGATGTTACTAGTGCCCGCTTGAGCAAATCGATGAACAACGGGAGGACAGTGAAGTGTGGACAGTGGACAGTTATCTTAGAAATTTTACTGATATTCTCACATTCTCATTTTTTCTTCTTCCTTTATCTCCTTGAACTTCTCCCCCCTCTAAATGGCAAATTCTAGATGTGCTTGCTCATAGTGGACCATAGTGAAACATGGAAATGGGCAAAGCTCTAATGAAAAGGACCCCTAAATGTTGCCAACAGGACAGTGTAAGATGCAAGGAGTGGGGTTGTAGAGATGAGACTTGGGACAGGGCTGGCGGGTCACTGACATTCTGGTTTGGGACGGTGAAGTCACATGGCAAGTACAGATCAATAGTATGAGAACAATTGTAAACCATGTTGCTTCAATAAGATTAATAATTTTCAAAAGAATTGACATTGCCAGAATTACTTATTTCTAAAGAATAATATTTTTTGAACATTTTTTTCCCTTTATTTTATTTTATTTTTTTTAAAGTTGTAGATTTACAATTTTTTGTGCTTTGGTTTCAATTATACAATGATCAGATACCCATCCCTCCACCAGTGCCCATTTTCCACCACCATGGATAATATCCCTCCCACCCCCATCCCCCCATCCCCCCTGTCTCTGTGGCAGGGCAATCCTCTGTGTTCTCTCTCTCCTTTTGGGTGTTGTGGTCTGCAAAAGAGGCATTGAGTGGCAAACATGTTCAGTCCATAGTCTACTTTCGACATGCATCTCCCCTCCTGGGAGGATCCTCCAAACACCCTTTATTTGGTGCTCCCTTCTCTATCTGAACTGCCCTTTCCTCTAGGATACCCGGCTGGTCTCTAAGTTATGGAGTAATCCTCCTGGTGCTGATCTCAGCTATTCTTGGGTATTAATCTCATACTTTGTTACTTTATATCCCCCAGATGAATGCAATCTTTCTATGTCTATCCCTCTCTTTAAAGAATAATATATTAAGTCTTGATTTCAGGTTTTAAAATAGATCCTTTCAGAAACATGTATATGCTTTTTGTGGGGCCAGAGAGAAAGTGTATTAGGTAAGGGTGCTTGCCTTGCATGTGACTGACCTGAGATTGATCCTTGGGGTTTGATGTGAGGAGCATGGAATGTAGCCTGGTAGCTTTCTGGCACCAGTTAGGTTACTAAATCTGTGCTGGAGGCAGGGTGATCTTTGATTTGGGGATTGTTGCTATCTTACCACCAATTGCCAGTTAGTCCTGAGAAGTGCCATTTGGGCTAAGAAACCCTTATAATTACTTTTATAAATGCTGGTTACACGAAGACTTCTGCCTAACTCCATTATACTAATAGCCATCTATGTTGTTGAGTACAACTTTTATACAATTTTCACTGCTATATAGTATCTCACTCCAAATATACTGCAATTTATTTTTATTTCTCCCATTACAGTCATTTAATTCTAATTTTCATTATGCATAAATATTGCATATAATACCCGTTAATATTGAGAAGTGCCTCTGTAGGATTTATACTGCAAATGGAAATGTTGGATTCTAGAGCACATGGATCTCTTATCTTTACAGGTCAATGTCAAGTTGTTTAACAAAGTATTTGTATCTTTGAGATAAAAGTAACATCCTTTATAATTTTTTGCTTTAAAAAGTATTTTTCTTTAATCAAAGTATCCATATTTCCCTAAGTCTTTGATTAAACAACTCTCCCTACTGAATTTGAAATTCTCCAGTGGGACTGGAGAGATAGTACAGTGGCTTGCCTTGCACATAGCCAACCTGGATTTGGTCCCCAGCACCATACACGGTCCCTCGAGCCCACCAGGAGTGATCCCTGAGCACAAAGCCTGGGGTAAACCCTGGGTGAGCCAGGTATTTCCCCCCCCCCCAAACCAAAACCAAACCAAACCAACAAAATTCTCCAATGACTGATAATCCTATGCCTACTAAAACTTCTTATTGTCTTATTGTTTTCCTTATGATTCACTTCACTCCAGTCAGCCCTGGGATCTCATTGCCTCATGCTGGTTTCTTTGTTTTCCCTGTTTTTCTTTAACCGTCTTACTATCTCACTATCTCAGTCGACTTTTAGCAAAGGTTTCAGAACACAAAGTCAGATCTCTGTTTCACTGCCGTTAGCTGATGAATCTTACTCATTTCTGAGAAATGGTAATGAGTTCATATACATAAAATGATTAAACCAGTAAACACCTTTTATATTTTCAGTTTTCTAGAAAGACTCTTATTTCACTCTAGAAATATCTCTGGAAGAGATTCCTTGGGGGTGACACTTAAGTTAGGAGGAGAGAGGTGGAAACCTTGAGAAGGAAATCTACCACATTCTCTCTACCCGCCTTTGTGACCAGGATGAAATGCTGGGAAATGTAGAACTTGAGAAAATCTGCTATGAGCCCCTGCATGCCACAGATTTCATGTCCATCCTGAGAGCCCCACAAAGCAGACGTCAAACTGTACCTGACATTCACTTGTTCTGCATGGTGTGGGAAATGATCCTTGTCACCTGATTTCCTGGGAGGCCATGGACTCAGGCTGGAGTGAGGAATTACTCTTTATAGGAAAGGAAATTCAGTCCTAGGCCTTATCCAGGTTTTTTTGGTCCATCACCTTGAAGTAGGCAGGCAGGCAGATAGGGAAGGCTCCCCTCCTAGGTGATGGCAGTAAATTTCCCGGGAAGTAATAGCTCTGAAGTTGTAAAGTCCAACCTTGCAGGAAACAGGAACTAAGGATTGATAAGACCTTCATCTAGCTACAGCAAGACCCAAAGAAGCTCCTGCAGAAACAGAAGGCCAGGAAAGGAATTTCAAAGACCATCATCACTCCCAACCCCCCTGATAACTTACCTTTTTAGCACCATACTTTTACCTAGGTAGAAGCCCCATGTGGGGGTAGGTTGGAGAGACCCTATAAGGCCACCTTGCTTGAACAAAGGAAGGGCAGCACAAATGCTGCCCGAGCCCAAATGCTGCTTGTGCCCATGTGGCCCGACCACATGTAACACCTGAGCACATGTATCACCCGCATCTCCCCTCCTGAGATGTGTATTTTCATCCTTTCATGTCTAATGCTGGTATGTGTGTAGGGGCTCTCTTGCCCCTTTGAGAAGCCCCATTCTCTCTTGAGCATGTTACTTTCCACTCTCCCACTTTCTCTTCCTCATTCTCTTCGAAACCTCCAAATAAAATCTGTTTTACTTCACTTCTTGTTACTCCTGAAATTCTTTTCTATGAGGCAAGACAAGAACCTACTAAGTACTCCTGGTTCCTGAGTGTCACAGGCAGATAAGGAGAAAGTGACTGTCTTTCTCTTTCCCACTTCACATAACTCACCAATGGGGCCCACCGACATCAACCTTGGTCTCAGAAAATAATTTCAGAGGAGAGGAACAGTGAAATATTATGTTTATTGGTAAATAATGCGAGGTAAGGAGAGACGTAAGCTATGTGTTGGAGAGGAAATGAGGGCTTCTCCAGAGTGAAAAGAAGTAATGTTAAAAGTGTGAAAGTTAAAGTATGAAAGTACATAGCTTAAGAGGCGAGATATGGGTGGCATGTGCCGTGGGTACCATGTGCTTATAACATGCAGCAGACTGCAACACAGGGAGTCCAGGCAACACAAGTATGTAATTCCTTTGTCCAAGTTAGTTTATGTACACTTTTCCCAAAATGCCCACACCCTGTCCTTACATGGGTGGTTGCAAAAGGGCAAAGCTGGGAGCAGTTGATGGTTTTCTTTACCTGGCCTATGTTCCAGAGATGGAACTTCTTCTCCCAAAAGGTCTGCCACCTCTCCTCTCAGGAAGCCTTTTAGCACTTGGCTTGAAATTCTGCATCTCAATGTGTTTTCAGGCTCTTGAAAACTGTTTTCAGGTACCCTTTGTGGCAAGGAATTTTTTTTTTAGGCAAAAGCCTCTAAAACTTCAGGTTGGTTCAGATTTCAGATGCTGTTTTCCCCAAAATATGCCCGGGCTCCCCTATTTATCTGTGTTACATTTTATAAATAATATATAATTAGCGGGGGTTGGAGCAATAGCACAACGTGTAGGGCGTTTGCCTTGCACAGGGCCGACCTGGGTTCAATCCCTCCGTTCCTCTTGGAGGGCCCGGCAAGCTACCCCCTACCCCTCACACGGCAAAGCCTGGCAAGCTACCCATGACATATTTGATGTGCCAAACACAGTAACAACAAGTCTCACAATGGAGATGTTACTGGTGCTCGCTTAAGCAAATCGATGAACAACATGAGGACAGTGCTACAGTGATATCATATAATTAGTGTCTTGTCTGATAGCAGAAACCATATTGCTGAAAATTTTCATTACAAGGGCAAATTGGAATTATTGATTAATAAAATATAATTAAGTAGTATGTGGGAATTAGAGTCCTGAGTGTTTGATAGTCTTGATACTGGCTACAGTTACCTTACACAATAAAACTCTATTGGCTTATAATTTTATTTTGATGACACTGAATTATTATTTAGACCTTAACTCTAACCCTAATATTCCAAGTTAGACCCTGAATCTTAAAAATAAAGAAAAAGAGTTTCTGAAAATCTGGCATGTGCTCATATTTTTCAGAACCTGACAAAGGTTCCTGTCTTCTGCAGACTATATTGGATTTCAAGAAACTCTTCCAAGAGAAATACTGGGGTGAAAAGGTGAAACAACAGGGGATCTCAGAGCCCAAACTGAATGAGCACCTTGTTGTATTTCCAAAGACTAACACTGCACCACAAATGCCAGACTTCAGTACCATGCTCTGAGCTGGGTACCCATTCACTTGATGGGGTGTGCTCCCAATGGCACTGCCATTTCTGAACTTAATGAAGAACATTAGCTGTCATGGTTGCAGGTAGCTGGACAGTCAGTTAATCGTTGAAGACATGGTTTCTTTGATTGTGTTTTATAATACTGGTCTTGCAAGTGCCATTTTCTGAAGGACTTCTGGAGGAATAGAAAAAGCCATAAGTTGCCTTCCATTGATAGGGGTGAAAAAAATCATGTGTCTGTTTAAGTATACAAGCATCTTCAGAGGGTTATTTGTGATTACAGCATCTTTAGACTCAACAGAGCTACATAATAAAGCAAACTTTCTCTAAGCATTCGAGCATCATCTCTCAAGGAGTTTGAAGCACACCGATGAAGATAAAGATTCACAGGAGGAAAACAGTTTTCTCAGAGAAGCAGATCAGGGAGTGTGAAGTGCTGAAGGAGTCAGAAAAGGGAAAATGATTAGAGTTCCAGATATTTTTGAGCTATTGGATCAATTCAAAATGCATGAGTTTTTCAAATTTTAGAGAATGCTATAAATGAAAAAAATCTTATTATACCAGTTTTTGCATTCAAATATTGCTGACTTGGGGTTTTAACAAAGTAACTCATATTGCTGTGAATAGATGATGGCAAGGCTGGGTATTATCACAGAATCTGTCCATTTTTTGAGTTCTTCAATTCAGCTTACCTTGTCTCTGATCTCAAAAGTATTTATATTCCTATTGAAAAGGCATTTAAATAAGAAAAGATAGTTACTGTATGGGCTGAAGCATTAGCACAACCGGTAGGGCATTTGCCTTGCACGCAGCCAACACAGCCAACCAGAGTTCGATTCCTCCACCCCTCTTGGAGAGCCCTGCAAGCTATGGAGAGTATCTCACCCGCACAGCAAAGCCTGGCAAGCTACACGTGATGTATTCGATATGCAAAACACAGTGACAAGTTTCACAATGTTACTGGTCCTGCTTGAGCAAATCGATGAACAGTGGGAGGACAGTGACAGTGACAGTTACTGTATGCCTCTTCTTTCAAGGGTTGAGAAAGTGAAGATTCAAAATGTAAGTAAATTTTATAAATATTATAAAAGTGTGACGAATCTGCTTCTCTCTCGTTGGTGAATTTGTGACGACGAAGATCCAGTTCCACCACTGTTGGAAGCCATTCAGTTGTGAAACAAAATGACATGTACAGAAATTACTTTTGCCTACAGGTAGGAAGATGGCAAACTTGTGTCTTAAAGAACCATCTGACCAGTATGATAATAAGATGCAGTTTATACCAGAAGGGAACTGAGAAGTCTTTTATGAAAGGACAGACAATTGCAATGTGGGGCTGGCTCCAGGGTGTTCAATAAATTCCTTTATGAACTGGTTCTCTGAGGTTTAAGTGTTCAGTCTATATATTATTTTCTTTGTACAGACTTTCTTTTTGAATGGCAAGATAAGGAACACGTTGTTTCTATTTCATCAGCACAAGTCAAGGGTTTTGCCAATTTGCCAATTTTAGTTTTGAATTGAGCCCTTAATATCTTTTGGGCATTTCAAGCAGGGCCATTATAAAACCTGGGAAAGTGAGAAAAAATTATTTATGGTCCTAAAAGTGGGAGTTTTCTCTATATTAAAAAGAAGTACTTGAACCTAACAAATGTGATGTCATCCATCATCTTTTTTTCTTCTAATCTCTTGGTCCATTTAAGAATTAAATTAATGTAGAGCCTTCTCAAGTTGTAAGAGGATTCTCAAATAACATGCTTCGAATGAAGAGATCAGGGTGACTATTCTTTAATCTGAACAAGTAATTTATAGGATTATGAAAAATCCAGGTTCTTGACTATCTTCACTTCACTTCAGAGGGAGACATAATTAAATTACAAGACAGGAAAAGGAGTCATGAATCTGCTACATCCTCTAATCACTCATTGAGTTTCAATGATTATTGAAAGCAGGTTAATGAAAAACTCAGCTATCTATCTTTGATTTACACGTGAATTCTTTAGACTTCTCATCTGAGTCACTTTAAAACACCCAGGAATTTGGTACTATAATACAAACAGACCCATTTTTATAAGTCAGGTAGTGGTACATATCTTTTAAAAGGTACACCCCATTACTATAGGCTAAAGGCTCTTTCATTATGTAACAATGACAGCAACTCAATTTAAGTGTATAATGACCTAAGCCAGCCATCCCTAGCAGTGAAAATTTAATAGCAGTCTTATCTGGAATGCTGACGAGGAGCACTTCCCCAGAAACCATTACAGCCTCTTCAGTTTACAAAACAATTGGCTTTAATCTTTAATACTGTTAAGCAGTAGGGGGCAGATAGGCATATTAGCATAGCTTTACTTTTTATAAATAGCATTTAATACACCATATTCAGATACTGTTGGGCTAAGCATCTTATGTCAAGCAGTTTTAGATTTGAGCAAATAGTACAAGGATTTCTTTTTTTCTTGAAAGGCAACACACAATGCTTGTATTCTCACCATTGGACTTAAGAAGGAGGCTTTGTATTTCATTGAAGTTTGAAGGCAAAAGCTTTGCATTTATGTCCTTAGAGAAATGTGATTTTCCTTGACATAAATTTAAGTTACAAACAAACACTGTCCTCCCGTTGTTCATCGATTTGCTCGAGCGGGCCCAGTAACATCTCCATTTTGAGACTTGTTTTTACTGTGTTTGGCATCTTGAATACATCATGGGTAGCTTGCCAGGCTTACATTGAATACATCACGGGTAGCTTGTTTGGCATATTGAAGTTTGCCAGGCTTATATTGAATACATCACGGGTAGCTTATTTGGCATATTGAATACATCACAGGTAGCTTGCCAGGCTTTGCCGTGCAGGCGAGATACTCTCGGTAGCTTGCCGGGTTCTCTGAGAGGGGCAGAGGAATTGAACCCGGCTCAGCCGGACTGGCTGTGCACAAGGCAAACACCCTACCGCTGTGCTAATTGCTCCAGCCCTTAAGTTACAATAAGAAGGAAATGATTAAGAAGAAATTTTCTTGGTTTAGTATAGAAACATTAGCTTCATTAAGTTCTGGCACTCAATTTGGTCCAAGAGGTCACTATACTGTAGCTGTTAATTCATCTGCTCTCTGATTTTCAATCTTTAGAAATACTTATTTTATTATTGCATGAGAGGAACCCATGTGAATTTCAAATGTCTGCCTTCTCAAGAAAGCGAATATATTTGTTGTTGTAGCATGCCTTTGAAATACATGGAAGACAGGTTTAGGGTCAGACAGTACAGTGGGTAAGGTACTTGCCTTGCACACAGCCTACCCAGGATTTTTTCCCGGCACCACATAAGGTCCCCTCAGCCCCACCAAGAGTGATAGTGATTCCTGAGTTCAGAGCCCATAGTATTCCCTGAGTATCACTGGGTGTGGCACCAAAACCAAAAACAAAGCCCCCCTCAAACCCCGAAAAGATTCAAAGGGATTCCTAAAATCAAAGAGATGAAGATGAGTGGATCCTAACTGGGACACTCATATTTAGCACATGCCAGGTTAAACTGTAAGGCACACCACTGATCCAAAGTTTGGGTGAATGTCAACCTTTTGGGGATATTCACAGTATATGTGACAGAGAGAAGACCCAGAGAACAGGACAAAACTAAATTTGTTTACTGATTTCCCCAAAACTAAATTGGACTTGAATTTTCTTTTTTTTTTTTTTAAATCTCATATAATCCCACAGTTCACCTATAATTTTTAGCTTGTTTTAGAAATCTTTTTTAGTTAAGAATGATTTTTTAAGCCTCATTTGAAATTACCACTGCCAAATTGGAGAGTAAATGCCTGGAATATAGATCTTATTCCTCTTTAACTTTGAAGGTCTCTGTAAAGAAAGAAGAGGAGCTTTCGGGATTTTTTTTTCCTTCTGTTTCCATCTCTTGGCTGTCCCAGAACTGTTAACCATCATGCTGTGATGGTTTGAAATAAGCCAGCCTTGCTATGAAAAACTTTGATAGATTCAACATCTCTTTATTTTCCTCCCTGTAGTGATCATTGTGGCACAAAATGATTTTTGAGGTTATGGGATAAGAAAAAAAGTTCTATGAAAGCAGGTCTTATTGATCTTAATGCAGGAGGTCTTATCACTGAGGACGGAAGATGTAGTTACTGAACTGCTTTTTACCAGCCTATGGAAGAGTCAATGCATTAAGTTGAAAAGAATGGGCTTAGATCATAAATCTGTTCTTCAGGGAAATTACAGATTCAAGCTCTTTGAAGATATTTATTCCTTCAAAGTTCTTAATTTATGTTTATTCATTTTCCCTAGTTGGTTTCAGGCACAAAGATAAGAAGAAAGTGTTAATTCTTTATTGTGGCCATTTTTGGTCAGTGATTAGTATGAAAATGCTAAGTTCTTGAAGATTGCTTTTTAAAATGACCATATTTTGCTGCCTTCATTGAAATAGCTCTGCATTCCTAAGAACAATATAATCTTACTTTGTGAACATATAAAATAAAATCTCCCACCAAAAAAGCTTGAAAGAAAATGCTCCAAATATTAACAATGTTGATTTTTTTCAGAAGAAGTGGAATAAGGGATGCTTATATTAATAGTTTCTAGTATATACATTATTCACAATTTATACAGTATTATTATGAAATATAATATTTTATGAAAATCAAAAATAATGTACTAAAGTTATATAAAATGAAAAATTAGGATACCATTTCTCTGTAAACTACAGGAATGATTTAAAACATTTTTTTGTCTTTCACTTCATCACCACCTTTAAAAAAATGGGGAGGAGGGAAGGAAGCAAAGCAAATGTATAATATTTCCAATAGTAATGCTTTGCTAAAATTAAATGATCACATAATGATGATTAAACAGCTAGGTCTGCCTCCAATAAAGAATATGAGGAATGGCCTAATTACTTAGTTTGCCAGTAAAAACCTATTCATTTATCATTTCACTGAACATTATGGCTGGAGTTTTACAAAAAGAGTGTTTTTCAATCTAAAATTTCTCTCCCTTATAAACTGAGCTTTCTGCTGAACATGAGGGATTTTGCTGACATTCACCTATGAGAGCCCTCCAGCCCTGGCCAGAGTGTGCCTGGGACTCTAATACTGATTTACATACCTCAGGTCTTAGGAGCTATTGCCCTGAAAAATCTGAGACCCAGGCACCTATCAGTCTTGCCCTCAAGTTTCTTATGTAGATTTATTTTCCATATAAATTCACTTTTCTATTGGTTTTGACATAGGAAAGACCAAAAAAAAATTATAAAAAATACGTGGGTAGTCAGCTGAGATAGCTTTTTTTCCCTCCTGAGAGAAACTGGAAATAAACTTATATGAAGAAGATTTTATTCTTTGAAGATAAAGAAGGAAATATTGTATGTATTTAATACATCCATGGAATAATCCCCTAAATTTGATATCAGGTGCTAAATTTTACCAGTCCATTTGGTCCTAGTGACCTTGCTTTGACTATTCTGTCTTACTGATCATAAGGTTAGTAAATCTTGTTCCTTTTTGGTCTGATTTTGGTTTTTTTTAGGTTTTTGGGCCACATGGAGTGATCCTCATGGCTTACTCTTTTTTTTTATTTTTTAAAGACAAAATTTTATTTTATTATTTTTTTTAAAAATTTATTAGTGAAACACCATGAGGTACAGTTGTGGACATTATAAGTTTTTGTGCTTGGGTTTCAGTTATATAATGATTGAGTACCCATCCTTCCACCAGTGCCCATTCTCCACCACCAATGATCCCAGTAGCCCTCCCATTCCTCCATTCCCCATCCCATGCTGCCTCTATGGCAGGGCATTCCCTTTTGTTCTCTCTCTCCTTTTGTTTTCTGAGGTTTGCAAAAGAGGCATTGAGTGTCAATCATGTTCGGTCTATAGTCTACTTTCAGCATGAATCGCCCATCCTTGGAGGATCCTCATAACACCCTTTACTTGATGTTCCCTTCTCTATCTGAGCTGTCTTTTCCCCTGTCATATGCGGCTGGCCTTCAAGCCATGGAGTTAACTTCCTAGTACACACACACAGCTACAGCAAATGTAAACAAATCATGGCTTACTCTTGGTGGACCATTTGAGTGCTAAGAGTTGAACACAGGTCAGCCTCATGCAAGGCAAGGGACTTAACTACTATACTTTCTCTCCAGTTCAAGGTTAATACATGTTAATGACCAAAAATGTTTCCTAATCAAGTCAGTATTGAATGATCTCAAAGTCATTTAAATCATTTATTTATGGACTCCTTAGACCCCTCCTTTCTTGTCCATTTAATTCTTGTCATCTGAATTGATGCTATTTCATAAGATGCCATAATAAAATGAATCAAAATAGACTGAACATGATTGCCACTCAATGCCTCTTTTGCAAACCACAGTACCCCAAAGGAGAGAGAGAACAAAAGGGAGCGCCCTGCCACAGAGGCAGGGTGGGATGGGGGAATGGGGGGGTGGTAGGAATACTGGGATTGGTGGGGGTGGAGAATGGGCACTGGTGGTGGGATGGGTACTTGATCATTGTATAACTGAAACCCAAGCACAAAAATTTGTAAGTCTACAACTGTACCTCATGGTGTTTCACTAATACAAATTAAAAAAAAAAAAGAAAATGAGTCAATTGTGAAATTAACCCAAAGGTTGAGAAAACTGTATGTTAGCAGAATATAAAAGGATCTATTAAAAAGAAAACATATTATTTATGTTTTGGAAGTAATTACATCTTTGTCATATTTTAATCTATTTTTCAGTCCTTTCTGAGAATCCTTAAGCATTCTGAATTCCAGTGCTCTATGTTTTGGTGGGATATGCCATTGACTATGGGTCGTTTTGATACTACATTGCCTCTTCCTGTTCCTCCTATAGAAAATTATTCCTCTGGTTATGCAAATTTTAAAAATTGTCTAAACACTAGTCTCCTATGAATCTGTATCTGATCTTGATGTTTTCTTGACTAAAATATTTTCTTTGTTCCCCATCTCTTTCTTTACTCCATCCTCTAAAAACTACTCATTTATTTTTCTTTACTTTTTTTTTTTATCCACACCTGGCAGTGCTTAGGTTTTGTCTTATCCTGTACTCTGGGATCACTTGGGGAGATCATATGCAGTGCTGTGGATCAAATCTGGGCTGACTGAGTGCAAGGCCATTATCCTACCTGCTATACCATCTTTTCAACCCCACGCAATCATTTTTAAAGAATTTAAGTTCAAGCACTATCACCTTTTGAAGATTTTTACTTCCTTTCTCAATATTCCCATTATTCCTTGAAATGTCTTTAAACACATGGAGTATATTGTGATTTCACTATTTAAGTACATGCCTTTCTCTTCCATTAAGATGGGAATGTGTCGGTATCAGATGGTGGTTTATTCATTTTGCATTCCAGGATGACATAGATTCACATTGAATGTCAGCAGAGTGATTTTTTTCTGAATGAACTGTGAATTTAAAATCTACAGATTAAAACTTGGGCAGATATTTTTAAAGGATTATGGTCATGACTATATCAAGGGCTGGTGGTGGTCCATATGGTTTATCCTGAGCATCAGGGGGAAGCTTATTTCAAGTGGAAAACTGTGAGAGAAATAGATTTTCTGATTACAAATATCAATATCTTGAATTTTCCTTAAGATCATCCTTAATATTTCTCTCATTTTCTCATGTATCCATCTGTTGGAAAAGTGAATTTAAATAATGCCACTGCTCCTAGCCATCAGGTTTGATGTTTGCTTACTGCTGTCTCAAGTAAAAGAATAAAATTTCAGGAACTTCAGTGTTTCTCTGAAACTTTACAATCAGTATTTATACATCAGGCTACTACCTGGAGCCCTGATAAACTGAAAGGAGACCCTTCTTGCGGCTTTCATGTACCTTGAATGTTTGAAGATCTTCTGGCAAGAAAATTGACATTGGAAGTTATTGAGTGAAACCATAGATGGTTCATTAAATGAAGAAAATGCTAAGTCAGTGGAATAATGTGCTTTCATGAGTGTCAGTGGGGAAAATGTGTGCAGAGGGTAGGAGGTGAAGGAGGGTATGATTACAGTTATCTGTTTACTGATTTCATCTCAGATATTTTGGATTTAAGTTTCCCAGTGGCACTGAGTCTCTTTTACACACACTTTTTTTTCATGTACAAAATTGAGTGCACTGCTGGATGCTGCACTCCACGGTCCTGATTTCCTTCCTAATTGCACAAGTGGCTGAGCTCTTACAATACCATATTTCTGTTCATTTGCATTTGTACAATATACTTCACCGTGTGCTTCAAATGAACCATTTGAATGTCAGGTCCTGTCTCCATCTTTAGGGTTCTTATAATGGCCATGCCCATAAATAGGGCAAGAATGAGGAGAGCTGCTATAATCTCAATATGAGACTGTCTTCTTACAATCGGCCAACATTCAGCTGGCTTCTGAGCAGTAATTCAAATGGAAGAACACAGCAATAAGTAGAGGGAAAAGAACACCCAAGGTGATCGTTTAGAAATCATTTTCAGGTCAGAATAAAAGAACATGGGATTTGTTTTATTTTATTCCAAACACCATATAATCAAAAGGATCTCAGCCTCCCAGGGAGTTCGCTACATGGGGTTGCTTTATAAAACTGTTGAACAAAGCCTGAAAGAATTCTTCTTGCCTTGCATTCTCTCCCTAACCCACATACTTGTTTTCAAATAAAATGAAGGGGTCTCTTTGGTCAAATTATATAATTTCACCAAGTGCTTTAACTCCTGTTTCTACGAAAGCTTGTTGATCAAACACAGAGTACAATTAAGGTAGCATATTCATAATGTGGATAGATCATATTTTCCGCACCATGAAATTTTAATATGCTTTTATTTTAGATGAACTAAATTAGAACATTTGGGGCCAGAGAGGTTGCTCAATGGACTAAGTGTGGCCTTCGCATGTGATAGACCCCTGGTTCCATCCCTGGCAACACATTCCCTGACCTCACATGAAAACAACCCCTGAGCAAAGAGCCTGGGCATCCTCCCAAACATGGCAGGTTCTGGCTGCCAAATTAAAATAGGGCATTTCCGGATGCCTGCAGTACTTCTTCAATAACGATAAGCAAATATATCTCCAGATAATGCCAAGTGATTATAAGGGGGAAAATTGCTCTGGTAATCATTGATTAATTTATTTTGCAGGGTGGGGACTGGATTGGGTTGCACTAGGCAGTGCTCAGGGACTATTGCTGTCTTTGTGTTAAGGGATAACCCTTGGCAGTGCTTAGAGGACTATATACGTGGTCCAGGATTTGAACCAGGGAACAGGATTCAAGGCCTTAGCCCCTGTACTATTTCTCCAGCCCAAGAATCGTTGCTTTATAGTAATAATCTTATTGGCTGTGATCAGTCTACTTGGGAGCTATTTTTGTTCTGGGAGTATAAATTCTAATGAGAGCTAATAGATAAAATATTGAGGTTTGGTTTGGATTATGGAGAGCCAACATTTACTATAAATCTCCAGCTCAAAGTCGAGGTGTCCTGGGGTTTCAGAGTAAATATAGTGATTTTCTCACAAGTCTCTGGTCTCGGGCTTACCCAGCTCTCTTAATACAGGCTGGAGAAAAGCCTAGATCCCAGAGGTTCTACAGCAATGACCTACTAGTTTCATAGATCAAATTCGAATTATAATAGATTATAATAATTACTTTGAAATCTTTAGTTTTATTAATGGACTATCAACAATGATGCAGCTCTATAATATTTCAAATGAAAATTAGAATTGTACTTCTTTTTTTATAATGATTCATAAGTTAAATTTGTAAATCTATACTCACCAGAAGTTATAAACCCAGGACTTAATTTATGGAGCCTGCCAGCAAATCTTAGAAGTATGTTTTTGATTTATAAGTCCCTCTTCTTTGCAATGGGAGCTGTAGCCAAACCGTTTTTAGTGTCTTGTAAGTCCAAAAATTAATTTTCATATCCTTAAATAGGTTTACAAATCCGAATATAGATTTACAAGTTCTGACACAGATTTTCAAATCGTGCCAATATATCCTAAATAAAAAGCTTTGATTTATAAACCTGGATCTTGCACCTGATTTTCCAGGAAGTGATTATAAATCAGGAGTTGAGAGTGCTGTGGGCAGAGTGAGTGCGCGTCCTCTCTGGGAAAGCCTGCTCTCCTCCCCGATAGCCCAGGCCTGATTTACAAGCAGCCGCCCAAGCTGGAGGAACCTTCTCTAGCTCTGCCATTCGTGTGCCGACGAGGGAAAAGGGCCACCTCCCACAGGTTGGCTAAAACGGCCACTCATCAGACTTAAGACAGCAAATCGTTCATCTTCTTTGTCAAACAATGGCAAGGAAGTGGCATCTAGATAAATTGAGACTCCTAGTTCTACCTGATTGGAGCAGCAGAAATATGTGCAGGACTTTCCTCATCATTCTGGTCAACGTTGGCACCAGGCTCCCCACGGCCCTGGGCCAGGCCTGCACTAGTGTATCCTCAGAGGGGCTCAGGAGGATTTGTACCTGGCTTTCCCTGTGCCTATGAAGATGTCTGAACTAGAGAAGGATTTTACACCAAACTGAGAATAAGAGTTATTCTGGGGAATAGGATGATAAAGTAGAGGCAGAAGAAAAGGAAAATTGCATAATCACATCTGGGCTATCAGAATAATTTTCACAGTGAACATGTATTCATTTCACAATTTATGAAACAGCAAAAAGATATTTAAAAAAATTAAGAATACGGAGTTTTGTTTCTATTTGCACTTTAGCGAAAACCAAGTCAGTTACCTTTACACAGGTCTCTTTCAATAGCGAACATACCTTCTCACTTTGCTCAAGGCTCAGTTGCCTCTCAGCTGCCTGAAGGCTCTGTGTGTCCTCACAACTAGCTACCAAGTCCTTTAAAGTTTTTTCAGCTTTCCTTTTCACTCACTCCTTCTGTTTCTTGTGAAACAGCTAAGTTAATAGTAATGTTCCAAACGTATCAGATACTGTCCCAGAGGATACACAATTTGTTTTCCCTGAGGAATATTTGAGATAATATTTGGATCAGTTTTTGCCTTCCGGTTCCAGAGTGAGTGCTCTTTCCACAACACTTTGTGGAATTCATACAGAATTTCTCAATGTAGAGGTTCAAAGACCATCCTGGTTCCTGTGGACTAGTAATTTTCCCTGCTGTTACCACTGAGCTATGCCACAATCTGTGATGCTTCTAAAAACAAGTTGTTGATAGTCTTCTCAGAAAAATGCTGAGCTGTTAAAATTCTTCTCTTTATCTCTCACATGTCATTCCAGGAAACCAAATTGTGCTCTTCAACAACAATACTGTCCAATTTCTTCAGAAGTCATCTCAAACATCAGTTGTTGTTATTGTCCATCCTCGGAGTACCTTCAAATGATCATAGCAGTGATTTTTTGCACATTTGACAAGTTGATTATGTCTTTCCTTACCTGATGTCTTTCATTTGGGTGACAAAGTTCTCCAGACTTAAAATTGGGAACTCTAACTCTTTGTTTTGGCTTCATTACTTACTAGAAATAAAGCCTGATAAGCTTCAATTTGTTCAAATGAAAATATATTTTAACTTACCTATCTATTGAACACAGCAGTTATAATGTCCAAATAAGATAAGATAGGAGAAAATGTTTTGCAAAACTTAAATGCTATATAAGCTAGATAAACTACTAATATAGACTTCCATTTGAGAATCTAAAATGTTTGAAAGTGGCCAAGAGCCATGATGGATAAAAAATATCTTCAACGGTAGTTTTGACATAGCCAATACAACTCAGTCACATAGTATTTGAATTATGTAAATTTGAAGTCGTATGATATAAAATATTAATAACATCCTATTTTATATGCAAATTTTGGATAAGAGAAGTCCTCCAAATAAAAAAAAGAGCTGCCAAAATTATGCAATTTTAAAGCTTTTCAGCTGAGTAAATTATAAACTGCATGTATGGTATTGTTACTTGGCAGTGCCACTTTAGCTGGTAAAGAGAAAAAGACTCACTCTTTGTCAGAATAATGTGAGCCATGCCTTTGTTTCAAGTGTTGAAATTTGCTCATTTGAATTCACTTCATTATCATAAGACAATATAAAGAGTCAATAGAAGTGTTATTCAAGTTTTCATCAAGCAGTGGTGTTTGCATGGGGACTGTGAATCCTTCTTTCTGCCTTTTCTGCCTTACAAAGTATTAACCTTTCAGCATAATTTAGGGTGTGATAAAATACCTGTTTACTGTGCTGTTATTTAGCAGTAAGAGTGCTGGGAAGATTAGAGATAATCATGAGTAAAAAGGGACAGCAAAGCAAGTTTTTTTCCCCCAAATTCCTAAAAGTTGACACATATCTGATCAAGGACAAAGGGGGAACATTTTTTGATGATGCGACGATGGAAAACATCAGTGTAATGTGCCCTTAGATGGCAGAGTAGAATTCACTTAGAATAAAATTCACTTCTCTTGATATTAATTCCTATTAGGGAATTAGTCTTGAAGTTTGCTAGTATTGCAATATCTCCCGAGGAAAATCCCTGGCATAAAATCTGATTCCCTTACATTCATTGTGGTGAAAAGAAAGCCCATACAGATTGACAACCAGGTGCAGGAATACAGTAGAGAAAGAAGCTTTAAAATGCCCTAGGGCTAAGATTGTAGTTTAGTGGTAGAGCTTTTGCCTGCCTACAGGAGACTCCGGGTTCAATCTCTAGCACTGCAACACCCCCCTCCCCCCCAAAAAGAAAACACACAAAAACCCACAAAGCAACAAAGTCCAACTGGGCATATAGATCAGTGGTTGCATACAAATAGGAGGCCCTGGCTTTAGTCCACAGCAACACAGATACACATGTACGCACACACACACACACACACACTCACAAAGATGTCTATAATTTTTAAGATTTTTCTCTTTCTACATCTATATGATCAATCTCTTAAAATGGGAAATTATCTATTATATATTATTTAAGTCAGAGATTCTCAGCTGAGGGACATACAGACCCCTGTAGGTCTACAGGATATACCAAGGGGGCACAGATACAAATCACCAAAAATGTCTTGGGGGCCAACAAGTAGGCCAGGAAGGAAACAAGATAGGAAGGGGATTGTGGCTGGAAAAAGATTGAGAAATGCTGCTTTATACCTTGCTCTATTATTTAGTAAAAACTAGGCACTCGAGATATTTCGGAATTTTTGTTGGAAAATGAATACCAGGGGTGTTTACAGACTCTGCATTAAAGTTTAATAAGATTCTTATTCTATGGATGATTTTAAGGTATTATTTCAATAAATGCTGTGCTTTGTTCACAATAAGCTCACTGATTTGTACCTGGTCTTAGAGCTAAGATTTGATTCGAGAAGGTCTGCTGTTTAGTATGAATTTTTAAATCTTTTCTTATTGTCAGCAGCCCTTTACTGAACACCAAAGCATGCTAAAGAGATGTTCTTCAGTCTAAAGACATAAGTTAGATAATCCGAATACTACATAAGAATCTATGGGCTTAATGAAACTTTCACAGAAAAGATGTGCAATAAAAATATTTACAGCGGGTAGGGCGTTCGCCTTACAAGCGGCCAACATGGCCGATCCGAGTTCGATTCCTCCGCCCCTCTCGGAGAGCCCGGCAAGCTACCGAGAGTATTCGATATGCCAGACACAGTAACAACAAAGTCTCCAATGGAGACGTTACTGGGCCCGCTCGAGCAAATCGACGATCAACGGGAGGGCCTTTACCTTTACCTTACCTTACCAAATCTAATGAACAAATATGTAGTTTGTACAGATAAGCAGCAACCCAAATTCCCAGTCTCTCTTCCTGTTGCCTGAGTTAAGATCATTAGATTGGCAAACACTTGTGTGAATGAATTCAAGGTTAGCATAAAGTTTCTAACACACTAGGTGATTTTAAAAAGTCAACAGAAGAATTAAAAGTTATTCTGACTTCTAGGAGAATGAAATCCAACACAATGATGAACTTGGATAGGAAAAAATTCACACCTGTTTATTCGCTAACCTTTAATGAAAATTTTACATTTCCTTCTACTGTGAGTGTAGAAAACAAACCACTTCAACAATAAATAGTATTTGTGATATCGACACAAGGTAGTGCCGTAGATGTCAAACCATGAAAGAGTATGCAAGATCACCTCTACTATTTTTACCTGTAGATGAATCTCCCCCGCACAGCAGAGCCTGGCAAACTACCCATTGCGTATTCGATATGCCAAAAGCAGTAACAATAACGGGTCTCATTCCCCTAACTCTGAAAGAGCCTCCAGAAGGACAGTGTTGGGAAAGACGAGTAAGGACAGGCTGCTAAAATCTCAGGGCTGGGATGAATGGAGACGTTATTGGCACCCTCTCGAGTAAATTGATGAACAACATGATGACAGTGATATAGTGATACAGTGATTTTTATAATGTAACTGGATTCCTTTGTAACTCCATTTATTTTGCAATGTAGTTTTGGAAAGACTCACAAAACCCTCAGAAAGAACATGGCTAGGGAAAAGTTCAGAATCCTTGGTCTAATGGTTGTCAAAACCATTGTTAGATTGTCTTTATTTGAGGAATTAACTGATCATGTTCATGAACACTGAACACCAGGAGGCTCACTCATGGTTCAGGAAAAAATTCCCCTTACTGACCAGGTCCATTGTAAGTATAAGACAAAAATTGGAAAGAGAATATTTTGTTGCTTCCATGTACCAGAAATGTCTTCATAAATATTTGGTGTTTGTGTTCCTCCCACTGCACACCCACCACTACCCCTGCCCCCTCCTCCATGCACCAACACACACACACTCCATACCCAACACACACTGTACTCCCAGATTGCTTAAAATCTCTTTGTACCATCTTTGTAACAGGTAATGGTCTTTTAAAGGCCTCATAAAATAGAACCATGACTTTAATTCTTAATTTTTCACACACACACACACACACATGGATATATCTACTGGAATACACCTTTCTGTATAGTAATAACAATAATACCTCAACTTACATTGAATACCTCAACTTACATTTGTTCATTGAAAGAATGATATTGTGCCTATAAAAAGATTTCCTAATTATGTATGGTTCTATCCTTGCCAGGTGTTGACCAGACCTGGACTTCCTTTTCCAAGCTGACAGAAGGTTTTAGACTGAAGAGGATTTGGACTTGAAACTCAATTTTGAATCTGATCAGCTCTCCAAATAGGACTCCTATTCTTGGCAAAAATGTCCTCTGCATGTTCCATAAAGTCATCACTTATTCAGAAGGACCTTTCAAATGCCAGTGGCTGAAAAACAATATGGCATGACCAAAGAAAGGAGGGATGGAGAGTCTCAGGCTGAGTGAATTCTGCTGACAGGAAACTTCCCATAGAGTTTTAGCCTCAGGAAGGTTTTCTACCCTGTGGTTCTCTTGATTAACTGAGTCACAATGGGTCAGAGCACTGTGGAGACTTTTACTCATTTGGCATAAAGGGTCTAGTCTACTATAATAATTCTTCTTGTATCTTACCCAGAATTCCCTTATAAGCACTAATGGATATCACTTGATTCCTTATTGAAGTGATGCCTTTTAATTTTGAGCTTCCCATTTTGATGTTAAGACAATTCTTTTGAATTAAAACTTTTAGGAAAAATTTGGATATAAAAATTTGACCCCCCCTTCACTCTATTTATTTTTATTAGATAGTGAATGTTGCATGGCAGAGCCTGGCAAGCTACCTGTGACATAGTCAATATGCCAAAAACAGTAACAATAACGGGTCTCATTCCCCTGACCCTGAAAGAGCCTCCAATACAGCAGCATTGGGAAATACGAGTAAGGAGAGGCTTCTAAAATCTCAGGGCTGGGACGAATGAAGATGTAACTGGCGTCCAGGCGAGTAAATCAATGAACAATGGGGTGATAGTGATACAGTGACAGTGATTGAATGTTCACTGTGCCTTGACATTATGGTTGCTGTTACAGTAGACACAATGTCAGTGTTGAGAAAATTCAATCTAGAATGATGAATTAGATAAAGGATACAATGATTATTAGAGTGAAGGATTAATAACTTAAGAGAAGTAGATTTAGTCTCACGATGTTTAGATAGCTTGAATATTGTAATTGGGAGTAATTTTTTAAATTGAAAAATGAGAGAAATAGTGTCTACCACTAGTATATTGCCATTACATGTGGCTTAAGGAAATTATGTGTCAAGAAGGAACAGTACTTATAGATGTGGAGGTTGGGCCATCTCACTAATAAACAAATTGCTTTTTTTTGCAACTGCAAATTAACTGTGCCACATTACAGACCTCTAAGAGTCACTCCTGAATGGGCCTTGAGTATTAAATTGGTAGCAAAATCAAACTATCTGGGAATTAAAGGAAATTTAATAATGGCTATTGTCAAAGTGGATTTTGCCATGGATCTAGAGGATTTAATGAGTTTCTGAAGGGCTGAAGGGAAGAAATGGTTAGGGATGGTTTCTGGCAGACAGCATAGCATAAGGAAAAAAGTTGGGTGAATGTGACATGTGTGCAAGAAATAGAGAGTAGTTTATATGGAACATGATGCTTGCATTACAGAGTGGTGAGGAGATGGATACAGGAGAGTAGACTGGGCCATAGAGTGCAAGTTTTTCATTTAGTTAGCAGTCAAGAAAAAAAATGAAATGTGTTTTAACTGGGTCAGTGCTGTGCTTTGGAAAATTACTTTGATAGCAGCATGTAGAATGGATTTAAGAGTGCAAGTAACATCCAAGAAAAGAGAGAATCCAGCTAGGAAACAGCATAAGAATTCAGCAGCTAGTTCTTATCCTGGCTCTATATAGCCAAGGAAGTTATGTGCTATAAACTTAGACCATGAAAGAGGAGAAGCATTCAAGAGGACTTACAGAAATACCTCTTTATATACTGAGTACAAGCTTTATAGGAAATAGGGGAGAAATATGTGAAGATCTAAAAATTTAATGCCTGGGTGTCTAAGGGGAAAAGAGAAAGAATAGAGATAAAGAATCTGGGAAGAACTGACCCGTGGGTTGAGGAAATAGGATGTCATGAGGTCAACTTCTGGTGTGCTTAATTTAAACTAGGCATAAGATTTCTGAGTGGAGATGGCCAACAGGCTGTTAGCAATTTGAGTTTTGAGCTAGAAGGATTCAATTAGGTATTGTTTTGAAAAATATTTTGAAGTTATGGAAAGGATAAGGATTTTTTTTATTTTTGAAATTACATGGTATTTATTTGGAGGTTTTGAAGGGAAGGAAGGAGAGAAAATGGGAGAGAGTGGAGAGTAACCCGCTCAAGAGAGAGCCTGGGCTTTTCCAAGGGCAGAGAGCCCCTACACACATCCCAGCATTAGACAGGAAAGCATGAAATTACATATCTGAAGAGGGGAGATGCAGGCAGCACATGTGCTCAGGCACCACATGTGCTCCACCACATGGGCACAAGCAGCACATGGGCTCAGGAAGCATATGCACCAAGGATAAAGATTTTTGAGAAGACAGAATGAAGAAAGTTGAGGTGTAAGCATTAGCAAATGACATATGTTGGTGTACAGGTATGGATGTAGATATTCTGGAAGCAGGGATTGAAAGAGTCAGTGAGGGTCAGGCAGGTAACCAAGGGGAGCTGGGGCCAGAGCATAGACATCTATGAACTGTGAGACAAGGCATGTGGCATCAAGCAGGAGTGCCTGTATTCATCCAGTCACTGTACTAAATTTATTTTTTTGTGAGGGATGAAGTTCTTTTGGACACTACATGGTTGTTCTCAAGAGCTGTTCCTGGCTCTGTGCTTAGGCATGACTCCTGGAAATGTTCAGGGGACCATATGTGGTGCCAGGAATTTGAATCAAGGTGATGGCTACTATAGTTGCATGTGAGGCAAGTACCTTATCTCTGCTACCACTTCTCTAGATCTTGGTGCTAAGATTAACCAGTAGCTCCATATTTGCTAGAGCATCTGAATTTATTTTTCTTTTGTTCTTTTGGGAACAGCTCAGGGTTTCTTCTGATTCTGCACTCAGGACTCACTCTAGAAGGGCTGGGGACAATATAGGGTATCAAGAGTTGAACCCAGGCTGTAATCATCTGAGTCCCAAGATAAGTTACAACTCTAAATTATAATGAGAACCCTAGGATTATAAAATCTTAAACCAGATTTTTTAAAACAGCGCAGAATGAATGGAACACATTTGTTGTCTTCAGTTATTATTCAAGGTTCATGGAATTCTCCTTCAGAAGTATATTGAGATAGAATGAGAAGCGGCAGTGGTGACTAGCTCACATAACACATGGAAATTTAGCGATATTCATGACGTAGTGGGAAGGGAGAGTTTCAAGTTGTGGATAGGTTAAATTCCTCTAGGGCTCAAGGAGAACAATAAGTACAAATGGTGTATTGATGACTAGGAGGCAGGCAGTGACTTTCTTGAGAGCAGCTGCAGCGCTAAGGTGAAATTAGAGGTCAAATATAGAGAGATACATATTCAACAATGGAAGAACTCTTAGAAGTTCTGCTAAATTGATAATCTTATATCGCAATTGCTGGGATGGCAGATGGGAAATCTTTAGTAGCTAGGACCATGATTAAGAGCATTTCATGAGGAAAATAAAAAAGACTTTCCAAATTACTACATTATTATGAGTGAATTAGGAGAGCAATTTGATCACTTGGAAAGTGCTCCTCTTTCAATAAATGTAAAATATGGATTCTTGCTGAGATTTCTAAGCTGCTTCATCTAAATTATATGCTAAAGTAGAGAAACAGATGTTAAATATGATTATAACCAATTACAAGTTCCACAGTACAATACTGTGTTTTACTTACATTAGTTTCCCTACTAGCTTAGGTGCCATCCGTTTTGCCCTTATTTCCTGTTCATAACTCTAGGGTAAGCAACATGGGAGATTTAAACCGTTCAGACTGGAGCCTGACAGAGATTACAGATTCCAACAGAATTGCCTCAGCAAATCTAAACATCTGACATAAACCTTGCTGGAGAGCGAGGTGGGGGATGTCCTGATTTTGCATATGAAGCAGATTATCAAATTGCTGGTCTGACATATCTGTGCTTGTACCAAAACTGAATTTTAAATCATGCTAGGGTAAGATTTGGGAGGAATTATTTTTTGGTGGGGGTATTGTTTGTTTATAATCCTTTCAACATTACTACTTTCTGTGACTGTCCAAAGCCTGCCTTAATATTCGGGAACTGAGAACAAAGACAGTGAGAAATTTCTTGAGAAATTAAGAGGATCCATTAGCAAAATTTTGGTTGCCTGAATGGGAAACATGTGAGAAATCTTCAAAAATCTTCAAGGACTTGCTTGTCACCTGCTGGTTGTGTCTCATGGGTCAGTGGGTGTCAATGCATATATCTCTTTTTTTTTCCTGGCAATTGGATTCCTGGTGACTAATCTAAAGACTTCTGATGAGGCTGGAGTGACGATGAGGCTGGAGTGATGGTCTAGCATGTAGGTTACTTGCCTCATTGGCATATATTCTATTAATGGCTCCACATATATTCCTCTGAGCCCCTCCAGGAGAGGTCCCTGAGTATAGACCCAGGAGAAAGTCCTGAGCACCACTGGATGTGGCCCCCAAACAAAACAAAACAAAACAAAACAAAGCAAATGAGAGAGAGAGAGAGAGAGAGAGAGAGAGAGAGAAGACTTCTGATTATCCTTTTTTCGGTGTAGGAGTGAATCAGAGGAAAGCAGACTGGTAGATAGCTTTAGGGAGTTTGCTACCTGTGTCAGGTGAGCCTTCTTAGCCACTCAACTTTTGTGGTGGTTTTGGGGCCTCTGACCAAATAGTTTGTTCTTTTGGCAAATAGTCTGTCCTTTGGGTAGGTAGACCTGGAAGGTTTACTTAAGAGGACTCCAAAAAAAAGTCCACTGGGACTGGAGTGATAGCACAGAGGGTAGCGTCTTTGCCTTGTATGCCGCCAACCCAGGTTCGATTCCCAGCATCCCATATGGTCCCCTGAGCACTGCAGGAGTAGTTACTGAGTTCATGAGCCAGGAGTAACTCCTGTGCATCATCGGGTGTGACCCAAAAAGCAAAAAAAAGTCCACTTACACTAGATTTAAAAGGTAAAGGTAAAGGTAAAGGCCCTCCCGTTGATCGTCGATTTGCTCGAGCGGGCCCAGTAACGTCTCCATTGGAGACTTTGTTGTTACTGTGTCTGGCATATCCAATACTCTCGGTAGCTTGCCGGGCTCTCTGAGAGGGGCGGAGGAATCGAACTCGGGTCGACCATGTTGGCCGCTTGTAAGGCGAACGCCCTACCCGCTGTGCTATCGCTCCAGCCCTAGATTTAGTCTTTTGTTTTTAGAGTCTGTCACAGAGAAGGCCCTCAATAAATATTTTTTGCCTGAGTGACTGATGGAAACAATGGAGTACCTTGGTCTTATTAGATATGTGCCTATGTTTTAGTGTGTGATAATATTTTTGCATTTGAGACTGAAGTAAGTCCGCTTATATATATTTTAATTATTGCACTGGGAAAACTAGATGAAGAAAAGCTCTTGTGCTCGAATAGCAACTGATTTAAAAATAGCTCTATTTCTTTTTAGGGCTTTAAGGGCAAAACATATCCTCTATTCTCCTCAGTCTAAGTCATGGGCTTATGTTCAATAGCCCATCCCCTCATTCTTTCTTCTCTTTGTGTAAAATAGGGTCAATAGAGAAATCTAAGTTGGTTTAAATATATATCTTTCCTACAAAATGAGTCAATTAATAGTTTAAAACTCTTGATTTCCTGGGATTCAAGTCTCGAAAGAAACTGATTACCATAACTCATTTTCGGAGTCAATTCTCTCAATTCTAATTAGAATTAGACGTTTCTGAGGAATCTTGAGTACTTGTAATTCATACATAACACGAGCTGTGCTTGAATTATTTCTTGTCTTGACTTTGGGCACTGCTTTTTTTATAGACCAAATTCTCAATTTCTGAATGAAAAGATTCTAACTCCTCTTTTCTTACCTTCTACCTTCTTTTTTCCATTCTGCATTATTACTATCACTATCACCCCTTCGTTCATCGATTTGCTCGAGTGGGCGCCAGTAACATCTCCATTCATCCCTGTCATGTGCTAGTGTAGTCAGATGGCATAGTGGGTGCTCTTTCAGGGTCAGAAGAATGAGGGCCATCATTGTTACTGTTTTTGACCTATTGAGTATGCCACGGGTAGCTTGCCAAGCTCTGCCATGCAGGCAGGATACTCCCGGTAGCTTGTTGGGCTCTCCGAGAGGAATGGAGACTTTTGAGGAAGCCTCTAATCACCTTTACAGGTGTTCCCAGTCATATATGCGGGTAGCATACTCTTGGTAGCCTGTTGGGTTCTCTGAGAGTGAGAATTAGACAATAAGAGGTCATGTGGCCACAAAAGCGGCTGTGCACTTCTGGGAGCTTGGTTTTATAGTCTCTGGATCTTGGCCTTTGATGGGGTTACATGACAGTTGGTGGGTGTAACTGTCTGGTACTGGAAGATGGGGGATCTGGGTGGAGGAGGCCCAGTCCTGAACCGAGTAGGCTTGGAGATCTCAGCCCCAGGTCCCACACACCTGGGTTCCTCTGCCAGTTCCTTCGTGTGTGAAGCTTGTCCTAGTGTGTGGAGAGTGGTCTCAGCATGGCTGTGGCTGGGTCCTGGAGGTCTTCAGCTGCTGAGGCTCTGCTCAGGGCAGAGAGGGAAACTCAGGGGGCTCCGGTGAGGACAGCTTCATTATCATCCATTCTAAAATGATTAATGCAGTGAGGGTGACAGTGGTAGGTTAATTGATGAATTGATGTAGCACCTTACATTCTAGAATGCTATAGTTGACACATTTTATTTTCTAGAGTGAAATACATTCAGAAATTGTCCAAAAACACTTTCATCATTTTTCTTGATAATATTGGTCTTCCATTCTCAGTGGTAGTTTACAATTACCATGAATTTACAATGCATGAATGGAACATTTTTTCCTAAGAATTGAAATTATTCTTAGTGGGATTAAATGATTACTATTCTGTGAGAATATCTCCAGTGGACATCTCTCTTTTGCAAATTGTATGCTGACCCTTAATGTCAAAGCAGAGGGCAGTATATTGAGGATCAGAAGTTAAATAGAGAAACAACATCAGGGCAACCAAGAGAGGAAAGCAGAACTGAGATGGTGGCAGGCTCTGGGGCAAGCTACTGTTGACTTTTGCAACTTAAGTTTTTTTTTTTTTTTTTTTTTTTTTTTTTTCTTTTTCTTTTTTATTAGTGAAACGACATGAGGTACAGTTGTAGATTTACAAATTTTTGTGCTTGGATCTCGGTCATACCCCGATCAAATACCCATCCCTCCACCAGTGCCCATTTTCCACCACCAGGATAATATCCCTCCCCCCCCATCCTCCCATCCCCCCATCCCCCCCTGCCACTGTGGCAGGGCATTCCGTAAGTTTTGAATGGAATGCTTAATAAATTAATGACAGATTGATAATTCAGAGTACCAAAGTGAATGGTTTGTCCCATGAAAGCTATGGGGAAACAAATTAGCCCGTGAGATCACATTCACTGCATTCACATCTGAATGTTGTCAGACTGGAAATGTGACAAGAGCCAAGCATTGATGGGAATGGAAGAGCAAAGACTGAAACCAAAAGTAAGGCTTTAGCTGCAAGAGTGAGGCTAAAATAAGTTGGCTGCGTCTCTTATGGCAAGTTGTGTATTGCTGTGTCAGTCACCATATACCTTAAAAAAAATCAGCTTTGTCCCTGATGGTGCTAAAAGGCTCTCATACTTCACATGAGCAGTTCTCAATTGGCGGTTCCTTAGATCTCCAAGGGACATATAGATATGTCTGCGAGTATATTTTCTTGTCACACAGGCAGATATTTCTGACATCTAGTGAGTTCTAGGTAGGTAAGCTACTAAACACTGTGTAATACAGCCTCTTTCCTCCAAAAAAGAATGGTCTTACTCTATCATCTTCAGTTCAAGAAAATTAATATAGGGGCTGGAGCAATAGTACAGTGGGTATGGCGTTTGCCTTGCACGCGGCTGACCCGGGTTCGATTCCCAGCATCCCATATGATCCCCCAAGCACCGCCAGGAGTGATTCCTGAGTGCAGAGCCAGGAGTAACCCCTGAGCATCAGCTGTGTGTGACCAAAAAAGCAAAAAAAAAAAAAAAGAAAGAAAGAAAGAAAGAAAATTAATATAAAAGGTCATTCATTGCATTTCCTTTTTCTTTTCCTGTTCTTTTCTGTTCCTTTCTTATTCCCTTTTCCCTTTCCTTTCCTTCACTTACCTTTCTCTTTCCTCTTCCCTTTTCTTCTCCCTTTCTCTTTCTGTTCCCTGTTTTTTTTTTTTTTTCTGCTGTTGGGCCACAACCAGTAGTGCTCAAGGCTTACTCCTGTATCTGTGCTCAGAGACCTTTCCTGTATGTACTCAGGGACTGTATTTAATTACCGGGATCAAATTTGAGGTGGCTGTGTGCAAGACAAGTGTCTTACTCACTGTACTATCTCTCCAGCCTGAAGTAATTTTTTTTTCAACAGGTGCTCCCAGGTAGTGCCTGGGGACTGGAGACATTTCTGGCAAAGTTTAGCTCCACTGGGCCTGATGGTTCAGACACGATCACTTGATACAGTGATACCTTTCCCAATTCAGGGCCCATCTGGGCCATGCATGTCAGTTGTCAGGGGCTCTTTCATGCTTGGAATAGAACTCAGGACTCCGTGAGTGGAAAGCATGTGCTCCCCCTATTGACGTTACTCCCTGTTCTTAAAGCCAGGTTTTCTTCTTTATGCTTCACATTACATGGTGACTATTACAGTTGCTTCTTCTTCCTAACATCTCCAAAACACTCAAATCAATCTTTCTTTTTTGCCCAGAACACCATTAATTCACGTTTCTGCTAACTTTGAAAATCACACGTGAAAATGGTTATTCCAAGGTTTATGAATGTTTTGAAAGTGCTCTTATCAATAAATTCAATTCAGTTCAACAAACATTTGTTGAGTTTTTCCTCACAAGTGATTCCGGTCTAAAGAGAATGCAAAAGTGAATAAACCAGAGTGTTTGTCTTATATAAAATCCTAATTTATTTTTAGAACCAGATATATATGTATATAGTCTTATGTATGTATACTTACATATATATGTACATATAATAAAGACGAGGATAAAGGTCATAATTGAAGTTAACTTGGATGTCAGCTTGAGTCTTCTTGAATCTAGAGATTTAGGAAGTATTGTTTCATGTGTCCATTTCTATGAATTCAGTATATATCAGTCTTGTAATTTTTTTGAAAATTTACATGGCTCTTTATAGTTTGGCATTATTTTAATGTCTCCTTTCTCTGTACACACACTGTTGTTCCACAGTGTAAATCCACCGCAAGTTTTCTTTATGCAGAATGTACCATTAATTCTAGCTTACTCATGTAGAGGTGTTATTATGACTTCATCTGCTCTTTGAGAATAGTTTGCCCTTCATCTCTCTCAGACATCCCTACCCCTCTTCAGAGTAAGATATTTTCTTTCCTTGGCTAGTGCTTAGCCATTCTTCCAGCACCCACCATTTGTTACCTAACCTTCTACCCTCATCATTTTCAGGATATGTTATTTTTCCAAAGAAATACAATTCCCTTCCTAAGAGAATTTCTCATGCCAGAAATAACATTTTTTCCACATCTTTACAAAAACATAATCACATTACTTGTGTAGAAGAAATAAACTGGAAGATGAGGTCAGCAAAGGCTTTCTAGAGAATGTGAGCTTGGAGATATAGGCAAGAATTAGCAGACGGAAGGAAGGTTTGTGCAAAGGAAACACTATCAGCAAGACAGAGGCAATTAAGTGTTCTGTATTTGAGAAACCAGCATGCAAGTTACCTGGAATTCATATAGAAAATTTAGGTTTTGGTCTGTATCCAATTAAAAAATCATGAAAATTGTGTGTGTGTGAGAGAGAGAGAGAGAAAGAGAGAGAGAGAGAGAGAGAGAGAGAGAGAGAGAGAGAGAGAGAGACCTCCGCTTTACAAAGATCACTCTCCATACAGTAAGGCAGTTGGATGGGAGCAAGGAAGACTAGTTAGTAGGTGACCCATCAAGAGATAATCATATTTGTTCAAAGAAACTGCAAATATTTGTGTTCTTCCCCAAATCCATGTTATAGAAAATAGGTTAAATCACATGAGAATAGAAAAGAAAAATGAACAATATTTACTTTTTTCTGCATACTAATTCGTCATCTCAGGTATATGTGTTTTTATCAGATAGAAGGGGAAGGAAGATAAGTTAATGTCATAAAATTAGAGTTTGCACTCAAAATTTGTGAATTCTTCCATCACTGTGCCTATAGGGATGCTATTTTTAGCTCTTTTTAAGTGACCAGTTAATGAGGTCTGACCTCATTACCCAAAGAGAGGCCTATTCTTGGGGTAAGTCTGGAAAACAATTTTGAAACCATTCCCTTGGGCATATTCCTTCTTTATTTTCTTTCTTTCTTTCTTTCTTTCTTTCTTTCTTTCTTTCTTTCTTTCTTTCTTTCTCCTTTCTTCTTTCTCTGTTCTTCTTTCTTTCTTTCTCTTTCTTTCCTTCTTTCTCCTTTCTCCTATCTCTGTTCTTTCTTTCTCTTCCTTCTTTCTTTCTTTCTTTCTTTCTTTCTTTCTTTCTTTCTTTCTTTCTTTCTTTCTCTTTCTCTCTCTCTTTCTCTTTTTCTTTTCTGTAATATTCTCTATATGTTATTGAAATATTTTCAGTTAATTTTGATTTTGCCTTGAAGAATTTAAGGTTTGGCAAGGTAAAACTCTGAATGTTCTTGCAACCAAAAACCTACTTGTCTTTTTCCCTTTTTGGCTTTGTGGACATACAAACTTCACTTCTCATATAACATAGTTATTCTTTAACATTCCTGTAGCAATGGCTATTCTAGTTCCCTGGTAAATTTGTGATCATGCAGTTTTTTTCCAAGGAACTTCTAGAGCATTTCCTGGTGGGGGTCAGGCACTCCCACTATTTCAGAAATCTTCAATCTGGTTTGGAATCAGTCTTCTGATCTGAACCTCTATTTCAGTGTGTTGTGTAACAGAAAACAGTGTAACAAAGCAGGTAGGGTAGCATCTTCTAAAATATTTTTGCTTAGAAGTATTGACTTCTTTAACCATTGCAAGAAACTACTACATAGAGATTTTGCTTTTGAGGACTCAAGAGATGAGTAATCCAACTTCTAAAAGATTAAATATATACTGATGTTCACTGCCTTAATTAAATCTTCCTCTCCTATCCTTCATTTGTGGCAGATAATCTTATTTGCAATAGTTTCCTCTATGATTAAAAAGAGAGAGAGACCATTCATATTATAAAGGAAATATTCTTCCTATCATCTAAACAATTTGAAAGTTCATAATCCTTTGGACATGTACCTCCTACCTATAAAAATGTTGTAATTGTTGTTGAACCATCTCATGCTGTATAAACTGAATTCTTTATCCCTTTCTCCTCTTACCTCCACCACAGCTTTTAATACTGTTTTTATGTCTAGATTGTGCACTTGGGAAACAGGTTTTAAGATAAATATCTTAGATAAATTGTTGTAACTACAAACTGAAATTCATTATATGATTGACTTAGTGGTCTTTTGGGTTGAATGTGTAGATTTTCCTAAATCAAGTGATCAAGGATGAGAAGAAAATATAAGATAAAAAGCTTCAGTAAAGTACTGTAGAACTTGGAAATGTATAATCCTTGGACCTCTATTCATTTGGATTTATAAATTTGGAGGAGTCTGGAAAGAGGAGACTAGAAAAAAAATGAGGATTTTAAGAAGCAGCCTACAAAAACTCAAATCCATAAAGATTCAACTAAGCGTCTGTTAATTTTTCCAATCTGGGGAGATGGTGCTTGTAAATGGAAATTTTCTCTATAGCCTCAAGGATAACATCCTTGATTCTCAGTTGATCTGTTCATGGTGAAGCACTCACTTCTACCAAGGTAACTTTTAAGAGCATTCTAATGCCCTTGCTTTCTAATCTCTGCTTCAGAAAAACGTCCTAATTTTGCAAAAATGATTTGGGAAGGTGAGTCTTTCTGAAACTTAGTCCAAGTTCACCTTGCTGCAAATTATATTTCTTCTTGTAATGAATGTCTAAAGATAAAAGATAAAATACTATCCCATTGCCATCTGTTAAGTTTATTCTATATATTTTGAGAATGTATTAGAACAATATCTTATGTATTGAGTTTATCTTCCAGAGTTGGGGTGGCCTCATCACTCTCTGGTGTCACAGCCCGGCCAAGATGCCTGTGAATAATGAATTCACCCTTATCATGTGCAGATGAATTCAATTTCCTCTCTATTGTAATGTCATATTTGATTCAGTTACCTCTTATTTTTATTTTTAAAGGTTGCCTACTGCTTGAAGCCTCTTTGTCACCACTAATGTGAAACATTTCTCAGAATTATCCATTCTGGGTCTATTTGCTTTATTAAGCTTAGCAATATCTGGAAACATCCAAATGAAGTGCATGGATTAGAAATACTTTCAGTCTATGAATGTCAGACACCTAGACAATGACATCTGACTTTTGGTAAATTTGTCATAACAGAGACTCTCTGACTTGATCTGATTTTTGTTTTTGCTTAATTGTATGTGCTAAAGAAGCAAATATGATCTTTCAGTTTGTAGGAAGGATCCTATATATTGAACTTTAATGAGGGATAGGTCACCACACAGCCTGAATTTGAACCCAATTAGAGTAGCATAAGATTCTGTAAGAATAAATCTCCTGTCTTTTGCAGGTTTCCTCTTTTGAGAAACAAGACAATATTTCCAGATTATATTTACCTAATGGATGAAACTCAGTCTATTAGATGAGATATAAAATAAATTAAATTCTGTGGCAGGTGAACACCCTGAGGGCACTGTGATTTCTAACACTATGTTAATATTCTCTAAGACCACTGTGTGGGCTTAGCAGAGCTATCTTCAAAATTAGCTTTACAGGCCACCTGCAGACTTCTCTTTTGCTTTCCTAATCAAAACTGCAATCCTGGGTAATTTAGAAAAATATTAAGTAAATAATTGCTTCAGAATATTTTAGGTTTAGGGACATAAATCTTACTCTTTTTACATGCCTTCTGAAGCCATGAAGCAAGGAGGTTCCAACCTTGTAATTTCAGTTTTGGGTGAGCTCTATTACTTTCCATTCTGAAAAATTAAATTCCTTCTGCAGACGGATGTAACAGAATCCTTAGCTAAATTATAGTGGGAAGAGGATCTGACTTCAGGGGTCTGTACAGTACATATTCAGGATCAAGATGTAAAAAAAGCGTATAACTAGTTCTAGGATTTTTTTTTGGAGTGTGTCCATGTGTACTTATGAATGTGAGCTCCTTTTGGGATGGTTTTTTCATGCTCTTCCAAACCAATGCTTCCTAAAACTGAATACCAACTGAGATAATAAGGACCTGTGGTGGGTGAGCCTCCTAACTGTAGCTGCGGATGGAGGGGGCTTCCTAATTAGACCCTGGCAGATGAAATCTGGCAGTCTCTGTGACAAAAAGTGGTTGCGATAATAATGACAGCAACAGGAAGTGCAATGTGTGAACAGAGAGGCATTTGCATGCTGAAATAAGCAATCTGCTCTTGGATATAACTGCTCCATAATGTCAAGGCTTGGTTTACATTCTGCTTTGGTTCTGTTGATGGTTTCCTTCTTCCTTCCTTTATCTCCACCTTTATTTTTCATACCACATGGTGTTTTCTTTATTCCTCCCACCTACACTCATTGGACCTTGCCTGGTTGGAAGACTCTTTATTGCCTTTTAAAATCTTTAATGGCTGCTCCTATTTTTAACACATGTTTTAGCTTAGTAATGCCAAATACAGTCCATGTCCTGCCATCCTCTTAAAACATGCAAAGACCTCAGTAGTTCTCATCACCTCTATAAAAGCTTGCATGCTATTGTCTTATATCTTAGCATCATTTAAGTTTTAAAACTCAAAATTAGCCATTATTATTACCTTATAAAGCCTCTGCTTCGATTTACCCCCTGCTTTTGGTTCTTTGTCCTCCATTTCCCTCAGCATAGCTCTTTTCATTCCTTTTCATTCACTCTTCATTTTAAATTTAATTTCATTCTCCTGAAGTGCATCTTCTAAAAGAGCTTTTTGTAGGGATCTGTTAATTATAATAATGTTCAGTTTTATAGTCTAAAAATGTCTATATTTTACCCTAACTTTTCCACTGTAGTTTGGCTGGGCATATAAAACTAAGTTCACTATTATTTTTTTTTAACACTTTGAATGATTCAGCTTTTTCTCTGTGTTCTATTATTGTTATTAGCAAGTCATCTATGACTTTATTTGTTTTCTCTATTAGCTATTTATTTTACAAAAAAGGTCATTGACTTTTTCACCACTATGAGCTTAGATGGAATTTATTTCTCTTTATCTGTTCTTTACCAGGAAAAAGACCTGCATAAAGTCATGGAAAAGAATTCTTGTGCTGCCTTTCCCAATATTTCACCCATAATTGATGTATTCATAACATTTGTGTTTGATAGCTGATTATAAATTTTCTAGTAATCTATAATTCATATGTTATTTAAATAATTCTATGCATGTCATAGTAAAAAGTTCAGGTACTTTGTACAACAGCAGCACATATGCTAGGGTGAGAAATGCAACTTTTGGGTTCCTTGTTTGAGTTTCTTTTCAGACCTCACAGGAGGATTTTATTTCTTGAGTGCCTGAAATTATTTCTGGAAGGATCTGCATTTGTTTTAGAAGTTATCTGATTTGGGGATTTCTATACTATTTTATAATAGTATAAAGAAAATGAATATTTTCTGTTTCTGGTTATGCTGACCAATGGAAGTGATTAGGTGTGATAGAAACAGGCATGGAGAATTGGGAGTAGCTTGCTTCCAGAAACTCCAATTCACAGTCTTTGCATTATACGATGAAAGCATAAATTTGCATTTCTCCACTATGAGTTAGTGCTTTTTTTGCCAAGAAAACTAATGAGTGAAGCAAAGACTTTCCTTAAGTGTGCACTTAGTAGGAGGTTAACGAAAGTAGCAAAACACCATACTGGCTTACCACTACTTGAGCAAGACAGGATGGAAGAAATTTATGAGCAGATTGAAAATGTTTTGCTTGATCAGAATATTCACACAAGTATGCTAATTCAGGAAGAGATAATTCCTCAGTCAAATTCCCACTCCAATTGGGATATTATCACTGTTTGAAACATTGAAGAGACTATGATATGCTAATAGCTTAAAATTGGTTCACATTCAAATTTCTAGGTGTTTGGGAAAACTAAACATGCTTTATAGTAATTGGCCTCTTCTGTAAATGTGGCCTTAGGTACCACTTCTTGTGTTGAATAGCCACTTTTACATCCAGGAGTGATAGGTTCCAGGCCTAGTTATCTCAGTCTTCCTTAAGTAGACATGGCTCTATGCCACCTCACTGAGGGAACCTTCCCCAGAGTGGTACCCAGCAGCTTAGCTGCTTTTAATTTGGTCTTTTGTGAAAAGTTTTATTTAAAATCCATTATGAAAAGGATCCCTTTCTTTCCCAAGAAAGGAAAATTTGGGCCAGGATGAAAGGAATCAAAGATGCCAGTAAACCGTGAATACTTAGAAAGAAACTCCAGAGAAGAAATGAAATCAAACAAATAAGACTACTACAACAAGCTGTGCTTAGTTTTAGGTAAAAATACACTTGTGTATCTCATTCAGGGGACTAGAGACCAGCAAAGAGACTCATAATACTTTCTACTTCATTTATTAGAAATTGCATGAATTCAGAATTTAAGAGGGTACAAATTAGTACAAAAAGATCTTTGAGTAATAGTAGTCCCTGATTCCAGAGAAGGGAACACAGGACAAAAATTATGAATAAATTAGAAAACAAGAAGGCAAAACAAATGTCTGAAAGTCATGACTTAAATAATTATGTTAAGAAAAAGGAAAGCCTTTAAGAATCCCTTGTTTTCTTACCCTGCCATGGCTTTTCCATTACCTGTGATTACAATGATGAAGGCCAACAAACTGAAGGGAAAGGAGAAGATGTGGGTTTGTGTTTTGAGATGGCCATCCAGAAAAAAACATAAATGGGTTATATATGTCACTAAATTCCTTATGGAACAACCTGCACAACACTCAGGGTTGCCAGACAGTCCCCAGATATTGGCTTTCTAGTGATCATATCTGTGCCCAGCAATAAACTAGTAGGTTCACCTTGCTTAGGGTGACAAACTAGTTTTCTGTTGAAAAGTTTGGTGAGGTCATTTCTTTTTTTGTGGTGGAGAGGGCACTTGCAATGCTCAGGGGTTACTCCTTGCTTTGCATTCAGGAATCATTCCTGGTGGCCTCTGGGTGATGTAGGCATGCAGGTAGATGGGGAAGGCCCCCTCCCCAGGCGATGGCAGTAAATTTCCTAGGAAGTAATAGCTCTGAAGTTGTGAAAGCCAACCAGAAAAACAGAAACCAAGGCTTGATAAGACCCTCACCAGCAACAGACCCTGAGGAGATTGGACACCTACCCATGAAGGAAATTCCTCGAATACCCTCAAACCTTTCCCTTAGTCTGATTAACTTTAGTGATTCAGCCCCAGAGAAGACTTCAGAACAATCTAGACCAAGACATCCTGAAGAGACACTCTAAAAACCACCTTGGACAAAGGAAGGGCATGCACATGCTTCCTGAGCCCATGTGCTGCTTGTACCCACGTGGTCCGATACATGTGGTGCCTGAGCACATATGTCGCTCACATCTCCCCTCTTGAGATGTGTACTTTCATGCTTTCATGTCTAATGCTGGGATATGTCAAGGGGCTCATTCTGTCCTTGGAGAAACCCGAATTTTTTCTTGAGTGCGTAACTCTCTCTCTCTCTCCCCCTCCCCCTCCACACCTTCAAAAGCCCTCCAAATAAAATGTATTTACTTCACTGCTTGTCTACTCCTGAAATTCCTTCCTGTGAGGCGAGACAAGAAATCGGTAACACTGTGTGGTAGAGGTGAATAGGGAGAAAGTGACTATCGTGCTTCTCCCTGCTTCACATAAGTCACCTGTGGGGCCCACTGACATCATGGGGACCATATGGGGTGCTGGGAATTGAAACTGGGTGTAGGATAACACTATTTTGTCCTTCCTACATAGCCTCAGGTAGTTTAGGTATATTGGGTTGCTCCCATCACAGTGCTCCCATTCCTCTGTATTTATTTGTAACTTCTTTCTTTATGCTCTGTTTACTTGTTAATATTGTTTTTCTCTTCTCCCTATGTCCTTTGCATAGTTTATTCAGAGCAATGTCCTTTTTGTTTGGAGACAGAAGACAGTATATGCTATGCTTTTGTTACGTGACTCTCAGTGATATTTTCCTCCTGGGCATCTCTTCTCTCACCTAAGCCTCAGCTGCCCTTTCTTCCTACCACCCCCCAAGCAGGGTCCCGATAAGGGACTGGAGGGAACCAGGGCAAGTGGTAAGCTATGTGCTACCCTGGCATCGAGATGGGCCTGTCTGGCCAAAGTGCCATAATGCTTAACTAACTATAAGTTAAGAGCTTGGTCATGGACAAATGCTGTCATGATCCAGAAGTAATAACTAGATTTGGACCCTGCTAGGGTTAGGAATGATTAATCTGGTCTGAGCTCTGTTGTCTGAGTCTGTGGCAAGCTGCTCTATAAGCCTCAATGTTCTCTTACTGTGTCCATACAAAAAAAATTAGTATTGAGATGTTGATAGAGTTATTGGACTGAGAAAAGCAGTAAACCACCTTAGGAGGTATTTTGCCCTTGGGCAGTCAGGAAGGGCTTTGGAATACCTTTTAGGTGGTGTTTCATTTGAACTTGGTGGGCCCTCAAGAAGGGTTTTCTTGTGTTGATTTGGCTACCTGACTGAGTGCAGTGTCAGCCCAGAGTTCTGGGGAGTTGGCAAGACAAGAGAGTTGGAGAGTGAGAGAGAGCAAAGTGGGGAGATGCACGGTGAGGCTAGCAAGGGGGACAGAGAGACAAGAATGTAGAAGAATACCGGAGCAGGCACGTGGTAGAGAGAGAGCGCCCAGACTGCGAGATGGAGTGCAGAGAGATGAGCAGGAGAGACAGAAGGAGACGGAAATGAGGAGCTGTGGAGACTAGAATGAGAGGTTCAGAAAGACTGGGGCAGGTGTGTGGGGAGAACGGAATAAACAGCAGCTGATCAACTAACCTGCTTGGCCCTCGTTTTGTCCACCGTCTGTGGGAGCGGCCCAACGCCCCCAGAACTCCGGTGGAGAGGGGAAGAGCCATCAGGCCCTCTCCCCGGCTGCCCCTCGGAAATTATACACCCGGGTTCAACTAACGTTTTCCTGTTTCACATGGTCTTTCTGTGCTTGTCTGTGTTATAAAATCCTCCATAATAACCTCAACATACTGGATGTGTGTGTCTACCTCCATGACAGCATTTTACCATCATGATCTCTTTATTTATTTATTTATTTATTTTGCTTTTTGGGTCACACCCAGCAATTCTCAGGGGCTACTTCTAACTCTGCACTCAGGAATTGCTCCTGGTGGTGCTGGGGGGAGGGAGGGTACCAAATGGGATGCTGGGGATTGAACTGGGGTCAGCTGCATACAAGACAAATGCTCTACCCACTACACTATTGATGTAGGCAGGTAGACAGGGAGGCCCCCCTCCCAAGGCAGCGACAAAAGCCAGCCCTGCACAAAATAGCAAACAGGAACTAAAGCTTGATAAGACTGGTTAAGATGTTTGCTTAACCTTGATAAGCTTGATAAGCTTGATAAGATGTTGCCTGGCTCCAGCAACAGACCCAAAGAAGCTCCTCCGGGAACAAAAGGCCAGGAAAGGAATTTCAAAGAAGACCATCACCACTCCCATCCTCCCTGGTAACCTCCTTAGCAACGGATATTTACCTGGGAAGAAGCCCGATGTGGGGGCAGGTTGGAGAAACCCTATAAAGGCCACCTGGAACAAAGGAAGGGCGCGCATTTGCTGCCCGAGCCTATGTGCTGCTTGTGCCCACGTGGCCGAGCACATGTGGTTCCCCAGCACATGTGTCGCCCGCATCTCCCCTCTTGAGATGTGTACTTTCATGCTTTCGTGTCTAACTTTACTCTCTCACTCTCTCTCCCTCCCTCCATACCTAAAAATCCTCCAAATAAAATCTATTTACTTCACTGCTTGTCTACTCCTGAAATTCCTTTCTGCGAGGCGAGACAAGAACCCAGCAACCCTGGGTCCCAAGTGGCAGAGGCGGGTGGGGAGAAAGTGACTGTCTTTCTCCTCCCCGCTTCACATAAGTCACCCGTGGGATCCACCGACATCACTAACACTTGGGTCCCTCATCATTCTCTTTAAGACCCTATCTCCAAAAACATATTTGTGACAAGTGACTTAAACTTATGACATCAATATCAGAATTTGGAATGGGCAGTTCAGCCCACTATAGGAAGGTGATTGGGCAAATGTCCATGAATACCTTAGCAGAGGTAAATGTACAGAACTCTTCATTATTTGTGGATATTATTTAAGCTAAACTTTCATAAAACGATTATTCCCTAAAATTAATAATTGAATACTGAGATATTGTAAGAATACTTATAACAATACTTTTAGGTTTTGAAATATTCTGCAGCCTCAGAACCGAATTTAGAAGTCCTAATTGAGTCTGAAGTGCTTAGAAGCATTCGGTATTAATCACGTTGTTATTAATATTAAAATAATTTGAAACAGAATGAACAAAACCCCAAACCTCCAATATTATAAAAATTATTTGTGACTAAAAAAGAAAACATTTTTTTTGTTTTGTTTTGAGGACACACCCGAATGTCCCCAGGGCTTACACCTGACTCTGAACTCAGGGATCACCTTTTTTTTTTAAATTTTATTGAATCACTGTGAGATAGTTACAGGCTTTCATATTTGGGTTACATTCACACAATGATCAAACACCCATCCCTCCACCAGTGCACATTCTCTACCACCAGTATCCCTGGTATAACCCTCCTTTCCCACCCTCCCCCTGCCTCCATGGCAGACATTATTCCCCATAATCTCTCTCTTATGATGTGTCGCTGCCACACGGGTCCGGAAAGCGTCCTGGAGTGTGGCGGCGGCTGGGTAGTGGAGGTAGTGTCGGTAGTGGAGGTCTGCCAGTGGGGTATTTATCTGGTCCCGGTAGGGGTAGGGTGGGTCTTCTGTGCGCAATCCAATCCCTGGGTCTCTGGTGGTTGGTGGAAGCAGACAGGGCAGGGGAGGGTGGGGCTCCTGATTATAATCCCTTTGTCACCTGTGGTTGGTGGGAGCAAGCAGAGAATCTCTGTCTCTGGGTCCATTGACCCTGGAGTCCAAGGTCTCAGAGAGTTCCGCTTATCTTGTTCTGTGGGTCTTCAGTTGTGCGTGAGTCTCGGCCAGAGCTGCCACGAGGGTCCGGAAAGCGTCCTGGAGTGTGGCGGCAGCTGGGTAGTGGAGGTAGTGTCATCTACAAGTTGTTCACTCGAGTCATACTAAATAGGATTGGCAGAACACTAGATGAAGGACAACCATGCGAGCAAGCTGGGTTCCGCAAAGGATTCAGCACCATCGACCATATCCACACGATAACCAAGCTCATTGAGGTTTCTCGGGAGTTCAAGATGCCGCTCTGTCTAACATTCATTGATTTAAAGAAGGCCTTTGATTCTGTTGAGACAGAAGCGGTCATTGAAACCCTAGCCAATCAGGGCATTCAAGCCCAATACCTCAAGATCCTCCATGAGCTGTATTGCGGATTCACTACCAGGATCTCACCATTCTACAAAGAGGTAATCATCGATGTCAAGAGGGGGGTTCAGCAGGGTGATACCATTTCACCGAAACTCTTCAGTGCCACCCTCGAGAACATCATGCGACAACTGGAATGGGAAGGAATGGGAGTGAAGATAGATGATCAGCAACTATACCACCTCCGCTTTGCTGATGACATTGTTTTAATAACACCAAACATCAGCCAAGTGGCACAAATGCTGGCCGACTTCGACCTTGAGTGTGGAAAGGTCGGACTACAGCTGAATCTTACGAAGACAATGTTTATGAGAAACAACCTCGTTCCTGACGCCCCATTCACTCTCAATGGAATGACCATCTCCAAATGCTACAGCTATGTGTACCTAGGTAGAGAAGTCAACATGACAAATGACCTGGCACCCGAGCTGCGCAGGAGGAAGAGAGCGGCTTGGAACGCCTTCAAGAACGTCGAAGAAATAGCTAAGAGGACGAAGAACCTCTGGCTCCGGGCACATCTCTTTGATTCCACTGTTCTTCCTGCATTAACATATGCCTCAGAGACCTGGGCCCTATGCAAACAGGATGAGAATGCTATTTGGGTCTCCCAAAGAGGAATTGAAAGAGCTATGCTTGGAATGTCACGTTTCACTCAAATGAGAGAAAAAAATCTGGAGTTCTGACATCCGTCGATGATCAAGAATCAGGGACGCTGTCTCATTTGCCAAGGTGTCAAAAATCAGATGGGCTGGTCACGTAATGAGATTTAAAGACGACCACTGGACTAGAGCTGTTACCAACTGGATTCCACGGGATGTCAAAAGACCGTGTGGCCGCCCACCTACCAGATGGTCAGACTTCTTCATCAAGATCATGAATGATCGGTTTGAGGCTCTTCATGTTCCTAGAGCGAATAGCGCCATTGGGCTACACTAGCAAGCGACGGGGACAAATGGAGACATTATTGGTGCTCGCCTGAGCAAATTGACAATTAACGGGAAGTCAAGTGATCAAGTGATCAAGTGAATCTCTCTCTACTTTGGGGCATTATGGTTTGCAATACAGACAATGAGAGGCCATCATGTTTGGTCCTTTATCTACTTTCTGAACACATCTCCATCCCAACCGATTCCTCTAGCCATAATTTTCTTAGTGAACTCAGGGATCATGCTTGACAGTGATTGATTGCAGTTCTGAAAATTAAACTCACATCAGATGCATGCAAGGCAAGTGCCTTACCTGCTGTACTATTTCTTCAGTCATTATTTAAAAAAATCTTTCTGTATTTCTCTCTTTTTTTCATAATATATATCAATGTTTTGAAGATCTTGAGTACTGATTTTTCTTTATCGGTTATTGGGCCACATCTGGAGATGGTCAGAAGTAGCTCCTGGCTCTACACTCAGGAATTACTCCTGGTAGTGCTCAGGGGACCATATGAGATGCCCGAGATAGAACCTGGGTTGGCCTCATACAAGGCAAGCACACTACCTGTTCTACTATTGCTCCAGTCCCAGAATAATTCTTGACTTACATCTGCAAGTATATCAGGATGTATTTCTCACAATTCCCTTCATCCCTAAGCCAGGTATCCATAGCTTTTGGAAAGGGTTTCTTGTTGCCCAATTATGGAAAATAAATGATATAGCCACAGAATAAAGTCTAAAGTTTTGTAAAAATTAAAAATAAATTGTGTGACCAAGTGACATCTATACCCGTGTTTTTAAAAGCATGTTCCTTGGGTGGGGTAAAGTTTGAATCCAAACCTTATTGTAGAGTTGGCCATGATTGCAGTTGACACAGCCTATTGGGCACTTTAATCTGTCTCTAGGTACTTTCAACTTTCTTTATGGTGTGTGTTCTGTTATCGGATTGTTTTAGGCCTAGAGACTCAAACAGAAGCTAAAGGGAGAAAATATATATTGTTAATTAGACTCCAAAAGTCTAGACTCTGCAGACTCCAAAAGAGAAAAGGAAACTATTTTCTAAAGGTCAATGTTTACATTCTCCCTGGGCTTCTGAGGACTAAGAAAAGATTGAGTTAGCAGAGAATGAGGTTCACTAGTGATGAGATATTGTTCTCATTTTATCTTTTGTAAGAAAAGAAGATGAAAAAACAAAACAAAAACTTTAGTTAATATTAAAAGCATGATTTTAATATTTTCAACAATGCAATTTTCTAGGCTATTTTATCTTAATAAAACTGTTGACATTAAAAGGCACATAAAAGTAAGATATTTGTCAGATTTTTTTCAATACAAACATATCATTTTTGATTTTATAATAAATATTGGAATCCCCCAAATGCACATTGACTTTTTTCATTCAATTCCTATTAAACTGATTTTTGAAATGGATATGCTTTTAAAGTCTCCTTTAAAGTCTCTTAAATAGTATAGCTATCATAATTTGGTATGATAATTCTTGATGATGCTTGACACCAGATAAAAAATTTGTCTTTAAAATGAGATGCATACATCTCCTCAATACTTCTTTTCTTGTTTTTATGAGAATTGTGGAGGAATAAATACATCTGTGATGAAGGTATTCACAAATCTATGAGTAATGTTATTGTTTATGATTGTTATGTAGTACTTTTAATTTAATGAACAAAAACTGTGTTAGAACTTTATAGCCTCATCGGTCTGCTTGCCTAACATTACCTACGCACTCCTAACATTCTTAGTGATAAATAAAGGAAGGAACATATAAAGGCTAGGTATATTTTTGTACAAAGCCCTACATACATGGAATGACTGTTGAGGACAGATCCTTTTCTGACCCTTGAGTTGCTGTCCCAGCAGCTTAGTTCAGGCTTTTATCTATGGGAGAAAATAAAACCCCTCATACAACCTAGTTACAGTGCAATATGTAAGGCAAAATGGCAAAACACAGTTATGTCAATACCATTTATGAAGAACAAATTAAAAAAAGATCTCTTTCATAAAATCAATAGCAGGTGAGAGAAAAATCAAGATGAATGGGTGAGGGAGAGAGGTAACCAGGAAAACAAATGGGGGGAATCTTCACACAGCCTGCCTGAGTGAGCAAAGGTAAACAATTATTCGCTGAATGTGTGTTTTCACCTAGTAAGTTGGGTCAACAGCATCTGATAAGAGGAAGAGAGGATAAATTGTTGAGGCATAAAATAAAAATGTTTATCTGAGCATTTATCACCCCTTGATCTAATGTGGAATTCATAGCTGGAACTCAAGGCTCGGCAGGCGCAGTCTTGGTTTCTGTGTAGCCTCAGAATCGTTCAGCAAACCGTAAAACGTGCTTTCTCACTTTTCTGCTTGGATGATTTCAGAGCTGCTCTCCAGGGACCAATTTCTCTAATGGTGAGATCTAATTCAATTGTGTGCTCACTCGGTTCAGAGGGAAGGCCACGGAAGGAATAGCCACAAAGAACTTGTCTTGGTGGGGTGGGTGGGAGTGTGTGTGTGTGTGTGTGTGTGTGTGTGTGTGTGTGTGTGTGTGTGTATAAGAGGGAGGGGAGTGGGAGGGTGAGAGGGAGGGAAGAAGGGAGGGATAAAGAAGAGAAGAGAAGAGTAGGGAAGGGAGGGGAAGGAAGGGAAGGGAAGGGAAGAGAGGGAGAGAGGGAGATAGAGAAGGAGAGAGATATTGAGATTCTATTTTAGGAGTGAGGAGAGTAAGTGTAGTGCTTCTTGCTGGGTAAGTTGGTCCTACACCTCTCAGAGTCTTTCTTACTCATTAATTCAGGTGACAAACCCTCTGTGCAAGGATTATATACATTTTGCTTGGTTTTGAAATGATAGTAACAGTTTCTCCTCTTGCTGAATTTTGCTTTTAATCCCTGTTATTTAACCCTTCAGGGAATGGAGTAAATCAGTTCACTGGATTTTTTTCAACTTGCTGCAGTTGGTAATTTTTTACCTAATTGGTTGGAACTATTATAACCATTTTGAATTTATCATTAAGTCCTCCAAATACCTCATTGACCTCATGTCATTTAGCAAGCCTACATTATAAACTTCACAGGCTAAGGTCAAGATGATACTTCTTGTTTGATATTGCTCATTTATTATTGTACTCTCAATATTTTGTTGTTATAAATACATTCTGGTAACAATAAATTTGTAGGTAACATTTACCTTCAAAGAACCAAATCTCAGTAGGGTTTGTGATTTTCATTATTTGTACGTAGTGCTGATAGATATGGTCCTTATTCAGATATTCTCTTCCAACCATTTTCCCAGAAAAATGGTGGTTTTACTGGTAGCACTGTAGCACCGCCATCCTGTTGTTCATCAATTTGCTTGAATGGACACCAGTAACATCTCCATTGTGAGACTTGTTGTTACTGTTTTTGGCATATTGAATACACCACGGGTAGCTTACCAGGTTCTGCTGTGCAGGCAGGATACTCTCGGTAGCTCGCCGGACACTCTGAGAAGGGTCGTGTCAGGATGGCCGAGTAGTTTTACTGGTGTACTGGACAATAAGAAAAAGTGAAGAGACTATCTTGATAATTAGGTCTTATTCACCAATTAAGTCTTCAAATCTCATGCTTATACTTAATATATTTGGATTGAGGAGAATAGTGCCCCAGGGATTTTTAATTTTCTCCTTGGTCCTTGTTTTCCAATAATAAAATAGAACAAGTTACAGAAATTTGGAAACTAAAGGGATCTTTGGAGGCTGTATGACTTTACAGAAGGTGGAAGAGAGATTGAGAGAGTTTTGAGATTTATTTATTTCATTTATTTTTTATTTTATTTGCTTTTTGGATCATACCCAAAAATGCTCAGGGTTACTCCTGGCTCTGCACTCAGGAGTTACTCCTGGCAGTGCTAGGGGGATCATATGGGATGCTGGGAATCAAACCCCAGTCGGCTGAGTGCAAGGCAAACGTCCTACCTGCTTACTATCACTCCAGCCCCGAGTTTAAAGATCTAGACTAAGTTACAAAGTTAGTCTAATGGAACAATCAGGACTTGAATTCACTTTGTATTTTTTTAAACTTTTTTTATGTAGGAACATAAATTTATTTTTAATATATGGTTCCTCTGTTGCAGAGCTCTGCAAGCTTCCTTGTATATAGAAGTGAAAAAGACAGAGACCCTGAGGAGTGAAACTTTACAGGGTCTCTCTCATGATGGCACTAAACCTCTGAGCTGACATTGACTTCCCAATCAAGTCCATCCTGAATTTAAGTAATGTTTTAAAAATATAAATTCCTAAGTAACTGTTTTTAATCATATTTAGTTCTTCCTAAACTATCAAGGTTTACTATCAAGGTTTTCTAACGAAGTTATCTTACGTTCACAAATGTATACCTCTCTCCATTTTTCTAGTTTTCTAGAAATTACTTGACGTTGGAAATCACTGTTTCAGCAGCTCTGTACCAGTTGTTTCTTCTGTAATACTGTTCTCCACTGGGGAAAGTCCAAAAGGAAACCCTGTGAAGGTCACCACAAAATTGGGGGTGGGGAAAGAAGGCAACTCTTCTATAGCACCTTGCATACTGCTCATCTTGTGGACATTCCCATGAGACTTTCTCCTTGCAGTCATTTTTTCAAGAGATTTCTTAGAAGCAATTTATTCTTTCCTCCCTGTATCTTCCTTTTTTTCTAACAAGGCAGATGCTAAAAGAAAGACCTAGTTTCTATGTCAACCAGCATGAGACCTTGTCTTTGGCTCATTTTTATTTCTTATTAGAAAAGAATTTTCCAGTTTTGTAATCTTGTCATTTTGTATTTAATGAGAACTTATGTTAACATGAAGCTTTATCGTTACACAGTGCTGTTGTATAATTGTCTCACAGAACCTCAAAATAAATATAAAAGGTAGGAAGAATTTTCTCCTCATCTGCATTTTACATTTTGAAACTGGGGTCTCAGAGGTTGTGGTGATTAATGGCTACAGATTATTAATTCCGCCAAAGAGAAGGAGAGAAGTTTTCTGAAAAGCCATCTTGCTTGCTCTGTGAATTCACACTATCACTATGCTGGCCTTTGAAACCATCTTTCTTATTAATTCAGGGAAAACCTGCAAAGGCTACTAGGGGCCACTCCAAAAAGCCTCCATCCCTCTTGGAGAACCTGGCGAGCTACTGAGAGTATCCCGCCCGCACAGCAGAGCGTGGCAGAGCCCAGCAGAGCCTGTGGCGTACTCAATATGCCAAAAACAGTAACAGTGATGATCCTCATTCCCCTGACCCTGATAGAGCTCCCAATATGCCATCAGGCTACAGTAGCACCCAAAGGGACAAATGGATATGTTACTGGTGCCCGCTCAAGCAAATCGATGAACAATGGGATAACAGTGATACAGTGATACAGTGATACGGTGATATTGAAGTATTCTTGCACAATATCATTTTGTTGGTATGTAGAGCATAGTATGAGGATGTATTAATGCAATATTGTACATCGCAATCTAAAGTTATCTTCCCTTAAAACAGACATATTCATCCATCAGCTTATGCATAATTTAAGTAATTTATGAACGTATTGACATTTGATCATCTAAAAGTAATCTTTCCTTGGGAAGGCAATGTGGGCCTCAGCATAGACATAGACTCTGATACTAGAGTGTTGAATATCACATCTTCGTTCCATCACTTCCTGTGATTTGGGGCAAAACTGTGTCTCAAATTCTATTTTTATTTTGAATTGTTATTAGTGAAACACCATGAGGTACAGTTGTAGACTTACAAAATTTTGTGCTTGGGTTTCAATTATACAATGTTTGAGTATCCAACCCTCCAACAGTGCCCATTCTCCACCACCACTGATCCCAGTATCCCTCCCACACCCCATCCCCCACATCCCACCCTGCCTCTGTGGCAGGGAATTCCCTTTTGTTCTTTCTCTCCTTTTGGGTGCAGTGGTTTGCAAAAGAGGCATTGAGTAGCAATCATGTTCGGTATATAGTCTACTCTCAGCACACATCTCCCATCCTGGGAGGATCTTTATTTGGTGCTCCCTTCTCTATCTGAGCTGCCTTTTCCATTAGCATGTGCAGCTGGCCTCCAAGCCATGGAGTGAATCTCCTGGTACTTATTTAGGCGATTCTTGGGTGTTAGTCTACTATTTTGTTACTTTATGTTCCCCAGATGAATGCAATCTTTCTATGTCTGTCCCTTTCTTCCGACTCATTTTGCTTAGCATGACACTTTCCATGTAGTACCACTTTTATGTAAATTTCATGACTTCATCTTTTTAACAGCTACATAGTACTCCATTGTGTAGATGTACCAAAGTTTCTTTAACCATTCATCTGTTCTTGGGCACTCAGATTTTTTCCAGATTCTGGCTATTGTAAACAGTGCTGCAATGAACAAACAAGTGCAGATGTCACTTCGACTATACTTTTTGGCCTCTCTGGGATATATTCCCAGGAGCGGTATTGCTGGGTCAAATGGGAGCTCAATTTCTAATTTTTTGAGAATCTTCCATACTGTTTTCCAAAAGGGCTGAACCAGTCAGCATTCCCACCAGCAATGGAGGAGGGTTTCTTTCTCTCCACATCCATGCCAAAACTGGTTGCTTTTGTTCTTTTGAATGTGGGCCAGTCTCTGTGGTGTGAGATGATATCTCATTGTTGTTTTGATCTGCATCTCCATGATGATTAATGATGTAGAGCGTTTTCTGATGTGCCTTTTTGCCATTCGGATTTCTTCTTCAGAAAATTTCTGTTCATTTTGTCGCCCCATTGTTTGATGGGGTTGGATGTTTTCTTCTTGTGGAGTTCAACCCCTTGTCAGATGGGTATTGGGAAAATATCATTTACCTTTCTGTAGACTGTCTTTTTATTTTGGTCACTGTTTCTTTTGAGGTGTGGAAGCTTCTTAGTTTAAGATAGTCCCATTTATCTATCTCTGTTTTCATTTGCTTGGCCAGTGGCATGACATCTTTGAAGATACCATTAGCTTCTATATATCATAGAGGGTTTTGCCAACTTTGTCTTCAATGTATCTTATGGATTCCGGTCTGATGTTGAAGTCGTTAGTCCATTTTGATCTTATTTTTTACATCGTATTAGGCAGAGATCTGAGCCCACTTTTTTGCATGGAGCCATCCAGTTTTGCCAGCACAATTTGTTAAAGAGGCTTTCTTTGATCCACTTCACATTTCTTGGTCCCTTATCAAAGATTAGATGATCATATGTTTGGGGGGAGATGTCAGTATATTCAACCCTGTTCCGTTGGTCTGCAGCTCTGCCTTTGTTCCAGTCCCATCCTGTTTTAATTATTACTGCTTTGTGGTAGAGTTTGAAGTTAGGGAGGTTGATTCCTCCAATTTTCTTTTTCCTAAGAATTGCTTTAGCTATTTGTGGGGGCTTATTGTTCCATATGAATTTCAGGAGTGTTTGCTCCATTTCTTTGAAAAATGTCATGGGTATTGTTATAGGATCACATTGAATTTGTACAACGCTTTGGGAAGTATTGACATTTTGACAGTGTTAATTCTCCCGATCCATGAGCAGGAGACATCTTTCCATTTTCTCCTGTCCTGTTTTATTTCCCGAAGTAGCTTTTTGTAGTTTTCTTTGTACAGTTCTTTTACTTCCTTAGTTAAGGTGATTCCTAGGTACTTGATTTTCTGGGGCACAATTGTGAAGTGGACTGTTTTTTTCATATCACTTTCTTCTCTCTCACTATTTGTGTATAGGAAAGCCATGGACTTTTGGGTATTGATTTTATAGCCTGCAACTTTACTATACAAGTCCATTGTTTCTAGGAGTTTCTTGGTAGAGGTTTTTGGGTTCTGTAAGTATAGTATCATATCATCTGTGAATAGTGAGAGCTTGATTTCTTTCTTTCCTACCTGAATGCCCTTAATATCTTTTTCTTTCCTAACCACTACTGCAAGTACTTCAAGTACTATATTGAACAGCAGTGGAGAGAGTACACATCCTTGTCTCGTCCCTGATCTTAGAGGGAAGGCTCTTATTCCCCGTTTGTGGATGATGCTTGCTGTAGGCTTGTGGTAGATAGCTTTAACTATATTGAGGAAAGTCTCCTCTATACCCATTTTGGCAAGGATTTTCATCATAAACGGGTGCTGGATCTTGTCAAATGCTTTCTCTGCATCTATTGATATGATCATATGGTTTTTATCTTTTTATTTCTTGATATGATGGGTTATGTTGATTGATTTCTGAATGTTAAACCAAACTTGCATCCCCAGGATGAATCCCACTTGGTCATGGTGTGTAAAAAACTAAACACACCGAAGGTTTTGTATGTTCACGGGCTCTCTGGATGGCTCTGTCTCACCGCCTGCATTTGGTGCTCTTGAGCTGCTGTGTGTGGCCTGGATCCGGACGGCTGTTGGCCAAGTGCAGATGAAGGAAGAAGAGAGAGCCAGGCTGGTTGGTCTTAGTTGCAGTTTATTCCAATCCTCTCTTCATTCACTCATGTCTCTCCTCTCTCCAGCTCTCTTGTCTTCAACTCCTCTGCAGTCTGGCTGACACTGCACTCAGTCAGGTAGCCAAATCAATATAAGAAAACCCTTCTTGTGGGCCCACTGAATAGGTGTTCTAAAGCACTTCCTGACTGCCCAAAGGCAAAATACCTCCTAAGGTGTTTTTCTCCTTTCCTCAGTCTAATAACTATCAGCATAGAAATATTAGCTATTTTTGGATGGACACAATAAGAGATCACATTGAGGTTTGTAGGCAGCTCTCCTGGGAACATCTTGCCACAGATTAAGACTACAGCACTCAGGCCAGATTAATCATTACTAACCCTAGCAGGATCCAAATCTAGTTATTACTTTTTGGATCATGACAGCATTTGTCCATGACCAAGCTCTTAACTTATAGTTAAGCATTATGGCACTTTGGCCGGACAGACCCATCTCGTTGACAGGGTAGCACATAGCTTACTGCTTTCTCTGGTTCCCTCCAGTCTCTCATTGGTACCCTGCTTTGGGGGGTGGTAGGAAGAAAGGGCAGCTGAGGATTAGGTGAGAGAACAGATGCCCAGGAGGAAAATATCACTGAGAGTAACATTACAAAAGCATGTCTACTTGTGTCCATACAAAAAGGTGACTGCTCTGAATAGACCATGCAAAGAATTTTGGGAGAAGAGAAAAACAATATTTGCACAAAGAGGTTACAAATAAGCACAGAGGAATGGGAGCACTGTGATGGGAGCAACCCAATTAACCTAAACTACCTGAGGCTATGCAGGGAAGACAGAACAGTGTTATTCTACAATGGTGTATGATCTTTTTGATGAGTTGTTGGATTGTATTTGCTAATAGTTTGCTGAGGAACTTTGCATGTGTGTTCATCATAGATATCGGCCTTTCTTTGTGGTATCTCTCTCTGATTTTGTTATCAGAGAGATATTTGCTTCATAGAAACTGTTTGGAAGTGTTTTTGATATTTCAATTTTGTGGAAAAGCTTAAAGAAGATTGGCAGTAAGTCCTCTTTAAAGATTTGGAAGAATTCACTGGTGAATCCATCCGGGCCAGGATTTTTGTACTTGGGGAGACTTTTTATTACCATGTCAATTTCCTTGATGGTAATAGGTCTGTTCAGGTATTCCAGGTCGTCTTGGTTCAGCCTTGGGAGTTTATAGGAATCTAGGAATTTATCCATTTCCTCGAGGTTTTCACGTTCCGTGGCATAAAGCTTCTCAAAGTACTCCTTATGATCCTTTGAATTTCTGTAGCTTCTGTTGTAATGACCCCCTTTTCATTTCTGATTCAGTTTATTAGGGTTTTCTCTCTCCCTTTCTTTGTGAGTTTTGCTAGAGGCTTATCAATCTTGTTTATTTTCTCGAAGAACCAGATCTTGGTTTCATTTACCTTTCGTATTGTTTTTTGAATTTCCATTTCATTAATCTCTGCTCTGAATTTTATTATTTCCTTCCTCCTGTTCAGATTGGCCTCCTTTTGTTGGTCATTCTCCAAGCTCTGAAGCTGTGAGGTTAGGTTGCTTATGTGGGCTCGCTCCTCCTTCCTGAGCAATGCTTGTAGAGCTATAAACTTTCCTCTTAACACCGCTTTTGCTATGTCCCATAAGTTTTGGTAACTCATGTCCTCATTTTCATTCGTTTCCAGAAATCTTTTGATTTCCTCTTTGATTTCCTTTTTAAGCCACTCGTTGTCCAAAAGTGAACTGTTTAATTTCCAGGTGTTTGATTTAGTTTTCTGTTTGTGTGTGTGATTTACTTCTAATTTCAGCACATTATGGTCTGAGAAGATTGTTGATACAATCTCTATACTCTGGATTTTATGGATTTTGTGGCTCAGCATGTGGTCTATCATGGAGAATGTTACATGTACACTTGAGAAGAATGTGTATTCAGCTTTTTGAGGATGAAGTTTCCTGTTTATATCTACTAAGTCCCTTTCTTTCATTTATTCCCTCAGATGAAGTATGTCCTTGCTAAGCTTGAGTCTGGTTGATCTATCAAGAGCTGATAAAGCGGTGTTGAAGTCTCTCACTAGTATTGTGTTGCTATCAATGTCTTTCTCCAAGTCTATTAGTAGTTTTTTTAAGTACTTTGCTGGTCCCTCATTAGGTGCATACATATACATTTAGTATTGTAAGTTCTTCCTGTTGTACATATCCCTTGATCAATAAGAACTGGCCTTCACTGTCTCTTGTGACCTTCTTCAGTCTGAAATCAATGTGGTCTGATACTAGGATGGCTAACCCAGCTTTTTTATGGGAGTTGTTTGCCTGTAGGATTGTTTTCGAGCCTTTGACTCTGAGCCTGTGCTTGCTTTGACTATTGAGATGTGTCTCTTGCAGGCAGCAGAATATTGGGTTCAATTTTCTAATCCATCCTGCCACTCTGTGTCTTTTAATTGGTGCATTTAGCCCATTGAAATTGAGAGAGATTGTTGTTATGGGGTTTTGTTCCATTTTTCTGTTGAAATTTGGTTTATTTGAGGGGCCTGCCTTGTCTTAAAGTAGCCCATTTAATTATTCTTGCAACCATGGTTTTGAGACTATGAAGTTCCTGAGCTGTTGTTTATCTGTGAAACTGTGTGTTGTTCCTAATGTTATGAATGAGAGTCTCGCTGGGTAAAGTATTTTCAGTGAGGCATTTATTTCATTGAATTTTTCTACTATATTCCACCACTGTTTTCAGGCCATGAGGGTTTCATCAGACAAATCAGCTGTGACTCTTAAGGATGCTCCTTTATAGGAAATTTCTTTCTTTGATCTTGTTGCTTTCAGAATTTTGTCTCTTCTAGGGTTTTGGTCATTTTGATCAGAATGTGTCTTGGGGTATTTTTATTTGGATTTCTGGTACCCTTCGGGCCTCCTGAATGTGGTCATATGTTTTCTTCAGCTCTGGAAACATCGTAGCAATGATGTCTTTAACAGTTTCTTCTTCATCAGTGTTTCCTTCCTGTCCCTCTGGGACTCCAGTAATTCTTATGTTACTCCTCTTGGCTTCATCAGGATCTTCTCTTGCCATCTGTTTCCGAATTGTGAGTCTGTTTTTCCATTTTCTGCTCTTTTCTGGAGAGTCTCTGGACTTCATCTTCGAGCTCACTGATTCTGTACTCAGCAGCTGTTACTCTGTTGCTGAGGTCTTCCATAGAGTTTTTCAATTCACCTGCCAGGTTTTTCAGGTCTGACATTTCCGTTTCTAATTTTGTTTGCATTTTCCTCATTTCTACCTTCAAATCCTCTTGTCTTTTATTGGCGTTGCTTTCCATTTTTTTTTTTTTTAGCTCCCTAACCATCCTCAGTAGCTCCCTTCTAAATTCCTTGTCAGAGAGGTTGTCTAGCACTTCATTACTGTTGGTGTTTTCTGGGCTAGCCTCTTCAATAAGTAAGCTTGGTGGGCTTCTGTGTTGCTTTACCATTGTGACCTGTGTAGTTTAGACCTTCACACTCACTGTTACTATTCTGCTTGAGATGCAGAATGAATTGAGATGGGCTTAATGAATTATTGGCTAATGTGTTTCTGTTTCTAGTGAAAGTTCCATCTAAGAGTGTAACTTACGGTTCCTATGGGATATGTAGCGGGAGAATATTGAGGCCATGTTTCCAGGAAGGGGCCCTGCCGCTGGGCGGGTACCTGGATGAATGAGGAGGCAGTGCCTGGAACGGTTCAGCTTTGCTTTTGCGTGGTGTGCCTCAATTCCCATCCCCTGCAGACCAAGGGTGAAAAGCAGCCATTCTCAGGGGATCTAGTTAGACACACGATCCTGGGAAGGAGCCCTGCCACCGGGCGAGTACCTGGATGAATGTGTCTCAAATTCTTAATATATAAAATATAATCTTGGATAAATCTGTGCCTCATTTTCTTTTTTTCATAGTTTTATTTATTCATTTATTTTTCTTCTTATATTTATTTATTGAATCACTGTGGAAAAAGTTACTAAGCTTTCAGGTTTAAGTCTCAGTCATACAATCTGTGCCTCATTTTCTTAATATATGAAATGGGCATAAAAATAGACTATTACCCTTAGGCTCACTATAAATATTTAAATGCTTGTGAACACAGATACAGATGATAGAACAGTGTACAAAATAATAGGTCTAATGAAAGTTTTAGTTTTCACTTTCCAGATAGTATTTCAGGAGTAGAAACTGGACTTGAATGATGAGAGGGTATAGGAGAACAAAATACAACAAAAGGCATTTGGTTCAAGGGTTCAGATTTAGCTTCTGGGATAGAAGTTTAGAGTAATCAATGTTGGGTCCCATTTAGCTGAGCCTTTATTACAGAAAGGTCCCGGATTTTGGAACTGGACTACATGGTGGACAACTCAGTCCTCAAACTTCATTAGGTTTGCTGAGTAAGAGCATGCATCACAGAGATGGCAGGGCTCTCTTATCAACACCTGTCTGTAGGTTCATGTGTTTCTAGCTGTTCAGATGATTCTTGGGAAATCACCATTTGAGCATGACACTTATGTGCAATAACTAGATCCTTCATTGCCTGCATTGGACTAGGAATGGGATAGGGAGAAAGGCAAAACAAAAACAAACAAACAAACAAAAAACAAATTTGCTCTTTCAAGTCAGAGTTGCCTATTGAACCAGAAGCAGACTGACGTTGTTCACTGTGGCAAGTGTCCTCACCTAATATCCTTGCAAATGCAAGATCTTTGAGGGCAAGATTGATATGTAGGCACTGATCTTCCTTACCCCTGTTGTAGTATCTTTCATGTTGCTTGGTGGTTTGTTGATATTGATAAATGGGTTGGAAATGCTGGAGAGGCAAGGGGGATGTGAGATAGAAGCTGATTTAGTCAGAGGCTAAACAGAAATTAGAGCTCAAGCCTAATGCCTGGTCATCTGAGGTTCCTGCCAACTCAGCACTTTTCAAATTATGGGCAGCTGTATAGACATCTGGTGATGCTTGGTGGCAGGAGAGTAAAAGGAAATGAATATTGATCCTGACTTCTGAGGGAGAAGCTCATAAAGAGACCTTCAAGGATCTTAAAGAAAACCAATGAACACAGTTTTAAAAATATACATCTGTGCTTATAAAGCACACGTCAATAAGGATTATTGTAATTTGCTAAAAAAGGAAATTGAGGCAAAGAAAAGAAAATAGCCTGTACAGTAAGAGAATGCAGTTAGTGAGGGTGGGAACAAACCTATCCTGTAGACACTACTTTTTTGTCTGTTTCTGTTACTGTCACTCCCGTTCATCGATTTGCTTGAGTGGGCCCTGTAACATCTCCACCTGGCAAGCTACCCGTGACGTATTCAATATACCAAACACAGTAACAAGTGTCACAGTGGAGATGTTTGTCTGTTTAAACATGATAAAATCCAAACAGCAAAAGAAGCTGCGTTGAATTCTAGGGAAAAGACTTAAAATGATTGGGTTGATGGTAGCTGCAGCACTTTGGGGTGAGGAAGGAATTCCAGGGCTTCAAGGGCCTCTATGATTTCAAAATTTCAAACTCATAGAGGAAGCTTCAGGCTGTGGCCTGATCCTTCCCAGGAAGAAAGTAGTTCTGGTCTCCAAGCTGACTCCTCAATCAGGTAGCCCGAGGTGAAGGATGTTTGAAACAAGGAAGACGTTTAATTCAAGCAGAATCTCTGAGTTACAAAAAGCTAATTTTAAGTTGCCCTTCCAGAATATTGTGTAATTCCTCCCAGTCCTATTCCTTATTTCAGACCATCCCAGTTGTATGCCACGTGAAGCCTACAAAATGGTAGCCTGGCTGCCTACCCAAGTGAGGTTTACAGAGCTGTGTTACTGTTGGCACTCAAATGTTTATGATTGTACTCTCATTGGTACAGGCCTGATGGAGCTGTTAAACTTCTGTGCTGGATTTCAAGCACCTGCATTGTCTGCAGTTACTCACAGCTAGCAATAGAGAGTTTTTAGAGTCCACTTTTATACTGGTTTTAGATATCAAAGAGAATATAAAACTATAAAGGTAATATTGGAATTCTAATTTGATGCTAAGGAAAAGTATTTTAGCAAAACTACCATAAACCTCAAACTCTTGGGAATGAAAATCATGGGTTGTTGGAAGCCCTATTATGATTTTTCTATAAAGACCAATGGTTCTTTTCCTTCTGTTTTGAGACTCAGATACATTTTGTCAGTTTTGTTCTATATTTGGACAAGTACATATTTTATTTTATGCAGCCCTACCTCATTCCCTTTTCATTATTTATTTTTGTGAGTAGAAACCCACTTTTATCTTGCTACTGTTTTTGTCTTTCAGTAATTTCTAAGCATCTTACAACAACTGTTTTTCTTTCTATATCAATTCCTTAGAATTATAACTGGCACAAAGATACTCTTTAAATGTTGAATAAAAAATGAATCAGCAATATGTTAATAGTTGAATAAAAAATGAAGTAGCAGTATGTTATCAAGAGATAATGAAACTATTTACTATTTAAATCATGTTCTTTGTTTTTGATGAAAGCTTTTGGGTCGTGTTTTTATCTTATACCTAGCTAGTATGGTGCTTTTCTATGCAGGTAGAGTAAAAAATGTGGACCAAAATAGGTTTTCTGAGTTTGACTCAGCTCTACCACCCATTGTGTAACCTTGGAGAAATTACTTAACTCCTATGTGCCTCAGGTTTCTTATTTATAAAATGAGAGGATGCCTCACAGAGTTATTAAGGGGACACGTATTTTAATACATGGGAAGCACTTGGAACAAATGGCAGAGTAAGCATTGTGTAGGTGCTACTCATGTGTTATTACTTGTGCCATGGGAGTGTTCCTCAGAAGGCAAGACTCTTAGAAGGGTTATGCCTTATTACCAAAAACTCAAATTAGCTTTCCAGTCTTTTTGTATTGTTTTAATAAGCATTCAAAGTGACATGTGGTTTCCTCTCAGTCTTTTCCTGGTATTTATTTTTAGTAGTTGGGAAAGCTGATATCTTAAATAATCACAGCTTCTGATGCCCATGGACTTGGCCAAGACAGGCATCCTAATAAATGCAACATGAAGACCCTTTGGACTGAGATGAGCTTTAAAAATCACTCTTCCAAGAAAAAGGGCTTATATGGAGTGAGAGATCTCATATACTCTCATTATAAATATAAACATGTAAGTAATGTATTTCCCCAAATAGTTTTAGACTCCAAATCTTGATTTTTGGTGCGGAATAATTCAGATTTTTTATGACTTGAGTCAAGGCAGTGGAAAAACGTGTTGAATTGAACAGTGAATTCCTAAGCCAATTGAAAAAATGTGACTGTTGTTTCAGTTCTGAGATGTAAAGTTATGGAAAAACAGTATGCTAGTCTACTGCAGAATGCAAGCTACAGTTTTGTGGCATGTTCAGATCCTGCAATCTGAGAATACACACCGTATTATATTCCCAAAGTTGCTCCTAAGTGACTTCTTCTATGGTTTTCCCTTCCTATCTAGTGTGTGTGTGTGTGTGTGTGTGTGTGTGTGTGTGTGTGTGTGTGCTGGGCAGGTTGAGGAGGGGGGCTTCTCAAAGTCCTCAAAGTCTTAATCGCATGGAATTATATAAGTGGCATTAGTAACCAAGTTGTACAGCAATAAACATAGAATGGTTCATTATATGGCAGGAATAAGGAAATGGAAAATGCTAGTTGTTAAATAGAACTTTATGTATCTACTAAAAAAGGTTCTGTTTTTAAAACTACCTTTTGTGTCATGTTCGATGTGCTTTCTTGTGTTGAAAATCTTGGCATCTCTTTCACATTAAATATTTCAAGATCATTTAGTTATTTAGCCTTCAAACACAATGTCTAAAACTATCCCAAAAGGAGGAAAATGGCAAATTGCTGAAATTACAACTGTTTTTACTTTACTCTAATGGAAGTAGCTTTAAAATCCATGGGGGGAAAATCCAATTTGAAGGAAAGCAGTATTAGAAAGCATGCAATTATGTATAGTGAATATTTCCTCAATGATGGAAAAATTCAAAATACACGAAAAGGAGCCTCCGTGACCATTTTCTCAATAAAATGAGTTGATATCTCTGCTATTGGGGACTACTGTCACCCAGGAGGCAGAGTAGAAATGGATTTAGTTTTGCATTCTAGATTGGAGTAAGGGCACAATATCATTGATAGAGATGGAACATGGCAGAAACCACAGAGGAATGAAAAAAGTACAATTTGAGTTTCCATTCTGTCTCTGTGTTTGAGAATGATAGTAATAATAATAGAAATGATTAATAATACTTAACTTAATAATACAGCTATTGCACACATTGAGATAATTTTCTCAGGCTATCAAGATATGTGATATGAGTCAAATCACTTAACCAAGTTGTACTTCTTTGGTAAATGGGAAATAATTTTTGTTTTGTTTTGGGGTCACACCTAGAAGTGCTCAGGGCTTACTCCTGGCACTATGCTGAGGAATCACTTCTAGTGGTCTCAGAGGACCATATGTGGTACCAGGGATTGAACCCAGGTAGGCTATATTCAAGGAAAGTTCTTCACCCATTTTAATACGTCTCTAGTCCAGTAAAATGGGCAATGAGCTTTACTGCTTTGCTCTTTTGAGTATAGAAGCCCTTCAAATTTTTATATAAACTCTGTACCCCTGTAGCACTGTCATCCCATTGTTTATCAATTTGCTCGAGCAGGCACCAGTAGCGTCTCCATTGTGAGACTTGTTGTAACTGTTTTTAGCATATCCAATACGCCACAGGTAGCTTGCCAGGCTCTGCCATGCAGGCGGGATACTCTCGGTAGCTTGCCAGGCTCTCCGAGAGGGACAGAGGAATTGAATCTGGGTCAGCCACATGCAAGGCAAATGCCCTACCCATTGTGCTATCACCTCTAATTCTATATAAACTCTAGGCCATATAACTCTAGGCCATATTTTTATTGATATCAAGCTTGATGTAACTAGCTTGGTGTGTTTAATGTGGGAACCAATTCAATGTTCTTTTACTCTTCCCATAGATTGGTATGATTTATTTGTTTTTTGTTTTTTAGGCCACACTGGTAGTGCTCAGGGCTTACTCTAACTCTGCACTCAGGGATCGCTCCTGGCTTGAGGGACCATATGGGGTGCTGGGGATTGAACACTGGTTGGCCACATGCAGGCAAATGCCCTATCCTCTGTACTATTGCTCTGACCTAACTTTTCTTATGAAAGTTGCATTCACTTATCTAATGCCAATTAGATTGGCACCTTTGACCTCTGTCCAGCATGGAGCAAACACACATGGATTGCCCAAGCTTTAGGGTTGCCTGGGCAGACATTCTTGAGCTTCCAGGCTGGTGCGTTGCCATTTATTCAACACAATATCCAATATCAACCTTCCCCCAGTCCCCCGCCCCCCCCCCCCCAACAAGTGAGCCATTGTTTAAGTTGACACAGAAATTAAGGGCAGATTTAGGTACTTAGAATAAACATCAGCACAGAGCTGGAGTATTTTTTATAGCCTATCAGAAAAGCATCTTTCATAAGATTCATGGAAGTTTCTTATTCTTTTTTGCCCATGTTGCCCCTGCATCTAAAAATTCATAAACAGTCTTATTCTATGCTTTTCTGGTGCACATTTTCAGAGTTAATATTTCCTGCTCTTCTTTCTTGGCTGCAAAATTTGAAAACCCGTTCTATTATAAGACCTACACAACTTTACTTAGTGGTATATCCCATCCTTGGAGATTTTTCTGTTAGGGGGATGAATCCCCACATTCAATCAGTTATGAAACTATTGAACAAGATCATGAAAATGACTCAAGGTTCTTTATTTCTCACATGGTAAGCATATTATGAAGCACACTTAAACTCACTCAGGATGAGTCTGTCAAATTGGAAATATGGCATAGAATTCCTGAAGCTTCATGAATGAGCTTCACCCAAGGGTGAAGCATTCATTTAGTCATACTTAGGCCCTACCTTTTCAAACATAAATTTTATACAGCTTTTGGGAATGAGGCACTTAAAGAAATTAGATGAAGAAAAATAAATCAGGCCCAAGCCCTCAAAACATTAGAAAGGGAATTGAAGGGTAATGAAATATATATATTTTTCTCTCTATTTCTTGTGCCTACTGTTAAGATATTTTATGGATTATTTTCCTGGGACTTGACTATAAGGTTTATGAGCTCCCTGTCTCAATTATTATATAGGATGATAATTATTGACTTTGGATATTAAGCAGTTGTGCACATGTTTTGTCCACAACTAGACCTTGTTCTTTGATAACTCAGAATCTATAACAGACAGTCACATTACTTCTTGCAGGGTATACTTAACATATGCATGCGATTTTGTTTCCTCTTCTTTCTGGATATATACAGAAAGCATAGAACCCTCCACAAAAGTCATGCTCGAGGTGTGGGGAAGGGGGTCTTCACTGGGTTAATTCTAATGTTTAAAAAGCAAATAAAAGCAAAAATAAACAAATGAGACTATATTAAGGTAAAATTTTCTGCATAGAAAAATGAATAATTGCTAAAATTTAAAAACCCACACTAATGGGAAAATAGATTTACACAGCTTACATTTGACAAAAGGCTAGTATCTGAGATACTAAGGCACTCACAAAACTCAACAATGAAAAGAAACAAATGATTGCATCAGAAAATGGGAGAGGATCAGAAGTGAGAATTCCTCAAAGAAGACAAACATATGGTCAATAAACATAGGAAGAAGTGTTCATCAAATTATTAAGAAAATGCAAATCAAAATGATAATGAAAGATAACACCTCAAACAAAGGCCTATAACAACAGAAAACCAAAAACAACTAGTGTTGTTGGGTTTGTGGTAAGAAAGGAATCCTCATTCACTACTGGAGGTAATTCATCTTGTTCAGCCTCTATGGAAAACAGTTGTGGAGGTTTCGTTAAAAGTTAAAAGTACAGCAAGTGGGCAAGGTGCGTGCCTTGCATGTGCTGACCTGGGTTGTTCAATCCCATATGGTCCCCTAAACCTTCCAGGTGTGATGTCTGATCACAGAGTCAGGTGTAAGCCCTGCACAATGCTGGGTGTTGCCTAAAACTTTCCCCCAACACACCAAATTAAAAGCAAAACTTTCACATGATTAATAGAATCCATAGATACCACTCCTTGGCGTTATCCCAAGAACACAAAACTGTTAACTGGAAAAGATATATACACACCTGTGCTCATTGCATTGCTATTTATGATAGCCCAAATCTGGAAATAACCCAAACGCCCAGTAACAGATGAGTGGATAAAGAAGTTGTAATAGGGACCAGAGGGATGGCCAGAGCAGTGGACAAGGTTCTGGCTTCCTCACAATTGACTCTAGCTCAATCCCTGGCATACCATATTGTTCCCCAATCCCCACAGAAATGATCCCTGAGCAATGCCAGATATATTCCCCTGTCTCAAAAAAAAGTGATAGTATATATGTCTACTCTGGAACAGTAATAGTATAAGAAGAGCCCTTCAAGTTTGACTCTAGAACGTAGGATGTCAAGTAGTTAGGGAAAGAGGATGTGGGTGGGGTAGTGACATACAAATAATGATGTTACCTTGGCACAATTATAGAATAATTTTGGCTTGTGTTCAATATGATTGCGGAACTGTCCACATTTTGTTTCCTATGTAATCTCATAGGAATCTAGAAGGTAGTAAAGTAGGTCTCTGTATAGGCACCATCCCAGAAACTCTCTAGAGTTGAATTTAGTTGCTTTGGTCCATTGTAATGTTCCTTGGAAGGGGAGAACAAATTTCACTCTGATTTTTCCCAAGTTTGATATTTCAGAAACAGATTAAACTTACTGGTAACATGGTATACACAAGGAGTTTCATATAATGAACCTTTCTCTTTTCTTTTTCTTTTATTCTAGTCAGATGTCAGCAGGAATCTTCTATTTTCATAAATTATGTATTTTATTTTGTATAGATGAATCAATAATATTTCAGGATCCTAATATATGTCTGTACCTGCATTTTGTCTTGGGGAAGGAAAATAACCACTAGTTCTGAATCTTTTAAACTGGGAGACAAATAATCACTACTCATCTTCCTTGCGCCTGGCAGGGAACCACGAGCACGAGGAATAGGGTAGGTAAGAACATTGATTTTGAAGCTTGAAATATCTAGCTTTTGAAAATAGCATAAGAAAACTTACCAATTGCAGTCACTATATCTGAAAGAAGCATGACTATCTGTCATTTTCTTTAACAAACTTTAAACACCTATGATTGAGAAACCATGAGGAAAGACAATGTGATTCACCTGGCACTTTGGAGATCAGGATTTTCATCATGGCTCTCTTTACCAGATGGATACATTCTCTGCCTGTTCTCTTCAGTTTGAATGGAGAACCTGTTCAGGAAGCCAATATATACATTGCTATTCTGCCAGAATTTTGATAGACTCACTTGAGGCCATGGCATGTGAAAATAAGTTATGAACCGCAAGCTCAGGTCATCATTAGGTATCTTTATCCTGAAAGCCACAGTAGCTGGTACTATTTTAAAATTCTCAAAGTTTCCTGATATAAATATATACATTTACTGATATGTATCATTATATCATATATATGTGTATGACAGCAAAAACATTTACATGTATTTTTCAGGACTAAGCATATAACCATCTGTAAAACAGATAGTTGACCACTTAGTGGAGAGATGAAGTGGCTACTTTACAGTAAGGATGAATGGGAAAGAAAATGTGGGTTATAGACCATGAGGCTATCTCAAAGGTGATGGAGAGAGGCCAGAACCTGGAAAAGATCCTTTTCAGTCTAAACATTATGTGACCATATTTCTCAGTCATTCTATATATCCCAGCATCTTTCACAGAGTGCTATCTTGTATAACTCACTGTGGGTTTGGGATTACAAAATTATGATCATTCTTAGAAAAAAAAGTTCCAGGTGCTGGGAGAACTACTGAAAAATAATCCTACTCTGCAAAATGATTTGATTCAAAGTGCGTCCAATTTCCAGTCAGCAGAAGGCTCCTGAAATGTTTGTAGCATCTGTGGGCTCTTAGCTCTTCCAGTCCAGGACTCCAGATGCTGGCAGGCATTTCCCTCTATTAAATCAGTCTTAAAGGATTGCCATATGCACTTCAATCAAACCTTTCCCACACACATTCCCTTAAAATTGCCGCTCTACAGAAAATCTTTTCAACCACATTCATGTAAATGTGGCTATTTCTATGAATAGACTAGAAAGAGTACATATAAAACCTAGTTCAACAATAGCACCTTTATGTGCTTCACTACACTTTATGCTGTATGATTGGCTACTACTGCTTGAACTTCAGGATATTGCCAGGGAGTATCTGGTCAGGATTTTCTGCCCCATATATGGTGACTTCCCATTATGTTACAAGGTTGGAGTTCAAGAATAAAACTTGTTTTATGAATTTTCTATCCTCAGTTTTCTTTCAACTTTATAGCTTTCAAAGTATTTTTTGTATATCCAGGTGAGATGGGAGAGCAGGTGTTATTATTCACATTTTATAGATTAAGAAACCAAGGTTTGGTTATGACTTAAAAACATTACATTTGGTTCACTGTACTACAGTTAATAATATTTCACTATGTGATTTGTTACTTACATGTCAATGTTTTAATATATTATAGCCTTATCTTTGAACAATGTATAACAAAGCCATAAGAGTCAGAGCCTTATTTTTTGAACTTTCTAGGAATATAATAAAATGGATATAATTTAAAAATATATATGACTGTGTTACTTATTCCCTTTCAGTCAGGATTTTCTAAAAAGAAGGCAGATGCCTTCACAGGGTAGAGAAGCAAGCACGACCTTCAAGATATCTTTACCTTAGAGAAAGCAGAAGGGAGCCTTTGTAATCCTGAAGCAGGGGAAGCGGGTATTTTCTTTTCCTCTGATAGCCTGCAGAGGCAGCCAATCTGTCTGATCCATAATACACTGAACTTGATGCTGATGGTGCAATATGTGATTTTGCCACAGGTTGGAGATTAAACCAACACTTCTCAATCTCCAAAGCAAGAGTGTGAGCCACAGAGGATCCCAAAGTGCCTATTGAAGAAACACAGCTATAGATTATAGATTGGGCCTGTGGGAATGGTTGTAACCTGTATCACTTTTAACCAAGCTGAGTAACCTTGATTATGGACTCCAGAAAGCTGCTTCATTTCAGTGAGGATCCCCAAGGGCCCAGAGCAGCCTCCATGTAGGAACCAGGGGGAATTGTGACTTGCTACAAAGTCCCCTCTCTGTTCCCTCTTGCTAAAGACTTCTAGGCTGCACCACATGCCACATGCCAAATTCACAAAAAATGTGAGTGTGTCATAAAGCTTTGTTTTTTTGAAAAGAGGTATCTTGGTTGAATTTTTTTCATAAAGAGAACTTGAAAGAGCCTGAGTAATTTTGAAATAGGAATTAAAGAACGTTTTTTAACCAGATTAGATGGGAAAATCATTAATTTAAAATTTAGTAGTTTTTCACCTTCCCTGTTGCCCTCCCTTATTCCTATGACAGGGATTGAGCTCACTTCTACAAAGGGAGCTCTATTTTGTAGTCTACATGAATTTAAAGTGTACGAGTTGTTCATTTTACTGCAAAAGGAGAGAAAAATATTTTAGCAAAGTTGAGGACTCTGTTAGAGGTCATTGACTTCGAGAGTCTCAGAAACAATGGGAAACCATCGGCATTTTTCGCTCCTGTATTTGCTTTCATTCTTGCTTGCCTAAGGATCTTTTACATAATGGACGTCAGCGGAAAGTGCCTTCATCCAGCAGGACTGTCTGTGCCTACCGTGTGGGCCTCCAGGGGGTCCCTTGGCATCTTGATTTAATTACCACAAGACCTTTTGCAGTTGCCCCATGGTGTTTCTAGACTTTCCCAGAAGCTGTGCCATAAATCTTCTGCCCACTGAAACTTTTGTATATTCCTCAGCCAGAATAATTGGGAAGAAAATTATATTCATGTTATTTCAGTTGGAGAAAGTGCTAATAACTCAGGATTCTGAGTAGTGGAATATAGAAATCCATCACTGTTAGGGTTAGCTCTGTATTCCGTTGACCTTTGGCAACCGCACTACTGTAAAATAGAGTGGGCTCTGTAATGCTAAATGTCAACATTTATGATTTGTCTGTTCATGTAACAGATATTATTAACAGCCTACTGTGTGTTTCCTAGATTCTGGGATGTCACATTGAATTAGATAGACATTGAGCTTCTTATATGAACGAAAGATCTGAGAAACAAAGTTAAAATAGATGATAAGGGGGCATATATCAGAAAATCGTGATGCAGACACAAATCCTTTTACAGTCTAAATAACTTTTTACAGATCTCTCCTTCCATATTTTCCTGGGAAATCTTGACCAGCTCCTTTAGCAGACCTGGTAGTAGGTGCAAGTGTTGAAAAGAAGTAGAGAAAATGATTATGATTTTCCAAAAGGCCATAGCACAACCAGTCAGTACTGAGATCAAAGCACAGATACTTTGGAATATCATCTCTTTCATAATTAGAACAAAAATAATGGACTTGTGGATCTGGAGTGGAGGGATAATATAGTAGGTAAGATGCTTACCTTGCATACTGCTCATACAGATTTGATCCCTGGCACTACATATACCCACCCCCCATCTCCTGCATTACAAGGAGTGATCCCTGAGAACAGAGCCAGGAATAAGTCCTTAGCACTCCTGGAGTGGCCTTAAACCCTGCATACTCCTCCCCAAATAATGAAGTGAATATCACGCTAAGGTCCTAGTGTATATGATGTGAAGGAGTATTGGCTTAACCTGGGCTATCTCATTTGGAGGAGTAAACCTGAATCACTCTTGGTGATGAACTCACAAGTAAATAGTATGGAAGTGTCTCACCACTACCCTCTGTTTCCATTCCATGGCATATTTATTTATTCATTTAATCTACTAAAATACTACACAAGAGGCCAGCAAATGTACTAAATTAAAGAGAAGGGTAACAGGGCAAGGAAATTTCTGGTGATGAAAGGGTCACCTTTTTTTGAGTGAGAAACAGGTTAGCCAGAATAATGTCTCTTAATTTTACAAGAAAAGAGCATTATATACCATTCATATTATTTTGAAGTAATAAGACATTTCTCTAGTTGAGAAATCATCTATTCTTTTGTGTTTGAGTAACCTTACTTTCAAGAGAAATGAAGTATTTCATATGTTTTCATGAGGAACTTTGGGGAAAAAATAATGACTAACCATCTGGTATATTTTTAAAATCTGCTCTGGACTTGTAACGTACACATTTCCTGGGTTGTCATATCTTACTGCTAATCATCCCTGCAAATACCCTATTTCAAGCTACAAGTCCAGATGATTGCTGAGAGTAAACTAGCTGTTCCAATTCCAACCCAAGTATTTTGATCATCCTATATTCAAAATACTAAACAGAAGAGAGCTTAAACTGTGGTGTATATAACTAAAACATTCAAGGTTAACTCGTGTAAGAATTAAAGTTGTTGAAGCTAAAATCGCTTATTTTCTGGAGCTGGAGATATAGTACAGCAGATACAGTGCTTATCTTTAACATAGCTGACCCAGGTTCGATTCCCAGCACTGCATACAGTCCCCAGAGTCTTCTGCCCGAAGTGATCCCAGGAGCTCAAAGCAGAAGTGAGTCCTGAGCTTTGAATGTGGCCCCAAACCCAGAAAAAATAGTCGATTTTTTGAGAGTGCGATTCTTTCTTTTTGTAGAAAGACCAAGTTTTCATGTATTGATTTAGAAGGGGGAAAGATATGAGTTTAAAAAATCGGGGAGGGGAGGGTTGCACCACACCAGCACTGCTCAGAGGTTAGACCTGACTCTGCTCCTTTGTTCAGGGGTCACTCCTGACCAGCTCTGAGAACTATATGGGATGCCCAAGGAATTCAACCTGGGTCTGAAGCATGCAAGGCAAATGCCCTACCAGCTGTACTATTTATATGCTCCTGCCTCAGAACATTTTGTTTTCAATAATTGATGTTCCTTTACTATTGAGCTCTACATCTGAAAATAGGGGAGAAAAACTTAAATGTGTAAAGATATTTAGGTTCATATTTTGACAAATGTTGAATTGATTTAAGATTCAAACCATTCATCACTTTTGCTTCTTAGAAAAGAGATACAGAAACCAAGATTCTGGTCTGCTTATGTTCTTCTAGGCTTTGCTGGCAAGTTCTGTTGATCCTTATCATCTGTTGAGTGTGGCTTTTTCTGACTAGCTGTTTGTGTGCTCTGTAATAACTGCTGCTGTTCATGAATTTTTCCATCTCCTGAAATTAGGCCCAGCTACATAATTTTTGATACCCTGGGCAATATGAAAATGTGGGTCCCTTGTTCAGAAATGATTATGACTTTCCAGATGGCTATAGCAGAATATTAAACTAAGCATGGGGTTTTTCTGAGCACAGTGTTCTTTTAAGATTCTCTGCTAGATCCACTCTCCAGAGTAATATGAGAGTAACCTATCTGGTAGAGACTACTTTACGTCCTTAGAAGATCAGGAACAGAGAGAAAGTGCTAAATGGGAGAAGACAGATTTTTTTTAATGGGGTGGGAGAGAACATGGATGCATGTTAATAAGTTTTGTCCTTGACACATGCTTTATCTCTGAGTTCTTAGTTGTTAAGTGTGTCAATGATTGCTACATCTCTGCATCTCTAAATCAAGCTCTCTGTAATTTGCTTTTACTTTTTGCTAAGGTCAGCATCCTTTTATTGAGGTGGCTTCTTTCTCCATCTTGTAACAACAAAAGGGAATTTAAAGCCCTTTAAAGGAAAGAGTGTTAGACTTTTTTGCATTCCAATTGGACTTTGAGTCTCTTCTCATGAGTGTCCTTACTCTTTCATATGCATATGGATTTTCACCCTGCTTTATTAACTGACACTATCAAACTACTTCCTACAAGTGAGACGTACAAGCTCCACATTTATAACTATACATTAAAATACTAAGATTTAATATTTTTAATATATTGGTGTTATATTGTTAATGGGATGGAAAAATTTTTTTTCTGGAGTCAAAATGCTATTTTGCTTGTATGAAAACCAAAGAATTAAAGATAATTTATTAGATACTCAGAATCCAAACATATGTTGATGGGTAAGTTTATTTTTTAAAAGAAATATATACATAATCACTGCATCACTGTCATTGTCATCCCATTGTTTGTCTATTTACTTGAGTAGGTACCAGTAATGACTCTATTCATCCCAGTCCTGAGATTTTAGCAGTCTCTTCTTACTTGTCTTTAACAACGATTGGAAGCTCTTTCAGGGTCAGGGGAATGTTGTAGTTACTGGTTTTGGCATTTCTTGGGGAGCTTGCCAGTCTCTGCCTGTGTGGGCGGATACTCTCAGTAGCTTTGTTGCCTACTGTCTGAACTCCATCAAACATGGTGTGGTAATTATGGAAAATGGGTAGGAAGTGTCTTATGTGTGTATTAAGTGACTGGTCCATCCGGGAAGCGGCCTGGAGCATGGCGATGGTTGGGTAGTGGAGGTCAGCTGACAGGACTGGCTCCCTTTGGGTGCGGAGGGCTCTCGCCCACTCCCCTCTGGGCTGCCCAGTGAAAACAGCCTGGCATAGAGTCAGGTTTTGAAATATACAATCAGGTTTGAATATAGAATAACAGTTAATTTCTTCATTCTAATATCTTCTATATTTTAAAGGTCTGTATCAAGAAAGTTAAAATATTTTGTCTGAAAATAAGATGAATTTAACATAGCATTTTCTGCCACATTAAAAAATTCAGATTATGAATAGATCAGTCATGAATTACATATTTCTGTGATAATAGTATCTTTTGCTAACAGTGTGTAAAATGCAAGATGAATTCTTAATGCTAAGAATCACTGACTTTGTGTTAAAATGAGTTTATCTTTATTTACAGTTCCCTATTTGCTGGTACAAATCTATGGAGCACCATAGTAGCAGTAATATTTACAATCATAGACAAAGAGGTGAAATAAGGTGGCCATCTACCTATTTGATTTGTCAGCAACTAGCAACACTTCTCAATACCATAATTTAGATTCATGTATTCTAATGCAGAGACAGCTGATTGTGGTTTTCTGGGAAGAGAAATAGTGTTCTATCCAACAGATGTGTTTGAAAAGATGTGCTAATGTTTAGTTAAAAGAAGATTATTGCAAGAGGTTGTGAATTTTAAAAAGTTCTCATCATCAATATTGTTATAGTTAGAAATATGATTAGTAACTTCCTGGTTTTTCTTTTCCTTACTTTTCCTATGCATATGAAATAATGACACTCTTCCATTCATTAATCAAGTACTGTAAGTCCCGAAACTTCTTAAACCTGAGCCTTTGATTTTACCTCTCCCTATATTCCATGCTGAAGTTTCTGTTGCCTCATTTCTCCACAGTTACAGAGTCTCTTCATCTTCTTGTCTTCACTCTTGTCTTTATATATAATGTATTCCATATCCAGCTGCCATAGTAATCAGAAATGATACTGGATCATGGTATTCTTGTACTCAGTAATCTTAAATGACATCCCAGAGGCTGGGAAATAAAGTTGAACTTTAGTTTTTATCATCTTATATCTTCTTACCATCTCACCAATTACTCAAGTTATTGACAGTTTTCAAAGTCAGTCTAAGTTATTTTTTACTCTGGAGATGTGTTTTTCTATCATCTGGGACAAGAAGTGTTTTCTTAACCAATGATTAAATTCTTACAGTCAGCCCTTTTGCAAGTTTCTAGGAATGTAAGAGTGAGCAGGTCAGATGTATTTGCTGTACGCATGAAAAGTTTCCAGTGTAGGGAAAACTATAGACAGGTAGAACAAACCCAACAATTGCTTGTTGGAAGCAGAGAACTTGCAGCTGGGACTTCTTGCTGGCAGTCAATGTGCAGTATAAGGTGGGAGATGAGTAAGTCCTCAGCATATTGTATGACTTACTCAGTTTCTACATCCAAAATACAATTTCAAGCATAATGTTGAGAATTTCATGATTTTAGGAGTTGGAGTGATAGTGCAACTGGTGCACCCTTGCCTTACACAGTGCAGAGCCAGGAGTAATCCCTGAATATAGTCGAGTGTGATCCACAAAAAAACAAATGCAAAGAATTTCAAGATGGTGCCATACTGAAATGGAATTTGTATAATTGTACAATTATATGGGATTAGTTTTGCACATTCTAAGAATAAACTGTAGATAGACATGTACATGACACAAAGTCAATGTATCATTTTGGAATCAATTGTTTGTTTGTATTTGTCTTGGGGCACACCTGGAGGTGCTCAGGGCTTATTCCTGGCTCTGGATTGAGGGATCAGTCCTGGTGGGTCTGAGAGATCATATGGGATGCCAGGGATCAAATGTGGGTTGACCATGTGCAAGTCAAATATCCTACTCACTGTACTATTAGTTGGCCCCAAGAAATCAGTTCTGTTTAAGCAATCAAAGACATTAGGCAGGAAATAGGTGAATAAATAAGTAGAATAATTATATTGGGGGGTTACAGCAGCTGTTTTGGAGGGTATGAGGGTGTTTCTGGACCACACCAGGAGATGCTCAGGGGTTCCTCCCGGCTCTGCACTCAGGAATCACTTCTGGTGGTGCTCAGAGGACCATATGGGATGCCAGCAGTTTTAAGTGATTTTGTTTACATTGAAAGATTACTAGATAATAAATATTTTCTTTTTGCTTGCCTGTACTTTGTGATTGTTCTAAAATAAGCATGTTTTGAGGCTGGAGTGACAGCACAGTGGGTAGGGTTTCTGCCTTTCTAGCAGCTGATGTGGGCTTGATCCCCAGCAACCCATATGGTCACCTAAGCCCACCAGAGGTGATCCCTGAGCAATGTTGTGTGTGACCCCAAAACAACAACAACTACAAAATAAGCTTACATTGATTTTATAACAAGGAAAATTAATCACAATAATTTTTATTAAAGAAACCCTGAGATAGTTTTTTATAGCACTTCTTATAAAAGAAGGCTTCAAGAGATGTATGCTCATAGCAGAGAAAAAAGTGTGTTAAGTCATCATTTTTGTATTTGCATAATTAATTCAAGTTGGCAAGGAATAAATTATTAAATAAAAATTTATGATTAAGTAAAAATGATTAAAACTTATGCATTTGGATTTATTTATCATTCACTTTGTATTTTTGTCTTCATGTTTGTAACAGATGAGAAAACTATAAGCTTAATAATTGAAGATGTTATATTTATTGAAGAGTTAATATTCTTTTATTACTAAAAAGCTAAATAGAAAATTAAGGGACAACTGAACAGGTGGTTAGATTCAGAGTAAATGTTATCTGAATTAGACAATTGGCAAATGAAAAGTTAAAACAATACCAACAGCATCTTCTTAATAATCAAATATCCTATTAAAATGATATTATCTTGTCAAATGAACAAACAATGGACTTGTACAAAACTTTTGACATTGACTCATTGTAGTTGGACAAGTTCTTAACATCAAGGTTTAAGAGATTAAAAATTAAAAAAAAACAAAAAATCATTGTTGGGGTCAGAAAGACAGTACATTGTTAGAGCTCTTGCTTTGCATGTGGCTAACCTGGATTCAATTCCCAGGACCACATATGGTCCCCATTCTTGGCTCAGTGATCCCTGACCATTAGCCCTGAGCACATCCAGGGGTTCCACCCCCTCAGAAAAGAGCAAACAAAAAGATTTTATTTTGCTAGTTTACAATATACAAAAATTGGTTTAAAATAGAATTTAGGGGAGGGGAGTTGGTTCCTTGACTCTATGTATGTGTACGAATCATCACTAAAATTCCAGTACCTTCTAAAATAGTTTTCAAATCTCACCTAAATTATGTTTCAGTTTCACTTTCTGATGATATTTACTTGTATTGCCCTAATTTTTTCTTGGCCAGAATTAAAAAGAGTATTTTTTTAATCACTTCTATTTTCATAGGATGACTCGAGTCATCCTGAATAGGATTGGCAGAACACTAGATGAAGGACAACCATGTGAGCAAGCAGGGTTCCGCAAAGGATTCAGCACCATCGACCATATCCACACGATAACCAAACTCATTGAGGTTTCTCGGGAGTTCAAGATGCGGCTCTGCTTAACATTCATTGATTTAAAGAAGGCCTTTGATTCTGTTGAGACGGAAGCGGTCATTGAAGCCCTAGCCAATCAGGGCATTCAAGCCCAATACATCAGGATCCTCCGTGAGCTGTATTGCGGATTCACTACCAGGATCTCACCATTCTACAAAGAAGTGATCGTTGATGTCAAGAGAGGGGTGCGGCAGGGTGATACCATTTCACCAAAACTCTTCAGTGCCACCCTCGAGAACATCATGCGACGACTGGAATGGGAAGGAATGGGAGTGAAGATAGATGGTCGGCAACTACACCACCTCCGCTTTGCTGATGACATTGTTTTAATAACACCAAACATCAGCCAAGCGGCACAAATGCTGGCCGACTTTGACCGTGAGTGTGGAAAGGTAGGACTACAGCTGAATCTTACGAAGACAATGTTTATGAGAAACAGCCTTGTTTCTGACGCCCCATTCGCTCTCAATGGAACGACCATCTCCGAATGTGACAGCTATGTGTACCTAGGTCGAGAGGTCAACATGACAAATGACCTGGCACCCGAGCTGCGCAGGAGGAAGAGAGCGGCTTGGAACGCCTTCAAGAACGTCGAAGAAATAGCTAAGAGGACGAAGAACCTCCGGCTCCGGGCACATCTCTTTGATTCCACTGTTCTTCCTGCATTAACATATGCCTCAGAGACCTGGGCCCTACGCAAACAAGATGAGAACGCCATTCAGGTCTCCCAAAGAAGAATAGAAAGAGCTATGCTTGGAATATCACGTTTCACTCAAATGAGAGAACGAATCCGGAGTTCTGACATCCGTCGACGATCAAGGATCAGGGACGCTGTCTCATTTGCCAAGGTGTTGAAAATCAGATGGGCTGGTCACGTAATGAGATTTAAAGACGACCGTTGGACTAGAGCTGTTACTGATTGGATTCCACGGGATGTCAAGAGACCGCGTGGCCGCCCACCTACCAGATGGTCAGACTTCTTTGTCAAGGTCATGAACGATCGGTTTGAGGCCCTCCATGTTCCCGGAGCGAAGAGATGCCATTGGGCTACACTAGCACGCGACAGGGACAAATGGAGACGTTACTGCCGCCCGCTCGAGCAAATCGACGACTAACGGGAAGTTAAGTGATTAAGTGATTTTCATAGGGCTGGAGCGATAGCAGAGCGGGTAGGGCATTTGCCTTGCAAGCGGCCAACATGGAAGACCTGAGTTTGATTCTTCTGCCCCTCTCAGAGAGCCCAGCAAGCTACCGAGAGTATCTCGCCCACACAGCAAAGCCTGGCAAGCTACTGGTGACGTATTCAATATGCCAAACTCAGTAACAAAAGTCTCACAATGGAGACGTTACTGGGCTTACTGGGCCCGCTCAAGCAAATCGATGAACAACGGGAGGTCAGTGACAGTGACTGTTTTCATAGAACTATCTTTTCTCATTGCTGATACTGTTATAACTTTGTCATTTAATACTGAATTTAGCCTAATCATTTTCTCTCAATTGTATTCTTCAGATATAGTTTGTTATATTTTTTGTCTTCATTTTTTTTCTAATACACAGGTTATTTATTACATTTCAAATAAAGCCATCAAAATTTTTTCCTTTTTTTTGCTTTTTGGGTCACACCCAGCAATGCATAGGGGTTACTTTTGGTTCATGCACTCAGGAATTACTTCTGGCCGTGCTCGGGGGACCATCTGTGATGCTGGGAATTGAACCTGGGTTGGGCTGCGTGTAAGGCAAACACCCTACCTGCTGTGCTATCACTTCAGCCCGTACAACCATCAAAATTTTTGATACAAAGCATTTTTTGCAATCAGCTCAACACATCTTATAATTTCCATAACTTTTTCATATTGATACTGAATGTATTTTCATAACTTTTTCATATTGATACTGAATGTAAGGGACCTTTTACAGCTATGATTTGTTATTGATTCTTTTTAAAGTCATGTTTATTGAAGTATAATTTACATATGGTAAAATTTACCTATTTCAGGTGTGTAGTTTGATGAATTTTGACAAACATGTACAATCATGAATACATTACTAAAATCAAATAAGGATTATTTCCATAACCCCAGAAAATTCCCTCATGTTCCTTTGTGATCAATCTCCCACTGTATCCTTAAACCTCCTGCAACAACTGATTTGATTTCTGTCTTTATAGTTTTACCTTGTTATTGATTTTAATTTAGTCACACTGCGATCAGGGAACATGGACTTTATTATAATGATTCTTTGATATTTTATGATATTTGCCTTTGGCTTATTATATAGTTAATTACCATAAGTTAGCTTTTCTCTTAAGCTTTCATATGCAACGTTCTATATAGGTTAGTTAAAAAATCTCTTATCATTTTTAATTGTCTATTGTCTTACTTTCTATCTGTTTTATCTATCAATTTCTGAGAGGTAAATTCATTAGTACTTATTTTTATTATGGTAGACTTGTCATTTTCTCCTTGAAGTCTTGTCAAATTTTCACCTCATGCATGAGATTAGGTACTGGCAAATTTAGAATTGATGAACCTTCCTAACAAGTCAAAACTTTCATTCCTACACATATTAATATTATAAAGGACAAATTTTCTTCATCCCTAATGCTTTTCCTTAAGTCACCTTCCTTCAATATGAGTTTAGCTTTTTGTGACTAATATTTTAGTGATAAATTCTTTTTCTCTTACTTTAAACATTAACAGATCCTTATGTCTTATGTCAGTTTTTATTTTAAAAATTAAGCCCAATCTAAAAATTTCTGTTTATTAGTTAGAGCCTGATAATTTATGTTACTTTTTTTTAGAATTTTGATTTATTTCATCCTGCTTTTTTTTTGGGGGGGGGGCTTTACTTAGGGGCTGTTCCTGGCACTGTGCTCAGGTGCCACACTTGGTGGTACTTGGGGTACCATATGAGGTTCCATGAAATGAACTGGGGCCAGCCAATGTAAAGTAACTACCTTAAACCCTTTACTATTTCTCTGGCCCCCCTTTAGAATTCTTTAAATATGGTTACATCCTTCCCATATTCTATATTATTATTATTACCATATTATTATCCTATGTGCTGGAGTGACAGAGTCAGGGAATGTGAGATCAGTGTCAACACAATTGAGATCTGACTAGACCTCTTCTTAACTCCAGATTGTCATCTTATTGTATCATCAAAAGGCAAACAAGAAAGTTCTTGGAACTCTTGTAAAAGGGCACGAATGCCATTCATATGGACTCTCCCTGTTTTGCAAGTCACCTCACAAGGCCCCACCACCCAATAGCATCACACTGGAGATAAGAAATTCAATGTATGAATTTAGGGGAGAGAAAATATTTAATGTATAATATTTTCTGCCTTTTGTTTTGCAATTTTGCCAATAAATGTCAGGATTTGTTTGCTAAATATATTTTGTAGAATTATCAATTTCTGCAAATATTATGCTTTTCTTACTAATTCTCTTTTAGATATCTCAGTTGATATGTTTATCTCATTCTATCCTCCATGTCTCTGTGTCTTTTACAATTTCCAGCTCTTTGTATAGCACTGGCAGCCGTTTTTAAGGCTTATATTCCATATCATGTTATTCTTCACTAGATGTATAGCAGTTCAAAACTTTAGGCATTATTCAAGTTCTTAGAGGCCCATTGTTTTATCTTGTTTCTCTAGAGGTTGTTGTTGAAAGCTAGTCTAAATCTAAAAAAGAATATTGGTAAGTGCAAGAACTCAAGGGCAGTCAAATATTCAAATATTACCTCAGCTTACTACACTGTATTTCAATTTTATTTATTCTTTTGAATCGCTACCTACTTTGTTTATATTTTCTAATCCCAGGTATGCATTTCAAATTGTGTTTGTTATATTTTACCCAGTATTTTTAATGCTTAATTCAGAAAAATATTTTCAATATATTCATCTGCCATATTGCTAGAATCCAGAATGCATTTTTATCTGAATTACATCCATTTTTTTACAGAGTTTAATTAGTATGTATTTTAGCATCCTATATCATTGTGGTTTGCAAGCACACAAAAGCCTTTTGGGGTGCAATTTCTACTATCTTAAATTGACTGTTTAAACCCGTCGCAAAGTCGTTCTCATTTGTAGTCATTTTTTAGGATACTAATAAAAAATTATTATTCTATTTTATTTTATTATTTTTTTTATTTATTGAATCACTGAGGGAAAAGTTACAAAGCTTTCAGGTTTAAGTCTTGGTCATGCAATTATCAAACACATTTCCCTTCACCAATACTTATTTTTCACCACCAAGAACCCTAATAAACCCCCCAACCCTCCCAATGCCTGTGAGGCAGATGAATTCTAGCTAAATCTATCTACTTTGATTAGATTCATTGTTTTGACAAAAGATGCAAAATTATTATTTAGAGTTTACACCCCCAAATCAGACATGCTGAAAAGGCATTGTGAAATAATTTGTTTTCTACAGCTGGTTACAAGAATCAAATGATGTCATGTGCCGCAATAGCGGCCGCACAATTTTGGATTTCTGTTATTTTACTTACTAAGCCTGAAAATATTTATTCTGAGAGTCAGATAATTATGAGATTGTTTTCTGTGCTCTGGAGCCATGGCCGTGCTGGAGAGCCGCTCGTGAGGGGCAACTCCTGACCTCGGTAGGGCATGAAGGACGAGCTGGGAACACCCCCCCTTCCCATGAGGTTTCAGTCGCCCCATCACGACCGGCTCATACCTGGCTTTCCAAAAAGCTCCTAGGAGGCTGCCATCTTTCTTTCCAGAGGGAAAAAGGTGGAAGGGAGCAACACCCTTTCCCCTCCAGGCAGGCATGGTGGCATGGATTAACGCATAGTCCATTCACTTTTCTGCTGCAAGCTGCTGGGCTCTGCATTAAGTCCTTGTGCTTCTGGAGCCATGGCCATGCCAGAGAGCCTCGAAAATTATTTTTAGTGACATTTTTCTATTTTTCTATTAGTTATGTGAATGTTGGAAATGGCTCACTTTTAGGTGTCAAATAACTAGAGACAGAGTCTGAAAAATGGATGCACTGATTATTATTATTCCAGCTGAGAAAAACCTCAACTAACTTTTTTAAATATTAAGATTGACATGAAAAGTAGGAACGTTTTAAGGCCTGTAATTTTCCATTACATGGAAATTCACAGGTGGACAATTTTTTTTTGCATATAGATATTGCCTTCAAGTGTATGAAAATATGGTGCATTGGTGACAAAAATTAGTGGAACTTATAAATTTTTAATGAAAATATTATTGTTGTAGTTAAAGAAACATGTTTACAGTAGTCTTAATGCTTATGGTCTTGATGTAGAGCTATCATACCTTACCAACAGCATTGTGTCCAATATTCTTTAGCAATATATTTATGTTGCTATAGTTAATTCCTTCATCCTCCCTTCCTATCAGATCCTCCTCGTTCAAGCTTGGTAATCTTTTAATTACTGTCTAACTCTTCTGACTTATTTCACTAACACAATCCCCTCCATATTCAATCAAGTTGCAGTGACTGTAATATTTCATCTTTTTTTGAGTTGAATATTTTTCCATAGTCCTTATATGCTATAACTTCTTTATTCATGTGTCATTGGACTTTCTGGTTGTTTTCATATCCTAGCTATTATATAAAATGCTGTAATGGGCATAGGTGTGCATACATCTTTTTAATTTAATGTTTTTGTGTTCTTGAGATCGATGACCCAAACATGTAATTGCTAGATCATAGGGGAGATCTGTTCTTTGGTTTTAAAGAACACTCCTTATTGTTTTCTATTGAAATTGAACCAGACAACATTCTTACCAATGGTGAATGAAGTTTTTTTTTTCACCACAGTGTCAACAATACTGCTTATTTCCTGTCCTTTTAATATATGTTACTCTACTATATGCTGTTCTCACTGGTGTGATATGATATCTTATTGCCATTTTGATTTGTATTTCCCTCATAATAAGTAATGATGAACACTTTTCATCATTTGTCTTCTGATTGTGCTTAGATATTTACGGACTTCAATGGATACTTAGATAGTGCCATGGGAAATGTACCATTTTTGAGGGACTGAAGAGAAGCTTTCTGCTTTGAGATGAAGGAACTTTGAGTAGAGTTTTGTGCTTTAGGTAAAAGGTGAAGGTAAAGACAAAGGCCCTCCCGTTGATCGTCGATTTGCTCGAGCGGGCCCAGTAACATCTCCATTGGAGACTTTGTTGTTACTGTGTCTGGCATATCGAATACTCTCGGTAGCTTGCCGGGCTCTCCGAGAGGGGCGGAGGAATCGAACTCGGGTCGGCCATGTTGGCCGCTTGTAAGGCGAACGCCCTACCCGCTGTGCTGTGCTTTATTTCCACTAATTCAAACTCAGGTGATTCCTTAACCTCCTTCAGTATAGTAGTTTCTTTTTACAATAATGCTGCATATTTACATATATGTCATAAAGATGAACCATAAAAGAATAAACCATCTTTTATGACATCTTATTATCTCATTCCTACTTTGGACAAACTTGCAGGCTATCGAATGTAGCCTGCCCACAGGGCAGAGTCTGGCAAACTCCCCCGCGGCTTACCAAATATGCCAAATACCAGTAACTATGATGGGTCTCATTCTCCTAAAGAGCCTTGAATATAATCTCAGGGTTAGGATGAAAGAGACATTACTGGGGCCTGCTCGAGGCAATCGATGAATAACAGGTTGATGAAATGATGATGAAATGAAAAATTTACATATATGTTCTTATAATTGTCATAATATGATATGTTTAGTTAAGACTCAAAAGGATTGTAAACTCCTTAAGGGCAATGTCTTTTGGTGAGTGAATCTTTTCAAGTTGGTTCAGGAGTCCAGAGGCCCCCACTATTAATTATCAATCAACCAGATAGGCGATTCAGTCCAAGGGCCTGAGGATATGGGACTGACCAGTCCTTGTGATGCTGGGAATTACCTAGGCCACCAGGACAGTGTGGAGAGCTTCTGGGGTCACATCCAGTGGTGCTCAGTGGACTACAGGACTGCACTTTGTGAAGCTCAGAGAACCATGTGGAATTAGGAATTAAATCTGAGTGGCACATGGTAGTCACTATTCTATCTTATCACCTAGTCATTATTCTATTCATTATACTATCTCCCAGGCCCCTAAGGACAACAGTCTTTTCTCACACCTTTAATTTCTTTATTGCATTGCCAAGATCAATGTTCTTTTTAAATAAATGAACAAACACATAACTTTCTCTGTATGTCTTGAGTGATCTATAATAGGAATCCATATCTAGAGATAATTTCAAAAGTGATATTTCTATCCATAAATGAAACTATCTTAGCCATATTGGTCTATGATTTCAAAGAGCTTCAAGTACTTAGTGACCATTTAATGTATGGATTATTGACCTATTCACTCATATTGCAGATGCTTTGAGCTGCCCAAATCTGCCAACAAAATTTTGTTTTACATACTTTAAGATAAATGACTTGGTCATCTTTAATGGTTGATTGTGCCTGTAATTGATAGTTTTAGCAGATTAACAGCTCACTGGATGGATTATTTCACTCTTTTATGTATTTTAGAGGATGTGTGTATCTCTAATTTGGTTCAAGTCAAATCAAATCTACATTTTCTGAAATTCCACTATGGAAGAAATGCTGTGTACATAGTAGATTGGGGGTGGGTATCAACTTTAAAATTGAATAAAAACAGCAATAACAACAACAAAGGACATATAATAATAATGTCAGAATGAAATGCTTTCTCTGAGAGAACTGGCCAGTTTGATATCAAAGAAGCACTAACAAGAACTGTCACTATCCTCCTGTTGTTCATCAATTTACTGGGCCAGTAACATTGTGAGACTTGTTAATGTATTTGGCATATCGAATACGTCACGGGTAGCTTGCCAGGCTCTGCCATGCCGGCAAGATACTCTTGGTAGCTTGCCGGGCTCTCCAAGAGGGGCGGAGGAATCGAACTTGGGTCGGCCATGTTGGCTGCATGCAAGGCAAACGCCCTACCCGCTGTGCTATATCGCTCCAGGGCTGGAGCAATAAAGTAACAAAATTAAATAAAACACTTTTATTATGTGGGTGCTGTTGCAGAGAATCAGTCCATAGATGGATGTTTGACAGCATGTCCATTTTTTGTTTTGTTTTGTATTTCAGTAACATCTCCATTGGAGACTTTGTTGTTACTGTGTCTGGCATATCGAATACTCTCGGTAGCTTGCCGGGCTCTCCGAGAGGGGCGGAGGAATCGAACTCGGGTCGGCCATGTTGGCCGCTTGTAAGGCAAACGCCCTACCCGCTGTGCTATCGCTCCAGCCCATCAAAATCATTATTCTTAAGAATTTCTAAACCTCTCTGGAAAGAAAGATGGCGGTCGCATGGGAGCCTTGTGGACAGCAGGTATGAGCGGGGTGTGGGGGGGGGGATAACTAAAACCTCATGGGAAGGGGGGCATTCCGGCCCGTCCTTCACGCCCTACCGAGGTCACCAGTTGCCCCCCACTAGCGGCTTTCCAGCACGGCCCCGACTCCAGAGCACAGAAACCAATCTCTTAATTATCTGTCTTTTAGTAGAAATACTTCCAGGGTTAATAAGTAAAATAGCAGAAATCCAAAACCGTGTGGCCGCTATCACGGCTGCACGACATCATTTAATTCTTGAACCCAGCTGTAGAAAGCAAATCATTTCACAACGCTTTTTCAGCATGTCTGATTTGAGGAGGGGGGGTAAACTCTAAATAATAATGTTGCATCTTTTATCGAAACAATGAATCTAGTCAAAGTAGATAGAGTATTAACTAGAACTCATCTGCCTCACAGGAATTGGGAGGGGTGGGAGGTGGGGTTTTATTGGGGTTCGTGGTAAAAAAATAAGTATTGGTAAAGGGAAATGTGTTTGATATTTGCATGACTGAGACCTAAACCTGAAAGCTTTGTAACTTTTCCCACAGTGATTCAATAAATAAATAAATTATAAAAAATAAATAAGTAAAGTAAGTAAGTAAGTAAAGGCCCTCCCGTTGATCATCGATTTGCTCGAGCGGGCCCAGTAACGTCTCCATTGGAGACTTTGTTGTTACTGTGTCTGGCATATCGAATATTCTCGGTAGCTTGCCGGGCTCTCCGAGAGGAGCGGAGGAATCGAACTCGGGTCGGCCATGTTGGCTGCGTGCAAGGCAGATGCCCTACCCGCTGTGCTATCGCTCGAGCAAATTGAAAAAATAAATAAAATTAAAAAAAAAAGAATTTCTAAACCTGATGTTATTGAGTGCTTAAATAGGGATATTTGATTTGCTCAAAGAGCCTTATTTTAACATTTGGGTAATAAGGGTGTTAGCAGCAGTAATAGTAGTGGAGGAAGCAGCCTCAGTTTCCCCTTAACAGTGAGAGAGGAAGCCACAGTTTTTTCTTGTCAGATGCTTCATCTCTCCCCCATCCACCTAACACATAGTTTATCCCAAAGGTCCTGTTTTATCATTCCAGGAATTACCCAGGACCATAATACTCTGCCCTGGTGCTTAGGCTCACAGGAAGCCCAATAATGCCTGAGGTAAATAGCAAGAAAGACAAACCAATAGCTTCTTTACATCCTCTGTAACATTTGTCGATTGATAAGAGATATAAAGATCCCAATTTCCACCCAGATGGGTCTACAGAAAGAACTTTTCTAAAACTTCCTTATATCCTCTGTAACATTTATGAATTGATAAGAACTTCAGTTGGCCAGAGAGTCTTTAAAAGGGCTTACACAAAACTCCCTTTTAACAGTCCTATACTAAGTTACTTGCCACTTGGGGAGCATCTTTTCTGCTTTCCAATAAACTTTTCTACTTTCCAACTCTGAGTCTGAGCATATTTATTATTTAATATTTTTATTCTTGAGGGCTGGAGCGATAGCACAGTGGGTAGGGCATTTGCCTTGCATGTGGTTGAACTGGATTCAATTTCCAGCATCCTGTATGGTCTCCCGAGCACCACCAGGAGTAATTCCCGAATTCATGAGCCAGCAGTGACCCCAGTGCATAGCCAGGTGTGATCCAAAAAAGCCCAAAAAAAAAAAAAAAGAAAATATTGAAGAACCTGGGAATAGTGAACAGACACCTGCTTCTGCCTCAACTGCATCAGTGGCAAGGATAGCAATGGTAGTCCTGGGCATGGTATATAAAAGCACACCACTCAAAAATGTTCAGTGAAGTATCCAATAAATAGTAAAAAAATTTTAATCTATTTTAATAATCTAAATATATGTTTCTGCTAAAACTCTAAAAATATGACAATGTCATTTTCTTTTAGGGAACAAATGTTTGAAAATTCAGTGTGAATTTTGATGACAAGTAGTCGACACGGGGAACAGCTGGGAAGATGTATTGGGAGAAGACAGGCTGTCTATAGAACAAGTTGGTGAAAACTGTGATGGTAGAAACTCAATATTGACTAATGATGGAAAGAAAGAGAGGCACCTCTTGAAGTGGTTTCTCTCTTTAGGCCCATAAAGACAACATACTAAGTCTTGTTTGAAAGAAAGATATTACCAGAAAACATGTTTGAGTTTGGTCTTTTCAATCTGACATTTCTTATGGAAATAATTTTTCAATTGCATTTTTATACCGGAAAATGATTTCAGGCAGAAATAGTGATACTTGTAGAAGAAGATGGATAATAGATATGAAATTTCTTTGAAAAAAATGAAGAAATATGATGAAGTATATAATACAGTTATTGTCCTTTCTTGCATCTCTGTACATGATATGAATTTTTGACCTCCCAATCAGGCTTAATTTTCTTGACTCTGCCCTTCCTGAGAGTTACTGCAATTTACTGGAGGTCAAAGTTCAAAAAAATTCATATGATGCAGAAAGTAACGAGTTTATATTTTCATTAATGCATTTTGCCCACATAAAGTAGAAATACTTTATAACTACAAAAAAAACCGTAGAAGGAGAGTTGACAGAGTGACAAACCAAGTTTTCCTCCTTCTTGGAAAAGGTGCCTTTTGGTTTCAAGAGAACTCAAGCACAGGCTGTATGCTTCAAGTGCTTCTCCCCAGCAGCCAGAGTAGCTCAGGCCAGGTTGGTGCTAAAATTCCAAGCCCAGTGTCAGCTTACATTTCCCTTTAGGCAGGCTAGCTTTGTGATTCTTTGCCAGTAGTCTGCCCCTGGAGGGATGGTTAATGAGGTTTGAAGTCGCATTTAAATTTTCTTTTCAAAATCCTTTTCTTTCCACCAAGATGAAAGTCAAGAGTTTCCAGATAAGCTTAGCTGGAGTGCATTTCAGTTCTCTGAAGTTTAAGAATGGCAAAAGAAATGTGGATAGGAATGCAGAGACCATGTCTGATTTAACTGGGTGGGACTGACTGCCCCAGTGTTACCTGCTGAGATGTTTCTTGGGCAGGTACCAATTTGCCTCCAGCATTTTTGAGGGCTTATTTCTTCAGGTGGGCTGGCCGATTATCTCCTCAGGGCACAAACCTCCATTCCATTAGTGCTAATGTGAAGGGCGTGCTCACTGATTCCGGAGCACACAGACCTGGGCATGCGGAAGAGAGACTGGGACAAGGCTCTCTTGGAAGGGTGGCAGACCCGTTCCTGCAGGTGGGATTTCCTGAAATACCTATTTTGATCTCTCAAGAGGAATTAAGAAACATTTTAGCCAAATGTTCTTTGCCATAGAAGTGTTTACCTGACCTACAGGTATCATCAGCAGGTTAAGGAAACTGCTTCAGAAGCAGGAAGCAAAGAAAGATCAAGCACAAGGAAGCTGGAGCAGAGCTAGTCTCAGCCAAGCAAAAGGGCAAGAAGGAGAGAAGGACACAGTGGTGAGTGCCAGGATGAGGTGGCACAGCAGGAGGCTGACCTTCAGATGTAGCAGTAACTTCTGCCCAGCCCCATGAAGCAGGAGAATTCCAAATGTATGGCTGAGTTAGTGCTGTGGAGGTTCGGGTGGGTGCTGTTTTTATAGATACTCTCTTGAGAATTAAGATTGAATCGAGGATGAAGTTCAGAAAGGCTCTAGAACTAAAGTTTATTTTGCTATGATTGGGATTGGGGATTGCTCTGGTACACACCCAGCAGCCTTGGTTTTACTGGGTCAGATAATGTACCTGACCTAGGTTGATTTGAGTAGTTGACTTCTGTAGTGGATGACAGTCTTCAGACTGTAAGAATAATTATGATCAGTGTCATCCTATTGTGCCAAACATTAAACAACTAGGTGATTAGGGTTAGAGCGATAGTACAGCAGGTGGGACATTTGCTTTGCTTTGCACCCAGATTTGATCCCCAGCACCCTATATATCCTCCAGGCCTTCCAGGAGTGATTCCTGAGGGCTCAACACAGCCAGGAGTAAGCCTACCCAAACAAAACCAACCCCCAAACAAAACAACCCCCCCAAACTACTAGATGATTATTTTTTAATGTGTGATCTGAGCCAGTTACATCACAAACACCTTGGATGTTTGCTAAACTGTGCATACTTAGGTCTCCTTCAAATTTCACTAATGAGAACTTAATGTGTATGCACATGTGCACACACACACAAACACACACATAGGAACCTGTATAAATACTACCACTTATACTACCTTATAAATTCTACCACTGCTAGTATGGATGTTTAGCAGTTTAAATATTTAGGTAGGCAGTTTTTGAGGAAGTCATTGTTTTTGAGGGAGGGGCATAGTCTGCACCAGGGGGATATTTCAAGAAAACTGGTGCCTGGACTGAACCTGGGTTTGCACATTTGCTCAGCTTGTTGAGTGATCAATTCTGCTTTTTTACAATAGTGTTTCTAATTTTCAAAGAAAGCCCTGTCCCTTATCTGAACTTCTTCCCTTCTAGTGGCCGTGTCCTATTACTTGGATCCTGGTCTCATGCCACATCCACCATTTATGCAACTCCCTCCCTCCCTCCCTCCCTCCCTCCCTCCCTCCCTCCCTCCCTCCCTCCCTTCCTTCCTTCCTTCCTTCCTTCCTTCCTTCCTTCCTTCCTTCCTTCCTTCCTTCCTTTTTCCTTCCTTCTTTTCTTCTTTTCTTCCCATCATCCCTCCTTCCCTCCCTCCTCCCTCTTTTCCTCCCTCCCTCTTTCCCTCCCTTCCCCTCCCTCCCCCCTTCTTCCTTCTTTTGATTTTGGGCAAAACAGACTGTACTCAGACCTTACTCCTGGCTCTGCTCAGGGATAACTCCTGATGAACTCTAAGGACCATATGTGGTGCCGAGGATTGAACCTGGGTAAGCAAAGTGCAAAGCAAGTACCCTGATTACTGTATCACCACTTTGCCCCCCATTTAAGCAATTTTGGTGTGTAGCTTTTTGGGGATGTACTGAGGGTATACCATGGAGGCACATGCTCCCCAATTAAGAGACACTGCTTTAGAGAAAAATTTTCTACACATTATCTTTATAACAACTAAGGTGAAGGGCAAACTTGTAGCAAAGATCCTTCACAAGGCCTCTGCAGAGGTTTGAATAGGAAAACCCATACTTTTCCAGGAATTCTAACTGGAATAATATTTTCCAAACTTAAATTTAAGAATTAGGCTGGAGCGATAGCACAGTGGTAGGGTGTTTGCCTTGCATGCAGCCCACCCCACGGACCTGGGGTTAAATTCCTCTGCCCTTCTCAGAGAGCCTGGCAAGCTACTGAGCGTATCTCGCCTGCATGGCAAAGCCTGGCAAGTTCCCCGTGATGTATTCAATATGTCAAACACAGTAACAAGTCTCACAATGGAGATGTTACTGAGTCTGCTCAAGCAAATTGATGAACAACAGGAGGACAGTGACAGTGACAAATTTAAGAATCATATATCTTTCCAAATACTTTATCACTGTCACTGTATCACTGTCATCCCGTTTTTCGTTTTTCATCAATTTGCTAGAGTGGGCGCCAGCAACGTCTCCACTCATCCCAGCCCTGAGATTTTAGCAGCATCTCCTTACTCGCCTTTCCCAATGCTGCTGTATTGGAGGCTCTATCAGGGACAGGGGAATAAGACCCGTTATTGTACTGTTTTTGGCATATTGAATATGCTATGGGCTGGAGCGATAGCACAGCAGTAGGGCGTTTGCCTTGCTCACAGCCAATATGGCCGACCCGAGTTCGATTCCTCCACCCCTCTCAGAGAACCCGGCAAGCTACTGAGAGTATCTCACCCACACGGCAGAGCCTGGCAAGCTACCCGTAATGTATTCAATATGCCAAACACAGTAGCAACAAGTCTCAAAATGGAGACGTTACTGGGCCCGCTCGAGCAAATCGATGAACAACGGGAGGACCGTGACCGTAACCGTGAATATGCTATGGGTAGTTTGCCAGGCTCTGCTCTGTGGGCGGGATACTCTTGGCAGCTTGCTGGGCTCTCCGAGAGGCATATATATATATTAAATTTAAGAATCATATATCTTTCCAAATACTAGATGTATTTAATACACCATTAAATGATCATCTTGAGCATTTTTTTCTTTTTGTTTTTTAAGCCACACCCAAAAGTGCTCAGGGATTGCTCCTGGCTCTGTGCTCAGGGATCATTTCTGATGGTTCCTGGGAGACTGAATGTATTGGGTATAGAACCAAATGGCCCCCCTTGGATACTTCTTAAGAATTTGCTTGAGGCCCTCCTGTTGATCATCGATTTGCTCGAGCGGGCCCAGTAACGTCTCCATTGGAGACTTTGTTGTTACTGTGTCTGGCATATCGAATACGTCACGGGGAGCTTGCCAGGCTCTCCAAGAGGGGCGGAGGAATCGAACTCGGGTCGGCCATGTTGGCTGCGTGCAAGGCAGGTGCCCTACCCGCTGTGCTATAAGAATAGGAATGTCTTTTTTTTTCATCCATGCTTGTTATTTGCTCGAGCGGGCCCAGTAACGTCTCCATTGGAGACTTTGTTGTTACTGTGTTTGGCATATCGAATACGTCACGGGGAGCTTGCCAGGCTTTGCCGTGAGGGTGAGATACTCTCGGCAGCTTGCTGGGCTCTCCGAGAGGGGCGGAGGAATCGAACTCGGGTCGGCCATGTTGGCTGCGTGCAAGGCAAACGCCCTACCCGCTGTGCTATTGCCCCAGCCCTGTGACTATAGTCTTTCATTTAGACAGATTTTAAGAACATCTGAATAATTTTTCTTTTTTGGAACTACATTTTAGAGCTCCACCATGTCCTATAATCCAGGCAGAGCATGTGACAGAATCTTGCCATAAAACAATGCTAAGAGTATCCCACATCTTTCCCTCCTCTGTTCCTTTATGTGGCTCCAAGAATTCACAGCACCTTTGTGGTTACCCTCTTTTTGATTCACGATTTTTGACTTAAACCACAGGCAGTTGTCTATTCATCCTATTTATAACAGTGGAGATAATTAAAGATCCCATTTGATTCTTAATTAAGAGCATCTTCTTTGCCTGATTTAGCCCTACATGCAAAGTTGGAGATTATGCTTTCTCCTGTGTCAATGCTCAGGCTGACTGAGAAAGAAAAGAAGATAAATATGGGAAACCCATTTGCGGAATGTCTGCGTGCTAGGTTTCCTCTTTTGTCCCAAATAGAAAAAAAAAACACAACAGCCTATTATCCATGTTTTCCCTTTGAGGAAATAAATGAAGCTGTATTCTCTCATCAGTGTAATTGCTGAGTTTTGAACAAAGATTCTAACAAGACTAAGGACTTCTTCGTTTATCTCTCTGCTGACATTAGAGCTGCCCCAGATTAAGTACCTCTGCCCTTGGATCAATTACCCAGAATCTTGTAATTGAGCATCTCCAATTACGAGGCTTGGGAGAGACCATTATATATTACTTTTCACCTCCATGTACATAATCATATGTAATCACACAAGAGCACTTCAAGTAGCAGAGTGCCTATTATTCTTCTTTGTGGGGACAATTCTCTCTTAGTAAGGATATTACACTTTACTCTCTTTTCTGTTATGCAGACACTTGTGAAAGTTACCACTAATTTTAGAGATCCTTTTGAAATATTTCTGAACTACAATCAAATTCAGAATGTAGATCATTGACAGAATCCTATAGCTCCTTCTCTCTTTATATCTGTATTTGTATTATAAATTATTTGGACGCACTTCTGGTACTCCTTTAAAATCTAAGATTTATTTATTTATTTTTTGAGCAGAGATGTCCAAATCACAGATCTTAAAGCCATACATCTTTTTCACAGGCAGCCTTTGTTCTTCATAATCTCTAATTACGTATTGAAAAATCCTTTTAAACTAGACTTGATAGGGCAAACAATAGTAATTTGCTTTTTGCTGTTGATTGCAAATGTGACTTCTGGATTACTTGAGTACCAATAGTTTCTTTTTTTCAGTTTTAGCTGTATTGGGATTTTTTACATGAAAAAACTTAATTTCCAGTGTCATTTGTTTTGCAAAAGAAAACATACTGGGAAAACAAAGAATCTCTGAGGTCTTTCACACTTTATCTGAAATTAAAGTTTATGGCCAGACTTTTAAAATTAGTTTAGAAACAAAGTTAGTGCTATCAAAGCAATTAAAAACACATAGTAGAAGAGATCCAAAATAGCGGGAAAGTTGTAGGTTATTTTTAAGCTAATTTGGAACAAAGGCTGACATTAATGAAGAAATTAAAGTGACATAACAGAGGAGATCCAAAGCAATGGGATCAATTCTAATTTTGGTGTCAGTTTTGCACCAAACTGATTTTGAGGCTCTAGATTTTTAACAGAAATCAACCAAAGTGCAGAATAACTAAGCTCATCATGGGCTATGGGGTTAATAGAGATTGCTGCTAAGGGAATATGGTTAATTGGCAGGAATTTACTGAATTTAATGTATTTCAGGATGGTTACTTTTGGACACTATTGCCCTTGAGGTCAATACTGAGTTGAAATAGCATTAACTACTGGGAAAACTATTGGTCCTTCATAACTTATGTTTAACTCTAGCTGTTTAAATCAAATATTGAGTCATTTCAGCTTCAGGGAGTGAAAGATTGGTTTAAGGGCAGAGGGAGTGTATAGACAAAATATATCAATCAGAAGAGGGAGGAAAGAGAGGCAGGACGGTGCAAATATCTTTGAATGAAAAATTTTAAAGTAGTGGCTCTTTGGGAACAACCTGAGTAGATATAATGAATGCAGAAGACTATATGAGGTACTTTACACATATATTTCATCATTATTCTTTTGTATCACAAATCTTTCTGATCATTATGAGAAAAATTTTCCTTAATAATCCTAAATCTTAAAACTTGATCCAAACGTCTTGGTTTTAGTCAAATTAGTCACTTCTAATTATTTCTTGCTTGATTTTTGGTCTAAACTCCACTTAATTTTTTGCTTCATATGCTCGCTTTGGCAGCATATACGCTAAAATTGGAATGATACAGAGAAGATTAGCATGGCCCCTGCACAAGGATGACATGTACATTTGTGAAGCGTTCCATATTTTTATCTGTATTTCAAACCATAATGCCCAAAAGTAGAGAGAGATATGGGTCTGCCACGGAGGTATACTGGGGTGTACTGGGGATATTGGTCGTGGGAATATGCAGTGGTGGAGGGAGGGGTGCTTGATCATTGTGTGATTGTAACTCAAACATGAAAGCTTGCAACTATATCTCATGGTGATTTGTGTAAACGAAAAAAGGCAGCAGCAGCAGTCTATATCTCCCGCTGCCTGTGTTCGTATTCTCGGGCCATTTCCCCTACCCCGGAGAGGTTGATGGCGATGGGCAGGTGAAGGAAGGAACCGCAGGCCAGGCTTATTGGTGTCAGTTGCAGTTTAATCTATTCCCATCTGCATTCTCCTCTGATTCTCCTCCTGCTTCTTCCTCCCCCACGCTACTTCGTTCTCTTCCTTGATCCCCCTTCATTCTCCTTCTGGCTCTGGAATCTGGATCCCCTAGTCCACTCTTACAGTCTGCTTAAATCCCCAAACCATGAGGGGTTGGGGCTTACACATAGGTGTGGTCACAATCAATAGGAGTAATGTTCTTTCCCTGGGGAAAGCTGCTTCTAAGACAGATTCTCATTTAGCAGGATGACCCACCCAAGAGCGAAATCCCATGGGTATGTTTCTCCTCTCCTTGTCCAACAAATATATGGACATTCATAATATTAATCACTTTGTATGGACACAGTAAGGGATACATTAAGCTTATAGAATTGCTCTCCTTGGGCCATCTAGATCTCATACTACAGTGCTCAGGCCAGATAGTCTTTCCTATCTGTAGCAGGGTCCTAGTCTCATGGTTACTTTTGGACTAAGACAGCATTTGTCCATGATCAAGCTCTTAACTTATAGTTAAGAATCGTGGCACTTTGGCCTGGCCCATTTCGATGCCAGGGTAGCTCACAACTTGCCCTGGGTCCATTTAGTCCCTCATCGGGACCCTGCTTTTGGGGTGCTAGGAACTAAGGTCAACTGAGACTTAAGTCGAGTAAACAGATGCCCGGGAGTGAATAATATTCAAGGCCAATTAAATCCTAAATTACAAAAGCATAATATTAACTGTCTTCCTGTATCTATACAAAAAGGACATTGCATTAAAGTAAACTATTCAAAAGACAAGGAAAGGAGAAAGGCAATATTAACTTACAATACAAGTTCAGTGTCCTAGAAGGATCTGATCTTACAAATTATTAGAGTCTGATTGGGGGGAAAGCTGATTAACTGGTTGGGGAAGAGAGCATAGAGATGTGGTTACAGATAAACAAAGGAATGGGAGTGACTCAGGAGCACTGTGATGGGTGTAACCTGATAAACCTAAGCTCCTTGTGCCAAGGGATAAAGGACAAATCAATTGTTATCCTACAGTGATTCAATTAAAAAAAAAAGAAACAGAAAAAAAATGTTTTTGCTTCACCAAATTCTGAAAACCATGCTACTTAAGCCTATTATTATTTCATCCCCTCCTCATCTACTCAGACATATAATAGGTTAGTTTTTGAAAGATTTCAGTTTTTAAATTTCAAAGATGAAAAGGCTTATGGAAATATTTCTCTTATTTCAATCAGCAGCTAGAATTTCTGCATCACTTTTTCACTGAGACTAGGGTTCATTGTTCTGTGTCTATTTGGGCTTTCTGCAAATATTCCCCACCTACATTGCATTAAAGTAAACTATTCAAAAGACAAGGAAAGGAGAAAGGCAATATTAACTTACAATACAAGTTCAGTGTCCTAGAAGGATCTGATCTTACAAATGAACAGAGTCTGATTGGGGGGGAAAGCCTTTTGTACTTTATCTTCTTCATCCCAAACTAACCAGTATGACTCAGTGAGTGGCAATGTGTGAAAGAAAGGAGCACACAAAAGTGACTAATAGGTCATTTTATCAGAATCTTCCCTATACACTCTCTTCTCTTTTTTTGGTGTTGTTGTTGTTCAGGGAGGAGGGGTAGTGGGTGGAGTCATGCACACATGAAGATACACAGAGGTTACTCCTGGCCTAAGTTTAGGAACTACTTCTGGTGGTGCTCGGGGGATCATATGGAATTCTGGGTCGACCACATACAAAACAAATACCCTATCTGGTGTGCTATCACTTCAGCTGCTCCAATGCTGTCTCTTATGGGAATGTAGGGACACTTCTCCTTGAGACACCCAAAGTGTTAGCAGCTGCCTGGAGCTCAGGGTTTTTTTTTTTTACCACATTCTATATACCTTTAATCCAGATGTTAAGTCTGATCTCTGGAGTTTAATGTTGCTGGGCTTGTTGCTTCTAACCTTGGGAGACAGGTTTGTATGGTAATAAATAACCTAGCTAGAGAGGTGATTTGGGAGTTGAATCCAGAGTATGTTGTTGCTTCCATTCTAGGCCAAACTGTTTTCCTAAAGTAGGGGAAAATGTTGTATTGGGGATAAAGTGTCCTCTTAAGTGTTCTCACCTCTAGTAGGAAAAATTCAATTTCCTTGAAAGCTGTGTCACCATTTTCCCTTTCTTGAGACTTTAATCTTTGTATCACAGTGGAAAAGGCACAGAGGATCAAAGATACAATACAAATTACTGGGTCACATTTTGAACCCTACTTGTGTGGTCATCAGAGTATCTAGGAGCAGGAGGTGGCCTGTGGCAGATGGAGAGCTGGGGGAGTGTCAAGGAGCAGCAGGGAAGATGGGCGAAATTATCTGAACACAGAACGGTGATTTTGATACTGTATTCGGCCACCAAGCACAGGTTATTAGCTGTAAAAAAATCAATTTTCTTTGATAGTGTCTCTATGATCCTTGCCTCTCCTCTGAAATTTAGGTGATGACCAAAGTAACTCTAGACAGTATATTCCATGGCACATTATGTGTTTGTTGCATTTAACTGCTCTGGACATTATAAAATCAATAGACCACCACGCTGAAACTCGATTTCAAAATAGATACTATATTTTCCTCATCTCTTTTTGTAATTTCAATCAGATCAGGTATTTTCCCCCCAACCTGTGTTCAGTGTTTCCTGAGCATTCAGTTTCTTACAAAAATCTAAGCGGAGCATGTGGATAGGCTTTAGTCTAATTACAGGGTGTTTGTTTATTTTATTACATGTTTGTATTTTATACAAAGTCTGTGAAAGAAACAGACTATCATATGCAATTCTCTTATTTAAAATTTTCTATTGAAGGGACATTTTCTTATGACATTATACAGGTTTCAGATGTACAGGATGATATATAAGTCAACAGCTGTATATGTTACATAATGATTTTAAAAACTCTCAGTTACAGCATTTTTCCTTTTAAGGAGTTTACTTCTGTAAGCTATAAGGTTTATAATATTAAAAAAAATTTGGCCACCCCTCGTAGTGTTCTTGCTGCTGCTGTTCATGGACCATCTGCGTTGCTGGGGATTAAATCAGGGTTGGCTGCTTGCAAGGCAAGGGTCTTACCCCCTGTATTATCTCTCCAGTTCCAGTTAGAAGAATTTTACTCATTTTTAAATTAATAAATTCACCCTTTAAATTATAAATTAGAATAACTATATTGCAAGAGAATTAGAAACAAGAGAAAGACATTGTCTATAAAGTCAACACGCTAACCAAAAATTATTAGAACTTGGTTTTACACTCAGGGTTTTTTCTTTTTTTTTCTGTCAAGCAGATTTCCCCCTTTACTCACAATATACTTGCATGCTTATAATTTTTTCCATTTGAAAATATCATAAGCACTGGCCACTTTTACCATAAATCATATATTAACTAAAGGGCTCTAGCACTTCGTTTAATTTTTTTTTCTTTATCGAGGTTCTGTAATTTACAGTGCTATTAATGATGGTTTCTCATGCATTTAATTCCAACATCACACCCATCACTAGTGTACTCACATCCCTCCCCCAGGGATCCCAAACACTCCCTTTCAGCAACCTTCTCCACTTTCTGCCTCTCCACCAATTCAGTTGTGTGGCTCTCTTGGGCCATAGTACTTTGCAGAACAGGTGAGAGATAAATCCTGGTTGGCACATTCTCTGCTGCCCGCATTGAAACCTGTGATATGTGCTTTTTTTCCCCCTTTTCCTTCATTTCATCCATCTATCCTCTTTCAATCACTCTTTCTCTGACTCCCTTTTTAAATTTTATTTATTTTTATTTAATTAATTAATTAATTTTTGCTTTTTGGTTGACACCCGGCGAAGCTCAGGGGTTATTTCTGGCTCTGCAGTCAGGAATTACTCCTGGAGGTGCTCAGGGGACCATATGGGATGCTGGAGATCGAGCCTGGGTTGGCCACGTGCAAGGCAAAAGCCCTACCCACTGTATTATTGCTCCAGCCCCTCCTTACTTTTTTTTAAATAAAACTATTTTACTTTAAAAAATACATCCTTGTTTTTATGTCTTCAGTGGCATCATGAGATGCCTACTATTTATTTAGCCAGAAGTTGGACTTGAATGTAAATTCAGTTGCTGTTTTGCTCTGTGATCAGAGGCAAGTTATTTCTCCTTTCTGAACCTTAGTTTTCATATCTGTAAAATGTGTCATGTATTTTGTAAATATGTGATCTGAAAATGGAAACTATTGTCGTTTAGACTCTTTCCTGGGTATTACAAACAGTAAAATGTGGTGCACATTTGCATATATAATACCTATCTAGAATTCCAATGGTTACTTTTAGGATTGTTCTATGAAAAGATTCTCAACTTGCCCTGCATGTTGTTTTCCAGGAGAATTTACTAAAAATTCAATAACACTATAAAGGTATGAGAGAACCTTGTCATCCTTTTTATTTTTCAGGTAAGCTTTAAAGTTATTCTTTCTAAATTACTGCATTCAAGAGTTTGGCTATAAACATCAATCTTCAGCTTCAAGTTGAGAATATTCCATGTTTTCTCACTTACTTAAAATACTTTTAATTTTCATATACTTTATTTTTTATCAAGAACATATCTACATTTTTATGTGTCTTATTGCAACCAGGAATATATACATATTATAATGTTCAAATATTATGTCTATAGATATTTAATATATCACATATCTGTAGTTTTCATGTTACTTTACTCTTCATATATATTATGTCTGCTTTAGCATCATTGTTATTTATTATTTTGAGGGCCACACTTGGCTGTGCTCAGGGCTTACTTCTGGCTCTGTGCTCAGGGATCACTCCTGGAAACTTCTCGGGGACCATATGCGGTGAGAGGGATTGAACTTGGATCTGCTGTGTGCAAGGCTATACTATCTATTCAGCCCCATTCTTCTTTAGCCAGACAGAATTAATAAGCCAATATAAGTAGTGATAGAGACAATAACATCTCATTTATTTGAATATAAGAGGAATGCCTCTAGGATAGCATTTCCTAAACAATATTCAGAGGAGTTTAGTGCTTAAGTAAAAGAAAAAAGAAGTATCTGCAGTCCATAGAGATTGTAAATCTTGGATACATTTTAATGTTTCCAAGTAGTTCTGCAATGAGAAATATTCCCAAACTTTGTTCAATTTAGCACTTGCTGCACTTATTTGGACAAGAAATTCTCAGCACCACCATTTTTTCAGACCTTAACATATTAATATTTTAGAGGACAATATTCTGAGGAACTTCTACTTGGGTAAAATGCTAATACTGTACCCTCATGAAATATAATGCTGAGAATAATTTTTAAAAATATTTTGTTAATAGTGTCAAAGAAATAGTCATTTCCTCTTTTTAAAAACTATCATTAATATGCATGAGTATTAAGTGTCTTTTAAGTAACTCTTAAATAATTTAGTCTTTGTTTTTTTAGTCGACTAATATGATGTAATAAGTTCTTCATTATTAAATCTTTAAAATCTCAGAATAATAACTACTTGGAACCGATATTCTTTTGTTTCAAAAAGGTAAAACTTGGATTTTCTTTTCTGGTCTTTTGTAGTAACCAGGATTTTTATGTATATATTCATAAAGGAAATTGGTCCATGATTTTTATTTTTTCTGTTAGCTTTGTGAGATTTTATATCAGGAACATATATTCACTCCATTGGATGATGTAAGTACTACTCAATCTTTTTCTCACTACAGTAACTGTTTATATTCAACATGGGAATTCTTTGCTTCTTGAATGTTTGAAATAATTCCCTGGTTAATGGGCTGAAGCCCTTTATGGGGGATGTTCTTTAATAATGCTATTAATAATTTCTCCAGTATTGCTCTTGCCGGGCTTTCTTTTTGTTGTTAAGTCAGTTTTGGTAATTTATATTTTTCTTGCAAAACATTATCTATTTTATTCAGATTGATTGTCTAATTTATTCGCTTGTAATTTTCTATGGTATACTTTATAATTTTCAAATAGTTTCTATAAAACTGTCTTATAAAGCCTATTTTAATTGCACCATTTCTGCCTCTTTCTGTTTTAAGTGTCATGCTTAGTTTTCATATTTAATTCCATTTTCCTCTTCTTAATTTTACTATTATAATTTTTTATTTTTTTCTAATGTCATGTATATTTATTTTCTGAAAATATTGACTATCTTTCTTTTATCATTTTTATTTGTGTTTGGTGGGTAGGTGCTTGCCTTGCAAGTGGCTGTTCCCATGTTCGGTCCCCGATACCATGTATTTGTGTTTAATTAAAAATATTTTTTTCAGTGAAGCAATATGGGGCCCTTTGTTTTTACTGTACACCTGCTCAAGCGAATCGATGATCAATGGATGGCAAGTGATACCCGTGATACAAGTGAAGCAATATGGATTGTACTTAAGCTTACTTAGAAAGATATGAGTGGTGAAAAAGAGAGGAAGTACGTATTCAAGAGAGAATATGGGCTTTTTGTTTGTTTATTTCTGTTGTTGTTAAGTGTGAGGACCATAGAAGACAGAGCTGGGTGATCACCAGGGACATACTTGGTGGTGCTGGAGAGGGGTGTGTGGTGCCAGTGATCGAACCCAGGATCTTGTGCATGCAAGAAATGTGCTTTGTCTGTTGAGCCACATCATAGCCAAATTATTTATTTAGGTTTTTGTGCTTGAATGCACAAAATGAATGCTTGAATGTTAGGTCTTACTCCTAACTCTGAGTTTTGTGGTGGACCATATGCTGCCCTGGGGAACACAAGCCCAGTCAGCTGCAGGTAAGGCCAATGCCTTATTTGCTCTTCTTTCAGCCACCTTATTATTTTTAAAAGAGAATTCCCTGCAGTTTTAGCTGTTTTTTTTACCATTTTTTGAGTCTCAATATACTTTTTTAAAAAAATTACTAGGTGATTATATATATATATATATATATATATATATATATATATATATATGCGATAGCACAGCAGTAGGGCGTTTGCCTTACAAGTGGCCAACATGGCCGACCTAAGTTCGATTCTTCCGCCCCTCTCAGAGAGCCCGGCAAGCTACCGAGAGTATCTCGCCCGCACAGCAGAGCCTGGCAAGCTACCCGTGACGTATTCAATATGCCAAACACAGTAACAACAAGTCTCACGAAGGAGACGTTACTGGGCCCGCTTGAGCAAAGCGATGAACGAAAAGAGGACCGTGTTCATTATACTAGGTGGTCTACTTAATACATCAGAAAAAGTTCTTTTTTTTTTAATTAGTGAAATACCATGAGGTACAGTTGTAGATTTACAAATTTTTGTGCTTGGGTTTCGATTATACAATGATCAAGTACCCATCCCTCCAACAGTGCCCATTTTCTACCACCAGGGATCCCAGTATCCCTCCCACACCATCCCCCCCATCCCACCCTGCCTCTGTGGCAGGGCATTCCCTTTTGTTCTCTCTCTCCTTTTGGGTGTTGTGGTCTGCAAGGGAGGCATTGAGTAGCAATCATGTTCAGTCCATAGTCTACTTTCAACATGTATCTCCCCTCCTGGGAGGATCCTCTAAACATCCTTTATTTGGTGCTCCCTTCTCTGTCTGAGCTGCCCTTTTCTTCTAGCATGCCCGGCTGGCCTCTAAGCCATGGAGAAATCCTCCTGGTACTGATCTCGGCTATTATTGGGTATTAATCTCCTATTTTGTTACTTTATATCCCCAAGATGAATGCAATCTTTCTATGTCTGTTCCTCTCTTTCTGACTCATTTTGCTTACCATGATACTTTCCATGTGGTACCACTTATATGTAAAATTCAGGACTTCATCTTTTCTAACAGCTACATAGTACTTCATTGTGTAGATATACCAAAGTTTCTTTAACTAATCATCTGTTCTTGGGCACTCAGGTTTCTTCCAGATTCTGGCTTTTGTAAAGAGTGCTGCAATGAACAAACAAGTGCAGATGTCACTTCAACTATACATTTTTGCCTCTCTGGGATATATTCCCAGGAGTGGTATTGCTAGATCAAATGGGAGTTCAATTTCTAATTTCTTGAGAATGGTCCATACTGTTTTCCAAAAGGGCTGAACCAGTCAGCATTCCCACCAACAGTGAAGGAGTGTCCTTTCTCACGACATCCGTGCCAGCACCAGTTGCTTTTGTTCTTTTCGATGTGGGCCAGTCTCTGAGCTGTGAGCTTGTATCTCATTGTGGTTTTGATCTGCATCTCCCTGAAGATTAATGATGTAGAACATTTTCTCATGTGCTTTTCTGCCATTCAGATTTCTTCTTTGAGAAAGTTTCTGTTCATTTCATTGCCCCATTTTTTATGGGGTTGGATGTTTTCTTCTTGTGGAGTTCAACCAGTACTTTATATATCCTTGATATCAACCCCTTGTCAGATGTGTATTTGGTGAATATCCTTTCCCATTCTGTAGACAGTCTTTGTATTTTGGTCACTGTTACTTTGGAGGTGCAGAAGCTTCTTAGTTTAAGATAGTCCCATTTGTCTATTTCTGTTTTCACTTGCTCGGCCAGTGGCATGACATCTTTGAAGATACCATTAGCTTCAACATCATGAAGGGTTTTGCCAACTTTGTCTTCAATGTACCTTATGGTTTTTGGTCTGATGTTGAGGTCTTTAATTCATTTTGATCTTACTTTTGTACATGGTGTTAGGCAGAGTTCTGAGCCCAAAAATTTTTGCCAGCACCGTTTGTTAAAGAGGATTTCCTTACTCCACTTCACATTTCTTGCACCTTTATCAAAGATTAGATGATCATATGATTGAGGGGAGATGTCAGTGTATTCAACTATGTTCCATTGGTCTGCAATTCTGCCTTTGTTCCAGTACCATACTGTTTTAATTATTACTGCTTTGTAGTAGTTTGAAGTTAGGGAGGTTGATTCCTCCCATTTTCTTTTTCTCAAGAATTGCTTTAGATATTTGTGGGGGCTTATTGTTCCATATGAATTTCAGGAGTGTTTACTCCATTTCTTTGAAGAATGTCATGGGTATCCTTATAGGGATTGCATTGAATTTGTACAATGCTTTGGGAAGTATTGCCATTTTGACAATGTTAAGTCTCCCGACTCATGAACAGGGTATATCTTTCCATTTCCTCATGTCCTCTTTTATTTCCTGAAGTAGCGCTTTGTAGTTTTCTTTGTACAGGTCCTTTACTTTCTTAGTTAAACTGATTCCTAGGTACTTGATTTTCTGGGGCACAATTGTGAACGGGATTGTTTTTTTCATGTCTCTTTCTTCTCTCTCACTGTTTGTGTATAGGAAAGCCATGGACTTTTGGGTATTGATTTTATAGCCAGCAACTTTACTATACAAGTATATTGTTTCTAGCAGTTTCTTGGTGGAGGTTATTGGGTTCTCTAAGTATAGTATCATATCATCTGCTAATAGTAAGAGCTTGATTTCTTCATTTCGTACCTGAGTGCCCTTAGTATCGTTTTCTTGCCTAAGTACTATTGCAAGCACATCCAGTACTATATTGAACAGCAGTGGAGAGAGTGGGCATCCTCGTCTCGTCCCTGATCTTAGAGGGAAGGCTCTCAGTTTTTCCCCATTGAGGATGATGCTTGCTGTAGGCTTGTGGTAGATGGCTTTAACTATGTTGAGGAAATTCCCCTGGCTAGGGTTTTCATCATAAAGGGGTGCTGGATCTTTTCAAATGCTATCTCTGCATCTATTGATATGATCATATGCTTTTTATCTTTTCTTTTGTTGATAGGATGGTTTATGTTGATTGATTTCCGAATGTTAAACCATCCTTGCATCCCTGGGATGAATCCTATTTGGTCATGGTGTATGATCTTTTTGATGAGTAGTTGGATTCTATTTGCTAGTAGTTTGTTGAGGATCTTTGCATCTGTGTTCATCAGGGAGAAGTTCTTTAAAAAGATGTATCATTTGGTCATATTTTTCAAAAATTTATATTGCTACTGTTTGTTTTGGTGCCACACCTGGCTGTGCTCAGTGCTCACTCCTGACTCTGCCCTCTGGGACCACTCCTGGCAGGACTTGTGGAACCATATGGGATGCAGAGGCTCTCATCTGCGTCAGCCACATGCAAGGCAATCATCTTACCTACTGTACTCTGGCCAGATTTTGTCATGTCTTACCTTTACTTTTTCATTTTAACATCTCGGACTAAAACATTAAAATGTCTGTGCAAAAGTCATATATGCTGATAACATTGTTATCTCTGTACTGTTGACCTCTCATCTCTTCAGAGAGAGAACAAATATGACCATAAAGGCAACTGTTTAAATTTAAAGCCACTTTAAATTTATTTAACAAATATTAATAAAGCAATTATTATATGCTAAGCCCTACTTGAAGCATTTTGTAAATGTTAACCTAATTACTCATGTAAAAACCAAAGTTGATTAATATTATTTACTCCTTCACAAATGGGGAAACTTAGGCATAGAATGCTGTTGAGAGTCGGGGCTTAAATCCAGTAGGCCTGTCTCTAGAGTCTGTGGTCCATACTGCTGGATTAAGCTACTCTTTCTGTTTTGAGATTCTGACAGCTTGTTCCTTTGACACAAAGACCTCCATAAGTAAATAATTTTTTGTATACTGTTTAAGAAAGTGTAGTGCTATAGCTATAGAATTCAACAACTGTCTAAGGAAATTAATAAAAACTGGAAAGAGAATCAGCATTTACCACCCTAAATATGGCACCTTCATGTATTAGGTACTTTTTGCTGAAAGAATTGTAGAAACAGTAAAGCAGGAAGGGCAATCTGACTTCTAATTTCTCTGAAATGGGCACAAGGTGCCCATTCTCCTTAATCCAGGGGCAAAGGTGCATCTTGACTTCTGAGGACAGAGGGATGCTGAGGAGAGCCAGAAAAGACAGGTCTTGCTAACATCTCTTACACTGTATATAATATATATATAACTATGTACACACATCACTTGATCACTTGACATTCCGTTACTCATCGATTTGCTTGAGCCGGCCCTAGTAACATCTCCATTTGTCCCTGTCGTGTGCTAGTGTAGCCCAATGGTGTCTGCTCATTCTAGGAATACGAAGAGTATCAAACTGATCATTCAGGGTCTTGACGAAGAAGTCTGACCATCTTGTATGTGGGTGGCCACGCAATCTTTTGACGTCTTGTGGAATCCAGTCAGTAATGGCTCTAGTCCAGCGGTCGTCTCCAAATATCATTACATGTCCAGCCCATCTGATTTTCGATGCCTTGGCAAACAAGACAGCATCCCTGATTCTTGACTGTCGAATGAGGTCAGAACTCCAGATTCTTTCTCTCATTTGAGTGAAGCATAGCTCTTTCGATTCCTCTTTGGGAGACCAGAATAGTGTTCTCATCTTGTTTTCGTAGGGCCCAGGTCTCTGAGGTATATGTTAATGCAGGAAGAACAGTGGAATCGAAGAGATTTGCCCGGAGCCAGAGGTTCTTCCTCCTCTTTGCTATTTCTTCGATGCTCTTGAAGGCATTCCAAGTCACTCTCTTACTCCTGCGCAACTCAGGTGCCAGGTCATTTGTCATGTTTACTTCTTGATCTAGGTACACATAACTGTTGCATTTGAAGATGTTCATTCCATTGAGAGTGAATGGAATATCAGGAACGAGACTGTTTCTCGTAAACATTGTCTTCGTGAGATTCAGCTGTAGTCCGACCTATATACTCACATACACACATATAAATATATATGAACACACACATATATTAACACACGCACATGTATTTGTATATAACACACATGTATATATATAATATACATACATACATACAGGTGTATATATTATATTCTGGTCCTATAATATATGTAGAAATAGATATATTCTTGTGCTATACTATACACACACATATATACATGCATATATTCCCAGAACTTTCAAATTTTTATCAAGCTAAACATAAAAAACCCTCAGGTTTAATCATTTCTTATAGTTTTTATTTTCTTTTGAGGGGTGGCCATGCCAGGCAAAGTTTATCTTGAGTAAATTTGCATGTTAGGTAGAGCCAGGAACTCTAAGAGGGTTGAGGAAAAGTTTGTTCTCTCTGTTCGGGTTAGAAAACACTCTTTCTTAATCCACTTCTTGCTGCAGTCATTCCCTCACACTTCTCTCCTTAGTCTTATCTGAAGATGACAGGCAAACCCTTTTTGTGTCTTGCCTGCTCCCAAGTCAGTCTTAAGAACTTCAGGAGTCCAGAATGTTCAGCGCATCAGTTTCTCACTATTGATGAAGGATCACAAGTAAGATGGAAACTATGAAGAGGACCATTGACATCAGCCTTGGCCGAATATACAATCAGAGGATGCACTAACAGTTGTTTTCAGTAGTTTCTGTCTCAAACCCAGAAATAGAATCAGAACATATTGTGGCTAAAGACAACAAATGACTCTGCATTTGGAAGTCTGAGATAGGAAATAGCTCCATGGCTCAGGAGACACACTGCATCCAGTTCAGCTTCTGATGCTGAATTACTCAGCCTGGGTGCCCAGTGTGCAGTGCCCTCCTGGGGAGCCAACACCTAGATTGTAAATGGAGTTTTGAAGTGTATGTTTAAACTGCTGTTTGTTTTTGCTCACCAGGACATCAAAGTAAACAAAGAGCATCTTTTTCATCTATCTTTTCGTTGTTCAGTTTCAGCTGCTCCGGAGGAAATAATGTATTTCAATAGAGTGCTGCCTGGCAATCCTTTCCGACCACAGCAAATTTTATACATACTTTATAGTGAATATTTTCCTTCAAATGTTGCCAAATGTAGCCTTCAACTTCTACAATAAACAGACAGAAAATTACTTATATTTATATAGATTGATTTTTCTCTTGATCCAATAGTTTTCAAGATCTTTCTATTTTTAACCCAGTGAAAGGAGTTTTAGTTTAAACATATTTTTGCTTTCAGTGTGTTGTGGTCAGAGAATATGCTCTACTTTTTTTGTGTGCTTTCATACACATGTCTTTTGTTTTTAGTGTCTGTATTTGATTTTGCAAACACACAGTTTTTTAATGAATGAGGCATTGATACTATTATTAATCACACACAATGGCAATATACAGAATAACAAACGTTAGTTGTTTTGTGTCCTAACTAGTGAATTTCTTCTTCAATTGGTAAGAACATCGAATGTATAGTAAAATTCAGAGCACAGAGTCTGATCTTTTTCCTTAATAATTTCATTTATTAGTTGGCCATTTGCTTAATTTCAGGATTTACCTAACAATATAACTGTTAGACATCATGAGTAATACACAGAAAGTTAATTTTCTATAATATAAGCGGTATATATTATTTTCAAATCATGTAACGATTCTTTCATGACATGTTTAAGAGTATCTTCTTAATAATCTTAACTCATTGAGTTTATCTTTTCAACCATGACTTTTTATTATAATTAATATCTGAACTATAATGTTTTATTTTCATTGTATATAATAGGTAAATTATTCTTATATAATTCTTATGGTCAAAAATGACTAAAAACATTAAAAATTCTTGGTTAATATTGTCCTTAAACAGAGATTCTCCAACTTTGGTAGGCATTAGAATCACCAAGTCTTGATAAAATGATGGTTAGGTTTCATTTCTAATTTATGTTCTGCAGATCTTAGTAGGGTCCAATAATTTGTATTTCTAGCAAGTTCCCAGGTGATTTTGATCCTGCTGTCCTTGTTACACATTCAGAACCACTATTATTGAATCATAAAGGAATTTTAAAACTTTGCAAGTCATGAAAATAGTTTCAATTGGCTTATACACAGTGGACTACTATTTGTCCATAAGAACTTCATGCAATTTGCTGATACATAGATGGATCTTTAGAGTATCATGCTGAGTTAACTGAGTCAACGGGAGAGGAATAGACACAGAATGATCTCACTCATAAGTGGTATATAAAGAACCCCATAAGAGGAAAAACCAAAACCTAAAGGCAATAGGAATAAAGAGCAGGGGAACTGGTCATTAGTAGGAAGCTTGTCACTATGTGTTGGGGGTCAGTGGAATAGGTCAGAGCAGGGACCACTACAACAGTGATAGAAGGAAGTGGTCACTCTGGTCCAGGACTAGGTGCTGAAAGAAGGTATACTGATGTGCATGATATTCTTTCAGTAACAGTATTGCAAACCAGTGCCTAAAAGTGGTTGGGGGAAGGAACAAAGAGAAGAAATAAAATGTAGGCAAGCTGGGAGTGGGAGGGAAACTGGGGCATTGGTGGAGGAAAGTGGACACTGGTGAAGGGATTGGTGTTGGAACATTGTACACCTACTCAATCCTGAACTTTGTAATTCTAATTCATAGTGATTCCAGTATTTTTTTTAATTTTGAAAAAAAAAATCTTCAGCAACAAATGCTTTTCTGAATCTGTCATTTAGCTTGCTGATGGGTTTAGTCTTAATCTGGGGGTTATGATTCTCAGAGTTGGAAGCACGGCCATATATAACCAGTGCTTTAGTATGCTTCAATCTTGTGGCAGGTATCGTTTGAAATGCACAGACTCTTGCTCTCTTGAGCATCTGAAAGAACTTTTATATACTTTGATCTGTTTTTCTTGTTTAAAAGATATGAAATAGACATGAGGAATACAAAAATGGTTTAGCAAAGATAGAGGATCCTGGAAGTCAAACAGTATAAGTATGCACTGTCAGGGCTGTAAAGGCCTTTGCTGATTTCCTTTCAAACTCTATTGCCTTTGAATGTGCACATTTAAAAAAATTAGTCACTGTGATTTACAATACTATTATGGTAGGGTTCTATGCATATAATTTTCCAACCCCACATCCTCCCCAGTGTGACTGCTTCCCTACACCAATTTTCAGGGTCCCTCTGAACATCACTCCCACCATCCACTATCTTTCTTCCATAGTAAGCTCAGTGATGTAGACTGCGTCTCAGTTTCTGTTGCCTTGGGCTTTTTGCTATTCATATTCTATGCATCTTTATATTACATATATGAGAGTGAAAGTTCTCTCCTTCTAACTTCACTCAGCATGAAACCTTCCAGTTCTGTCCAGGCAGCAGCAAATTGCTTGACTTCATATTTTACTATAGCTGAGTAGTATTCCATTGCATACACACATGTGTGTGTGTGTGTATATATATATATACATACAATATATATATACATACATATATATACAGACACACACACATATATATGTATATATATACATATGTATCACAGTTTCCTTACCTAGTCATCTGTTGTTGGACAATTGCTTTGTTCCCAGATTTTGGCCATTGTGCAAATGTCTTTTCTGAATAGAGTTTTTGGATCCTGGGGATAGATGCCAGAAGTGGAATTGCTGGGTCATATGGAAGCTTATTTTTTTGTTTTTTGAGATATTTCCATTTTGCTTTCCAAAAAGACTGAACACTACACATTCCCACCAACAATTGATTTGGGTTCCTTTTCCCCACATCTACACCATTACTGGTTACTTGTTTTCCTCTGTGACGTGCACCTGTCTCATTGGTGTGATATAACATCCGATTATTTTGATTTGGATTTCCCTGGTGTTAAGTAATACCAAGCGTTTTTCATATACTTATTTTCCATCTATATGCATTTATTTATTTTTTTTAAATTTTTTATTGCATCACCATTATACCATTACAAAGTTGTTCATGATCAGGTTTCAGTCATACGATGATCCAACAACCATCATTCCACCAGTGTATATTTCCCACCACCAATGCCCCAGTTTCTATCCTGCTATCCCCGAACCCCACCTGCCCCTCCCAAGCCTGTCTCTATGGCAAGCACTTTTCTTCTTTCTCTCTCTCTCTCCTTTTGTACATTATGGTTTGCAATACAGGTACCAAGAGGTCATTTTGTTTTTCAGGGAGTTGGGTGTTTTTATTGGGAAGGCAAAGCTGCAGTGTTTTTTTTTAACTGGGTGGCAGCTTTGGCTGTGGACATGACTGCCAGGGCTTCCAGAAGTACAGGGAGGTGGGGGGAGGTAGCCCATCCTGACTCTGTGAAAGTCTGAAGTTTTTAGTCACAAAATTCGCATACCTGAGTTTTCAGCGATTAATTTCTTGGTGAGGTCCATCTCCAGACAGTGGGGTCCAGTTGGGAACATGGTGTCAATTTTGGATTGTTGGAACAAGCAGCTACTGGGGGCTCTGTTTTGGTAGGTATTGAGGTAACCCAACTCCCTCCAATATACCCTGGATTATTCAGCCATGCACAGATTTGAGAAGATGTACTAAACCTTTTTTTTAAATCTCTTTCAAGATTCATTCATGAGTCTCTGGAGCAAGACTGATAAATGAGCTTGTCTGGCAGAGCAGAGATGGTTTGTGGGCAAGGCTCCTGTGTACCTGCATTTTGGTTATTTAATTTCTCAGAAAACTTGGTCTCGAGTTGTTGGGGTCTGGCTGGAGGCACAGCAGCAACTTTGGGGTGTCTGGAAGCTGATGCTCTTGACCATTGGGTCCAGGTTGACCTGCTGGTGGCACAGTGATGGCAGTGACCCTAGCAGTGATGGAAGTGACCCTAGCAGAGGCTGGAACTGGGACCAGGATGCCTACAGCAGTCTGGGTGGATTATAGTCACCAGTCCAGCAGAATTTGACCTGTAGGCACAGGCCCTGGTGCTCAAATCTAGTCTCTAGCCAGCTGGCAGTCAGGGAGATTTTCCACTATAATATGTGGCAGACAGCACTCTTTTTGAGATGTATTTTGGGGCATTGCAAGTTCTGTGAGCCTCCAGAACAGCAAAGTTTTACTCTTGGCACAACTTTGTGGCCCAGCACAAGTGCCCACGGGTACTTGGGGAACCACAGTAGCTCTATAGCCCTGGCCCAAGCCGTTGGAGCAGCGGCAGAGTTTTTTTAGTGTTGGCGCTGCTTCTGGGCCCAGTACACCAGGCACCTGACAGGCCATAAGTTTCTGGGATCACCAAACCTGCGCTGTCACAGCATTTCAGGATCCAGATTAGGCTTGAAAAGTGCCTTTTTAAAAAAAATAAATTTATTCATTCCCATGAAGTTATGCAGAGATTCTGTGCTGTTGAATGCTACAGTTCGGAGTTCTGAGAGCTACACTTGTCCAGGCATTTGTGTTTGCGGCAGTTATGTTGGGTCCCTTGTACAAATTCTTTAATGATGTTTCTGTTCATCTCATCTCCCCATTTATTAATTGGGTTGATTTTTGGGGTTAGGTTTTATACTTTTTAATATGTCTAGGATTAATGTTTTTCAGATGATTGGTAGACAAATATCCTCTCCCAGTCTGTGAGGTATCTTTATTTTGGTCATTATTTTTTCAGTTCAAAAGTTGATGTGTTACATGATTTTATTTCCTATTTTAGACAAGTAATATGAAATGATATGGGTGGGGGAAGGAATTGTTCCTACTTTATTGCATACCAATCATAATATTTCTTGAACTTTATAGAAAATTAGAGATGATTTTTATGGTAATTAATTTTGGGCTATTTATATAGCAAAAGTGGAAGGGTGGAGCTCCAGATGAATTTTGTCGATTACTTTAAACATGGAAACATGGAACAGGTAGCCAGCCAGTCAAAATAGTAATGGGATGGCTGGGAGTGGGAGATGGCAGTAGATAAAAAGATCCCCCCCTTCTTTCTCACTCTCAGCTCTCTTTGCTCTCTCTCTGCACATGCCTGGAAGACTGCAGGATCAGGGAGTCGTCATGTATTCAGACAAATAGCTGAGTTCAGGCAGGTCAAATATTCCTTGACAGGGGTAGAATACAGGCAGGGCTCAGATGTTCAGAAAAGTTCAGATTCAGGCAGGGATTGATGCCCAGGCAGGGACAAATACTAAGCACAGGAGTCTCACCCACACACATGTGATCATGCCTGGAAACTAGGAAAGCTGGGGCAAGATTTCAGGAACTTCTGGGGTATAGGCAAGATGCCCAGTGACAGGTACAAAGCTCAGGGATCTTACTCACGCATATGTGACTGTAGCCAGGGACTAAAGAAAGCTAGGATAAGACATTAGGTACTCATTGGGGTACCATCTCGAAAAGGCCCATGGATATAATTTCAGACTAGTAAAATGTACACAGGATAGAGAGACACATGAGGATGGGACCTGGTCATATTACACTGGAAGCTAGTAGAACAAGTGTGATGGGTCTGGGGACAAGATAGCACCAGGGACACTAAAGTGATGTCACATATGGGTAAAGGAGAGGTCTGGTCACTCGAGGAGGGACCCAGACCCATATATTTAAACTGCACAATAAATTCTAACTGTTAATTTTCTGAATTTTGTATGCAGATCTTTCATGCAATTCTCAAGAACCCAACAGCACAGGAAAATTCACTTTTGTACTAACGTCATCAGCAGAGAAGATTACAAGTTGACTTTCAGGCTACTCTAGACCTTCCTTAAACATATTTAGGAAAAGAATTATAAAAGAAAATTATAAAATTATAAGAGAAAATAATTATTAAGAAAACATACTTAGGAAAAAAATAATCCTATGTCACCTGTATTAGTATTCAAAGTCTCCAATGGAGACGTTACTGGGCCCACTCGAGCAACTCGATGAACAACGGGAGGACAGTGGCAGTGTTTATCTTTATGTTGGTGATCGGCATCCCCACCACCTTATTTTCTATAAATCCTTTTAATTTAAGCACATTCTTTTCTGGTTCCATTTTTCCAAAGAGCTAGTGATCAAGTTAAGCGTCTAATAGTAATAATAATGGTAGCCAATTTAATCGCATTTTTAACAGGAAAACAAAAGGAGATTATTCTATTTTTTATTTTTTTGTAAGTCTACATCTCAATCCTGTTCCTACTTTGTCTTTGTCAACTCCTTAAATGTTTGTAAAGTTAAGATGTTTTCTTTAATAATAACATGTCAGAAAATGTTCTAGGAACTTCCCATGTCATTACATGCTTTACCAAGTAAGTTAATGTGTACTATTGAGGTTTCAGAGGCTTCTAAAAAAATTAATCATTTTGCATAGAGATTCAGACTTTTTTTCCTCTGAAGCAAACAGAAATAATTTTTCCTGGACATTATTTCTTATTTTTCTGTCTTCTAAGGGTTCTCTGGAAATTGATTTTTGATTTGCACCAGTTGTTTTAATATTCAAGTTTTTTAAATTTCTGTCAGTATTAGTAGCCTCGATGAATACTGCAATTTACTCCGGCATTCAGGGAAGCTCAATATGCTAATTAAAATATGCTGATCAGGAGATGTTAAATTTCTTTTAAGATTTCAGTTAAATATAACACAAAGATTTCTGACAGAAAAGAAATGGATGATAATAAATATAGAAGCAGGTGGCAGAAACTGTTTAAAAGATTGCTAGACGTCATTCTTGAAGATTAAGCAAAATAATACTCTCCTGAACAGAACAGTTTAACCCTTGATAATTTTTAGAAATCTTTTTACTTGACAAAGGAAATTGTTCATTCATTTGGTTTTTCAAAGAGCAGACAAGGAGACTTTTATTATGCATGTGGTCCCTTACTGAGATTGGGTTACAAAAGAAAAGTCCTTGAAGAAGTTTCTGAAGGACAGAGAAATGATGGCAACACTCACCTCACCCTGCATTTCCTGTTCTTTGAGAAATTACAATACTTGTGGACTTTTAAGTGCTGGGGACTGTCATTTTCACTCAGGACTTTGTAACTGAGAACAAAAGGGAAATGTCCTCAGGTGAGGATACTCTTTTTCTATAGGGTCCCTGAGAAGAGAGAGAGTACAGCATTTGGTGGTTATGAGGAGTGACTTCGGAAATTCTGTCAAAGGAGGCTAAGAAAGGATTCCTACTGAAACTGGAGACAGTTTAAGTTTGAGAGCCAAGTTGGTGACCCGGTCCTCAGTAGGAATGCAGAATTTGGTCCTGGGGATCATCAGGTTTGGAGGTGAGATAGTGTTTGTTATCTGAAGTAAATGTGGATGATTCAGTAACTGTTAGACTTTCTTTATATGCCCAAAGGTTGAGGGTTCCTTGCTCTTCTCTCTTAACAAAACTCTTCTGCAACTTTTCCTTAATGAATTTAGTGTGATTATTTTGAAAGATGAAATTTATCAGGAAAGGCAGAGTCCCATCCTTTCCCAAATAAAATAATTTCAGGTATTTAGCTACTGATGACTTTGGCAGTAGGGTCATTTAAGTTTGGTCAATTGCTGTTATGTTTTCAATAACACTATTATTATTTTTTAAATAGGAATTTAATAAATCTATTTAATTGCCCTGAAACAAACAATGCAATGTTGTATCTCTGTTAAGCTCTCATCAATAAGTGGCAAGTTTAGAAAAACTAAATCAGTTTTATTTTATTTCTCTCTCTCTCTCTCTCTCTCTCTCTCTCTCTCTCTCTCTCTCTTGTTTTGGGGCTACACCTAGCTCTTGGCTCTTTGCTCAGGATCACATGTAGTTGTGCTCAGGTGACCATATGTGGTGCTAGGAATTGAACTGGGTTCAAACATGTATGTGCAAGGCAAGTACCTTACGTGATATACTATCTTTGTCCTCCAGTTTTATTTCCTTAGTGATATTGAAGTTTAAGGTTTAAGCCTATCAATAAGCTCTATCAGATGGACTGGGATAGTACTTTAAGTTGGTACTATTTAATGTGGCTATTCTATCCTCCCGTTCTCTTTCATGGTCTAATATGATTTAAGTTGGCAGAAAATTTTCCTTACTGGATTTGAAAAACTTATGATTGTACATTTACCTAACTCATCAGTTCAACTCCTACTATTTCTTCTAAACTATATTATTAAACTGTATTATAAATGTCATTTTCCAAATGAATTTAAAATTTTATCTTTTATGAAGTGACCCACTTGTACTAATGACATTTTGGGAGAATAAATCTGCTTTATCAAAAAAATGATTTTAGTATATCAGTATCATTTAGTTTCAGGAATACATTAATTGGGGTCTCTCTCTCTCTCTTTCTTTACCATTCCTTTTCCTGATTCTACTTGGTTGAAATTATCTATAGTATTAGAGTGATAGCCACCTACTACGTGCCTCTTATATGATGTACATTTTGTCCTATATGTAAACCACCATCAACTTGTCTCTCTCTTACCCAGAAATTGTTGTAGGGAAATAGTGGATTCAAATTCAGGTCAGAACCAAAGCTCTCTAGTTTATTTGTACAGCCTTTCCTGGAGCAGTGCTTTCGGTATATATTCACAATGCGCCTATGCAGGTTCATTATCAACTGTCTTTGACAACTGAGGTTTCAGATATGACTGTGAGAAAAAAAGAGTAATATGATATATAACACAGCACTTAAGTGTAAGAGAAATATGATTAAAATGATAATTTTTTCAAGTATTGTAATTTAGAATAACCATTGCTCCTGTATCGCTGTATTTTTAGGAGTATGAGTAGGAGTGTTGTAGTGCCAGGAATCAAATTTGTCAACCTACTTTGGAAGCAGAGCATAGATGACTCAGTTAGTTTGCCCAAACATACCAGAATGACAAGTTTTATGTCCAGCCTAAGGATAGTTGGCCTGCTGTCAGTGAAGTTTGGTCCAGCGTAGCTAGTCTGGGAGATGAACCGTCCCCCAGCTCTGCAGGCTTTCCTAGCCTGTAGTGTCTCCAATTTCCAAATGCAGTTATGTTTCTGACTGTGAGGTCCATCCTTTGATGTTGAGTCGGAGGGGTCAGATAAGTCATTTGGAATGTCTTATTCCAAATCCCTGCTGCTGATACTAAGCATAAATGCAAGCATAGTGAAGCGGTGTGGGATCTAGCTTTGATGCTTGATGCTTGTCGAATGATCTTTGGGGCAGGTGGGATAATGCCAATGACAGTGCCCGGCATCATTTTCCTAGACACTCAAAGTCTTCATTGTGGTCCCCTGTGCTCAATGTCGCTTCTGCCTGGGAGGTAGCCTGGACTTATTGTCATCTGAACCCAGATAGAGGATATTCACGGGTTCACATCTTTCCTTTGTGTATTTCTGTGGGCCAGCCTCTGTATGCTTGCATCATGAACTAATACTGCTGAGATAAAAATATTGTAGGAGTCAAATCACTGCTCTTTTGCTACACAAATAACTCGGCAGAGGTGACAGTTGAAATAGAACCATTATCTATCGCTACAACTGCATTTTGAAGGAAAATAAGCAATATGTTACAGGCTAAGAGAATAAGTCTCTAAAGATGGTTTGTCTTGTAATATGTGTGCATCACACAAGGTGGCAGAATAAGCATAAGGTGATTTTTCATTGTGACTTGGGAAGTTGCGTTGTTTAGAAGGCAGGAACCCATCACCAGCCTCTACCTTTGCAAACTCGGCTGTGGCTGATCTTTTACTCTGTGTGCTCACATGTTTGTGTTTGAATAGAGGGTGGCACATAGTTTAATAACTCGCCAGCATGCAAATTCTTTGCTTTCCATGAGAAACTGTGTTAAATGATTAGACCTCATTCGTTTCTTGAAAATATTTCCTGACTTCTGGCTCCGATTTATATGCCTGCTTTTTGATTGAAAACACAAGCATATTTTCCATCAGCATTCCAGTTCAACTCAAGGGCATTGTAAAAGCTCAGCTACAAGACAGTTTTATAACCTATGATATCAAATTTTTACTTTTTTCTTCTTTCTATAGGATGTGCATGTGAGGTTAAATATTTATTAAATATTTGTTAAGCTTATTAACTCTGTTTGTTTTTACCCATAAGGAGAATTAAAAGTCCCTGGATTTATTTTTAAATTTAATTGAATGGTTAATACTTAATTTTAATCATTATTAATTCAATTTTTAATGTAGTTCATTTTATGGCCGAATTAAATATTTTACCAGACTCAGGCTTGTGAAAAAGGCCATTAACAATGAACTACACAGTACTGTCACACTGTACAGCAGGAAAACTGCAGGAACCAACTTATTTGTACTGTTAACCTCTTCAGTACAGAAAACTGGAACATCTCTAAGAGACATAGGGAAGAATTTTCATCTCTAGAATTAAAAAAATGGAAACTATGCAGATGCCTATTTTCTCACATAGAATTTACATCTTAGAAGTTTCAATAGGCACAACGTCCTTTTCCAAGTTATTTTTAGAAAATATTGGAGAGGGCAATTGAAAAGTAAAATATGTAGCCTTCATGAGGTAGGCTAGGTAACTTACTAAATTAGACTACCAGGCAGACAACTAAGATGATCCCTATGATCACTTTCCCAAGATATTTCAATTCTTCTGGTTAGTCTTAATGGTCCCTGTCTTTGTATCTCTCATTTTCTTTAGTTTCAATTATAATCTTTATTTTTGGGTTTCTCATACATCATTAATTCTCAGGATTTCCTCCTCCACCTCACACCCACCAGCTATGTGCTAGAGCATGTTTCTCATCCCAGGATGGGAGAGCCGCTTCTGCACATTATTTCCCTGTTGAGGTTAGAAATATGTGGGAATCAGAGCTGTATTTGTACTGCAGAAAGCAGCTAATGTAAAAAATCCGAGTTCTTGGGACTGGAGTGATAGTACAGCAGGTAGGGCATCTGCCTTTCACGCAGCTGACCCGGGTTTGACCCCCGGCATCCCGGTCCCCCAGCATTGCCAGGAGTAATTCCTGAGTGCAGAGCCAGGAGTAACCCCAGAGCATCGCTGGGTGTGACCTAAAAGTCAAAAATCAAAAACAAAAATTAGAGTTCTTCCCTGTTCTCCTCCATCCCAGGTAGATAATCTATATTCCACTGTCATGTACCATGGAGTCAGACAAATAATCCCAACTTCAGGTTAATTCTGTTATTCCTTCACTTTGGTTCTGTAGTTAATACCATGTTGTATGCTATTTCTCTGGGAAACAAATATATTTATTCACAGAACTGATGGTGTTATTGCTCATGTTTAGGTATGACAGATGTCTGTGTGACACAGCTGGTATATTGTTTAAAGCATTTGCACTCAGCAGCTGGGCAGAAGTTTAACGGGAAAGTGTCTCCTTCTATGCACCATGCCAATTATGAACTCTAAACTGTTTAATACCACACTGAGTTTAGTCAAATGTTTAGCACTTTCTCAATTTGCTGGCTTCTCCTCCAGAACTTGGCACTCAGAAGAGTACAAAGAATTACAAAATTTGTTTTTGAGGGTCCTTTCTCTTATTTTATTTTGAGGAATTTTGTCACCCTGGAAATGCGATGCCTCAAGTTCCTGCATTAAATTTGAATACTGTCACCTGGAATTCAAAACATATGGTATAGTTAAATGATCAAACTGTTTAGAAATCTAAAAAAAAAAACATAAACAGAACACTATTTTTTGGTGGGGGGAGGATGAGCATACCTGGCAGTGTTCAGGGACTCTGCTCAGGGATCAGTCCTGGAAGTGCTCAGGGGATCACATGTGGTGCCGGCCATTGAACTGGGGTCAGCTGCATACGAAGCAAGTGCTTTAGCTCTCGTACCATGTCTCTGACTCAAACCCAAAATAATCTTTTTTTTTTTTTTGCTTTTTTTTGGGTCACACCTGGCGATGCTCAGGGGTTACTCCTGGCTCATGCACTCAGGAATTACTCCTGGCGGTGCTCGGGGGACCATATGGGATGCTGGGAATCGAACCTGGATCGGCCATGTTGGCTGCGTGTAAGGCAAACACCCTACCCACTGTGCTATTGCTCCAGCCCCAAACCCAGAATAATCTTTAGCGTAAAATTTCAGTCCTGTAGAATATTTCCAAACAGCTTCCCTGTCTGTTGTTCTCTGTGATTTTTTAGTCAACCCATTTTTGCTCCTACTGTTTCCTCTGCCTAATTACGTCTTTTCTCCCCATATTTTATTTGAATTTTATCTTTTTCAAGACTCATGTGATATTCACCTTTTCCATAAAGCTTTTCCTTATCTCCCCACTTGGAAATAAATGTGTGTTCCCTAGAATTTGCCATGATTTCCATCCACACATTTATTCCTTATTAACTTTAGCATTATATTTGCTACACACACCTGAATTTCATCTCTCCATTTGATTTGACAGCAGATTCCCGAGTGTCAGTAATTACACTATTGACACTTTGCTTCACATTTTTTCTGTTCTGTGTCTCGTGATTCTGGGGCTGGATTCTGCAACCCATATCTCTGCTTTGCTGCTTCCTATTTATATTTGCACTGGGACACCAGGATACAGTGTGTGGCAGCTAAAATGTCACCTTGGGAGCCACAATGGGTTCTAACCCTGACTTGTTTGGGGCTGTTGGGTGAGCCCACAGCCTCATAGTAAAGAAGCATACCCTCCACCCCAAGCTTCTAGCCTCCACTTCTTTTCAAACTCTGGAGTCCACCTCACATACCAGCAGAGGTACAAGCAGCAAACATGCAGCATCTCCCTTCCCAGGCATGGCTCCCCTAGCTCCTGGATGATCCATTTCCAAGTTCCCTGAGCAGCCACTGAGTGGAGCCCCCTACTAAGATATTAGAGCCGAGCTCCCAGGGGCATCTCCTCTGGCATCTAGGTTTTTCCCCCACTTCCCTAGCCTGAGTGTATACTTCATTTTATAATTATTATGTTGTTCCAGTCTTCCCTCTGAAGGGTCTTTTCAATTCTCCAATACCTGTGGCACCAAAGCCCTATAATAAACACGTTGATGAAATATCGAGTGTGATTCCTGTGTTCCTGAACAGGTCCCCACTTCACAATGATGGATTCTTCTGGGTTTTCTCCTGAGCCCACCCCACAACCCAATTCCTAACAGCATGATATACACACAATGCTTGCTTGATAGATATGTTGAATGGATAAATGAATATTTATTAAGGCAAAATATCACGTATATATCTTATTGTCCAGTCTTTTCTCCTCTGTTTTCTTAATTTCTGTGTTTACAAGTGAGTGTCAGTTAATTTTAGGAGCAACTTTAGTCAGGAAGCATTTCCTTAGTCTTTATGGGATAGATTCATTGTATTTTGCATGTAGTTGAAGACATCTCCACTAAAACAGTGCCCATTTGTACTAGCTACTTTTCTATAGACTTTGGGGAAGTTTTCCATTCTGAGACATAGGCTTGCCTACTGTGCACTGGTAACCCAAATGGACGTGATCTATGGTGTGTACATGAAGAAGGGGAATAAGATAAGCCCTCCTTTGCTCCTGTGGAAAATTTGGTAAGAATATTTTTGAGAATATTATTTAAGTACAGTTTAAGGAGAAAACAACTACTCTCCAAGCATGTGAATGAACTGGACATGCTGGACCTGGACATGTTTGAACTACAAACCACTTGAATTGGACTAAACTGCAGAAAGCAGAAGGCATTATCCTTTCTAATAGAAGGAAATAAAAAGAGGGCCTGGATGGGGTGATAGAGTGGGAGGAAGGGAGAGACAGCATAATCACTAAATATGTGATTTGTATATTGGAGTAGGAGTAATAGACACGATCAGATACACACATCCTGTGTATGCATAGGATTCTATTAAGATAGAGATGCATCTAGAACCCCTTTTCTTAGGTGATTAAATGATATTGACTTAAACAAATGATCTTACTAAAATTATTTTAAGAAAATTTGTTCAATCAGCTTTGAAGTTGGCAGTTATTGTTGTGGTAGTAGTGGCACATTTTCCATGAGAATATTATTGATTTTGAGCATAACTAATGTACCATGTCAGTGTTTGGTTAATAAACGAACAATCATCAAGGAAGATATACCACATCCCATGTCTCTTGTCTCCTAAGTTGTTTGGAAATCTGATAATACTTCTCACCAAAACTTGAAAATTTGCTCCATATGTCCTTTATAAAACATAAATACTTCAGAAGTGGCAGATCAACGGTATTGAAGAATTTTTCCTACATCATTATAATTAAATTTTTTACACATATACTTTAGATTATGGACTTGGCTCATTATTATTAGAAGTTACTGAATGCCAAAAATATTTAATAAATATATGCTTTGGCCTTCTAAAATGGAAAAAGCTCTTCCATTTTGAATTGGAATAATAGAGTGGTTCAGATGTGACCAGAGACAGATTATGCTTGTCTCAACATTGAAGCAGCATGGTGTGGGGGTAAGAGCCTCAGTCATTGTGTTAGTAGAACTGAGTTGCAGTTTTACTTTCTCTGTTTTAGCCTAAGTTCCTTCCTTCAACCTGGGACTGCAATATCTTTCCGGTGGCTTACAGTGTGGATCAAATGCTGTTTTCCTCTGTGCCTGTCTGGTGGTCAGTTCCCCATTAATACTGGCTGAGTTGGAAGAAATGTTGGTGTGGGTTGGCAGAGGAAGTCATAGTATGCTAGAAGTTTGAGAGACGTGTGCCTACCACAAAGGAAAGCCATTCGAGTATTTTCCTTCTCAACTCAAGAGTCAGTAGTCAGGTGTGAAAACCAGTGGTTTTTTTAAAAAATTTTTTATTAGTGAATCATCATGAGGTACAGTTACAGACTTACAAACTTTCTTGCTTGCATTTCAGTCATACAATGATTGAGTACCCATCCCTCCACCAGTGCCCATTTTCCACGACCAGTGGTTTTATGAAGAATGGTGGTCCAGTCATGGTCCTCCCGTTGTTCATCGATTTGCTCGAGCAGGCCCAGTAGTCTCATGAAGATCAGGGAAGGTAAAACTGAGGACCCCGCCTCAGGGAAAATGGGATAAGGGAGGCTTGCAAATCAATGAATATTTTTCCTGCCATCCATGTCCCTGAGTAAACTTCTGAGCCATGGCTGTTATCCTACCCTAGTAGCACAGTATCTGTTTTTCTCTTTTTTCTCCAATCCATCCTGTTCAAATGGCAGGGACATGCTTTCAAGTGGAGTCATGTTTTGCCATGGAACTTGTCAGTGTCTCTATGCCACATTTTCATGTGGTTCCCTTTCTTTGTTTTCTTTTTCTCTTCTCACTGCTGCACTGTTGCTTCTTTTCTAGTGTAAGAGTTTATTCTGTAATCTTCCAGTTTCCTTTTTTCCCAGGGGATGAATGGTGGTGGTTCTTTTAAGCAGAGCCCAGGAGTTCCTAAGCCCCTTGCCCATGCCCCCAATAATTCTCAGCCAGCCAGGCAATGCAGTGCAGGATACAGTGCTGTTCCCAGGCCTGTGATGCAGGAGATTCACCTGGGCCACATTCATGGTGATTTCCCAGGGCCTTCATGGGTTGGTGTATGGGGGTGTGGGGGAGTCTCCAGGCCTGTATCTGGCAAAGCTCAGTGGGATTATGTGATTCTGGGCATGGATCCCAGATCAATAGCATGTACTCTAACTGTTGTACTATCTCTCTGCTTCTAGTTTGCTAATTTTAATTAACTATGAAAAGAGAAATCTGATCAATACCCTTTAGAATTACATGGAAAATACACATCAATAGGTGATGAAATCCCAGGCAGTTTTACTCTGAGTCAAGGGCTCCTGCTTTAGGACCTGGTGTTTGAGACATATTTTGGTTGTTTAGAACATTCTACCTAGTTATTTTTTGAAATGTGACATCGCCTGTATGTTGTTTCTGGGAGAAATATTATTGAATTGTCTCCAGTCTCTTCTGGGAATACAGTGTTGATATTACTGATACCCTGGGCACCTAGGACAGAGTGGGGAGAGGTTGCTGTCTGGGTTGCCTCATTTTCCTGAGATTGTGGTGTTGATAAGAGGCATTCTGAAGAGCTTGATGCAGGCACTTCTATACTTCCTTGGCAATTGTTTATGGATGAATTGGTAAGTGAAATCCTCATAAAGGAAGGTCAGGATGAAGGTCAGCAAATGTATTATGGAGGTTGGAGACATGAATAAGCAGAAACTGTCAGAGGTTGCAAGGGAAAAAAGAGCACGGGTGCAAAAAGTATTCAGAACCTTTTTCACATAGGAGAGGAGAAAAAGAACAGACAAAGGAACATATGGGGGAGGAAGGAGAGAAAGAATTAATGAATCCTGGCATACTGACCCTCCACTGCAGCAGGAGCAGCAGGGCCAGGAAAGTGTCCCCCGACTAAGACTGATAGCTGAGCAAAGACACAGAATATGAGGTCCAGTTCCAAGAAAGTCCATGGAGAGAAGCACAGGGTGATTAAGATGCAGTTCCTGTGAAACCCAGACCTAGGGAAGTGAAGAGAAAGTGAAAGGTGAGTCAACATAAAACTGGAAGCAATCCTGTGATGAAAAAAGAAAGTTAGGGAGTCAGAGGGTAGAAGAGTAGTATGAAATAAACGGTGCCGCTTAGAATGTGAGGGCAGCGGTAAGTAGTGGCAAAGAATGATGGATAATGAGGACCCCTGTGTAGGCTGGGGGGTCCAGAAATCCAGTCACTTGAAGGCTTGGGATGAAGAATTCTGGATATTAACATGGCAGCAAGAGTCACAAAAAAAAGGGTTATATTTTGAACTGGCACCTCTAGAGAAAGAATACTGACAATGAATACAGTGAAACTTCTATGATAATATGCCCCAGTGACTTTGTGAACTGCTGATGCTTTTCCCCCCAAGAATTGTCCTAAGATTTGGCGTCACTGATCACTTTCTGTCTGTGCTGGTATCATACTTTGGCTTACTTAATGGTGTCTAAATGACTCTTCCAGTCTATCCGTATATCTGAAGTCTTCAGTAAAGCAAGGAAAAATGATCTGTTTTAAAACTGCAAATTAGATCTTAGTTATCTTCTTAATAGAACCCTGTGACAATGACCTATTTCACCTTGAGTTAAAGCCAAGATTCTCAGATAGATTTATAGGACTTTACATTTATAGCATTCTGTCCCTAGCCCTCTTCTTTCTGATTCCACTTCCCAGACTTCTCCTCTTGCTTACTGTGCTCTAGTGTATAGTATTGCCCTGGATTTGTGGGGGACAATGAAACAAAGCAAGAGATGGCAGGCTGATTCATAGGCTAGCCTGTTTGATGGCGGTTCATTCAAAAGGAAAACTTATCTCCCCCTCCCTCCCTCCCTCCCTCCCTCTGAATTTGGAAAATTATCCAGAAGGGTGCTGAGTAATTATTTTTCCTAAAAAGGGAGAAGTTGGTCAAAAGAATTTGTGATCCTCTGGATAAATAATGGGAAACTCAAAACCACATTCTAAGACTGAGCATTTTGGAGCACAGGGTAGAATTACATTCTACTTGGGCAAGTGGGCAGCTCCGGATGATGGCGTCAGAACCAGGCCCACAGGGCTGAAAAATGGAGGATGAGAAAGAAAGGCAGGGACCATGGATAGGCAGATAAAATGAAGAATTGAAATTTGTTGTAAAGTAGGGAGCAGAAGATGAGGGCTAGATGGAGATGAAGTATAAAGTATTCAGAAATTAGATGGTGATCCTAAGATCCCAAGAAGTGGCCAATGTGCTGAGTAATATAGATTTATCTTAAAGTTGGCTCAAATGAAGCACTTAGCAGCACCTGCGTCCTCTTGCTAGGTGAGTACAAATAGAAAGGAAATAGAATGTGTGGGGAAAAAGGGAAAGAAGGAAAAAACTTTTTAAATTGCTTGCATTAACAATTGCAAACTGAAGAATGAAAAATTTTGTGTATGATGCCTTTTCCAGAATTTTCAGGGGTTATTTAACCTACTTTGTACCAACTGTCTATGGCTTTCTGGCATAAAGAGCAGACTCCAGAGCATTTTAACATTCTGAATTTCAAATAAAATCCAAGAAGTAAAGTTATACATAGACAAAGCCATTTTGTCTAAAATGGGGAATAAATCAAGTTTTTACTTCTCCAAATGTAGTCTTAATTAGCATCTCTTTTAATTGTGATTTAGAACATGCTGGACTTTTTACTGCTTGCCTTAGACTTTTGTTTCATGCAAAAGATCGGTCTAATATGTCTTCTTCGTGTTCTTTAAAATAATGCAAAGCAACGCATTCAACATATCTCTGTCCCTTCCTCCCTCCAATTTTCTGTTCTTTCATGGGTAGAACTTTCAACAAGCCTGAAGGCTGACTGGAAAACTCTGACATCTCGTTACTCCGCGCTTCAGTGGCTGTTAAATTGATAGTTTCAGAGTGGATATCAAACTATCCACTCTATCAATGTTTTTGAAAAAAAGGAAAAAAGATTACGGTCCGTCTAAATCAATGTGACACCTCACTGACACATGTGTCTTGATCGCTTTTTCCCAACATATCCATTCATTTTGACTACCTCCATTTCTCAGTGGCTATCTAAGTCAAATAGGGCTTGTCGTTTCATAAAAATTGCTCCCCATTTTACTTAGGTTTCTCTTAATTTTCCCTCCTACTGTATTTACTGTAGGGCCAAAGATCAACAGGGGCTTTACTTCCAGCCTACATGGATTGGAATTTCAGAAAGCAGATGAAGTCTTGCTTTTTCTCCTCAGTACAATTTCTATTTGCGGCACATGCATTTCCTTCTCTGAATTCCCAGCAACAGTTCTCAGTGAGGGCAGCTGCTGCTCTGAGCCTCTTTGGATTTTTCTTTCATTCTCTCTTCACATATCGAACACATTCTGTCTTGAAAGGTTCTCAGTCTCCACTGGCCGGGGGAAGGTGGAACATATCACAAGTTGGCAGAGTTGCACTGCACTGTGCTTTGAACTTGCAAAATTCTTTTTAAAAGTCTAAATCTTTAAAGACAAGAAAAGAAGCTTCTGGTACATTTAGACAATGCAAGAGCAGAAATGACCCAAGTTTAAAGATAAGAGTTCATGCTATGATGTCAGTTCTTGGGTATAACTTTTCAGGAACCTTTAGCTTTGCCAAAGCTCTCTGATTTGAAATGTCTTTCAAGGTAATCTTTCTGTGTCAGAAAAAAAAATAAGAAAATAGAGAGAACAGGATTTATGACTCTTTCAGTAATTTCTCCTAAGCATACAAACATGGTATTGTCTCTCTTTAATGATAAAATTCAGCATTGTGTGTTGCTACCATTACTGCCCCTTTTCCCAATCTGACACATGGCAGAGAAAAATGAAGTGCAATGAAGATGCCCACTGTCTTGCCTCTCAATTAATCTGTCCTTGTTAAGATGCACAGACTGTTAGCACATGCAGCAATTACTTCACACACATTCCTTGTCCAGCTATGATTATAGGATCAGGCCCTGACTGCTTGTGATTTAGCTCAACAACCAAAGCCTGTCAGTACTGCCTTGCCAAGGATTTACAGTTGTGCCTGGGCATAAACCCTCTCTTTGGCTCAGTAGCATCATCTGAAAAATAAGCTGAAAAATAAGACAGCAGCCATGGAAAATGATAGAATTTTCCCTCCCATTATTTTTAAGACAGCAGCCATGGAAAATGATAGAATTTTCCCTCCCATTATTTTAATCTAGGAGCTTAATGCCTCTTTATTTGTATAGGATTCACTTCATCTACCTCCAAAGTTCTAGTGCCATCACAACACCAAAACAGATCCTCTTACCATTTCTATCATCTACTCTCCTTTTTCAGCAGCAGCCACCATAGTTTTTACCAAATCTCCTAACTTTACTGTTTTCTTCTTTTGCCACTTTGGGTGCTTTGATACTTAGAGTCTGCAGATGACTGCAACTATCTAGTAATTATCTTTCACTTCTTTACTTCACTCAGCATAATCATTTCTAGTTCCATTTATTTTGTCCCAAAGGGCAGTTTCATCTTTTTAAATGGCAGAGGCGTATTCCATTGAATATGTGTACCATAGCTTATTTGTCTAGTTATCTGTTGACGGTTAATAAATATTTCGGTTAATTCCATGTTTGGGATGTTGTGAATAATGCTGCTATAAATGTCATGATTTTGTATCTTTCAGTTAAGTTCTTAGGAATTGTCTCTTTGGCTCATATGATAGTTCTATTTTTGTTTTCTTAAAAGTTCTCTATATTGTTTTCCATAGAGACTATATCAATATACATATTTAAATTTTTTTAATTTTAGTCCCACACGATTTACAGCTTGAAGGTACTGTCAATAATATGGATTCATGTATACAACATTCCAACACCATACCCACTACCCTCCACCATTTTCTCAAGATTTCCCCTCCCACTTCAGCATCCCCAACTCTTTGCCTTCCCAACATTTCAGTGCCATGTTAGCTCAGTTCTGTGGACCAGTTCTTAGATTCTGGGTTTTTTTTCCCTTTTGGTATTACTCTACTCTGCTTCTTTATATCTCACAGATGAGAGAGGGTTTGTCAATAGTTTACCAGAGTTCCTCTATCCACAGTCTCACCAGCACATGTTGTTTCCCATCTTTCTGACATAGGCCATTCTTATCCACTGGAGGTGATATATATTTATGGTTTTGATTTGCATTTTCCTAATAGTAAATGATGCTAAACATTCATTCATGAGTCTTTGGGCGATGTGTGTGTGTCTGCTTTAGAGAAGTATGTATTTAGGTGTTTTGCCCATTTTTAAAATTGGATTGCTTAATGTTTTGTTGTTAACTTGTGCGAGTTCCTTGCATTTGTTGAATATAATTCCTGTCAGAGGATTTTAATTGGATATAATCCTATTTTGTTTATTTTTGCTTTTGTGTTCCTTTCAAGTAGAGTTGAGTCTCTGATGTTGAGTTCCAGGAGTACATCACCTATGTTTCCTTCTATGTATTTTATGGTTTGGAGTCTAATATTCAAATCACTAATTCATTTTGCGTTAATGTCTATAGCATATTTTTACACATATGTATGTAATAGAATTCTTGATTTTTCTTTTACTACACTCCTTCTTCTCCTTCTTTTGCCAAGGTGTCGAAAATCAGATGGGCTGGTCACGTAATGAGATTTAAAGACGACCGTTGGACTAGAGCTGTTACTGATTGGATTCCACGGGATGTCAAGAGACCGCGTGGCCGCCCACCTACCAGATGGTCAGACTTCTTTGTCAAGATCATGAACGATCGGTTTGAGGCCCTCCATGTTCCCGGAGCGAAGAGATGCCATTGGGCTACACTAGCACGCGACAGGGACAAATGGAGACGTTACTGGTGCCCGCTCGAGCAAATCGACGACTAACGGGAAGTTAAGTGATTAAGTGACTCCTTCTTAATACTGTCTTTGAACCTGTGTTGTCATGAACCTGATTTCTGTACTGCTCCTTCACACTCTCCTTGCCTATCTTTTCTGGCAATATGCTTATCTAAGTTTCATTAGGGAGTAAATATATAATTGCATCAGTTGATGCTGAAGTTAGGCTTCTTAACTCACAGTTTATAGACCCATAAAATTAGATGTAAGAGTCTGTGTTTGGGGGCATTATTCTGTGGAATAAGATACACAGTTTTTATCTGATCTTCAAAATATTCTAGGATCCCCAAATCTCACCCGCATGGCAGAGCCTGGCAAGCATCCCATGACATATTCGATATGCCAAACACAGTAACAACAAAGTCTCCAATGGAGACGTTACTGGGCCCGCTCAAGCAAATCGATCCTTTACCTTTTTTACCTTAAAACTATTTCCCATTAGATGAGCTTGCTGATTTAAAGTCATATCTGTTTAAAAGTAACATTTTAGGCAGTTCAAGGAAAATAATTTGAGGCATGGAGACTTGGGAAGGAGATTAGATTCTAGTCTTTCTCCCACTTCTACCTCAGTTCTGTGGAGTCAACTGGTCTTAGCACCTTCTGCTTGTTTTTGTTTAGAACACTGTATTTTTAGTGACGTTGGCACATGTTCTGAAAGAGTGCATTTAATTCTTGTATGCTGTCTATCTGTCCCTCAGGGGCTCAGTGCTATACATTGTGGATTTAGGGACAATGATGTTCTGTTATAAATTGCAGGCTATTTGGGAGGTGAAGTTTAGTGAGGAGCAAAAATCAATTTTTATTTCATTCATTATTATTTGTGAGCTGGTGAAGGTATTTTGCTGAATTTCCCAATTTATTGAATTACCCAAATTACTATTTATTCTTTGAATGAAATGAAAAAATAGCTAGGTCTTAAAGTCAGTGCATCGGTTCAAATTACCGGTGATTAAAAATGTACAACTTTGGCCTTGGTTGGATCAAAACTGCTGTCCAGAGACTGAGCCCTTTAGTGCAGCTATAGAAACAGAGTCACGGGGACATTTCATTTTGGTGTAATTCTCAAAGTAGCTTCTTGCATTGGCTACTGCTATGTTCAAAATCTTTGTTGGGAAAAAAATAATTGAAAGACATGTTTTGTCTCAAACCCAATCATTTGAAAAAGAACCCTGGGTGGGATCTTCCAGAAGTCTCTGGAAAGAACGACAATGGCCTCAGGACGAGAGAGTTGTTAGAACTCACTTTAATAGTAAAGTGAGTTTGCAAATTGTCTACCAGTATCCAAAGTGCTCTTTACTAGTCTCTTGTAGGGGAGTTTGGTAAGGAGTTGGACGAATTAAGCTGAAGCAAAGTGATTTGGGGGAGGATTGAATTTTAAGTCAAAGATAAGAGAAGATCTCCCCCCACCCTGGCCTTGAGTTAATTATCCCATTTTCTCTAGGAAAAGGAAGTTCTAGCCAGAACATTGCTCCTCCATCACCAGCATATAACTTAGGTCTGGTGAAATGAATGTTCCTCCAAATAATGACTGCTTGTCACAGAGACAGCCTCCCTTACTTGGCATTTGCAAAGACTCTTAGTTTACAGACAGGTCTCACAAAAGCTTTTGCTTTGTAATTTATTTTTTTTAAAATACTTGTCTCTTCATAACTGACCCAAAATGGGGATTCAGGAGAGATGGAGAGTTCTGTCACATATTTTATAGACATTCTGGACAAGCTTGGAACAATGGCCCATTTAAATAACCACTCTGTGGATCCATCAAACTGAACTGAGACATGCCTCAGCAACCTCGGTCCATTTCAAAACTGAGTTTTCAGACAGAGCAGGGTAGGAGGGAGGAGACTGCAGTCAACTCCTACCTGGGAACTTCTCTGAAATGAGGAGGCTGCAGTGAAGGTTGAATGAGACAGGCTGACAAAGGAGCAGAATTTTATCTCTGCTGTTACATAGAAGCATATGGTTTCCACCCACAGAAAAAAATCTGCACCTCTTCTGGCTGCCACATTTATGCATGTATGAAGCGAGGAGACTTTGCTATCAGTACGTCTCCAGGGTTGGCATCTGTGATTAAGCCTTTTCACTTGCCCTACATCTTTCTTTCTGGAGGTTTAAGAAACAACCAAGAGTCGTGCTTGTTTTATTCAAATAGTTGAATGTTTGTTGTTAACAGTTTATCATTTTCTTATTGACTGGGTCAGTGTCTTCATTCATTCATTCATTCATTCACTCATTCATTCTAAAACTCTGAGCCTAAGAGAAAGGACTTTTATGGCTGCTACTCATGGCAAAAGATCTGATTAGGTTGCCATGGATAAAGAGATTCTCAACTTCTTGTTATTTTCCATGAGACAGAAATCATGGTGCGAGGAGCTAGATCTTAATTTTGCCATCTTCATTTTACAAATGAGAAACACAGATCACAGATCAGATCACAGATCATCCTGTTATTCGTCGATTGCCTCGAGCAGGCCCCAGTAATGTCTCCTTCATCCTAGCCCTGAGATTATATTCAAGGCTCTTTAGGAGAATGAGACCCATCATTGTTTCTGGTATTTGGCATATTGGGTACGACACAGGGAGTTTGCCAGACTCTGCCGTGTGGGCAGGTTACATTAGGTAGCCTGCCAGTTTGTCAAAGTAGGAATGAGATGTCATAATAAGATGTCATAATAAGATGCATTCACGGCCGTGCGGTTCCGGGAGCTGGTTTTTATAGTCTCTGAGTCTTGGCCGCTGATGGGATTACACAGCAACAGGGGGCCAGTTGGTGGGTGTGACCCCCGCCTACTGGAATTTGGAGGATCTGGGTGGAGGATGCTCGACTCCAATTCGAGTAGGCTTGGAGATCTCGGCCCCGGAACCCATGTGGCTTTGTCCCTCTGCCGGTACCTTCAGGTGTACGGAGAGTGGTCTCAGCATGGTGGTGTCTGGTCCTGGAGGTCTTCGGCTGCCGGAGCCCTGGTCGGGGCGGGGAGGAAAGCTCAACCCGCTCCCTCCAAGGGGCCCTGGAGAGGATTAGCCAGGCGCGGGGGCAGGAGACTGAAACACAGAGGCTGTGTTATAAGAACACATATGTGAGAGGCCATAAAATGGCTCAGTAGTTCTGTTGCTGATGGGTGTTAATTGCATGCCAATGGAAAGAAATAGAATAGTGTTTTCAGGTTATAGAAGGTAAACTCTTAGTGGGGCTCAGAGCAGAATTTGCTCTGATTCAAAATCAGAAGAGGGTCATTTAATACCCCATCCTACACAAAGGCAGGCACAAGAAAGAATTGACATTTGTAGAAGGCGTATTTTGTAGTGAACTTTAAGGGCAAGAGTTTTGTGCCAGTCTTTCTAATATTTGTAGGTATCTCTCTTCTGTCATAACATAAACAGCTAACATTTTAGAAGTACAGTTATTTTATTTGGGGGGGGGTGTTGTTTTGGACCATATCCGGCAGTGCTCAGTGCTCCTGGCTTTATGCTCTGGGATTACTGCTGGTGAGGCTCAAGGGACTATATGGGGTACCAAGGATCGAACCCCAGTTGGCTGTATGCAAGGCAAAACTCCTAGATACCACACTATTGCTCTGGCCCCTCATTTGAATTTTATTCCTAATACCATAGTTTGAAACAACTGTTTCAAACTGTTCAGAAAGAGACTAAGAATTTTCTTCTCTCATTATCACCACTGTGTGGCAAGGATGTATGTAGAAGGTGGATGATGTAGAAGAAAACTATGAGCACCAGATGCAGAAGAGCACAGGGCAGTAATGCAGTGCTGATCACATCGGGAGCTACAGGCAGATCTTATGTGGCATGTGGGACTCTGATAGAAAGACAGCTGAAGCTTTTCCCTTCCTGTTATTATTTATTTGACTATGGAAGTCACCTTGCTGAGGGAGGCATGAAGATGGTGCCAGATTTCCCTGGTTGTCAGATTTGCTGTGTACGTGGGCTTCGTTTTGGCATAGGTTAATTATTTGGTATACGCTAGATGTTCATTTCAAAGCTTTCTTGATTCATTTTCTTGGCTGTTTGTAACATATTTCCAAATTAATAATGCACCTATTTTGGGGAAGCATCTGAACCAGTTGGACCACACACTGACATTCAAGTTAAAAATTTGTAGAGTTAGGCCAGGTAAGTTACATCCCATACAGATGGGAACCAGAATGAGACCTGAAGTTATAATCATGTAACATGATGTGGAGTGGATTGTTTTCACAGTCAAATCCTTTCTACTCCTTATGTCACTGTCAGCAACAACCACCTAACAGCTCTGTTTCTCTCAAACCTGGTCTCACTGCAGGTATAGTGATTGTGATCATTTCTTTGTAAGGCATAAAAGACTCTTTCTCCATGATCTAGCTGCTGTTGTCACTTTAGCGACTTCTCCCTCTGGTATGTAACCTTGACACTTTATTGTCCATCAATCACCAAATATTTGGAGTTTTCCCCGCGTGCCCTGCTATGTCTTGTTCCTTTATAGATGTTTGTCCCTCTGCCGGGAATTTCTTCATCCTTCTCCCCCCACCCCCCATAAAGCCTTATCATTGGACATTTGGTATTTGCCCAGTTGATTTTAAAGTTACAGCTCAAGAATTTCTCTCTCTCTGTCTCTCTCTCTTTCTCTTTCTCTTTCTCTCTCTCTCTCTCTCTCTCTCTCTCTCTCTCTCTCTTTCTGTGGATTTTTTTAATAATACAGGGGTATTCAGTATATGAGTGCACAAGTAAATGAATGAGGATAAACAAATGATGTGGCTGTTGTTGCTCCTCTTTACTAAGCAAGATGCCAGAGAACTCCCAAAGACAGTGCTGCCTGCATAAATGTTATCATAAATTGGTGATTTTCAAGTCGAGCGCTGCAAGGGTTGGAGGAAATGTGGCAGGTCCTCGGCTACCTTTGACAAACTGCTTTTCTCATTCCACTTCCGAATGACTTTAAGATTGATTTCTTCATTTTTTCTAATATCACTATCAGCATCTAACATCTAACCTTTACAAAATCAAAAATGATGAAAACTAAATAATTTACTGTGGAGAGCTCACAAGAAGACAAATGGGCTGTGTGCAGTGTGTTTGGGCGTGTGTGGATGTACACTGTTTCAGTAATTAAGTGTATGTGTTCATGAATAGACTAAAAATCTATGAAGAGCAGGCCTTCAAAAGTAAAGTTGAAGGCACTGATTTTTATTTCCTATGAGAACATCATATCTCCTAGACATTTCTATTTTCTTCCGTTAAAGATGATCAGTAAAACAGTAACATTTTAGTTGGAGAGGTACATGTTCCTGGAAGAAGTGAAACAGCAGAAATGCTGAAACAATATAGTGGAGGGTGAAGGTGGTTCATCTGTGATAAGGGAAAATGCAACAAGGCACAGACTGCCGTGCACAATGTCATATGGTGTCCTCTTTTCTTACATGTATTTTGTAGAACTAGGCTATTAGGGATTATCAGTGAAAAGTTAAATCCATAATCAATGCTTTTGCTTTACCTGGCATACTCCTTGGGTAGGAATGGGAACAAGTTGGAGTCTCTAGAATTTAGAATATTTGCTGCAAACTAATTTTCACATTGCCCAAAGGAAATACTTGTCAAAGGGATGGAGATGACCATCGTCTTTGTTCAGGATATTCAAGAATGGGGACAGAATCCAGCCCTGTTAGATGTCTGGCTCACATCCCCCTCTTTGAGGATTGTGGGCCATTAGAAACGGGTAGTTCCTTGATGACAGTAAGTGAGATAGAGAATGGGCCATGTTCAGGGCAAGCAGAGGTAATAGCCCCTGCTGAGCAGTGTCAGCCAAGAGTAGGCTGTCCATGAAGGCCATTGTTCACTGACCTCGTCAAAGGATCCTATGCAGTTGGTAGTGAAGTGGACACTCAATCCTTGTGAACTAATAGCCCATGAGTATTCAAACAAAGCCCCACTGGGAAGTCTGACTGCCAGGTCTTTGTTTTTTTCCTTCATAGCTACTCAGATCTTTCCCCTCCCGAAGAATTTTAAGCTTCTCTTTGCTTTTTTTTTGGCCACTAGAGAGCCTCACTAGAATATACTTTTATGCTTTGTAAATGGACTGGAGTGATAGCACAGCGGTAGGGCCTTTGCCTTATACACAGCCGACTTGGCCGACCTGGGTTTGATTCCTCTGCCCCTCTAGGAAAGCCGGGCAAGCTACCGAGAGTATATCACCTGCATGTCAAAGCCTGACAAGCTACCTGTGATGCATATTTGATATGCCAAAAACAGTAACAACAAGTCTCACAATGGAGACTTTACTGGGCCCGCTTGAGCAAATCAATGAACAAGGGGAGGACAGTGCTACAGTGCTTTGTAAATGGTATTATTTCACAACTGGACTCTGAGGCATTGTCCCTTCACCTCTCCCCTCTTCTTTCTTTCTTCTTTCTTCCCCTCCTCTCCCATCATCTCATTCCCTCCCTTGAGCATTTCTGCTGTTTATATAGTGCTGGGGATTGAGCCAGTATCTGCTGCATACAAGGTAAGTGCTGTGATTTTTGTATTATCTCTAAGCCTTGAGGTCTTCCCCTTTCCCTCCTGGCAAGCCCTCCCCTCCCCTCCCATCCCATCCCCTTCCCTCCTCTTTCCTTTTTTTTTTCTTTTTCTTTTCTCTTTTTGGCCACACCCAGCAGAGCTTACTTCTTTGCTCTATACTTAAGAATCTCTCTTGGTGGGTCTAGAGGGCCTATATGTAGTGATAAGAGTTGGATCTGGGTGAGCTGCTTGCAAGGAAAACATCCTACTGGCTTCAGCCCCAATCCTGAGGTAATTTCTTAACTGGATTTAGGTGTCTAGAAATGAAACCATAAAAAGGCATTTATTTTTAGTCTTATCCTTCATTCTGATGTTGGCAGGTAGACAGGGAAAGGCCCTCGGCAACAAAACTTAGGTCAACAGAACTTCTGGGAGGAAAATCCTAAGACTGATCCATCCTGTGGACACAGAAAACAGACCTGATAAGACCTTCAGCAGATCCTGAGGAGGTTGGATCCCTACCCATGAAGTTCCTCAAACCCTTGGACCTCTCCCTTAATCTGATTAAAAAAAGATCCAGCCCCAAGAAGACTCCAGAACTTCAGAATCAAAACAGCCTGAGAAGAGCCTATGAAAGACACCATGAACAAAGGAAGGGCGCACATATGCTGTCCAAGCTCATGTGCTGCTTGTACCTGTGTGGCCAAGCACATGCAGTGCCTGAACACATGTGTTGTTGAAAGCATACTTTTATACTTTCCTATGGGTCTCATTCTCCTAACACTGAAAGAGCCTTGAATATGGCACTTTTTAAAAAAATCTCAGGGCTAGGACAAAGGAGACGTTACTGGGGCCTGCTCGAGGAATCGACGAAAAACAGGAGGTCGTGATCGTGATTGTGATCGTGATCGTGATCGTGATCAAATGCTGGGATGTGTGTAGGGGCTCTCCCTCCGCTCTTGAAGATGCCCACATTCTCTCTTGAGCATGTTACTCTGTCTCTCTTAATCTCCACTCTCTCCCACTTTCTTGCTCTCTTTTCCTTCAAAAAATCCTCCAAATAAAATTTATTTGTTTCACTGCTTGTTTACTCTTGAAATTCCTTTCTGAGAGGTGAGACAAGAACCCAGTAACCCTGGGTCCTGGGTGGCAGAGGTGGTTGGGAAGATGCTTCACGTAAGTCACCCGTGGGGCCCACTGACATCACATCTAGGAGGCAGTGGACACAGAATTCGATAACTGAATAAATAATTTGGTGGGTGAGAAAATAGTTTATTAATACTCCACAATATTTTGAAATTAGTTCTAATATGAATGTACATTGCATGGCAAGCTACACGTGGCATATTTGATATGCCAAAAACAATAACAATAACAGGTCTCATTCCTCTGAGGGAATTGGAGGCCCTGAAAGAGCCTCCAATATTGGCAGTGTTGGGAAGAACGAGTAAGGAGAAGCTGCTAAAATCTCAGGTCTGGCACAAATAGAGATGTTACTGGTGCCCACTCAAGAAAATCGATGAACAATGGAATGACAGTGATACATTCCCATTGTATCAGTGATTGATACAGTGATTAATGTACAAGAGAATAATTAAGTGTATTTATATACGTAATGTTATAAAGGCAATTATGTTTTTGTTGTTGTTGTTTATTTGCTTTTGGATCACACACATTACCTGGACCAGAATTTTGTTTAAGATGATCTGCACCTATGTCATTAATTCATTGAGAGACATGTTTGTTCTTTTTTTTTTTATTAGTGAAACACCATGAGGTACAGTAGTAGACTTACAAGTTGTTGTGCTTGGGTTTCAGTTATACAATGATTGAGTACCCATCCCACCACCAGTGCCCATTCTCCACCCCCACCAATCCCAGTATCCCTCCCGCCCCACCATCCCCCATCCCACCATGCCTCTGTGTCAGGGCACTCCCTTTTGTTCTATCTCTCCTTTTGGGTGCTGTGGTCTGCAGAAGAGACATTGGGTGGCAATAGAGACATGTGTGTTCTTAAGTAGAAGAAAATAACTATCATTCTTGGGGCTGGAGTGATAGTACAGTGGGTAGGGCATTTGCCTTGCATGTGTCTGACCTGAGTTCGATTCCTGGTATCTCATACTGTCCCCCGAACACTGCCAAGAGTAATTCCTAGGTGCAGAACCAGAAGTAACCCCTGAGCTTCACCAGTATCACCCAAATAGTCCAAAAAAAAAAGCAACCTATCATTTTTCATATTATCCCTCCATGTTTTATTTGGACTTACAGATAGACAATACCATGGCAGGGATATGTGATGGTCTCTAACATCATACTGTCCATGCAGGGAATATCTCTTACAAGTTCTAGGGCAAGTTTAATTGGTAACCTCAAATAGACCTAGTTTTGAAGAAGTTGGGCATTTGAATCCCAGAGATTTATTTGTCTGGGAAAATTTGGCATCCTTTAGTCACTCTGAAGATGTGTGTTAAGTAAGAAAGAGATTTTCTGTGTGATGAGATTTCTGTACATTTTCTGCAGAGGGAAAGAAAATATCTAGTTCCTTAGAAGAGAAAAATCCATGAATACATTTAACAAATGTGATTCCCCATCTGTGAAATAAATCATGCTATTTAGTAAACTACTACCAAATACATCTCAATATGTTAAAATATGAAAACTAATAACTATTCATAAAAATTGAAAGAAAGATACTTTGTGTGAAGGATCTATAAAGAAAAGAGTTCACTTAACTTTAATGAATGAGATTTGGAAGAAGAGTTATCCTCTTATGCACTTTCTTGCATTTATAAAATAATAGGCTTATGAATCTTCTTTTGCCTGACAGGGTCAAGTAGCATGCGGATTTCCTTTCTTTTTATTTCAATTGTTTAGATGCAGCAATCAAGGTTCAGTTGAACTGTCCTGGTTGCTCTGATGGAGAGTTATAGCTCACACCCGGCGGAAACATGAGAACCATAAGACTTAACAAAAACATTCCAAAATTTGCCCCAAATGAGTCTTCAATATATTTTCCCTTAGGACAGTTAAATATACTGTACGTTTGAGACCATTTTCTTCATAAGGCCCAGTGGTTATGTTTGAACTATGCTATTAACCTCCAATTTCTTTTTAAAAAGTGCTACATCATAAAGCCTTGCCACAAAAAGTTACTATCGAAAACAAATGCAAAAATTTCCTTTGTCTTAATCCATAAGTTGAAAAAGAAAGTATATTGCTCTCCAGAAAACAGAGACTAGCTAAATACTCCAGCAGTTATTCAAAACTAGCATGATAATGTAACATGAGAATTACAGTGGTTCAGAAGAGTCAAAAACATTTGAAAATACAGCATGTTAAGAAGTCTAACATTTATCATTAATTGCTCCATAGAATAACCAAGGAGGGGACAATTATTATTTTTGAGGAAGCATCTTATAATAATTGAGATTCACTTTTTCCTAGCCATCTATCATCCCATACCTGGGAAATAGATATAGCATCAAAAGCAATTCTGCTGATTCTGCAGGGAATGCAGAATGTTGCAATACTGAAGTATTGATTTTTTTTTTAAGATCCTATGCATAACCTTGTAGAGATTTTATTTTAGATAGAAAAGATGCAAATACAAAGTTCTCCTTCAGCATGTAAACACCCTTACCCCATCTTCTCACTGGCCTTTGCTCCCTTGTTTAGAGCAAATCTATTCTTGTCACTTTGAAATATTTTGTTGAGCTCATCATTTTATTTTCTTGTGGACTAGTTGGGAGATTGCTGTATTTCTATCCAGCTTCAGGCCTTTTCACAGTCACTTTTCTGTTTGCAACTTGGTGAAAAAACAGGGTTAGCCTTCTCAGATTTTCCTATAAAGTAAACAGTGTCTCAAGTATCTAACATCTGCACTTTGAGCTCTGCAGTTATTTTGATCATTCCCTCAAATCCTGTGTGAACATTAACCACTTTGTAGCTGTGTTCTTTTTTTTTTTTTTTTTTTTTTTTTTTTTTTGCTTTTTGGGTCACACACAGCGATGCACAGGGGTTACTCCTGGCTCATGCACTCAGAAATTACTCTTGGTGGTGCTCAGGGGACCATATGGGACTTTGGAAATTGAACTTGGGTCGGCTGCATGCAAGGCAAATGCCTTACCCGCTGTGCTATTTCTCCAGCCCCTGTAGCTGTGTTCTTAACCTCAAAGTCATTGTCCTGAAATTCTACCTGTGTTATTGGTGTGAATCACTTCCGGAAGTTTCTGCTTGCTGCATGCAGCTTACAGCTCTTTCTCTGTGTTAGTAAGGTGCTGTCTGGATTCTATCTGGAAACCTTAAGTTTTGAGATAGTGTTTAGCTTCAAAATTTAAGTTTATTAGTTGCCAGGAATTTCACCAGAGGATTTGATAAAAGTATGAAGGCTATGAAGTAATCATTCTATTTTGAGACATGAGAGGATTTAAAAATCATAAAGCTTCTGATTTTGTTTTAAAATTGAGAAGGTTTATTAATGTCTTTAGGGGTGTGTATCATTCAATTAATGTGATGTTCTGAGTGCTAAGATTCCTAGCCTCTTGCTAACATTCTGACTTACAAGTATGTAGAACATTTATATTTGATAAAATAAATATTCCAATATATTAAGTTTGCAGACTATTTCTTTAAAGAGATCAAAATGTTTCAAGAGTTTTTTTCCCCCTCAAATGTATAAGGCCTTTGTCATTCTCTCATCTTTCTACTCCCACTAAATGCACACAATTTATATAATTAAACATCCAATACCATTTCTTTTACTGGAAAATAAAAATAGTAAGTGACAATTACTGTCCTGTATTATATAACAATTTGGGTGGATTAACAAGATCAGAAATGCATCTGCCTCCTCAGACTTACTTTAGTTGTTTTATTCTCTGGGAGAGAATGATCAGAAATGTATATTTAATGGGCCAATAAAACTGGGTGTCCACTCATAGAAATCAAGTCATGGATTCTAGGTGCCACACAATTTAAGTTCATGAACACAAAAATAAGAACTACTACTAGATTGAATTTTTCTATAATACCTATTTAAGGTAAATTAGTTATAGAATCCATTTTAAAATAGTTTATTTGATGCCTTGGGCTTTAAATAAATGATGTAAAGAGTCCTTTTCAGTAACACTGAAGTAAAATGCCTTGTGAGCATTAGTCTGAAGGGTTGGATGGCCCCAGTCACAGCTGCAGCATCTGGCCTGCCCATCCCATTGTGTGGTGGTCATATCACCACCAATGAGGAACGTTTGTGAGACAGATCCATGAATTTTAATACTACTTCCTATGACTACTTTTAACTTAAGACATGCTCGAACTTCCAATTAAACTTTTCAAAAGAAGTTGAAAACTAAAGGTTGAAAGTTCATATCTGCCACAGGCTTCTCATCGTGAGCATTTGGGGGTATTTCGTAGTTTTATGAATTGCAAATGCAGATGCCACATTTCTCTTGTTTCGGTTTCCTACTCACAGATCATCTTTCCTAGCATTTTTCACAGATTTAAAGGGTTCTTGCCTCCTCATTTTTATGTTGTAATGTCTTTTTTTTAATTTTAGTTTCGATCTGTGTGAACATTAATAGGAGACTTGTTTCAGGCAAAGCACAGAGCTTCAGTACTGGGCTTTGGAATTTCCCCCTATTGCCTCCAAGTTGGTCAGGAATCTGTCATTATGAGAGTGAACATGTTTGTGCCTGAAGAACGAAGTAACTTTATTTTAATCTTCTTCAAGCTAAAGATTGTTTCTTTTCCTGAAGAGACGTATTGTCATACACGTAAACTTCATTGTAATGATACCCTGGTGGTGGTGTAGAATGAACAGATTAGTTATTGCTTCCAGCATTTTTTTTCTTTCCTGCTATTTCTTCCCTTAGAATTGGTCATTAACAACCCAGTGTATTCAATTTCTATCAAAGTATTTGGATTCCAATATTTTATACTTTTTCCTATACTGTTTAAGTTACATCAATTTAAAGGTACCCAAATGTTCCCAAGAAACAAAATGTTGATTGAAGCGATCCGGTTGTTAGAATAGAATCTGTTATCTTGGGACACAAATGTCCTTCTAAATCCCTGATTAAAATATTTGTAGTTCTCATTCCACACAGCTGCAGGGTGTATACTGCTATTAAAAATTTTCTGAGATTTTTAAAGTAAGGTAGGGGTGGGGACCAGGGAGATTGGGGATGGGAGATGCAAGTCATAATCTTGTGTTGGCCATTTCTTGTCCTATACTCCATCTTTAGCTTCTAATCTTGTTCTTCCAGTTGCATCTTCACTATTGAAATGATTGGCCAGTCGTCACTTTGTTCCACATTAATGTGAATTTTGTCATTCTCAAGTCAATATGATTCAAGGCTAGTGTTTTAGACATATCAAAATATTTCTTAGCAAAATATATGTCTTATTTCTAAAAATAGTATTATTCAGTTTCTTGGAAAGTCATGAATGTAGATACTTACTTATCAGGGTACAAATTCTTGTTTTTCCTTTTCCTGAGGGTAAGACTCTGAAGAAGTTACAGCTTTCAAGTGTCAGTTTACTTTTCAATAAAAGGGTGAGTTCACTAAACTCATAAAGTTGTTAGGATTAAATAAAATAATGTAGAAAAAGTACCTGGCATATGCAAATCATTTGATAAATCAAATCATTTGATAAATGTTTTCTGACACCTTTTCAAAATTCAGATTTTAGACTTCTTACCTAGGTGGAAGTTTTGACTTTTATTCTGGGGTGTGTATGCTTTTGAATGCCTGTGATTTTATGCATTGTATATATCTGAGGTAGAAATGTGTGTGTGTGTGTGTGTGTGTGTGTGTGTGAAAGAGAGAGAGAGAGAGAGAGAGAGAGAAAGAAAGAGAGAGAGAGGAGGGGGCTGGTGGGGGAGAGAGAGAAGAGAGCAAGCATAGAAAACAGCCATGTTCATTTTAAATGACTTAATTTAAAATCCTTAGTATCTTTATTAAGTCCTTGTTATTATTTTGTGATTATTCTATTTCTTATGCATTAGCATCTCTTGCCAATGGCATCCCTGAAGGTAACTTTGTTGAAGGCGCCTAACATAGCTGTAGATGTTTTGCATATCTTTTTAAAATATGACCTGAGGTTGTTCATTGGGATATTGATAAACATTAAATAATTTCGTTTTCCAAGATAGATCATGAAAACTTGAAGTGTCTTTTCATTACACTGCTCCCTTCTGTGAATAACAGCTTCAAAGTCTTTTCTTTTTTTTTTCTGTATAGTGACCATGACTCTACCCCATAGGTTTAGAGGTCTCAGTTCTGCTATGCCAGTCACAGCTGATTTCCTCAGGGTGAAGGCACTATTAAAAGTGGCCCTACAGCAACTAGTAACCCTAGATGCCTGCCTCTGAGGGGGTTTTGCATACGAACAATGTACTGAAACATCCTGCTCTTATAAGGAGGCTGTAATCTGTTCCTTTCTAAACCTTTTCATGCCTTAGTTTCTTCTTTCCAGAATAGGCATATTATTTATCTATTCATAACAGTTATGAGAATTTAGTGAATGTAGTGTGCATCATACTAGCTATTTATTGATGTGTGTTTGACAGTAGTAGTGAGCTGGATGACATTATTGAAATGATTGACTCCAGTTTTTCTCCCTCCCTTGCATTTGAATTCTGTCTGGACACCACTTTGGAGTCTGTATACAGCCAATCTATTAAATTTAAATGTGGCCACATCATTGACTTTGGTTACTGGCGCTTGGGTGAAATTGACAGTGTGGCAAGTTTGACCTTAGAAATTATAAGTTTGCTTGTTTTGCCTTCCCTCCTGACTGCCATCTAGAAAGAGTTTGTGCTACATAATCCTATTATTCAAGGAACTGTGCTGCCCTAGAGCCATATTGAAAAGTGGGATTATCCCAACTCTTGCAGTTTTACACAAGGCTGCTCAGAGGGATCGGTCTAAATCAGGTGAAATTCAGTCAGTTGCATAGATACATGAGTGAAAGTAATGATTATTGTTTAAAGGCACTGTTGTATGGGTGGTTTAAAATCACATAGCTGTTATAGTATTTGTATGGGTAATTTTTAATGCAATAATAACTAACAGAATTATTTAGTACTAGGATTCTTCTCTTCCTCCTCTTCCTCCACTTCCTCCTCTTCCTCTTACTCCTCCTCCTCCTCCTCCTCTTCCTCTTACTCCTCCTACTTCTCCTCCTCCTCCTCCGTCGCCTCCTCCTTCCCTCCTCCTCCCCTCCTCCTCCCTCCCTCCCTCCCTTTGTTCCTCCATTGCTTCGTTCCCTTCCTTCCTCCATTGCTTGCCTTCCTTCCTTCCTTCCTTCCTTCCTTCCTTCCTTCCTTCCTTCCTTCCTTCCTTCCTTCCTTCCTTCCTTCTTTCCTTCCTTCCTACCTTCTTCCCTAATCCCTCCTTCTTTCTTCTCCTCCTTCTCACCCTCCTCTTCATTTTTTATATTTGTTTTTGGGCCACACCTTGCTATTGTTACTCCTAGTTCATTCCTGACTTTGTTCTCAGTACTCAGTGGTATTTGGGTGACCATATTTGGTACTGCCTTTGAACCAGCACCCAGGTAGGCTGTGTGCAATATACGTGTCTTACCCTCAATACTTAAAGAAAACACAAGTGCTGTTAGATGAACACGGATCATAAAACCCTAAACCAGGTGCTCATAAGTGATAGAGTGATGTTGCTTTCTATCCCCACATCCCTTGAATTCAGAACCCTGCTTCTGTAGCAGATAATGCAACCCCCTTGGTGGCTTCTCTCTCCCCTGCAATCAGCTTTGATTACTGTGAAAGTCACTTTCTCATAATCCCAAAGATCTTGACCAATACACTCTTGAAAAAAGTGCAAAAGAAAAGAACAAATAATCACACTGATTTTCTTTTTTGGCTTTTCTTTTAAATAAGAATTTGTTACAAGGGATGCTGTTGGCCTGAGTGGTGAGGCTTTCTATTCTTGAAGTCTTTTCAGCTCCGGGTTGGTTTCTTTGTGGTACTGCTTCTCTAACTACAGTGGCCTAATAATACTTGCCACCACCCAACTTCCTCTCAGGGAGTTAGAGAGGATTAATGAGACAGTGTTTGCAGGGACTCTGAGGAAAAGGCGCAGTAGTCATATAAATGTGGATATCTGGAGTTGGCACTCATTTGTCTCTGTGTATCTATTTCAGATAGCTCGGTATCTTTGAGGCAATAATTTGGAAGGCACAACCTCATGCCCTTCTCTTAGTAAAGGACAGCGTTTTGCTTGGAGCTGAGATATTTTTTTCCACCCTTTTGGCCTTGCTGAGCTTTTTAACGATCACTTCCATGCTGCCTGTCTCTAATCTGCTGAGAGATGCTGTCGGTACAAACTGTACTGAGAGACTGTGAGAAAATTACACTACAGCCCACATGGAAGCCCTGCTTTTGGTTCCAGGATGTCTGTTGGGACCGCTGTTAAGAATATGTGTCTAAAGAAGGAGCTCATTCTAATTCTTGGTGCACAGGTGAGTTAATAAGTGTGTGCATTGAGACCATGAGCTGATGTATCAAAGATGTGGCTCTCTATCACCTCAGGGGTGTTCTTAATAGTGGTGCCGCTTTTTTTCCCCTTTCATTTTCGTCAAAATGTATCAAGGGCTGTCATTGCTTCTCAAAGAAAGTACTTATTAATATGTATAAGGTAAGACTGCTCCTTTCTAAGAATTAACTTTACTCACAGTCATTACATCCAACTATAATGCATATGGAGAAAGGTAAAACACGTGCACATGCACACACACACACACACACACACACACACACACACACACACAACCTAAACAAAACAGCACAAGAGCTCTGAACTTTCCGTAGGCAGAAAATGTCATATATTAATGCAAAATAAAATGTGATCCCTTGCTTTTTATTTTCCTCTCTGAGGTTGAAGTATTTGCTGGATAATGATTTTTTTATTTTGTTTCTGAGTCTAAATATGCAGCATTCTAGTTAATATCTTGATTATGTGTCATTCTTCAATAATGGCACATGGGCACTATTATAACCCCTTTCCCACTTGTTTTAGGTGAGGGACTCTCCTTTGTTTTAATGTCTCAATACAATTTTTGTTCTAATGACTAGATTGTCCGTGATTCCAAATATCTTCTTTGATATGTAAATGGATATATAAGACTATTTTCATGAATATTTTGCTTTCACTTCTCTTTTGTCTAAGCTTTTAAGCTTATTGATAAATTCCCCCAAAGTTGAAGATCTGGTTTTCATCCTGGGTAAAAATTACAGCATATAACCCTTGAGTGCTTGCTAGGTGGGAAGTTCTTTAAATCCATTATCGTGATTAATTCACATAACTACACTTCAGGTGAGGCATTTGTTATTAATTATTCATATTTTATGGATGAAGAAATGGAGACATAAATGGGCAAAGTCACTTGTTTAAGGGACTTTCTTACCCTAAGGCTGGGTTTTTATTCTGCTTGGGAAGCTGATTGAGGGTTACTTTTTCTGGGGCTTGTATTCATTTTCTAGAGTTTCCATAACCGGCCATAGGAGGTTAGGTGACTTCAACAACTGAGTAGCTGAGTGTCTCACAGGTTTGGTGACTGGAAGTCCAAGAAGTAGGTGTTGGCAGGTGTTTCCTTTGAGACCTGTCTCCTTTGCTTGCTGAGAAGCATCTTCTGCTCTTTTTACACTGTCTTTGTGCTACATGTGTTTGTACTAAGTTTCATCTCTTTATCAGGGCACTAGTTATATTGGATTAGCTCCCCCTACTCAATGACCTTGTTTGCTTCTAATCACCTCTTTAAAGATCCTACCTCCAAATGCAACTTGAGGTGTGCTGTAGGATTTGAATTTCAACATATGAAATTTGGAAGGGACACAATTATACTGTGATACTTATTAAAGCTGAGAATTTTACAGATTCTTGTCTGCTTTTTTCCTTATCTTAGAAGTGACACATCTTCACTGAGAGGTATCTTCCCATCTTTCTGGGAAAACTAAACTTCAAGAAGTCAGTGACCAGAAAGAGACTTGGAAATTCCTTGCTTGTGCCACTACTGTATTCGAGTGAAAGTGGCATCTGTGAAGGGTCAAAGGCCAGAGGACTGCATGATGATGCCTTCTCCGCTGTCAGAAGCGAGTATAGCATGGTCTTGGTACTCAAGCAGGCCACAGAAAGATACTGTCATTGTGTGAGTCAGGGAAGAGCAGGAAAAGTTAAAATCCTACTAGACAATTGAATGAGAAAAATCATTAAACCAGTTAGTAATCAGATACCTAACCAGATGAATGCTATTCTTCACTGACTATTTTCTATGCTATCTTCCTCTGCCTCATGAACTGTTTCATGGCAGTTCCTAGTCTCTCTACCCATTTCAAGTGGCATTTGTGATGACACAGATGAGGTGGTTCCAACCTCCCTCTCGAAAAAATTATGAAAAAATTATGTCTTGCTGGTAGCACTGTAGCACTATAACACTGTTCTCCCATTGTTCATCGATTTGCTCGAGCAGGCACCAGTAACATCTCCGTTGTGAGACTTGTTACTGTTTTTGGCATATTGAATATGCCATGTCTAGCTAACCATTCTCTGCTGTGTGGGCAGGATACTCTTGGTAGCTTGCCGGGCTCTCAGAGAGGGATGGAGGAATTGAACCGGGTTTGGCTGTGTGCAAGGCAGCTGTGCTATCGCTCCAGTCCTTACTGGTAGGTAAAATAAAATAAAAATCAGAACCCATTAAGAACCTGATATTTAATGTGTTCCCTTGCTGATATTGCCTAGAGCAGCTGTGAGAGCTTGTTTGTTGTGCTAATGGTGGATTGGGCTCTTTAGATTCTCAAGTTATCTAGGTCATAAAGAAGCCTTGATGACCTTGGGCCACTCATGGAAGTTTTCTATTTTTTCACACCCAAGAAATGGGACTCGTAATCCATGCCCTACAGATATAAAACCACACTTTAGAGGCTATGATGGGCATCAAGTGCGAACTAAAAGGATGATCCTTTAAAGCTTATAAAATAATCAGGATGCAACTCAAATGAATGGATGTAGAAAATTTTGTGGTAAGGTGAAAAACGTTTTGCATCCTTTCTAGTCTAGTGCCACATCACAAAAAATCTTGTCACTTTTCATAACTGGGGATTATTAATTGACATTAAGATAAGAGTAAAGAAGTAATGAGAGTCTAAATCCAAATGAGACCTTGGGATCAAGATTAAGGTCAACTATGGCTAGATTGTCAAAATTTCCTGGCCAGATTACCAAGATTTCCTGAGGTTGGGTTGTTGGTGTCGCAAGTACCGAACTTTCTTTTAAGTTATTTTACTCCTCTGTGTGCCTCAGAACATCTGACCCATCTCCATGCTATACATTTCAGGAATACATTTCTACGGTCACTCTCTGGGACCTGCAAACTGAGCTTCTTTTCCCCGTTTACTGGCATCTTTGGGGAAGGACAAATTCACGCCTTAAATGCTTCTTCACATCAGATTATGTAATGGGCAGGCTCCGGGTCTATGTCATGTGTTCAGTTATTTCTCCTCAGGCCTGCATTGGTGGGCATATCTTGTTTTCAGTCTTTATCCACTTCCCCGTGTCAGTAGCTACATGGTCTGCTCCTCCAGAAGGGGTGCAATCTAATCCTGCCAATTTCATCAGTTTGCAAACCGACCACTCAGGAGAAGTCTTGGCAGAGTCTTTGGCAGGGGAGCCTTCATGCTACGGAGCAGATTTTAGAACTGTATCTGGGTGCCAAGCACCAGCTGTGTTAGTGCCTCTCTATCCTATTTCTTTCTGTCCTAACCAGGAAGTCTTGTTACTCTGGTCCTAGGCTCCTCCAGAGATGCAATTCAGAGGAGAACAGAGGGTGAAGGCTTGCAGAGGGAAGGGGGGGAAAGAAAGGGAAGTGGGAGGATGCAGCTTTCTTCAGCAGCAGCTTTGACTCATTCCAGGAGTGCCTAGGTTTATCAGATCTCTAGAATCCAGAGCTGCTCCTACTCTGTTCTAGCTCTCTCATGACTTCTATGGAGAGGACAGTCCACTGACCAAACATGGACAAGTTCCTGACCTCTGAGGATCTTTCAAGCACCAGACTTTCAGAAATGTCCGCTCTGAAGTTCAAACCCTACCACTTCTTCAGACACCCAAAATATAGCATTGTGGGAATGTCTGATGGTGAAGGGGTGGCATGGCCATTGTTCTTTTGGGCAGACAGCTATTGATGTGATGGAATGCAGAGCTCCTTAGCCATCTCAGCCATCTCAGCAGATGACCTCCACGATCCCTGCTTCCCGGTGGCCTGTACGTGCCCTCCTTCACAAAATATTTTTGAAACTTGTGTGAAATATGAGAAACCCAGTTATCTTATATTGTCTCAGCTTCAAAATAGTGCTGTTAAATGATTACTCGGTGTAGTGTTTCTCAGGGCCTAAAGAACCATAAATTTGTCCATTTGTGGAACCGAGGCCACCAGAGAATATGTTGGGTAGTTTGTAAATTCAGCATTCCTCTGATGATCAGTAATTCATTTAGGACTTCTCCCCTTGGGCACACGGCAGTAGAGAAATGATTACTCAACAGGAGAGAGATTTAATATTCTTTGCTCTCAAGTGTCAATGGCATAAAATCGTCTGTGGGCTCCAGTTCCAGAACTTCTTCATTTAGTTGAAAGGGAAACCTGCCCTACCTACTAGTGAGGCCACAGTGGGAGAACTCCCCCTGCCTGGGCCCTTGTCTCTGTATCAGTTGGAGAGTAATATTTCCTCTGATGGAAAAGACTTTGAAATAAGTGGGGAAGGGACCCAAAGCCTAAGAATTCCTTTTCATGCTTTTTTTAAAAAACTTTTTTTTAGTGTTTATTTCAAACACTTAAGTATACTTTGGGGGGGCCCTAATCATCATAAGCCCTGGGAATTTACTTCTCTGCAGCTGCTCCCCCTCCCCAAGCAACCCTGCATGGAGCAAAATAATTGTCTGTTTCTGCAAGCAGCCTCCTGTGCAGATGGAGCCTGATTAGCATGTGTGCTTGTAGCAGTCCACTGCTCTAACCACATTTGGAAATCCAGCCACTGAGAGAAATGTGGGCTTGACATTCATTAACATTCTTTGGCTCCCTGGGAAATACACATAATAGGGTAAAATTGCCATTAAGGAGAGCAACACTTGAGGGAAATATCTACTCAATAAAGACAGAGATTCTTCTCATCAACAGCTGAGGGGGAAAAAAAAATCCAGTTGCCATAAAGGGTAAAAGAGGCAGCCTCTTAATATGAGTGGAGATGACCGGAGTTTAGCAGGTTTGCTGCTCTAATGAGTCTCATCGTCTCTTGCACTAGATCACAACTGGCTTATTGGTATGCAGATGTTTCTCAGGCATATTTTGGTCTCAGTAGACCCCCGGTTCAGCTTAATGATTTCTATCCCCAGAGTTATCTGTATTAACCTTAAGAAAAAAGGCAAACATGGAAGGAGCAACTCTGTACACTGACATGAAGCCCTTAGGTTACAACTTGTTTTTTTTTCTAGACTGGGGAATAATATTCTGGGATATTCTCATTACTCGGTACTTGAGCTTCATAGAATATGATGAAGTAAGTTGTGCCATGGATAATTCCTCTGGTAGGTTTAAATTCATTTTTACTTCCTTCAGGTAATTTGATTTGACTATTTGGTCTCCTTAGTCATTTGGATTTGAATGATACTCTGAAAAGACTGGAAGATAATGTGTTGTGTGTGCCGAACTTTAAAAGACTTTGTAAACATTTTGGAAGACTGTCCAAAGAGGAGCACTAAAGGGTGCTTAAACCTTTCTTGGCTCCCAGACATTTTTTTAAAATTCCTTTTAAAGAGTCTTGGAATGATATCTGAGTTAATGCCTTGTTAATGACTAGGACTCAGGTGTTGGTTCAAAACCTTCAAACTCATTTTTATTTTATCCTCATTTGACCAATGAAATGCTCTGCTTGATAGTTCTTACAACTACTGTCCTTGACGATTGGCAGGGAGGAACAGGAGGCTCCTTGCTGAGTCTGTGTCTTGCATAAAATTATTGATGTATTGAATAAGTTATCTAAAGCAGCAGGTTTCTTAATGTCTGGTTGAGCAGTTTTAAATTCCTTCCCAGGATATAACACGAATTTGTGCACATACTATTTTGATTCTTTTTATCTCCAAATAGCCTTAATTTGATGTTAGGCATCTGTACTGCATTTCAATTTCATAGGAAGCAGCACCCTGTGTTCCTTATTAATAACAACAATACCTTGTATTTGCATAGCAGTTTATAATGTGCAATACTTTTTCCATGATATTTTTTTCTTCCTCACAATGTGATATTATCCACATCTTTAGATGAGGAAACAGGCTCAGTGAATAAATTAGGGATGTTTTTACAGCAATTTATTTAGCAAACACAGAATTTGGACTTGAAGCTACCAAATGTAATATAGAACACTCTTTTTTTTTGTTGTTGGAGAAGCCCTTTGGTTATAAGCATAAATGTGTGAATACAAAAGTCATAAATATTATTTTACTATATCTGCAGCTAATTTGGCTGCTCTTATTTGACATTAGCATGTGTGCCAATATACTGAAGTTGAAGAAAATGGTTTTTTGGGGTCACTAGCAGACAATTATTTAAAAAGTGTTTCTTTAGTGTGCTGTGATAGTATTTTCATAGACTTAAGTAATTTGGCACTCTTAAATGTGACACTTGCCTCATTCTGCCTTGAGATATGGTGATGTATAGGAAGCACTTTCCTTTTCTTCTAGCTCAATGACAAAACTTTATCCTGTAAGAAAAATAATAAGTAAAGTAAAAGTAAGTAAAGGCCCTCCCGTTGATCGTCGATTTGCTCGAGCGGGCCCAGTAACGTCTCCATTGGAGACTTTGTTGTTACTGTGTTTGGCATATCGAATACTCTCGGTAGCTTGCTGGGCTCTCCGAGAGGGGCGGAGGAATCGAACTCGGGTCGGCCATGTTGGCCGCTTGTAAGGCAGACGCCCTACCCGCTGTGCTATTGCTCCTGATCACCAAAATATTGTAAATGGTGTTCTTATTGAATTTAATTTACAGACCAACCTGCAGACAAAATATCGAGCATTAAAACAGGCAGCAAAATGTGGGCACTGTAAATCCTGTTGATGTGAAAGTAATGGTTGAGCTGACAGAAGTCAGGGTATAGGGGTGGGTGGTGGCAAGATTGGAGGGCAGGATATTATTTTTGCTTTCTTCAGTGATGTAAAGGAAGATAAGAGGACATATTTTCAAATTTTAGGCCAATATATTATTTAATGTCAGGCTAGCTATATTGTTTAAAGTTTATAAGGTTAAGTAGTAAGAGGACTCAAACTAATGTAACTGAAAAACCTGATGAGAAGGGAAAGAAGCATAAGAATAACTAAATCATATTTAAATAAGTCGAATAAAAAGCTGGAGCGATAGCTCAGCGGGTAGGGCGTTTGACTTGCACACGGCTGACCGGCAGGCCTGAGTTTGATTCCTCCACCCCTTTCGGAGAGCCCGACAGGCTACCGAGAGCATCTTGCCTGCATGGCAAAGCCTGGCAAGCTACTCATGACGTATTTCATATGCCAAACACAGTAACAACAAGTCTCACAATGTTACTGGGCCCGCTAGAGCAAATTGATGAACAACGGGAGGACAGTGACAGTGGCAGTGAGTTTATAAATATCAAAACAAAGTTTAACTTTTTTTTTATGACTATCAGTGACTAAACTGTAATTCCAAAGGAAGTCAGGGTGCCATATGGAGCAGAAAACCTTCCCTCTTTATCCTAATATGCTAATTTATTTTAGGTCTGGGGGATGAACTCTCTGTGCCTTGGGACTAGTCAAGAGCCACCCCTGGCAGTGCTCAGAGACCCATACAGTGTCTAGAATCAAACAGTGGGCCTCATACACTCAAGATAAGTTTTCTACCACCATGTCACATTCTGAACTGGCCGTAAATATAGATTTAAAAATAATGTACATAAGACGCTTTGCAGTGTTTTAATAAAGCAGGACTTGCTAGTGTGTTTTTGCCATAGACGAGTTGGTTCGTTGGTGTGAATGTGACAGTGCCTGTCTCAGATGACTGATGGACTTGGATTAGACTAATGAAACATCACTGAAGCCCTCCTCAGACTGTGCTGGCTGAGCTAACAGACTCAGCAGAGCCCTGGACCATTAGCTGCTGGCCTGTGCCACACACTAGCAACAACCTACGTACATTGACTGGGTGCCAGGAGATCAACTGTTGTGATTTCACCAGCAGCTGGCTATGTGACATAGGAAATTTTGTGATCTTGTCAACTCTAGACTCCCCACTAACTTTAGCATTCCCTTTTTTCCATAATTTGATATGGCTTATTTTTATCTGTAAGAGTACATAGTTATAAATCCCTTGAACTTGGCATCATGGCAATAGCTGGATGTTCTGAGGCTACTTTAGAATGATATGTTCTCTCTAGGAAGAAACTTTATGTGGCCAAACAACCATCAATCATGGTTATGTCCTGAGCAGTGCTAATCGAACCCAAGAATGCATTATTTTATTGCTAATGACTCTTAATTAAATTCCCCAAATGCTTCAAGAGCTCTGACTTTTTGGGAAATGATTTAAAATTATTTTTGGATATATTAAATTTCCTTTAAAACGAGAAGTGGAGTGCTGCAACTTTAAATATCTTGGTTTCATTCCTTGATCATGGCTAAGCAGCATTACTTTACCCACTTAGAAAACTAACCCAATCTCATTTGCTTCCTTCCTCCCTCCCTCCCTCCCTCCCTCCCTCCCTCCCTCCCTCCCTCCCTCCCCCCCTCCCTCTCTCCCTCCCTCCCTCCCTCCCTCCCTCCCTTCCCTCCCTCCCTCCCTCCCTCCCTCCTTCCCTCCCTCCCTCCCTCCTTCCTTCCTTCTTTCCTTCCTTCCTTCCTTCCTTCCTTCCTTCCTTCCTTCCTTCCTTCCTTCCTTCCCTCCTTTCAGTCATCTGGTTTTTTTAATTTACAATTTTTTAAATGATCCATTTATTTTAGTTTTAGCCATGGAGAACAGAGCTCCAGGATCCCTCCATCATTATTCAAAGTTATATTTCCTCAACATTTTTGACTTATTATTAAGTTTCAGTGACAATTTTAATATATAAAATGCTGCCAACAATATCCTCTCACCTTTCTTTAAGGTATTTGGGTCTTATATAACTTTGTTAAGAGCTGGAATTAGAGTGAGGGAAGCAAAGTTGAGTGAGGGTCTATAAGAATAGATCTTTTTCACCCAGTGGAATTTGTTTTTTTCACTTTGGGAAGTTTAGTATATTTGCAGTGCTGTATATTATAGTGACCTGGGATAAACAACTAGACTAACAGTACAAATAGCAGAAGGATGGCTTTATCACATTTACTCAAGTATTGGAAATTGCCTTTCTTATACTAAAGTAATTCAACTAATGTTGAATGGACATTGCCATGTATTTAATTTGTCCATTATACTTTTCTTTGTATTTTGTTTTCATTGAAGTTTGATTTTTTTTCTCGGAGAAACAGATAACTGCAGATCTTCAGCTTGATATGTGAATTAGGATCAGAATACAGAAGACACCATACTAGTCTGTGCAGAGTTGAGGAAAACAGAGTCAGGAGAACGTGACATTTACTGAGGCAGGAAAATGTTTGGGGGGTGTTGAGAATAGGTAAGGATCAGGGAGGTGGATGAGAACCAGTTCAAATAAATGTACCTATCCTTTTACATTAATTTTCATAGCAAATAAGATATTTAAACTGGTTAATCTAGGTCTGGAGATGTTGAATAACTTGTGCAAGATCATGCAGTAAGCATTAGAGCCAATAATTTAACCAAATTCTTTCTGGATGTGAAGTTTTTATTCATTACTACTTTTCTATTCTCTTTCTCATTAGTAACCAGTATCTGAGTGTTGAGAATTGGTGAAAATATTAGAATACAAAACAGAGGTAGAAGCTGCAAATATGAACTTTTTAAAAAATATATTTGTTTTTAATCAAAGACTTATTTATGGTCACCTACCTGATCAAAGTATAGTGGCAGACATTTAAGCAAGAAAAAGTATATGGTAAAAATCTTGGTTAGGGATGGGAAGTAGGGTAGGCAGAGCAACGCTATTTTTTTTCTGTTCACTGCAAAGCTTATCTTAATGGCACAAGAAATGCTTCTCTGGTGACTAAGTAAGTTGAAGATGTTTTCTTCTTCTTTATTTTTAATGAAATAAAAATATCCCATTAAAAGGATATTCATTTCAATCTGTTGAATGCTATGGTACTTAATTTTAGCTTGTTAAATGTGGGGTCTTAAAACAAAATCCCACACATAAATGTTCTCTGGGCTCATGGCATTTCCATTTGATTGTGAATTGGATTAATTTTCATTTATCTTAAGCTCCTGCCTCTCATTTCTTTTTGTTTTGAGATACTTAAGCAAATGTTGACAGTTATGGTTGGCTTAATAAGCTGCCTCAGTTATGTAAATGATTTCTGTCACTTATGTTATTGCTACTTGAAGATAGCCTTAAGTTTGAGGGCATATTTTTAGACCTTCCTAGTAAAGTAGTCCTGATTCCTCTTAACTTTTTTTTTTCAGGCATCAAGTTGGGTTTTTTAAAGCTCCTTTTAGCCCTACACTTCCTTTTACAATCTACTCCTTGCTTGACATGAAAAATGAACTTGCGCAATTATAGACCCACTGGCCTTTTCTCAGTCGTCATTCTTTCTTCTGTTCTGCTGCAATTGACACTGTGGCCTCCCCAATCTCTGGAGAAGTCCTTCTCCTTTGGCTTTCATGACACTCTATTTTCGTGTGTGTGTGTGTGTGTGTGTGTGTTTCTCTGAGTGTTCTTATTTTCTTCATTCTCTCCATAATCTTTACTGCATGTGAGTGTTTTCCAATTTTTGGTTCCACATTGTGGCACTAGTAGACATTAATTCAGCTGTGTAGCACAGAGAGTTCCCAGATGAGGGTGCTCGAGACTTAAGATGATTAAGAGTAGGTGTGTGATGATCAGTCTCGGGGTTCCAATAGCCTGTAACCCAATTGGACGCATCATGTGCTACTGCATACATTTAGGAATTTACCTGACTGAATTCTGTTTTTTTTTTTTTTTTGCCTACAGATCAGAGTGCATAGATGTTAAACAGAATCAAGGTGTAGGGAAATAAGAAAACAGATTCTAAGTGATTTCTTCCAGGCGTAGGAATGGGCAGATGGTCCAGATAGTTTAAAGATAAGTCAAGGAGAGAACATTCAACAGATGTGAGAAACAGCAAGCATTCAAACAACAGGAGTTTTAGCCTGAGTCATATACATCTGTGACAGCCATCAGATATCAGGAATAGAAAGTAGTAACCCGGACTCTCAGTGGAGTTTGGCTAGGTTCCAAGGAGATACAAATCATGGCTGAGTACCAGAAATCTGAGTAAAGTACTCATTAGGATGTAGTGATTCTACTCGATCTATAGAATAAAAATACCAATTTAAAAAGATATGTATACATCTGTGTTCATAGTTGCACAATTCAAATAGCAAAATATTAAAGCAACCTTAGTGCCATCGATGGATATGCTAATAAAGATATGGGATACATACACAATGGAATACTACTCAGCTATAAATAAAAAAGATGAAATATTACATTTGCAATGACATGGATTTGCAGTGACATGATTGACTCTTTAGGGAATTCTGCTAAGTGAAATGAGTCAGAAAGAAAAAAGCAAATACTATATGTTTCATTTGTATATGAAAGATTAAGAAACAAAACAAACAGACGAACAACATAAAACAAAACAAATCCTTTTATTTAAAGGAAGAATAGTGTTCCCAGAAGGAAAGGAGGTGATATGGAAGTAATGAATAGTTGGGTTTAGTTGGACAGTGATAGTTGGTAACAAGACTTCCAGTGACAGGTGTGAGAGAATCTATATGTTTACTGAGGTATAAAGCTGTACTCCTGAAGATGAAGTTTTATAAACTACTGAGACTTCAGAAAAACATATTTTAAAAAAATCAATGTATGTGTCTACAATGTATAGAATTAAAGTGAAATGATAGATTAGAGAGTGAAAAGCTTTGACCACAGCTAAGTTCATTCTGAATAAAACACAGTTGGGATGTCTGGCCACAGCTCCATTTATTGCCACTTTATCTTTTGGGAATGCAATTTGCTTTTAAGTTGATGGTCTCTTTCTTTACTGTCTTCCTAAATTTTAACTGGGAAGAAACAGAAGGTTCTACTTAGAGGTCTTGTTTAGGACAACACAGACCTTTAATATCTGAACACAGACTCTAAGTATGACTTCCTTCCTTCCTTCCTTCCTTCCTTCCTTCCTTCCTTCCTTCCTTCCTTCCTTCCTTCCTTCCTTCCTCCCTCCCTCCCTCCCTCCTCCCTCCCTCCCTCCCTCCTCCCTCCCTCCCCCCCTCCCTCCCTCCCTCCCTCCCTCCCCCCCTCCCTCCCTCCCTCCCTCCCTCCCCCCTCCCTCTCTCCCCCCTCCCCCCCTCCCTCCCCCCTCCTCCCTCCCTCCCTCCTTCCTCCCTTCCTTCCTTCCTTCCTTCCTTCCTTCCTTCCTTCCTTCCTTCCTTCCTTTCTTTCTTCCTTCCTTCCTCCATCCTTTCTCTCTCTCTCTTTCTCTCTCTCTCTTTCTTTCTTTCTTTCTTTTTTTCTTTCTTTCTTTCTTTCCAGACTTGTCTATGGTTCTATGCTCATAGTTCATTCCTGATGGTACTTGGGGAACCATATAGGATGCTGGAGATTGAACCCAGGTTGGCCATGTGCAAGGTAGGTACCCTACTCACTGTACTATCTCTCATGCTCCTCCATTCCTATTTATTAGTTTCTTTATTAATCTTATTGTCAGCTTTAACTTGTGTTCCTTTCCCTCCTATTGTTATTAAATCATTTTCTCATCTTTATTCCTTTCCCTTAATTTAAGCCCTTGTCCCTAAAACTAAAATTTCTGCATACCTGTCTCTTCTCTACTCTTGCTGTCTTAGGCTTCCTCATTTTTGGAAGCACTCTGCACTCTATTTCTTGATTAGAATTTTGTACACTCAGTGTTTCCTATTTAATTCTTCTACTCAAAAGTGGATTATGGGATTGTTATTGTTCCATTTCATCAAATAGAAACATCTTTGAATGTTTCAAAACATCTTGCTAGCCTTACATATCCTACCAAATGAGTGTTACTAATTATATCTTTTGCTCTTTCTCATACACACACACACACACACACACATACACACACACACACACACCAACCTTCTAACCCATTATATTAACCATCCCCAAAATTGTCTAGATCTAATGCCCAGAAACTGTGGATATATCTTATTTGGCAGACTGGAATTATGGAGACAGATGAAATGAAAATTTGCAAACATCTGAACTTGACATGGTGAAGGGGGTTATCTACATGGAAATAACACTATCACTAGGGCCCTTAAAAAAGAGGAACAGGAAGACTTAAGAGAATGAGGAAAGGAGTTGTGAGGATGCTAGTAGGGTCATAGTGATTCGATGTAAGAGGAACTTGACCTACTATTACTCCTTTGAAGACAGGGCAAGGTGACAGCCACTTGGGGCATAAAGGCAGTCTCTATATTTCAGATTTTGGACATCTCTATCCTTAAATTTCACCTGTTGCAAATTGAGGCCTTAAACGTATCTGAGTAAGACTTACATTTATAAATAAATAAGTGCTGAAAAAAAATAAAGGAAACAGATTTAACTCAAAGTCTTCAGAAAACAATGCAATCTTATAGTCACCTTACTTTAACTTGTTCTAGACTTCCTCTGGCACAGCAATTTATAAGAAAAACCATGTTGTTTTAAGCCTCTGAATTTGTGGTAATTTGTTGTAGCAAGAAAAGGAGATTGATAAATCATGCACTCCAAAAATAGTTATTAATTTACTGAGCACTTGTTAGGAATGAGCTCCACTACCTGCTAAACAAAGGTATTAGTTGGAGGAATTCATAGTAAAAAGTGATTAGGTAGAGATTCCTTTGACCTCATACCTGTCCAATGTCATCATTCATTCACTTGTATTCAGTATGTACCCACCATCTGTCAGACACTTCTTTAGGTACTGTGGAGAAAGCCACACTATCCTGAAACATAAAACTAGTTAGAAGATGCAGACTAAATATAATGTACAAAAAATATATAACAGATAAGTGCTCTGAGAAAAAGTAAATTGGGTTGCAAGAATAAAGACTGATTTTGGAAATGGTCTCTATAAAGTAATATTTAAAAAATGCAGAATGATTCTGATAATAATTTCACTGTATAATTTAACTGTATATGACATATGAAGTAGATACAATATAAATTATAGATAAAATATGCAATAAGAATATAAACTTTATGTGTTTTCATGCTTTCTGAATTTCTGCCCTTTATGAGCCTTTATTGCTTTAAATGTGCAAATGTGCTGACATTAGAAGTCTTGGCTATGAGGCAATGAATGGTTCTAGGGTTTTTTTTGCCACATACAATACTGAATAATCAGGGGATATTTATTTCTGGTTCTGAATAACCTTAGGAATAACCTTCTAGAAGTGCTCAGGGACAATATTTGATGTAAAAAAAATTGAATCAGGGTCAGTCATTACCAAGACAAGCGTCTTTACTCTTATACTGTCTTACCAGGTTTCTAGATTTTCCCTATATTTTTACAATAGCCATAGATATTTCTGGAGTTTGATTAGTATGTTTATTTTAATATTGTTACTTATGACCAAATATACTCCTTAGATTCATTTTTTAAAAAAATCTTTGGCATCACTTTTAAACAGATTATAGAAAAGCCTTTATTTTCAACCTTATCCTTTATATAGTCAATAGAGAAGTTGGACAATTAAGGAACTATTCTCCAGAGTTTAATACAGTTTCTTGGTTTTATCTCATGTTGGAAGAGAAAGGAGAACACAAGTTTTTGTACACATTCTTGACTAATAATGACATTAATCTACTGAAAATTCCTTAAAGTTTGTCTTTGGGCCAAAACCTTTATCTCATAATGAAGTATATTATATAATGGGGGACCTTGAATAAAGATGCCTTTTATTAAAATTGGTTTTATAGTTAAAGGAACTTTTTGAGAGGGAGAAGGGTTGACTTCAGAATTATCTATGCTGTATTGACTTTATTGCACCCTGAGGTGCTCTTGAAATGCAAATGTAGGTGTTCATTAAGCAGAAATGGTTTCAATACTATTATGCTCTGGTATGTTAATGCAGGTGGAAATTTGAAAGCATCCTGTCTTTATTATTTTTATATTACTTTTTTTGAGAATGAGATATTGAGTGGAGAATATTTATGGGATAAGCTAAATGCTAGAAACTCTCTTAAGGAAATATATTTATATCTAAAAGTAAGAATTTGCTTTGGTTCCCTGGGCATGCTGGTATAAAAATGATACCTCACATCTCCCATTTCCCCCCACACCTAGGGTTCATGAATGTATTTTACAATTAATTGTCTCTTTTAACCACTGCTAAGATGTGTTATAGGTAAAACAACCAACCATCCATGTGTATAATAAATTATCTCTTTCCAATGCACATAGCAAATATTTACAGAATTATGAGGATTTCAGCTCTGAATCTTCCTGCTTTTCATTTTTCACTCTTATTGTTTCAGATGATACAACAATATTTTAATTAGATGTAGCAAGTCTTTTGGTCATTGGCTTGATATTTACTTTTAGCATGCCTCAGCATGCATACAATTAACTAGATATGGTCCCTAATGTTAGCTAGTTTGTAACTAGAGCAATGCTGAGGTGAGCAGAAAGTGTTGAGGGCATACAGTAATAGCTTGCATGCTTAATTCCATTCTTGTATTGTACCTAATGAAAACAAAAATAGTTACCCACTTAAGGATATGTGAATAACTAGTAATATGAAGGTACGTGGGTATTTCGTGCTCCATGGCAAATATTTTATGATTTATCATCACTATTACTATCATGTTCATCATATTTAGACATGCCTGATTATTCTGATTTGGTGTCTTTTGCTCTAAGGCCATTCATCATAGTGCTTTCATATGTATTCATTTGGGTGTACTATAGAAGAGATCTGGGTAAAAAAAATGCTTTACTTGCCAGCCTAATAATTCCATGTTGAGGTTTCATTACTTCCTTTTTTAAAAAAAAAGACATGTTACTATAAAAGTATTGCTCATTGCTCATATAGAATAAGAGCTGTATGAAATTACCATGCAAAACATTTTTAAGTGTATAAATGATAGATTTATTAGTCAATGATTACCCAGGAATATGTTAAATAATGTTTGGATTACCTATAAAACTTGTGAAAAATAGACTAATTGGAGGTACACTCCCATTTTTTATTTGCCTTTCTTTGGTATCTCTATATTTCATATGCTTACTTGACCATGGCTTTTTTTAAAACCTTATATAATAAAAATACTTTCTTATGTGAGGAAATAGGAAAAAAAGGAACAAAATTGAAATAAAACTAGAAATGGGGACGATATCACTATCATCATCACTATCATCCCGTTGATCATCGAATTACTTGAGCGGGCTCCAGTAACATCTCTATTCCTCCCAGCCCTGAGCTTTTAGCAGCCTCTTCTTACTTGTATTTTCCCAATGATTGGAGGCTCTTTCAGGGCCAGGGGAATGAGATCTGTTGAGGGGGATGATATAGAGAATGAATATAAAGAATTTCTATATTTCAGTAGAAGAATTAGAGTTGATTTTGAGCATCATGACAACCAAGATAAAGAAAGAAAATTTCCCTTGTTATTGATTCTGTAAAATCTGAAGTCTCATTTAATTTTCTCCTAAAAAGTAGAAGACATATAACAACCAACTAAACTTCTTTCTAATAATGAAAAACAAATAGGCCACACCTGGCAGTGCTCATGGATTATTCCTATTCCTGTGTTCAGGGATCAATTTTGTGGGGACTCAGGGGACCATATGAGGTGCTGGGGACCAGCTACATGCAAGGCAAGTGCGTTAATCACTGTCACTCCAGGCCCTCTCTGATAAATTTCTGATTTATCACTGCATCATGGACTACAAAGATAGTGTAACCTTTGGATTCTTTCCATGATCATGCCCTAGTCTATCTTTGGAGCTTTTCTCATATATTATTCTCAGTTTCCAGTTGTATGAATCGTTTGCTTCTTCATGATTATACAGAATTTCTCTGCCTTTTAAACAGTTTCTCCTGCCAAGAGTACTCTCTGCCTTCATGTTCCAAGGTGTAGACTAAATGCCACTTCCTGCATGAAGCCTTCCATAATGCCAGTAGCTAGAGTTGAGTTTTCCAACTGCTTACTATCATTATACTCTTACTTATTTATTTGTTCTCTTGGGGTATTTAGTGTATTATACTTCTATTAGTGTTATAGGTACAAGTTTTATTACATTAATTTGATTTTAAAATACTGATTGGGTATATGCTTTGAAACAACCCAAATGAATGAATGTATTACATCAGTAAAATTTGAGATTTTCCATAAACTAAAGTGGTTTGGCTTTTTCCTCAACCTGGAGTGAGCTATTCTCTTCAAGTTGCATTTGATTTTAAAAACAGAATTAAGAGGCTATAAAAATAGCTTGCAATGAGTTATTTGAGCAGTCGCACGGTTTTTTAAGAGTGGTAATGTTCCTTTTATGATGCTTTTCATTTATAGCAGGGCCTTACAGCCAGTTCTTTTTTAAAACACAATCCCATTATTACAGCTGCCTTTTGCCTCAAACAACTTCCCACAACATTAGAGGTATAATATTGCAAGAATAGCTTTTGACAGAGAGGTTTCTGGTTTGCAGTCGGGGGATACAGGATGTCAAATTGCTCATCATTTCTAGATAGGAAGGGAAGTAGTTTGAAGTTTTATTTTTCCTATGTGGTTCTAGTGAACTATGTCTTGGAAAACATATTTCCCTATACAGAATAAGAAAATAGCTCAAATAATTCTCACACTTTGTTGAAATTTAAACATGAAATAGGATTGATTTTTTTCTTTCATTTCTTGGATGATCCAAACAGAATGTTAGAAGGAGTAAAAGACTCTGATTTCTTTTGAGTTTGTTGTTGCTGAACTTTTTGGAAGAGTTGTACGTATGAGTCTGAAAGATTTCTGCATCTGGATAGTATTTAAATTTAGGCATGCTTGAGAAACTACAGAAAACAGTATGTAGAACTAATAGTTGCAGAAAAGACTATAGAAAAGACAGTCCATGGCTCAAGCACCTCTGCTTCAAGTTTCCTGTGGCAATATCTCCATTTTTAACAGCAATTTATTTTCCATTTCCCTTAGTTCTTCAGGCTGTTACAACTCTTCTCCGAAAATGCTAATTGTAATTCTTGGATATTGTAAAAAAAACTTCAATGAAAACACAAGAACTTTGCTTTCTGGGCAAATAAGTGGTTTGTGAGTGTGTGCGCATGTGTGCGCATATGTGCTATGTTATCGAGGTAATAGCAGTATTGAATAGAAAGAGCAGGTGCTTTAAGATTTAATCATCTATTTGTTCAGACTCTTATTCTGCCTTGCACTTTATGTGTCTCTGGAAAGATCGATTATTGTCTCAAATCTCCATTACTTCTTGCTCCAGCCATAGTGTTGAAAAGTTAGAAAGATTTAACTATGAGGTCTGAGTATGTTATCTGCTTTACAGAAAGACTCACGGAACTGTTTGGTGGTTAGTTGTATAGGTGAAATTGGCTAACCCAAGGGATACCTGGTTAGTTTGCTAACATTTCTGTGTTAGCATGAGGGTGTCTCTGGAAGAGATTAATATTTTAATCAGTAGTTTTATTAATGATAACCTCTTAATGTGGGGATAATATTGAATCTATTGAGGTCTAAGTAGGAGAAAAAGGAAGAAGAAAGGAATAAAAGTAAATGTTTCTTTTTCCTGATTTAATTCACTTTTGCCCTCAGACATCCTCTTGGACAAGGACTAAAGTCATCAGCCTCCGATTATTTAATCTTCTCAGCAAGAATTGAAGTATACCACCTGCTTTGGTGGTTCTCCAACTTTCAGAAAACAGATGATATGACTTTGTTGTATCTACAATCAATCACGTGAACAAATTCCTGCAATAAATCTCCAACACATCACCTCTGCCCTATCTGTTCTGTTTTAGTGGAGAACTCTGACTTATGTAACTCCACGTTTCTCTGCCTTATTTAACAGAGGTCTGGTGTATCGTGCCTCTTTATACTTATTGCAGTGTCCAACCCATGGCGGGAAATGACATCTCATTTAGTTTTCAATGATGTTAACAGAAAAATAGATTTATTCCTTAGTACATAGGTCCTTAGGTATTGTATGAAAGATTTACATACCAAAAATCCAGATGCTTATGAAATTGTAGTTTATTTAAGTACATGGTTTTAGGTCCCTCCCAGTGTTCAACTCTCTCTCTCTCTCTCTCTCTCTTTCTCTCCTTTCTGTTTTTTTTTTTTTGCTTTTTGGGTCATTCCCAGTGATGTACAGGGGTTACTCCTGGTTCTTCACTCAGGAATTACTCCTGGTGGTGCTCAGGGGACCATATGGGATACTGGGAATTGAACCCAGGTTGGCCACATGCAAGGCAAATGCCCTACCCAGGTCTCTCACTCTCTTTACCCATCCATGAGTCACTCATCCTGTCCCTTTATTGTCCTGTCTAGAGGTCCTGTCACTTTGATGTCTAGTCACATTAGTGTATATAGGTTTGGTCATGTCACTTCATTATTCCTGGTGACCTGTTTCCTTGCTGGGCTTGCATCTTAGTCTGTTATTGGGCTCGTAAGGGCTGTAGCTCAGTAGCTGCCCCTCTCTTCAATTTTTCTTGTTATCTAGCCATGTTCTGTGTGTCTGAGCTGCTGCCTTCCTACAGTCTTCCTGGACACTGGTGAGGGGGCAAGTGAGGCTGCTCTTCAAGTGTGGTCAGAGAAAGTTACTTGGAGACACTTTCTCATATCTCATATTCTCATATCTCATATTCTCATTCCCAACCCCAACCACTTCATTGCTTATTATGACTGGCTGTTAATGGAATGAGATTTAAAAGGATCAATTAAATTACGTAGATTACACAATACCCCTTTCCTCTTACTGTAAAAAATGTGAATATTTTTGTCTCTCAGATCACACTGTGTATAAATAGCGAACGACTCTCCACTTACATATAGCTCTTTAGACTTCATCTCTGAAACTTTAAGGTAAAAAAACATCACCTATCAGGACCTATTGTTATAAAATAATTTCTATGATAATGGAACTTTATATTATTATATATTTTATACACATAAGTGATAAATGTAAATGTACAATTCTTTATTATTAGCTTTCAACTGGCTGCATTTTTCATTATTATAATAATATTGCAGGCATCTAAAACGTAGCAAAGAGGTCTGAAAAATGAATGAATAAATGCATGAGCGAGCCTGAACTTCCTCTTTTGTTAGAAGAATGTACAGCCTGTAATGGTAGTGATTGCTGCATCACTTCACTTCATTTGTATAATGTTTACTCAGTGATAACTCAGGAAATATAAAGAAGCTGAGAACAATAAATCTCAGATTTGGGGATTGGTTTGCTCATTTCCTTGTCATAGTATGTGGATATTTATCCTGTTGGGTCTATACTTTATCTGTATCTAAGGTTTTGCTTCAACAGGAAACAGTCATGGGCTGGAGAGATCATACAGTGGGTAGGGCACTTGCTCTGCTTACAGCTGACCTGGGTTCAATTCCTGGTATCCCATTTGGTTCCCAGAGCCATGCCAAGAGTAATCCCTGAGCACAGATCCAGAAGTAAGCCCTGAAAACTTTCAAGTATGGTCCAAAAAATAAAAATAAAACAAGAAAAATAAGCCCAAGAAAAAGCAAAACAACAATGCCACCCTAAACTAATGTAGAGTTACCACATACCACTTAGGTGTGTGGTAACTTAAATTCCCCAAATTTAATTCTAAGAGTTTGATACTTTCCTATCCATGAAACTTGTACCCATAAGACAACATCACATCTTCTCTTCCTGGAGTCCAATATATCCTGCAGCAATGTCCAAAAAGACTCATTCCTGATCCTCTTTGGCTTAGCAAGGGAATGTGCAAAGAATTATTATAACTCTTCTTTCTTCAAAATGGATTCAGTCTTGTGGGATGAAATGAGCAGAAATTAAAGTGTAGATATTAGAAATATCAAGGACACATTTACCCTGAGAGGGAGGTGGCAATAGTTTCTGTGCTTCACTAGTTAGTCAGCCTCCTAAGGGTGATCTGAGAACCCTTGGCTTTTCCTTCTGTTAATATGGCAATGAACAAACCAGAAAATTCCTCATAGGGTCATTCAGATAGTTAAGGTTTCTGCTCAACTTCACACATAATGAAGTGCTAATTCATGCCTTTACAGCACACATTCTAATTAGATTTTTGATCTGATTTTAAAATTTGTATGTTTTAGAAGTCTGGATGTAAGTCTTTTTAAAAGAAGAGCAGAACAGCAGGGCACACTCTCTTCTTCTACCAATATAGGTTAGCACAGTGGGCAATAACTAAAACTCAAGACATTTCTGTCATGTAGGATCTTTGTAAAAAACAGAGCGAAGGCTTTGACAATTTTGTATTTAGGGGAATCTAGGTCCCATTTCATGCAGTGATAGCATTCTGCTCCTCTGATCAGTATGTAGGTGCTATACTGATTATAGCTGGAAACTGTCCCAAGTGATTTTGGCCACCAGTTGTATGAACCAGAGTTCATGTACTGGTTTCCAGAGAAAGACCAGAGAAAATCAAGGAAAGAGAATCCTTCTTATGAAATCAAGGAAAGAGAATTCTTCTTGTGATTGAAGGCATAAGACTGAGGATTGTTTTCACTTATTTGAAGCATGATCTCTCACTGAAATTAGTAGAACAGATCAAATCCTAAAGAAAATATATAAAAGAAAATGCTCACTTAGATGGAACACAGATAAGCAAACGAACAAAGGGAAAATATTACAAAACTTAGCTTTTGAATAAAGAAATGACAGATTGGCAGTCAACTTCTCAGAAATAACAGTAAGTACCAGAAAACAGATTACATATTATACCAGAAAATAGATTGCATATCAAATGTAAAAGATCAGAGAGACAAGGATGGGCTAACTGAGATTCAATAAACAAAGATCATTAAGAAAATTGGTTTTTTAAAAGAGATTTCCAGAGGCTAGAATTTGAGAGGAAATTCAACTGACCGAGTATATGCTTTGCATGCGGAAGGCCCAGGTTCTATCCCTGGAACAATATATTTCCTGGAACACTGCCCAGAATGACCCCTGAGGACTATGTGGTGTTGATATCTCTGATAATGCATATTCTCATTTCCATAGTTATAGAATTTATTGTCAACATTTGATTTTACTTTTGGCTTTTTAATGAGAAATGAACTTCATCACTTAAAAATTTTGCATATCCTAATTAGGTGTGAGGAGTTCTATTTTTTGTTTAATTTTAATTTCTTAAATTAAGTCATCACAGTTTACATGTCTTTATTTTATAGTAACATATTAGATGATTACACTAATATTCCACCAGTGATTCAGGATACCTTCACCATTTTGCCATGAGTCCTCCCCACTTCCACCTTCCTCTCTCAGATTGCATTCCTATTGATCATATACTAGGATTTGTTTCCATTGGGGGAAGTCTAATACTTTAACCATTAGTTGCTATAGGGGCTTTCTTTCCAGTGTATTGACTCTTCATGTTATTTTTTTTCATTTTTTTGTTAGCTGTTTTTACTTTGAATGTGCATATGAGAATTGTATGTTCTGAACTCTGATCACTTGTGATTGTATGCATTACAAATATACATTCCCAATCTGTGTCTTGACTTAATGTTATCATTAAAATTTTTGAAGTTACAAATCTACAATTTTCCTTGATGGGGTTTTATATATTAAGAAAGGCCCTTTATAGACTACTATGATGACTTATACTCTTGTATTTTCTTATGGCAATTAGAAATATTTAATTTTATTCTTTCATTGATTTCACTATTGGTTACTTATTGATTCAATACTCTCTTGTGGGGCTGGAGTGATAGCACAGCGGGTAGGGCTTTTGCCTTCCATGCAGCCGCCCCAAGTTCAATTCCTCCACCCCTTATCAGAGAGCCAGGCAAGTTACTGAGAGTATAGCACCCGCATGGCAAAGCCTGGCAAGCTAACCGTGACATATTTGATATGCCAAAAACAGTAACAACAAGCCTCAAAATTTGTTGTGAGACGTTACTGGTGCCTGCTTGAGCATATAGATGAACAATGGGAGGACAGTGCTACTCTTTTGCTACTTCTAGTCCTTTATCTCACATGTATATAATAACAAGTGTGTTATGATCTGAACCAAGTATGTTATGAAACAGACTATTGAATAGATGGATTTTTTGTGTGTATGGTATATAATTAATTGAATTAATGCCTTTTTAATTAAAAATTCTGTTAGAATCTGTTGTATAATTCCTACTGAATTTTGCCATATTTTTATATAAGCATTGATTCATTGAACTATTGCATTTTCTGTGCATGAATAACATTTCTTAAGTCTTAAAATCTGGTATGCATTAGAATTAATGGTTACTTCAGATTTTTCTATTCCACATGCATTTTAATACTCTGCCTTATTCCATTTTAAAATTCTAATGGTATGCCTTAACTTTATGGTCTGGTTTGGGGAAAGACTTAATGTTTTAATGTTAATCTTAACATTTGTTAATAGGGTACATTTCATACCCAGGTTCTAGTTTATGTTGTTCAAAAACATTTTAACATTTTTTTCCTGTAATATTTGGGTATGCTTTAGTTAAGGTTAGGTAAAGGTAAAGGTAAAGGCCCTCCCGTTGTTCGTCGATTTGCTCGAGCGGGCCCAGTAATGTCTCCATTGGAGACTTTGTTGTTACTGTGTTTGGCATATCGAATACGTCACGGGGAGCTTGCCAGACTCTGCCGTGCGGGCAAGATACTCTCGGTAGCTTGCTGGGCTCTCCAAGAGGGGCGGAGGAATCGAACTCGGGTCGGCCATGTTGGCTGCGTGCAAGGCAAACGCCCTACCTCTGTGCTATCGCTCCAGAAAATCAGTTATTTTTTTTATAATTTTTAAACTCAATTATTTTTCTAAATTTTTTTTTTTTGCTAGCTCAGAATTAATTTCATGCATATATAACTCTTTCAGTAGCTTAGAAGGTAAGCCCTTGCTTAGGATTTAATGTTATTTGTCTTGAAATTCTTCATAATTTTATCTTGGGAGTGATGTTTTAGTAACTGAAGTTTGATGAACAAATGGATAATCAGGTAGGAGCTGACCATACATGATCTTATCTGGAATTTTCACATTTCCAATATAGCTTCTTGGCACCATTATTCTCTCCACTACCGAGGAACTATTGTAGCCTCCATCCAGAGTGGGCCCTGGATACGGAAAAACTCATATCTTCTCCTGCCTCCTCTCATCCTTGAGCAGTGAATTTCTGGACAAGATCCCCAGGTACCTACAAGGGTATGCAGTACCTGATGAGTATTCTAATATCCAATAAACTGCCAAATTATAAACAGTGGAAAGCTTTATCGTCAAGACAGCTAAAAGGAAAGATTTCTTTCCTTCTCTTTAGTTAAGGTAGTCCATCTTTTCATTTTGCGCTTGACCAGCAAATTATGTTTCTTACACTGTATTAGTAAATGAGAAAACTGAAACAAACAAGTATTTTTATCTTTTTTATGAGATTCACCATATTTTATAATTGATAGTTCTATATTATAATAATAGGAACTCCACGCCAGGCTGTGGGGTGGGTGAGAGCCCTCTCCGCCCCAAGGGACCCAGCCCCGGTAGCTGACCTCCACTACTCAACCGCTGCCATGCTCCAGGCTACTTTCCTGACCGCGTGGCTGCAACACATTATAAGACACTTCCTACCCATTTTTCACAATTGCTACACCATATCTGATGTGAGTCAGACAGCAGGCAACAAATCATAAAAATGATATATAAATATATGCCTTTCCGAGAGCCCAGCAAGCTGCGGAGAGTATCCCGCCTGCATAGGCAGAGCTGGGCAAGCTCCCCCATGGCATATTTGATATGCCAAATACAGTAACAGCAACAGGTCTCATTCCCCTGACCTTGAAAGAGCCTCCAATTGTTGGGAAAAGATGAGTAAGAAGAGGCTGCTAAAATTTCAGTACTGGGAGGAATAGAGACGTTATTGGCGCCTGCTCGAGTAATTTGACGATCAACGGAATGACAGTGATACAGCGATAATAGATGTTTTGCAATTTTTATGTACATTTCAAGACAAACCTTTGGTATTCATTTGAGAGACCCTCCAGAACCAAAACCGTTTCTAATAATTTTGTTCATCTGAACCCAACAAGCCTGATGAAATTTTATAAAATGCTGCTATTTCAGAGATGTGTATAGCTGAGACTTAGGGATCAAAGTGACTTACTTAAACCTAGCAATGCAGGCTATTATTATTTCTACTCTTAGTTCAAATAGGATTCACCAGTTATTTTATGTTCCAAGACAAAAATGAAATCAGACCTGGAAACTTAACCTCTATGAGAGCACATTTATCATGTGTTTCTCACAACCTACATTCTTTCCCCCTCTAGTCCTACCATGAGGTATCCATTAATGAATTAATGTTAGGAAATTATTTGTAAGTTCTTGTACAAAAGTATCATAAGCAGCAATGCATATAGCTATTATTTAGAGTCAGCAGAATAACATTCTTGAGGATATAAAATATATGTAATATATACTTACTTTCTTCTTAAGGGAGTGTTCAAAGAAAGACTAATTTATTGAGCTAAATATCTTTGGTTGTACTTTTATACTTGTTTTATATCCCAAAGTACCATATCAAAATATAGCCTGTTTCACCTCAGACCTCTGTGGGGAGAGGTGCTTGTGAATAAATAGCACAATTCACAGCTAGAAATGGGGAACAGTGCATGTGGCCTCATTCTTGACCTCATCTCAAAGCCCATTATAGACATTTCTTGAGACTTTTCAGTCTAGAAATAAAATGAGTGAGACTAAACTCTGATTCCAGAGAACAATGATGTTTTCTCAGGGGTTTTGTGTGTGTGTGTGTGTGTGTGTGTGTGTGTGTGTGTGTGTGTGTGTGTGTGTTTTAGATTACAAACTGTAAAGTAACTTTTTGGTTTGTTTGATCCCTTTCATATTTATTTGACCCTTTTCACATTATTTATTAGAAGCACCGTTTATCTAGTAGAAAACAATTATGTTCTGGGGTTACAAAAATACCTATCTACCTTTCTAAGATACGTTTTATGTATTATATATATTATTTATACACCAATGACCTGGTATTTGGAATCACATAATGAGAACTTTAGTTATTAACATGGTTGCTTTTCCTGTTCTAAAATAATCGGTGATTTCAGCGAAGTTAGCTCACTAGGCATTGGGGCTAATAGTTCCTTTTCAAAGAACATGGTTATTAGGTTAGAGATTTCTTTTCTTTTCTTCTTTTTTTTTTTTTTTACTGAATCACCATGAGATACAGTTGCAAAGCTTTCATGTTTGAGTTTCAGTCATACAGTGATCGAACACCTATTCCTCCCAGTGCAATTTTCACCACCAATGTCCCTAGTGTTACAACCCCACCCCCGAAACCTTCCCCTGCCTCTATGGCAGACAGTTTCCCATATATTCTCTCTTTACTTTTGGGAATTATGGTTTGCAATATAGATACTGAGAAGCTGTCACATTTGGCCCTTTATCTACTTTCAGCACACATCTCCCATCCCGAACGATCCCTCCAACCATCATTGACTTAGTGATCCCTTCTCTATTCCAGCTGCCTTCTCCCAAGCTCATGAGGCAGGCTTCCAACTATGGAGCAATCTTCCTGGCCTTGTGTCTACTGTCCTTGGATGTTTCTGGGTGAATATTTCATGGGATTATAATCAAGAGAGATAAAATGGCATGGGCACATTAGAAGAATGTTAAAGAAAAGTCAGGTCACAGATTTTTAAAACAAGAGTCACTTATTTTATTTTTCATGAGTTTCCAAAATTAATGGGATTCTCTTACTCCTGTCTGATTATAAAAACTTATTTCAAAATAATTCTAAGGGAAAGATTTGCAGCAAAAGTGATTGACTCATGACCATTTAAAAAACAGAAAAACCACTTAAAAAGTTAGCAGAAGATATGGAAGTATCACAATGTCTGACAACATTGGCATGAATAGACTTATTGTATGTTTACTCTATCAAATCGTAGAAATAGACTACTGTACATAACTTCTGGAATTCATCAAGCCACTTAAATCTCTGACAGAAACATGGGAACTGTGGTAGCAAGACTCCCCCAGTATGAACATTTTCCTGTTATCTGAAAGAATGATGCTTTGTTAATTGTGCAGAGAGTTCTTGATGAGAAGATTCAAGAATTCACTTAGGATGTTTGCCTCATTTACAATAAATATTGTTAGCTTCTGATAACTGTAAAGTGTTTTTTTCCTTTAAAAATATAGATTCGTGCTCATTTTCAGTTTTGTGGAAATGTGCTCTGCATAGTCTCCCTGGAAGTACTGAAACCATCTATGTTCTGAGCCTATAGTAGTTAGGGGGATTAAAGTTGTGATCAAAATTTGTGATGCTTCCTTTCTTTCCTATTACAGTTTTTGCTTACTTTGGAGTTTTTGGCTAATAGGAAAGTTAAAATAGGTATAGAAAAGATAATATAAAACTAGATGTGTAAATCTTTACTCAATAATTTATTATGTATATTCTGGAAGTGTGTTCTTTTGATTTGGGCCGGATTGAATACAGTGGATAAGGCGCTTTCCTCATATACTGTTAACTTGAGTTCAATCCAAGGCACTTCATATGGTCCTCTGAGATCTGCCAGGAGTGCTCCCTGAGCTCAGAGCCAGGAATATCCCCTGAGAACATCTGTGTGTGATCCCAAATCATATTCTTTTTAGAAATGTCAACACAAACATATGCTTTTTATGATTAATAATTTACCTCATATTTGGCCTGGAGCCATAGGACAGCAGGTAAGGCATTTGCCTTGCATGTGGTGACTAGGCCGACCCAAGTTCGATTCCTCCGCTCTTCTTGGAGAGCCAGGTAAGCTACGGAGAGTATTTGCAAACCCTGGCAAGCTACCCATGATGTATTCGATATGCCAAGCACAGTTAACAACAAGTCTCACAATGAAGATGTTACTGGGCCTGCTCAAGCAAATTGATGAACAACGAAGGACACTGCTACAGTGCTACCTCATATTTATCATATAGAATCATATAGAATGTTGAAAAATAAATCAAATACAATGTTGGAATAAATGGCATCAAGATATTTTTAATTCTAATATTTCTGATGTGTGTATTCTATAACATAATAACATATTCTATAATAACAAAAATTCAATTGTTAACCTGAATTTTTAAAAAGTTGGCAGATTATATGTTAGATTACTTTTACAACATGAAAGAATAAAATAAATGGTTTCATGGAAAAAAGTTCCAGTGATTTTATTATATTTGATAGTTCTGGTTGAATAAGTTGTAACTCTGTGTGTGTGTGTGTGTGTGTGTGTGTGTGTGTGTGTGTGATGCTGAAAATCAAACGCCTGTTCCATACTCATAAGGCAAGTATTTTCATTTTTGAACTACAATACTGTCCTTTGGAATCACATCCTTAATACCTTGAAATTCTTGGCTACAGACATTCTTGGTGAAAGAATAATGCTAAAATAATATTGGCTTCCCATGGTTCAGTATTTTCATACTTCTTGGTCAATAAATTCCATGAGTTTTATCTTATTGAGTGAAACAATGGTTGTAAACCATTGAAAGAAAATAAAGGCTAAAATAATTTTGTTTTGGTAAAGGATCAAGGAAATACACTAGAAACCACATTCAGTAATATATTGTTCTCTAGGAAGAAATATTTAAAAAAAATTCCAGCATATTTATGAGGCAAAGAATAATAGAAACATAAGATAGACTCTATGAACTGTGAGAATGTTATAAAAAATGTCAGAGGCATAAAAAGAGAAACTCTTGAAACCATAAAGCTAATTTATGATTTCAAGAGCTTTTAAATAAAATACCCTCTATTTTAAAATGAATGATCCTCAGATAATACAAATAAAATATTCCCCAAATATCTAATTAGTATTTGGGGATTAGGGAGTACTTCCAAATGTTTTTGTCCCAACTGAGTCAGCAACATAGAATCAACTTACTAATTGCTGTGCAATATATGCTTACAGAAATCTTAATTTATGGTAGGTCAGAGTAGTGGTCTCAGATTTTCTGACATAATTTATGATGTAATGAAATGGAGGAATCAGTAGACTATTTCATTGGTAATCAGAATTTACAAAGGTCAAATTTGGCTTTTCTCAGTAACAGAGAAAGACTAAAAAATATTTTTGAGATAATGTTATATAATGGACTGGAGCGATAGCACAGCGGTAGGGCATTTGCCTTGCGTGCAGCTGGCCCAGCTGAGCTGGGTTCAGTTGCTCGTCCTCTTGGAGAGCCTGGCAAGCTACAGAGAGTATCTTGCCCTCCCAGCAAAGCCTGACAAGCTCCTCATGAAGTATTAGATATGCCAAACACAGTAACAACAAGTCTCACAATGGAGACTTTACTGGGCCCACTCGAGCAAATCAATGAACAACGGGAGGACAGTGCTACAGTGCAGTGCTACATTCGTTGTATACTTTCGATACATATTAAGTAAAAAAAAGAAAAATAATTATTTTAGAGATTTTATTTTTTTCATAGCAGTTAGAAAAATTTGAAAGTAGCTAGCATATTTTGATTCCATTCTGGAATCACCTGAATCTTGAGGTGTGTATTTTCTTTTTTTTTACATCTTCACTCTCTTTCCTCTCTCTAAAGAAGCCCATGCTCTCTCCTGAACTTGTAACTTTTTTTCTCTCCACTTTTAATAAAAATTCTGCACTTTTGTGAGAGCAGACATGAACCTGAAAAATCTAGGCAGAGGTCAGGATTCACTTTTACTTTATAAAAATATATGCATAAAATTAATACATTTTTGATTGTGGTAGAAATGTCAGAGAAATGTGAAATGAATATGATATTTATTTATTTGTGATTTTCTATTTCCTTTTTATAGAGTGTATCCACTGCATGTTCCTGATAAGTATGATGAATATGTCTTATAATTTTGGTCATAAGTAGTTAGATTAGAACCATAAAATAAATAAAATTGAACCAGAAAACTTTTTCACCAAAGAATTTTGGATTTCTATAAGCTTAGAAAATTTTATATTTTTTCAATGTTTTTGGTCTGCAATTTTAAAATATTATTAAAACATCAAGAATTGCAGAGTTACAAAATTATTCATGATGTAGTTTCAGGTGTAGAATGTTCCAACACAAAATCCTTCACGAGTGTCCATTTCCCACCACCAATGTCCCCAGTTTTCCTCCTGCCTCCTGGCGTGCTTCAATAGCAGTAGTTTTTCCTTTTTTTTTTTTTTCTCCTCTCCCCACCAGCTTTCAGGCACTGTGGTTCACAATACTTTGAGTAACATGCATGTCATTTTGCCTTTTTTCAGCATCTAGTCCTGGACCAGTGACCACTTCCCTATATCATTGTTGGAGGGTCTTTCCCTGACCTATGATACCTCTTACCAACCCCTCAATGACAATCTTCTTACAAAGAACCAGTTCTCTTATTTTTAGTCTCTATTGCCTTTAGTCTCTATTGCCTTTGGGCTTTATTTATTTCCCTACTATATTTCTTTAAATAACCCATGTGCATGAAATCAATCTGTCTGTCTCTCTCCCTGTGACTCATTTCACTCAGCATGATGGTCTCCAGAACCATCTATGTATCATCAAATTGCATGACTTTATCTTTTCTTATGGCTTAGTAGTATTCCACTGTGTATATGTCCCATAGCTTTTTATCCATTCATCTTTTCTTGGTAACTTGGATTTGTTTCCATATTTTTACTATTGTTAATAGTGCTCCAATCAATATAGGAGTGCAGGTATTTTTTTCGACCTTGTGTTTTGGGGCCCATAGGGTATATTCCCAGGAGTGGAGTTACTGGGAAATATGGAAGCTCAATTCCTAGTTTTTTAAAGGAATGTCCATATTGTCGTCCAAAAAGGGCCAGTCAACATTCCCACAGCAGTGAATTTTTGTCCCTTTTCCCCAGCATCCATATCAGCACTGGTTGTTGTTCTTTTTGATGAGTGCCAGTTTCTGTGGTGTAAGGAGATATCTCATTGTTTTTATTTGCATTTTCTTGATGATTACTGATGCAGAGCATTTTTTTGGTATGTCTTTTGACTATTTACAATTCTTTCTAAGGAAGGTTTTGACCATCTCTTTTCCCCATTTTTTAAACGGGGTTGGATATTTTTTCTTGTAAAGTTCGAGCAGTGCTTTATATAACTTGAATTGTTAAGCATTTATTGCATGAGTGGTGGGCAAATAATTTCTCTCAATCTTTGGGCTATCTTTTTATCCTGGTCATTGTTCCCTTTGAGGTGAAGAAGATCCTTAATTTAACGTAGTCTCATTTGTTTACCTTTGCTTCCACTTGCCTGGTCAGTAGCATTTTATTTTTAAAGATACTTTTAGCTTCAATAACAAGAGCAGCAGTGCTGGCAGATGCGCAGAAGCCAGAAAAGCATTCACAATGCCCGCTGTCCTTCGCCAACTACAAGACCAAGATGACTGCCCTCCGACGTCCTGATGTATCTATCACATCTTCCAGAAGGACAATGGAGAAGATTATTCATGACTTCTACTCGCATCTCTTCGATAGCCACGTCCACCTGCCCACATACCAAATTCCACAGGATGACTATGTCATTCCCAATGTTCTCCCTTTAGAAATCTGACATGCTATTTCATCGGTAAAGATGCGAACAGGACCAGGCCCAGACAAGGTCAGACCCGAACACCTGAAGAACCTGCCATCAGTACTCATCACTACACTGGCTCGGCTTTCACATGCTACCTGTCTGAATGCAAGATTCCATCCCAATGGAAAACCAGCAGGACTGTATTACTGTACAAGAAGGAAGACATCCATGACATTGACAACTATCACCTGATCTGCCTGTTGCCTGTCGTCTACAAGCTGTTCACTTGAGTCATCCTGAATAGGATTGGCAGAACACTAGATGAAGGACAACCATGTGAGCAAGCTGCGTTCCACAAAGGATTCAGCACAATCGACCATATCCACATGATATCCAAGCTAATTGAGGTTTCTTGGGAGTTTAAGATGCTGCTCTGTCTAATGTTCATTGATTTAAAGAAGGCCTTTGATTCCATTGAGACAAAAGTGGTCATCAAAACCCTAGCCAAACTAGGTGTTCAAACTCAATACATCAGGATCCTCCATGAGCTGTATTGCGGATTCACTAACAGGATCTCACCAATGAGGTGATCATTGACATCAAGAGAGGGGTTTGGCAGTATGATACCATTTCACCAAAACTATTCAGTGCCTCCTTTGAGAACATCATGTGACAACTGGGATGAGGAGGAATGGGAGTGAAGATAGACGGTAGGCAACTACACCACCTCTGCTTTGCTGATGACATCATTCTAATAACACCAAACATTAGACAAGCAGCACAAATGCTGGCCTGCTTCGACCGTGAGTGAGGAAAGGTTGGACTACAGCTGAATCTCACAAAGACAATGTTTATGAGAAACCATTTCGTTCCTGATGGTCCATTCACTCTCAATGTAACAAACATCTCCGAATGCAACAGTTATGTGTACCTAGGTCGAGAAGTCAACATGACGAATGACCTGGCATCTGAGTTGCACAGGAGGAAGTGAGTGGCTTGGAATGCCTTCAAGAGCATCGAAGAAATAGCTAAGAGAATGAAGAACCTCTGGCTCCATGTACATCTCTTCAATTCCACTTTTTTTCCTTCATTAACATACGCCTCAGAGACCTGGGCCCTACGAAAACAGGATGAGAATGCTATTCAGGTCTCCCAAAGAGGACTCAAAAGTGCTATGCTTGGAGTATCATACTTCACTCAAATGAGAGAAAGAATCTAGAGTTTCAACATCCGTTGATGGTCAAGTATCAGGGACACTGTCTCGTTTGCCAAGGAGTCAAAAATCAGATGGGCTGGACACGTAATGAGAATTTGAGATGACCGTTGGACTAGAGCCATTACCAACTGGATTCTATGGGACATCAAAAGATTGCATGGCCGCCCACCTATGAGATGGTCACACTTCTTTGTCAAGACCCTGAAAGATCGGTTTGTGGATGTTTGTATTCCTAGAATTAGCAGACGCCATTGGGCTACACTAGCATGCAACAGGGATGAATGGAGACGTTACTGCTGCCAACTCGAGCAGCTCGATGAGTAATGGGATGTCAAGTGATCAAGTGATCAATTGAGAATGGGATTGTTTTTAAAATCTTTTTCTCATTTTTCTTTCATTATTTACATAAAGAAACCCATGTACTTCTGCATAGTGATTTTTTAGCATGCAGCTTTACTGTAAAAATGTATTGTTTCTAGGATCTTTTTAATAAAGTTTTTAGGATTTTCTAAATATGCTATCATGTCATCTGAAAATAGTGGAAGCTTGACTTCTTATTTTCCTATCTAGATGCTCTTAATATCTTTTTTCTTGCTTAATTGCTATGGCAAGTACTTCTTGTACTATATTGAATAGAAGTGGTGAGAGTGGGCAAATTTTTCTTGTGCCTAATCTTAGAGGGGAGGCTTTTTTCCCATTTGATATAATATTTACTGTTTATATGGCAAATGACTTTGACCATGTTAAGAAAAAGTTCCCTCAATTCCCATTTATTGAGGTTTTTATTTATTTATTTATTTATTTATTTTGCTTTTTGGGTCGCACCCAGCAATGCTCAGGGGTTACTCCTGGCTTTGCACTCAGGAATTACTCCTGGCGGTGCTTGGGGGACCATATGGGATACCAGGGATTGAACCCGGGTCGGCCACATGCAAGGCAAATGCCCTACCTGCTGTGCTATCACTCTGGCCCGGTTTTTATTCTTTTTAAATTGTGAATTTGTACTATATATTTCCAAATTCTTTCCTTGCATCTATTTATATCATCATGTGAGTTTTCCCCTTGTATTGAAATTGTGTGTTACACTGGTTGACTATGAAGCTCCTAAATTCACAGATGTGAAGCTGTGTATTGTTCTTTGTGTATTGTTCCTCCAAATATACATGAAAGTCCGGTTGATGAATGTATTCTTGGTGAGGCACTCATACATACACTTATTTTCCCTCATTATAGGCTAGCATCTTCACGTCTCCTTTGATAAATATGCTGTAAATTTTAGTGACACCCCTTTTTTATGTAATTTCCTTAATGAATCTTGATGTTTTAGTGTTCTATCTCTATATTTAACTCTTGTCATTCTTATTAGGAATGCATCTTAGAGTCTTTTATTTTGGTCTCTTTAGCTGGTACTCTTTCAGTCTCTTGAATTCGGGAACATGTACTCTTCAACTCTGGAAATTTCTTCGGATTTCTCTGATTATTGTTTCTTCATTGGAATTGCTTTCCTGGTCCTCTGGGTCTCCAGTGAATCTTATGTTGTTTCTCTTGAATTCATTCCAGAGTTTTTTTTTTTCCCTTTATTTTATTTTATTTTTTTTAAAGTTGTAGATTTACAATTTTTTGTGCTTTGGTTTCAATTATACAATGATCAGATACCCATCCCTCCACCAGTGCCCATTTTCCACCACCATGGATAATATCCCTCCCACCCCCATCCCCCCATCCCCCCTGTCTCTGTGGCAGGGCAATCCCCTGTGTTCTCTCTCTCCTTTTGGGTGTTGTGGTCTGCAAAAGAGGCATTGAGTGGCAAACATGTTCAGTCCATAGTCTACTTTCGACATGCATCTCCCCTCCTGGGAGGATCCTCCAAACATCCTTTATTTGGTGCTCCCTTCTCTATCTGAACAGCCCTTTCCTCTAGGATACCCGGCTGGCCTCTAAGTTATGGAGTAATCCTCCTGGTGCTGATCTCAGCTATTCTTGGGTATTAATCTCATACTTTGTTACTTTATATCCCCCAGATGAATGCAATCTTTCTATGTCTATCCCTCTCTTTCTGACTCATTTCGCTTAGCATGATACTTTCCATATTGTACCACTTGTATGTAAATTTCATGACTTCATCTTTTCTAAGAACTACATAGTACTCCATTGTGTAGATGTACCAGAGTTTCTTTAACCAGTCATCTGTTCTTGGGCATTCAGGTTTCTTCCAGTTTCTGGCTATTGTAAAGAGTGCTGCAATGAACAAACAACATTCCAGAGTTTTATTTTCTGCTTTTTACTTATTTTGAGGATTTTTCCATTTTCTGCTGTTGTCTGGAGGTTTTCTGTGTCTCATTTTGAGTTCATTGATTTTATCTCCAACTACTTGTACTCTGTTGCTGAGGCCTTTCAGTGAATTTTTTTTTATCTCATCTGCCGAATTTTTTAGTTCTATCATTTCTGCTTGTAGTATTCTTTCTCATTTATGTTATTAGATCCTTTTGTGTTTTATGGTCTGTCCATTCCATTGTTTTCTTGAACACCTTAAATATCCTTATAATATCCTCTTTAACATTGATTTCAGAGAGGTTATATAGCCACTTGTTACTGTTTGGCTTTTCAAGGCTACCATCTTTGCTCACCAAGTGTGGTGGGGTTCTGTATTGTTTTCCCATTGTGAGTTTTGCTGTCTGGAGGTATTTTTTGTATGTTGTCATGTGGATAGATGACTGGATGTCAACATATGCTCTCTGTGAGATATGAAGAAGTGAAGTTACTAATGTGGCCATGTGTTTCACAGGGGTCCTAATCAGTGTGGGCAAAATGAGCATGGATTCCTAGAAAACATTGATATAACATGATGCTCAGTTTCTTGGTTATGGAGGTGGGGCCTGGGTTTTCAATTAATGTAGAATCAAAGATTGAAGTCATAAAGGTGAGGCACCCATGTCAGGCAATGTCTAGGTGGAGTACAAAATCGTCACTTCAGAATCAAAAGTGAAGACAGGGCCAAAGGAGTATAAGTCCGACTTTGTAGTTCTCTTCTCCTGGGCTGTGCTATTTGAACTTGTTTTTCAGATAATTTCATTTCATTGGGGTTTGTCTCATTGCAATTAAAGAGCCTCACCAAAGCAAGATAGTAAGAGCAATGCAGCAAATAACATTTAATTAGAAAAAATAACCTAGGAGGTAAGTAGACATTATGGGATTTAAAAAATTCTCAAATGACTTACTATATTTAGTTTTATTAAGAATGGTTAGAACATTCCTATAACTAATAAATTACAATGAGGTATGCTTAATTTAAATAACCTCAGAGTCCTTGGGTATAGGAGTAGTGCTCTTTATGAACTAAATTTTGCTTTTCTGAAGATTCATCCATTCAGTGAGTCAGTTATAAGCATGGATGCTGGAGATAAAATGATGGATGACAGAGTGTGCCATTAATAATCTGTCCAACAGGATGGGTGAGAACTAATAAATAATTGTAAGCGGAAACTCTAAAATAAGTAAACAAGAAACTGTAGCAAATGGTATCAGTTCAATATAAAGCCTGGAAGTGTTCCAAGCACTAATAATATTCCCCATAATACTGGAATATCCTTTCAAATAGGTTTGGCATCTGAGCAATATGGAAAGTGTGAGTAGAGGAAAAGGATGAGTTTCCCTTACATGCATCATATCATTAGAGATATAGATATGATTGCACTGTTTTTGAAGAGCTTGGGCATACATTCAAAGTTATATACAGCTTTCCCATGCCTTATTTGCTTGGAAGTGAAAGCACAATATGAGTAGGGGGGGATGACTTAGTTTAGAAAATGCTCTCAGAGTTCAGCTGCACTTTGGAGAAAGCATAAAAGCAAAGGGAAGATGCTACTGCCAGAGCTTGAGTGGGAAGCTGCTTCATGATGTGTTGACAGTAATTTAAGCAATAGAAGCTTTTCTTCTGGACTAGCACTCCAATTTCTCTACTTTCTCCTGATGATCCAGGGCATTCTTTGTTGAGTCTGTTGTGCTGGTCCTCAAAGTTACCTACTCTGCAAGGAAGCTGCCAATCACATAGCTTTAAAAAATGTACAGCAGAGGAGTTCTAAAGGGAAATCAAGTTTGGTCATTTTTGAAATGTCACAATCAAGTGTTACTAGCAAAGGATTTATTGACTATTCAAATTGGTATATAAAGAATTGCATGTTTTTGCTGCTAATCAAAGATAAAGCTGCTATGTGAAGTCCAAGACCACCCAGGCTTTAGCTAATGTTAGTGTTTACATGACATGTAGGAAACAAACTGGGTAATTACAAAGGCCCAGTTTAACCATATCCTAACAGGCAAAGCGCCCTCTGGATCCAAATGTTAATAGCTTTGACCTTCGTTGGTTTTTTAATCTCGTTTTGTCTAGCTGAGTAAATGAACTCTAGGTTATACTGTACAGAAGAGTTCTTTTTGCTTTTCTTCTGCCCTGCCACCCTTCCCACCTCATATTGCTGGAGAAAATGAAAGTCTGTCTTTTTTTAGTTGGGTATGTCACTGAGTGTATGCACAGAAAGCCCGCTGATTGACGGTGCTTCAACAAAAGCAGATTCCCGTTTGCAGCTGATAAGAGCAAAGTCATCCATGTGGTGTTTACAAAGTAGGTGAGGAGAGTGGAAAAATTAGTGATAAAAGAGCTAATCTTATGGTTTTGCTGGATGAGAGAATGGCACTTTTGTGCTTGCTTTAAGAGGAGCTGGTGTGTTGCCCCTCGATCTGCCCCCTCTATATTTTCCAGATCCCTCAACGTGTTATAGATTATAAAGGACAAAGTAATGGGGGGATTTTCTAACATAAAGTAGGGTACAAACTGCTCTGGAGATTGGCTCCCACCATTTCTCATGATCTGCCTACATAAAATACTACTTCCCCCCTCTTTGGTGTTTCTAGGAGCAAAAGATAGATTTTTGTGCTCTCACACAAACTTGTTAAGTGTTTAGTTTTCCAATATTTTTAAATGCTTAGTTGTGTTGTTTAAGAGTAAAGTTTGAAATCACTTTGATGCCCATGACTCGGTGGACGGGTTCCGTTTGTCGTAACTGGGCCTAGGCTGTGTGACAGAAGGACAGAGAAGAGGGGACACAGATTTGTTCTTTTGTATTATTTGGTTTCTTTCTGTGTTCTAAAAGAAAGATAATATGATGCATGGCCAGAGGCCTAGCCTAAGGTTTAAAACTCCATGCAAATTTCCTTGTTCAGGGGAAATCCCTTTAATGATGGCGTTCATGAATATATTCTAGGTAATCTTATTCACCTACTCCTGTCTTTTCCCCCCCAAACTTAAACAGTGTTCATTTAAATCTACCATGGGCTAATGCTGATGCAATTGAAGATAACAAAGCAGAGATACAACCTCCAGGAGATTTGGGTCTTGTAGGAAGGAGTAGGAAGTAGATACATTATTATAATACAGTATGCTAAGTTTGATCGTGGGAGTGCTTATGGGGTACAGAAGAAGTGCTTTGCATAGTGACCATAAGCTTCCAGGTTGGTGATCATTAATTGTATCTTAAAGAGTAAGTTGGAGAGAGCTGAGGAGTGGCAAGAGTTCAGAAGCACTAGAGCTGTGCTTCTCAAACTGTTGTGGGGAGGTCTGTGCTGGGGGTATGTTAGGCCATAGAGTATATTAGAATTTACTCATCTGGCCGGTATTTGTTAATTCTTTTAACAAATAATATTGAACAACAGAGCCATGAGATGCTCTTGAACACACCTTAGGGATAGAAACAAATGAGAACTTTAAAACTCATGGATTTTTAATTCCAGTGAAATACATCTCAAAACAAATATATATCATGTTTAGAAGTAAATCCAAATTTGTACATTGAAGCATAAATACTTTATATAAATCTTGCTTGCAAGAGAAGCTTTCAGCAATGCTCCTAGACACTAGAAAAAATATTCAATGTTGAAAAACTTCTGAAGAATTGAGTAGAACATAGGTTTCTAGACATTCTTTAGGCACCAAGTACAAATTTGCATTTTTTTTTTTTGCTTTTGGGTCACACCCAGCAATGCTCAGGGGTTACTCCTGGCTCCACACTCAGGAATTACTCCTGGTGGTACTTGAGAGATCATATGGGATGCTGTGAATCAAATGCGGGTCGGCCGCATGCAAGGCAAATGCTCTACCCACTGTGCTATTGCTCCAGCCCCAAATTTGCATTTTTTTATGAAAGAAAATAGAACACTAAAAAAGGATTTGAGGAACGACTGTTATAATCAGTTTCGGATATTTGAGGGATATCTATGATGACAAATCTCCATAAGTATGTTTGAGATTATGCTTTGAAATATAGTCTTTATGATGGTTCTTCATTTCCTCTACCCATATAGATTATTTAATGGTTTCCATTAATCTAAACAATTAAAGATCTGAAATGAATAACCTGAAAACAGTGCATAGGAAGATTTGTCTTTGTGAAATTTCTTTTAAATAAGTGCAAAATTAATCTAAAAGTTGGGATTTTTTATTCATAAATTAAATCAATTTAGCAGTTTAAAAGGATCAGTTTGAAAAAAGTATATTTCAGGTACACTAGATAAACCATTTTCATATACATATATAGGTTTCTATATCTATATCTATATATCTATCTATATACACACACCATACAAATATAGTTCGGTTATAGGTCTTTCAAACTCATTTAAAATAATTCAAGATGCAAGGGGGTGGGGTGGTATATTGCATTATTATAAAAGCACACAATGGAGTCAAACCTTAAAGAACCAAAGGCAGGATATAAATTCAGTCTGAGACCAAGAGAATTACTGTCTTTATCACTTTGCAGCATAATGGATATTTAACTTCGTTCTCTCTTATATCAGCAACACATTTCTTCTCTTGTTTTACTTAATGAGCATGTAGATAAAAATCTTCAAACCAACTTATATATCCTTTTAGTTTAAATATCACCAGAGACTGGTGCAATTTTATTTCTTAAGGAGAGAGAATTGGATCGACCAATGTGAGGATGATATTCACACCCAGTAAAATCTGGGTGACTGTGAGGAGCGTGTGACTCATTACTTGCTCATAAAGGCCCAGAATTATCAGGGGTGTAGATCCAGTTCTATTAGAAGAAAGGTCAAGATCAGTTACAATGATTAGGTGAAAGATAACTAAAATCACTAACAATATCTAAGAAAGCCTGGCAAATCCCCAATAAGTATATTTTTCATTGATGGAAGACCATTCACTCCTTTTCTGTATTTCCATTTCCACTTTGACATTTGAAAGAAACAAAAAGGTGCCTGTTAGTCACATGTCTTCAGGATGCAGTGCTAGAACTGAAGTCGTATTGCTAAAAGACAATGTGGTGCCTGATTTTTCTGAAATGGTTTTCATCTGTTGGCCTGTGAAAAAGTTATTCTGATTGACAAAGTGATTATCAACTCTGGCCTGCTGACTTGTTGTAAAAATGTTGATAGATTTAGCTGCTCTGATCCAAATCTATTTCTTTCCCTGTCTAGGCATTGCTTTTCTTCCTGAAGATTTCATTCTCAGATGGTGTCTTTGCTATGTGGTAGTAAATGTATCTTCTAACTAATATACTCCTTAAAATGTTGGTGGATATAAAAAGTTTTATGCCCATTCCAAAACCAGATCAGAATTAAAATTTCAACCAAATTAAAATAAACTCCAAATTAAAAATAAAAGCAATATTATTTTCTTACCATTTTTTCAGGTGAGTTGAATTTTGGGATCAAAGTTTTTTTTTTTTTTTTTTTTTTTTTTTTTTGCTTTTTAATATAAGCATGATAACCCATCTCCAAAGCTTTTGGTTTTATTTTTCTTTTATTTACTTTAGTTTTGTTCAGTTTTCTCTCAATTCTACTCTTCCTTTTATTCTATTTCCTTCTGAGATAACTAATTCTGTTTAGTTATGGCAATGACCACTTATTTATCCTTTTATTTTGTCATTTTATTAAATTTGTATCTACTCACTGCACATACAGACAAAATTATCCCCAAATTGTCTTTTCCCCTCTCACTTACTGTCAGAGTAACACACATGCTTTACATAATTCTCCCAAATTTCCATTTTGTTTAAAATGGAAAAAATTATCTTTCTGTGGCTAAATAATATTCTATTATATAAATGTACCATTTCTTTATTAAAAGAAATTTTGTTGGTTTTTGTATTTTAGCTATTATACATAATGCTATAATAAACATTAAAGAGATATAACTTTTAACTTTTTGTTTTGTTTTTTGAGACACAGATATTCTCATTCCTTACTCCTGGGTTGACTCTCAGGGATCACTCGTAACATGTCTTGGGGGATAATATGGGGTACCAGAGAACAACCTCTGATTGGCACTATGCAAGGCAAGTGTTCCACCCCTGTACTAGCTCTAGCTTAACTATTAGCTTTTTAAGTTAATGCTTTTATATTTATTATATAGCTAAATGTGGATTATATTGCAACTCTATCACTACTTTTTGTTTGTTTTGTTTTGGGGTCACACCTTGTGGTAGCTCAGGGCTAGTCTTGGTTCTGTGCTCAGTGATCAATCCTCGCAAGGCTCAGGGGTTTCATATGCCGCAGTAATGCAGGTTAAACCCTCAGTTGTAGGCAAGCAAAGTACTCTACCCACTGAACTATCTCTTTGTCCCTTATCTTTACTTCTTAAAGAAATTGCAAACTTTTTTCCATAAAAGCTACATTAATTTAGTTCTATCAATGTGATATGAGAGATTTTTTTATCTCTACACCCTCTCCAACACTTGTTACCATTGTTTATGATGTAAGCCATCCTTATAAATATGTGGCCTTATCTTACTATGGTCTTTATTTGAATTTCTCTGATGATCAGTGATGATGAGTATTTTTTTCTTATACCTATATACCATCTGCATGAAACTGTCTATTCAGTTATTTTACCCATATTTTAATTTGTTTGGTTTTGTTGTTGTTATTGTTGTTGTTGCTGTTTTTAAGTTGTATGAGTTTTCAGTATACCTTGGATATTAATATCCTATCAGATGATGTGCAAATATTTTCTCCTACTCTTGAGGCCATTCTTTTGTTCTGCTTGTATTTTTTTTCATGGTAGAAAAGCTTTTAAATTTAATGTAGTCCCAATATTTGCTTTCATTTCTCTTTCTCTTGAGGTTGACTCCCAGCATATCTCTTAACTATGTCAGAGAATATTTTATCTATGCTATTTTCTATATGCTTTATAGTTTTAGGTCATAAATATAGGCTTTAACCTATTTTAAAATCTATTTTTGTGCTTGTTTTTGCTTATGTGGTTAGAAGATAATCCAGTTGTATGCTTTTCTATGTTCCTGTCCCAGTTTTTTGATTTATGTCAGAAATTACATAGTAATAAACATGTGGTTTAATTTCTGGAATTTCAATTGCTTTTCATTGATTTGCATGTATATTTTTATTTCAGTATTATTGTTTTTATTCACGGTCACGGTCCTCCCGTTGTTCATCAATTTGCTCTAGCGGGCCCAGTAATGTCTCCATCGTGAGACTTTGTTGTTACTGTGTTTGGCATATCGAATACATCACGGGTAGCTTGCCAAGCTCTGCCATGCAGGCAAGATACTCTCAGTAGCTTGCCGGGCTCTCTGAGAGGGGCGGAGGAATCGAACTCTGGTTGGCTGTGTCGGCTGCGTGCAAGGCAAATGCCCTACCAGTTATTTTTTTTCCTATCAGACCTAGTTGTGCTCATGGCTTATTCTTGTATTTACTTGATCAGGGATCACTCCTGGTAATGCTAAGGCAACCATAATATCCTATGAATTGAACATGGTCCAGCCAGATGCAAGTCGAGTGTATTAACCCTGTATTATCTCTCTGGCTTTCAATAACTTAGTTTTAAATGCTGTTACTTTTAATATAGTTTATTAATTTTTTTCTAAAAACAAAATGACTTCTGAATATTTTATTATGAAAAAGTAGCATCATTCAAATAATCCTTAACACAACTTAATGCAGTCTACATATAGGACCAACATGATATTATATTATGAAGCATGAAAAGTTGAAAATACATCTTTCCACAAAATTCATTAATTATCCCTTAAGAAAACTGTAATACTAGCGAAGTTGAGAAGTTGTTTTTTTTCTTTCTTTTTATTGAATCACTGTGAAATACAGTTACAAAGCTTTTATGTTCAAGATTCAGCCATAAAATGATCAACCACCCATCCCTCCACCAGTGCACACTTTCCACCACCAGTGTCTTCAGTACATCTCACCCCCTTCCTGGTCCTTACTCTGTTTCCAAAGCAGGCAATTTCCCCAATACTTTCTCTTTCCTTTTAGGTATTATGTTTTGCTTGAATGTTCCCACCACCATTCAAACTAGCCAGGGGAAGATGCTACACCATTTACTGTCTATTGCTCATTTTGAATATCATGGGTACTGCGTCTGCGTGCTTCTTGAATCCTAGATTGTAAATGTTTGGGTTCCAGAGACATTTCTGTAGGGCACTAACCCATTTTGGGATTCAATTTGGTGTCTCTGGACCAGGGCTGTTGGTGTGCTAAGATGGGGCCTGGAGTCACATTGTGAATGTGACTGTCAGGCCTATGAGCAGGTGGGGCACATTGTGAATGTGACTGTCAGGCCTATGAGCAGGTGGGGAGCCAGGGAGGTACAGCCTGGCATCTGTGCCACCATGCAGCATGGAGAGTGAGTCCTGGAACCCACATACCTGGGCCTTGTAGTGGAAGCTCTTGGTCACTGGGATTCCATCTGGAGTAGGTGGGGAGATTGCATCTGCTCCATCTGGGGTGCTCCAGTGAAGTTGGCTCAGTATGGGGCCCGGAGAGATCTCCAGCTCTGTGGTGTCTTCTGCGACTCACTTCTGTCTCTCTGGCTTTTGATCTCTTTCGAGATTTATTTATGGGTCTCTGAAGCAAGGCAAGTAATAGAGTTTACAAGGTGGCGCTGGAGTTCGTTAGTGGGGGTGGCTGCCAGTACTTTCAGGTGTATTGGGAAGTGGGGTGAGGTAGCCCATCCCAACTCCGTGAAAGCCTGGGAATTTCAGTCACAAGACCTGCATACCCAAATTTTCTTTTCTTTTTTAAAATTTTTTTTGACGTCTTATATTTATTTATTGAATTACTGTGGGAAAAGTTACTAAGCTTTCAGGTTTAAGTCTCTGTCACACAATGATCAAACACCTCTCCCTTCACCAGTACTCATTTTTCACCACCAAGAAACCCGAAATACCCCCCTCCCACCCCTCTCAATGCCTGTGAGGCAGATGATTTCCACTTAACTCTTCTCTACATTGATTACATTCATTATTTTGACAAAAGATGCACCATTGTTGTTTAGAATTTCCCCCCCAACAATCAGAATTGCTGAAAAGGCATTGTGAAATACTTTGTTTTCTATAGCTGTTTATGAGAATCATATAATCTCGCATGGCCGCAATAGCAGTCTTGCGATTTTGGATTTCTGCAAAGAGCCAGCTAATTACTAGATTGGTTTCTGCGTCTGGTGTTATGGCTGTGCCGGAGAGCCGCTCATGGGGGGGCAACTCGTGACCTTGGTAGGGCGAGAAGGACAAGCTGGTACCACCCCCCTTCCCATGAGACTACAGTTGACCTGTCACCGCTGGCTCATACCTGGCTTTCTTATAAGCTCTGAGGCAGTGGTCATCTTGCTGCTAGGGGTTGGGGGGGGAGGTGGAAGGGAGAAACACCCTTTCCCTCCTGGGGAGGCATGACGCCATAGTTAACACATGGTCCATTCACTTTTCTGCCACAAGCTGCCGGGCTCTGGATTAAGTCCTTTTGCCTCTAGAGCCATGGCCGTGCCAGAGAGCCACTTGTGGGGGACAATTTGAGAACTCGGTAGGACGTGAAGGACGAGCTGGTACCGCCCCCCTTCCCATGAGACTGCAGTTGCCCCATCACCGCTGGCTCATACCTAACTTTCCAATAAGCTCTGAGGTGACAGTCACCATGCTACTGGGGGGGGGGGGGGATGGTGGAAGGGAGCAACACCCCTTCCCTCCTGGGGAGGCATGGCACCGTAGTCTAATGAATGGTCCATTCATGTTTCTGCCGCAAGCTGACGGGCTTTGGATTAAGTCCTTTTGCCTGTGGAGCCATGGCCGTGCTGGACAGCAGCTTGTGGGGGGCAACTCATGACCTTGATAGGGCGGTGTGAAGGACGAGCTGGTACCACCCCCCTTCCCATTATATTTCAGTTGCTCCATCACCGCCGGCTCATACCTGGCTTTCCAAGAAGCTCTGAGGCGGTGGCCACATTGTATGCAGTCCAGATGCATTTCTGCCAAAAGTAGCTGGGTTTCGAGATTTGTTTCTGAGTCTCTGGGATCATGGCCGTTAATTAGCTTGATCAGGAGTCAGAGAGGCTGTTTGTAGGCAGAGACTTGGGGTCTCACTGGGATGGGGAGGAAAGAACTGGTTCCACCCCAATCTGGTGAGGCACCGTGTGTTTAGTCACTGCAGGCCCAAACCTTACTGTCCAGTGGCCTCTGGAGTATGGTGGTCACTGGGCCACCAAAGGGAACAGGCCAAGGCACGAAACCTATTCCCACCTGAGTGACCTAGTGCCAGTAACCTACTGCAGAAACAGGATGAATTTCTGCCAAAAGCCTTTGGGTTCCAAGATTCATTTGAGTCTCTTGGATCATGGCCCTTAAGCAGTTTGATCAGGAACCAGAGAGGCCATGCTTCCAATTATATAGATGAGCCAGAGGTGGTTTGTGGGTGTGTCTCCCACATAACTAACTTTTGGCCATTTACTTTCTTGGTAAACTTTGCCCCAAGTTTTTGGGGTCTGGCCAAAGGCACAGCAGAAATTTTGGGGTATCTGAAAGCCTGATTGTGCCATCAGGCTGCTGATGCACTCTCCTCACAGGTACAAATTGACCTGCTGGTGGCACCATATTCCCATGCATACCCAAATTTTCAATAAATTATTTCTTGATGAGGTCTTCCCTGAGATGGTAGAATCAGGTCAGGGGTATGGTGGCGACTTTGGACTGTAGAAGCAAGCACCTGCTGGAGGCTCTGCTTAGGCAGGCACAGGTCAACCTGCCTCCCTCCAATTTACCCCAGTCTGTTCAGTCATGTGTGGGTCCGAGATTAACTGTGGTTTTTGATCTCTTTTGAGGTTTATCTATGGGTCTCTAAAATAAGGCCAATAAATGAGCTTGTATAGCTGAACTGGAGGTGGTTTGTGGGCATGGCTCCTACATACCTAACTTTTGGCCGTTTAATTTCTTGGTAAACTTGGTCCCAAGTTGTTGGGGTCCGGAAAAAGGCACAGTGGCAATTTTGGGGTGTCAGGAAGCCTGAAGGCATCATCAGTCTGCTAATGCACATGCCCCACAGACTTTTAATATAGTTTAGTCAGCATGATGTTTCTAATTTTCTTTTAATCCAGAATTTCTGAGGCTATTGATTTCATATAAACTGTAGTAAGTTTTCATTCATTTTATTTTAAAATGCGGTTGGAATTAAAGCCAGCAAGATGATTCAAAGGGCTGGAGTGCATGACTTGTATATAAGAATACCAGGTTCAATCCCCCAATTTATGTTTCCCCAAGTATTACCTGGAACAGCCACAAAGGAATCAGGAAGTAGCCCACTCAACATCACCTAGTTTGCCTTAAATTCATGCACACACATACACACACACATACACACATACGTAAATTTGATGTCTTGTGATTCAGGACTACACAGCACAAGATACTATAGTATCTTATAATGTAAAAGCATTAGCCTAAAACAATTTGTAAATTTATACACACTAATAACCCAGAACTGAATTGCTTTTTAAAAAACTTAAGTTTTCCTTCTGGGTTTTAAAAATTGAATTGTTTTGGTTCAGAGATGTGACTCAATGGTAGAGTACCAGCTTTGCATATGTGAGACCCTGGGTTCAATCTCTAGTACCACCATAACACAAAAATTTTTGTCTTAATGTGCCCTTTTTAATATAACTTCTGATATATTAATATTTTCATCAGTTTGTAGAAGTTTCAAATGTAATATATTATATCTATAAATTGTTTTTTGTCAACTAAATATGCTTGTGCTTCATATTATAGAACAAACATTGAAGAATATTGATATTATCAATGACGAATATGTGGAGGTTTAAGTTATAATTGGCCATTGTATAATTTAGAGGTAGAAAAAGTCTGAAAGAAGAATGAGTATAAATATGAATGAAACACAGGGTTGTAAAATGAGTTTTCTTATATTTGTTTCTTATAAATTTTTATCAAAAAATTAGTATCTTGATAATAAGACCACCGAAGCAATTTCTGCTGCTTTCTATAATTTTATCATCAAGACAGTAAAATTATGTCACTAAAGGGCTTGCTAATAACTCTAGAAATATGTTTTTAAGAATAATTGAATAAGATAATTTAAACTAGCATTATTTTATTGAAGGAAATATAAATTGGAAGAAATGGGAAAAGAAATGACTTGTGCCTGATAGAAACAAAATGTTGGAGCACAATTTAAGTAAGGCATACTTACAGCAACAGATGTAAGGGGTACTTGAAGCGACACAAAGCTGAGTTCTGAAAACAAAGAGGAGACTTGGTTTTGATGATATACTGCTCAGGTCCTGCTTAGAGTTCTGTCTCAAGGCTATGGCAATCGGAATATAGGCATTTTTATTTATTTTTTTTCTGCTTTTCCAGGCCAGTAAATTATCAGAGCAATTACGGGCTGTTGGGCTGGTTTTCTTTTGTAGAATTAGAACCCCTGCATACAGATTTGAGGATAAACTAGATGCAAACTACTTAAGAAATAGAAGAGTGTAGCTTTAGAATGCAAAATTTAGTTGTTCCACTTTGGAAGCCTTCTCACTGATCTCCATAGAATGAGGTTTGCTCTATAGTTTGTATTCTCATTTTGTTTACTCTGAAATCAGACTATTTTTTCCTTTATCTAAAATCTTGTTCCTGTCTAAATAGTTTAATACTCAGATAGTTGAAGAACTTTCAGAGTTTGCATCTTATAGGAGGTGGAATATATTTTTTTCTTCAATCAATAGAGATCTGTTAGAAGAATGTCACAATTAGCCAGGTTATCATCCTATAAATAAGGTAAAATATAATTCATCATGAAAGCATATATTTAGATTTAAACAATGGAATACTGGAGAGGAGTTTATAATTGAAAGTTGCTAAACAATGATTCTGTTTTCTTCTTACCTTTTTTTCCTGTCCTCCTCTTTGATTTTTTTCTTGCATTTTATTTTGTTCACATGGAAAGAAAGAAAATAAATATAAAGGTTGGAAGTACTAGAATTTGGAGTAGGAAAACATTTTTGATTATCAAATGTTCACCAGAAGCTAAATTATTTTGTGGGGCGGGAGACTTTTTGAGCCATACTGGGTGGTGCTTAGAGCTATCTCCTGGCTCTGTGCTCAGAAATCACTCCTGGTGAGCTCCTGGGATAAGAGGTAGTGCTGGGTCAAAGCTGAGTCAGTGGTGGACAAGGTAAGCACCCTACCAGCTATACTATTTCTCTGGTTCCCAGAAATCTAACTCTTCAACAATTTGACATTGCAATCAAGTAGGGAAAAAGGGCTGAAAAAGTGTGTTTGGGGGTGGGGGCACTCTCAAGATAAGGGAAGAGAAATAATTGATATTTGAATGTTGGCTATGGTGTGTGGTATCTTGTTCTATGAAGAGGTGCAGAATTGTGCCCGCACAACAAAGAATCTTACGTATAAATTACTACAGTGAAAATAATTAAGGTCTTTCACCACTAATTGAGCGGTGGAATTAAAAGAACATAGACACAGGATAAAGAATAAAGAACTGAGAAAGGATTGCTCTACCAAGGTTCAGTCCCTCTGCCCTGACTTTTCCCGTCTCCATACTCCATATCCTATTAGTAGTGCTCAATAAGGCACAAACCAACCTTGGGGAGGAAATTTATTAAAGGGAAAACTGTTATGGGAAATAAAGAATTACTGGTAACTGTTTTTAGCTTAGAGACCCTACATAAGATTCTAGACAATATCAACTCTAGGAATGGGTTGATTCTGGTGTTCTCTCATCAACACGACTTAGCATCAGTATATATCTTCTAGTGAGACTATTTACTACTATACCGTTTTTGGCTCCTCCTCTTGTTTGGACTCATGGGGGGGAGGAGGGAGCATTAGCCTTTCACCTGTATTTACTTGCTTCCTTCATGTCTGCTCTGATTCATGTCTCATTTCTTAGGGTCTTATATTCAAACTCCCTAATAAGTTTGAACTGGAATGCATGATTGTTGGTCATAGTTTGGATACTCTGCAAATATCATCTAGACTACTGACCAATCGCTGATAGCTGCCTTGATTCATATGCTGACCTTGAGTTAGGCATCCAAGAAGGATAATGGGGGTCACAGAAACCAAGTACAGTGCCTAAGGAACTGTTTATTGATGCTTATTCAGAAGGAGTTGGTATAGAGTAGCACATGCTCAGAGTTTCACGAACATTTTTCTAGTGTGAAAAGAACATAAATCCTAACTTATGAAATCTGTGCTTTATCACAGGGATCTAACGTCCATTATTTCTGGCTGTAAGAAAAACCTACCTGTGTAAGTAGCATGATACCTATTTTTTACTTTCAATAGTGCAGAGCTGCAAAGCCAAGTAAATGGATAGACTGGAACTTAAATTTATAGTCTATATTTTTTGGCATTAATAAGAGTTACTCTAATATATAGACCTCCATGGAAGTAAAAATATTTTTGCAAAGAAACAGCAACAACACAGAAGATCCACATACTATAAAGGGATCAAAATTAATTTTAGATGAACTATATATGTTTATATGCACTCATTAATCCATAAATGGATTTGAATGGACACTATGTATCAGAAAGTAAATAAATAAAATTTATTAGCAGAAATAATCTCTCAGTTACTAATTCAAATGATTTCATACAAAATAGTATTAAATGAGTTGTTTTGCATTAAGCATGTTCGAAGGTTCACTATGAAAATTTGGTAAATGCTTCTTTGCAATGTGCAAGATAGAGACTTGCTTAATAATAAATGAACAACAGGAAAAAATAATCTTAAGGGTAAAATTTTCAAGTAAAATATTCCATGTAAATCTTAAAATAATAAGACAAAAGTATAACAATGTTATCTTTTTCCTGGAGTACATGAAAAACCACTGTCCCAGAACAGTTAGTTTCTCAATGGTAATGGGATCTTATTCTGCAAAACCGAGTGGATATATAGTGAAAAAAATAAAGTTAAAAAAATAATGCCTTTGCTTTATGAAAGAATTGTCAACAAGAAAAAAAAAAAGCTTAAATGCTTAAAACTATATCTGTTTTAGATGCTTCTATCTGCATAGTTTTGGTAAAATCAAGAACGATGGTATTAATGGGAGAGAGGTTGTTGCATTATGCATTGTAGTTAAGTAAGTGTGAATTCATAGGTTTCTAAGCAAAATGTGCCCATTTAGCTGAGACATAAAACTTCCTTTGCTATTCTTGGTTGATGAAATGGAAACCAGAAGTTCTTGTCTCTTGAATGAACCCCACCATTTGTCATGAATTTTCAAAATAGTTCTTAAAATATTCTTAGCAGGCCCTATTTTTCCAAACGGTAAAAAGAAATTGCTGCATCTACATTGTAGGATATGTGAACAATTGTGGATGTAAATTGAATCAATTGGGAGAAAGGGCCTGTTGACATATCTACGGGTGATGTCACATAGTTAAATTCTGATAAAACTTGAAACGCACAAAGTTTTCCTCATTTCTTGACTTCTTTCATCTTAATAAAAGTTCCTTTTACTCAGCCTGGGAATGACTAGAAGATTCTTGAATGTGGTTTTAATTATAGATTACTTTTCAAAACTTTTCTATCTCACCTATATTACTGCAGTCACTATAGAAATAGTGCTTTTCAACACATCAACAAGGCTTCCATTTAAAGACATAATGCAATATAAATCAACAACAAATTCACATTTGAAAGTCTTATGTCTCCACTTTCCCTAGGGGGTTATGGTAGTGTTTATTGAAAACAATTTAATAACCACAGTTGAAAAATACCCATTAGAAATGGAGGTTCTGGGAGAAGGAATGATCATGATTTGGGTGAGCTTTGTGTGAGTCTTCCGAGACATTGGCAATTAATATTTAAAGTGAATATTGATTTTGATTTTCAGACGATAGAGTTTTTATTTTTTAAATGCCCGTTTCTCTCAGGAATGCTGCCACCTACTTATCTTTAGATAGTGTCATTCAGTTAGAGAGGGGATATTATTATGAACATAAGATGAAGAAGAAAGACTCCATGAATATAAAGAAATCAATTCAAGGCACTCTGTTTTGAGCCACTTCAGGGTAATAGTAGATAAAGAAATGAAAGATCTGACTGGTTTTGTTTAGGAAGTTGCCAGAAGATGATTGAAACCTTGATTAGCTGAGCTGTGGACAGAAGAAGCTTTGTCTTTCTCTTTCTAGCTCCAGCTTAGATCGGAAATACTTTTGTGTTTAGAGATTATGAAGACAATCTGGATTTGGTAATCTTTTGAATGGTGACACAAAATTAGTGTTAAGATGCTAGAGAATTTTTTGTAAGACATATGGGAGAGGTTAAACAAGAGGGCATTGAGAACTTAATCACTAACCACCAAATGTTTGGGGTCTTCAGCTAATGCTTTGCCAGAGGAACTAAGATTTTGTGATTAAATTTTTAGAATCATTAGAAATGCTTTCCATTACATAGTTTATGACATTAATTGTGGCATAAAGAAATCATGTATGTCTTCTGGGTCACAAACTGGAGGAACTTAGCATTCTATAAATCCCCTGTGATGATATGCAAAGTGAATTTCAAATTAATGACAAATAATCTCTTACAACAAGGTACCCTCATTCTGTTGCTTTACAGAAAATTCGAAGAATTAACAATGTATTTGCTGTTTTTATTTTTTCAATCAAATAATCTGGTACACCAGAAAAAAAATCTTCTGAGGTTATAGTTTGCTTTTGTTTATAATTAAGTTAAAAATTTGAGATAATTTTTAAAAACTGTGTTTATCTTGTCTTTGTTTCTCTTGTTTATTCAGATAAACTCTGGATGGTTTTCATAAAGGTATAGAAGTGTTCCCAAGACCTTAGCTTTTCTAATTATGTCATTGTATATTAAAATCTTATTAAATTATAATTTGGTACATGAAGCTGTGATCAAAAAAGACAAGAAGAGGAAATAAAAAAGGAGAATTTTATTACCCTAAGGTCTTGGAAGAAATATGAGGCATGCCTCCAGGTCGCATGGGGTGAGTATAGACATGTCGGTCTTGGGCATGTGCCTTTATTAGAGGCTGTGGGTGGAGTGCTTTGGGATTCCTGGTCTAGAGCTGAATTGATCTTCTCAAATCCCAAAGAGTAAGCCTTGGCAAACTCATGGAGATCTAATTTGAGGCAGTCAAAGGGGATGGTCCACAAGGTGATGGGAGACAATTGATCATAGGCCTGTTGAGAAAGTCATAACAGGACCTTATGTTTCCTTGTGATTTTGTGGATACTATAGAGGGCTTGACAGGAAGGGGCTAGTGTCATTTAACATCCCCGAGTCAAAATGAATGCTGAGACAACAGTGCCATGAAGTAGCTCAGATACTTAACTCTTGACCCTGTTCTACATGGATTGCTTTGGTCCGAGACAACCCAATCCAACATGCTAAATTCTGTGTTCTGAAAGAGCCATTCTACCAAGGCCAACAGCTCTAAAGCAAAAGAGATGCAGCATAATTAGCGCCTCTTGAATAAAATGTCAGTTCAGAAGCCTGAAGTGTTTGTTAATGATGAGGACCCAACTGTCCCGCAGAACTAGAAGAGTAGTGTTTGTTGTCTATTTCAAGAACTGGAAATGAAAATCTTAATGACACAGGAAATACTCTTCAAAGGCCAAGAAGTCTCAGTGAGAGATAAGAGGATCAATCAGTCTTAAATGCGAGTTTACTAAGAGTAAGAGATGGGATGCTGCCAGCGTAGATAGGTATTTCAAAAGGAATGAATAAAACCTAGAAATTGTGTTAATTTTACTTTGAAGTATATAATGAAACCACTCAAGTACCCAGATTCAACACCCCTTTCCCAAAATGACCAAAATTTCCATTTTTGAGCGTTTATCATTCCGTCTTTTTCCGTTCCCCAAGTCTTAACAGAATTTTAAAGGAGCCGCTAATAAATGAAGTATACTTCAGTTTCATGTAATGGATTGGATCAGAAGGGAACTGATAAGATGATATTGGAAAAGCAAGTGGGGGGTTGAAAAGCTGCAAAACTGCTCAACTATATGGGTTCAACTGATTCCTGGTAAGCGAACAGGCCCAAGGTTTCCAGATTATTCCAGTGAATGGAAAGAAAGCACTCTGGGCTCTGTTACAATTGAGGTTCTTCCCCAGGGACTGGTTACCAGCCCAGCTAGAGGTGATGACTGGAGATAAGGCCAATTAAGTATTCAGAGAGGGGAAAGAGGAAACAGAAGCTAGAGGGAGAATTCCAAAGGGAAGATGGGAAAAGAAACTCTGGGTCACTGTAGACATTCAAGGTAGAATACAAATATGAGTTTTAAAACCTGCTCTAAAGAAACTCATTTTACGGGAGACAGGATCAAAGCAGGCCAAAGCTTTGCAATGCAGTTTCTCAAGGCAAGGTACCAGGGCAGAATACCTGAGTAGAAACCTATCATTAAAACTTAGCTATGTGCTTATCATGCTTTCCGTGTTCTTGACACACTTTGGGATATTAGAAATTTTAGTGGTGTGTTTGAAGGAATTAGAAAGCTCAAAACAAACGCAAGCAATTCAGCAAAAACTTCAACACAATCACTGCAGCTAAGGAGCTATTATAGTATACTGTCCTTAATAGCACCCCAGGGATTGAGTTTTAGTAGGGCTTGCCCTCAGAGGCAAGGGCGATCTGGATCCTCACTGTCTGACCCAGGGCCAGAACTTAATCACTGTGGTCATCTGCTCCTGCTTCTGTAAAATGGGAAACTGGAGTGGGACCTGTCTCTGTGGGTTTTACGAAGACTCGATGAAACAATCCACAGAGAGGTCAGAGCACTGGTACCTCAGCCCCTTTCACTGTTTATTCTCCTTATAGAACTCATGTGCACTCCAGAGGCCAATTTATTTTTGGTTCTGTTAATAGGAGAACTTTCTTAGGTAGAGGGCTTTCCTCTTTCACCTCATGACCCGGGTTATATTTATATTCCTTACAAATCATACAACCTACTCAGCAAAATGTCCTGTTCAGGAGCCATTGTATTAAAGTGCATAAAAAAGTACAAAAATGAATGAAAAAGTATATAATGAGAACAAAGACCAATTTCATACATTGAACCAAATTTGAAGATTCATCTGATAGGAGTTCATAGCATGCCAGTGCATCCTGAGCTAGCTTGTCAAGAATAAATTTAGTAGGTCAGAAGAAGGCCTATTTCCCTAATATCAAAGCTTTCTTTCTCACTTAAATAGTTGGTTTGAATACATTCCTTCATTGGTCTGTCTGCAAACTTAATATTGCCAACCACTCAAAAGTGTATTTTACATATCTTTATAATTTTTCCTGTCTTCAAAGCAGTCTTTTGAAGTAAGTGATATTATTTTAAAATATCATTTTATAGATAAGGGAGCTAATGCTTTGGAAGATCAAATAATTTCAAATTTAGTTCTCTCTAACTCCAAAGCTTATGTTCTCAGTGGTTCTCAATCATCAGTGAACATCAGAATCACCTCACAGAAGGTTTGTTAAAAGTGATTGTTGGGCTCTACTTCTGGAATTTTCCTATCAGGAAATCTGCCTCCGGACTGACAATTTGCATTTCTAAGTTTTTCATGATGTTGAAGCTATAGGTCCTACTTCTAAATTTGGAGAAAATTCTATTGTAATATCTCTTTAATTCTTTTTGAGTCCCACCAAAGATCACTACAAAATGCGCCTGTATACTTCTAAAATGAAATTATGGTACTGGAGGGGAAATCAGAATTGACTCTTGAAACGAACAGCTTGGATGGCCCTAGTCCTAAGTTAGACACAGGTACAGTGATTCCTGTGTTAGATGACTTTGCCAGTGCCTGAAAAATCTTTTGTGGTAAGCTCTGTACTTCCCATCGTGCCCAGGGCATATAACTTTGGTGCTACTTTGCCTAACTCTATGATTTATTGTTGTCATTTGAAATAAAACACTCCTATGCATAGTAAAACAAAGCAAGAAATGACGGCCTGGAAACGGTTGTGGTTTTTCAATGGTAACGCCATTGGTGGATGGTTTATTTGTTTGTTTCGGAGGTTTTGAAATTGCTTTAGAAAGCCTTGGGGCAAAAGCTTCACTTAATTAAAATATTTTAAATCAAACCACAGGAATTTCAGTTCATAGAGCCCCAGGGTACAGCCAGCAATTGTAAGAAACTCAAATGGAGTAGGGTGGATGAATATAATAATATGGGGTATAACTTTTGTTATTATTTCTGTTTGCTGACTTGAAATAATTAGGCAACAGAAAATCTTTAGTTAACTATTGGGATTCTGGGGATATTCATTAATTGCTACACAACTAGTTTCCCTAAGAATTGCTCAGAGAGCATTGGGGATAATATTTCCGGATTTCTCAGTGAGAAAGGAGCTCCATTCAAAGTAACTTTAAGAAATATTGCACCAGTCTCTTAAATGCTGACACTGATCATTTGCTAACTAAAGATTCTGTGTTTTGTTTTCTTTTGGTTTGGGGCCACTCTCAGTGATGCTCAGGGCTCACTCCTGGCTCTGCATTCCTGGTGACTCCAGGGATCATATGCGGTGCCTGGATCATCCCGGGTCAGACTTTTGCAAGGCAAATACCCAATTGCTGTACTATCTCTATGGCCCCCAAAGATTCTAACGTGCCCTTCATTGGAGCAATCTACTGAATTTTATGTTACTATGGGGATGTATGTCCGAAGAGGTCAGGACTGGTAAAATCTACAGAAACTTCTGCATGGTGCCAACACTAATATCCTACCAATCTCACTTATGCAGCTGTCAAGGTTTGTCTGAGACCCACTGATCTGCAAGACCTGGGAGCATGTCCCTGCAACTCATTATCAAGGTGCCACAATTCTTGGGTAGAGGGAAACCTGTGCTCCTTGCAGACAGATGTTTGTCCTATCTTTCTTCTGGAGTCTAGGTCATTATTTTTCATTGCAGAAAACATTTACGGGAAAATACAAATAGTGAACCATAAAAATTTATTAAGGGAAGTTAATAAACATTCTAAAAAGAATATGGGCTTCTTCAGAGTGAAGAGAGAGCTTCTCTCCCGCCCCTTTCCTCATCTCCTCCTCAAATTATACCTTTTCATAATCTGCAGAACTAAAACAAATCAAGAGAATATTGATGCTTAATTTTAAACCGATATTGATGCTGAACTAATTTTATGTATGATTGCAAAGCCTTGTCTCTACCACCCTTATTTCCTATTTTTTTCCTTAAGTGTTGTCTATTTGCTCTTTGCTAAAATAAGGACTTGAACATACTTAGATGCAATTTGATTACCGTGCTTACTGAAGCACACACACAGTAAGAGGTGCTAGCGTTGCTTCTGAGTTGATCAGTAGGCAGCATTCAACAAAAGCATAGAAATCCGGCCACACTACAGACAAAATCAGTCAGACTTGTGGAAAGTTTGAAAAGAAATTTAATTTCATTACCTCCAACAGATAATTTTTATTTCTTGAGAGCTGTCTAGGAAAGTTCCTGGGGGAGTCTACTCTAATGGCCAGAAAGAGATGATTTATAATTACAACAGCACTTATTTATCTTTTAAATGTACCTAAATTGTTTAAGAACTACTTGCTCAATCAGTTAAATGTTTTTCTTTTTGGAAATACGGATTTACTTAACAAATTCATTTTTTTTTCTTGGTACAGAAAAGTAATCTTAGCCACGTTTCCCCCAGCTAGAGGAAAGGTAAACTTTAACCTAACCATTTTTCTAATTATCACACATTTTGAATTAATAGGGTCCAAATTAATTAAGGTTTTATTATAGTTTCATCCTTAGGAGACAAGGTTTCATTTCCCTCTTTTGAAGTATTTTCCATCGGAATCAAAAGAAGATTAACCTCACCACTCTCATTGCTGGAAGCCAATGGGTTTCAACTTCTCTTTTCCCTGCCCAACATACCTGAGGGGTATGATGTACTCCCTCTGTAAGGAAAAGATGAGGTGTGTGGGGGGCTATAATTAGGAAAATCTCCCTAGGTGATTCTGATAAACTCTCTACCCCTTCTTGAAATCCTGGCTTTAAGCCTTTGATTAAAACCTTGTAACCCTCAGGCAAGCGTGGAAGTGGGGCAGAAAGGGCAGGGGAGGCCCTGCTAGGACTCCAGCTAAGCTTGGGCTCTGATGGCAGGGGTTTAGTCAAAAGTGGACACTGAAGCCACAGAGAATCAAAAGTAGAGCAAGTGCCAAAAGCATTACTAGCACAGGGAGCTGTTTCCATCATTTGTTCTGAACCCTGGGTGTTGATAAGCTAGGAGCAGCCAGCAGGAAGTGGAAGGCCTTTGGTACAAGCTGGGGCAGAGATTTACTGTTAATCTATTTGACACTGTATCTATGAATAAGCCAGAAAAGAGAACCCCATCCAAGTGCTTTCCCAGATTTTCTCAGACTTCAACCAGTCTCTCAAGGTTGCTGATAAGGAAATATACTACTCAAAATGGGTAAATCAATGGTAAGGGTGCAGTGTGTGTAAACCAGATAATGAGGACCAAATGTGACTTTTAGAAAAAAAAATACAGGAAAATAGAAGTAATTAAATTAATCACCATGGTTGTTGTTTTAAATATCACAATGATTTCTCTTTAGAAGGTTTAGATGAAATATCACTGCTGGTAAAGATTAAAAAAAAACCCTCACCATTTTTAATTTGTATTTGTAAGCAAAACATAGGTAAGGTACTCATTTTCTTCAGCATACATGTAATGAATTTTGTGTGCTATTATACTAAAAGTCCTTTGGGAAATAAACTTGCTTTTACCCAGTGCTCTTACTGTTTTACTCTGTTCCAAGACTGGTTGGATGCTTATTTAATTAAAGCTTAATTTACTTAAGTTTCTCCAAACTGGTTGTCCATGTTTGATAAGATTCCAGCTGTCTTTTAAATATCCCAACTTGAGGATAGATATGTTAATTTTAGGGTGAAAACTGATACAAAAGGATCTTCCCATCTCCTTTCTGTTTGTTCTATCAGATTCCAGGATGTTTATTGCTAACATATGAGTACTAAACGGTTGTTATTTTCACTTGTCATGGAATTGGGTTTGGATCCCCAGGACTGGGCTAGTTGTCAAATATTCTGTTTTCTCATAGCTCTATGAGTGCAAGCAAAGAATTCGCTCAAATACTTCACATTTCACATTCCTTGTCTATCAAATAATGGTTTCTTCCTGAAGCTTCTGGCTGATTTTATAGGTCACTGACATCTGACTTAACTCTTAGGTTTTGGACACTAGATGGTGATGTTGTGCTGCCGTTTTGAGAGGTCTGACCCCCGTGCACTGGAGGTCTTGTCAAGCTTTTCACTTTCCCAGATTGTAATAAATATCACCAATGAAATCTACCCATGAAACAAACCTAACCGAGCATGGCAATAACACAAGGAGCAACATAACTCCCCATGCTAGCCCCTAACTATATCGACCCTGTAACATGTTTGCCTTCAAATACATTGACTTATCTTAATTAGCTTAATCATCCTTTGGCATCACAAGTCCCCAGATCCTTTTCTCATCTTACTTTTTATGTTAGGCAACTTATTGATCTACTTACATATTATTGACAAGCCAGCTCCCAATTCTAACCTCTATTCCTCATTCATCTCTTTTACTAAAACTCACTTTTCTTAGAAAAACTCTCTTCAGAAGTACTTGTGAGACTGTAGGCTGCCTATTAAAATGCCAAAATTATGCAAATTATTATAGTTTTATCCAGTAGCAGATTCCACTGACCATCATTGGTTAAAAAATCTGATTGTGTTACTTTTGTTTTCCTCACAGAGACAGCTACAGGAGAATTTCACCAATATGGTGGCCACTGACCTCTCTATTTTTGGAAGTGATTTCTTTTGAGTTCAAAGCACAGAAGGAAATACGTATATCTTGACTTTGTGTGTGTGTGTGTGTGTGTGTGTGTGTGTGTGTGTGTATGTGTGTGTGTGTGTGTGTTGAAATAGGTGAGAAGAAAGGAAAGAGGAATCTTCCATTTCCTGGCATTGAATCCCCCAAAGACTGGGGAAACCCTGGTATAGTTGATCTGGAGACCCTACCCTCAAGTTGGGATATTTATATTAGCAACCCAAGCACCAGCTAATTATGCAAAGAACTATCACACTGCTTAAGTGGACCCTGTTTTGCTCAGAATGGATGCTAGGTCCACTGAACACTGCTTGAGAATTCCTGCCCACCCAAATCCATATATCTTTATAATACAATTATATCCCACTTTAAAAGTGCACTTTGCAGTTTTCCTCAGGGTGGCATAATTTTTCACTCACATCAGTAATTGAAAATGGGGGAAATCCCTTTGCTCAATACCCTATTGTGTGATTTCAAGGTTTACAGTAGCAGAAAGAGCTGGTGAGGTCATAATTGTTGGGTGGGTACAGCGTCTCTCCAGCATGGTGATTCTGATTTATGAAACTGGTAGACGTGAGATATAACAATTTCTGCATATGTTCTTTAACTGAAGTATTTCTGACAATTCCTTTAGCCATTCACTTGCAAAAAACAATATCAAATAAACTACTGTGTGTCGGCTAAGGGGGCAGGCTTCGAAGATGATTTAGTAAATTGGGACAGTGGTGGAGGGAAGTTCACTCTGGTGGTAGGATTGGCGTCTTAATATCCAGAACATCTAAAAACTATATTATGATCAACTTTTTAAACCATAACCCGCACAGCAGGGCCTGGCAAGCTCCCCGTGACGTATTCGATATGCCAAACACAGTAACAACAAAGTGTCCAATGGAGACGTTACTGGGCCCGCTCGAGCAATGTTGAAATGAAACTGGTATCCATTTCTGTTTCCTGTAATAGGTTGTGTCATTATAGGAGCAACCTTATAGTTGATCTCAATCAGAATATATAAATCTTTGCTATCTTTTTAGCCAATTGTTACTTGTATTTGACTAACATTCTCATACATTGAAATATAATTAATTTGAATCTTACAAGACAAAAAACTTATAAATTTGAAATGTCATGCTTCGAACACATAAGGGCTGAAAATTAACGACTCTTAAAATCCTTTAATTTATGCATGAGGAAGAGACCCTTTCAAACAGTATGAAAAAAACTCCTGGATCACTACTATTGCTTATTTTAAGGAAGCTCAGGCAGAGATAGATTCCTTAGGAAAGAGAGAGACCCCAAATTTACAAATTGAATTCTTGTATGTTTTCTCCCTATTCATTAAGCAATAAAAGAAATACCACTAAAGAATACAAAGGAACAACAAAAACAAAAAAAAAACCTGTGAGATGAAAACAAAGGGAACATGGAATGAATTTTTTGCATTGTGAGAAGAATAAACTCATATGGATAGTACAAAGACATGTGTTTATTTTATATTTTTGTATAAATAAAACCTGTATTTGGGTGATAGTGATAGCAAGGAGATAAATATAATGTAGAACTTGGCACAAATGAATAGAAATCCTCACAGCTACTCAGACCAAAACCTTTTAGTTCATTGTGTAGTTACAACAGAACAGTTTAAAAGACCAGAAAAAATGTGACCTAAATATATGTTTGTTTTGACTTTTACAAGTACAATTTGAACTGAGTTATGCCAAATAAATAAAGAAAGCTATGGGAAAGAGTAGACAATAATTTAGTATTGTTCTTAAAATGGCACAGAGAACACCAAAGAGACTCTCTATTCAAAATTCATTTCAAATATTAAAGATTTAAAATATTATTCAGTGGCAGATAATGACAAGCTATAGACTTGGTAGGAGAAGTTTTTCAGAAGCTATAAAGAAGTGACAGAAAACTATAGTCTGATTTATATAATTCATTCAAGTTCTGTGTCATTATTCTAATAAATGTAAATTTCTTGATTCTAAAATTCTTATAAAGATGATTTGATTGCCTTTAGAAGAAGACTTTAAAAGAAGAAGCAGACAGTTTTATCATATTTTTTTATTTTCTTATTTGTGTCTTCAGTGTGAACCCTTTTATTTTTTAGTACTATTGTTTTCTAAGGACGATTTTGATTAAAGAAAGATTCAGGGGATAGGCTCCAATGGAGACGTTACTGGGCCCGCTCGAGCAAATCGACGATCAACGGGAGGGCCTTTACCTTACCTTACCAGGGGATAGGAGAATATCCTTAAATTCTAATACTTGTGTTTTTTTTGTTATTGATTTTGTGTGTGTGGGGGGGAGGGGGTTGGGTGTTATTTGGGTCACATCCCACAGTGCTCAGTGCTTACTTCTGGATCTCTTCTCACAGATCTCCCCTGATGGTGCTCTGGGAACCATATGTATTGCAGTGGATTGAACGTGAGTTGGCTGTATACTAGTCAAGCACCTTAACCTATGTTCTTTTTCTTTACCCCCGCCCCCATTTCACAAAAATTAATTTTCTTATAGTTCTGGAGGCTAGAAATAAAATATTGGAAAATCAGCAGATCTGATTTATTCTGAGGAATCTTTCCCTGGTCTGCAGAGGACTACCTCGTTGTGTTTTCTCCTGTTTGTGTGTGTGTGTGTGTGTGTGTGTGTGTGTTTATATCTGGGTATCTTTGCTGTATCTCAACTCACTTTTAGCAAACATGCATTTTGTAGGTTAAATTAGAGCTCATTCATAATTTTTGCCTCACTTGCCTCTGTAAAGGCAATATCTCAATATAGTTACATTCTAGAATATTGCAGATTAGGTTTTCAACATGCAAATTTGAACATGGGGAGATAGAATTCAGTCTAAGATACACATTAAATCTATGTTTAATTATTTAGCTTTTCAAAACAGCTGCATCATTTCATATTCCACCAGCAGTGTATGAGAGTTCCATTTTTTTTCGCATTCTTAGCAACACTTGTTATTGGCTGTCTTTTGATTATAGTTACCCTAATAGTGTGAGAAGTGGTATCTTGTGTTTTTGATTTACATGTTGCTAATGAGTAAAGAGGTTGGTGCTTCTCTTTCTTCTGCTTGTTTGTTGGCCATTTGCAAATTAGTTTTGGAGAACTGTCTCTTCAAATCCTTTGCCCATTTTAAAATTGAATAGTTGTTTCTTAATTGTTGTGCTGCAAATGTTCTCCCTATATTCTGCATACTAGTCCCTTATCAGATATATTATTTGTAAACTGTTGGTGCTTTTTAAGTTAAGCTAATCCAGTGAAATAAGGACAAACAAAACAACCTTCTCCAAACAAATGCAGTTTTGATATTTACAGATAAAAGAGGAGTTAGTCCGGGTCACTCTAAGAGATTCCTTTACCTCACTGCAAGAAAGGAACTTTCTTCACCTTTCCTCTATGGTGGTGGATTTACTACCATATGGGGAGGGATTTACTACTTTTGGAGAAGGGAAATTGAGCTCCAATGTCATACTGAAAAAATTCTCCTTCAACAAACATGATTAGGAGTCACTTGTACTCATGCTAGAGTCAGTGCAACAGCAAATAAATTATCCACTTAGGGGAAGTCAAACATGGCACAATTGATTATATGAAGAATTAGTGTTATGCAGGTGTGCAGGGCTTTATGCAAAATTATACAAGGTAGGAGAAAGAATGGGAAGAATTTACCTAGATAAGGGAAGCAAGTAAAAATAGATGCCTTTTTCAACTAAGGAAGCAAAGCATGTGGTGAGAAAAAATAAGTGGAATAGTGGCATGCGATAAGGCAGATAGAGTAAGGAGAGGCCAGGCATTGCTGTAACATAGAATATATTAAAATATTGGTCTCTAGCCTAGAAATAGAGAGAAACCTTAGAGTATTTTAAACAAAGGAGTGACATGAGCTTTTCCTTTATAATAATCATATTCTGATTACTCTGCATCATAGTGAAAAGTTCTGAATTTTTCTATTTTTAAGTTTTTGAGAAAGTCTCATTATGACTCATATAATAGCACACAGTCATTCAAGTTGAGAACTGACTTTATTACCTAATCTAGAGAAGGCCATTAGACTTTTATATGGGAATAGAAGTTCATATTATAGTAACAAAAATTGTAAAAAGATAGCCAATTTATAAAGAGCTGCTTGTTGTAAAAGCCTTTTCAAAAAGCAACCTTTGTAGTGTCTTAATATTCATTCTGGAAAGTTTAAATATAGTTTTGATAGGATAATAATGTACTCATTTGACCAACTCTTCCAATTTTCAACACTGTAATTTTTCTCATATGCTTTGTTTAATCTTAAAAATCCAATAAGCAATTTAAAAATAGAGATATAAAGACTCATTACACTATATGGACCCGCTAGAAAGTCAATAGGCAATCGACTCACGGAGCCCTCTGAGATATGATATTTTTAAATGCAGTAATGTGAAAGGGAAAAATTTATTGGAACTTAGGTCAGTTTAATTCTGGTTTGTATGGATATTGTGGAGAATAGATATGCCATTATCACTGTCATCTCTTCACTCTCTAAAATAAGAATTCCATCATCTTCTAGAATGATCAAAGGGAGGATAAATTTCTCCTCACTCTAATTATTGTGTATTTGTATATATACACACATACAAATATGTAGCTTATATATGTGTGTGTATGTACACGTACATATGTGCAAATGCATATACTCAAATATTTAAGAAATGACATTGATTTTCTAAAAACTGAGGGAAGTGGTACACTGAGTACCCACCACATCAAGGTGGTGTGGAATTTTAATTCCATTCATTATGAAACCTTTTTATATGACAAAGTTAGCAAAGACTTTCAGCCATTGATATGCAGCAAGATTTTCAAGGGCTACCCTGATGCTTACAGCCCACACCAGGTACCATAATATCCCAATGGGGTCTTGACCATGGTCACTTTGCATTTCCCAGGCCAAATGTATGCTGGGGACTTGGGATCTATGTCCCTTGGTGAACAATGAAAATTGTTCTCTGAGATCCTGAGACCTTCCTGCAGCTCTTAGAGGAAAAGGATGCAGATTATTCTATTTTCAGTTTCTTCCTGATTATGGAAAATCTTTGAGGAAGCCCTCAATATATTTGAGCTTTAGCAATCAAAATCCAGGGAATTGTGAATGAATGATTTTTCGTTAACATTTGTTCTCAACCCAACAGCACAGGACACCTAAAGACATTCTCCAAATAAGATAAAGGAAAATAAAGTGTAAATAAAACAAGAGATTATACTACTCTGTATGTGCTTATTTTATTCATATAGCTAACTTACTGGGTAAAATGTGTATATTCCTATGTGTACGTATATGTACATATAATTAAAATAATGATGATAGCAATGGCAAGAAGAAAATTTAACATTTACTTTTTGGCTCCCTGGCAGGCCACTACCAGCTGGAAGATTTACAAATACTACCATCTCATTTAGGGACTGAAACTGCTCTGGCTCCAGAGGCCAGCTATTAACCCTTGGCTTAGATTTTTTTCCCTTTATCACAGGAATGACTCTTCCTGCTCTGGCAGTGATGAGGCTTTTCGATAAGATCACGGCCCCCTGCCAGCTTCAAAGCAAAGGCAAGGGCCTGAGGAACCCGCAGAACATACTGATTCTTTTCTTTACCTTTAGAGCTCTCTTGGTACAAATTTTCAGTGTACTGCACATCACATAGTTTATTAAAGGTTTATAACAATATAGAATAGCACTGTCCTGTCACTGTCCTCCCGTTGTTCATTGACTTCCATGAGCAGGCACCAGTAACATCTCACAACAAATATTGAGACTTATTACTGCTTTTGGCATATGGAATATGTCACGGGTAGCTTGTCAGGTTTGCTGAGCGGGCAAGATACTCTCGGCAGCTTGGAAGCTCTCCAAGAGGGGCAAAGGAATCGAACCTGGGTCAGCCACGTGCAAGGCAAATACCCTACCCACTGTGCTATTGCTCCAGCCTAATATAGAATAAAAAAACCAATTTGTTATTACTTTAGAAATTGGGGGGAGTTTTCTCCAATCAGTATTTAGGAGGACTGAGGATTCCTCCCAGAGACTTTGGCCAAACAGGATGGTTCTTCATTGCAAGTTCCTGAGAATGCAGTGCTACGGGGGCCTGCGATGCTGGAGATTACTTGGGGAAAAACTCCGATGCTGCTTACAGGACTTTAGGACTATACCAAGTGATGTTTGAGGTGGTGTGGTGGATAGAGCTGAGTCAGCTGCATGCAAGAAATGTGCCTCAACTCTTGTAACATCTCTCTGGTTCAGAAGAGCTGATTTAAAAGATGTGTTTACATTGCTGACATTTAAACCTGAGTTCAAAGGTAAATGTACAAGAATTATATAAAGATGCTAGGCCCATTAGAACTTGGTTATGAGAACAGAAGTTACCTAAATTTCTGCCACTGACATATAGAAGGAAATAAAGATAGTAAGATAGGAAGCAGAGAACAGGCCTTTCAGAGAGAAAATGTTTAAATTGTAATATTCAATTTCTATAATATTCTGATAGTAAATATTTCAGACCAGATGAAGCTACTGTGAATGTTTGTATGTACACCATAACTCTAAATGTTTAACTTGAACATGTATTAATTTTATTTGTTTATTTTTTAAAATTTTTATTAGTGAAACACCATGAGGTACAGTTGTAGACTTACAAATTTTGTGCTTTGGTTTCAGTTATACAATGATCCAGTACCCATCCCTCCAGATGTCACTTCGACTATACTTTTTTGCCTCTCTGGAATATATTCCCAGGAGTGGTATTGCTGGGTCAAATGGGAGCTCGATTTCTAATTTTTTGAGAATCGTTCATACTGTTTACCAGAAGGGCTGAACCAGTCGGCATTCCCACCAGCAGTAAAGGAGAGTCCCTCTCTCCCCACATCTGCACCAACACCGATTGCTTTTGTTCTTTTGGATGTGGGCCAGTCTCTGTGGTGTGAAAAGTTATCTCATTGTTGTTTTGATCTGCATCTCCATGATGATTAATGATGTAGAGCATTTTCTCATGTGCCTTTTAGCCATTCGAATTTCTTCTTTGAGAAAGTTTCTGTTCAACTCTTTGTATAAACATGTTATCTGTTAATAGATAAAATATCTTATGCTTCAAATAGGGAACCTGGCATATGATAGATGCTCAATAAATATATCTTGAAGACATAAATGAGTGAATAAAGAAAAAAAAACAGGCAAAAAAAAACCAAAGGTAAATGTATCTGTCAACATGAAATCATGTGCCGTTCTAGGTGTTCATGTTTTTCTTGTATGGGGCAGTTTTTAGCTTTGAGGATATTCTTATAAGTTATTTAGAGTGGAAATAATGCTTTTATTTATATATGATTTTGGTTTTATTTATATATGATTTTAGGCCAGACCCAGCAATACTGGCTCTATGCTCAGAGATCACTGATAACAGTGCCAGGGATTGATCCTGGGTCAACAATATGCAAGGCAAGCACCTTACCAACTGTACTATCTTGCCCTATTTGGAGTCATATCTAAACTGAGATGACACACTTGTAAATTTGCTTCCTAGACAAGATTGCTTAACATGATTTTATAGAATGTATCTCATTAGGCCAGTAAATGAAAAATTAAGTTGAAAAAAATATGTTGAAGTCTGAGCCTACTATGTTAATGAAAACTATTTTGTTTTCTTGCTGCTTTCCATCTCAAATGTGCTTTTTCAAATTGATTTAAACTATTCTGAATTTTATATACGTAGATATGAATGTATGTGAATATGCATATATACATGCATGCTTCTGTTTTTGTGAATATATATTTTCATCAGTCAATACATTTAGCTTTATGATAGCATTCAGTATTTAATATGATATCCATACTATTATAATTCTTCTGTACAATTGTATATTGTTTAGTGTTTATGTTTATTAGTGACCTCTTGAATGTGATCTCTTCCTGTTATGAAAGGGGAATATGTACAATAGGTTAGTATCAGCTTGGAACTGGGGGCAGGCACTTCTGCAGTTCTACTTATCATTGTCATCCCGTTGTTCATCAATTTGCTTGAGTGGCGCCAGCAACATCTCCAGTTGTCCCTGTGCCGTGCTAGTGTAGCCCAATGGGGTTTGAGGGGGGGCTCTTTCAGGGTCAGTGGAATGAGGACCATCATTGTTACTGTTTTTGACATATCAAGTATGTCATGGGTAGCTTGCCAGGCTCTGCCATACTTCTACCTATAGCCAGTGAAAATCCTGACTCCCAACTAAGGAGGGGCCTTGACACCTCATTCAGATGTGATGCAGTCATTAGAAGAAAACTTAGATTTCTCCATGGATTTGAGAGGAGCAAAAGGATCCCAATCCCCAAGTAGGGGAAAATTTCCAACCAATAGAGCTCCCAAACATTCCTCCCTAGAGTTGGCTCTTACTACCTTAGGCTTTTGATGGAATTTCCTTGACCTCATGATACTGAAGATGCTTTAAAAAGTGATATATTAACCAGTATATATTTTGCAGAATAAATTCTAAGTCTTTACAGAGGAATAAACTGATTGTGGGGATGGAGATGCAGTTCTGTGGGAGATGAAATAGCCCATTGCTTTCACAGAGATGTGGAATTCAGTTAGAATGAGCTTCCAGTGATCTGTGCAGCTAACCTTAGTGTTGCTTAGGTCGACATACTCATTCCTAGGAAAAGAATGCCGTGGACCTGAGAGGTAGTACAGTGGGAAGCCATTTGAACCCTGCCATCCCTAGCCTTGAACCCTGCTTGGATTCCCTTGCACTGATGCCTGAAAATTTCTAGGAGTTCAGTAAACCCTGACTGAGCAACACCAGTGTGCACCCTCAAAAATAAAGTGCTTTGACTGTAGTCTAACTGCCTCTTTTTTATGAAGGCATAGAAACTTCTGTGATAATTGTCTACAATGACTTTGAACGTAACACCTTTCATTGTTTTGAATCCTTCCTTTAAATGTCCTTGACATCTAAATATATTCACGTTGCTTTTAAAGTTGTTTCAAAACTGTGAAGTACTCCTGCTGCCTCTGATAAAACTTTTTCCAAGTCTTCTGAGCACAAAGTCCGTCCAGTTTGATGAGCCACAGGAGGAATTTGCCTGAAGATTATGCTCTCCCCTGTTTCTTTTCCTAATAATTTGTAATACAAGTTCTAACATGAAATTAAAATTCTTTTATAATTTCATTATCTAGGAAGTGATTTTGCAGTCTGCTGAGGATCCAGTGCTGAAGTACAGCACAGTGTACAAAATAATTCTTGTTTTAATACATTGCTATTGCTCTCCGAGGAACTGCTGCTCAGCTCAGTTTATCATTAGCCTCTATATTACTCAGGTTTCCTGGTCTTTAATTCAAAATGAAAATTAAACAATATTCGTTTTGCCAGAGCAGCTCATAGAGAAATTGGTTTTAAAAACCCTATATTTTTCAATTAGAAAACTCGTACTGTAACCGTGTCTAGTTTTCCTAATTGTTTAGAACCCAAACACTAAAAACCAGAGAACCTTCAGAGAATGAACTCAGCCCCAGAGCCCCCATTGTAATACACTCCATTACTACTGATGGGCACTAGTTAAAACCTTATGAAACCACTAAGCATATCGCAGGAAACCAAAATCAAATAATATTCTCCCCTAGTGATTTTTCAGGAGATTCAAAAAGCATTTTTAGCTTGTATATAAATTTTAAAATGAATATTTTTAACTGGGGTTAATTATGGCATTTTGGCTTATTTAGGTTTGGCCATTTTCACATTCAGTTACACAAAGTCATGTGGTATGGTAGTGGGAAGGAAAGAGCTTTTTTTTTTTTTTGCTTTGAGAAAGTTGGATTAAATTTATTGCTGTACAATTAATAGTGAAACAAGTTGATTGGGTTATCCAGCCTCAGTTTACTCACTTGAACACAGGAAACAATCATACTACTTCATAGAATAGTTAGCAGTTTGAGATAAAACATAGGTAAAAATACCTAGTAAAACTTTTGCACAAATTGAGAGCCTGACAAAATTTCCTTTCTTTTCAGCTATCAATTATTTAAAAATGTACTTGGATTTAAAAAAAAAAAGACATAAAAGTGAGTCTCCTAAATTTTGCTGCTGAAAGTCAAGCTCAGATTCATAGATCAGGCTTTATAATAGCTCACCAAGCTTTCAGGGTTGATATTTCTGTAGCATTAACAAAAGAGAAAAATGAAATTTTTTCCCCTTCCTCGGGCCTATTATTTTTTGATTCTTTTTTTGTTCACTTACTTACAGTGTATTTAAGTGGAAATCACTTCAAGCCCTTGAACCACCCTCCGAAAGCTTTACTAAATCCCACATTTTGGGTTTCACTACAGATACAGTGCTGTGTCCTCTATCTTTGAAGTCTTTGAAGTGTCCACATTGTAGGCTGAACCTGTGGTGAAGCCCAAACTGGTGGTTTCGACTGCACAAGCCCATTTAAAGTAGGAACAGGTGAAATTGAAGAGGGATATGAGAGGGGGTGGTTTTTGCTTCCGTTTCTTGACCCCCACCTCTCCCCCTCTTAGTCTCTTCAAACACTCTGCTATAGTCACAGACATATCAAAGACCTCTCTCTACTATGGCTTTGGAGACACTGAGGCTGCAAGTGACTGCTTCGCCAGACCACAGCTGTTCACTGCCTTAGGGGAGTGAACTGAAGCAGGAAGTATATTGGGAGGTCTTCAGTTACAGCCAATGATGTCTTGTTTCTTCACATGGAAGAGATTTGAATCAGGAGCAAAAGATAGATTAAAACAGGGGACAAAAAGCTTGCAATATTTATATCATAAAATGTCATATTAAGTGTTATTGTAATCATAAATATAAATGTGGTTTATGTTTTTGTACTTCTTGCACCTATATGTAGATCTGAAAATTTTATAAATTTCTTTGGTTTTCTTTTAAATATAAGTAGCATTATACTACAAAGATTTTAAAAGAAGTTTGAAAGTAATGGAGTAATGAAGTAATAGCTAAAGGTATCAGTAATCCAGTAATAGCTAAACTGGATCACAATATTTCTTTGCCTATAGCTAGTTGGATTGCCTTAGATAAGTCATTTAACCTTTCCATGACTTAATTTCCTCATCTATTAAATAGGATTATGATAGTGCTAATCTCTTAGTCTTGTGGTGCATATTAAATATTGATGTGGAGAAATATAACATTATATAAATTAAATAATATATGAAGTCACTTAGAATAACCCAAGATATATTGTAAACACTCTCTGCTCTTATTATTTTTAACATCTTTGCAGTTTATATCTTTTGATAGATTATTCTAAATGTCCTGTCGTTGCACAGAGTGACTTCTGTATCATAAATTATTGTCGACATATGCCGCTATGTGTTTATATTTCTGTTGATGGATGCTTGCTTCAGTGAGAAAATAAAAAATAAGAACACGAATATTCTGCACACTATTGCCTGAATACAATATGCAAAACTGTCTCAAGATGACTACTCAAAGGAGTAATTCCTGGCTTACAGAATATGAAAACCAACAGACTTAGTTGATGTTGCCAAATTTCTCTCCAAACAGTTGGACCAATTCATGCTCCTAATGTCAGTGTATGAGAATTTCCACTGCTTCACATCCTTGCCAACTTGAACATTTTAACCAATCTGGTGGGTGTGAAGTGGGAGTGAATGGCATCTCATAATTTACATTTTATTACCAATTGGGTTGAATTTTTCTTTTAATGTGTTTATTGGCCATTTGTGATTCCTATTCTGTTACCATTCTCTATTTTTTATTCATATAAAATTTTCTTTTTTTTTGTTCTGAAAGAATTTTTTTAAATATGTTTGAATAATAATTATCATTTGGTTATATGGGTTACAAGTATTTCTTCCATATCTGTGACTTATCTTTTAATTTTCCAACTTTGTTTGGTTGATATTTTTCTGTAGAAGTTAAAATATTTTATTTATTTTGATTTTTGGATCACACCCAGCGGTGTTCAGGGCTTACTCCTGGCTCTGTGCTCAAGGATAACTCCTAAAAAACTTGGAGACCCTAATAAGTGCCAAGGATTAAACCGGGATTGGTTACACACAAGGCAAGCACCCTACCAGTGTACTATAGCTTTAGCCTCACAAAGTTAAAGCATTTTATAGGTAGTTAAATATATATCAATTACTTCCTTTATTGACTAGATATTTTTTGAAACATTGTCTAGGAAATTATGTTTTAATCCCAGTTGATAAAGGCATATGCCCACATTTTCCTAGAAAATTATATAGTGTTGACATATATATGTGTGTATATATATACAGATAAATGTATGTATGCATATGTTTAGTCCAATTGGAATTTATTATTGACTACAGTATAAAATGTGTTTCTTTTAAAAGTTTGTTAAACTGAGATTTTGTGGTTTACAGTGCTTAAAACCATATTTAATAATGGTTTCTCTTGCAAATTATTCCAACATCATACCCATCACAAGTGTGCCTCCTCTGTCTCCCAAGTAACCAAAGACATCTCTTGCTCAAGCCATCACCAGACTCAATTGTGTGAATCAGTTCTTCCACTGTGCTGCCTTTGTATGCATCAGCTATGTTGATATGAGCTATGAATCTTTAAGTGTCACATAAAAGAGAGATTATTTCGAATATGTCCCTTTCCTTTGACTGACTTCTTTCAGCATGATGTCCTCTAGCTCCATCCATGTTGCTGAAAATGGCATGATTTTGCTCATTCTTAAAGCTGCATAATATCCCAATGTGAATATATATGTTTATATAGAAATGGAGGTAAGATGGTGCCAACACTGCCGGAACCCCTCGGGCTCTCCTGAACCCGGCTTACCATCTTGCCTTGGACAGTGGGGGCTGAGCACGCCAGGCATGGAACTCTACACCAGATCCCTGCTGGAACTCTGTGAATAGTTCCTGCTGGACATCGCGAGCTGTTTTGCAGGATTCAGACAGAGTGGTTCCATTGGACATGGAGCCATGGCAGCAGTGCACGCAGTGGCTCATCTACTCATCCACTGCAAGGTGCTGTTCGCCAACCACTGGGTGATCTGGGACTCAGCGCAGTTGTTGGGCCGGACACAGAACCTCCGCAATGTGGTCCTACTCTGCCAGCTGCTCAGCAACCTCCCGGCACACTCCATCAACCTCAAGGAGACAACCTGAGGCCACAGATATCTCAGGTGCTGCCCAGTGATGAAGGCAGGTGCGTGTTTGTCAGCATGCAGATTGTTACAACATGCCAGTCAACCAAAAGCTTACATTGGGTAGACTGGGAACACCTGTAAAAGTGATTAGAGATCGCCCCAAAAGCCTCCATCTGGCAAGCTACGAGAGTATCCTGCCTGCATAGAAGAACCTGGCAAGCTACCAGTGGCGTATTCGATATGCCAAAAAACGGTAACAGGGCCTCATTTCTCTGACCCTGAAAGAGCCCCCAATATACCATTGAGCTACCCTAAGCATGCGACAGGGATGAATGGAGTCGTTACTGGTGCTGGCTCGAGCAATGAACAACGGGATGACAAGTGATAATACAAGTGATATATATATATATTTTCATAAATGTATATTTGAAATATATATATTCTTTGTAGCCAAATTTATGATTTTATATATGTATACATTCATATATTTTCATAAGAATCTATGATATATATGTATGTACATTCACTTATAGCTGAGAATTTGTTTCCATATCTTGACCATTGTACTAAGTGCATATATGAACACAGGCATGCAAATATACTTTCAAAATAATTTTTTTGTGTTTTGGGAATAACTGCCAAGAAGAGGTATCACTGGATTGTGTGATAATTCTATTCCTATATTTTTGATTGATCCCCATATTGCTTTTTATAAAGGCTGAGCCAAATGACATTCGTATATCCCAGACTTTTGAATATATGTCATTCTCACTGGTATAAAATGATACCACATTTTTATTTTGATTTGCATTTCCATAATCATGAGTGACAATAATCACTTTTATATATGACTTTGTCCATGCACGTTTTCTTTGGGAAGTGTCTATGTCAGCAATTACTTTGAGCGTGTATTTTTAATTTCTGTATGGTTTTGTAATAGAAATTTGTCTAAGACATGTTCCGTATATGCCTAATTTTGGCCATATATGCAAGGATTCTTTCTGATACTTCTATTTTGTTTTATACTCAGTGTGACTTTTTTATATCTTCAAAGATTTTGAAGATTATTATTTATCTATTTATTAATAGAGGATACTCTATTTAGGACTTCTGTGGCAGCAATTTAAACACATGTGTTTATGTCAGCCCATGATAGTGATAATGATTCTCTTCACTGGGAATGCCTCAGGCTCTCAGCTGGACTGGTATTACTCCTGTGAGATGCCCTTCTTTGTAGCCAAATTTATGATACTTGTGGCTTATTTTGTAATTGTAGGATACATTGCAGCAACATCTATCAGTGTGCATTTAAAAACAATAGTAATGACCTACAAGTCTTAGAGCACATGCACACACACACACATATATATATACATATATAAATACATGTGTATATATTTATATACACACATACAAATACATATATGTCAAAATTAACTTGCAGAGGTCAGGGTAGAGAAAAGAACTAAAATCATCACTTTGGTGTCTGAAGATGGATGTCTAGGATTTTGTATTCACTTTTGATAAATCTACAACTTGTGAGATGGGATTAGCACTGTAGCACTATCCTCCCGTTGTTCATCGATTTGCTCAAGTGGGCCCAGTAACGTCTCTATTTTGAGACTTGTTATTACTGTGTTTGGCATATTGAATATGTCACGGGTAGCTTGCCAGGCTTTTCTTTGAGGGCGAGATACTCTCGATAACTTGCTGGGCTCTCTGAGAGGGGCGAAGTAATCAAACCTGGCTTGGCCAGGCTGGCTGCGTGCAAGGCAAACTCCCTACTGCTGTGCTATTGCTCCAGCCTAGGGATGGGATTAGATTCTGAGAAAAGAGAAGTGAGCTCCTGAAAGTGCTCACTAATCTGGTGCTTTCTAAAAGGCAAATTTGCTGGAGAAAAATAAAGGAAAAATTTCTCCTTTATTTAATGATTTTTCTAGTAGTTGTATCATATACCTGGCAGTCGATTTATTCAAGAAAAATATCCTTAAATGGATGCTTTGACAGTTAAAAGTCTAATGACGTGCACTTGCTTTATACCAGGCATTTCAGAAGTTCATATGGTCTGTACATTTTCTTGTGTCTTCTATATAATATCACATTTATGGTCATGTATGTGATCCTTTAAGCTAATCGAAGACAGAACTGATTTATGTTCTCTCTCTAGTTCATAAAAACACGTTTCTGACATTATCCCGTTGTAAAGGTAAATGCTTTGGGAACTCTTGGTCATTTTTCAACCCCCATCTACATCTAGTGATGAGCAAACAAAAAGAATTTTTTGTTTGATGCTTGAACCACATTCTAATATTGCCCAGGTAAATGCTTTAGATAATCCAAACTGTACTAAGTTGATTCTAAATATAGTGAGAATCAAGATGACAAAATGCTGTTCTTTCAAGTTAGCTGAGTTAATGAAGATATTCCATCTTTCCCGAGTTCGATTCCTCCGCCCCTCTCGGAGAGCCTGGCAAGCTACCGAGAGTATTTGATATGCCAGACACAGTAACAACAAAGTCTCCAATGGAGATGTTACTGGGCCCGCTCGAGCAAATCGATGATCAACGGGAGGGCCTTTACCTTTACCTTTACCTTGACTTAGTTTAAAAGTGTTCTGTCCTCATAGTCTAGGTTAACAACACCATCCTTGTATATTGAGGACCTAAGGTGTTTTTTTAAATAAAGTTTCTTTTTGTAAATACTTTCTTTAAACCTTTAATAACAACTGCAAGATTACATGATGCAGTTACTCACAAGATAACCTGAAACCTGAAGGTATATCATTCATCTTTTTCATTTACTTCTGTCTCAAAATTAGAACATTAATTCTATCTCTGATGATACTATAGCAAAGATTAGCACTGTAGCACTGTCCTCCTTTTGTTCATCAATTTGCTCGAGTGGGCACCAGTAACGTCTCCATTGTGAGACTTGTTATTATTTTTGGCATATCGAATATGTCATGGGGAGCTTGCCAGGCTCTGCCCGTGGGCGGGATACTCTCGGTAGCTTGCCGGGCTCTCTGAGAGGGACAAAGGAATCAAACCTGGGTAGGCTGCATGCAAGGCAAATGCCCTACCCTCTGTGCTATCGCTCCATCCCCTTAGCAAAGATTACTCATATAAAAAGGAAAGAAATGGTGTTCTCAAAAAACAACTTTGTCTATTTTGTCAAAACTGACACTTCAAGATATCCCCATGTTGGATTCATTTTCGAGAACACATTTTTATTGGAAGAGATGTGCCAACATAGTCATCACAAGGGAGCCTTGTCTCTAGGCTGAAGTCTCTGAAGTCCTTTCAGGATGGGACTATCCTGATAGGACCACCCTATCCGACCTATTTCCAACTTTCTTTAATATATAAATGGTCCAGCTCCATGAGGTGAAACAAGTTTAGAAGGAAGAGAAATGGAAAGACTTAGTGGGACGCATGTCACACATTCCAAGAAGGCTAGTGGGCTAGAGGGAAACATTAGAGCTCTGTCTCACCTATGTGTGAGACCAAAGGTAGAACAATATTTATTTGCCTTTTGCAACAGATAAATTTGTCCATCACCGTGCATCTGCTACACAGACTGAGGCTTCAATACTCATGTGCTAAAGGATTTATTGGCCTTGTTTAGGGCTTCATAGAACATCCTTCTTGGCATATTTTCTCTGGCTCCTTGTCCATGCTGCATTTTGATTCACTAAGCCTATTGGTTTTGCTCTGGAGTATGTCAATCTTTTCTCTGTGACAGAGACAATACTTATGCTTCTTGCGACTTTGAGTATCTCACAGACTAGGCGCCTCAATAAAGAAATTCTCTCACTTGCCAGCAAACAAACACAATGATGAAAAGAAGGAAATGCATTTTATCTTTTAATCATCTCTGCATTTTTACATTTTGCAGATGTACACAGCTTTGTTTTGCTAGCCGTTATTGTTGCAAATTTTTTTATTTTTTTTCTTTTAAGCTCTTCCTTAAATAAGTGGCTGATGGTCTGCTTAGTGATCTCGATCACCGATACAATGTCTTTTCCATCATGGTTTTGTGCCCTTAGCTAGTTAAGGATTTAGGATGTGTTCATTTTGCTCAGATCATTTTTGTTCTGTTCTAAGACCATAAGTATATATTTCCATGAGCAGGTGGGATAAATTCTTGTGTTTCAAAACAATTATTTTTTTTCTGAGATAACATTATCTTGGGGTTTCTTTAAATGTTAAATCTCCAAATACATTTCAAATTAATTCTATTTGTGAAAATTCTATTTAGACACTCAGTTGATGTGGACTCAGTGGATTAATACATGTATCTATTGCAAGTTACAAGGAACAACTAGATTTAAAACATATCTGAAATGAATTGTTATTTTGAAACCATTCAAATTGATGTGGTATTTTGAAATGATAAAATGTCCTGTGCTATATTGAAACATTCCTTGAAAGGTGGGTAGAGAATCTATTATTAGAGGCAGGGACATGTTTTATTTTTTTAAAAAAAGGAATAGTAGCTACATTTTGAACTCTTTCTAGCCCACGCATTTCCCTTGCCTTGTCTTTTACAGGTCTCATAATAACTGCCAGACATTTATTCTAATTTTTCCCTAAAGAGGGGCAAAAAAGTTATAGTGAATAAATGGTATATTGTGGATGTATACTGGATTAAATGTGATGCTCTACTATTTATTAAATATGACAACTTGAGAGAGTTAATTTCTGTATCTCATGATTCGTATCCATGAAATGGTTGCCTATCTTTTATGATTCATCAAAATACTTAGTGCTCACAGAGAAGATCCTGGTATGTAAAAAATTCTCAAGAAATGTTAGGTCTGATGATCTATTCTCATAACATTTTTATGGATGCAGAGGAGATCTAAGATGTGGAAGTTCTGAGATGCAGGGTATTGAGATTCCAGCAAGAAATGTTAAGAATTTAACAATGAATATTAGATCCAGTTTATAAACCCTGGAAAACTGACTCTAAAACAGAGATCTTTTCATTTCTACCGTGTGAATAACTATTCTCTTCCTTAGGGCAAGAGACCGTGGACGTTGTGGAGTTCATGCCCAATTCAATCAGCCTAATCAGTGGCTGAATAAATAGCAGTACTCCTACATTAAAAAAAACAAAAGAAAAAAAAGGGACAATGGACGCATATTTTACTAAATATATTATGTAAATGTGAAGGTGGTGTGGCTGATTATATCTTGGAAGTTACTAAAAATTAAAAAGTAAAATCTGATTAAGCATTAGCTATAGAAAGAATTTAAAACTAGTTTTAGTTTTAAGCATTGAATAATTGCAGTTACCCTCTTTGTATTTTTGTTTGCCCCTAGTTTTCTGGAGGAGCCACTGCTTTGGTGGATTTAAGAGCCCAATGTGTGGACTCCAAAGACCAAAAGTAATTTCTATTGGCATTTCAAGTCCTAGTCTTTCTTTTCCTTTTCTTTTAGAGATATTTTTGCCATAGGGCCCTGCTCTTTTTTTTTTTATCTCAGTATTTAATGTTATACTTTATGATGTATCCATACTAAGAGATCATACTATAGTAAGCACATACTCAGTGCTTGTTTATAAAATTCATGTTTACTACTAACCAAATGTTGACTATATTGAACTGTCAAATTTAGAGTTAAAGTGATATAGATAAGACTAAGTAAAAATAAGTATAATAAATGATAGCTTTCTAAGCCAGTTTCACAAAGTATGTGGTAGATTTGAATGGATAGTAGTTCTTATAAAATACTTCATGGTTTTAGGTGATTATTTTTAAAGTGAATCACCCCAGAAAACTTTGTTTTTGGACTATGTTATAGGTGAAAAATAGACACTAACTGTGTCAGCTGTGCTGAGTGTTTTTGCTTTCTGGCCTCTTACATGCAAAGCCTGCGCTCTATCCCTTTGAGCTATTTCTTTGGTCCTTTAGTGTTTCACTTTAGTAGGGCCTTTGATAAACTAGGGATTTGAGATCCTGGTATTCCGAAGGTCATAAGATCTGTGATTTAAGAAGCTAAAGGATGATTATTTTAGGAATGACTAGATTTGGTGTCTGTTTCCATTGGTGAATTTCTACAATACCCCAGTTTATGGACTTGGTAAAAGCCTCAGATTGGACTAGCAAGCAATGACCTTGTCTCCCGGGAGAGGCAGTTTGTTCTCTGTTATTTGCTGTTGGTTACAGTGGCTTTTGGGGCAAAATAACTTCTCAAAATTAGAATGTACATGAAAGAACTGGGCTAGAATCTTGACTCGAATGGGAAAAAAGAATTTCAGTCACTGTTTAAGGATATTAAAAAGTTAATTATAAATGTATTTTATATACATCATTATGGATTATTTACAAATATTCAGACAATAAAGTGACTGGTTCCTTCAAAACTGGGACTCACTTGGAAAACTGTGGCTAGATACAATGTAGTTGAGTCAGAAGCAGTTCTTGAATAAACAGGATGACTGTGCTCATATTTGTATAAGATAGGATTGTTTCTTGTGATATTATATGTATAAAATGGTAGATGTGTAGGTTTTGGAACACAATTGGCTGTGATTAGGGGCTACTTACTGGTTTTGTGTTCTTGAATTGCTCCCAATAGTGCTTGTGGAACCATGAGGTGCTCCATATTGAACCTGGACTCCCACATGAAAAGCCTGTGCTCCAGTCAAACATGCAGTCCTATATTATGCTTTTTTGGCTGGGGTAAGTGCACACCCAATGATGCTTAGGGGTTACACCTGGCTCTTTACCAAGGAATAATTCATGGCAGTGCTTGGGGGACCTTATGGGATGCTGAGGATCAAACTGGGTAGGCTGCATATACATCTGTGTTTATATAGTTTTAAAAGATTGTCTTTTAAGAGTGTCAATGTGCCATTGACAAATGAACACATCCAAGCACTATGGGAACTTGATGAGGATTGGCAAATTGTTTGCACTGATTATTTGGGCAAAATCCAAAACAGCTTTCCAAAGCAAAAGATGTTTGAATTTCTTAAATTTACTAATTGGATTAGGCCTAGCATTATAAAAGCTGAACCTATTGAATCAGCAGTTACATTCTTTACAGATGCTAACAAAGAAGGAAAGGCTGTTTATACTGATATGCAAAATGATAAAGTTTTAAAAACTCCATATAATTCAGTTCAAAAGAATGAATTGTTTGCATTTATTTCTCTTTTACAAGATTATTCTGAACCAGTTAATACTATAACCGATTCTCCATAGGCAGCCAGGACTGTTAATCATATACTTACTGTGGCTTTTCCTTCAATAGCACAGCAGGTGGGGCGTTTGCCTTGCACGTGGCTGACCCAGATTAGATTCCTCTGTCCCTCTCGGAGAACCCCAGCAAAGAGTATCCCTCCCTCACAGCAGAGCCTGGCAAGCTCCCCATGGAGTATTCAGTATGACAAAAACAGTAACAACAAATCTCACAATGGAGTCATTACTGGTGCCTGCTTGAGCAAATCAATCAATAATGGGAGGACAGTACTACAGTGACAGTCTTTTAAGAGATAAATGTATAAGTTAGAGATTAGTCTCTTTTTTAAATGATATTATGAATAGTAACTTTTTTCAATATATCTCTGCACTCATCTTTGTACACTTGTGCAATTATATCTCTAAGAGAAGATCTTAGAAGAGAAAATTTTGGCTTAATGGGCTAGATTATTTAGGAATTTTTCTACATTATTGTTCTAAATTTGCCTTATACCATGTTCCTACTAGCACTTACTTGCAGAGTATCACCATTCTAGTAAAATTTTTCTACTCTAATTAGTATAGTGTGATATACCAGCATTCTCTTTTATTTCTTCCCCAGCTTTGTAGACTTTGACTTTGTGTGTGCATTTGCTCCCAATAAGCAGACAGACTGCATCTTTGTGCTGAGGGGCTGTATTCAGTCTCCTCTGGGTGGAGTTTATCCTGGAGTTTTTCAGAAAGTATGGATGTGTATAACAGTTGGATGAGGTATTATTAACCACCTGCTAATTGTGACATGACAAGTATAGTCAGTATGCACACACACACACACACACACACACACACACACACACAGTCAGAATAAATACTACAGCTTTCTCAACCCCAGAGATGAACAGTTCTGAAGTGTGACCTGTGTCTAATACATAAGTGGACCAAAGTTACCTTCCATAGGTATTTTCTAGACATATGATTTACTCCTTTCTTCTCTTCTGTGCATTTTGTTTTCCTTCCTCTTTCACCTCTTTCACAAAAGTTTTTTTTTGTCTCATTTTATTTTGCAAAAACATAATTTAGAAAAACTATTTTCTGGATCTGGGAAGTAGTACAGTGGTTAGGGCACATGCCTGAGATATTTCTAACTAAGGGTTTGAAGCCTGGTTTCACGTGGGTACTCTGAGCAATACAAAGATAGCCTTGGAGACCCTAGTACCATCTGAGCATCCCAGGTATCTCTGGCACTGCAGGATCCAAGCAGAATTGCATCCTTGGGCCTTTGTGCTGAGTGCTAGGTCATTTTGGCTTAGAATTGTGGTTTTCTCCTGAGCACCACTTGAGATACATATATGCCCCCCTCCCCAAATAGAAAAAGACTTTTTAAATTATAGAATATATATTTCTCTTTCATATAAATTAGAACTATTGTCTCTTGTCTATTTAATCCATGGTTGGAAAAAAAATGGTAAACTTTTTGCCCACCATGACCCCCTTCCAACTTTGTTTCCTTTCTGTGACTCCTCTATTCTACCTATTGACCCCTTGCTTCATTCTGTGACTCTTTATTTGCATGATTTTTCACTGTTTGGTCTGTTGGAACACCCTGGGGATCATAGAGAATCATATAGTCTTAGTTTGAGCAAGGATAATACAGACATTGTTGTCTATTTTTGTTAAGCTCTGAGGCAAATCTGACTTTCCCTCTTTAAAGCTTTGACATTTGTCATTCTTAAAACAGTTGTTTCTAAGTGCTTATTTATTCTAAGCAAATATTTACCTTTCTTATTTTATTTTCTAGTTAAATACTTAGAATGAGTCTAATTATGATTTATCAAAGTTCTCAGATCAATGAATTTTTCCATTTCAGTACAACTCTTGTTATTACATATATCAAGGATTTTCTAGTCCATTTATGAATCAGTTTTATAGTTTAATTTTCTTTACAAGTTCCTGATGTGTTCATTGTTTTGTCTGTTTTTCTTTCTGTTGCTTCATGTTAGAGAGTTTCTATCGATATGCTTTCAAATTCTTTGATCTGTTGTATGAAGTATCTAATTCTATTCATTGCATTTTCTTATCATATTCTTTTACATCTTAGAAATGTTAATTGCAGAGGCTGGAATGATAGTACAGAGGGTAGGGAATTTGCCTTACATGTGGCTAACCTGGATTTGATCCCGTTATCCCAGATGGTTCTCCTAGCACCGCCAGGAGTAACTCCTGAATGCAAAGCCAGGAGTAACCCTGAGCATTGCTGGGTATGGCAAAAAAAAGTTAATTGTATGTTTTTCAATTTTCCAGTTTTCTTCTTACCATATACATTTATATATTTACATATACCCTCTGTCTTCTCTGTATATGAAGTACATGTATATGGATTTTTTTACATCCTTGCTTATTAATTTTATTTCGTTCTTCTTTATTGATTTTGGGGAGCTGTGGATCATTCTTTATTTTTTTCAAGACTGATAATATACCAAAAGTGTAATTTTTTTGTGTGTGACAATGTTAATTTTTCAGATGACATGCTTTCTGAATTTTGCACTATCAGTTGTGGGATTTGATTCTGTTTTTTAAATTGTCATAAAGTTTTCTCTGTTTTGCATATATATGGACTCACAAGTATCCTTTTGAGTCTTCCTTTTAGGATTTTAGGAAGCAGGTCCAGAGAAGGATATAATTTAGGTTCATAACTGAGTAACATTTTCTTAGAGTTCTACTGAATGACGCATGTCATCATTCTGGTGGCTGAGAACAAAAACTTTCAAATTCTGTACAAGTTCTACAAATTGCTTCAATGACTCATTTCCAGTGTTTCTTCCATGGTCTCAGAGGAGTCTATTCTGATTTGTGCTGAACAAGCTTTGCCAGAGTCTTGACCTACACTTCCTGGGCAGTTTCTTGGGTCTCCATCTCTGTTCATTCGTCTTATCCTTCTGCTTTTTCTCTGAACATTCTAGCTGCCTTGGACTTTCCAAACCATGATTTCTGTCAACAGAATTCAGTGCAACAATGTACTCAGTGTTTTCTCCCAGTGTTGTGGATGCTCTCTAGGTAATAAACTAAGGGCAAGGCAGTATTCAGCTTCCTTTTCATTCTATTTTCAGAAATCAGCCTCTTGCTCCCTGTAGATGGTCTGCAAAACCACTGCTTCACTTACTATGTCCTGTTTTGTAGTTGTTTAACCTGGCAGGCTGAATGTGACTCCCCTCTTTGCCCAAAACAGACATTTTTGGCTGATGTCACCTAACATTCAATCCTCTCTTCCTCATCATTTTGACATCTGAAGGATAGATACAGGAAAGTATAGTGATTTGTGAGAGGTTGTGCATATTAGCTAAAAAGGTAGCTAAAAGTGTGATTAAAAAGATGGCTCAAAGAGGCAGGAAAGGGACTTCTGTAAGCATATCTGTTCTTGGAATTATCTCTGTGCCTCTTTACACTTCTATGTCCCATTAGCTTGCCAGCTGTGCTTATTAAAGATCTCCAGGTAATAGTCATCAACCCTGTGAGAAGTAGGAACTGGCACATTCCCTCGGGACTTCTTAAAGAGATATTTGAATCTCAGAAATAGCCACTTGTGCCATTTTCTCAGCATTCAGTTAACGAGAATTTTCAGTTCTACTCCAAACACTTCATTTTCTGCCTCTCTTCACAGGTAAGAGAAGTTACACATTGAAGAACTGGCTAATGATTCAGTTCCACATCACTGAACTACCTCACAGGAAACTTAAAATGCTGCAAAATCATGATTACTTATCCAAAGCTTATATGGGGTTTTGCAAATACATTTTTAGTGCCTGGATGAATCTGTTGATACAATCATTTAATCTCTCTTCTTGTCTGTAAGAAATCCACTGGCATGTTATATTTTACATAGATGGCCAGAACATATGGAGATTTTGAAGACTAAGTTAGACATAACTTTTAAGACTGACCCTCCGGGGGAAGATAAATAAGCAGGGAACAATATTTTTTCATAAATGTTTAAAAATATTTATTTTGAAATCAGTAATATAGAGTAATGTGTAAATCATAAGTGAAGAGTTAAGTATCAAATAAAAATTAAACCTGACTGTGTACATGATCAAGGAAAGAAATATGCCAATATCAAAAATATTCTCTTTATTGTCCTCTCCTTCATTATTTTGATGTTCTTTCTTCTTAGAGTTGATGCTTATTTATTATTAATTATACTATAAAGATTTCTGTCTTTTGTTTATAATTATAGGTTAATAAGAATTAATGAAAATATATATGCATAGATAAAAGTAACAAACAAAACAAACAAACTGTTCTCCCATTGTTCATCAATTTGCTCGAGCGGGCCCAGTAACATCTCCATTGTGACAATTGATACTGTGTTTGGCATATTGAACACGTCACGAGTAGCTTGCCAGGCTTTGCCATGAGAACGAGATACTCTCGGTAGCTTGCTGGGCTCTCTGAGAGGGGTAGAGGAATCGAATTTGGGTCAGCCGGGCTGGCCGCGTACCACTGAGCTATCGCTTTAGCGATAGCACAGTGGTACATTTACATTACACATTTACATTACACATTAATGTGCATTTACATTAATGTAATGTACATTTACGTTAATGTAATGTACATTTACATGTACACATTTATGTTAATATGTAAAAGTAAACATGATTATTTTTTTTTCCAAATTTTATTTTATTTTATTTATTTATTTTTTAATTTTATTGAATCACCATGAGATAGTTACAAGCTTTGATGTTTGGGTTACAATCACACAATGATCAAATACCCGTCCCTCCACCATTGCACATTCCTCACTACCAATATTCCTGGTATACTCCCCCACTTTTCCACCCTCCCCCTGCCTCCATGGCAGACATGATTCCCCATAATCTCTCTCTACTTTGGGGCATTATGGTTTGCAATACAGACCCTGAGAGGTTATTATGTTTGGTCCTTTATCTACTTTCTGCACATATCTCCCATCCCAACAGATTCCTCCAGCCAGTTTTTTCTTAGTGATCCCTTCTCTATTCCAGCTGCCTTCTCCCCTTTGCTCATGAGGCAGGCTTCCAGCTATGGACCAATCTATCTGTCCCATGTATCTACTATCCTTAGGTTTCAGTCTCATGTTATGTTGTTTTATATTCCACAAATGAGTGCAGTCCTTCTATGTCTGTCCCTCTCTTTCTGACTCATTTCACTTAGCATGATACTCTCTATGTCTATCCATTTATAAGCAAAGTTCATGACTTCATTTCTCCTAACAGCTGCATAGCATTCCATTGTGTAGATGTACCAATATTTCTTTAACCAGTTATCTGTTCTAGGGCACTTGGGTTTTGGCTATTGTGAACAGATTCCAGATATTCCAGATTTTGGCTATTGTGAACAGTGCTGCAATGAACATATAGGTACAGATGTCATTTCTACGGTGCTTTTTTGCATCCTTGGGATATATTTCCAGAAGTGGTATTGAGGGGTCATGTGGAAGCTCAATTTCTAGTTTTTGAAGGACTGCCAATATTGTTTTCCAGAAAAGCTGGACTAGTGGGCATTCCCACCAAGAGTGAAAGAGTGTCCCTTTTTCCCCACATCCATGCCAGCACTGGTTGCTTTTGTTCTTTTGACTGTGTGTCAGTCTCTGTGGTGTGAGATGATATCTCATTTTTGTTTTGATTTGCATCTCCCTGATGACTAGCAATGTGGAGCATTTTTTTCATATGCCTTTTGGCCATTTGTATTACTTTTTTGAGGAAACTTCGCTTACCTCTTTCTAATGCCAGGCACAAAAGTCAGATCAAAGTGGATTAAAAACCTAAATATCAAACATGAATCCATAAGGTACATAGAAGAAAATGTAGGCAGAACTCTCCACGACATTTAAGTTAAAAACATCTTTGAGGATGAAACAGCACCGACCATGCAAGTGGAAGTAAATATAAACAAATGGGACTACATCAAAGTAAGAAACTTCTGCACTTCAAAAGAAACAGTGACCAAAATACAGAAAGAGCCCACAGAATGGGAAAGAATATTTGCCCAATACCCATCTGATAAGGGATTAATATCCAGGATATACAAGGCACTGGTAGAATTGTAGAAGAAAAAAACCTCCAACCCCATCAAAAAATGGGGAGAAGGCATAATTAATTTTTAAAATGGAATTAAGTTAAATCATTTAATCTGAGTTCTATTGTCATGTTCCATCTTTATTCAGTTTTGATTTTTTGGGGGGAGTTGGGGTTTTGGGAGGACAGGGTTGGTCCAAACCTGACTGTGCTCAAGGTTTTAGTCTTGACTTTCAGCTTAGGAAACATTCCTGGTGGTACGCAGGGACCACATGTGATCCTGGGGATCAAAACTGGGTTAGTTGTATGCAGGGCATGGGCTATAACCTCTGAACCATCTCTCTGGTACTTACATCCCTCAATTTCATAAATCTTACTCATGTAAGCACAGTTTATATTTATTTTTCATGTTGTAGTGTAGCTCCTAATGCTGGATTCTAGTGTGACATCATCATCATCATCATCATCATCATCATCATCATCATCAGGGGCTGGAGCAATAGCACAGAGGGTAGGGCATTTACCTTGTATGTGGCCAACCCGGGTTCGATTCCCAGCATCCCATATGGTCCCCTGAGCAACGCCAGGGGTAATTCCTGAGTGCAGAGCTAGGAGTAATCCCTGTGCATTGCCAGGTGTGAACCCTTCCAGAAAAAAGCAAAAACAAAATAATAATAATAATAATAATAATAATTTTGTTGTTTTTTTGATGCTATGGACAAAACCCAGTACTTGCAAGGTATTTATTATATTGCTGAGCTACAGATCTGGCCCCAGTTTTTTTTATCCATGCTATTGCTAGTATACATTTCTGCATTTTCAACTTGTGGTTCTTAAGAGAATTGCTACTATAAACATTTTTGGACTTGAGCCAGAGTGTTCTAGGATGAATACCTACAGGTAGGTTTCTAATATTCCTTGTGGTTGTTTAAATTTGTGTGTCTCGGTTTACCAGTAAGCTTAAGCTGTTTTATGTTTGGTTAGCCATTTAGATACCTTTTAAAAAGAATCCCTTTTTCAATCTTTTGTTATTTCAAGAACTGTGTGTGTGTGTGTGTGTGTGTGTGTGTGTGTGTGTGTGTGCATGTGTGTATGTGAGTATGTATATGTGTTTGGAAATATGAGTCCCATGTTGTATGCATTATCTTCTGATCTCTGTATTGCCAATTCATTCTTTTTATGGTAACTTCTGTTCTCAGTTTAATGCAGTAAGTTTGCCAATCCTGTCTTTCATGATTAATGCTTTTATAACTTGCTTAGGTAATTTCCCTGTACCCTGAAGTCATGCAGATATTGTCTATTATCATATAAAAGCATAATGCTTTTTCATTTAATGTTTTGATCTTTAGTCCACCTGGAATTGATTTGTGTGTGGTATGACTTTATAGTCAATTCTTTTCTTCTTTCTTTCTTTCTTTCTTTCTTTCTTTCTTTCTTTCTTTCTTTCTTTCTCTTTTTTATGTGAACATCAAATTATCCAAATGTCAGTTACAAATTTGTTTATCCACACTGCTCACCACTAATTCACCACTTAAAAATATAAGTGTACATACACAGATACCTTTTGGGTATCGTTTTTCTTGCCGTTTTTCTTCTAACATTGGTTTTCTTTTCTTTTGCACTTATGCTTTTTTTCATGGTGGATTTTTATATTAAGTTGGGTAACTTTTCCAGATTTGTTTTTCTTATTCAATTGTCTTAGTTCTTTCTCACACTTATTTAGAATTTAGATATTAATAGTCAATTCTTGTGTTCTGCAAAAAAGGTTAAAAGTGGCTGATTTTATCACTGGGATCATATTGAAGATGAATCAGACCTGAAGATTTATTTTGGTACAATGGTCATTTGTAGAATGTTGATTTTTTGGGTGACCCTTAAAATGATTTATTTCCATACACATCATGCCTTTTATAATATCTCTCAATAAACTTGCTATCTTCTCATATTTGTGATATATATTTGTGATATATATTCTCATATTTGTGATATATATTCTCATATTTGTGATATATCGTCACTTTATTTTAAAAACTTGAATAATGGGGTCAAAGCAATAGCTCAGTGGACTGAACACATACCTTGCAAACAGGAGACTTGAGTTCAATCCCTGCATCTACATAGTCCCCTGAGCACTACTAAAAGATTTCTGAGAACACTAAATCTGTAGTAGATCCTGATTAGTTCCTGGTTTGTCCCCTGCCAATTCCAATTATAAATATTTAAACTTATATTTGTCAAATGTTTTTTGTATTTATTAAAATGCTTATAATTATGAATTTAACCTAGTCTGTACATTGACTTGTGAATTACCTTGAATGGTTCTCAAATGTTAAATCATATTCAAATTCCTTGAATAAATCTGGTTTAGTCTATATTTTTATATAAGCTGGATTTTATTACCACCACTGTATTTAGAAATTTTGGATATGTGTTTATGAATGAAGTTTTAAATTTCTTTCTTGTAGGGTCTACTATCTCTACTATTTTGTAGAGATAGTACAGCAGGTGGAGTGCTTACCTTCCTTGTGGTCAACTTGGGTTAAATCCCTGGTACTCCATATGAAACACTGAGCCACCCCAAGAGTAATCCCTGAGTACAGAGTCAGGAGTAAGCTCTGAGCACAGCCAGATGTGGCCCCCAAACAAAAACAAAAATGTTGTCTTTTTTATCCACAAAAGTTTTATTGTCAGGGTTTTTATGACTTTATTCAAGGATCTGGGAGAGTGTTTTATCTTTCCTTTCTGAACATTTTCTGAATGAATTTGTAGTACTAGAAATGTTCTAATAATTGGTAAAAATTTCCAAAAAATCAAGCTTGATTTGACATTTTTTTTTGTGTAAAGATTTAAAGATTTTTAAGCACTGGTTTACTGCTTTAAATAATGACATTGATATTTTTATATTTTATTATGTATTTTGTAAAATTGTTTTCTTTATATGCTCATCCATTTTACATACATATTCAACTTTATTAGTCTAAAGTTATGATGTCTTCTTATTGTTTTTTCCTAATAAATATCATGTCTGCTTTATGGAATGCTTTTAAAGAATTTTTTAGATTTTTAAAGTCCTGTTATGTGTTCCTCAGTTATTTTATCTTATCTTTATTTATTGTCTTCATCATACTTTTATTAGTTTTATTTTTAAACTTTTCACATGTGTTTGCTATATTAATTAGCTAATTTAACCATAGACCTCATTAGGAGGGATTTGAGCTACAACTGGAGGTGCTTAGGGGTCACTCCTGGTGGTGTTCAAGGCATCACATGTGGGAATCCAACCTGAGTCAGTCGTGTTAAAGGCAAGAGTTTAATTCCTCTGGTTTCTTTCCGGTCTAGCAATGATCTAAGTATTGCTTTTACTATGTCACCATGAGTTCGATATGTAATAAATGATCATTCAATTTAAATAATTCCTAAATTACTTTGTTTTCTTCCTTAACCTACTTAGGCATTTATGTCAATGTTTTATTTTCACTATGTTTTTGTTTCTGTTCTGAAGTAATTCTACATTGGTGAGGAAGTATGCATATAATATTTTAATATTTTGATAGCTATTAATATGACATTATTACCCAGTTTATGGTTTTTATAAATGCTCTATATGTGCTTAAAAAGAATGTGCAAAATATGATTATTGAGAGCAGTCTTGTAAATACACTCATTAGATTAAATTCTTCTTTTCCTATATTAGTGGATGTTTTAAGAGAAACATTAAAAATACATCATCGCACATGATTTCCCCATTTTGAAATCTATTCTTTTTTAACTTTAAATATGTTTATACATGTTATCAGATCGACCTAATAATATCAATATATTTTCACAGTGGTTAATTTTTTGGCAACTTTTTTGGGGGCTGAGGTCTGGGGCTCACTCCTGGTTTAGCACTTGAGGATATCTTATAGCAGGGCTAGCAGGGGGTCATATGGAGTTTTCAAGGTTCAAACCTGGGGTGACTATGTGCAAGGTTAGCTCCTTACCTGGTGTACTATCACCCCACTCCAGTCCCACAGTGATTACTTTTTATTCATTATAAATCCATCCTCTCTAATAGAGTCCTTGACTTTAACTCTTATTTTTAAGATATAAATATAGCTATATTGGTTTTCTTTTAGAGTGGTTTATGTTCTGTAATCTCTTCCATATTTTTATTTCCAAGTTTTATGGATTTTCTGTCTTGCATTTGTTTAATATGAAGAACATATAGTTGCTTGCTATTCCATTTTCCATCCTGAAAATCATAGTATTTTACCCAGAGCATTTAGTGCATTTTTATTTCATATAATTGCTTATGTAAGGGGGCTTAAATCCAACATTTTAGTTTAGACTTTTTTGTTTATCATTCTTCTTAAACGTTTTATTTTGTTTTCTTTCTTGCCTTCTTTTGAACCTATATTCTTTTATCTTTTCATCCTACCACAAAAGTTCAAAATTTACGTACCACTTCTCTTCTTATAGTAATGCCTGGAAATTACACTCTGAATTCTTTACTTCCTAACATTTAAATTCAATTGTAACTAAAACAAAACAACTTGCATTATATTGATTTCATTTACTCTCTCCCAAAATACATATGACTTTTGTGTATTTTAGTTTAATCTTTTTATTTACAAAGAGCTTTAAATTTTATAACATTAAAAAAAAATTCCTAAGTATTACACTGGTTGCTTCTCATTCATTTTGGCTTCTCAGAACACACATCTAAGCCTGAGTTTCTTGTTCTGGGCTTTAATTGAAATGTTCTGGGTGTTTTCTCTCTCAGTACTGTTTATCTAAAAATGACTTTATTATGCTTTCATTTTTCAGTAGTTAGAGAACTTTGGGTGGACAGGAAGCAGGTTTTCTTGACTTCCATTGTTGTTACAATATAAACAGGCATATACTGGATGATGATTTTTATTCTCTGATTGCTTTTAAGACTTAATTTGAGGGCTAATGAGATAGCATACCAGGCAGAGTACTTGCCTTAACAGAGCCATAACCTTAACATCTTGCCATATGGTCCTTGCAGCACTGCCAAAAGTGATCCTTCAGGGCATACCCTGAAGAAAATACTGAGACCAAACACTTAGAACCTGAGCAATTCTGGTTATGACCCAAAACTAAGGGGGGAAAAGATCTTTTAATCTGTTGTTCAACCTTTTGCGTTTTTTTCCCCGTACTACTGTTCAAGAAGGGAGACATCCATGACATTGGCAACTATCGCCCGATCTGCCTATTGTCTGTCATCTACAAGCTGTTCACTCGAGTCATCCTGAATAGGATTGGCAGAACACTAGATGAAGGACAACCATGCGAGCAAGCAGGGTTCCGCAAAGGATTCAGCACCATCGACCATATCCACACGGTAACCAAGCTCATTGAGGTTTCTCGGGAGTTCAAGATGCCGCTCTGCTTAACGTTCATTGATTTAAAGAAGGCCTTTGATTCTGTTGAGACGGAAGCGGTCATTGAAGCCCTAGCCAATCAGGGCATTCAAGCCCAATACATCAGGATCCTCCGTGAGCTGTATTGCGGATTCACTACCAGGATCTCACCATTCTACAAAGAAGTGATCGTTGATGTCAAGAGAGGGGTGCGGCAGGGTGATACCATTTCAGTGAAACTCTTCAGTGCCACCCTCGAGAACATCATGCGACGACTGAAATGGGAAGGAATGGGAGTGAAGATAGATGGTCGGCAACTACACCACCTCCGCTTTGCTGATGACATTGTTTTAATAACACCAAACATCAGCCAAGCGGCACAAATGCTGGCCGACTTTGACCGTGAGTGTGGAAAGGTAGGACTACAGCTGAATCTTACGAAGACAATGTTTATGAGAAACAGCCTTGTTCCTGACGCCCCATTCGCTCTCAATGGAACGACCATCTCCGAATGCAACAGCTATGTGTACCTAGGTCGAGAGGTCAACATGACAAATGACCTGGCACCCGAGCTGCGCAGGAGGAAGAGAGCGGCTTGGAACGCCTTCAAGAACGTCGAAGAAATAGCTAAGAGGACGAAGAACCTCCGGCTCCGGGCACATCTCTTTGATTCCACTGTTCTTCCTGCATTAACATATGCCTCAGAGACCTGGGCCCTACGCAAACAAGATGAGAACGCCATTCAGGTCTCCCAAAGAAGAATAGAAAGAGCTATGCTTGGAATATCACGTTTCACTCAAATGAGAGAACGAATCCGGAGTTCTGACATCCGTCGACGATCAAGGATCAGGGACGCTGTCTCATATGCCAAGGTGTCGAAAATCAGATGGGCTGGTCACGTAATGAGATTTAAAGACGACCGTTGGACTAGAGCTGTTACTGATTGGATTCCACGGGATGTCAAGAGACCGCGTGGCCGCCCACCTACCAGATGGTCAGACTTCTTTGTCAAGATCATGAACGATCGGTTTGAGGCCCTCCATGTTCCCGGAGCGAAGAGATGCCATTGGGCTACACTAGCACGCGACAGGGACAAATGGAGACGTTACTGGCGCCCGCTCGAGCAAATCGACGACTAACGGGAAGTTAAGTGATTAAGTGATTAAGTGAACATCCTCATTGGAATTTCTTGGGCTTTCTATCTGTTGTTGGCTTGGAATATTCAGTCATCATCTTTTCTCCTGAGATAATAAGGGACAGGGCATGGGGGAAATTCAGAGATCAAAAGCTTACTGATCTGTAGATAAGTTGAATGGTCATTATTAACCAGTAATAAGCCTAACATTCACCAAGCTCTAACTGTGCCATATACTTTATGGAAATAGTCTCCCTGTGAATGGTATTTCTTTACTCTGAATTAAAATTACTCCTAAATATAGAGGCTAAAAGCAAGGGTATATTTTTTTCACACTATTTCTAGTTATTAGAAACCCGGAATGGGCTAAGTTTTGTCTGGCTCAGGATATCTCTCATGATGCCAGAAAGCCATTGGATAGAGGACAAAAGACTAGGCAGTGACTAGGGGACCTTGCCTATATCTCATTTGTCTCTCAGTCAGGGATATTGGGAGGACACTTTAGTTGATACAAAATTTAGCTGATGTTCAATCTATATGTGTCTTCACTAGTCAAGACTCTGTAGACATAAGATACTCATAGTCAGTTGATAAGTTGTTTGTGCATAAAACTAAAGGTGCTAAATCAAGGAAATTAACACTTATGAAGTTGGTAATGGTCAATTATCGCTTTACTTAACCTAGTTTGTTATTGTTTAGCTTTTAATTTCATGTTTAAATTTTTTTCCTGAAGGGGCACAAGAAATGGCATTGATTAGAAAAAAATTTCTTTCTTTTTATTTGTTAGTGGAGAAGAAGTTGGGCCACACCTGGAGATGCTCAGAGGGTCTTGATTCTGTGCTCAGGGCTTACATTTGGTGGTGCTTGGAGAAGGACCATATGTGATGCTCTGGATGGAATTGGGATTTAACTGCTTGCAAGATAGGTGCCAACTGTACTATCTTTCCTGCCCTAGAGATTTTTTTTTTTGTTTATGGAATGTACTGTTCAACTCATTTCACCTTCCATTTCTAGAGACAGAACCATTGAAATCCTAGAGGTGGGTGAAATCAGGAAATGCACAGAATTCTGTGTTCTTCAATCACCGTGTGGAGAAAAATAATTTGTTATTCATAAAAGTCCATCTGAATGAGGAATCAACTGATCCCTTGGAAATTTGATTTGATTTGTTACAACTGCTGGAGTGATAGCACAGCGGGTAGGGCGTCTGCCTTGCACACAGCCAACATGGTCGACCCGAGTTCGATTCCTTCACCCCTCTCGGAGAGCCCGGCAAACTACCGAGAGTATTCGATATGCCAGACACAGTAACAACAAAGTCTCCAATGGAGACGTTACTGGGCCCGCTCGAGCAAATCGATGATCAACGGGAGGGCCTTTACTTTACTTTACTTTACTTTACTTTAATTGTATTACCTTCAGTATGTTATATATGTAAGGCGAGAGGTGGTGGTGGGGGGGAGGCATTTGATGTCTTGTGGTAGCAGTGTGAGGTAATAAGAAAACAATAGCCATTCATAGTTGAAACTGGTTTATTGTTTCTTTCCTACACTGTTGATAAGAAGCTGTCTGATGTTAAAGGTTATTAAAAAACAATCAGTTATAGGCAAGTTAATCTTTAAGGTCTCTCTCATTTTTACAATTTTATGATTCTGAAGGAGACCTTTCCATTGTCTTCAGAGTATATGGAGCATAAGCAACATTATTTCTGAGGTGCTTTAAAGAGGTTTCTGCTAGACAGAAAATGGGCAGACCCACTTCTGCAAGAGGAAGAACAGGAGGGACTTGGTTTTGATTCCCCCAAATGCCCTGCAGTGATGTGAGCTCAGTTCCAAAAATTAAATCTCTGGTGCAGCCACTTTAATTAACCTTGTATGAGTCATTTAAACTCTTTGATCCTTGATTCTTATCCATAAAATGGAAATATGAGTGACTTTGCAGCATGACTGAGGATTAAATGAGTTATTATGTATAAATTTCATGGTATAGTGACTGGCACATTATAACCATGCAATAACTGTTTAATATCATTATTGCAGTTATTCCTATCTAGATGCAGTGCAAGGTACAGGCCCTTCCTGAGTATAGGCTACACATGAGAATAGAGAATTGAATGATTAAATCCCAGGAAAGATTGAAGACAGTATCTTTGTGGAGACCTAGATTCATGATAATGAAACCCAAATGACATAGATCTATCACTGCAAATCCACTGGGCTTGGAAATGACAGGGGAGAGTACTTATACTGTCAGTATCTTAATACATCAGAGAACTTTAAACAAATTCTCTGGTCTTTGCTGTCCTAGCATACTAGGTGAGAAACCACCTAGGGAGCTACCTATTTGGGAAGTTATCAGAAATTTATGTGCTTCATTTGGCTTCTGATTTCCCCCTAAAGAAAGCAAATAAACCCATGCCACTTGTTCCTAACATTAATGTGGTGGGGACAGAGTAATAATGTAGCCAATAGGGAGCTTGCTTTGCATGTGGCTGATCTAGGAGCAATCCCTGGTACCACACTTGGTTCTCTGATCTCTGCCAGGGGTGATGAATGAGCAGTAAGCCCCAAGCATCAACAGGTGTGGCCTAAAAACCAACCAAACAAAAACCCCAAAGAAACAAATACAAAGTTAATGGGATAAATATTTGAGAAATGTTTGAGAGTAGCAATTCTCATCTATTGTTTTTAATGACCACTGGCTTGTGGTTGGCAGAACACAGTCCAAGAGCCCATTGTAAGCCTCTGGGCCATGGAGTGTGAGTTTCTTATTGAGGTTAGAATGACGTCAAAGGTCCTTTGTGCCAGAGAGGATCTTAAACATGAGAAGGACTAAGTTCTACTTGGAGATCAATTAGGCAAAGTTAAATATTCTTCTGAGAGAACATATGGAATCCCTGAACTACATCCAACTAACCAAATGGTTCCCAGTATTAATGACATGAGTGCCATCTTTCCCTTCTTTGCTTTAGTTTGATCTTTTCTCTCTGTAATAGTATCAGTTGTCATCTTAGGTTATAGTTTATAATACAGATATTTGTTTGTTTGTATTTTATACATTTAAAGTATTTAAGAGAAGAGTTACTGGTGCCTGCTCGAGCAAATCAGTGAACAATGGGAGGACAGTGACAGTGACAGTGAAGATAAGAGTCACTTCATGGAATTCTAAGTTTCTCCAAATATAAGCAGCAAGGGCTAACAAGTAGGAATCTATTAATGAACATTAACTGATATGAATTTTTAACCATCTGTACACAGGACATACTACATTTTTTCATTTGGTAAAATTGTGCCATATTTGAGATTTTTAGGTATTGAAGATCTCTTACAAATGCAAATTCTGAATTAACATTTCTGTTTTGTCTTAGGGGTACATGGTCTCCTGAATTGTCCATTGGACAAAAGGAGAATTCTTTTTTTTTTGTTATTTCTTTTTTTTTTCCCTTTATTTTATTTTATTTTTTTTAAAGTTGTAGATTTACAATTTTTTGTGCTTTGGTTTCAATTATACAATGATCAGATACCCATCCCTCCACCAGTGCCCATTTTCCACCACCATGGATAATATCCCTCCCACCCCCATCCCCCCATCCCCCCATCCCCCCTGTCTCTGTGGCAGGGCAATCCCCTGTGTTCTCTCTCTCCTACAAAAGGAGAATTCTTGTGGAACTCTGTGAGTTGAGATAAAAAAAAAGTTAACATGGAAAGTTTTTGACTCTGTGATTCAATTCTGAATGGGAAATGCTGGAGTCAATATTTTCCAAACTCCAGTGATAAGCATTTTCAAAGGCCTAATTTTTAAAAACTATTTCAGTTTAAAGATGTAATTTGAACATAAGGAAATGTGTTAGTGAAGCTTCATAGATAACTTTTTATATGTGAAATAGTTTTGTAAAAAGCCTAAGAAAATGGTAGGAAGAGGAAAATGAGCTTCCAAATCAGGCATGTTCAAAGATTTTAATTCTACTGTCTTAGTGATTTATTTTCTCCACTGTACACTTCCTTTAAAAAGGGTATTTGATTTAGAAGGAAAAGAAAAATTTATTCTCATAATATGAATGTTCTCTGAAATCCTTTTTCCATACTGACCCAGAATCCTTATATCATGTTCTCCTTCTAGTACTAAATTATCTTTAACTACAGTGACATAAAAAAAAGACATATTAAGAGTCACCTTGTTTAAGGAGGAATGATTGGGTCAGATTTTGCCTCTAGGTTCTTGAGAATATTTTCAGGAGCCTATTTGCTACCAGATTTGTATCTCCTGTTGACTCCTTAGGTGATACAATTTATTATACCCATAAGTGGGAGAATGGGGGCATTTCCAACTAGTTAATCAGCCCACAGTTATTTCATTGCAATGACAGTCCTTGATAGAACAATGAGGAAAGTAATTATGATCTACAAAGAAGAGAGATAATTACTATCCTCATGTGTAACAAGGACAGTCTCCTTATAGGGTCATGGAGTGCACAGATATAGGGCTGGGAATATTTTCCTCTTCAGGTTAAAATGTTCCCTTGGTTGGCTAACACCTATCAACTCTGTTTTATGATTCTCTCTGAGTTTTGAAGAAAGAGATTATAACAGTAGATAACAAATTAGATTCAATGTTGCAAGGAGTTATATGAGAGGAGTATGAGGGACATGAGGAGGCAACTTGTATTGGTAAAAGAAAACACATGGACAGAGGCTGGCTCTGCATTTCCAAAAATCTCTAGCTATTGATCAGTGTAATAGTTGTAAATTTCTTGGCTGATTACAATCAGCCAGGTTTTTCCCAAAGGACAATAATGGTCTCAATTGAAAAGTCTATAAGCAAGCTAGTTTGGACATTTAAACATGGCTCTTAGCTATGCAAATAATGAATTTATGTCTTGCAAAAACCCCAAAACAAAACAAACTGAATGAGCCATTGTCCTTTCTTTAGTCACTTTTCTTTTTCTCTGATGCCTGATCCCAACCGCATACATTTAGCTTGAAGTTTGACTGTCTAATTCTTTTTGCTTTCCATTTTACAAAACAAATTAATTTTATAGTTTCTTTCATTGCACTTCAGTCAAGCTTGTCTTAAAGTAAGGACAGTGTTATTTAAGATTTCCTTCTGTCATGTGAGACTAATTGGTCTAATTCATTATGTAAAAAAACTATATGGGCTATGAGACAAATGAGGTAATGTATTTTGAACACTGGTGTAATTGCTAATGAGATCTAATGTGAGTAAACTGCCTGTAACTTAAGTGTTTTAGCGTGATGGATATGTTACACTTTACTCAGGGAAGAGCTGAAATAAGTTATAGCATCAGTTAGCGACACACATATGAAACTAGAGAGAGCCAGGGGTGACATAAATTAAAAGATTTCACTTTAAGTTTAAATTTTTGGGTGATATGTGATGTTTTCTCGGCATATTGGGTTTGAATAAAATACAAGCTCTTGGCCAAGTGCTGCTTCTGATGGCCTTTGGACTCATGTTGTAGCCACACATTATTTTGAGTTGTGTTTTTCCAGGGGGATTGCTGTTACAAAAAGAGCCAAAGTCCACAGAAATCTATGACATGTGTAAGTTATCACTGAAAAGATTTACATTCCATTGTACAGTGACAGCGAACAGGGATAGCAGTTCCACTGGGCCAGTCCTTCTGATCCTTGGCCAACTGAGCTTCAGTGTGAGGACCGAGGGATATGGTGCTATTCAGGCTCTGAGATGTTGTTGTGTTACTGTCAAAGTAGATTCTTTTGTGTTGGTGGGTTCTTGAGTAACATGTAAAGGATTTACATGCAAAAATTTAGAAGATTTAAGAGTTAGTTTATTATACAGTTTAAGTGGATAGGTTCAGATCACTCTCATGTTCCAACCTCTCCTTTTACTCATGGGCAACTTCCTAAGTCCTGTCCCTTGCCATCTCCTCACTTCCAGTGTACAATGGCCTGGTCTTGTCCCTGAGCCAATCTAAAATCCAGCGTATACTTTCTTAATCTAAAATCTAGCCACTGGGCGTTTCTCAGACTAACCCCTAATGTGTCAGATGTCCTAAGTCTCTGGTTATGGCCACATCCTTGTGATTGAGACTTTTGTGTTCTGTACCTTGTCTGAATCTTTGAACTCAGCCTTATTCTGGGGAGGGGTGAGAGAGAATCTATTTTGACTAGATTATGTTTTTTTGATAGGTGAATTTTAAACAAGCCAAGGCAAGTATATTCAAAAGCTCAAGCATGTCCTCTTTAGCTTGCTACAGTCCAGGTTCCACACTGCACACTGGTCTGGTCTGCAGTTTCGAATGTCTGATCTCTGCTAAGCTGTTGGGGTCCCCAGATGACCTCTAAGAACTGCTTGGTGTCTGATACTCTTTGTCTCATTGGTTCCTTCTGTGTTCTTTACTGCTTGCCTGGGTGTGAGCTATGGTTTACTTCTGCCAACTCTGTTTGTGGGTCTGGGGTGAAGAAGAAGATTGGAGCTGAGAAGAGGCTATATTTATCTCTTCCTTGTCCCTATCCTTAGCAGTTTACATGACTTGATGGTTACACCCATGCAGGAGAGACTAAAAATGACTTATTAGATAAACTGGAACCCCTCTAAACCAACCTCCATTTATAAAATAATAATAGGAATTACTGTGACTCCTCAGCAGTGCTGGAGAGCCTTCAGGGTCCCATTTGGTGGTGTTCAAGAAACCATGTCTTGCCAGGCATTGAAGTTGGGTGGGGCTATTGCAACTCATCTGCCTTCAATTCTCTACTCTCTCCCTAGCTCTGAAAATTTTCTTTTGATAGCACATATGTGTACAGATTTACAGATACTAGATGGGAGAACAGTGAGATGTTTGTCTCAAATACTGTAAATGAAAGAGGGTATAAATACAAGAGAGAAAACCAGGATTCATGAGAGCTGCCAATCTCTAGGAATAATTAGGAAAAATAGCACAGATATATCTTTATTTTTTTCTTTTTGGGTTACACCCGGCAATGCACAAGGGTTACTCCTGAGTTCATGCCCTCAGGCATTACTCCTGGCAGTATTTGGGGGACCATAGAGGATGCAGTACTTTGTAAATCAAACCTGGGTCAGCCGCATGCAAGGCAAATACCCTATCTGCTGTGCTATAGCTCCAGTCCCACAGATTCATCTTTTATGAGGAATTACATTGTTGCTTACCTATATACATTATTACTAGAAAGTGAATATATTAGAGTAGAACCATAGAATAGGGATGAAAAAAAGGACTTGTCCTGTGAAATATGGGATTTTGCTTGGGAACTCAAACCTGAAGATCCTGTCATCAAAAAAAGATGCTGTGATAGAGAAATCTTGCCAGATTTCATTTGGCAAGATATCAATATATCAGGCCATGCTATGCATTTTAGGTTAAGGATATAGCAAAGATGAGTCACAGGGAAAAACTGCTAAAATGGAGATTCTATCCGAGAAGAAACACTATATATGTATATATAGGTATACACACACACACACACACACACACACACATACACATATAGTTTTTTTGTTTCTACCTTGTCTAGTTTGGTACACTAACTTGAGTACTCACTGTATATATTCCTGGAAATAAATACAAGATACAGAGGTCTATATATACAGTAAAGTTTACCCAAAAATGAATCAGACTTAAGGGGGTATGGTGTCCCCAGCAGGTCAAGCTGTACCTGTGAGGCGAGTGCATCAGCAGCCTGATGGCACCTTCAGACTTCCAGATGCCCCAAAATTGCTGCTGTGCCTTTGGCCAGACCCCAAAAACTTGGGGCAAAGTTTACCAAGAAAGTAAACACCAAAAGTTAGGTATGTGGGAGGCAAACCCACAAACCATCTTCGACTCAGCTATATAATTGGAGGCATAGCCTCTGTGCTTCCTGATTGAACTGCTTAACGGCCATGATCTCAGAGATTCATAAACAAATATCGAAACCCAAAGGCTTTTGGCAGAAATGAGTCCGGTCCATACAGTAGGTTACCGGCGCCAGGCCACTCCAATTTGGAATAGGTTTCATGCCTTGGCCTGTTCCCCCTGGCAGCCCGGTTGCCATCATCCTCAGAGGCCAATGGAAAGTCAGGTTTGGGCCCGCAGTGATGAGACATGTGGAGCCTCATGGAATGGGGGTGGAGCTGGCCCTTTCCTCCACGTCCCAACGAGACCCCGAGTTACTGCCCACAAACGGCCTCTCTGGCTCCTGATCAAGCTGCTTAATGGCCATGATTCCAGAGACTCAGAAACAAATCTTGGAACCCAGTGGCTTTTGGCAGAAATGTGTCCAGACCCCGTAGTAGGTTACTCTCGTCGGGCCACCCCAGGGGTGAAAGGGTGCTGTCCCTCTGCCTGCTCCCCCTAGGGGGCTCAGTGCCTTCCATCTTCCAGAGGCCATTGGACAGTCAGGTTTGGGCCCACAGTGACGAGATATGTGGGGCCTCATAGAGTAGGGGTGGAGCCGGCCCTTTTCTACCCACCCCAGTGAGACCCCGAATCACTGCCCACGAATGGCCTTTCTGGCTCCTGATCAAACTGCTTAATGGCCATGATCCAAGAGACTCAGGAACAAATCTCGGCATCCAGCAGGTTTTGGCAGAAATCCCTCCAGATTTAATTGTTAAAATTTCAGAATTTCAAAATTGAGCGGCCACTACTGCAGCCACATGACATCATATGTTATTCATAACCAGCAATAGAAAAAAATTTTCTATTGTTGCCTTTTCAGCAGATCTGAGTGTTGGGGTAAAATCCCAAATAATAATTGTGGGTCTGGTGTCAAAATACTGAATGTAATCAAAGTAGAGAGAGAGTAATGTGGAAATCATCTGCCCCTTAGGTAGGGGGAGGGTGTGGGATGGCGGTGTACTGGGGTTTTTGGTAGTGGAGAGGGCACTGGTGAAGGTACAGGTGTTTCATTGTATGACTGAGACTTAAACCCAAAAGCTTTGTAACTGCTCTCATGGTTATTCAATAAATAAAATTATAAAAAATGAAAAAAAGTAATATGGAGTTTATGTCTCATTCAATCAGCTTAAACAATGGCTGAACATATAGCAGTACTCCTACTTTATTTAAAAAAATATGAATCAGACTTAGGAAGTTCTGATTTTTCTCTTAGAGAAGCTAATGAGTACTGTGCTAAACTGGAGAAGGAAAACACAGGTTGGAGGACAGAGGATATTTCAGAAGGACTCTCCCAATAAGACTCACCTATTTCTGCACATCAATATCTCCAATATTTGGGTCATTGCCATACCTAATGAAGTAAAATGGAGGATTCTTTCCTTAGTAGTTTAATACCAAATTTAATTAGCTGACTTTTCTAACCCTCACGTAATAGTCCTTTCAGATGCCAGTAAGAATTATGTAAAATCTGAACAAAACTTATTATTAACCACTTTTTAGCTATTTCTATCACTTATCTTGATTCTTTCTGGGATCTGCCATTAGGATGCTGAGCTCTCTAGTGAAGCCTTTGGCGGTATATCTTTTTCAATCTGTTCTGATTAAATCACATAGAGGAAGATGTATTTTTAAATGAATGTGGCATACATTCACCAAATAAGTGCAACTAGTAGAAACTATGCTTTATAAATTACTGATAGTGATTATGAAAAGGAAAAAATAGCCTATGAGCATACTATTTGTAGTTCTTTCTAAGCCCCTGTATAAAAAAAGAAGTTTCAGAGAAACAAATATTTTCTTAACAGATTAAAATAATGGTTAATAGGAAACAGATAATTTTTGTTGGACTAGTAGAAAAGTAATTTTATTAGAAATACACTAAAATGGTAAAAATACTAAAATTGTGCCAATAAAGAAAATTATAAGGTGAAAAACTATCAAATATGAAGCAAAGATATTTGAAATATGGTATCTAGTAATGCAATTGTAGCTATCTCCTGATCTTTGTTTTCTCTTTATGTGAAATTTGGAAACAAATAGATTGGCTTTCACAGAAACCCTTCTATATCTGAAACCAGTGTTTAAATTCTAATACTCTATGCTTAAGAACTGAAAATATTCTCTAGGAGAGATGTTATATTGACTGTACATCTATGACAATTTCCATTGCCGTCTATGATATTAACTAGACTATTCTCCCGGAGAACACAGCAAACAACAAAATTAACAAATTTAATAAATGATTAAAATAACCCTAACTAATATCTAGCATCCATGGGCCATATATTTTGTAGAATTCTATGTTTGAGCTTGAATATTTCTTACGATATAGAGTTTTTGTTCCTACTTCACTGTGGGTGACTGACCCAGCAATTTCATAATGATCCATTTTACCTGCATACACCAGTTATTTTTAGTGTCCTTGTTTTTTAAACTTAATTTTTAAAATTGCTCTTTGTTTTGGGGACACATCCAGCTGTACTCAGAGCTTATTCCTGACTCTACACTCACAGAGCACTCCTTGGGGGTCTCGGGGGACCATATGTGTTGCCAGGGATTGAATCTAGGTCAGACTGTATGCCCTGCCTGCTATACCACCTCTCCAACTCTTATTCTGATTTTATGAATTGACAAATTTTGTTGGGAACTGGCAAAACTATTTGTGAATAATCCCCCCACAACTCTACCCCAGTAATGGCTATAACCCTTTTTCTGATTTGTGTTAGAAACTGATAATTGGCCTTGAATGTCTATTTGACCCTGGTAAAAGTATACCTAGTAAGAAGCAACATGTCCTAACCCTTTGCATCTCTATAGGATCATATGAGAATGGAGTGAGAGAAGTTTGCTTTACTTTCATTATACTGAATGCTTTCTATTCACCTTAACATGCCTTTTCTTTCCTTTCTTTTTTCTTTCTTTCTTTCTTTCTTTCTTTCTTTCTTTCTTTCTTTCTTCCTTCCTTCCTTCCTTCCTTCCTTCCTTCCTTCCTTCCTTCCTTTTCTTTTCTTTCTTGGCTATAGAAGTAGCAATAACTGGAGCTGCCATCTCACACTCCAACAGACAAGATTGTGAACAGACAAGATTGTGTGTTAAGTAAAAGGAATTCTCCCAGCTGCCCTGAAATGTTCACCTCTTGAGTGTTATATGAGAAAGTCTTACTTAATCCAACATATTTGGGAACGCTTTGTTACAGAGACAGCCTGACTTACAGAAGCAGCTACTTTCAGGGATTTATGTGTCTTTGCTCCAGACACTATACCTGAGCAATGTTCACAGAACTTAGTCTTGAGTCATTTTATTGTTTTTAGTGTTTGTGATTTTTTTTCATTCTGGGTGAGCCCGTGGATTGGTATATCTCTTTCTCTTAGAGTTCATGATGTCAAGCCTAGCTCTCTTTCTGAAGCCCGTTTCATTTCTACTCCTAAATAGTTGGTCTGTCTGAACGTTAAGTCAGACTTGCCTGCATGGCTTTAGTCTGCTCTGTGGGAATTTGCTGCACAGAGCTCATCAACTCTCTCCCACTTTAGGACTCTGCACTTGTGCTCTGTGTCTGCTCAGCTTTTTCTCTACTTTTGCATCATTTAATTCTTAACTCAAATATTGCAAGTCTTAAACTTTACTCCATATTGCATTTTTCTCTTTCATTACCCAGTCATATTGCCTTTGTAGCATTTTCTACTATCTCAATGATTTATTTATTTGTTTTCATGTTTATTCTATTTAGATAGCAAATGCATTGAGCACAGGGGATTCATTTATCTTGGTCACTGGTATAGCTCTACTTTTTAGAAGTGTGTCTAATCGGAAGTATTCAACACATATTGGTTAAGTGAATAAATCACTTAGAAGACATAAAGATGATATGTTATAGCATCCTCAAGTATATATAAACCTCAAACTACATATGCAGAATTATAGTCCAGCATTGTTGTCCTAAGTGAGTTCAAACTGGATATGGGAAGTTTCTATTTTTCAATTGTACTTTATGTATAGGTGCTTATACCTATTATTTTATCAGGATAAAAATACTACATTGAGTCATTTAGGTGTGGAAAATATAGAAATGATGAAAACTAATATTTCTAGGGGAAAATTATATTTCTATTTAATAATTAAACAAATTATAATTTCATTGTTTACTAAGTTATAACAAGGAAATAAATATATATCAGAAAATTTCTTTAAATTTTATTAAAGCACTCTGATTTACAATGTTATTCATAATTGAGTTTTAGACATATAATACTGCAGCACCAATCCTACCACCAGTGTCAATTTTCCTCTACCAATGTTCCCAGGTTCCCTTCCATATTCCCAAACCCTCCAGCCTGTCCTCTTTACTCTCATCTTTAAGTTCAGTTGTTAAAATTTGGAAATTGGGCACCGGTGGAGGGAGGGGTGTTTGATCATTGTACGATTGAAACCCAAGCACAAAAATTTGTAAATCTACAACTGTACCTCATGGTGTTTCACTAACAAAAATTTTTTAAAAAATGTATATAATGGAGAATGGGCACTGGTGGAGGGATGGGTACTGGATCATTGTATAACTGAAACCCAAGCACAAAAATTTTAAGTCTACAACTGTACCTCATGGTGTTTCACTAATAAAAATTAAAAAAATATTTGCTCATGATTTTAAGTGTCATTGATGCTTTGGTTTGGATATTTGCCTCTATCATTCCATAACACCACTGATATACCTGATTCCTCTGACCTGGTTCCTCTTGCTTCTTATCTGTCCTTTCTTCCACTCCTCTCTACTCTTTCTTTGCTTATCTTCCCTGTACTCTGGGGCTATCATTGATCTGGGCATCCCCACCTTTAACACATTGCATTCTCTCATCCAGTTGTTCTCAATACCGCATACAAGTGATATTCATACTTTGTTTATCCTTCTTCTAGTTTACTTCATTTAACTTGATGTCTTCTAGTTGCCATGTTGCCATAAGTTGCCATGAATTGCATGATATAATAATTTCTTATTTTGTAGTATTCCTTACTCGTCAGGGGAATGAGGCCCATTATTGTTACTCTTATAGGCATATAGAATATGTCACGGGTATCTCACCAGGTTCTGCTGTGTGGGCAGGATACTCTCGGGAGACTGCCAGACTCTTTGAGGGGGGGGCAGAGGTTGCAGAAAATACTCAAGAAATGCAGATAAGGAGAGGCTGCTAAAATCTCAGGGCTGGGACGAATGGAGACATTACTGGCACCTGCTCGAGAAAATCGATGAAGAACAGGATGACAGTGATACAGTGACAGTGTAGTATTTCATTGTATATATAAACACATCTTCATGATCCACTTATCTGTTTTTGGATATCTAGGTTGATTTCAAATCTTTGCTTCTATACTGAGTGTTGCAATGTGTAATGGTGTGCATATGTTCTTTTGAATTGATTTTTTTCCCTTGGGCTGGAGCCATAGCACAGCAGGTAGGGTGCTTGTCTTGCACGTGGCCGACCCAGGTTCGATTCCTCCATCCCTCTCAGAAAGCCTAGCAAGCTACCGAGAGTATCCTGCCCGAATGGCAGAGCCTGGCAAGCTCCCTGTGGCATAGTCTATATGCCAATAACAGTAACAACAAGTCTCACAGTGGAGATGTTACTGGTGCCCGCTCGAGCAAAACTATGAACAATGGGAGGACAGTGCTACAGTGCTACATTTCTGGAGATAGATATCCAGAACTGGAATTGCTGGGTTATATGAGAGCTCAATTCAGAGTTTACTGAGAACACTCCATACTGTTTTTCATAGGGATTGAACCAGACAACATTCTTACAGCAGTGTATGAGGGTTCCTTTTTCAACAAATTCCCGCCAACATAAATTGTTCCCTGCATTTTTGATACATACCATTCTCAGTATGAGATGAAATCTCATTGTTTTCTTGATTTGGATTTCCCTAAGAATAAGTTATGTAGATCAGAGAATTTTAAAATTTTATTTGCTCAAGTATGTATACCCGTTCAACTTAATCTGGTTTTATTTTTGTGTCCAATTCCCTATCTCTGCATTATCTCATTGGGGCTTAAGCCTTTGGTTCCAATGGTCTAATTCCTAGCTTCTTAAACTGTCATGGCCATACAGGGTTGTATAACTGAAGTGAAAGATATCTTAGAAAAATCCAAACTGTTTGTTTAGAAATAAATTTCTCTATAATTTATTAATAAAAGTTTGATCATATATCTGTTTTCTATACTTCTATGCCCGGGGTCACAAACAAAAGTTTTTAGGCGGAAAAGGCTGCAAGTGGAAAAAATTGAAGAAGCCCTGGTATAATTAACATCTTTTCTACTTTTTTTCTTACTACCTCTACTTCTGTCTATGGGAACACTATGATGTGGAAGTCTAGTGTTTGCACATTTTATTGAATATGCTAAGTGGTCAATAGTCTTTTATTTCTTCTCTTGGCTTTGTCATTTCTGCCTTGTCATTTCCTCCTGATACTCACCAACAGCTAGTTGAGTAAGAACCTCCCCCAATTGTAGGTGCATTCAGCTCCTTAGAAATAGGATCTTTGCAGGTAGAATTAAAGTTAAGGACTGAGCTGCAATCATACTGGGTTAAAGTGAAACCTACATCCAGTGTGAGTGTCCTTAGAAGAGATAGCAAAGAAACAAAGAGATACAGAGAAAACGAAGTGAGGTGATATCTGAGACAGGTGTGCTGCATCTGCAAGCAGGTTTGCTGGAAGCCACCCGAGTAAAGCTGAGATGCCACAGGGGTGCTTTCTCCCTCCAGAGTCTCCAGAGGAGGTGACCTTGGTTTCAAATTATATCCTAAAGAACTGTGAGGGAGAGAATACATTTCTGGTTTTTCAACCACACAGTTTGTGGTCATTTGTTAGGTGAGCCCTGTGAAACTACTGTGGTATTTTTGTATCTTTCCAGGCAGTAGTTTGAGCGGACTCTGAGCTCTGCCTTGGGTGTGAAAGGCCACTGCTGTTGTTTGGACTCATTTGATTCTTATTTTACTCTGCAAAGACTGTCAGACCCTAAGAACAAGTTAGCTGCTTTTGAAAAGGATTGCCTATTTTTAAATTATGTTGAAAGTAGTATTAGGGGCAGGAAAGATAGTCCAAGGATTAAGGCATTTGCCTTGCATGCAGTTGGCCAGGATTCAACCCCCAGCACTGCATAGAATTTCCTGAGCCCAGCAGGAGTGACCCTTGAGCACATAGCAAGGAGAAAGCTGTGAGCACTATCGACCCAGAAAACAATACAAATGAAAAAGAAACAACAAGTCCCAGTAGTAGCTTGTAGTATCAGTTATAGTCTTCATTCAGATATTTAATTCCTTGATTTATAAATCTGTGAAAATACAGCAAAGATCCTTACTCTTTCATTATTTCTGTAATGAACAAGTGGAACAAAAATAAGACTAAAATTCAAATCCAGATTTTTTCAGCCTGTGACTTTCTTTCGGCAATATAAAAAAATTACAAGACCAGCTGTATCCAGTGCTGCTCCAGGAACCCTAATGGAGCGTTAGAAAGAATATGGGTTCCATAACTTGTCATTTTCTCTGTTTAATTTCTGCTGCAGATTTTCACTGTATCCTTTGGGTATCTCCATTTCATTCATTAATGAGTCCTGGGGATATAAAATGAATGATGGGACTAAACTGTCAGGCAGGAGAGAATACTGTTGATTTTTTTCCCCTCTGTTATTACTGCTTTCATCTTAACTCTTGCTTTAGGTCACTGCCATATTATTCCTATATTTTCAAAAAAGCTCTAAATAAAACCTGAATATGAATTTATATGGTTTGCTGCTGAGTCTCAACTCATTACCTCTTTTGTCTTTTAGATTTTAGGCTCTGGCATTAAGCTTATTGGCAAGTTACAATGAATGTCTTTCTTTAATATATATATTTTTAATTTTTATTTATTTATTATTTTTTTAATTTATGAAAAGTTTATTTATTTTATTAGTGAAACACCATGAGGTACAGTTATAGACTTACAAATTTTTGTGCTTGGGTTTCAGTTATACAATGATCAAGTAGCCATCCCTCCACCAATGCTCATCCTCCACCACCACCCGTCCCAGCATTCCTCCCACTCCCCGTCTCCCCATCCCACCCTGCTTCTGTGGCAGGGCATTCCCTTTTGTTCTCTCTCTCTCCTTTTGGGTCCTCTGGTTTGCAAGAGAGGCATTGAGTGGCAATCATGTTTGGTCTGTAGTCTACTTTCAGCATGCTTCTCCCATCCTGGGAGGATCCTCCCAACATTCTTTATTTGGCGCTCCCTTCTCTATCTGAGCTTACATTTGACCCAGCAATACCACTCCTGGGAATATATCCCAGAGAGGCAAAAAAGTATAGTCGGAGTGACATCTGCACTTGTTTGTTCATTGCAGCACTCTTTACAATAGCCAGAATCTGGAGAAAACCTGAGTGCCCAAGAACAAATGACTGGTTAAAGAAACTGGTACATTTACACAATGGAGTACTATGTAGCTGTTAGAAAAGACAAAGTCATGAAATTTACATACAGGTGGTACTACATGGAAAGTATCATGTTAAGCGAAATGACTCAGAAAGAACGGGATAGACACAGAAAGATTGCATTCATCTGGGGAACATAAAGTAACAAAATTGGAGACTAACACCCAGGAGTGACTGAGATTAGTACCAGAAATTGTAGGCCAGCCACATGTGCTAGGGGAAAAGGAAGCTCAGATACAAAGATTTTCTTGAGATGACTTGGATTTTTAAATTTGGGGGAAGTTATTAAGGAAGGTTAAAACCTATTATTCAACTTTATTTCAGATAACTCCCTATAAAACATCTTTTGAGTAAAAGTTCAGATGTAATATAAAATAGAAAGTAATTTGCATTTAAGAGTACACGTATGGGTCTTTGGAAATTTCTGTGTAATATCACTTTCGTTGCTTCTCCTTTGTAGTAAGATTGTTATTTTACTGTTAGAGTAACCCATAATTCACTTAAGTGACACATTTTGCCTCTGATTTACTTAGAGAAAAGAAACCGGCTTCTGATACTTGTATATTGACTATATGTTTCACCTCCCTGTGATGTATTTGTTCATGTATGCAACAAATAATTTATTATTCAACCTCAACTGTTAGAGCTTCAATCATAGCTATCCCATACAAAATTAACCCCAAATTACTATTTTCCTAACTTAACCACCAACTTGTTCAAAATTTCTCCAACTAGCCCTCAATGTGATACCTTCCTTTCCCTATCCCTGCCTCCACACACACACACACACACACACACACACACACACACACACACACACTCTCTCTCTCTCTCTCTCTCACACACACACACACACACTCACACACACTGCCAGGCAGGCTGTGCCTCATCCACAGAGCTGGCCCTGTTTCTGTTTTCTGGACAGAAAATAAAGTTCCCCTATGGAAAAAAATACATATTTTACCAATTTTATATTAATGAAGTATTTCTTGATCATTCCATTAGCTATTTAGTGGTAACAACCAATATAAAGTAAATGATTGTGTGATTGTGTGCCTGCTATGGGGGCAGACTTTAGGGATGGTTAGGAAAATGGAGACCATGGTGAAGGGAAGGTGACATTGGTAGTGGAATATTGAATGCCTAAGACAAATCATAATAAACAACTTTTTAAACCATGCACAATGTTTAAACAAATAGGAAACAATTAAAATAAAATTTAGAAATAAAAAAAATACACCCTGAACTTCCCCTCCCAGACTTGGATGACTGAACATTTCTTTTTTTTGGTTCTTGGGCCATAGCCAGCAATGCTCAGGGTTTATTTCTGAATATGTACTGAAGAATTACTTCTGGCAGTGATGGGAGAAATATTCAGGCAAATGCCTTACCTGGTGTATTATCTCTTATCTCCAGCCCAAGACTTATTTTAACTTTATTCACAGGTGCCTCCAATCACTTGCAAACTAATACTTCCAGTTCTGGTGAAGCTCATGGGGAACATATGGGATGTTGGGGGTTGAACCTGGGTCAACTCTGTGTACAGCAAATGCCATACCAGCTGCTCTTTTGCTCATGTCCCAATTTTGAACAATTCTTTGCACTCCAAACCTGCTCAAACTTGGAGTCAAAGACTTTGCAAACCACTTGCAACCATATTCTGTAGTACATGATCCAGGTCTATTTGATCTTGGTACTGCAGTTCCTGCTAAACTTGGTAAACACAAGCTCCCCACTCTCACTCCTTATGAGGAGTGAGGTCTTCTTGGTGCTATTGGACATTTACAATCACAAACTCAGTTGTTCTCTAGGCTTGTTTTATTTTAATGCCATGGACACTGTCTAAATTTGCAGTCATGAACCTTCGACTGTTTCCCAGACCTTTCTGAACGTGAGCCTTTACATAATGCTCTATAGCATCATGAAAAAAATGAAGAAGTGGAACAATTCTTCTGTAAATTATTTTTTTTTCTTTTTGGGTCACACCCAGTGATGCACAGAGGTTACTCCTGGCTCATGCATTCAGAAATTACTCCTGGGGGTGCTTGGGGGACCATATGGGATCCTGGGAATTGAGCCCGGGTTGGTCACATGCAAGGCAAACGCCCTACCTGCTATTCTATGACTCCAGCCCCTTCACCTGCACTTTTGGGTGAAGGTAAAAGGTTGGAAGAAAATTCAAGCATATTAGAACTTTCTAAATTCTATTATGAAGGTTTCAAAGAAGTAATCTTAATGATACTTATAGAAATGAAGAAATGAGAGGGTGACAAATTACACAGGACAAAATGTATGAAAAAGTCCTGAGCAGAAATCATTTAAATCATTGAGCTAAATAAATAATACAGTAGCTGAACAAAAATAATAGAATAGACAGTGTCGTGTCAATAGTAGAATGACAGAGCTGAAGATTGAACCAGTGACCTCAAAGATTAGATAGCAGAAATCATTTTAAAAATAACAAAAATGATTTTTAAAAGTAGAGATAGCATTGGAGATTTGTGGGACAGCAGCAGTGTTCTCACCATCAGGGTTTTAGTGGTAAATGAGAAAAGGGCAGTAGAAGACAGAGTACAAAATACCTTCATCCAAATTGAGCAAGAGACAAATCCTGGAAGCCAGAGTTTAAAAAAAAAATATCAAACAGACACCATCTCTGTATCCCACGGAAGTAAAAATGACTTGGAATACATTTAACACGAAAGGATTCAATTTAGCGTATGAACTTTGCCACAGATTCCCTCTTTTAATTTATAAGTCACAGTGTTTTGTGCATCGCCAATGTGTTCTCTATTCTCCCACCTCTGCCCTTCTCAATTCCTGTTTTCCAGGTGCTCCAAATTTCTCTTTAAATATGGTCTCCAGAATTAATTCACTCTTGTTTGGCATGGTTTATTCTGTCTCTGGACCCAGAGAGTCCTCTTTCTGGATTGCACATTTCAGCTGTCAACCCTTTCACGAAAACCAGAATCAAAAAAGCACTTACTCTCACCTCTATTGCTACACTTATGATTCATCCTGGCTCTGTTTTAAGGTGTCTGCCTGCAACCATAGAAACCCTGCCCAGTTCTCAGCGCAATGCCTCTGCATTGCACAACATTGTCAGCAGGGGCAGGAGAGAGAGTAAAGCAGGTAAAGTGCTTGCCTAGTATGTGGGCTACCTGGCTTCAGTTCCCAGCATCCTACATGGTCCTCCTGAACAGCACCCCTGCGTATGACTACTCCCCTCCCCCAACGAACAAACCAGCACCTCAGACAAACAAAAGGAATTTTCAGCAATGATTATTGAATGTATTAACCGAAAATCAGAAATACACAAAGAGATAATCTTGTAATGTTCTCAAGGGTATTGTATGTACATTTAGAAAACTTGAGTCTCAATACTGCATTTATTATCATTACTATTACTATAGATGCTATGACCTTGGGCAAAGTGGCTTCTCTAGGAATGCAGACTGATAGAAGATCCCCAAAGCCACTTCACAAATTGTTAATCCTGGGAACCTAAATTAAACCTCAAAGACTAGTTTAAATAAGGATAAATTAAAGAGTAAAGTAGTGATTTAACAAATATAAAAAGGGAAGCAAGTAAAACAAAAGGATTAATGTCATAATTTTCAAAATCTGGTGACAGACAAGTAATCTGAGTTTGTAAAAAAATATAAAGGTCTATTTTCAATAAAATTAATGTCATCTGTATTCTCTTGCAACACAATAATAATGTATTTTTATAGCCAGGAACCGTTTTTAGTTTAAAAAAATCTAGGTCAGCATTATAATATATATACATATATATGTGGTATATATAGATATGTGCTCATTCCAATTATTGTGACTTCTGTGTGTTGAAAATTACAGGATGAAAGTGCATAGCATCATATTCCTTCTTCAATAATCCTTTGTATTTAAATTTTTATTACTTTTTTGCTTTGTGTATTTTAACTCAGGAAACTCAAAGTGAAATATGTCACCTTGTGGTGAGCAAGATAGTGCTTTGTGGTAAAAGAAGAAAGCATCTGAAATCCTAATATTATTTATTTTATGTCATTTTTAATTTATATTTAGAATAAGCTTTATAATGTTCATAATCTAGGATATTACATATATAACAATTTAAATCAGAATTCACATAGGTTCTGAATACACAATTGAAAGATTTATGCAGACAGGGCTGCTACAAGGAGCTAAAAACTTCTGCGAAAGTTACCAGACATCAAAAATTTCTTCTCTTATGAGTTCTATCAATTTACCTATCTTGGTTATATACATATATTTTTGTAAAATTTAAACATAGTCACTAAAAAACATCTGAGGAATATCAAAATATGAGGAACAAAGTTGTTTTACAACTTTTATCTTCATGTTTTACCATTCATACGTGTGCATGGTCATTGCTCTTTCAAGATCATATTGTGAAAATCTATCGTAATTTCACATGTCTGAGATAAGTCGTAAAACTGAAAAAATTTTCAGCTCACTATGATATTATCTTCGGAGAATTGAATGAGTTTTTATAACACTACACTTCTGTTAAGCTATACTTTCAGAAAATAAGATCATTACAATGAGGCAAAAATTCTAATTTAAAATACATCTAATAAATTTTACTTAAGGGAGGGTACATAAGATTTCAAATAAAATGGTAGCATTTTTAATCCTAGGGAAAAAATTAGAAACAGGTCGAGAAGCAGTTGAAATAATTAGTCTTCTTTACTCAATGTGTATAATTCTAATAGCAACTGTAAGAACTCTTAATATCTTTCTTTTCATACACTATCTAAGCCTGATTACTGAATAAGTAGATATTTGGGTCTTTTTAGTTGTAAATTTTGGGGCTATGGATGTGGGATGTGAATTAAGTGGAAGGGCAGTGTGAGACCCTGGGGTTATTCCGTCCCTGCATCACCCAGGGCACCACCAAATGAAAGCTTAAAGGAAAAACATTGTGATCTTTTTCATCTATTCTTTTAAAATTAATTTTTGGTGTATGCTTCTTTATAAAATTATATAGCTCATATATAAAACATTACAGTTCAGTATCTTTGTGATCTCCACCAAAAGTCTAATTTCCATCTATCAACATGCAATTGACCTCTTTATCAATTTCACCCACCCCAGTGGCCCTTCTTCTCTAGTAACCACCACTTTGATGGTTGTTGACATGAGGTGTCCTGTTCTCCAGGTATAACAGTATTTTGTGGAAAACAGTGATTTCTCAGAATGATTTTTGCTTGTACTTTTTCTGCCTAGAAAAAGGGGACACTGCTCTTGCTCTCTTTTATTCATGAATGCATTTACTGTAATAAATATTTAAGTCATTCAAATGTACAGAAGCACTATGCCAGATATAATCCGGATATCCTGGACAACCTTTTCTCTCTGCATTTAATTTTTAAAATGTCTTGACTTGCTGTTTTCCATGGACTTTGCTATATATCTTATTAGCATGGTATGAGCATGAAATTTACCTATCTGAATTCTCTTGGGAATAAATGTATTTTAAAATTAGACTTGCCATAATATTTTGAAACTTTTCAGTTTGCTTTGTGAAACACATATTCTAGAGGCTATTTACTTCTTCTGAGATTCTTTGGCTTCAGTAAGGAGAAGGTGAGCTAAGAGGACTAAAGTGAAGCCCTCAGCCTGAGTGACAGATAAAACCTAAGAATGAATCTGAGAAACCAAGGCAAGGCTTCCATGGTTAGTGTCTTTTGAAATATAAAAGTTAAAATGACCTTTCAAATAAAACACAAAGATATATAATAAATACAATTAAAACTTAGCTGTATTTGTTAACGTTAGATATACATATTAAGTTACTATTTAAAGTAGTCCCCTTGTTTTTTTGTTTCACACCCAGACATGCTCAGGGATTACTCATGGCTTTGCACTTAGGAATTACTCCTGTTGGTACACAGGGGATCATATGGGATGCTGAGGATCGAACCCAAGTGGACTGTGTGCACAATGAATGCCTTTCCTACTGTATTAGCTCTTCCTACTGTATTAGCTCTGGCCCCAAGTGGCAGTTCTTAAACTCTGTACTATCATTTTATAATGTAGACAATAGATGTGCAATTGCTTAATTAAATAACGGTTACCTCTTCATTTTTCTTGAAGGTACAATTTATTGGATATGTTATTTTATATTTGTATTTCCTTTTGTCTCCTTATCAAGTTCTCTGTGATGTATTCGATATGCCAAAAACAGTAACAACAAGTCTCACAATGGAGATGTTACTGGGCCAGCTGAGCAATTCGATGAACAACTGGAGGGCAGTGCTACGGTGCTCCTTATCACTAAAATGAGGATAAAGTTAAAATCTGTCTCTTAGATTTGGTGTGAGGATTAAAAGAGTCAGTAGGTGTAAAATTCTTAGGATGGTGGATGCTCTGAGTTTGTATGTTTTTTTTTTCTTAAAATTTTTATTACTTTTACTTACCTGATTTTTGTAAGAAGTGACATGAATTGAAAATTAGTATCAAATGAATACAAAAAAGAATTAAAAAATAACCATGAATCTTAGTTCAGCATTTTATTTTCACTGATAAGTGTGCCTATGGTATTAATTCTCTATTTTTCAAATATTATTAATTTAGAAATAAAATTGTTCAATCACTTCTAATTAGGCTAAATGGAGAAAGGATTTTCTGCTATGAGCAAGTACGCTAAAACCTGAACACAGTTCAGAAACACTTTAAATCCTTCCTTGAATTTCCTCTTACTTAAATAATCTTTTGCCTTTGAATGAATGTATTCCAGAATCACTACAAAATTCCTAGGGATTCTTAGGGTCAAAAGTTTCTCTAGCTGTATATACTAAACCATAGGGCTACATAGCTTTTCTTTTTATCAATCCCTAGCATATGTAAAAAGTGGCTGTCCCTCTCTGCAAGCTCCCCACCCCTATTCCCCACCTGCCAACTTTCTATCCATCTAGAAAGGAAGAAAAGAGAGGGCTCATTCACAGAGAAGAACAACCTTCCCTAGTAGTGAAATCATATATTGCCTGTCCTTAATTATAAAATTTATTTTCTATACTTTTTCCCCTTCACTTTGAGAATGCCCCAATTCAAGGTCTTTATATTACACGTTGCTTCTTTGTCAAATATACTCCACACCCAATTTGTCCCTCCACCCAAACATCCAAACCATATACTTTTAGAGGAAACAAATGTCTCTGAAAGAATAGTATTTAAAAGTTTTGAAATAAATAATGAAATAGTTGGACAAATGAGTTTGAATTCAAAATGTTCATGGTTTTTTGTCCATTCACTTGCTTTTCCTATTTTATTCCATTGCTGATGATTATATTGTGACCTTGGGATTTTGACCAATGGCATACCTTTCTTCATCTTGTTTCCTACATTGAGAATATTTTAACGATTATAAGTACTCATATTTTTAAAATTATAAGTTTATATTTCAAGAAAAGTTGCAGGAATTGTTTTAAAGGACAAGAGACTAAGAATATAATTAGTTTTAAATTATGTCCTGAGCATGTTGGTCATTGCTTATTTTTATGGTTATGGTATCTCTGTCTTATTCAATGTAGTGAAAATCCAATACCTTTAGGCAGTTGGCCCAAGTTTGATTTTTAGGCATTTTGATTTATAAATTGAATTCTTTGTAACCTTTACAGGATTCCCAACTCCATTATCATGTTATTACTTTTGTAATGTGTTTTGAGCACTGCCAATGTGTTCAGAATTGAAAAGCATATTAAAGTGAGTGTATTCCCACAATGGTCTAAACATTTTAGCTGAACTTTTTATTTTTCCACCTCTGCACATTTTGGAATTGCTGCTTTATATTATTTTTCCCCCCAAATAGACAGAAGTTTCTTTCAAAATAAGTATTGTTGGAGAGTTCTCATTTGCTTGTGTTGCTGAACTCAGTGACATATTTGTGGGATTTTGTGGTGGTTTAAAGTGACAGCCATTTCATCCCATTATCAGATTATACATAATGTTCTGCCTAATTAATTAATTCATTGACTTAATTCAATCATCAAATTGTCCTTGTTTTTCTCTAATATTTATGCATTTAAAAAGTCCATTTTTGCTATCGAGGTTTTAAATTTCTTGTTAATCTGAGTCCATGTTTTACTAATGAATGTGTCTACCTGAATACATTATGACTTTCTTACAATTGAGGCCAGAAATGTGAATAAATGTCTTTGTCTTTCAAGTGCTCCTCTTTTAACTTTCCTAATCATTGAAGATGATGCTCTAGTTGTTCATTTCCCAGGGAAGCATCCAAGAGTCACTTTAAGGTGATTATCTTTTTATCTTCAGGCTCACTGAATCATTGAATCCCTACTCTGCTTCCAGGCCTGTAAGACTATTATGCCTGAGATTTTGACTATATAATAATAGATTCAAGATATCCGGGGTTTAGTTATAATTTGCATGTCATTCACTTAACTAAGAGGCCCAGAATTTTACACTGAATTTAAGTTTTCATTTTGTCATATTAGGTATGTCAAATTTGGGAAAACTCTTACTTAACTTTCACCTAAAAGTATTTTAGAATGATTTTTAAAAATGGAGTATTGAAACTGATTACGGCACATATTTGTTTCCTTATTTTTCACTCCCAAGTCTCAACCCTATATCCAAGTGCCAATATATTTTAAAATAGCTCATTACTCTATTAAATTGCAGAAGTACGAGAAAGATAAGATAATATTCTGGGACTGGAGCAATAGTACAAACGGTGGTAGAGTATTTGCCTTGCACACAGCTGTCTATGTTAATCCCTGGCACCTCTTATATTTTTCTGAATACTGCTAGGAGTGATCCATGAGTGCAGAGCCAGAAATAGGGCCTGAACACCACTAGGTATAGCCCTAAAATATTTTTTAGAAGAGAGAATATTTTTAGTCATTATTTGGCTACTTAAAATGGTGATGTTTATTTTTATCTCTTCAATGAGAAAAAGTATCATTTTTCACTTTGTGCATGAAACTTGCTTGAATTTATAAGGCTACTAGTTGATACAAACAAAAAGCATTTTTAAATTATGAATTGTGTGTTTGGGATGAATGCTGGAATAATTAATTGAGTTCTGACAGTTATAGTTTACTATCAGTTCACATACTTAGTTTAAAATGATGTTTAAATCTGTGATGTGGTATTTGCATAAATAAATTTTAGCCATTTCTTCATACTTGTTGCATATTTTTAAATAGAATGGAAGTATGGGGGTATGGAATCACAGCTAAATATTTGAAGAACTGTTGACTGAAACATAAATCTTAAAATGTGACATTGCTGAAAATAAATAAAATTAAGGGGAAAGAAATCAACTTTGTATTCAAAATACTTATTCACTGATTGGAAACATTTATTAGTGATAAGTTTGCTTTAGAACATCTTATTTAGCAACAGAAGTACAATTTTAGCATCCTTGAAATGTTGCCAAAAAAATTAAGAAGAGATAAATGGAAAAAAGCCTAAAAAGGAAAGACCTGAATAATTAATAACATTTTTTTAAAAACATAATGATTACAAAACTATACCAAAGTATCATTGAAATTATTGTGTATATTTAGCCCAAATAGTGTGTTTTATAAGACAAAAATGCTCAAAGGCATGCAAAACTTGGCCTTTCACCCCACCTATTACACACAAACCCTATTACAACCTTTATTCTACCTGAAAGAAACCCATATATCAGACCTGTGTAGAAATAGTGAATTCATGACTCAAGGCTCAGGATACTGAAGATACTCCGGAACTTTTAAGAAATCTGCAATGATAGTCTTTGGAGTTGCATGGAAATAGATAAATAGATAGATTGGTTAGAGTTTTAGTCTCTTCTTAGATTGATTAGAGTTTTAGTCTCTTCTTAGTCTGCTTGTATATCCATAACAGAATAGTACCATAAACCAAGTAGCTTAAACAACAGAAATTAATTTTCTCACATTTCTGGTGGTTAGAAATCTAAGGTCTAAATATTGAAACTAGAGAAAGAGTACAGTGGTTAAGATATTTGCCTTAAGTATGGCTGTGCCCTAACCATATTTCAACTCCTGGCACCACCTGGCCCGTAGCACTGTACTGTGTGGGAGAGGCCCCTGAGCACTATTTGGTATTGATCACATAAAAGAAGCTATGAACACAATTAATTCTTTCTAAAATCTATGGGGAAAGATCTGTTCTATGCTCAAAGGTAAGAAGGAAGCAGCATGTCTTGGCTTATATATATATACCATGCTCACCTTTGCCTTCATCTTTGCGCAGTGACTTGACTGTATGCTTGTCTATATCCATATTTCTTCTTTTTTAATTATGATCACTTCACTTGATGACTTGACATCCTGTTACTCATTGATTTACTCAAGCGGGCACCATTAACATCTGCATTTGTCTGTTTTGCATGCTAGCATAGCCCAATGGTATCTGCTCTATCTAGGAACACAGAAAGCCTCAAACAGATCGTTCAGAGTCTTGACAAAGAAGTGTGACCACCTTGTAGGTGGGTGGCCACGTGACCTTTTGATGTCACATGGAATCCAGTTTGTAATGGCTCTAGTCCAGTAGTCATCTCCCAATCGCATTACATGTACAGCCCATCTGATTTTCGACGCCTTAGCAAATGAGACAGTGTCCCTGATTCTTGATTGTCAATGGAGATCGGAACTCCAGTTTCTTTCTTTCACTTGAGTGAAGCGTGATACTCCAAGCGTAGCTCTTTTGATTCCTCTTTGGAAGACCCGAATAGTGTTCTCATCCTTTTTTCATAGGGTCCAGCTCTCTGAGGTATATGTTAATGCAGAAAAAAAAGTGGAATCAAAGAGATGTGCCCGAAGTCAGAGTTTCTTTGTCCTCTTAGCTATTTCTTCGATGCTCTTGAAGGAGTTTCAAGCTGCTTTCTTCCTCCTGCGCAACTCAGGTGCCAGCTCATTCATCATGTTGACTTCTCGACCTAGGTACACATAACTGTTGCATTCAGAGATATTTGTTCTGTTGAGAACGAATGGAACGTCAGGAATGAGACCATTTATCATAAACACTGTCTTTGTGAGATGCAGCTGGAGTCCAACATTTCCACACTTACAGTCGAAGTCGGCCAGCATTTGTGCCACTTGGCTAATGTTTGGTGTTATTATAACGATGTCATCAGTGAACCGGAGATGGTATAGTTGCTGACTGTTTATCTTCACTCCCTTTCCTTCCCATTCCAGTTATCACATGACATTTTCGAGGGTGGCACTGAAGAGTTTTGGTGAAATGGTATCACCCTGCCAAACCCCTCGCTTGACATGGATGATCACTTCCTTGTAGAATGGTGAGATCCTGGTAGTGAATCTGTAATAAAGTTCACGGAGGATCCTGATGTATTGAGTTTGAATGCTGTGTTTGTCTAGGGCTTTGAAGACTGCTTCAGTCTCAACAGAATCAAAGGCCTTCTTTAAATCAATGAATGTTAGAGCAGCATCTTGAACTCCTGAGAAAACCTCAATGAGCTTTGCTATCTTATGGATATGGTCGATGGTGCTGAATCCTTTTTGGAACCCAGCTTTCTCACATGGTTGTGCTTCATCTACTGTTCTGCCAATCCTATTCAGGATGACTTGGGTGAACAGGTTGTAGATGACAGACAACATGCAGATTGGGCAATAATTGCCAATGTCGTGGATGTCTCCTTTCTTGTACAGTAGTACAGTCCTGCTGGTTTTCCCTTGGGATGGAAGCTTGCATTCAGACAGGTAGTGTGTGAAGATCCGAGCCAGTGCATTGATGAGTACTTCAGTTGTTCGGGCAGGTTCTTCAGTTGTTCGGGTCTGACCTTGTCTGGGCTGGGTGCTTTTCGCTTCTTTACCGGTGAAATGGCATGTCAGAGTTTGGAAGGGAGAATGTTGGGAATGACATACCCATCTTGTGGAATTTGGTACGTGGGCAGTTGGATGTGGCTATCAAAGAGATCTGAGTAGAAGTCATGGATAATCTTCTCCATTGCCCTTCTAGAAGATGTGATAGATGCATCAGGATGTCGGAGAGCACTCTTTTTGCTTTTGTAGTTTACAAAGGACAGGCGGGCGTTTTGAATGCTTTTCCTGTCTTCTGCCATATCTGCCAGCACTGCTGCTCTTCTCTCTTTGAGGTCTTCCTTGATCACTTCTCTGCACTGCTTTGCAAGCTTCACTGTTCACTTGCGGTTGCCTGAGGTTTGTGCCAAACAACATTGAGGCATGAGCTCAAAAGTTTTTGAAGATAGGTATCTTTTTGTGGGTTTCTCTCTCTTGGCGTTCCTTGCACAATCATGGCGGTGCTGAACCAGTCAATCATATTCTTTGTCAATGTTGTCAATGATGGCTCTTCTCATGTTGCAGCAATAGTGCCAAAGAGCTCCGAGTTGGTGGTCGTTCTGGGAGTTCTTTTCTTAAATTTTGCAGCACTTTCTCCCCACTCCATGAAGTAGAATTTTGCATGAAGGAAACGGTAGTCTGATCCTGTTTGGAATTTTGGGACAACAGTGATGTTGGTCAGGCGAAACTGTCGATTGAATATGATGTGGTCAATTTCGTGTGGAATCGTTCACCAGGAGACTCCCATGTTCAACGTTTAGATTCGGCCTTCTGGAACTGTGAGTTACCATCAATGGTCTTGGTCGACATGGTGAACTCAGATAGTCTCTCACCCTGTTCGTTCCATTCTAGGCCATGTGTCCCGATGTGGAGTTCTTTGGCTGATCTTCTCGGTACTATATTGGCATTAAAATCACTGACAATGATCTTGTAGAAGGTGTGGTCTTCTTTATAGAACTTCTCCAGCTCCATGTAGAAGTTTACAATTTATTCTTCATTATAATTGGATGTTGGTGCATAGACAATGAAGATAGAATCTGCCGGCAGAGAGCCACATCTATTCAAGTATAATCATCTGTTTGGGTTGTTAGGCATTTGAATGAATCAATGCTCATGGCAATGTTCATGTTGACAAGGACACCGACACCACCTACGCCTCTTTTGTCACATGTTCCGAGGAAGTGTTCTTCTCCAGTGTCGAAAATGGCGTGATGTGATTGATGCCTTCTTGTCTCCGTCAGACCAATGATGTTGTACTTGATCTTTTGCACTTGTACCACCAGGTCCTCGATGGATGCATCTGATGCCACCATAAGTGCATTGAAAGTACAGACAGTCATTTTTGTCCTTTGTTTTGGCAGCCTAGTTTGGCCTTGAAATTTTATCAGCCTCTTCTTCCTCATCCTTCTTAATGCTGCCGAATTGGTGGCTCTTTCAGGGTCAGGGGAATGAGACCCATTGTATTTACTGGTTTTGGCATATTGAATATGTCACGGTAGCTTTCCAGGCTCTGCCATGTGGGCGGGATACTCTCCGTAGCTTTCAAGGCTCTCCAAGAGGGTTAGAGGCTTTTAGGGAAGCCTCTAATTGCCCTTGCAGGTGTTCCCATGGTCCAAACCATATTTGAACCCCATCAAATATGGTGCAGTAATCTTGGAAGATGGGTATTAAGTGTCTTATGATATGTTGTGCTGCCACACGATCCAAAAAGCTACCTGGAGTGTGGTGGTGACCGGGTAGTGGAAGTAGTGGAGATCTTCCAATGACATATTTATCTGGTACCGGTAGGGTAGGGCTTCTGGGTGTAATCCCTGGTAGCTGAAGATTGGTGGGAAGAAGCAGAGGATCTCTGTTCCCAGGTCCCATTGAGCCTGGAGTCCAAGGTCACAGCAGCCCTTCAAGAACTTACTTTCAAATGAAAACCATAGTCTGAGGTAGTGAGCTTTAGTAATTCATAACATAATATCGAAGGTGAGACTCAGATGTATAATGATTCTATCTATCTGGAAAGGAGACCATTAGAGTGGTGCTTAGGAAAACCTGTACAGGAAGAAGATTTCACACAAATCAGAGACCACATTAATCCTGTTTTTAGATTTGTTCACCCAACATAATTACCACCTACTGTTCCCAAGCTTTGTGCAAGTGGGGTCTCAGTGTGAGCACTGTAGAATTAACTCTATTCAGTTGGTCTTTATAGTGCAGAATGGGACTTTGACTTTGAGAGAAAATTGCATTTGGGCGTGGTCAGACATCAAATATGTAAAAATACTTTTAGATACCAAATATAAATCTTAGTGAATCTAGCTCACTAGAAGTTACCAAAAACATAACAAAATCTCAGTGGAAACTAGCAACTGAAACTTAGCACCAGTATGAGAAAGATGTAGCTTCTGGCCCGGACTGTGACCTCTGGACAACTGACAGTGGCTATGTGGGGAATTCCTATCAAGTGCTAGTGGAAAATGTTGGGTAGAAGTTTGAAATGTGCTAATATTAAAAAAAGAAATTGATCTCTGTATTTTTTTTGTTTGTTTTCTGGGTCACATCCACAGGTGCTCAGGGCTTGCTCCTGGTTCTGCATTAAGGGGTCACCTACCATATCCCCTGCTCACTGTACTATCACTTCAGCTAATGACATTCTGTATTTATATAGAAAGTCACATGGATTTTGAATGATGGATGACATCTTACATATTTAGTGGTCATTTAAACTATATCTGCTGGAACTATGTAACTGACAGATCAATCTGCCTACGTGCCAAAAAGGATTCTGGCAGCCCTGCAGTTGGTCATAGACCCCTGGGGGGAGGGTCATTTGGTCATTGCAACAACAAAAGAAGCAAAGCAAAAAAAAAAAAGAAGAGAAAATGTATATGCTGGTGCAAATGACTTTGGCTTCCTGGTTCACATCCTTGGCTTAGAGGAATGAATACATCATCTTGAATCTGTTTAGACCACAGATGATGTATTCATTCCTCTAAGCCAAGGATGTGAACCAGGAATCCAAAGTCATTTTCTCTTCTACTCATTTTGCTTCATTTTTCTTTTTGCAGAGTCATCCAGTATTTTTTCCCCAGTGTGCTAGAGTAGAAATTAAGGTCAAAGTCTAGTTGTTCATTTAACTTTTGCTGAAATTTTGCTTGTGATAGGTTTAGAATGTCTTCATTATATAAAGATGCTGGTTGTAGATGTGGTATATATAACTTTAGACAAGGTTATGACCTTCCAGCTTCCTTTTTGGACAGATTCTGGAGGGGCATAAATCTTCAGTGTGAAAAGATTGGTGTTTGTAACCACCCATATTTACCATATTGTGGCAGAGTAAAGAGAAAGTTTGAAGAAAGGAGAACACATGGGTTAATGAGTTTAAGAAACTTTGGGCTGGAACGATAGCACAGCAGGTAAGGCATTTGCCTTGCATGCGGCCGACATGGCTGACCTGGGTTCAATTCCTCCGCCCCTCTCAGAGAGCCTGGCAAGCTACCGAGAGTATCTTGCCTGCACGGCAAAGCCTGGCAAGCTCCCCGTGATGTATTCAATATGCCAAAAACAATAAAAAGTCTCACAATTTGTTGTGAGACGTTACTGGGCCTGCTCGAGCAAATCAATGAACAATGGGAGGACAGTGCTACAGTGCTACAGAGAAAACTGTACTATCCTTATGACAATTCTGCTGAAGACCATGTGGTATGTATTGATGTAGCCTGTGATTCTCAGGCTTCCTTTGTCCTCTTTAATTTTACCTATAACACTGGACCAATGTCTCATTATAACTGTGTGTGAAATGCCATTACCTTGCTCTGATTTCACTGATAATTTAAATGAAAGTACATTATCTAAAGAGTTGAACCAAGGTTTATATCACTACAGCCTATTTCAGTGTGATCTGTACCTTTCTGTGGCTTAGCAGGTTAACAGCTTACTGCTGAATTGTTTTATTCAAGTGTTTTCATCAGATTTTTAACATAATTTTGTTTTTAAACAGATGACTGTAGAAAACAGCATTTAATTTCTGTCTTATATTGGTTATTTCCCTTTGAAATATCAATACAAATGAGCAAAGTTCTTAGAAATGATCTAGTGAGAAAAACAAATTCATTGAATGGTGATTGCAGAGCCTATAATAGATTAGATTCTGTGAGAGATTAAAAAAATATACACATGTACACACACTAGAACAAAAGCTATGAGATAATCCAGAGTTGGATGATTTAAACATGATTTGTAGTTTGAGAGATAATTTCATGGACCAGCTACAGATAAGTGAAAAATAATATAGAATTAATTTATAATGAACAAACACTGCAAATTTTTATTTCTTTCTGAATTTTTACGCACTAACAAAAATGAAAAACTGTATTAATAAGAAGAAATAACGTGGGAGAGCTTGGTCTTAAACTGTGCCTGAAAGGTAGAAAATTTAAATTGCAGGAGAGAGATGATTGTAAGTGATTTGAGTCCCTTAATTCTAGGGATAGGAAGGGTATGAGAATAGTTGGAGGATGCAAATGCAAAGTGGAAGGTACTAATTCTGAGTCCCAATGTGAATTATGATATGAAGTAAGGCAAAATAGTATTAACAGAGGAGTTGGTGTCCTAAGACCCAATTCATGACAATATATTGGAAGCCAGCAAGATAGAACATGGGTTGCAAGCTTTTGACCCCAATGTTATTCCCTGCACTGTGTATATTCCCTTAAGCATTGCCACTAAGCATAGACCAAGAGAATTGAAAACCAGGAATAAACAGTACTGTTTATGGGCTGGAGTAATGGCACAGTGGGTAGGGTGTTTGCCTTGTATGCAGCTGACGGGATTCAATTCCTCCACCCTTCTCATAGAGCCCGGCAAGATACTGAGAGTATCTCGCCCACATGACAAAGCTTGGCAAGCTACCCATGACATAATCGATATGACAAAAACAGTAACAACACAAGTCTCACAATTTGTTGCGAGACGTTACTGGTGCCCGCTCGAGCAAATCAATAAACAAGAGGAGGGCAGTGCTACAGTCAATATTTCCTTGTCATCAAGTACTTATTCTCTTCTAATTGGTCAAATACCAAATGGCCTTGAGCTTTTAGAGTCTCACCCAGTTTTGATTTCTCCTTGAAAAGTTGTATAGTACACAGTGTTGTTTATAATACTGTGTCTGTCACTGTCCTCCCGTTGTTCATCAAGTTGCTCAAGCAGGCCCAGTAACGTCTCCATTGTGAGACTTGTTGTTACTGTGTTTGGCATATCAAATACGTCACGGGAGCTTTCCAGGCTTTTCTGCACAAGCGAGATACTCTCAGTAGCTTGCCGGGCTCTCCGAGAGGGGTGGAGGAATCAACCTGGATTGGCCACATCAGCTGCGTACAAGGCAAACGCCCTACCACTGTGCTATCACTCCAGCCCTGTTTATAATATACCAGGAAAAATCATAATCATGGTAAAGCATGGTTCATTTGGTTAAAAAATTGCTACCAAATTTTATAGTTTGGGAAGAGAGGAACAGCACTTTTTAACGTAGCACTGCACCATCCTCCAGTTGTTCATCGATTTGCTCAAGTGGTCCCAGTAATGTCTCCATTGTGAGTCTTGTTGTTCCTGTGTTTGGCATATCAAATACGCCACAGGGAGCTTCCCAGGCTCTGCTGTGCTGGCGGGATACTCTCGGTAGCTTTTCGAGCTCTCTGAGAGGGGTGGAGAAATCGCTTATAAGCTTAATCTATGAAATATATTTTTCAAATTCTCTTGAAAATTCCTCTTCCTATCTATCCAGTATATGTAAGGCTTGATCTTGAAGTATTTATTTAGAATATATTTTTTGTATCAAATAATATGAAAGTATAAAAATTATCAGATGAAGAAACTTCACAACTTTCTCCAACAATGTCTTATTCTTCCCTCTCTAAATTAGAAGAATTACATTTGTGGAGATTAAAAGTTAATGCTGATGCATAGAGAAAGTGATAAGGATAAAAATGGGAAGATTGAGAAATATGGTTTAAAATTTTCAACTGTGTAGTGTGAAACATTTTAACTGTCAGTAAATATCCCTCCATTTCTCAAGGGATTTTGACTGTCTCAGGACTTAAGGTGTCATGTCTGCTTTTTGGCATTTGGATAGATAATTGAGATTTGGGGGACTTGTATGAGAGAAGGCATCATACAAAGACCATCATACAAAGAAACTAATTTTGTGAGAGGGAGAGAGAGAGGGAGAAAGAGAGAGAGAGAGAGAGAGAGAGAGAGAGAGAGACAGAGACAGAGACAGAGACAGAGAGACAGAGACAGAGAGAAACAGAAAGAGAGACAGACAGACTTCTTCCAGAGAAGACCATCTATAGCAATATGATGACACATGTAACAAGATCTGTGGTACTCAAAAAGGTCTGTGAAGCAGTTTTGTACATTGAGGAACCCCTTTGATTTCCCTGGGGTAAAAATTGAGCCTGATAGTGTGGTTTCTTGATCCTTGCTTCTGTTTTCATCTTACCTATATTTTTTCATCAGATCTTGAGTTCAAGGACTAAAGCATTTAATCTCCAGGGTTTTTTTTTTTAAAGTAAATTTATTTTTTTAAAATTTTGAACAACACCCAGTGATATCCAGGCATTATTCCTGGCTCTGCACTTAGGAATTACTCTAGGAAGTGCTCAGGGAATCATATGGGTTGCAGGAGATCAAATCCAGGACTGTTCTGTGCAAAGCAAATGCCCTATTTGTTGTACTATAGCTCCACCCCCTCTCTTCAGATCATGACACATTGTCTGAGGCATAGAGCCTTCCTTTGCTCTGTTTTCTTTGTTCTTGATTTGTGATGCACACTTCCCCTACCTCCAACAATACGAGCCCATTCTCATGGCTCTGCTGTAGAAATAAAAATTTAAAAATAGAATGTGTATGCATTTAAACATTATTTTATTAAATTAATATAGCTTGTGATACAATATAGATTGCAGATGTACAAATGAAAATTCAGCAGATTTTGTTTGTTCATTTGATTGTTTTTTAATGTTTCACATATGGATGAAGTCATCCACTATTTGTTTTTATCCATCTGACTTACTGGAGGTAGGTGTTGTTTATTTAAATAATGAGAAAATTGGGGCTGGAGTGATAGTATAGCAGGTAGGGCGCTTGCCTTATAGAGAGCAGAGCCAAATTGGATCCTCAGTACCCCATTTGCGGCCCCCCCTCAAATTCAACCAGAAGTGATCTTTTAGCACAGAAACAGGAGTATGTTGAGCATAGTGGGGTGCAACCCAAGAAAACAAACAATTAAAAGCACTAATAAAATTTTCTGTCATCTATGTATTTTAGTTCTTGCATTCTCACAGTAGTCCTGAATTTCTTTCTTTTTCTGACTGCATACTTCTATAAATAAATAAGAGTTTTCATTTTTGTTTTGGCGCCAAACACATTGGTGTTCAGGGGTTATTTCTGGCTCTGCCCTTAGGAATCACTCCTGGCGGTGATTGGGGGACTATATGGGATGTGAGAGATTCAACCCAAGACTGCCTCATGCAGGCAAACACCCTAGCCCCTGTAGTATTGCTCTGTCCTCTCAATCAATAAGATTTTTAATGAAGATTTTCTTTTTTTTGGTATGGGGGCAGGAAAATGGTCTGAGATTTTGATAGCTGGGAATATATTTAATTTTCAAATTTATAGAAAAAGCTAGTGATACATAACATTTCAGCTTTAAGTTCTATTTCAATTGGACATTATTCAATTTTTTTGTTTTTTAATATTTCTTATTAGAATAAGAAATATTACTGATGGAATAATGTTTTTAATTTCAGAAAATTGAAAAAGTTATTCAATTATTTGATTTCCAAGATATTGCAGAACTTTCTGATTCTTGTTTTTAAGGTAATCCACAAAGAAAAGTTCATAATTTTTTGCTATCTTTAAAATTTGCTAAATTTTACCATTTCATATCAAGATATCTTAAAAATCTTTCCTATTTTGACACACTTTGAATCCTTTTATTTGAAATCTTTCTTTTTTAGAACACCAATAATAGATGTGTGTATATATATTATGTATGTATATAGTGTATATTCTATTTACCTTCTGATGCCTTATCTTACTGTACTTTTGACCTATCTTATAGTATACTGTTCAATTTCGGGTGTAATTTTTCTGTTCTCCCATCTACTTACTAAGCTTTATCAGTTGTTATATTTTTACGTTCAGTATTTCCTATTGGCTTCTTTTTATAATTGCTTTCCATTCTTTATGTAATTACTATTATTTCTTATCTCTTTGAAAACATCTCTTTTATTAATTTGACTTTCCTTTGCATTCTAGATTATAAATTCAGCTTCATCTAATACAGTTCCTTCTGTTAATTGTTTTCTTTTTTACTTTTGTAAAAGGTAGTGATTGAGCGTCTCAGTTCTTTATTTTTCTTCCAAAGCTAGTCTCTGGAGAACAGTAGTAACTTTGACTGGTTATATGCATTATCCTTTGCGGATACGGATGGGGATACTAAAACCCAGACACCTGCATGCTCTTTAGGGATGAATTTTATGAATATTGAGAGTGAGCCTACCTCTGAAAGGGGACTCTGTCTTTATAGCAGGGCTAGACCATGCTCTATTTGCCACACCCCATTAGACCTCTCTGGGCCTCAGGGAAATCTCTTAAATCTTTCATCGTTGTTATTGCTTATTGCTAGAAGTCATGCTAAGAATGATAGAAGCTAAGTATTGGACTGCATGTTATTTACCTCTATTGTAACCAGCCAGAACCCTACTACTCTGTTATTTAACCTGAGTGAGGCTAATATTGTTTCTGTATGTCCCCTTTGGATGGGGGAATGTGAGGCAGTAATCTGCCCAGGCTATCTGGGGAGAAAATCTAAAGAATTTCTCACTACCCCCATACTACTTCTAAAGTTCTTTATACTATTGTACTTAGAATGATATTTCTGGAGGTTTTCTTGTCATTTAAAAACACATTGTCAGAGCTAACAATGTCTCAAATCATTCTGTGCTTCTTTAGATTTCTGTTCAGGTGAGGGCAATAATGCCTGTGTTCTTTCACTTTGTCTAGGACCCTTGATTTCATTTTTTTGTCCCTGTGGGATATTGATGATGGTTACTGACTATTGATTGTATCATCTCTTCTATTTCTTTATGCCTGCTTCCAGGCCACTCTTCATACTTTCTTCTCAGGTTACGTTTTAGGCTACACCTTGATTCAAAGTTTACTTACAACTATTTTCCTTATTACATATTTGTATTCTGGTGTTGTCTCTTACATATTTCTCCAAACTCCCCTAAGAAAATCCTCTCTCAGATTTTAGATTGATTTTAGATTGATCATGACAATGATTTCAGGGTTCACAGACTGAATCATAATTTCAGCTATTTCAGACTCACAAATCAGTATTACTAAGGTATATCTGAAGAACCAAAACACTTTTATTGTAAATTTGAGTGATAATATGGGCTTTAGGATTGCCCCGGAATATGGATGAGAACCAAACATTTAGGAACAAATATTCTGGCTGATAACAGACAGTCAGCCAAACGCAGCTCCTGATAAAGATAAATAACCTGTACTCAGGGAAATTTTTTGCATCATTAAACATGGCGAGCATATTAGCTAGCAGGGGGTGGAGCCGAGTCCCCAAAGAGATAAATCTAAATTATGTGCGCTGCAGTGATCATAACAGTAATGCACCATCTTGGCTAACTAGCTGACATCACTGGGGAAGGGAATTTCAGATTTAAATGAACCAAACTAAAAAGCATTTCAGTGCACATACAGATTAATTGGAGCATATTCATGAACTTTTCAGCCCTCTTATGCCTCTTTTTTTTTTTTTTTGACTGGTGCCAAGTACAAAAAGCTTAGAATTTTCCTGTCAAATCTTGCATCTTTGTTTCTTCTTTTTGGTATCTTATGCAGTTTGATTAATTACTCTCCAATTTGCTCTCCATTAATTTTCCTCCTACACAGTTGTGTGACTATTACTTGCCAAAATCTCTTTTTATATATGCAACTAAGATGGATAATATTAAATTTAGTGACACTTCTTTCAAGTGAATCAAAAAAGTTGTCATTTACTAATATTGTACCTTTGAAACAACTGAGAATATCCCAAATTCAAAGTTAAGTATTGTTAATTGCTTAAGAAAACAGATTCTTGATTAAGTGGCAAACTTAAAAAAAACTGAGAAAATTTTATAATGATAAAATTTGGTTTTGTTGAACAATTTCTTTTTATTTTAATGTGCCTGCCTACAGTCAAAAGTTCAAAATATTTTTTTTTATTTTTTTGTTCTCTTTGAACTTGTAAAAAGTTTTAGCATCATTTTGGTAAGTGGAGAAGAAAAAAATGCTACTGGTTTGACGAGGTGACTTAGCCAATATTTAGAGATATGTTTTCTATAGTTCAGATAAAAATAACTGATTTCCTATTTTAATATGTATGTGACTCTATTTGTCCTATTTATAGTCATTGTACCCCTGTATATAGGAAAGTTATGGATTTGTCAGGTACTCTGGGAATAATTGCTGAATTGATGAATGAACAATTTTCAAAAATGATTATTTCCCATGAAAAGAAACAATTTGTATAAAATGGGAGATAGTAAGAAAGGTTGACACAGTCAAACTTGACTTGCAATTTTAAGCAAGAGTAAAATTGCTTGAAAGTGATATGATTAAATTTTTTTTCCTTAGCTTTCACACGTTTGTGACTATGTCACTTATTATTAAAGAACAGAGAGATCTCTAGGGGTACCATCAGAGTCTAAAGCACAGTTCGGCCACTTATTGTTTAAAGATTTCACTCATTTCTTTAACCTGTTCTGTTTCATTTGATTTTAATTGATTGGCACATTTTTTCCAACTGCAAGGATTAAGTTAAGGGAAGTATGTGGTAGTACCTAGCAAAATACCCAGAAGTTACAAGCTACACATTATTTTAATTGTCTTTGCTTTCTTGCTCTTTCAATTGCATAAAACTTTTTCTGAACCACAATCTTTTATTTATAACTCTCAGGATATAAAGCTGGGCATGTAGCTTTCATTACGTGGATGAGACCCTGGGTTTACAAATTAAACAAAAAATTTTAAATACTGTGTTCTTATGGATAATTAATATTTTATTTTTAATTTTACTTCATTTTAAAAATGCAAGATATATGACTATAATAATTTTAAGCAAGATATATGACTATAATAATTTAAGGCATAAAACTACCATATTGAAAGTAATTAAGATTTAAGCATAAGTTTTCCATTTTTTTTTCTTAAAATGACAATAAAATTTTATTTTCTCCTTATTACAGAGTATACTGCTTCTTTCCATTCCTCCTAGAATCTGTTACAAATAAATTCATGATTCTAATGCTTTGGTCTCACCTTTCTGATCTCTAGTAATTTTTGCATATCTCAACAACAGAAAATATACTTACTTTCTGATCTCTGATTGGAGACCTTAGTTTATTTTCTCCTACTCTTATATGTCTATAACATGGGAACTATTAACAACTTCCATGCATCTTTATGTTGATGTTCTTTTAATTAAAAAATCATATTATGAATTATCTGCTTGTACGTCTGCTCTTTTTGTGTGTACAAACTCAGTTGAGAAGAAAACTGACCAAACTGCTTTGCATCATGCCTTCGTGAAAGAGTACTATGCAACTAATCAAGTTGCTCTCTATTTTCTGACTTAAACTTTTTTTGTCCCATTTTCCTGTCTATGGTAATCAAATAAAATATTTAAAAACTCATTCATATTTATATATATCATTAAAAATATTAAAGTGAGTTTGTATTTAAGAGCTGTGCAATCAGAAGAGTTCAGTTTGAGAAGAAAGGTATGGAAAGTTAGTAAATTGAATTATTGTGATTCAGTTAATTTGTTCTGACCAGATACTCTGGTCGCTCCAGCCACTTTTAAATAAATTTTCACTACAACTATTTACTTATCCAAAATATAACAATACTAAACTTATTAGAATGTTTTTTTCTTTTAACTTAGCTCTTAAGAGACTTGGTCCATGTATGAGAAGATTTTATGACTTTAGCACAGGAAATGATTATTAGAGGGGCAAAATTATGAGGGATGGGAATAGGATTTAATTCAGTACATTTTATTTTATTTTATTTTTTTCAAATACCCATCCCTCCACCAGTGCCCATTTCCCATCCCCACGGATCCCAGTATCCCTCCCACCCCCCTAACCCCTGATCTCATCCTGCCTCTGTGGCAGGGCATTCCCCTTTGTTTTCTCTCTGCTTTTGGGTGTTGTGGTTTGCAAAAGAGTTAAGCCTGATTTTCAGGGAGAAATGCTGGATGATTTATTTTCCATTGATCACTTTGTATGGAGATGTCGCACGGCTGCTTGTGGCCGCATGGTTTGGAAAAAATGTCCTGGTACCCGCATGCCAGAGCTATGCTTGTAGGGGCTCATGGTCACCAGGGTTCCATCTGGAGAAGGCGGGACGGCAGCACCTACCCCTCCCAGTGATATCGGTGATATCAGCTCTGTTTGGGACCTGGAGCATTCTCCGGGAGCTGTGGGGCCGTCCAGCCGGTTTTCTTCTTTGCTGCTGTGTGCTGTAAGATAGCGCTGGGGGGCCAATTCAGTACATTTTAGACTATCTTAAGGTTAACTATTTAATGTCCAGTACAGGACATTATACTCACATAAGAGATGCATTTACCTTTGGCATTTTAAATTGTTTTTATTATTTACACGTGGCCAACATGGCCGACCCGAGTTCGATTCCTCCACCCCTCTCTGAGAGCCCAGCAAGCTACCGAGAGTATTTGATATGCCAGACACAGTAACAACAAAGTCTCCAATGGAGACGTTACTGGGCCCGCTCGAGCAAATCGACGATCAACGGGAGGGCCTTTACCTTTACCTTTACCTTTATTATTTAAATTTTAATTCAATTTAATTTATTTTTTTGACAGATCAAGAGAGAGTTTTATTGAAAGAGCTTTATTGGCAACAAGCCAGTATGCTGGAAAATGATGGAGCCTTGTCCTCGAGGCAACCCTATGTATTTGGATTTGTAAGTTCAAAACAAATTCTTCAATTTTCTATTTGCCACAAATTACAAATTACAAATTACAAATTACAAATCGACGATCAACGGGAGGGCCTTTTACCTTTTACCTTTACAAATTATTGCCTTTGGAACTTCCTTATCTCTTACATTTCTTCTTATTCTGGTCTAACCTTGTATGAAATTCTTGACTGCAATGCCTATTTGTGTAATCTCCAGGCGACTAGGAAAATCCTGCAGCTCTCTCTCACCTCCTGCGTTTGGTGGTCTTGACCCACTTCCCCAGCCAGGATGGCCATTGCCATAGGTAAATGAAGGAGGAAAGGAGGGCCAAGCTGGTTGGTGATCAATTGCCATTTATTCCATTCTCCCCAAGTTCCTGTTCCAATCTCACTAAGCCCCTCATTCCCATCTTCTCCTGTCCGCCTCGCTAGTGTCTCCAACTAGCCACCTTGGTCTCTCTCTTGTCTCTCAATAACTCCCCTGCTTTGGGGCTAGCACAATCAATATATCAAAGTCCTTCCTGATCACCAATCAGGCTCAAGGGCAAAATGCCACTTAGGGGTGTTTCTCCTTTCCTTGGTCCAATAACTTAATTATCGTTGTAATTAACATCTTAATTTTACTTCTTAGTATTCAGGTTTTTCTATGGACAAAGTAGCACCGTAGCACTGCCCTCCTGTTGTTCACTGATTTGCTTGAGTGGGCCCAGTAACATTGTGAGACTTGTTGTTACTGTTTTTGGCATATCGAATACGTCAAGGGTATCTTTCCAGGCTTTGCCATGCAAGTGAGATACTCTTGGTAGCTTGCTGGGCTCTCCTAGAAGGGCGGAGGAATCGAACTTGAGTCCACCGACTGCATGCAAGGCAAACAAACACCCTACCCGCTGTGCTATCGCTCCAACCCATGGACAAAGTAAGAGATACATTAAGCTTGTAGGGTGGCTTTCCTGGGTATATCTTGTTATAGATCCCAGACGACAGTTCTCAGGCCAGATTAATCTTTTCTAGCCCTAGCAGGCTCCTAATCCAGTTGTTATTTCTTGGATCATGACAGAATTTGTCCATGACCATGCTCTTAATTTATAGTTAAGTATTATGGTGCTTTGGGCTGGCCCATTTCAATGCCAGGGTAGCTCACAACTTGTCCTAGGTTCGTCCAGTAACTCTTCAGGACCCTGCTTTTGGGGTGATAGGAAATAAGGGAAACTGAAGCTTAAGTCAAGAAAACTGATGCCCAGGAGTGAATATCATTCAGAGTCAATTAATTCCCAAGTTTCAAAATCATATCATTAACTGTCTTCTTCTGCCTATACAAAAAGGACATTGTTCTGAGTAAATTATACAAGAGACTTAAGGAGAAGAGAAAAACAATATTTACAAGTTAACATAGTTTGGTTAGGAGATAAAGATGACTGACTGATTGGGGAAGAAGAACACAACATGGTTACAAATAAGCATAGAAGATTGGGAACACTGTGGTGGGAGTAACCCAATAAACCTAAACTCCCTGTGGCAAGGCAGAAAGGACAAACCAATGTAATCCTACACCTGTTGATGATGGTTATCCTAGTTCCTCTCCATTCTGTTCCTCATGGTGCTGGGTCCCTGTGGATATAGTCACCTTTTCAGGGCTCAATCTAAGATTTATCTTGGTTTTCTGGGTTTAAGAACCAGAACTAGACAGTGGTAATTCAAAAAGAGAGTCTTATTTTCTCTATCAGCTTTAAAAAAGTCATGTAAAAATTGTATTGTTTGTAGAATATTTTTTTTAATTTCAAAATTAATGTGGCCTTCTGCTGAACCTAGGAGACATTTGGTTTCTTTATTAACATTGTTTGATAATCTCTTTTAAAATAATATTTTAAAAACACATTTTTGAACACATTTGCTACAAAATACTCTGATAGAACTACAAGGTACAATATATTTTATATTCTATGACATAACTCCACATATAATAAAATGAAACTGGACCACAGATGGATTAACTAGCAAATTTTTCCAAACATTTAAAGAGGACCTATTGCCAGTTCTTCTCAAGCTTTTCCAGGAAATTGAAAAAACGGAAACTCTCCCAAACAGTTTCTATGAAGCCCATATCTCTCTAATACCAAAAGGAAACAAAGACACCACAAGAAAAGAAAACTACAGGCCGATATCCCTGATGAACACGGATGCGAAGATTCTCAACAAAATACTAGCCAATAGAATTCAACAACTCATCAAAAAGATCATACATCATGACAAAGTGGGATTCATCCCAGGTATGCAAGGATGGTTCAACATTCGGAAATCAATCAACATAATCCATCATATCAACAAAAGAAAAGAAAAAATCATATGATCATATCAATAGATGAAGAGAAAGCATTTGACAAGATCCAGCACCCATTCATGATGAAAACCCTTGCCAAAATGGGATACAGGGGACTTTCCTCAATATAGTTAAAGCCATCTACCACAAACCTACAGCAAACATCATCCTCAATGGGGAAAAACTGAGAGCCTTCCCCCTAAGGTCAGGGATGAGACAAGGATGCCCACTCTCTCCACTGCTGTTCAATATAGTACTGGAAGTACTTGCAATAGTGATCAGGCAAGAAAAAGATATTAAGGGCATCCAGGTAGGAAAGGAAGAAATCAAGCTCTCACTATTCGCAGATGATATGATACTATATTTAGAGAACCCTAAAGCCTCTACCAAGAAACTCCTAGAAACAATAGGCTTGTATAGTAAAGTGGCAGGCTATAAAATCAATACCCAAAAATCCATGGCTTTCCTATATGCAAATAGTGAAAGAGAAGAAAGTGACATGAAGAAAACAATTCCATTCACAACTGTGCCCCAGAAAATCAAGTACCTAGGAATCGCCTTAACTAAGGAAGTAAAGGATCTGTACAAAGAAAACTACAAAACGCTACTTCGGGAAATAAAAGAGGACACGAGGAAATGGAAAAATATCCCCTGTTCATGGATGGGGAGAATCAACATTGTCAAAATGGCAATACTTCCCAAGGCACTGTACAAATTCAATGCAATCCCTATAAGGATACCCACGACATTCTTCAAAGAAATGGAGCAAACACTCCTGAAATTTATATGGAACAATAAGCCCCCACGAATAGCTAAAGCAATTCTTGGGAAAAAGAAAATGAGAGGAATCAACCTACCTACCTTCAAGCTCTATTACAAAGCAGTAATAATCAAAACATCATGGTACTGGAACAAAGGCAGAGTTGCAGACCAATGGAACAGAGTTGAATATACTGGCATCCCCCCCCAAACATATGATCATCTAATCTTTGATAAGGGGGCAAGAAAAGTGAAATGGAGCAGGGAAAGCCTCTTTAATAAATTGTGCTGGCAAAACTGGACGGCTACATGCAAAAAAGTGGGCTCAGATCTCTGCCTAACGCCATGCACAAAAGTAAGATCGAAATGGATTTATGACCTCAACATCAGACCGGAATCCATAATATTTATTGAAGACAAAGTTGGCAAAACTCTCCACGATATTGAAGTTAGTGGTATTCAAAGATGTCATGCCACTGGCCGAGAAAGTGAAAACAGAGATAGACAAATGGGACTATCTTAAACTAAGAAGCTTCTGCACCTCAAAAGAAACAGTGACCAAAATACAAAGACAGCCTACAGAATGGGAAAGAATATTCACCAAATACACATCCGACAAGGGGTTGATATCAAGGATATACAAGGTACTGGTTAAACTACACAAGAAGAAATCACCCAACCCCATCAAAAAATGGGGCGAGGAAATGAACAGAAACTTTCGCAAAGAAGAAATCCGAATGGCAAAAAGGCACATGAGAAAATGCTCTACATCACTAATCATCAGAGAGATGCAGATCAAAACCACAATGAGATATCATTTCACACCACAGAGAATGGCCCACATCCACAAGAACAAAAACAACAGGTACTGGCGCGGATGTGGCGAGAAAGGGACCCTCCTTCACTGCTGGTGGGAATGCAGGCTGGTCCAACCCTTTTGGAAAACAGTATGGGCGATTCTCAAAAAATTAGAATTTGATCTGCCATTTGACCCAGCTATAGCACTCCTGGGAATATATCCCAGAGAGGCAAAAAGGTATAGTCGAAGTGACATCTGCACTTGTTTGTTCATTGCAGCACTCTTTACAATAGCCAGAATCTGGAAAAAACCTGAGTGCCCGAGAACAGATGACTGGTTAAAGAAACTTTGGTACATTTACACAATGGAGTACTATGTAGCTGTTAGAAAAGATGAAGTTATGAAATTTACATACAAGTGGTACTACATGGAAAGTATCATGTTAAGCGAAATGAGTCAGAAAGAGCGGGATAGACACAGAAAGATTGCATTCATCTGGGGAACATAAAGCAACAAAAAGGGAGACTAGCACCCAGGAATGGCTGAGATTAGTACCAGGAATTTTGCTCCATGACTTGAAGGCCAGCCACATGTGCTAGGTGAAAAGGAAGCTCAGATAGAGAAGAGAGCACCAAATAAAGGGTGTTGTGAAGACCCTCCCAGGTGGGAGAGACATGCTAAAAGTAGTCTATAGACCAAACATGATTGCCACTCAATGCCTCTCTGGCAAAACACAGTACCCAAAAGAAGAGAGAGAGAACAAGGGGGAATGCCCTGCCACAGCGGCAGGGTGGGACGGGGGGGGGGGGGAATGGCGGGTGGGAGGGATACTAGGACCCGTGGTGGGGGAGGATGGGCACTGGTGGAGGCATGGGTACTTGATCATTGTATAACTGAAACCCAAGCACAAAGATTTATAAGTCTATAAATGTACCTCATGGTGTTTCACTAATAAAAAAATGATTAAATAAAAAAAATGATACTGGACCAGAGAGATAAAACAGGACATAAGGCACATACCTTGTAGCAATCTAACCTATTTCAATCCACTCCCTGCAACCACATATGACCCCCAAGATCCCTCAGCTCAGGGCTAGTAGTAAGCCCTGAATACTACAGAATATTGTCCCCAAACTCCTCCCCAAATAGTATAGTGATACAATATGCCTGGCATCATTAATTTTGTTTTTGACTGTTACATAATCTTTAAAATAATATTTTAAAGTGTGTCCTTTGTTATCATTATAATCATTTTTATTTTATTCTAGTAGGAACTATAAAAAGTATGTGAATGTAGTGTTGGGATCACACATGATAGTACTCAGGAGCTATTCCTCTCTCAATGTTGTATTACTTTTGGCAGTGGTTGGAGGACCATGTGGTGCCAATCATCATACCCAGGGTTCCTGAGTGCAAAGCAAACACTTAATCTGTGGAGTTATCTCTCTGGCCCCAAATGCATTTTTAAAGATCAAATTACTTTAAGAAGAGAAGAGTACAGGTTATTTGCAAGACTTCATGCACATGATTTAGAACATTGCAAGAATCAGTCAAGTCTATTTTTAAAGCATGCCACAGAGTATAATTAACACTATTATCACATATAGTTTGCATAAGTAGGTGCCAAAGATTATCCATACATTGTATTTGGCTTCGGTTATCTCATAGACTTCTTTCAGTCTTTAATTGCAGATTAGTTTTTAATCTACAATTCAATCCCATTTGACTTCCTCAGTTTTAAGAAGCTAGGTATTAATTCAGGTAATTTATGCAGTTTAAGTAGTATAATACTAGTCCAGATTAAGTACTTAAAAATTATCATTGTTGTGACATTTCATACTGTAACACTGTAGCACTGTCCTCCCATTGTTCATCTATTTGCTCTAGCAGGCACCAGTAATGTCTCACAACAAATTGTGAAACTTGTTGTTACTGTTTTTGGCATATCTAATACTTCATGGTTAGCTTGCCTGGCTTTGCTGTGCAGGTGAGATACTCTTGGTAGCTTGCTGGGCTCTCCGAGAGGGGTGGAGAAATTGAACCCAGGTCAACCGAGTGCAAAGCAAATGCCCTACCCACTGTGCTATGGCTCCAGCCACAGTAGAATTTAAATATTAATATTGAAATTTATTCTTGAATTTCAAAGGATTTAAAATTTATCTAATAATTTTCAATATTAATATTTAAATTCTACTGTGTTATTTTCCTGCACTCATTCTCCCCTTTTGTCTTTGGTGGCAGAGTGTTTGTTTTTTGTCAGTCTGGATGAGATGTGATTAAGTGTTTAAGTACCTTAAAGATACTTTCCCATCATTTACTTTTATAAACTATATTCCAATGAATGTCATTGTGTATATATGATACTCTATCTGTGGAATACACATAAAGGAGTAAAATTTCTGGCTACGTGCTTTAATTTTTATTTATTTAATTTATTTTGGGAGAGTTGAACCCATATTCTCAAATCTGCAAGACATGCTCTCTGCTACTAAACTATATACCTGGGCTCCTGCATTAAAAATTTTGCTAACTCCACAGGGGCCAGAATCGCAATACAGAAATCAGGATTCTTGCTCTTCGTTGCCACCAGCCCTGGTTCATCCCTGACACCATATGGCCCCCTCAGCATCACTGATGCAGACTTAGACTCTCTTCCCTCCTCCAACACTGCTGGTTGTGGACCTAGATGACTATGAGCACCTCCTGGTGGTTAATATTACCTGGAAGGTCTCCTGGGTCTCTTGAATAATGTGGGATCCTCCTTGTGTCCCAAAACAATAAATCTTGGTATATTCTCTGTTTATGCTCCTTCCAGCATTGTATGATGTTTCCTTAAATAAGCTTGAATTCAAACTAGTAGGAAGTTCGGGATACACAATGATAACATAAATCTCTGTATTTTGAATGATTGATCGTGAATCCTGATAGTCATCAAAACCAACAACAGGATTTTCCCAAGTTTGTATCAGTGATCTCCTTGTTCTTATTTTTTATTGTCAAACTTTAAAATATACATAATTTAATATATGCATAATTTAATATCTTTAAAATATACATAATTTTATTCCACCCTTATCCTACAACAAAAGTGTCTAAAACATGTGGATCTTACTATATAACCATGTTGCAATGACAACAAATTATGTTTATGGGTTATGTCATCTAGTGCAAAGTCATAAGAAAATTTCTCCAAATGTGAGGAAAAGATCATTTTATGATTAGTTATTTATCACTATCTCGACACTGTCCTCCCATTATATTTGTGTTTGTGTTTCCCCAACTCTTTTTCAAATAGGAACACTGTCATATTCTCTTCACTCACTGCTAGTGGCTTGTAGAAACTGTCTCAGTTGTTCTGTAGTATTCCCTTTCTGGATTTGTTTGGTGTTTTCCTTAACTTGTTCATTTATCTCCTGTAGAGAAATGTGAACAACTGACACATGATGAGATTTTGACTCAAAAATGTTGAAATACTTTACCTACATATAAAAGTATACTTCATATTGTACCAGAGTAGAAGGCATACAGCATCTACTTTAGCTATTATCTGTCTTGATTACAGATGGACAATTCACAATAGTGAATTCAGGTAGTCTCTATCTCCTTTGTACATTATCTATCATTCTTGTTGATCATTGCATGAATTACTTACATTATCACGGATTTCAGAAATTCAGAAATTTCAGAAAAGAGGTAGTTTTAAAAATTCACCTCTTTTCCAACAAGTTTTACTTAGAATTCTTTAATAAAAAATTGCTATATTCTACCAATTAGGTCTAATTGGCTTCTCCAAAGTATATTTCATATAAAAAAGATAAAAATTATATTTATTTTTATCTCCTGTATTCAGAATTAGGATTTGGAAACCTCATTATTTTCTGTGTGTATTTTTATAATTCATTTATTTTTAAAAAGTAAGTTTTTAGGTTCTCTTTCTTTGTCTCTGACTGAGGGACTGTCAATATATATGTCTCAATTATTTGAATTTATTACTCTCTTTCAAGTTTAAATAGTTGCAAGCTGGCCAATGATAACCTCTGTATATTAACTTCTGTTTCCCTCTAACAAAGCTTAATCCTTAATAGTTTTGTGACTTCCTGACACAAACACACATCCTAAGTAAATTTTGTATATTTTCTGCCTCTGACCTGGAATCAGCTATGTTTTTCTGGAATTTTAATATTTTATTTTCTTGCTGAGTATGTTTTTAATTATATATTTAAAAATCCTTTGTGATGTTTTCCTAAGCTTGATATTTTTTATGTCTTCCCTATAGAGTTGTTGTTCTTTTTCTGATTTATTTAATAGAAAATTATGCTTTATTTGATATACTAATTTCCAATATTTGTCATATGTGCTCATCATCATTGACAGCTTATGGTGTTTTCATATTGTATAATTTTTTGTGGTAGGATATATCAATTCTTTCATTTTATGCTATCTAGTTTTAAGTCATATTTAATATTTAACAAATACTCACAGATTTTGGGTTATTAAAGAAAAGTTTTCTCTAAATATTGTTTGGAATTTAGATAAATCTTAATATTTGATAATCTGGTATTTATTTTTTGTATAAGTTGTGAAATACATACCTGTGGAGCAGGGCAACAGGCACTGGAGCAGGAAAACCCCAACCTTACAAAATGGCCTGAAGTGAAACCTCTCAAGGGGAAGTAAGTGGGAAGAGAGAGCAAAACAGGATGCCTGCATCTGTGGATAGCCTTGAGCCTCACTCCACCCCTTCACATATGCCTAAAATGAAGAAACCGTCATGCACACCTTATTCTAAACCCAACATACTGCCTTGAAGGGCATTCGACCCAGGACAAAGCAGAGAGAAAAAAGTAGTATTAGGCCAATGGTGTTACGCTCTAATATGATTGGACCTCCTGTAAGCCAAGACTCTCTATAAAAATGTGTATATCTGGCCATGGCCCCAGAAGCACACAGACCTTATTCATAACTCAGCAGCTTGTGGCAGAAATGTGAATGGACTATGCGTTAAAACACAGAGCCGTTCCCCACCTCCCCCATGGGAGGGAAAGGGTGTCTGTCTCTTCTGCTTTCCCCCCTCCCTTTCCCTCCCCATCAGCATGTTGGCTGCTGCCTCAGAGCTTACTGGACAGCTAGGTATGATCCAGTGGTGACGGGGCAACTGCAGCCTCATGGGATGGGGAACAGAACCAGCACGTCCTTCATGCCCTACCGAGGTCATGAGTTGCCCCCCCCCACGAACGGCTCTCCAGCACGACCATGGACCCAGAGGCACACAAACCAATCTCGTAATTATCTGGCTTTTGGCAGAAATCCTTCCAGACTTAATTAGTAAAGTATCATAAATCCAAAATTGCACGGCCGCGATCGCAGCCATTGACATCATATGGTCTGCATAAATAGCAATACAAAATTAAATTATTTCACAATGCCTTTTCAGCAGTTCTGATAGTTGGGAGGAAATTCCAATAATAATGGCGCATCTTTTGTCAAAATAATGAACACAATCAAAGTAGAGAGAGAGTTAAGTAGAAATCATCTGCCTCACAGGCATTGTGAGGGGTTGGAAGGGGGGTATATTGGGGTTCTTGGTGGTGAAAAATGTGCACTGGTGAAAAGATGGGTGTTTGATCATTGTATGAATGAGACTTAAACCTGAAAGCTTTGTAACTTTTCTCATGTTGATTGAATAAATAAATTTAAGAACAAAACAAAAATGTGCGTATCTGGCAATAAACTTGATCTGTGATCTCTGAATCAGCTGCAAGAAGGATTTCTCTACACACCCACCCTCCTTCACCCCATTAACAGGTTCCTGCCCAGACTGGTGCACAATATGCGGGATAACAGTTGGGGGATAACAGTTCCCTAACACATACCCAATTAATTTATTTATATACCTAGAAAATCACTTGATCTCTTGACACTTTACATCCCATTACTCATCGATCGGCTTGAGCAGGCACCAGTAACGTCTCCATTTGTCCCTATCACGTGCTAATGTAGCCCAATGGCATCTGCTCGTTCTAGGAACACAAAGAGCCCCAAATCGTTAATTAGGGTCTTGAGAAGAAGTTTGACCATCTCATAGGTGGGCGGCCATGTGATCTTTTGACATCCTGTGGAATCCAGTCAGTTAATGGCTATAGTCCAGCAGTCGTCTCCAAATCTTGTTACGTGTTCAGCCCATCTTATTATCAACGCCTTGGCAAATGAGACAGTGTTCCTCATTCTTGATTGTTGATGGAGGTTGGAACAGCGGATTCTTTCTTTCATTTAAATGAAGCCTGATAATCCAGCATAGCTCTTTCAATTCCTCTTTGGGAGACCCGAATAGTGTTCTCATCCTGTTTTTGTAGGGCCCAGTCTCTGAGGTGTATGTTAATGCAGGAATAACAATGGAATCGAAGAGATGTGCACTGAGCCAGAGGTTCTTTGTCCTCTTAGCTATTTCTTCGATGTTCTTGAAGGCGTTCCAAGCCGCTCTCTTCCTGCGCAACTTAGGTGCCAGGTCATTCCTTATGTTGACTTCTCAACTAGGTACACATAACTCTTGCATTCGGAGATGTTCGTCCCATTGAAAGTGAATGGAACGTCAGGAATGAGACTGTTTCTCATAAACATTATCTTTGTGAGATTCAGCTGTAGTCCAACGTTTCCACACTCACGGTCGAAGTTGGCCAGTATTTGTGCTGCTTGGCTGATGTTTGGTGTTATAAGAATGATGTCATCAGTGAAATGAAGGTGGTGTAGTTGCCTACTGTCTATCTTCACTCCCATTTCTTCACATTCCAGCCATCGCATGACATTCTCCAGGGTGGCACTGAAGAGTTTTGGTGAAATGGTATCGTCCTGCCAAATTCCTCTCTTGACGTCAATGATCACCTTACTGTAGAATGGTGAGATCCTGGTAGTGAATCCGTTATACAGCTCATGGAGGATCCTGATGTATTGACTTTGAATGCCCTGTTTGACTAGGACCTCGATGACTGCTTCAGTCTCAACAGAATCAAAGGTCTTCTTTAAATCAATGAACGTTAGACAGAGCGGCATCTTGAACTTCTGAGACACCTTCTGAGAAACCTTGGTTATCATGTGGATATGGCCGATTGTGCTAAATCCTTTTCAAATTCCGGCTTGCTTGCATGGTTGTCCTTCATCTAATGTTCTGCCAATCCTATTCAGGATGACTCGAGTGAACAGCTTGTAGATGACAAACAACAGGCAGATCAGGCGATAGTTACCAATGTTGTGGATGTCTCGCTTCTTGTACAGTAGACAGTCCTTCTGGTTTTCCATTGGGACAGAACCTTGCATTCAGACAGGTAGCATGTGAAGAGCCGAGCCAGTGTATTGATGAGTACTGATGGCAGGTTCTTCAGGTGTTCAGGTCTGACATTGTCTGGGCCTGGTGTTGTTCACTTCTTTAAGGATGAATATGGCATGTTGGAATTTGGAAGGGAGAATGTTGGAAATGACATATCCATCCTGTGGAATTTGGTATGTGGGCAGGTGGATGTGGCTATCAAAGAGATCTGAGTAGAAGTCATGGATAATTTTCTCTATTGCCCTTCTGGAAGATGTGATAGATCCATCAGGATGTCAGAGGGCAGTCATCTTGGTCTTGTAGTTTACAAAGGACAGGTGGGTGTTGTGAATGCTTTCCCCAGCTTCTGTCGCATCTTCCAGCACTGCTGCTCTTCTCTCTTTGAGATCTTCCGTTATCGCTTCTCTGCACTGCTTTGCAAGCTCAGACGTTCACTTGCAGTTGCCTGAGGCTTGCACCAGCCATGTTGTAGAATGAGCTCGAGAGTTTTCGAAGACAGGCATCTGTTTGTGGCTATCTCTCTCTTGGCGTTCTTCACACAACCATGGAGGTGCTGAACCAGTCAATCATATTCCTCATCAATGTTGTCAATGATGGCATTTTCCCATGTTGCCTCAATAGTGCCAAATTGCTCCGAGTTGGTGGTTGTTCTGGGAGTTCTCTTCTTAAACTTTGCAGCCCTTTCTCCCTACTCTGTGAAGTAGAATTTTGGACAAAGGAGATGGTGGTCTGATCCTGTTTGGAATTTTGGGACAACAGTGACATTGGTCAGGCAAAACCATCAATTGAATATGATGTTGTCAATTTCGTTGTGGAACCGTCCACCGGGAGACGTTCATGTCCAACGTTTAGATTCGGCCTCTGGAACCATGAGTTACCATGGATGGTCTTGGTCGACATGATGAACTCAGACAGTCTCTCACCCTGTTCGTTACATTCTAGACCATGGGCCCCGATGTGGAGTTCTTTGGCTGATCTTCTTGGTCCTATTTTGGCATTAAAATCACCAACAATAATCTTGTAGAAGGTGTAGTCTTCTTTATAGAACTTCTCCAGCTCCATTTAAAACTTCTCAATTTCTCCTTCATCATAATTGAACGTTGGTGGGTAGACAACAAAGATAGAAACTGCTGGTAATGAGCCACATTTATTCAAGTGTAATCATCCAATTTGGGTTGTTAGGCATTCGAATGAATTAATGTTTATGGCTAAGTTCATGTTGACAAGGACACCGTCACCTCCGTCGCCTCTTTTGTTGCATGTTCTAAGGAAGTGTTCTTCCCCAGTGTCGAAAATGGCATGATGTGATTGATGCCTTCTCATCTCGGTCAGACTAATTATGTCGTACTTGATCTTTCGCGCTTGCACCACCAGGTCCTCGATAGATTCATCAGATGCTAGCATACATGCATTGAAAGTACAGACAGTCATTTTTGTCCTTCTTCATTGTGGCAGCCTAGGTCGGCCCTGAGATTTTATCAGCCTTTATTTCCAAATCCTTCTTAATGCTGCCATATTGGTGGCTCTTTTTGGGTCAGAGGAATCAGACCCATTGTATTTACTGGTTTTGGCATATTGAATATGCCACAGATAGCTTGCCAGGCTCTGCCGTGTGAGTGGAACACTCTCAGTGCTTGCCAGGCTCTCCGAGAGAGATAGAAGCTTTTAGGGCAGCCTCTAGCTGTCCTTGCAGATGTTCCCATGGTTCAAACCATATTTCAAAGCAATCAAATATAGTGTGGTAGTATTGTATTAAGTATTTTATGAAGTGTGTGGCCGCATGGTCTGGAAAACCTGGAGTGTGTCGGTGGCCGGGCAGTGTAGGTAATGGAGGTAATGTCGGTTTGCCGGGCTGCTGGGAGCAGACAGAGGGTCTCTGTTCCCGGGTCTGTTGAGCCTGGAGTCTGAGGTCCAGAGTTCTGCTTCCCTCTCTCTGTGGGGCTGCTCTTGTGTGTGAGTCTCGGCCTGAGGGTCCGGAAAGCATCCTGGAGTGTGTTGGCGGCCGGGTAGTGAAGGTAGTGGAAGCAAATAAAAAATAAAATAAAGGCCCTCCCGTTGTTCATCGATTTGCTCGAGCGGGCCCAGTAACGTCTCCATTGGAGACTTTATTGTTACTGTGTTTGGCATATCGAATATGTCACGGGGAGCTTGCCAGGCTCTGCCATGCGGGAGAGATACTCTCGGTAGCTTGCCAGGCTCTCTGAGAGAGGCGGAGGAATCAAACTCGGGTCGGCCATGTTGGCCACTTAGTAAGGCAAATGCCCTACCACTGTGATATCGCTCCAGCCCAGTGGAGGTAATGAAAAATAATTTTCATAAATTTATTTTCAATTTTTTTCAATTATTTTACTCATTTATATAAAATATCAGATTTATTTCAGATATCTGTTATGGAATTTGTATTCTGATCCACTGCTCTCTCCTCTTATTCATGTAGTAGTAAAATATTACTTTATATTTGGTTATATCTAGTAGGGCCACATTCCATGGTATTTTATTTTATAGAATTTTTATGGGTAACATTGCTTGAAAATAGATAACTCTGCTTATTAAAATTTTTATTTGAAAATTCCCATTTTTGGGGAAATATATTAACATTTTTGTTGAGATGGTGCTAAAGAATTAATATATTTTTTGTGATGTGACTTTTATTTAAGTTTTTTTCCTCATATGGGGCATGTATACTTTTCTTTCATTATTTTCCTTTTTTTAATTTTTGGTGTTAGTTGTACTGTAGACTAAAATAGCAATACAAACAAAGCCAAATCAATTCATCATCTAAATAACCATCTGACCAATGAATTAGCCAGTTGGTGCCCCAAACCAGATACGCATATTTTAATGTAACTTCAGAGTTGGGTGGTTTGGTGCCTCTTAGATCAATGTTTTACAGTCTTTTACTGGGGATGCCACTCTTCCGACATTGTTTCTTTTCTGTGGCCCCCTGTCCTCCTGGTTGATTTCACAGTTTTGGACTGTGACCTGCTCCTTACTCCCAATTCATTCACTTTTCACTTGTGATCTTCTTGGAGAGTCCTGGGTGTCCACAAGTGTCATAGTGCCCCAGGTTGAGAAATGCACCATCAGATCACTCTGGTATTCAGTTGATTTCTTTATTGTCATTTCACTATCCTATCCTATTGGGCATTACTTTCTTGTGGCAACAGTTTCTTAGCATCATATTCATCCTTTACCCTGTTGACTGGAGGACAAAGCAGTTTAGAGTGTTTAAAGAGATAATCAGAATTGTTCCCTTATTGCTTCTGCTCATGCATATTGACTACTAACAGTAGCATCCAGCAACACATCTATTTGTATGAAAAACTAAAGTATGCTGTGTCCAGGTGGCAGAAAATAGTTAGCTAAAGGCAAGGAATTCTTATTATTTAAAGTCAAAGGGGAAAGTACTATTTCTACTATTATGTCTCTTAAATGTTGTTTTAAATATGAGATTATATTTGTTTATTATATTAGCATTATTTTATATTTTATTGGGATGGAGCAATAGCACAGTGGGTAGGGCACTTGCCTTGCATGCAGCTGACCCAGGCCGACCCGGGTTCAATTCCTCCGCCCCTCTCGGAGAGCCTGGCAAGCTACGGAGAGTATCGTGCCCGCATGGCAAAGCCTAGCAAGCTAACCGTGACGTATTTGATATGCCAAAAACAATAACAAGTCTCACAATGGAGACATTGCTGGTGCCCACTTCAGCAAATTGATGAACAACTGGAGGACAGTGCTACAGTGCTATATTTTATTTAAAAATAATGTGCATAATTAAAAGCTTTTAATGTAGGAGTTTCAGTATCATCTTATAAAACATCATGGTTCCTTTCCAGATAAATCTATTTAAACATTACAAGGAAATGTATTATACTATTTTATAAAAATCAAAATCTAAGGGCTGGAGCAATAATATAATATAGCTTGATAAGGGTGCTCACTTTGTACATGGTTAACCCAGGTTTGATCTCTGGCACCACATGTGGTCCCCTGAGCGCCACTAGGAGTGATCCCTGAGTTCAAAACCTGGAGTAAACCTTGAGCACTGCTAGTTGTGGTGCCAAAACAAACAAAAAGAGAATTTTTATCTAATTAAGAGTGGATGTTGAATTTTGTTAAATGGCTATTAGGTTTCCATAAAACTATTAGTTTGACTTTTTATTTGAAATGTTTTTATGGAAGAAGAAAGTTAATACTTAAGTCCTGATATTCCTAAAATAGGCCACATATGGTCAGGAAAATTATTGTTATTACTAGTTTTATTATTATTGTTATAGGGAATATCCCCAACAGTCCACCAGTCAGTACAAGCAATGTTTGGCTTTGTGGCTGAACTCACTGTGTGTTACTCAGGGGCCAACAGTGTGCTCAGGTCAGCCCTAATTTTAGTCAGGGACCACTCAGTGCTGGGAATTGAACTCGGGCCCTTGACCACTATAAGCATGTGCACTACCATCTGAGTTATCTCTCAGCTCCAGGAAAATTGCAGATTATCCTCTGCTACATAGCTGCTAACACTTTAGTATTTTTGCAATTATACTCAAACAAGAGATTCCATTACAATATTTCTTACTTCATTTCTTCTAAAACAATCTTGGGAAACTTATTCTTTTTCTATGCTCTAAATAATTTTAGACATCAGAGTTATCTATTCCTCTGATATTTCCTATGAATTTCTCTACACCAGGTACACCGGGACTGTGCTTTAGTAATGTTTTCTCTTTTAGTAGACCCTTTCTTTCCCAGATGCATTTTCTACAAATAATATATTCGAGTTATTAAATTATTTATAGTAATGTGGCATATTGCTATTTAAGAATATTTTAATGTATTTTTTGGAGTGGGTAGGGCATTTGCCTTGCACGCAGTAGACCCACATTTGATTCCTCTGCCCCTCTCGGAGAGCCTGGAAAGCTACCGAGAGTATCTCCCCTGCACGGCAAAGCCTGTCAAAGCCTACCCTTGATGTATTCGATATGCCAAAAACAGTAACAAGTCTCACCATTTGTTGTTAGACATTACTAGTGCCTGCTCGAGCAAATCCATGTACAACAGGAGGACAGTGCTACAGTGCTACAGTGTTTGGAGTTATTTTGTGTAGTTATTTTGTATTTTGACTGTTTTCTTACTTTCACTTTTTTTTGACTAGGTAGTTAGTGTTTATCAATGTACTCTGAGTGTTGGTTTATTCAGCTCTCAGATTTATTTATTAGTTTTGTCATTTTTTCTGTATCTCTTTGTTTTGTATATTTCTCTTGAATATAGGATGTAATTGTCTGTTGCTTTCTAGTCTGATCTGAGAGTTTATTTTTAATAAGTGAGTTTACTTCATTTGCATTTTTATATGAAATATATATCTTCTGACTTGGTTGATTGTCTTATTTTATGTTAAGCTTTCTGAATAATGACAGACCTCATTGCTGTTCATTTTTTAGTTTTTCAATGCTTGTTTTCATAAATTTGAGTAAAATTTTAGCTGTTATTTGATTTATCAAACTATTATTTGATTTAACAACTGAAATGTGCTAATCTCCCAGAGCACTGAAAATTCAACTTTCCTTTTGTCTCCCTTTCTCTTCCCCTTTCTGTTTCATCAGGACATATTATTTTTATCTTTCCTGACTAGAATTGGGCTGGAGCGATAGCTCAGTAGACTGGGCATTTGATTTGTACGCAGCTGACCTGGGTTTGATTTCTCCATCCCTCTTAGAGAGCCAGGCAAGCTACCGAGAGTATCCCACACACACAGCAGAGCCTGGCAAGCTCCCTGTGGCATATGCAATATGCCAAAAACAGTAACAACAAATCTCACAATGGGGACATTACTGGTGCCTGCTCGAGCAAATTGATGAACAATGGAAGGACAGTGCTAAAGTGCTACAGACCAGAATTATAACATTTGCTTTGGTTTTAGTCTTATTCTAAAATCAATGTAATGTTCAATTACAGAAATTTGAACTTAGTTTTTCCATTTATTTTTTATGTAAAATGTATTTTTATTTAATGCTGATTTTAAACTTACATTTGTAAATATTTTATCTTTTTGCTTTATTCAAAAACTATTTGCTAAGAATACAGTTATGAGCCAAACTTCTTTGAATACTTTGTAGGAGTTATCACTTTACATATTGGTAAGGTGAAATTTAGTACAAATCATACTTTTTTCACTTTGTATAAAAATTAATTTTTTTCTGTCTGACAAAAGATTTTTTTATCTCTGAATCTAATAATTTTATTAAAACATTTCTGTAATTTATTTTTTTATCTTTTTTAATTCCTGGCACAGACTGTGACTTTATATAAATTCCTATATATTTAACAACTTATATAACTTCTGCTGATTTTTATTTCTAAAAAGTATAGTGAATATTTTTCTTAACTATTTTGTTGTTATTTTTACTTTCATATTACAATATCTATTATGTGTACTTTAGTGTTCCTTGACTGTCTTCTATATCTACAATATTTTTAACTCTGTGTTTTTTCACCTCATTTGCTATTTCATTCATTTCTCTTTTCACCTTTACCTTATTTCCATCAATTCTGAGACTTGCTCATGTTGTTGTTTGTCAGACATTCCATTTTGTTTGTCCACATTGCCAACCCTCTTGTTTCACCAGGCATCATCTTCTTTTATGGTATTAAAATTTCCTCTCTGATTAAGTGTGATTTCTTCACTGTACTCTTGTATAAGCAAATTGTTCCATTATGTTTTGAAATTCGGGTGATATCTTTTTAAATTGGCTTGCAATAACAGACGAAGTGTCTTAAGGAGATTTTTCAGAAGTGGTGCTGTCTCATGTACACGTGGTACTGTGAATTCTTGTAGAAGGCATTGGTAACTTGGGGACCAAGTTTTGTATACAAAAACGTTTTGTATGTTTTGGTGAACATTTTTAATCTGCCAGTTGTCTCTCCAGTGGTCTGCTAATATCAGTGTATGGCATTGTAGGAAAAGGGTTAAACTGGTTCCTTTATAATAAGAACTTATTTTTTATTCCAGTAATACTTTCTTTTCAATATCTGTTGTTAGAGGTTTCAGGAGAATATCAGGGTCTATTGAAATTATGTGTGATGTGTATGTATGCATATGTGTCCACAAGTGCGTATGTTTGTGTGTGTATGTGTGTGTGTGTGAGAGAGATAGGTAGAGAGAGAGAGAGACAGAAAATTTTTTTTTTTTATTTATTTATTGAATCACTGTGGGAAAGGTTACAAAGCTTTCAGGTTTATGTCTCAGTAATGCAAATATCAAACACATTTCCCTTTACCAATACTTATTTTTTACCATGAAGAACCCCAATAAAACCCCACCCCCCACCCCTCCCCGTCCCTGTGAGGCAGATGAATTCTAGTTAACACTCTATCTGCTTTGATTAGATTCATTGTTTCAATAAAAGATTCACCACTATTATTTAGAGTTTACCCCCCCCCCCCCAAATCAGACATGCTGAAAAAGCATTGTGAAGTGATTTGCTTTCTACAGCTGGGTTAAAGAATTAAATGTTGGTTTTGGATTTCTGCTATTTTACCTATTGACCCTGGAAGTATTTCTACTGAAAGTCAGATAGTTAAGAAACTGGTTTCTGTGTTCTGGAGTCGTGGCCGTGCTGGAGAGCCGCTCGCGGGGGGCAACCGGTGGCCTCGGTAGGGCGTGAAGGGCGGAGCGAAACACCCCCCTTCCCATGAGGTTTTAGTCGCCCCCACACTCCCGGCTCATACCTGCTGTCCACAAGGCACCCATGTGGCCGCCATCTTTCTTTCCAGAGAGGAGAGGGCGAATGGGGCAACACCCTTTCCCCTCCGGCAGACTTGATGGCCTGGGTCAACGCATAGTCCGTTCACTTTTCTGCTCCAAGCTGCTGGGTTCTGCATTAAGTCCTTGTGCTTCTGGGGCCATGGCTGTGCTGGAGAGCCGCTCGTGGGGGGCGACTGGTGACCTCGGTAGGGCGTGAAGGCCGGACCGGAACGCCCCCCTTCCCATGAGGTTTTAGTCGCCCCCACATCCCCGGCTCATACCTGCTGTCCACAAGGCTCCCATGTGGCCGCCATCTTTCTTTCCAGAGGGAGGAGGGCGGAAGGGAGCAACACCCTTTCCCCTCTGGGCAGACTTGATGGCCTGGATTAACGCATAGTCCTTTCACTTTTCTGCTCCAAGCTGCTGGGTTCTGCATTAAGCCCTTGTGCTTCTGGGGCTGTGGCCGTGCTGGAGAGCCGCTCGTGGGGGGCAGCTGGTGACCTCGGTAGGGCGTGAAGGACGGACCGGAACGCCCCCCTTCCCATGAGGTTTTAGTTGCCCCCACACCCCTGGCTCATACCTGCTGTCCACAAGGCTCCCATGTGGCCGCCATCCTTCTTTCCAGAGAAGAGAGGGCGAATGGGGCAACACCCTTTCCCCTCCGGCAGACTTGATGGCCTGGATTAACGCATAGTCCTTTCACTTTTCTGCTCTAAGCTGCTGGGTTCTGCATTAAGTCCTTGTGTTTCTGGGGCTGTGGCCGTGCTCCAAACTTAACTCTGACTTTCAGGGAGAAAGATTGGGTGGTTTACTTCTTATTGATCAGTTTGTATATAGATGTCGCGCGGCCGCGTAAGCGGCCGCGCGGTTTTGAGAAAAAGTCCTCGTTCCCGCATACTCGAGCTGCGTTTGTAGAGGCTTCTGGTCACCGGGGTTCCATCTGGGGGAGGTGGGATGCGGCACCTACTCCATCTGGAACTTGCGGGTGATCTTTTTGGAACCTGTTTTTTCTTTTTTCTTTTTCCTCCGGGATCCCGCACCCTCCATGTGTTTTTTCTCTTATGCTGAACGCTTCAAAGATGGCGCTGGGGGGCGGGCTGTGGGCATGACTTCCGGAATCAGAGGTTACCTGGGAGGTGTAGTCCGGCAGATTTGAGAAAAAGTCCTCGTTCCCGCATACTCGAGCTGCGTTTGTAGAGGCTTCTGGTCACCGGGGTTCCATCTGGGGGAGGTGGGATGCGGCACCTACTCCATCTGGAACTTGCGGGTGATCTTTTTGGAACCTGTTTTTTCTTTTTTCTTTTTCCTCCGGGATCCCGCACCCTCCATGTGTTTTTTCTCTTATGCTGAACGCTTCAAAGATGGCGCTGGGGGGCGGGCTGTGGGCATGACTTCCGGAATCAGAGGTTACCTGGGAGGTGTAGTCCGGCAGATTTGAGAAAAAGTCCTCGTTCCCGCATACTCGAGCTGCGTTTGTAGAGGCTTCTGGTCACCGGGGTTCCATCTGGGGGAGGTGGGATGCGGCACCTACTCCATCTGGAACTTGCGGGTGATCTTTTTGGAACCTGTTTTTTCTTTTTTCTTTTTCCTCCGGGATCCCGCACCCTCCATGTGTTTTTTCTCTTATGCTGAACGCTTCAAAGATGGCGCTGGGGGGCGGGCTGTGGGCATGACTTCCGGAATCAGAGGTTACCTGGGAGGTGTAGTCCGGCAGATTTGAGAAAAAGTCCTCGTTCCCGCATACTCGAGCTGCGTTTGTAGAGGCTTCTGGTCACCGGGGTTCCATCTGGGGGAGGTGGGATGCGGCACCTACTCCATCTGGAACTTGCGGGTGATCTTTTTGGAACCTGTTTTTTCTTTTTTCTTTTTCCTCCGGGATCCCGCACCCTCCATGTGTTTTTTCTCTTATGCTGAACGCTTCAAAGATGGCGCTGGGGGGCGGGCTGTGGGCATGACTTCCGGAATCAGAGGTTACCTGGGAGGTGTAGTCCGGCAGATTTGAGAAAAAGTCCTCGTTCCCGCATACTCGAGCTGCGTTTGTAGAGGCTTCTGGTCACCGGGGTTCCATCTGGGGGAGGTGGGATGCGGCACCTACTCCATCTGGAACTTGCGGGTGATCTTTTTGGAACCTGTTTTTTCTTTTTTCTTTTTCCTCCGGGATCCCGCACCCTCCATGTGTTTTTTCTCTTATGCTGAACGCTTCAAAGATGGCGCTGGGGGGCGGGCTGTGGGCATGACTTCCGGAATCAGAGGTTACCTGGGAGGTGTAGTCCGGCAGATTTGAGAAAAAGTCCTCGTTCCCGCATACTCGAGCTGCGTTTGTAGAGGCTTCTGGTCACCGGGGTTCCATCTGGGGGAGGTGGGATGCGGCACCTACTCCATCTGGAACTTGCGGGTGATCTTTTTGGAACCTGTTTTTTCTTTTTTCTTTTTCCTCCGGGATCCCGCACCCTCCATGTGTTTTTTCTCTTATGCTGAACGCTTCAAAGATGGCGCTGGGGGGCGGGCTGTGGGCATGACTTCCGGAATCAGAGGTTACCTGGGAGGTGTAGTCCGGCAGATTTGAGAAAAAGTCCTCGTTCCCGCATACTCGAGCTGCGTTTGTAGAGGCTTCTGGTCACCGGGGTTCCATCTGGGGGAGGTGGGATGCGGCACCTACTCCATCTGGAACTTGCGGGTGATCTTTTTGGAACCTGTTTTTTCTTTTTTCTTTTTCCTCCGGGATCCCGCACCCTCCATGTGTTTTTTCTCTTATGCTGAACGCTTCAAAGATGGCGCTGGGGGGCGGGCTGTGGGCATGACTTCCGGAATCAGAGGTTACCTGGGAGGTGTAGTCCGGCAGATTTGAGAAAAAGTCCTCGTTCCCGCATACTCGAGCTGCGTTTGTAGAGGCTTCTGGTCACCGGGGTTCCATCTGGGGGAGGTGGGATGCGGCACCTACTCCATCTGGAACTTGCGGGTGATCTTTTTGGAACCTGTTTTTTCTTTTTTCTTTTTCCTCCGGGATCCCGCACCCTCCATGTGTTTTTTCTCTTATGCTGAACGCTTCAAAGATGGCGCTGGGGGGCGGGCTGTGGGCATGACTTCCGGAATCAGAGGTTACCTGGGAGGTGTAGTCCGGCAGATTTGAGAAAAAGTCCTCGTTCCCGCATACTCGAGCTGCGTTTGTAGAGGCTTCTGGTCACCGGGGTTCCATCTGGGGGAGGTGGGATGCGGCACCTACTCCATCTGGAACTTGCGGGTGATCTTTTTGGAACCTGTTTTTTCTTTTTTCTTTTTCCTCCGGGATCCCGCACCCTCCATGTGTTTTTTCTCTTATGCTGAACGCTTCAAAGATGGCGCTGGGGGGCGGGCTGTGGGCATGACTTCCGGAATCAGAGGTTACCTGGGAGGTGTAGTCCGGCAGATTTGAGAAAAAGTCCTCGTTCCCGCATACTCGAGCTGCGTTTGTAGAGGCTTCTGGTCACCGGGGTTCCATCTGGGGGAGGTGGGATGCGGCACCTACTCCATCTGGAACTTGCGGGTGATCTTTTTGGAACCTGTTTTTTCTTTTTTCTTTTTCCTCCGGGATCCCGCACCCTCCATGTGTTTTTTCTCTTATGCTGAACGCTTCAAAGATGGCGCTGGGGGGCGGGCTGTGGGCATGACTTCCGGAATCAGAGGTTACCTGGGAGGTGTAGTCCGGCAGATTTGAGAAAAAGTCCTCGTTCCCGCATACTCGAGCTGCGTTTGTAGAGGCTTCTGGTCACCGGGGTTCCATCTGGGGGAGGTGGGATGCGGCACCTACTCCATCTGGAACTTGCGGGTGATCTTTTTGGAACCTGTTTTTTCTTTTTTCTTTTTCCTCCGGGATCCCGCACCCTCCATGTGTTTTTTCTCTTATGCTGAACGCTTCAAAGATGGCGCTGGGGGGCGGGCTGTGGGCATGACTTCCGGAATCAGAGGTTACCTGGGAGGTGTAGTCCGGCAGATTTGAGAAAAAGTCCTCGTTCCCGCATACTCGAGCTGCGTTTGTAGAGGCTTCTGGTCACCGGGGTTCCATCTGGGGGAGGTGGGATGCGGCACCTACTCCATCTGGAACTTGCGGGTGATCTTTTTGGAACCTGTTTTTTCTTTTTTCTTTTTCCTCCGGGATCCCGCACCCTCCATGTGTTTTTTCTCTTATGCTGAACGCTTCAAAGATGGCGCTGGGGGGCGGGCTGTGGGCATGACTTCCGGAATCAGAGGTTACCTGGGAGGTGTAGTCCGGCAGATTTGAGAAAAAGTCCTCGTTCCCGCATACTCGAGCTGCGTTTGTAGAGGCTTCTGGTCACCGGGGTTCCATCTGGGGGAGGTGGGATGCGGCACCTACTCCATCTGGAACTTGCGGGTGATCTTTTTGGAACCTGTTTTTTCTTTTTTCTTTTTCCTCCGGGATCCCGCACCCTCCATGTGTTTTTTCTCTTATGCTGAACGCTTCAAAGATGGCGCTGGGGGGCGGGCTGTGGGCATGACTTCCGGAATCAGAGGTTACCTGGGAGGTGTAGTCCGGCAGATTTGAGAAAAAGTCCTCGTTCCCGCATACTCGAGCTGCGTTTGTAGAGGCTTCTGGTCACCGGGGTTCCATCTGGGGGAGGTGGGATGCGGCACCTACTCCATCTGGAACTTGCGGGTGATCTTTTTGGAACCTGTTTTTTCTTTTTTCTTTTTCCTCCGGGATCCCGCACCCTCCATGTGTTTTTTCTCTTATGCTGAACGCTTCAAAGATGGCGCTGGGGGGCGGGCTGTGGGCATGACTTCCGGAATCAGAGGTTACCTGGGAGGTGTAGTCCGGCAGATTTGAGAAAAAGTCCTCGTTCCCGCATACTCGAGCTGCGTTTGTAGAGGCTTCTGGTCACCGGGGTTCCATCTGGGGGAGGTGGGATGCGGCACCTACTCCATCTGGAACTTGCGGGTGATCTTTTTGGAACCTGTTTTTTCTTTTTTCTTTTTCCTCCGGGATCCCGCACCCTCCATGTGTTTTTTCTCTTATGCTGAACGCTTCAAAGATGGCGCTGGGGGGCGGGCTGTGGGCATGACTTCCGGAATCAGAGGTTACCTGGGAGGTGTAGTCCGGCAGATTTGAGAAAAAGTCCTCGTTCCCGCATACTCGAGCTGCGTTTGTAGAGGCTTCTGGTCACCGGGGTTCCATCTGGGGGAGGTGGGATGCGGCACCTACTCCATCTGGAACTTGCGGGTGATCTTTTTGGAACCTGTTTTTTCTTTTTTCTTTTTCCTCCGGGATCCCGCACCCTCCATGTGTTTTTTCTCTTATGCTGAACGCTTCAAAGATGGCGCTGGGGGGCGGGCTGTGGGCATGACTTCCGGAATCAGAGGTTACCTGGGAGGTGTAGTCCGGCAGATTTGAGAAAAAGTCCTCGTTCCCGCATACTCGAGCTGCGTTTGTAGAGGCTTCTGGTCACCGGGGTTCCATCTGGGGGAGGTGGGATGCGGCACCTACTCCATCTGGAACTTGCGGGTGATCTTTTTGGAACCTGTTTTTTCTTTTTTCTTTTTCCTCCGGGATCCCGCACCCTCCATGTGTTTTTTCTCTTATGCTGAACGCTTCAAAGATGGCGCTGGGGGGCGGGCTGTGGGCATGACTTCCGGAATCAGAGGTTACCTGGGAGGTGTAGTCCGGCAGATTTGAGAAAAAGTCCTCGTTCCCGCATACTCGAGCTGCGTTTGTAGAGGCTTCTGGTCACCGGGGTTCCATCTGGGGGAGGTGGGATGCGGCACCTACTCCATCTGGAACTTGCGGGTGATCTTTTTGGAACCTGTTTTTTCTTTTTTCTTTTTCCTCCGGGATCCCGCACCCTCCATGTGTTTTTTCTCTTATGCTGAACGCTTCAAAGATGGCGCTGGGGGGCGGGCTGTGGGCATGACTTCCGGAATCAGAGGTTACCTGGGAGGTGTAGTCCGGCAGATTTGAGAAAAAGTCCTCGTTCCCGCATACTCGAGCTGCGTTTGTAGAGGCTTCTGGTCACCGGGGTTCCATCTGGGGGAGGTGGGATGCGGCACCTACTCCATCTGGAACTTGCGGGTGATCTTTTTGGAACCTGTTTTTTCTTTTTTCTTTTTCCTCCGGGATCCCGCACCCTCCATGTGTTTTTTCTCTTATGCTGAACGCTTCAAAGATGGCGCTGGGGGGCGGGCTGTGGGCATGACTTCCGGAATCAGAGGTTACCTGGGAGGTGTAGTCCGGCAGATTTGAGAAAAAGTCCTCGTTCCCGCATACTCGAGCTGCGTTTGTAGAGGCTTCTGGTCACCGGGGTTCCATCTGGGGGAGGTGGGATGCGGCACCTACTCCATCTGGAACTTGCGGGTGATCTTTTTGGAACCTGTTTTTTCTTTTTTCTTTTTCCTCCGGGATCCCGCACCCTCCATGTGTTTTTTCTCTTATGCTGAACGCTTCAAAGATGGCGCTGGGGGGCGGGCTGTGGGCATGACTTCCGGAATCAGAGGTTACCTGGGAGGTGTAGTCCGGCAGATTTGAGAAAAAGTCCTCGTTCCCGCATACTCGAGCTGCGTTTGTAGAGGCTTCTGGTCACCGGGGTTCCATCTGGGGGAGGTGGGATGCGGCACCTACTCCATCTGGAACTTGCGGGTGATCTTTTTGGAACCTGTTTTTTCTTTTTTCTTTTTCCTCCGGGATCCCGCACCCTCCATGTGTTTTTTCTCTTATGCTGAACGCTTCAAAGATGGCGCTGGGGGGCGGGCTGTGGGCATGACTTCCGGAATCAGAGGTTACCTGGGAGGTGTAGTCCGGCAGATTTGAGAAAAAGTCCTCGTTCCCGCATACTCGAGCTGCGTTTGTAGAGGCTTCTGGTCACCGGGGTTCCATCTGGGGGAGGTGGGATGCGGCACCTACTCCATCTGGAACTTGCGGGTGATCTTTTTGGAACCTGTTTTTTCTTTTTTCTTTTTCCTCCGGGATCCCGCACCCTCCATGTGTTTTTTCTCTTATGCTGAACGCTTCAAAGATGGCGCTGGGGGGCGGGCTGTGGGCATGACTTCCGGAATCAGAGGTTACCTGGGAGGTGTAGTCCGGCAGATTTGAGAAAAAGTCCTCGTTCCCGCATACTCGAGCTGCGTTTGTAGAGGCTTCTGGTCACCGGGGTTCCATCTGGGGGAGGTGGGATGCGGCACCTACTCCATCTGGAACTTGCGGGTGATCTTTTTGGAACCTGTTTTTTCTTTTTTCTTTTTCCTCCGGGATCCCGCACCCTCCATGTGTTTTTTCTCTTATGCTGAACGCTTCAAAGATGGCGCTGGGGGGCGGGCTGTGGGCATGACTTCCGGAATCAGAGGTTACCTGGGAGGTGTAGTCCGGCAGATTTGAGAAAAAGTCCTCGTTCCCGCATACTCGAGCTGCGTTTGTAGAGGCTTCTGGTCACCGGGGTTCCATCTGGGGGAGGTGGGATGCGGCACCTACTCCATCTGGAACTTGCGGGTGATCTTTTTGGAACCTGTTTTTTCTTTTTTCTTTTTCCTCCGGGATCCCGCACCCTCCATGTGTTTTTTCTCTTATGCTGAACGCTTCAAAGATGGCGCTGGGGGGCGGGCTGTGGGCATGACTTCCGGAATCAGAGGTTACCTGGGAGGTGTAGTCCGGCAGATTTGAGAAAAAGTCCTCGTTCCCGCATACTCGAGCTGCGTTTGTAGAGGCTTCTGGTCACCGGGGTTCCATCTGGGGGAGGTGGGATGCGGCACCTACTCCATCTGGAACTTGCGGGTGATCTTTTTGGAACCTGTTTTTTCTTTTTTCTTTTTCCTCCGGGATCCCGCACCCTCCATGTGTTTTTTCTCTTATGCTGAACGCTTCAAAGATGGCGCTGGGGGGCGGGCTGTGGGCATGACTTCCGGAATCAGAGGTTACCTGGGAGGTGTAGTCCGGCAGATTTGAGAAAAAGTCCTCGTTCCCGCATACTCGAGCTGCGTTTGTAGAGGCTTCTGGTCACCGGGGTTCCATCTGGGGGAGGTGGGATGCGGCACCTACTCCATCTGGAACTTGCGGGTGATCTTTTTGGAACCTGTTTTTTCTTTTTTCTTTTTCCTCCGGGATCCCGCACCCTCCATGTGTTTTTTCTCTTATGCTGAACGCTTCAAAGATGGCGCTGGGGGGCGGGCTGTGGGCATGACTTCCGGAATCAGAGGTTACCTGGGAGGTGTAGTCCGGCAGATTTGAGAAAAAGTCCTCGTTCCCGCATACTCGAGCTGCGTTTGTAGAGGCTTCTGGTCACCGGGGTTCCATCTGGGGGAGGTGGGATGCGGCACCTACTCCATCTGGAACTTGCGGGTGATCTTTTTGGAACCTGTTTTTTCTTTTTTCTTTTTCCTCCGGGATCCCGCACCCTCCATGTGTTTTTTCTCTTATGCTGAACGCTTCAAAGATGGCGCTGGGGGGCGGGCTGTGGGCATGACTTCCGGAATCAGAGGTTACCTGGGAGGTGTAGTCCGGCAGATTTGAGAAAAAGTCCTCGTTCCCGCATACTCGAGCTGCGTTTGTAGAGGCTTCTGGTCACCGGGGTTCCATCTGGGGGAGGTGGGATGCGGCACCTACTCCATCTGGAACTTGCGGGTGATCTTTTTGGAACCTGTTTTTTCTTTTTTCTTTTTCCTCCGGGATCCCGCACCCTCCATGTGTTTTTTCTCTTATGCTGAACGCTTCAAAGATGGCGCTGGGGGGCGGGCTGTGGGCATGACTTCCGGAATCAGAGGTTACCTGGGAGGTGTAGTCCGGCAGATTTGAGAAAAAGTCCTCGTTCCCGCATACTCGAGCTGCGTTTGTAGAGGCTTCTGGTCACCGGGGTTCCATCTGGGGGAGGTGGGATGCGGCACCTACTCCATCTGGAACTTGCGGGTGATCTTTTTGGAACCTGTTTTTTCTTTTTTCTTTTTCCTCCGGGATCCCGCACCCTCCATGTGTTTTTTCTCTTATGCTGAACGCTTCAAAGATGGCGCTGGGGGGCGGGCTGTGGGCATGACTTCCGGAATCAGAGGTTACCTGGGAGGTGTAGTCCGGCAGATTTGAGAAAAAGTCCTCGTTCCCGCATACTCGAGCTGCGTTTGTAGAGGCTTCTGGTCACCGGGGTTCCATCTGGGGGAGGTGGGATGCGGCACCTACTCCATCTGGAACTTGCGGGTGATCTTTTTGGAACCTGTTTTTTCTTTTTTCTTTTTCCTCCGGGATCCCGCACCCTCCATGTGTTTTTTCTCTTATGCTGAACGCTTCAAAGATGGCGCTGGGGGGCGGGCTGTGGGCATGACTTCCGGAATCAGAGGTTACCTGGGAGGTGTAGTCCGGCAGATTTGAGAAAAAGTCCTCGTTCCCGCATACTCGAGCTGCGTTTGTAGAGGCTTCTGGTCACCGGGGTTCCATCTGGGGGAGGTGGGATGCGGCACCTACTCCATCTGGAACTTGCGGGTGATCTTTTTGGAACCTGTTTTTTCTTTTTTCTTTTTCCTCCGGGATCCCGCACCCTCCATGTGTTTTTTCTCTTATGCTGAACGCTTCAAAGATGGCGCTGGGGGGCGGGCTGTGGGCATGACTTCCGGAATCAGAGGTTACCTGGGAGGTGTAGTCCGGCAGATTTGAGAAAAAGTCCTCGTTCCCGCATACTCGAGCTGCGTTTGTAGAGGCTTCTGGTCACCGGGGTTCCATCTGGGGGAGGTGGGATGCGGCACCTACTCCATCTGGAACTTGCGGGTGATCTTTTTGGAACCTGTTTTTTCTTTTTTCTTTTTCCTCCGGGATCCCGCACCCTCCATGTGTTTTTTCTCTTATGCTGAACGCTTCAAAGATGGCGCTGGGGGGCGGGCTGTGGGCATGACTTCCGGAATCAGAGGTTACCTGGGAGGTGTAGTCCGGCAGATTTGAGAAAAAGTCCTCGTTCCCGCATACTCGAGCTGCGTTTGTAGAGGCTTCTGGTCACCGGGGTTCCATCTGGGGGAGGTGGGATGCGGCACCTACTCCATCTGGAACTTGCGGGTGATCTTTTTGGAACCTGTTTTTTCTTTTTTCTTTTTCCTCCGGGATCCCGCACCCTCCATGTGTTTTTTCTCTTATGCTGAACGCTTCAAAGATGGCGCTGGGGGGCGGGCTGTGGGCATGACTTCCGGAATCAGAGGTTACCTGGGAGGTGTAGTCCGGCAGATTTGAGAAAAAGTCCTCGTTCCCGCATACTCGAGCTGCGTTTGTAGAGGCTTCTGGTCACCGGGGTTCCATCTGGGGGAGGTGGGATGCGGCACCTACTCCATCTGGAACTTGCGGGTGATCTTTTTGGAACCTGTTTTTTCTTTTTTCTTTTTCCTCCGGGATCCCGCACCCTCCATGTGTTTTTTCTCTTATGCTGAACGCTTCAAAGATGGCGCTGGGGGGCGGGCTGTGGGCATGACTTCCGGAATCAGAGGTTACCTGGGAGGTGTAGTCCGGCAGATTTGAGAAAAAGTCCTCGTTCCCGCATACTCGAGCTGCGTTTGTAGAGGCTTCTGGTCACCGGGGTTCCATCTGGGGGAGGTGGGATGCGGCACCTACTCCATCTGGAACTTGCGGGTGATCTTTTTGGAACCTGTTTTTTCTTTTTTCTTTTTCCTCCGGGATCCCGCACCCTCCATGTGTTTTTTCTCTTATGCTGAACGCTTCAAAGATGGCGCTGGGGGGCGGGCTGTGGGCATGACTTCCGGAATCAGAGGTTACCTGGGAGGTGTAGTCCGGCAGATTTGAGAAAAAGTCCTCGTTCCCGCATACTCGAGCTGCGTTTGTAGAGGCTTCTGGTCACCGGGGTTCCATCTGGGGGAGGTGGGATGCGGCACCTACTCCATCTGGAACTTGCGGGTGATCTTTTTGGAACCTGTTTTTTCTTTTTTCTTTTTCCTCCGGGATCCCGCACCCTCCATGTGTTTTTTCTCTTATGCTGAACGCTTCAAAGATGGCGCTGGGGGGCGGGCTGTGGGCATGACTTCCGGAATCAGAGGTTACCTGGGAGGTGTAGTCCGGCAGATTTGAGAAAAAGTCCTCGTTCCCGCATACTCGAGCTGCGTTTGTAGAGGCTTCTGGTCACCGGGGTTCCATCTGGGGGAGGTGGGATGCGGCACCTACTCCATCTGGAACTTGCGGGTGATCTTTTTGGAACCTGTTTTTTCTTTTTTCTTTTTCCTCCGGGATCCCGCACCCTCCATGTGTTTTTTCTCTTATGCTGAACGCTTCAAAGATGGCGCTGGGGGGCGGGCTGTGGGCATGACTTCCGGAATCAGAGGTTACCTGGGAGGTGTAGTCCGGCAGATTTGAGAAAAAGTCCTCGTTCCCGCATACTCGAGCTGCGTTTGTAGAGGCTTCTGGTCACCGGGGTTCCATCTGGGGGAGGTGGGATGCGGCACCTACTCCATCTGGAACTTGCGGGTGATCTTTTTGGAACCTGTTTTTTCTTTTTTCTTTTTCCTCCGGGATCCCGCACCCTCCATGTGTTTTTTCTCTTATGCTGAACGCTTCAAAGATGGCGCTGGGGGGCGGGCTGTGGGCATGACTTCCGGAATCAGAGGTTACCTGGGAGGTGTAGTCCGGCAGATTTGAGAAAAAGTCCTCGTTCCCGCATACTCGAGCTGCGTTTGTAGAGGCTTCTGGTCACCGGGGTTCCATCTGGGGGAGGTGGGATGCGGCACCTACTCCATCTGGAACTTGCGGGTGATCTTTTTGGAACCTGTTTTTTCTTTTTTCTTTTTCCTCCGGGATCCCGCACCCTCCATGTGTTTTTTCTCTTATGCTGAACGCTTCAAAGATGGCGCTGGGGGGCGGGCTGTGGGCATGACTTCCGGAATCAGAGGTTACCTGGGAGGTGTAGTCCGGCAGATTTGAGAAAAAGTCCTCGTTCCCGCATACTCGAGCTGCGTTTGTAGAGGCTTCTGGTCACCGGGGTTCCATCTGGGGGAGGTGGGATGCGGCACCTACTCCATCTGGAACTTGCGGGTGATCTTTTTGGAACCTGTTTTTTCTTTTTTCTTTTTCCTCCGGGATCCCGCACCCTCCATGTGTTTTTTCTCTTATGCTGAACGCTTCAAAGATGGCGCTGGGGGGCGGGCTGTGGGCATGACTTCCGGAATCAGAGGTTACCTGGGAGGTGTAGTCCGGCAGATTTGAGAAAAAGTCCTCGTTCCCGCATACTCGAGCTGCGTTTGTAGAGGCTTCTGGTCACCGGGGTTCCATCTGGGGGAGGTGGGATGCGGCACCTACTCCATCTGGAACTTGCGGGTGATCTTTTTGGAACCTGTTTTTTCTTTTTTCTTTTTCCTCCGGGATCCCGCACCCTCCATGTGTTTTTTCTCTTATGCTGAACGCTTCAAAGATGGCGCTGGGGGGCGGGCTGTGGGCATGACTTCCGGAATCAGAGGTTACCTGGGAGGTGTAGTCCGGCAGATTTGAGAAAAAGTCCTCGTTCCCGCATACTCGAGCTGCGTTTGTAGAGGCTTCTGGTCACCGGGGTTCCATCTGGGGGAGGTGGGATGCGGCACCTACTCCATCTGGAACTTGCGGGTGATCTTTTTGGAACCTGTTTTTTCTTTTTTCTTTTTCCTCCGGGATCCCGCACCCTCCATGTGTTTTTTCTCTTATGCTGAACGCTTCAAAGATGGCGCTGGGGGGCGGGCTGTGGGCATGACTTCCGGAATCAGAGGTTACCTGGGAGGTGTAGTCCGGCAGATTTGAGAAAAAGTCCTCGTTCCCGCATACTCGAGCTGCGTTTGTAGAGGCTTCTGGTCACCGGGGTTCCATCTGGGGGAGGTGGGATGCGGCACCTACTCCATCTGGAACTTGCGGGTGATCTTTTTGGAACCTGTTTTTTCTTTTTTCTTTTTCCTCCGGGATCCCGCACCCTCCATGTGTTTTTTCTCTTATGCTGAACGCTTCAAAGATGGCGCTGGGGGGCGGGCTGTGGGCATGACTTCCGGAATCAGAGGTTACCTGGGAGGTGTAGTCCGGCAGATTTGAGAAAAAGTCCTCGTTCCCGCATACTCGAGCTGCGTTTGTAGAGGCTTCTGGTCACCGGGGTTCCATCTGGGGGAGGTGGGATGCGGCACCTACTCCATCTGGAACTTGCGGGTGATCTTTTTGGAACCTGTTTTTTCTTTTTTCTTTTTCCTCCGGGATCCCGCACCCTCCATGTGTTTTTTCTCTTATGCTGAACGCTTCAAAGATGGCGCTGGGGGGCGGGCTGTGGGCATGACTTCCGGAATCAGAGGTTACCTGGGAGGTGTAGTCCGGCAGATTTGAGAAAAAGTCCTCGTTCCCGCATACTCGAGCTGCGTTTGTAGAGGCTTCTGGTCACCGGGGTTCCATCTGGGGGAGGTGGGATGCGGCACCTACTCCATCTGGAACTTGCGGGTGATCTTTTTGGAACCTGTTTTTTCTTTTTTCTTTTTCCTCCGGGATCCCGCACCCTCCATGTGTTTTTTCTCTTATGCTGAACGCTTCAAAGATGGCGCTGGGGGGCGGGCTGTGGGCATGACTTCCGGAATCAGAGGTTACCTGGGAGGTGTAGTCCGGCAGATTTGAGAAAAAGTCCTCGTTCCCGCATACTCGAGCTGCGTTTGTAGAGGCTTCTGGTCACCGGGGTTCCATCTGGGGGAGGTGGGATGCGGCACCTACTCCATCTGGAACTTGCGGGTGATCTTTTTGGAACCTGTTTTTTCTTTTTTCTTTTTCCTCCGGGATCCCGCACCCTCCATGTGTTTTTTCTCTTATGCTGAACGCTTCAAAGATGGCGCTGGGGGGCGGGCTGTGGGCATGACTTCCGGAATCAGAGGTTACCTGGGAGGTGTAGTCCGGCAGATTTGAGAAAAAGTCCTCGTTCCCGCATACTCGAGCTGCGTTTGTAGAGGCTTCTGGTCACCGGGGTTCCATCTGGGGGAGGTGGGATGCGGCACCTACTCCATCTGGAACTTGCGGGTGATCTTTTTGGAACCTGTTTTTTCTTTTTTCTTTTTCCTCCGGGATCCCGCACCCTCCATGTGTTTTTTCTCTTATGCTGAACGCTTCAAAGATGGCGCTGGGGGGCGGGCTGTGGGCATGACTTCCGGAATCAGAGGTTACCTGGGAGGTGTAGTCCGGCAGATTTGAGAAAAAGTCCTCGTTCCCGCATACTCGAGCTGCGTTTGTAGAGGCTTCTGGTCACCGGGGTTCCATCTGGGGGAGGTGGGATGCGGCACCTACTCCATCTGGAACTTGCGGGTGATCTTTTTGGAACCTGTTTTTTCTTTTTTCTTTTTCCTCCGGGATCCCGCACCCTCCATGTGTTTTTTCTCTTATGCTGAACGCTTCAAAGATGGCGCTGGGGGGCGGGCTGTGGGCATGACTTCCGGAATCAGAGGTTACCTGGGAGGTGTAGTCCGGCAGATTTGAGAAAAAGTCCTCGTTCCCGCATACTCGAGCTGCGTTTGTAGAGGCTTCTGGTCACCGGGGTTCCATCTGGGGGAGGTGGGATGCGGCACCTACTCCATCTGGAACTTGCGGGTGATCTTTTTGGAACCTGTTTTTTCTTTTTTCTTTTTCCTCCGGGATCCCGCACCCTCCATGTGTTTTTTCTCTTATGCTGAACGCTTCAAAGATGGCGCTGGGGGGCGGGCTGTGGGCATGACTTCCGGAATCAGAGGTTACCTGGGAGGTGTAGTCCGGCAGATTTGAGAAAAAGTCCTCGTTCCCGCATACTCGAGCTGCGTTTGTAGAGGCTTCTGGTCACCGGGGTTCCATCTGGGGGAGGTGGGATGCGGCACCTACTCCATCTGGAACTTGCGGGTGATCTTTTTGGAACCTGTTTTTTCTTTTTTCTTTTTCCTCCGGGATCCCGCACCCTCCATGTGTTTTTTCTCTTATGCTGAACGCTTCAAAGATGGCGCTGGGGGGCGGGCTGTGGGCATGACTTCCGGAATCAGAGGTTACCTGGGAGGTGTAGTCCGGCAGATTTGAGAAAAAGTCCTCGTTCCCGCATACTCGAGCTGCGTTTGTAGAGGCTTCTGGTCACCGGGGTTCCATCTGGGGGAGGTGGGATGCGGCACCTACTCCATCTGGAACTTGCGGGTGATCTTTTTGGAACCTGTTTTTTCTTTTTTCTTTTTCCTCCGGGATCCCGCACCCTCCATGTGTTTTTTCTCTTATGCTGAACGCTTCAAAGATGGCGCTGGGGGGCGGGCTGTGGGCATGACTTCCGGAATCAGAGGTTACCTGGGAGGTGTAGTCCGGCAGATTTGAGAAAAAGTCCTCGTTCCCGCATACTCGAGCTGCGTTTGTAGAGGCTTCTGGTCACCGGGGTTCCATCTGGGGGAGGTGGGATGCGGCACCTACTCCATCTGGAACTTGCGGGTGATCTTTTTGGAACCTGTTTTTTCTTTTTTCTTTTTCCTCCGGGATCCCGCACCCTCCATGTGTTTTTTCTCTTATGCTGAACGCTTCAAAGATGGCGCTGGGGGGCGGGCTGTGGGCATGACTTCCGGAATCAGAGGTTACCTGGGAGGTGTAGTCCGGCAGATTTGAGAAAAAGTCCTCGTTCCCGCATACTCGAGCTGCGTTTGTAGAGGCTTCTGGTCACCGGGGTTCCATCTGGGGGAGGTGGGATGCGGCACCTACTCCATCTGGAACTTGCGGGTGATCTTTTTGGAACCTGTTTTTTCTTTTTTCTTTTTCCTCCGGGATCCCGCACCCTCCATGTGTTTTTTCTCTTATGCTGAACGCTTCAAAGATGGCGCTGGGGGGCGGGCTGTGGGCATGACTTCCGGAATCAGAGGTTACCTGGGAGGTGTAGTCCGGCAGATTTGAGAAAAAGTCCTCGTTCCCGCATACTCGAGCTGCGTTTGTAGAGGCTTCTGGTCACCGGGGTTCCATCTGGGGGAGGTGGGATGCGGCACCTACTCCATCTGGAACTTGCGGGTGATCTTTTTGGAACCTGTTTTTTCTTTTTTCTTTTTCCTCCGGGATCCCGCACCCTCCATGTGTTTTTTCTCTTATGCTGAACGCTTCAAAGATGGCGCTGGGGGGCGGGCTGTGGGCATGACTTCCGGAATCAGAGGTTACCTGGGAGGTGTAGTCCGGCAGATTTGAGAAAAAGTCCTCGTTCCCGCATACTCGAGCTGCGTTTGTAGAGGCTTCTGGTCACCGGGGTTCCATCTGGGGGAGGTGGGATGCGGCACCTACTCCATCTGGAACTTGCGGGTGATCTTTTTGGAACCTGTTTTTTCTTTTTTCTTTTTCCTCCGGGATCCCGCACCCTCCATGTGTTTTTTCTCTTATGCTGAACGCTTCAAAGATGGCGCTGGGGGGCGGGCTGTGGGCATGACTTCCGGAATCAGAGGTTACCTGGGAGGTGTAGTCCGGCAGATTTGAGAAAAAGTCCTCGTTCCCGCATACTCGAGCTGCGTTTGTAGAGGCTTCTGGTCACCGGGGTTCCATCTGGGGGAGGTGGGATGCGGCACCTACTCCATCTGGAACTTGCGGGTGATCTTTTTGGAACCTGTTTTTTCTTTTTTCTTTTTCCTCCGGGATCCCGCACCCTCCATGTGTTTTTTCTCTTATGCTGAACGCTTCAAAGATGGCGCTGGGGGGCGGGCTGTGGGCATGACTTCCGGAATCAGAGGTTACCTGGGAGGTGTAGTCCGGCAGATTTGAGAAAAAGTCCTCGTTCCCGCATACTCGAGCTGCGTTTGTAGAGGCTTCTGGTCACCGGGGTTCCATCTGGGGGAGGTGGGATGCGGCACCTACTCCATCTGGAACTTGCGGGTGATCTTTTTGGAACCTGTTTTTTCTTTTTTCTTTTTCCTCCGGGATCCCGCACCCTCCATGTGTTTTTTCTCTTATGCTGAACGCTTCAAAGATGGCGCTGGGGGGCGGGCTGTGGGCATGACTTCCGGAATCAGAGGTTACCTGGGAGGTGTAGTCCGGCAGATTTGAGAAAAAGTCCTCGTTCCCGCATACTCGAGCTGCGTTTGTAGAGGCTTCTGGTCACCGGGGTTCCATCTGGGGGAGGTGGGATGCGGCACCTACTCCATCTGGAACTTGCGGGTGATCTTTTTGGAACCTGTTTTTTCTTTTTTCTTTTTCCTCCGGGATCCCGCACCCTCCATGTGTTTTTTCTCTTATGCTGAACGCTTCAAAGATGGCGCTGGGGGGCGGGCTGTGGGCATGACTTCCGGAATCAGAGGTTACCTGGGAGGTGTAGTCCGGCAGATTTGAGAAAAAGTCCTCGTTCCCGCATACTCGAGCTGCGTTTGTAGAGGCTTCTGGTCACCGGGGTTCCATCTGGGGGAGGTGGGATGCGGCACCTACTCCATCTGGAACTTGCGGGTGATCTTTTTGGAACCTGTTTTTTCTTTTTTCTTTTTCCTCCGGGATCCCGCACCCTCCATGTGTTTTTTCTCTTATGCTGAACGCTTCAAAGATGGCGCTGGGGGGCGGGCTGTGGGCATGACTTCCGGAATCAGAGGTTACCTGGGAGGTGTAGTCCGGCAGATTTGAGAAAAAGTCCTCGTTCCCGCATACTCGAGCTGCGTTTGTAGAGGCTTCTGGTCACCGGGGTTCCATCTGGGGGAGGTGGGATGCGGCACCTACTCCATCTGGAACTTGCGGGTGATCTTTTTGGAACCTGTTTTTTCTTTTTTCTTTTTCCTCCGGGATCCCGCACCCTCCATGTGTTTTTTCTCTTATGCTGAACGCTTCAAAGATGGCGCTGGGGGGCGGGCTGTGGGCATGACTTCCGGAATCAGAGGTTACCTGGGAGGTGTAGTCCGGCAGATTTGAGAAAAAGTCCTCGTTCCCGCATACTCGAGCTGCGTTTGTAGAGGCTTCTGGTCACCGGGGTTCCATCTGGGGGAGGTGGGATGCGGCACCTACTCCATCTGGAACTTGCGGGTGATCTTTTTGGAACCTGTTTTTTCTTTTTTCTTTTTCCTCCGGGATCCCGCACCCTCCATGTGTTTTTTCTCTTATGCTGAACGCTTCAAAGATGGCGCTGGGGGGCGGGCTGTGGGCATGACTTCCGGAATCAGAGGTTACCTGGGAGGTGTAGTCCGGCAGATTTGAGAAAAAGTCCTCGTTCCCGCATACTCGAGCTGCGTTTGTAGAGGCTTCTGGTCACCGGGGTTCCATCTGGGGGAGGTGGGATGCGGCACCTACTCCATCTGGAACTTGCGGGTGATCTTTTTGGAACCTGTTTTTTCTTTTTTCTTTTTCCTCCGGGATCCCGCACCCTCCATGTGTTTTTTCTCTTATGAGACAGAAAATTTTTAAGCAGAATTACATAGAAGAAACAGTACTAATATTTTTAAGGCAAATGTTTTAATTTCACTGTAGAAACACTGAAAAGTATATGGCACATTAGTGTACATAAATATGAACTTAATATGAACTTCATTAGCATTTCTACTTCTTATTCTAAAATTAGAAAATACAATAGAATAAAATTAAAATTTAAAAAAGTTCTCTAATTAAAAGTAATGTAAACTGAGAGCTTTCACTGAGTTTTGATGCTAAAAAGTTAATGAATACCTAATTGTATATAAAATATTAAGCATAAGTGAAAAAATTTGAACTGCTAAAATGTATCTACAGTGAAAAATACATCTAGAATCCCCTATAGGTAAACTATGAGAAATATTAATTTTTGAGTCATTAATTTTATGCGCAACAGGAGGACAGTGATGCAGTGATACAGATAATTGTATACGAAAAATTATTTTACTTAAGAAATATGAGGGGGGCTGGAGCAATAGCACAGCTGGTAGGGCATTTGCCTTGCACGCGGCAGACCGGAGTTTGATTCCCAGCATCCCATATGGTCCCCTGAGCACTGCCAGGGGTAATTCCTGAGTGCAGAGCCAGGAGTAACCCTTGTGCATCGCCGGGTGTGACCCAAAAAGCCAAAAAAAAAAAAAGAAATATGAGGAGGGGAGAAGAGAGAAGGAAAGAGAAAAAGAAACGTGTACAAAAGAGAGTGTAATTTTTCTTTTTTCTATTGGATTCCTACAACCCTTTTACCCTTAAAGGACAGTTAAAATGTTATTGTCTTAGTTGGCAGGAATAATATCCATGCTGATAATGTTGATATCATACTTGTGGAAAGTCCTATGATGATAATAATCTATTATCTTCTATCCTTTTTTTTTTTGATTCTGAGCCTCCCACTTTTTTTTTTTTTTTTTTTTTTTTTGGTCTAAGCCTTGCTAGACTTGTCTGCTGTTCACTTTTGCTGTTGCCGCTGGAGGCAAAGAGGGATTTTCTAAAGTGATGTTTCTAACTTCAGGGGGGAAAAAAAAGTGAGCAATTTATTTGAAGCATTTCAAAGAACATCTCTTTGACTGCCTGGAGTAATCTGGAGAAGTAGGAAAGTTCTAGTATCATTCCAATCTCTTAATTTGCACAGTTTCCACAATCATATTATTCTGAGGGCAGAATGACGGCCTTCCTGGGGTGTCCTTTGTGAAGACAGGAGCCTTGCAGCTGGCTGGGGCAGAGAGCTTCCTCATTTATAATTTAAGTCCTGAAAAGAACGATCTACCTCCATGGGATTAGATAAATAAAAAAGAAAGAATGCCACTAGAAAACTCAAATAATCAACTGCTACTGACCGTGAAACAATGAAGCGGTGAGGAGGAGGACAGGAAGTAAAATCTAATAAAAAAAAATTATGTGAAGAGTGTTCTATGAAAGTCATTTTTTATTACAAAGGCAATAACATCTTTCCATCAATTTTGTACAATAATTTTAATAACCTGTAGTGAATGTTAGTAAATCATATTGACCCTTAAGGTCTCGAGATGGCTCGAAATAAACACGCACAGATTAACCATGTTGCTGCTCTTCAGCTCTGTTATGCAAACAATTATATACAAGGTCAAACCAGGGCACCATTGATATTGTACGCCAACCAATTTATTCCTAGGACCCTTGACCTCATTTTAATGTGTGCATTCAAAAGAAAACCCCATGCAGTGTTGTTAGCTGCAGCCTCCAAAAATTGGGAGGTTAGCTTTTTTTCCTTCCTGACAACAGGGGTTTGGAAATTGTGTTTGCCAACTCAATTCAGTTAATACAGCAGAAAGTTTGGGCATCATTTAAAATTTTCTTACTCAACCAGAATGGTTTTGTTCATCTTATAAATTTCATATGTCATATCTAGTTTAAAAACTGCATGAAAGAAGAGATAAAAGCATAGTAAATTATTATTTAAAAAAAAAATCAGTAGTGACTTCAGTTGACTTCCCAGTAGCTTTCTACTGTCTCTTTTTCACTTGTAAAGATTGTGCTTTTAGTCAGATTTTGGTTTGTGTTCATGGTTTTTATCAGTATTATTTAATCTGAACATTTAATCTTTTTGTTTCAAATACATTTTATATTTTGGTGATTGAGCCACATCCAAAGATGTCAGAGTTTACTTCTGGCTCTGTGCTCAGGGATCACTTCTGGACATGCTCAGGGGACCATAAGTAGCGGTGGGGGTAGAACATGGGTTGACAGCATGCAAGGCAAATCTAATCCCCCCTGTATGCATGCCAGCCTTCAAAATACATTTTCAAAGAAAATATAATATTCTGAAAGTAGCTTGATTTAACAAAGTAAGCAAATTCATATCATACTTCCTATGATTTAGAGATATCTTTTTTAGGAAGCAATAAGTGACCTGAAAGGTGAATACAAAGAAGACAGAATGAATCACAGAAAAAAAATTTAATCTAACGTGCTTTAAAACCAATTATATTTTTAATACCGTCAATCCTCAGTGGGCCCTCAAGAAGCATACACATATTACTAGAGCCATCATTAGGATTTCAGGAATGACTTTAAATCTTTCTGTGGCAAATATTTCCAATCATTTGTAAATTTAATTATCAAGTTAGCAAGCACCCAGATTTGATTAACATGTTTGCAAACATGATTATGCTCCAGGAACAGCATCTATGCGTCTTCCCTCAGATCTCCCTTTAATCTCTTCACAGTGCAAGGCTTGTCTAGGCTCAAATTAAGAATTTGTATTGGAAGCCACAGAAGCAATATCTGTATATTACAGTACAAGAAAAGGCGAGGTTTGTTCTCAATTCCCTTTGCTGTTATTTTCTACCTTTGTAAATTATTGAAAGCAACACATTCGTTCAACTTATATTTTATGTAAGTCTCAAATGGTATCATAAATAGTGTATGCATAGACATATATTCCCGTATTAGCCAAAAAAAAAATGATGCTCTACTAAAGTTCAGTTTAATGAATTTCTAAAGCTCCCTGTTAATTCTACTTCATGGTAGCTTTGCATTTTTATGGAATTTGAAAGCACACGTTATAATTGCTAATATATGAAATTAATACAAGTAAATAGGAAAGCTCACTGCTTCTCTTTTCTTTAGTATTCATTCATACACAGTGTTGACCACAATTTGTGTGTGTGTTTTTTAGTATATCCTTGCACATTCACATTAATCGATTTAAAATAGGCTTCTTGTTCATTAATTTATTATTATATAATTATTAATAATATTATAACCACAATCCATTTTATTATTACATGGATTTTATTAATATGTGCACCCTAGAGTACTATGTCACAGATCTTAATTTTATTGTGTTCAGCAATTGTTTTTAGTTCCAAACAAGAAATAGTGGATTTATTTTCCTCTCCGAGTACTTCTCTCAATCCCAACTGTACCTGCTATCTGGGATGGTTGATGGGCCTCCATGGACTGTCTTAGAGGTGGAAGATGTGAGGCACAGATACCTTTCAGTGGGAGGGTCTCTGTTAAGAGGACAACTAGGATAAAATACAAGTTTCAAGGGAGCTATTACCAGGGCTGTTTCTTTCTGTAACTTGCCCTTTAGTATTTTGAAAAGGACTTAAAGAAGAGAAAGAAAATTTAATCCTCCCATCAAAACCTTGAAATCAAGATGCTAAGAGTAGGGGAGAGTAGGTAATAAGGGTGCATTTCCAAGAGCATGTGTCTGTGAATAAGGAATTTTGAGAAGGTTGCGGACAACCCTTTGATGAATTGCCTGTGGTAAGGTATGATGAAGGTGGATGCTCGATGCTGGGGATGCTAGAAATGCTTGTGTACATGGGTCTCCCCAAGAGTCCAGAATAAAGTAACATGGGCACCTTCTCTCACCTTGAGCAGAAAGGACTAGTCTGAATAATTATACTCCAATTATTTTCAGTTTATTTTAACATGTAGCACTGTCCCCCATTGTTCATCAATTTGCTTGCATAGGCACCAGTAATGTCTCCATTGTGAGACTTGTTACTGTTTTTGCATATCAAATATGCCACAGGGAACTTTCCAGGCTCTGCCGTACAGGTGGGATACTCCCTTTAGCTTGCCGGGCTTTCTGAGAGGGATGGAGGAATTGAACCCGGGTTGGCCGCGTGCAAGGCAAACACCCTACCCACTGTGCTATTGCTCCAGTCACGTGATTTTAACATGACACATATTTATTCAAAGATAAAAATTAGGAAGATATCTATAAAGTAAAACCAAGCAAAGGCATGGTTTTTAGGAAATAAAAGCTCTTGCTAAAGTCCGAATGAAAGTTAGAATGTGAAAAAATGTTGTAGATTTTTTTTCAAAATCAGTGGTTACTTTTAAGCTTCTCCTTCTCCAAAAAAAAAAAAATCTCACTATCTTTTTTTGAAGGATCACTGCTTTCCCATACAAAATGTGGATGAGTCTGAAGAAAAAGAAAAGTTAAAGGTTAGAACTTCCAACAGAATTTTACTTAGAAAAGGCCATTAAGGCGATATTGCACTGACATTTATTTTAGCAAGGAGAAAACATTGCATCTTTTTGGTTCAGTATTATAAAATTTGCCCATAGTTGCACTTGCTGGTTTACCAATCTCGGTTTCATATTTCACAGCTATCAAGTCTTTTCTGACTTTGCTCCACTGCCACAGCCAACCTTGAATTTAGCAACTTGGATGCACATTTTCTGATGGACAATGGGGATTATTCTTTAGAACTCAGTTGTTCCTTTTGCTCTCAGATGGCCCCAAGTTATCAAGGCCTTCTAGAAGAATTCAGAGTATTATAAGTACATGAGACAGATCCACCCCAGAAAATGTTGATACTTCTTTGGACTCAATGTCTGACTTTTTTTTTTATCATTGGTTTTGAGTTACGTCTCGTGGTGCTCAGGGCTTACTCCTGGCTGTGTCTCCGCGGTCACTCCCGATGGGCTTGTGGTAGATCATGTTGGATCTGGGGATTGAACCTAGGTCATTCATATGCAAAGTGAGTGCCTTACCCTCTTTACAACCTAGAAGCAATCAATATAGAAGTTGAGGTTCAATAGAGTTATCCATATCCTTTGTCCTAGAATTGAAATAATATTTCTACCTATATCATAGCTGTTGTGGTGTTTTGACATGTAGACTGAGATTTAGAATATTGAGAAGATTGTAATCATCATGTGGATTAGGAAACCTAACTTGTGTGCATTCTCTCACTTATAGCCCACCAGTTACACATATATTTCCAGTTGATTATGTAATTATATATTTGAGTTTCCCTCCCCGCCCCAAGCAGAGCTCCGGCAGCTGAAGACCTCTGAAACCCAGCCACAGCCATGCTAAAACCACTCTCCACATGCTCAGATGAGCCTCATTCATGAAGGAACTGGCAGAGGAACCCAGGTGTGCGGGACCCAGGGCTGAGATCTTGAAGTTTGCTCGGATCAGAACTGGGCCTCTTCCACCCAGATCCCCCATCTTCCAGTAGCTAGACAATTGCACCCACCAACTGCCTTGTAATCCCACCAAGAGCCAAGATCCAGAGACTATAAAAACCAAGCTCCCAGAAGCGCAGCCACATTTGTGGTCTCACGACCTCTTATTGTCTAGTTCCCGCTCTCAAAGAACCCAGCAGGCTACTGAAAGTATCCTGCCTGCATATATGCCTGACTGGGAACCCCTGTAAAGATGGTTAGAGACTGCCCCCAAAGCCTCCATCCCTCTCGGAGAACCCGGCAAGCTACTGAGAGTAATCTGCCTGCACGGCAGAGCCTGGCAAGATAACCGTGGTGTACTCGATATGCCAAAAACAGTAACAATGATTGTCCTCATTCCCCTGACCCTGAAAGAGCCCCCAGTATGCCATCGGGCTATACTAACATGTGACAGGGACAAATGAAGACGTTACTGGTGCCTGCTCGAGCAAATCAATGACAACAGCATGCAAGTGATACATTGATACAGAGATATAATTATATAGTATTTATAAAAATATTATGCACTTAGCACAGCGGGTAGGGCGTTCGCCTTACACGCGGCCAACATGGCCGACCCGAGTTCGATTCCTCCACCCCTCTCGGAGAGCCCGGCAAGCTACCGAGAGTATTCCATATGCCAGACACAGTAACAACAAAGTCTCCAATGGAGACGTTACTGGGCCCGCTCGAGCAAATCGACGATCAACGGGAGGGCCTTTACCTTTACCTTTACCTTATAAATTATGTGCTTGATATATTGTGATATTGTGATTAACAGCTTGACCTCTCATTTTTCTATTATATTTTTGGGAGGTCATTGTTGAACCCTGTATCTGGGATTTTTTTTTGTTTTGGAGCCACATATAGTGATACACAGGGCTTATTCCTGGCTATGTGATCAGAGATCTCTCCTGGTGAACTTGAAGACTATGTGTAATGCCATGGATTGAACCCAGGACAGCCACGTGCAGGGTAAGAACCTTAGCTTCTGTACTACCATTCTGGCCCCCAATATCTAAAAAGTTTTAGGTCAGATTGATTGACTTCTTTTTTTTTCTTTTTGAATTACACCCAGCGATGCACAGGGGTTACTCCTGGCTCTGCACTCAGGAATTACTCTGGGCCATTGGCAGTGCTCAGGGGACCATATGGAATGCTAGGAACTGAACCCGGGTCGGCCGCATGGAAGGCAAATTCCCTACCTGCTGTGCTATTGCTCCAGGCACTAGATTAACTTTTTAAGAATCAGAGGCTACTCGCACTCATGTTTGGGGGCGAAAATTGTGCTCACCTGCTACTTAAACAATGTCCCTGACATCCTTAGGATACCTGATGGGTCATAGAGTTATATGTATTGTGCTTTTAACTAAGTTCTAGGAAAACACACATAATTTAATTTAAAGCCTAATTTTAGGCTTTCCACTTATTTCCCTTATTGAAAATATCAGTATAATTTTGGAAATTCTTTGAAGTTATATATATGTAAACCCTTTGGCTTTCTATCTGGTCCCTTTATACTTCTTCTTTAATACTGCAGCTACAATAAAAATCCATGTAGTTTATTTTATCTCCACTCTTCTAGCTTATATTACTTTGTGCTAGAGACAGAATTATTTATTTATTTGTTTGTTTGGTTGTTTTTGGGGGGCCCCAACATTGTTCAGATCTTACTTCTGGGTCTATGCTCAGGGATCACTCCCGAAGCTGCTTGGGAGACCATATGCGATACTGTTGATTGAATCCATGTTGGCTACATGCAAATCAAGTGCCCTACTTGCTATACTATCTCTCTGGCCCAGTAAAATTATTTACATAAAGAAGTTCTGAATTCTGAAGAATGTTAGGGCTAACATTTATACTGTTTGTGGTTAAAAGCAAAAGAGAGAAAGCTTTGGAAATTGCATTCGTTTGCAAAATGAATTTGATTTCTGTGTCAATCACACCAAGAAATCAGTTTCCATAAGTCTCAATCTCTCTCATATCTCTGTTTACAAAAGCACTAATACAATGATGAGAGCCAACCCTTATTAATTTATCTAACACTATTTATTTCCCTTAAGTTTTGACTCAAAATACCATCAATATGAAGTTCAGGCTTCATATATCAACGTGAGGAAGATGCATTCAATACAGAATTTACTAATCCCACTGGCTGCAATCAACTTTCCCTCAGAAGCAACAATTATCAATGTTAATTTATTTGCTCAAGCAAGGAACCATTCTGAGTTCACTTCTGAGATTTCTTATGCCTCCAAGGTGTGACAAAATATAGACACAGCCTTCCTTCTCCAGCACAATTCTAGCTATTTCTTTTTAATAATTATTTATTCTCTCCTTAGAACTGAGCATCTTACACTAGTAAATACCTCAATGATACAATTGAATGAGAATATATAATAATTCACATTATTTCTTAAGTGCCTTTCATGTGCCCTGTAGTAAACACTGGTGCTTTCCCTGATTTTATTTTATTCTTTGTCTCATGTCACAGAACCCTTCTTAATTCCATTAGGTGAGAAATAACAGATATTTTCATGGATTGCTAATAAATTTTTCACCCACTTGGAATTTTATCTTCATTCATTCCTTTTCATTTCATAAAGGCACGAAAGTTATTTATAGTTATGTTTAATACCAACTTTACTGATTTTCTGTTATTCGTTTCCTATTAACTATTCTGATATTTGTCAGAGGTGTCCTTTTGATTTAGGGATAAAATTCAAACTCACAAACACACACTTAGGGAGAATCTGTCTCTGGCTTCCTCTCTTACTGTGCCTCAAATCATTTTCACCCCTTGTTAACCTATTTGCATGATCCAGACCTTCTCATAGTGCCTCAGACCAACCAACTTTTCTATGCTCTTAAAAGATTCAGTCACTAATCCCTATAATCCCTCATATTTCTTTTCTTTTTTTGTCTTACTATTTTGTTCTCCCCTTGCTCGTCACATGGCTGCCATAGTCTCTCCTCTTCTCCACCTACTGACCCTTCTATTTAAGAAAGGTTCATTTCATTATAGGTGTTCACATCTCTCCGATCACATTATCGATAACGATAATAACTACTTTTAAGTTCCTTATAAATTTGTTTGTCTCCTCCATCAAAATGTACTGTTAGGGCTGGAATTTATCTTCCACATTGCTGTGAGTCCCAACCCTTTCTAAAGTGTCTGACACTTTGACCTATCTCCCAAGTGAATGATTAAATCACTATAGTAGTTACTTTTATGAAGTAAAAATTTGTTTTCTCATAACCTTTATTTGGAAAACCTAGTTTGACCTTCTGAGATCTTATAAAACATTTCTAATCTGCCTTTTACTTGGCAATTTATTAAATAGTAAAGGACGTTTTCTCCCCAAAAAAGATTCTATATGAATCTTTTTCTCTCAGAGGTTTAACATCTTCAGTTCCTTCTACTACTATTCAGATAAAATGTTTGTGACCTTTAAATACTTTTTTCCTTCTTGGATTTATGTTAATATTATTTTTTTAAAAAAATCCTTTTTGATATCTGTCTGTCAGCTAGAGTAACCATTTTCCCATTCTCTCAGTAGAATAAAAAAGTGTTGATATTGAGGAATGCTTCCAGTAAAACAGGATCTGTTTTCCCATATACCTTATGGTTTCCTTCCTAAAATTCTTCAGCCACATTGTTCCTTAATCATAAATTAGTTACTGGGGATGGAATTATCAGTAGAGCACTTTCTTTGCACATGTGAGATAGTTTGGTCCCTGGCACATTCCTCCACTTTTCCCCACTCTACTTCCCCCACCCTAGCCAACACCGCCCCTCCCCCCCACAAAAGAAAAAATATAGACTATTTGCCATGTTCAGTGGACTAAGAGAGAGGAGATAACCCTTTCTCTGTTCAGTGGAGAAGGAAATTTCCATTCTGTTTGCTGCTGAACATTGTTTAGTCTGTGATTTTTTAGCAGATGTGGTCTTTGCACGTGATAACAGAAACGAACCCATATTTTACTCTAATATTAGCTGCTTTTTTCTCATTCAAGCAGATGCATCCTCTTCATCTCTGAGACCTTGTTATCACTCTCTCTTGCATGTAACTGTGTCAGTTGATTCAGACGTATTTTGGGACCAAGTGACCTTTCACCTAGTGCTAAGTGTAGAAGGAAGATGATTCAATGTGAATCTCAATCCTTATCCTTCCTTTGACTTTTGCCCTTGAAGAGAGAGTACTTACTTGATGATCATTAAGTCTTTGGAATAGAGATAGCTCTAGGTTCAGTTTACCAAAACTCCCTTTTTTTTCCCTGTTAATACTGTTGATTTTATCCAATATATCAACTGATAGTTTTAGTTAGATAAAATTTTGAAATGTATCCAGATAGTATCAATATACTTAACAAAATTTAGTAACAGAAGAGAAATTAGTGTAGCATCATTCTTGGTGCTCTAACATTTCTATTATAAATTTCTTTGCAAATGCCTACTAATTGAGGTTTACCACATAAAGAACATTCTTTGTATTTGTTTATTTTCAGTCTAGACCTGAATGTCTTTGTTGCTGTGTTGAATGAACCAGTCACTGTGAATCTTTTAATTTTAATATTGATTCACCTTCTTACAGCACTATTTTTTTCATTTCATTTCATCATCCTGTTATTCGTCGATTGTCTCGAGCAGGCCCCAGTAACGTCTCTTTCATCCTAGCCCTGAGATTATATTCAAGGCTATTTAGGAGAATGAGACCCATCATTGTTACTGGTATCTGGCATATTTGGTACGCCACGGGGAGTTTGCCAGACTCTGCCCTGTGGGCAGGCTACATTCGATAGCCTGCAAGTTTGTCCAAAGTAGAAATAAGACAATAAGATGTCTTTAAAAAAGTTCTGTTAAGATGTCTCGCGGCCGCAAATGCGGCCGCGCGGTTCCGGGATCTGGATTTTATAGTCTCTGAGTCTTGGCCGCTGATGGGATTACACGGCGCCAGGGGGCCAGGTGGTGGGTGTGACCCCCGCCTACTGGAATTTGGAGGATCTGGGTGGAAGATGCTGGACTCCAATTCGAGTAGGCTTGGAGGTCTCGGCCCCGGAACCCGCGTGGCTTTGTCCCTCTGCCAGTACCTTCATGTGTGCGGAGAGTGGTCTCAGCATGGTGGTGGCTGGTCCTGGAGGTCTTTGGCTGCCGTAGCCCTGGTCGGGGCGGGGAGGAAAGCTCAACCCGCTCTCCTCCAAGGGACTCCGGGAAGGAACACCCAGGCGCGGGGGCAGAGACTGCACTGTTCTCGTCTGGGATCTGGATTTTATAGTCTCTGAGTCTTGGCCGCTGATGGGATTACACGGCGCCAGGGGGCCAGGTGGTGGGTGTGACCCCCGCCTACTGGAATTTGGAGGATCTGGGTGGAAGATGCTCGACTCCAATTCGAGTAGGCTTGGAGGTCTCGGCCCCGGAACCCGCGTGGCTTTGTCCCTCTGCCAGTACCTTCATGTGTGCGGAGAGTGGTCTCAGCACGGTGGTGGCTGGTCCTGGAGGTCTTCGGCTGCCATAGCCCTGGTCGGGGCGGGGAGGAAAGCTCAACCCGCTCCCCTCCAAAGGACTCCGGGAAGGAACACCCAGGCGCGGGGGCAGAGACTGCACTGTTCTCGTCCGGGATCTGGATTTTATAGTCTCTGAGTCTTGGCCGCTGATGGGATTACATGGCGCCAGGGGGCCAGGTGGTGGGTGTGACCCCCGCCTACTGGAATTTGGAGGATCTGGGTGGAAGATGCTCGACTCCAATTCGAGTAGGCTTGGAGGTCTCGGCCCCGGAACCCGCGTGGCTTTGTCCCTCTGCCAGTACCTTCATGTGTGCGGAGAGTGGTCTCAGCATGGTGGTGGCTGATCCTGGAGGTCTTCGGCTGCCATAGCCCTGGTCGGGGCGGGGAGGAAAGCTCAACCCGCTCCCCTCCAAAGGACTCCGGGAAGGAACACCCAGGCGCGGGGGCAGAGACTGCACTGTTCTCGTCCGGGATCTGGATTTTATAGTCTCTGAGTCTTGGCCGCTGATGGGATTACACGGCGCCAGGGGGCCAGGTGGTGGGTGTGTACTGGCAGAGGGACAAAGCCACGCGGGTTCCGGGGCCGAGACCTCCAAGCCTACAGCACTATAATATATGGATTTCACCAAACACATTACAGACCTTTCCTTAGCTTTCTGGGATCGATTTGAGATATATTCTTAAAATCTTTTCTGATAATGAGATCTATATTATGTTCTCTTGACTCTTAAGTTAGGAAATTCTGAAAGAAATTTGACATTCAAGTCCAAGTTCTATTTATTATCTCATGTGTAGTTTGTTTCCTTTGACTTTTTTTGGTTCTATGTTTTAACATAGTTCAAATGATGTTGGCAATGGTCTCAAATGTCTTTTGAACAAAGGAAAAATTAATATCTTTGTGCATGTATATGTATACACATATACATATATAAATTATTGACTATGCGTCTAAATCTGGGAACTTTAAATGACAGAATGGTTTTGGCAATTCTTAATACAAAGTTGGTGTGAATTTACTATCTTTCTAAAGAGAAAACTAAAGATGTATATGTTCTTAAATCTAGAACACATACGTTAACTAAATGTAATTCTTATTGTTCATAATATTTCTGATTGTTAACAAATCATTTATCACTCACACTTATTTTTATTATCTTGCCTGGCCTTATTCTTGAAGTGGTGATGTTTTGTGAAATGAAGAAAAAGATGCACAAAAGAATATTGCAATTTCTATAGTCAATTTTGAGACTTAAAAAAATGAGAATTCTTTATATTCTCTCTTGACATTTTTATAAACAATCAAATATTTCTGATGCACTGAAGATATGTAGATAAATAAGAAGTCACTGCAGATAGGTCAAATTTAGCAAGTAATATTCCTTACCTGAATCAGCTGATTAATCTATGTCAACTGATATTTCCTGTCATTTGAGAAAAGATGAAGTTCCTATTGATAAATAATAAAAATTTAAATAACTCATAAAATTCCCCTGCGAACTTCTTTCAACTATTTCTCTGGTGATCACTATTCTCTGTCAATGAATATGTTTTAATGTTCCTCTTTAGCTCATGCAAATCACATAGCCCCTTTCACAATTTTTACATTTTGGTTATCATCCTTATGCCCAAGATATTTTCATGTGCACACACAGATGATAGACATTTATGAGCACTTACACATGGGGAAGAGTTATAATGTATTAGAAGCAACATCAAATTCAATTATAAACATCTGTCCTTGTTGACTCCCTCATAACTTGTGACCAATAACAAGATTTGCTATTATTTCTCACAGTTAGGGAATTTATTTGAACTATCTGGGAGGTGCTTGCCTAGAATCTTTCATGTGGTTGTAGTTAGATGCCACCTAAAGTGTGATTATCTACTCTCCACTAGGCTTGATATTTAAGATGCATTATCAAATGACCAGAAGCTAATACTGGCTCTTGGAGGGGATTTAGTTATAGTTGTTCACTGAATATCTGCAAAAGGCTCTCATGTGACTTGCACTTTTTTCAAAGCATGATGATCACCTTGTAAGAGGAGCATTTTAAAGAGAGAGAGTAAAAACCAGGTAAAGTTTACAAATACTTCTTGACATATAAGGCCAGACTGGTATCGCATGACTTTTGTAAATTTTCCTTTAGAGATCTTCAGGCCAAGCCAAGCTTAAAGGCATTGGGGGATATATTCTATTTTTCATTGGTGGAATCAATGACACTCACATGTAGGTGTAGAAGGATCATCGCCATTATCAAATGACTCGAGGTTAACTGTTTTGTTTTCCTACTGCTGCTGAAACAAACACCAAAGTTAGAGGCTTAATTCAATGTAATATTTTCTCAGTTATGAAGATCAGATCGAAATGGGTCTCAGCAAGCTAAAACTAGGTTTTGGCCGATTATATTATTTTGTGTATATTCAATATCATTTCATGCCTCTGTAGGCTCCTTGTATCCATGGATCCATGACCCATTTCCATCTTAAGGTCAATATTTCTCATTACTGTTACTCGGAGAGCCCAGCAAGCTACCAAGAGTATTCGATATGCCAGACACAGTAACAACAAAGTCTCCAATGGAGACGTTACTGGGCCCGCTCGAGCAAATCGACGATCAACGGGAGGGCCTTTACCTTTACCTTTACCTTTACTGTTACTCTGACACTAATTCTACTGCATCCCTCTTTCTTGTTGAAGTGTTACATGATCATATAGCATAAACCAGGATCATATTCATCTCAATGTCATCTGTTTAGACTCTAAGAAATGCCACATGAAGACATAGGGAGAAAACTCTCTTCTGCAATACAAGAGGAGAGCTCTAAGAAGAACCGCATCATGTCAGCCTCTGACCTTGAACTTCAGACACCAAAACTGTGAAAAATAATCTCCATTGTTTAAATCACCAAATCTGCAGTACTTTGATTTGACCAACTTAAAGAATTCTAAAATAAATTTATCTCTTTTTCTTTGATAAATAATTGGTTCAAAGTAACTTCTTTGACATCAATATTTACATATTTACTACAGTAGAGTTGTCTATTAAAAACTAATATGTTATTACCTCTGATGTACAGTTCAATAATTTTATAAGACATGAGAAATATATGCTACCTTTTCCCATAATAATCTAAATTGCAAGCTTAGGCTTTCTCAAAATTATCTTTTGCATGGAAAAATCATTTAGACTCATGCACAATTATGTCAGTTACTGATGTTTCCTAGTCTCTTTACTGATGAAATTATTAGAATAGCTCAACAATTTCCAGCATTCACCAAATAATTATAACTTATTAATATAGCAAAAATGTCATCTCTATTTACTATATCAAAGGAACTCAATGTTTTATTGTTTTATATACATGTAACTGAATACATGTATATATGAATATACATGTATACATAATACACATATGCATGCATATATAAGCATATTTTTAGTATTTTGTGTTAAGTATATAAATTTATATATGTATATATCAAACATATACTTTAATGTGTATATAAGTTTTGCTATAGAATCATAATGACAAAACTGGTCTCAGAAGATGTAATTATCATTTATAATTATGATGATATCAAAATATAATTATAACACTGCTCTTTTGACAATTATATTCAGAAAACTTAATGACCATTCTTAAAACCTGGATCTGCTTAGTATATGCTCTTGGATAATGATTTTGAGATTTAAAAATTATAATAAATTAGTATGTCTTGTAACAAATAAGATACATGATTAAAAAATTTTTATCATAATTTAATGATGTAGAAATAAAAATAAATTGTATATAGAAAGACTACTGGCTAAGCAAAACTGTAGAGTTACTACGAATTGTTATTCAAAGATTAATATTCCCCTTCAGTTTGAGAACTTATTTTTATTTTTTTGGGGGGGAGGCAGAGGCCTTCCAAACAATACTCAGGAAGCATGGAGCACCTCACCAGTGATTCTTAGCCAACTTGGCTAGTGTTTTAGTGAAAATGTATGAGAACATAATGCTCTTCAAGTCCTGTGGTATTAAGACTATCGCTAACCCCAGGCTGCCCTGGAGGTCCTGGGGCCCTTTAGGCCACACCCAGTGGTGCTGGGGTTGGTCAGGGGAGGAGGTCCTGAAGGGCTACATCGAGAGATGTTGAGGGACCATGTGGTGCCTGAAAACAAATCCAGGTAGGTTATAGCCTAGATATTCACCCTAACTGCTGTACTCTTTCCTGGCCCCTCATATTTTATTCTTAATGCTAAACTATATTAGTCAACATATAATTTTTTTTTCACTTTTGACTATTCAGGAACTTTTCATGCAGGTGAACTATTTTGGTTTACCTGGTAGCTTGATGTGCTGAAAGTATAAGCAAAAACATTAATAACAATGACCTACTGATGCGCCTTTAGTTTTTTGAAGGGAAAGGGCAATTGAATTAAATAAATCTAAAATGTAGCTTTAGGTTATATTATTCATTCTCTATAGACTAGAGATTTGAGGTCAGAGTGAATCACTAATAAGTATGTGTAAGACAATTAAACTACAGATATAAAGTTATAGAATATAATACATACTTAGTTAATATGCTATATTATATTTACTATATGGCTGTGCATGTACACTTATGCAGCTATGTATATGTTCAGATATTAGTGGAATATAATATCAAAATAAGTGCTCTTGGAGTGGCACAATTTCAGATAACTTGTCCATTATTTTATATCTCAATTTTAGAATAAGAAAAATACCACATTTCTAATATGATAAAATATTTGTAAGAGTATCAGCCATTTATATTTGTAATTTGTTTCAAATTTCTACAATTGAGTGTTAATTTCAATTTATTCTCACTCTAATCAACAATGATCATCTCTCTTTGTATTGTTAGACTATCAAAAGCTGAGTGTCTAGACTCTATTTTATCAGACGTTTACAAAAACGCCTTTGCTGAGTTTTGATAAAATGGTATGCCCTCTGTTGATGTGAGAATTGTCCTCTTGCCTATTTTATTTATGCCTTTGGTTTAAAAAAATGTGATTTTTTGATATTATCCATTGTAAGATTCTGTGTACTTTATACAAAGAGTGTTGCCATAAATTTCTACAAGAGAATAGTTGCAAGAGCAGTTTGACTCTGCAGATGAAAGTTTTATTCTTTTTTGTTGTCAGGAAAATAAAAACGATGTAATATAACAGGTTTCTGCTTTATCCTACCTACTGAAAATGTAGTTCAGCATCTATATCTGAAAATCATAATATTTTCAAATACACATACTGGAAAAATGAGCTCTGCTACCTTCAGTGGACTCAACATTTATTTAAAATACAAATGAATATGGCTGTAGTGTGCCTGAATGTGCTCACTTTAGATACCTTTAGACAGGAGAAAATCCTATTCTAAAAAATTTATAGCTAATGGAAAGGACATTTCGAAGCACTACCTATTAATTATATTGATTAAAAATTACAAATGTTTCAGGATATAGTAAAATTAGGGTACATCAATGAACAAAACTACTTTCATGGAGTTTAAATTCTAGAGGACAAACTCAGATAACAAGCATGTTTAATAAATTGTGTAGAATGGTAAAATTTAAAGAATGTCTTGGATAAGATTAAAGATAGGTTAGTATTACATATTCCTTAACATAGTTTAAACCTCAACAATAATAGATAAAAAGCTCTTTTTTAAAGAATCTCAATAGTTAATAATGAATTCAATTCTTATGCTCTTCAGAGGATATTGTAATAGGACATTAGAATGGGTTAATTTGCTATTTGGGAACATACTCTTATTGAGCAACTAAATGCCAACCAGTGTGCAATGTTCTGCAAATATAATGGATATAAGACAGATGTGATCATGGAGGATTTCTTATGAAGTTCAAAGGTATGGGGAAAGAGACTGTAGGAATAGTGGCAAGGTTGTCACAAGGGATACACAGAATTTGTGTCTAAGTTGTGATAAGGAAGCACAGGTATTATGGGAATTCAGAGGCAGGGCCATTGCCCTTGTTTGTAGGAATGGGAAAACTGCCTTTGACAAAGCAATGGTAGTATGAGAGGGAGAATATATGCTAGTGAGGAAAATAATGGATATAGATTTCCTGGAAGATGGGCCTCTGTGCGGTTGAGGGAGAGCAGGGAAAGCATCCATAGGGCAAAATGGTGTTCTCTGTGACTACAGCAGGAGTACTACGGGAAAATGGTGACTTCCTGGTGAAATGATGCAGTTGCCTGTTGGGTCTTAAGCCACAAGAATGAGCCGGAGTCTCGGTAATGGCAGTAGGAAATGACACAAGGAATTAAACTTCATTACCTTCTTCACATAATTTAAATATTCTTTAGTATTTAATATGTAGGGCTTTTTGGTTTTTATGGTTTTATTTTCTGACCCACACCTGATGGGGCTTAGTGTCTACTCCTGCCTCTATTTGATGGACTATACCTGTGCCTGGGTTGGAACCCAGGTTGCCATGTGCAAGACAAATACATTAAGCCCTCTTTTCAGCCCCGAAATGTAGGTGTTTGGTAATATTACGGATCTATCTAACCAAACATTTCTCTCCCACTGCCACTCTTAACTTCAGCTGCTTAGCCGGACTTTTCATCAAAAATGATTATTTTCCCCAGTGCTTCCCCTCTTACTCTCTAGCCTAATGTGATCTGGAATCTTCACCCAGTTTTCCATTAAATCTTCATCTCCACAGTCATCAGTAGAATCCGTTTTTAAAACTGGTGGACTAGACTTTAGTACTTGTATATCCAGTCAATAATATTTGATATTTTCATGGAATCCTCCTTAAAATCATCTATACACTTAGCCTAGCTGTTGCCACATTTTCTTGTTTCTGTCTCCATTTGCTGGGGGTAGGGTGGTGGTGGGGTGGTGGGTGGGTATTTTCTTGAGAGTTTCTTTTGCAAGTCAATCTTCTCTTTCTTTGAATATCTGCTACAATATTAGTTTTAGTTAAAGCCCTTTCAGAGGCCATTTCCTCCTCACTCTCCACATTCTCCCTTTGCAATTATATCTAGTCCCAGGACTTTCATTACCATCTGTATGGCCTTAACCCCCAACATCTGTATTTTAGACAGACATTGTTTCCACAGTTTGGAATGCTTGAAATAGCTGTGGTACAGAATTGGAAAGAGTGCAGGCCAGAAAAATATCGCAATATCTGGACCATGTTGTGTTCTTAGTTGAGATTGGTGACTGCTATTTAATATTGGCAGCCATCTGCAGAGATTGGCAGGCACTGGCTTTCCTTGATTTTTCCATGTGAGTCCATAGTAAGGTAATAAGATACAGAAATTGATGGTATATCGTCAGTCACATATTTAGTGCAGTGAATTAAACTTGGATAAGAAAAAGAAAACTGTAAGGGCTTGATAAAGATGGAGAAGGAAGAGCAGCCTATTGGCTTGGAGATGCTGAAGAACAGCTTGTTTGTACTAATGTATGAGAATACAAAGTTGTGGTGGCAGAGTGGGAAATCTAAATTGATCATTTCAGAGGTGGAGGAGTCATGGTCTATAATATAGATTGCAGTGAATGACTACATACAAGGGAAAGAGATTGTCTTTGAAGATGGAGATGACAAGGAATTTTTTAAAAAGTCAAGTTATTGAATGGGCCATGCATGTAGGATAATGCTGTACCTGGGCATAGCAATTAAGACTTTGAGTTGGCAATTGAGACTTGAATGGATGAAGAGTGGTTCAAAGGTTCTGAGGTGACAGGGATGAATTTGTTGCATTGCTGATACAGAGCAGCAAAGTATTGTTTTAGACAGGCAAGAGATTTTTCAATTTACACGTGCTCACTCATTTCTCTTCGTTTTGTTTTGGTTGGTAAGAGGATAAAGGCAGAGGAGTGTGATGTTTTCTGATCATCTTAAAATAGTTGTCACATAATTAAGGAGTGCAATTTTAAGGGTCTTTGCACAATGCACAGGACAATGTAAACAGCTTACTGGTACCTACACAGAATCAGCATTTAAAAAATATTGACAGCTCAATATCATTCACCTGTGTCTTTGCTTTTGCAGACTTGTGAAATGACTGTGAAATAATTTCTGTTTTATACATGAACCACTGGGGTTAATAAACTGCAATGTTGAGGAAAAGAAAAGGTTTGAGGATGTGTGGCAACAAGCCATTGCTTTGTTTTGTTTTGTCTTCTGAGTAATTCATCTAATAATGGTCTCTCTCAAATTATATATGCACCTTTTTTTTTCAGACAGAGTGAGATTAGGACTCTGCAAAACTGCTGAAGGAGAAATCCAAGGTTAGTTGGGTTTTCTAATGATTAAAGAAGTCAAATTCATTCTAGCCCCTTGTAGCCTCTGCTTGTGAGGATGGAACCGTGTGCCTGGGAAAGAAGTCAGAGTTCCCAGCATGTGGTACTAACAGGTATCACATTATAGTTTTAAGAAAATCTGATAGACTGAGGCAACCACAGTCAGGTCTGAAAGCACTGAGCTTTCTATAGACCATGGTGAGATGTTACGATGTCTTACTCTCCTAGCAAAAATATCAGGTGAATAGAAATGTGTTCAGGTGTTTCCATTCACCTCACACTGCCAAGAGAGAGAAAGGGATTGAAACATAAATCTCATCTTATTACCAAACCTAAATTGTTCCCTCTGATTTGGTCTCCATGCCTACCTCTTCCCCTGTTCCCCTGGCATAATAAATTTCTTAACTTGGAGACCTGATAAAATCCTCAATAATTTATTTTTATCTTAGAAGTTGTCATAGAAATTCAGTGACAAGGCACAGCCTAAGGTGATGTGGAATAAGCTACCTTGATCTGTTTATGTAGCTAGAGATACACTAGTGCTCTCGTATGGAAACATAGTGACTTTCCTCTTTGTTACCATAAAAGAACATCTATCAATTCCTGTGAGAGTTCAGAGTGAGAAAATATGTGAAAGTCTTATTACATATAGGAGATAGGAAATTGAGCTGGATGAAAAATTACTTAGCTCTGTTGGTATGGTTGTTTATTACATTTTGTACAAGTCTGATATTAACATTTAAACAACTAAGGAAATCATGTGGAAGTGAGATATTCACATATATACTTGCTATGATGGCACAGCTAGAATACTATTTTTAGAATAATAAGCTTCGTGGTTAAAGTGTCATGCACCGAAGATTAAGTACTGGAAGGAAATTAATCGGAGACAAGCACGGGGTTATGAGGAAGAAATCGCAGGCTCTCATTAGTGGAGTCAATCAAGAATTTTCAAGGCACAGTTTTTATCCCTGGCATAATCTTGGGGTCCCTATCTTAAACTTCAGGGAATTCTTCCACATTTGTTATATTTATATCCTCTCTTAATTAAAGGTCTCAAGCCTTGAAGGATACAAAATTAGAAAGCATCTTTGAGGTTCTCAGCACCCATGGGATGTTTCTGCATTTCAGCTGGGTCTGTGTGCTTTCATTCTCAGCACATCTTTACTCGGAATGTTAAGAGACATGAGAGTAATGCTTGTTGAATTGAATAAGTACCTCTAAAAGAAAAAAAATGAAAAGAAGAAATAACCCTCTCAAATAAGCAATAATCAAGTTAGAATTTTCTCCCTTAGGGATGTCAGGACAGAAAAGTTTGACGAAGAACTAAGATGTAGAGAGCTGATGGATTTGGGTAGGGAAAAGTACTTTTCGTTTCTTCTCTTACAAGTCTCAAGTTATCTTTCTCTCTGGCTCCATTGCTTTCAAAATGAAGTACCTAAGCAAGTTCTCAGGGGTTTCATTTGGATTTCAGAGCCGATTAAACTCTTTTGGCCCTGAGAAAGAAATGGGTAATTCTGAAGAAACTGCTGAATAAAGTTGCTTAACTTCCTTTGTCTGCATGTGTAAGCGTGCAGTTCTTTCAAGAACAAATGTTCCCTTTCAGAAGCTATTGATGATGCCCAAAGCATGAAAAGTGAAAATAAGGAAATGATAGTAAAATGATACAATTATGTGTGACTTTATTCAGTTCAGGGGAAATGACAAGAGGGGAGGGTAGGTCACACCATAATCATTGTGGTGAGGTGTCCAACCAAGGGTCACGAGCGGATCTGAGAGGCCAGCTCCAGCTGCCTTTGGTTCCCAGGAGAGTTACCAATTGTCTTCCAGATAAAGCAGCTTATGAAAAAAAAATTGTTTTCCTCTGTTGTCACAAAGGAAAAGTAAGAGAGTAGATGAAGAACTGGTTAGGAGGATGTCACCAGGAAATAATGTCATCTCCCAACCTCTGCTCTCTGCCCTGGTTTTGATGATGATGGATTTCCATCCTAGTCTCCTAACTGGCATCCATGGTTTGGGTTTTCTGTTTCTTCATCCTATTTTGTTCTTTTGTTTTGTAAGTGTTCTTTCTCCTTTATTGTTCTTTGTTTTCAAGTGTGGCACAGTAGTGATTTTCAGTTACAACAGCATGTAGCAAGGTTACAAGCGAAAACTAGTGATACCATCAAAGCACAAACGGAGAAATCCACCAAGCTACAAAAGATATCAGAAGACCACACTGCAATTAGATCTATAGTTCCTGGATAATTACTTGATTCTCATCAGAGAGTGTCAATATTCCATTTATTGTCTTTACTGATAAATCATTGCTTTTATTCCCATCTCCTTTACTCCATCCTTCATCCTGTCACCAGACAGCCAAGTAAATCCTTATATCCACCTACTCCCCGCTGCTTCCCCCCACTTCAGCTTCTACAAGGCACTGCCTTTCCTGAAGACTGAGGAAATGTTCTCAGCAGAGTAGAGAAGCCACTTATTTATACTTGTCTCCTTTCAAATGGTGTGCCAGCTTCATTTCGTATTCCTCACTTCTTACTTTGTAATGCTGTATAGTCCAAAAGTTCATGTATCTGTCACCTCCTGACCACCCTTCTCTTCCCCAGGATAACTTCCAAGCTTTGAGCAAACCAGTGCTCATGGGAAGTCACTTATTCTAAGAAGCCTTTTCTGGTCCTTTTACCTTTTTTCCCAAATGGCTCTCGATACCTCGGTATGCTTCCAGAAAAGATGGAAGAGAACTAACCAACCTACTGCTGAAAACCTAACTCCTGCTAGACAGGAAGCACACAGAGGGCAGGCTGAACTTTGGACTTCTTTGTCTGAGCACTCTTTGCCTGACAAAAAGCAGGAACTCTGTGAAACAGTAAATGAAAATGGATTCCTACAGACAAATGTTTGGTTTAGGACTGGAGCGTTTCCAAGCCTACTATTATTTGCAATTCTTTCTTTTTTGGCAGATACCTTGATTCCCTCACTGAAAATTAATAGCTACTATTCCTAATGCCTTCAGGCGGTGTTTTCTCAGTGCTGTAATATCTCAACATTTCATAACCAATTCCCTATTATTTGAAAATTCACAGGAATGTGTCTTTAAGTTTTCTTCAGTCTGTAGTAAAGTAGCTATAATATACTGTCAGAAAAATAACCTGAAATATAGAAACAGGCAAAAAATGGAGACTGGGTGTTTTTTCAAAACAGTTTGACTTTTTATTTATTGGACTAATTTCATACGTATGTATTGGCAGAAATTAACATACAGGATTTTTTTTCTCTTAAACAGGCATAAATGCTTTTGGTGTGAGGAAATGGATAGGCCTAAAAGCTATAGGTTTTGGCCTGGATATTAACCATATTGAATCAATTCAGCAATCAGCTTAATTAACTATATAGAGATATTCTTAAATAACCTTTGAACTAGTTTTAGCAACTTGATATATCATTATTCAGTTGTATTAAAGCTATGACTTTGTCAGAGACATGATCTAATGTAAGGTAAGGTAAGGTAAAGGTAAAGGCCCTCCCGTTGTTCATCGTTTTTCTCGAGCGAGCCCAGTAACGTCTCCATCATGAGACTTGTTGTTACTGTGTCTGGCATATCGAATACGTCACGGGGAGCTTGCCAGGCTCTGCTGTGCGGCGAGATACTCGCGGTAGCTTGCCGGGCTCTCCGAGAGGGGCGGAGGAATCAAACTCGGGTCGGCCATGTTGGCTGCGTGCAAGGCAAACGCCCTACCCGCTGTGCTATTGGAAATTATTTTTGAGGAATATAGACTAGAAAAATATTTGTCTTCCTGGAATAAAAATTGAACCCCAACCCTATTGCAACTGACTGTTTTAGATCAGCTACACTGAAGAGCCTTAGTATATTTATCTAGAAAATAGGGGTGCTTACAGCTAAGGCTTAGGTAAGGATTAAGTATTATGTGGAAAAATGTATAAACTATTATGTGAAATACTAATCATGCGTTATTATCTGCAATAAAATTACTATTTATATGTCCTACCATTGAGTCTTTGTCTAATTTTAGCACAATGAAGCCATCACAGTGACAGTCCCAGTAAAATGAGAGGGATCTAAAGTACAAGAATAATTGAACACATTAATTTTCAATTATGACTTAATTTTTATCATTTTTACATTTTACAGATATAAAGGAACTAGAGTCTATTTTCATCACCACAGAAATGTAGGCATTCCTTAAATAAACTAATTATAGTGAATAAAGTTTTTCTGGTTATTTATTTTTGGTATAAATGTCTGTGAAACTGACTTGATATTTGTTTACTAGAAGATTTCCTAAGAGCCTCTCCTCTTATTAGGAATCAATTTGGTCTTTGGGGCAGTAGCACTTAATTCTGCAAAAAATTTCAGCAGCAGTCTTAAGAACAGGACACATGGACAATTTTTTTTTCTTTCAGTGATTATAGGAAGACTTTGTGCGTAGTATGTTTTCTGGGGATAGCCAAAGCATTTGAAAAGTAGTTACCTAGATTTGTATTCGTGTGGAGGGGCCTGGAAGTAAACTCATTAAAAATCCTTTGAAAGAGAAGACAGGGCTATTTCATGTAACTTCACACATGAACCTTATTTCTCTTTTTTAAAGAAATCTAAACTTCAGGCTATAAAGCATCTGCTTAGGGTACAGGACCTGAAGTATATTTTGATCTAATATAAATCAACAACAACAAATAAAATTTTAAGCATTCTTCAAATAGCAAGAAGATATTTTATTCTTTACTTATTTTGTATATGGCCACATCTGGCAATGCTCAAGGCTTGCTCCTGGTTCTGTGCTCAAGGTCATTCCTGACAGTGTTTGGGAGACTATATGGTGACCAAACTAGGAGGTGGATCATATGCAAAACCATATATGCTATACTATTTCTTGGTTCTCAAATAGCAAGGATGCTTTTTTAAATGCAAGTTTTAGTAAATACAAGAATCTCAATTAGAGATTTATATTCTTTGCAATACTTTTTTTAAGTTAATTTTTCTCATATTTAACATTTCCCTTGTTATGTTGCTAAGTAGCTAGAATGAGTTTCTTTCTCTTGCTCTTTCTCTACCTACCACATTGTAACTGATCAATACATGCAGTCACTCTCATTCTAATTCCCCCATGAGAATAAAAGCCCAGAGTCACTGAGGCAAACTTGCCCCCTAAGAGTTTTCTAGCAGTAAAGGGGAGAAATTTATGATATTTTAATCTGTCAGCAAACCAATTTTGAGATAACTTAGATCTATCACAAATAAACACTTACGGCAGCTGTTCTGTCAGCTAGAACGTCTCCCAAAGGATTTCCCTTCAGAGATAACGTATCTAAATAATAAAAATTTATTAAACATTATTGATAGTTCAAGAATTTTGATAGATCTCAAGGTCTTAGAGTAGAAGAAATATTTTGTTGCACTTTGAAGGTTTTCTAGGGCGAAAGAGTCATGAGCTCCAGTCTCCCTGCTCTTCTGTGGGAAATTCTGTGTCATAGACAAATGCACGCTGCTTCCTTGGGACAAAGAAATTCTACTGAAGGCTGGAGGAGAGGTCAGGTTCACTCTCACAGCAAGAAGACAGTCAGGAATGTGACATTGTGGTAGGGCACTTGTTTAAGTCCTGGGTTAGATCCAGAAAACCACCCTCTCCAAAATTTAAAATCATCTGATCCAGAAAAGGCCTCAAACCCCAATATTTGTTGATTTCTTGGAGATTTGCTATAGCTATTTTTCTGTGCAGGACACTATTATTCTGCCCCATGAATTGTTTGTTGAACAGTAGAGGAAGGGAGGATTTGGCAAAATATTAGCCTCAAGCTCATGCAGGGTTTTATTTATTTTTTGAAATTTTGAAGTCACATACACTGGTGCTCAGTGTTCAGGGGATCATGTGCAGTTCCAGGAACTGAACCAGGGCTGACTATAGGCAAGGCATGTGCTTAACCCCTGTTTATCTCTGCATTGCCTACAATGGGGTTTTGAAACCATTATTTAGGAATAGATAGTACATTAAGGGAGATGGTAATCCTTGAATAATAAATAGTGAATTAGGACCAATTCCTCTACTTCAGAGACCTATTCAAGTAGTTTTAAGATGTTCCTGGTCACCTTCTTACTTCAGAAAAAAATATTGCATCTTTCATTGCTCTCCTAAGTACTGAAAAAGAGAAACATTTCTTTTGGAAAGAATAAGGCGGAGAGATTTGATATTATGTTAGAACTCCAAAGTCCTGATATCAGATCTTCTGTTTGGAATCCAATTAGTGAATATTTAGGGCACTGATCTTCCTCTAGTAATCCTAAAAACATGACTGTTCTTTATAGCAAGGATTTAGCATGGATTTTGTAGCTGGCAAGAGTGACAGAAATATCAGCTTATCCATGACAACAACAGAAGTTTCCTTCTTTTCCAGCTGGGATCTGCCCCAACAGACACTACCTGCTGTCGTATTTGACTTTCTAGAAGCTCTGTATTATGGCCTGTGGCCAGATGATTACAAACCAATGAGCTGATGCCCTGGTCTTGTTTCCTGAGGCTTTCTGGTTGATTTATATCAAAGCATGACTAGAAACCTCCCACCAAACACAGTTTGTTCACATTGGCTGCTGAGTGTTTTCAGCCTTGCCGTACCTGAGAATGAGCTGAAGATCTTCCATTTCATTTGGTTAAAAAATGTAATAATCAAGGAAGTCATATCATTGAGACATTACTTGTTTCATTTTAATTTTACATGCACCACTCAAGTTTCTATAGAGTATTTACTCTCCAAATGTGAATAGGAAATTCAAGTAATTTAGAAACTCTTTTAAACCCAAATTAGAGAGGTTATTTTCAGCAGTTCAAAGGAAGTCATCCTGTAAGTGATTCAAATCATCAGGATGACTGGCAGGGAAAACAGGAAAATTTTCTGTTAATAATGGAGGTTGTATTTTCTTTACCCCAGTTATGTGTTTTAAACATTGTCAGCTGAATTTTCTGAGTCATACAGTAGTCCAATATTTAAATTTTCTAGGGCACGCTAGTGGATACTCCCACTGATGTATAAATAGAGGGTCTATGAAAGTAAGAGGAAGAGATTGTCAGGTAAAACATAAAAGTGAGCTTCTTTCATTACTTTAGGGATTCATAACACATAACAGCAGTGTCCAGAATTTCTGTGAAAAAAGACAAATGTATGCCACAGTTCTGACACCTATCCATTGAACTGACATACCAACAAAATTCATCTGACTTCTTCCATTTTTACCTTCTCTAAAAATAGAATTCCCAGCAAAGATTTGGTGATAGGTGTTTTAAGGGACAAGGTCGAACCATCAAATTTTATTTCTACTTGAGAACTGGTTTACTGGTGGTTCCAATCAATGAGCACAGAATTATTTGATTCAAACATGCAAGCTGAGTAAAAGATTGAATAAGAAAAAAGTCTCTATAGAGTTATATTTTACTATCTTACAAAGTCTAAAGGGATAAAAACTCATAACTCTGTCTTTAAGATAGGAAAAAATGCTGATAACAAGAGAAAGCTGAAGATAAGTGAGAAACTGCTAATCTATTTTTTAAAACAGTGAAATATATTAAGACGCTTCAATAAAGAAATTAGAAAATATTCTAAATAAGATAAACTAAAGAAGTAAATGAGAAAAGATTTTTTGTCCCTTTTATGACTTATCTCTTTTGTTTCTGAGTCATATTGCTTAATATAAACTTAAAATGAAGCTTCTGTATTACCTTTAAGTTTATCAAGCCCTTTTAAATATGAGGTCCACATTATAGACTGTGTAGGATCTGGAAGAACATTAAAAGGAGAACAAATTTCAGTAGAAGGAAATGTTGAAAGAAGTAGAAAGGGCTCATAAAATTACCTAAATTATATAAACTATAGAAAATAATATATATATTAGAGAAATTTTCTCATCCACAATTACTCTGATGTCTAGAATGTAGCCTGAATAAGACCATCCTAGGGAGAAGGTATAGATGGGAATGAAGGGACAGAGTATAAAGTAGTGTTGGAGCATAGAGCGTCAGTGTGTTTGAATTTGGCTGTTTCATGGACAAGATTTCCACTTGTCACTCACCATCCTGGGATCTCATGGCTGTTTAACTTCATAAGCCACATGCCTTCAGCAGTAAAATGTAGAAATAGTTGTTTTACTGCAAAAGTTTGTTAAAGATTAATTAAAACATTTCTCTAAATGCCCTCTCCCTAAGGTCTAATAAGCTCTCAACAGGTAAAAGATGCTATTATCACTACTGTATTTACTATATTTATGGTCATAGAAAAAAGTGACCTGCCCCAATAAAATCTGATTTCTGTTATTCCCATTGCTGCCTGATGCAGGTAAATTACTTGTAACTATTTACTCTTGGCATATGCCTGGAATTATAAGTTTTCACTTATTGTCTATGGTGACCTTCTCATGGTACATGAGAAGGCAGAAAAGGAGAATTTTTTGAAGGACTGAAATTATGCCACAGTTATAATAAATATTTTGTGCCATGTCAAAACTTGGGTTTATTTTCTAAAATAATTACCTGACTTTAACAACAGACCTTTTGTTATTTCCTGACAGAGATTCTATCCTCTTGTGATCTTGATCTAAGCTAGCCAAGTTGGGTTTTGCTGCTTTATTGGAAAGACAGTGGTCAGTAGAACCCACACTTTCTTGGTCAGGTTCTGTCACCTCATAGATGATTATTGATAGGAAGTCACATTGTCATCAGGACCATCAAATTTTCAAGTATAAATGAGAGTATTAACATGTATTAGTCTGTTTGAGGAAAAGATGTCATAACATATGCTTTAAAGCACATGACACAGAAAAGGTGAGCTACCTCTCCTTCTTTATCAGGAAAAAAAATGAAATCCCCAGAAAACTAGGTCAAAAAATTCCTAGGGACTGAGGTTGTTTTACAGGCTGCCCATACAGGTGGTTTAGGAAGAAAAACATCTCAGCTACAGGTCATTGCTATTTTCCCTCCCAAATGCATAATACTTATTGGACTTATGGATAAATACCTTTTCTGATAAGACTCTGGTTCTGAGGATGAAAAGTGCTTAAAACTCAGTAAAGAAATAATAGCAAATTGGGTTTAGAAACTCTATTTTATTGTGATTGAATTGGAGTAAGAACCAGATTATTTTATTAAATGCTACTTTTAGAAGGATGAAAAAATATAAATCCAGAAAGCAATTTATAGTTTTCATGGCACTGACCATTTTCTTGGCTCTTTTGAGTTTGCTTTGTAGCAACAGTGAAAATATTTTGCTGGATCAACACTGTTCCTCAATTTGCAGTTGACAGGTTGGATGTTTTCAAGTGCATTCACTGCTTTGAAGGAATTCTTGACCTGGTTCAAAATTAGTTTTGTTATTGAATTCAGCTGTTGATTGTTATCTTAACTATGAATCTTCCTTAGATGACTCCTAAGTCATCTAAGATAAAATGGTATTTTAACCAGCTTAGTCAGTTATCTATATTTTCTTTTCTACAAATACCTTTATCAAAATAAAAATGTAATGATTTTTAAAATTAGGCAAGAATGTTCTTCAGGTTTTTTTTGCAGGTTATGTTTTGCTATTCCTCTAATGTTCTGTCATTTTCATTTATTAAGTTTAGATTTTTAATATTGACTCCCAACTATGGCAAGATATAATTAATAGTGAAATAAATGCATTACTAAATGTCTGCATGTATATATGTATACACATATGTATATATTCATATAGATAGATATATGAAGAATATTAAGTTGTGATAGAAATATGTTCCAATATTAAACATGTTCTTGAAGGTCCCTTTTGAGAGTTTAAACTGTTTGCATAGGACAGGAGATGTGATACAGAAGGTAAGGCGCATGCCTTGAAAGCAACTGATCCCTGTTCTTTCCTAGATTCCCTGAGCATCATCAGGAGTATTTCCTGAGCACAGAAACAGTAAGCCTTGGGAAATGCCTGATGTGACCCCATCTGCCCTCTCCAAGTATATTTGCATTCAACAATTTACCAAAGGGATAGTTGGACCAAAATTATAGCACTCAAGCTTCTAGTACCTTTTATAGAATCTGAGCATTTCTCAACTATGTCCAAGGACAGCAATTATGAATGGATTCTTTGGAGATAGTTTTGGGAGAAATAGAGTTATAGACCACTCTTGATGAAAGGATACAGTACTTTATTGAAATTGAAATTTAAAGAAAAAGTGACTGAAATTCAGGCATTACTATGTGTTTTCATATAATTTAGCTCCGTTGAATTCTTTTGCAAGCCATTATTATATTATTTTACTTCTTAAGGGTAGGCAAGATCAGCTCCATATTCAGTAATTACATGCCTGTTATAGCAAACCAAATCAATACCATTTCACAGTCATTTTTTCCCATTAATATTATCTGTGGAAGATGAGGAAACTGCTTTTAAGCTTTCAAAAAATATGATTTACCATCTATGTAGTTTTAATAAACTTGCATGCGCACTTACTTATTTTGGTATGTTATACATGCATTCACTAATTAATTATTTAATAAATGTTCATTGAGGAATATTGTATTTCAACAATTGTTGGTTTCTATTGTCACTTTTCTTCTTCCTTCTTCTGTTGCTTGTAAGATATATTATGTTGGTCATCTTGGAAATAAGGACAAGGACCTCCTTATGAAGATGGTAGACAGAGAATTTAAACTGAACTCCTAGACAATGGATAAGCTTTAAAGATAGTTCTGGGTTGCCAGCAACTATATTACTTAAGGGAAAGAGAAATCAAATTCTATCTTACTTGAATCCCTTTTACTAGCATTTGAAATAACTTATATTAAAATATTTGTGTTTGATTATACAACTGGTTTGGTAGTTTTCTTTGCTGAGAATATGCCTTGCCCCTTCAACCCGCATTACCTAGTCACATGCCAAGACCTGTGCTCATGTACAGAATCTTCTTAAGGAATTATCTTTTGAATTTCTGGATCTAACTCTCTTACTTTGCCCTGTAACTTTTCAGTTATGTGAATTAATATGTTCCCCTTTATACCTAAGTAAGTTCAGTTTGCTAACATAGTTGACTGAACAAAGTGAACATTTTATTATTTAAGCATTTTTATTTATGTAACTATAAGTATTTTTTTGTTAAAATATGCTACATAAATATTAAACATATAGATCATATTTGAACCCAGAACTTCACTTTCCCCACGAACATGCCCCAGATGTCCTCTGGGATCCTGAGCCGCCCACCATACCTGAGCCTCTCCATGTTCTTTCTCAACAGCATGCCCGGTTTTCTCCTTCTCCCAAGTTGTACCCCCACAACCAGGTACCCTTAGGGGGCGTGGCCTCCTCAGTAGTGGACGTGGCATCTTCAGAAGTGGGTGTGGCCTAATTTTGGATAGGCAGATGTAATTTGGAAATTACCAGAAATTCTCACCCCGTCACTGGTAATAGTGACATCATATGGTTCTTATAACCAGCTATAGAAAACGAATTATTTCACAATGCCTTTTCAGCATTTTCTGATTGTTGGGAGAAAATTCTAAACAATAATGGTGCATCTTTTGCTGAAATAATGAATGTAATCAAAATAAATAGAGAATTAATTAAAATTCATCTGCCTCACAGGTATTGGGAGGCGTGGGAGGGGGGTACATTGGGGTTCTTGGTGGTGAAAAAGAAGTACTGGTAAAGGAAAGGTGTTTGATCATTGCATGAGTGAGACTTAAACCTGAAAGCTTTGTAACTTTTCCCACAGTGATTCAATAAATAAATATAAAAAAAAGAATTCAGATATGAAGTAATGAAGATGTTCAATGAAACAGTGAGACAGATATCTAGTAAATTAAAGGAGGGCATGAAAATATCAAGAAAATAAAGGAAGAAATGAGAGCAGAAATTGGAAAGCTACGCACAGAAATGTCACGAATGAAAGATTTGGTAGATGAAATAAAAAAAAACTCAGTGTGTGCTATCAACAGTAGAATGGCTACAGCTGAGGACAGAATCAGTGAGCTGGATGATGAATTGCAGGAAGCCCACAGACAACAACAAACAATGGCAAGAGACCTCAAAATAGCTCTAGAGTGAATCAGAGTAATAGCGGATGATTCCAAGTGGAACAACATTGGAATCATTGGAGTACCAGAAGGTTAGGGAAACAGTCCCAATGAAAAAGCCACGGTTTAACAAATCATTGCTGAAAAGTTCCCAGAGCTGGACAATGTAGGCATCCAGATTCAAGGAGCTCAAAGGGTGCCAGCTAAAAGAGACCCTAACAAAAACACTCTAAGACATATCATAGAATGATGGATGCCACGGATAGAGACAGAATACTGCAAGCAGCAAGATCAAAGAAGTAAATCACCTACAAAGAAGCACCCCTTAGATTCACAGCAGACCTATCGGAGGAAACCCTCCAAGCCTGAAGGCAATGGTGGGATACAGAGAAAAAATTCACTGAAATGAACGCTTCACCAAGAATACTTTATCCGGCTAAACTCTCAGTCAAACTCGAACTGATCCATTATTTTGTGGATAAACAACAGCTCAAGAACTTCATAGACTCAAAACCAAACCTAAAAGAAGGGCTAAAGGGGCTACTGTAAGACAAGCAAGCCCCTACAAGCACAACAAACTCTTACAGAAAGATGACACAAAACCCCATAACAATAATCTCTCTTAACGTCAATGGTCTAAATTCAACAATTAAGAGACACAGAGTGGCAAAATGTGGTAAAATTCAGAGACAGAACCCAACCTTCTGCTGCCTACAAGAGACATATCTGAACAATCAGAACAAACACAGACTCAAAGTCAAAGAATGGAAAACAACCCTGCAAGCAAACCATCCCCGAAAAAAAGCTGAAAGCCTTAACTAGTAGCAGACCACATAGATTTAGGGTTGAAAAACATTAGAAAGGACAGTGAAGGCCATTTTTTATTAATCAAGGAATATGTACAGCAGGAAGAAATCACACTACTAAACATATACACATTAAATGAGGGACCAGCAAAATACCTACAACAAATGCTAACTAACAGACTTTAAGAAGGACATTTACAAGCAACACAATAGTAGTGGGAGACTTCAACATCACCTTATCACCCCTGGATAGATCAAGAAGATTAAAACTCACCAAGGAAATAATGGCTCTGAAGGAAGAAATAGAAGATAGAGGGTTAATAGAGCCATACAAGGCTTTATATCCCCCCAAAAAAAAGGATACACTTTCTTTTCCAGGGCACATGGAATATTTTCCAGAAGAGACCATGTGCTCGGCCACAAAGCATACCTCAAGAGAAACAGGAAGATAGACATTGTATCAACTATCTTCTCAGACCACAATGCACTGAAGATAGAAATTAATCATGTACAGACACAGAAAACCAAATAAAACACCTGGAAATTAAACAACTCAATGTTGAACAACAAGTGGGTCAGGAAAGAAATCAAGGAAGAAATCAAAAGATACCTAGAAACAAATGAGAATGAAGACAGTAACTACCAGAACCTATGGGACACAGCTAAAGCCATATTACGGGGAAAATTTATAGCTCTGCAAGCATTTCTCAGGAAGGAAGAAAGGGCCCAAATAAACAACTTGACTTCACAGCTCAAGATCTTAGAAAAGGACCAACAAAAAGAGCCTAAACCAGGCAGAAGGAAAGAGATAATAAAATTTCCAGCAGAAATCAATGACATGGAAACCCAGAAAACAATCTGAAAGATCAATGAAACCAAGAGCTGGTTCTTTGAGAAAATAAACAAGATAGATAAACCACTAGCAAGATTGATATATATATAGAGAGAGAACTCTAATAAACTGAATCAGAAATGAGAAGGGGGGTATCACAACCAAAACCAAAGAAATTCAAAAGATCATCAGAGACTACTTTCAAAGTATGTATGTCACAAAACAAGAGAACCTAGAAGAAATGGGTAAATTCCTGGATTCCTATAATCTCTCAAGGCTGAATCAAGATGATCTAGAATACCTGACTAGTCCTATTAATATCAAGGAAATTGAAAATGTAATCAAAAGTCTTCCCCCCAAAAAAAGCCCAGGTCCAGATGGATTCACTAGCGAATTTTTGAAACATTTAAAAAGGACCTATTGCCAGTTCTTCTCAAGCTTTTCCAGGAAATTGAAGAAACAGAAACTCTCCCAAACAGTTTTTATGAAGCTCATATATCTCTAATACTAAAAGGAAACATGATAAAGCAAGAAATGTGAAGTGGAGCAAGAAAAGCCTCTTTAACAAATTGTGCTGGCAAACTGGACAGCTACATGCAAAACAGTCGTTTCAGATCTCTACCTAACACCATGTACAAAAGTAAGATCAAAATGGATTAAAGACCTCAACATCAGACCGGAATCCATAAGGTATATTGAAGACAAGGTTGGCAAAACCCTTCACGACATTGAAGCTAACTGAATCTTCAAAGATGACATATCACTGGCCAAGCAAGTGAAAACAGAGATAGATAAATGGTACTATATTAAACTAAGAAGCTTCTGCACCGCAAAAGACACAGTGACCAAAATACAAAGACAATCTACAGAATCAGAAAGGATATTCACCCAATACCTATTCAATAAGGGATTGATATCAAGGATATACAAAGCACTGGTTGAACTCCACAAGAAGAAAACATCCAACCCCATCAAAAAATGGGGTGATGAAATGAAAAGAAACTTTCTCAATGAAGAAATCCAAAATGCTCTATATCACTAATCATCAGGGAGTTGCAGATCCAAACAACAATGAGATATCATCTCACACCAAAGAGACTGGCCCACATTCAAAAGAACAAAAGCAACCAGTGTTGGCATGGATGTGGTGAGAAAGGGACCCTCCTTCGCTGCTGGTGGGAATGCCGACTGGTTCAGCCCTTTTGGAAAACAGTATGAACGATTCTCCAAAAATTAGAAATTGAGCTCCCATTTGTCCCAGCAATACCACTCCTGGGAATATATCCCAGAGAGGCAAAAAAAAGTACAGTCGAAATGACATCTGCACTTCTATGTTCATTGCTGCACTGTTCACAATGGCCAAAATTTGGAAAAATACCGAGTGCCCGAGAATCTTTAACCAGATGACTGGTTAAAGAAACTTTGGTACATCTATACAATGAAATACTATGCAGCTGTTAGAAAAGATGAGGTCATGAAATTTACATACAAGTGTTTCTACATGGAAAGTATCATGCTAAGTGAAATGAGCCAGAAAAAGAGGGTCAGACATAGAAAGACTGCACTAATCTGGGGAATAAAAAGTAACAGAATGGGAGTTGAACACCCAAGAATAGTTGAGATAAGTACCAGGAGGTCTGCTCCATGGCTTGGAAGCCAGCAGCACATGCTGGGGGGAAAAGGAAGCTTAGATAGATAAGGGACCACCAAGTAAAGGATGTTTAGAGGACTCTCTTGGGATGCAAGATGCGTGCTGGAAGTGGACTATTGACCGAAGAGGTAAGCCACTCAATACCTCTATTGCGAACTACAACACCCTAAAGGAAAGAGTGAGCAAAAGGGAATGCTCTGCCACAGAGGCAGGGTCTGGTGGGGGGAAGGGGTGGCCATGGGAGGGCTACTGGAATCATTGGTGGTAAAGAATGGGCACTGGTAGAGGAATTGGGTACTCGATCATTGTATAACTGACACCCAAGCATGGAAGTTTGTAAGCCTCCAACTGTAACTCATGGTGTTTCACTAATAAAAAAATAAAAAAATAAAAAAATAAATAAATAAATATTCAAGACATAAAAAACCCATATGGATCATATATTGATTTATGTATAGACAAGATACATAGAGAACACTCAATCCCTCCAATTTTGTAGCTGAAAAATCTGAGTGACAAAGAAGTTTAGTGATTTGCTTCAAAACTCACTAAGAATTCATGTCTCCTTAAGATTCATGAAATTAAAAACTGCATGTTTTCTCCTTGTCATTTGATATACTATATTTAAAATTATAATGTTATAAGTCACCTTTTTTTCAGTCAAGCTTGTATAGCTATTCTGTATAGGAAAAAAATAAAACCATGTGTATGGTGAGGTTGAAAGAACTCTGAATAATTCCCTTCCCCCACTTTTTTAAAAAAAAATTATTAAACAGAAGAAAAGTATTAAGATGAAACATGTCATAGAGTTCAGTTTCGTCCTGGTGCAGGACTGATTCCCTTAAAATCCTTCCTGACATGTTATCCAGTCTGAGCTTAAAAATCCAAAATGTAGAGCTTTTATCAATTCCCTTTGAAGATTATATCTCCCATAGTAGATTGGAGCATACCAAGCAGTTCTGAAATCCGAAGTCAGCTTGTTTATTGCTATCACTACTGAGATTTACTATCTAAACAAGGTCTCCCACCACTTGAATATCTTCAATGGCTCTTGTTCTTGTCTATAAACATTCTCTTAGTTTCATATCTGTACTAAGTACCTTCTACAGGAATAAATTCATTTGATTCATACTGAATTTCAAATCATTTTTTCAAATAATTATGAAATGCTTCGTAGTGGGAATTTGTTCATATTTGGGAAGTAAAAATAATGTTTGAATTGTAAGTATGTTTTTGACATAGAAAACATAGCCATTTATCTAGCATAAACAATCTTATGTTTTATTTTTTAAAGTATAGTTTTAAAAAGTTGTGTTCAAACTTTTGTATACTCAAGTGCTTTCTAGTCCTAATGTTCTGGTTTAATGAAAGTAGTTTTATAGCCTTCCTGTAAAAATAGAAAAATAGTTTTCTAGTTAAAAATAATTTACTAAAAGTCTCTAAAACTTTCTATTCTACTACAAATAAACTTTTAAGGCCTTGCAATCAAATATAGTTTCCCATTTGGCTGAGGTTCACTAGGCTTTCCAATATCACCATCTATTCTCAGTGATTCTGGTCACATCAGTCATAAATAAAAAGGTAAAGGCCCTCCCGTTGATCATCGGTTTGCTCGAGCGGGCCCAGTAACGTCTCCATTGGAGACTTTGTTGTTACTGTGTTTGGCATATTGAATATGTCACGGGGAGCTTGCCAGGCTCTGCCATGCGGACGATATACTCTCGGTAGCTTGCCGGGCTCTCTGAGAGGGGTGGAAGAATCGAACTCGGGTCGGCCATGTTGGCCACTTGTAAGGCGAACACCCTACCCGCTGTGCTATTGCTCCAGCCCTAAAGATAAGGGTAGGGCGTTCACCTTACAAGCGGCCAACATGGCCGACCCAAGTTCGATTCCTCCGCCCCTCTCGGAGAGCCCGGCAAGCTACCAAGAGTATTCGATATGCCAGAAACAGTAATAACAAAGTCTCCAATGGAGATGTTACTGGGCCCGCTCGAGCAGTCATAAATATATGGCACATATCTTGTCTCATCTTATTAACTACATTCTGTTCCAACTTCATTCTGTTTGCCTTTCTACCATTTTATTCATGTTTTATTTATCATCATTTTTTATTATTCATGTCATTTTTTTCTGTTTACCTCTCTAGACTGTAATCTACTTGGCATGGGAGCAGTAATCATGTACTAGTTTCTGTTCATCTTTATACCATTGCAATCCTTCTACATTATATATTTTTTACTTTACAGTATGCATTCTGATATTTATTAATGAATAAGATGTAAATAAATGTATGAACCTAAAGAAGAAGAAAATTATTTTGAAAAAACTCCAAGCCATTCATAACAAAATGCTATTATGGTAGTATTTATGGCTGAAATGTTTTTTTCTTTTGATTTTTGATTTTATTTTATTAATGCCTGAGATTGGAAATCAGGCTTTCATATACATGATGCTTATATAGCATGAAGCTACATCCCAAGTTCAATATAATTTATTATCAGGAAAAAATACTGAGGTACTGAGAGAATAAATAACTAGCCAAAGGTCAAGCGGGAAATGATTGACAGGTCTAAGTTTATATATTTATTTATATATATATATAAATATTTAGATGTAAACTTTAGTGTTTATAGGTCTTGGCATACTGGTTATGTCAACATATCCTACATACTCGAGTTTGAGTCTCTAATATTTGTTATTATATACTATTTTTTTCTTATTGTTTGTTTTGTTTGGGGGCCACTCCTGGCATTGTTAAGAACTTGCACCTGGCTTCGTGCTCAAGGATAACTCCTAGAAGGCTCAGGGAACTATATGTGGTATCCAGGATAGTACCCAGATAGACTTTGTGCAAGACAAGTGTCTTAACCATTGTAGTAGGTCTCTGGCCCTATGTTATTGCATTCTATTTTTACTAAAAGACTTAGAAAATTAATAAAAAAGTGTTTCCCTACTCAAAGATTTTCCTTGTTATGATATGTATTTGGGTACCTTAAATATCCAACCCGCACGGCGGAGTCTGGCAAGCTATCCGTGGTCTATGCCAAATAGACCAAATTGATATGCCAAATCCAGTAATAAATGGATCTCATTTCCCTAACCCTGAATATGCAGAGTCGAGAAGGATATGGAAGGAGAGGCTGATAAAACACCAAGGCAGACGTAGGCTGCCAAAACGCAGAAAAACAAAAATGATTGTCTGTACTTTTAATGCTCGTACGCTGGCATCTACTGCATCCATTGAAGACCTTATGGTACAAGCGCGAAAGATCAAGTATGACATCATTGGTCTGACCGAAACGAGAAGACATCAATCCCATCATGCTGTTTTCGACACTGGAGAAGAACTGTTCCTTGGAACATGTGATAAAAGAGGCGTCGGTGGTGTCGGTATCCTTGTCAACACAAACTTAGTCACGAGCATTGATTCATTCGAATGCCTAACAACCCGAATCGGACGATTACACTTGAATAAATGTGGCTCACTACCGGCAATTTCTATCTTTGTTGTCTATGCACCAACATCCAGTTATGGTGAAAGAGAAACTGAGAAATTCTACATGGAGCTAGAGAAGTTCTATAAAGAAGATCACACCTTCTACAAGATCATTGTCGATGATTTTAATGCCAAGATAGGACGAAGAAGATCAGTCGATGAACTCCACATCAGAACCCATGGCCTGGAATGGAACGAACAGGGTGACAGACTGTCTGAGTTCATCATGTCAACCAAAACCTTCCATGGTAACTCACAATTCCAAAAGGCTGAATCTAAACGTTGGACATGGGAGTCTCCCGATGGACGGTTCCACAATGAAATAGACCACATCATATTCAATCGGCGGTTTTGCCTAACCGATGTTGCTGTTGTCCCAAAATTCCAAACGGGATCAGACCACCGTCTTCTTCGTGCAAAATTCTACCTCACAGAACGAGGAGAAAAGAATGCAAGGTTTAAGAAGAGGACTCCCAGAACAACCACCAACTGGGAGCTCTTTGGTTCTATTGCGGCAACATGGGAAGATGCCGTCATTGACAACATTGATGAGGAATACGATCGAATGATTCAGCACCTCCATGATTGTGCAAGGAATGCCAAGAGAGAGATAACCACAAAAAACCATCTTTCTTCGAACACTCTTGAACTTATTCGCCAACGTGGCTTGGCACATGCCTCAGGCAACCACAAGCAAACATCCGAACTGGCAAAACAGTGCAGAGAAGCCATCAAGGATGACCTCAAAAACAGGAGAGCAGCAGTACTGGTAGACGCAGCAGAAGCTGGGAAAAACATTCGTAATGCCCGCCTGTCCTTCACCAACTACAAAACCAAGATGACTGCCCTCCGACATCATGATGGATCTATCACATCTTCCAGAAGGGCAATGGAGAAGATTATTCATGACTTCTACTCAGATCTCTTTAATAGCCACATCCACTTGCCCACATACCACATACCACATGATGGATATGTCATTCCCAATGTTCTCCCTTCCGAAATCCAACATGCCATCTCGTCGGTAAAGAAACAAAGAGCACCTGGCCCAGACAAGATCAGACCTGAACACCTGAAGAACTTACCATCAGTACTCATCAATACATTGGCTCGACTCTTCACACACTACCTGTCTGAATGCAAGGTTCCATCCCAATGGAAAACCAGCAGGACTGTACTACTACACAAGAAAGGAGACATCCACGACATTGGCAACTATCGCCCAATCTGCCTATTGTCTGTCATCTACAAACTATTCACTCGAGTCATCCTGAATAGGATTAGCAGAACACTAGATGAAGGACAACCATGTGAACAAGCTGGATTCCGAAAAGGATTCAGTACCATCGACCATATCCACACAATAACCAAGCTCATTGAGGTATCTCGGGAGTTCAAGATGCCGCTCTGTCTAACGGTCATTGATTTAAAGAAGGCCTTTGATTCTGTTGAGACAGAAGCGGTCATGGAAGCCCTAGCCAATCAGGGTGTACAAACTCAATACATCAGGATCCTTCGTGGGCTCTATTGCGGATTCACTACCAAGATCTCACCATTCTACAAAGAAGTAATCATCCATATCAAGAGAGGGGTTCGGCAGGGTGATACCATTTCACCAAAACTCTTCAGTGCCACCCTCGAGAACATCATGCGACGACTGGAATGGGAAAACATGGGAGTGAAGATAGATGGTCGGCAACTACACCACCTCCGCTTTGCTGATGACATCGTTCTAATAACACCAAACATCAGCCAAGCGGCACAAATGCTGAACGACTTTGACCATGAATGTGGAAAGGTCGGATTACAGCTGAATCTTACGACGACAATGTTTATGAGAAACAGCCTTGTTCCTGATGCTCCATTCGCTCTCAATGGAACCACCATCTCTGAATGCAACAGTTATATATACCTAGGTCGAGAAATCAACATGATGAATGACCTGGCACCTGAGTTGCACAGGAGGAAGAGAGCGGCTTGGAATGCCTTCAAGAGCGTTGAAGAAATAACTAAGAGGACAAAGAACCTCCAGCTACGAGCACATCTCTTTGATTCCACTGTTCTTCCTGCATTAACATATGCCTCAGAGACCTGGACCCTACGAAAACATGATGAGAACGCTATTCGGGTCTCTCAAAGAGGAATCGAAAGAACTATGCTTGGAATATCCTGATTCACTCAAATGAGAGATAGAATCTGGAGTTCTGATCTTCGTCAACGCTCAAGAATCAGGGACGCTGTCTCATTTGCCAAGACATCAAAAATCAGATGGGCTGGACACGTAATGAGGTTTACAGACAACCGCTGGACTAGAGCCATTACTGATTGGATTCCACGGGACATCAAAAGATCACGTGGACGCCCACCTATAAGATGGTCAGACTTCTTCATCAAGACCCTAAATGATCGGTTTGAGGCTCTGCATGTTCCTAGAACGAACAGATACCATTGGGCTACGCTAGCACGCAACCGGGATAAATGGAGACGTTACTGGCACCCGCTCGAATAAATCGATGAATAACAGGGATTAAGTGATTAAGTGATAAGTGATATGTATTTGTGTGAAAATATCATAATACATATAGCCTGTCCTCTAGTTTTATTAAATAGAATTTGTCGAATAAATATTTTTTTCACAGTAGAGATCTAGGTGCATTTTTGAAACACATTGGTGCTGAAATTTCTCTGGCTTGTTTCATGCTATCCCTAAAACATTCATGCCATCACTAAACTTCTCTTTGCTCCGACCTCCCATAGCCCCCCGCTGTAGTGCCATTTGTTAAACTGAAGGCCCAGTAAGGAGCCTAAGAAACATTAAGCATCTCTGAGTGAAATAAAGAAACAATTTTAGTTGCATCCAGTAAAAGAGGTAGCAGTGCTATGGGCTGTATAATGTCTGGAGTCTGCTTGTAAGGGATATGTAACAGTTAGTGTTGTAGACAAGTTATGATGCCATTTTGAGTTTAAAACCACTTTGAACCAGGGAGAGTAACTTATAAAAATAAAGTGATTAGATTTATTCCATGAAGTAAAGAAAGAGATTAATAAATAGAAAATGAGAGGGAGTGTTGGAAACTATCATATTAAGGGTATTGTACTTTTCTTTTTGTTGATTTATAAATCACATAAAATTTATAAAATATTAAATGTTTAGAGAAATGCTAATGGATTTTATGGAACTTTTAATAAGGTACAGTCTAGTTTTATTTGATCACCAGTTAGGGAAGCCACTGTTGCTGAACCACTAGGATACAGACTAATAAAATAAAACACAAAGCTTCTTGGTGGAGGTAGCAATATTGTAAGACTTGATGAGAATGAAAAGAGCCTAAATTAAGCAATAACAATTGGGAAGCAGGACATTTCCCAGGGATTAATGACAGGCTTGGTGGAGTTGATGGACCATAGCTATTCTGTGGGTCATTAACCTCAGTTGATCATTAATTCCTAAGAAATACCTGATGGTGAGGTCATTACTATAATTATCACCTTAAAGAGAGAGGAGAAAGGTAGACTCCAGAGTAGTGAAATTAAAAAATGGAAATTATTTTACATAAAGCATAGACCAAAGGGACTTTAAGTTTTTTTCAGTCATTTCCCCGAAGTCATCTTAGTTCACAAATAGGAACAAAAAATGAAAAATAGATATTCTCTCTCAACCTCTTTTTGAGTTGTCCCAGAAGCCTGGGGGCCCAAAAGACAATTCTTAGCCTTATGGATTTATTGTTCAATGCAAGAGCCAAAGAATGTGGGGACAGGGATGAGCTGGACCACCCAGCAGTGTTCCACTGCCCTCCAGGGTCACTCCCTGTGGTGCGTGGGGCCCACTAAGCACGTTCTAAGGCCATACACAGCAGTATTCTTGGGTTAATGAAGTGCTGGGTTAGAACCCATACAGAATACATGTTAAGTATGCACCTAACCACTTCTTAGGACTCCATACCCTCTTTAAAGAAAGGACTGCATGGAGTAGAACAAGGATATATGCTAGAAATACACATGGTAAAGGATGTGGCTATTTTTTGACAAAAAGCTGATGGAACATTGAGAACACAAAGCATGATTTCTAAAAATGGTTAAATTTGTTAGTATTTAGGATTGGATGCCTATAGTGCTTATTTATATTGTTTTTATTTTAGTAAATGTTATGCAGACAATAAAGGAGACTAGGAAAGAGATAATCAAAACTTGACTTTAAAAGAAGAGTGATTTTGTTTATATTCTCTATTCTTTCATTCCTTCACTTGTAAAAATGAAAGGGTAGTTCTAACTATCTCTAAAGGAAAAATTCAGATCTAAAATGTAGTAGTGCTATCAAAAATAATCCTGAAATATCATCTATAGGACTTTAAAAGTGTAAAGTTAACTATCAGGAAAGGAAATCACGAACTTCCCAGAGAAAGAAACAGCTTTACATGTAATTGGAGTCAAGCTTCCTAATTTAAATTATTGATGGTATTTATTTTTGAGATGGACTCATTCTAGTTTGCAGGCGCCCAACAAACAAAATTTATTTAAATGGCAATTCCCTACTGTTCTAATTGAAAATTGAATTTGAAAATAATCCTACAGGCAGCTGGTTCCCTGCTTTCCTGTTGCGTGATCCGGTGGTGCCAGAGGGCAGCTACACTGGTGGTAATATTTCAAAGCCAAATACTTCAATACTTAGTGAAATTTGAATTGAGGGCTTGGAGTTCAGAAACAGGGTTGAAAATAAGTCAGTAATTAATGACTTCATAATTCAATAAATTTTGCCCCCCTTCCCCCCAAGCTGTGGTTAGGGGTTATTCATGGCTCTGCACTTGGAAATTATTCCTGGCAGTGCCCAGGAGACCATCTAGGATGCCAGAGATCAAACCTGGATCAGCTGCGTGTGTTCTCTTTAACATTTATTTAATGCTTCCTCTGTACCAGGCACTGTGCTATGCATTGAAAAATGAAAGGTAAATAACACACAGCACTAGGCATCTGAAAAAATTGCAATTTCAAAAAGACTGATGTGGACAAAAGCAAGGTTAAAAGACAGGTGGTATTATAAAGAAGCAAATGCACAAGAGAGAAAGTGTTTTTTTTAAATTTTTTTTCTTTCTTTTTTTGCCCAGAGATGTCATGGGTAGGGCAAAGTGTCATTCAAAATTCTTCCTCTAGGAAGGAAAAGGGGGGTGGAGGAAGAGATTTTTGTTTTATTTTGTTGTGAGCTGTTTATTTTATTTGTTTTGGGCTGTTCCTGGTGGTTCTCAGGAGTGACTGCTATTAGTGATCAGTGCTTTGGATCTGTGTGGTACTAAGGACAGAACCCTGGGCTTCTGCATATGAACATGTTTCTCAGATTAGAAAGACTGAGAATTATTCATATGAATATATTTAATATGTTGGCTATATATCTCTGAGTAAGAAATGGCTAAAGTTATAGACAAAATATTTCAAGTAAATGTGGGTAGTGCAAAGTATGAAAGGAAGAGAATTAAGGATAGATTCCTTGAACCCTAGTGTTTAGGAAGTTACAGGAGAACTTTTTGTAATAATTCAAAAGAATTCAAATTTTTTGTAGGAATTCAAAAAAATCAAAAAATACAAAGAAAAGAAGATATTGTCCCAGAGAATTAACAGAGCCACAGAGGAGCCAGTGTTCAAATGGTAGGTATGTGAAGCTATGTGAGGTATGAAAGGTGTTCACTATTTTTGATCACTTACATGACTATTGATGATGTTTGTCAAAAGGTGAGTATAGCATGTTTGTTGGCCAAGGAAATTTATCAGTTCATAATGGTATAGATGAGAAATAAAGCTCAAATGTAGTGTTTCTTTAATCAATTTTAGTGCCTTCCACCCTGTACCATTGTTACCAATTCATCAATTCATTCCAGTGGTGCATATCACACAGAGACAATTTTGTGCTTGGATAAGTCCTTCCAAACCAATGGAGACATTAAATAATAATGGAGACAATAATAAACACTTTTTCCACTTGCTCTTAGATACCTAATCCAATACTTAGACGAGATTTCTGTACCAAACTAAAAATGGATTTAAAAAAAAATTGTTCTGTTCCTACACCTAGCACAGCGGTAGGGTGTTTGCCTTACAAGCGGCCAATATGGCCGACCCGAGTTCGATTCCTCCGCCCCTCTCGGAGAGCCCAGCAAGCTACCAAGAGTATTCGATATGCCAAACAAAGTAACAACAAAATCTCCAATGGAGACGTTACTGGGCCCGCTTGAGCAAATCGATGATCAACGGGAGGGCCTTTACCTTTTACCTTTACCTACACCTGTCAGATCAAACCTTTTCCTAAACACCTCAATAACTAGATGAACTGTAATTGATTGGCCTTAGCACTGGACATTGCACATCTGGTAGTTGGGCCAATCTTATTTATCTGTCTCACTTCATGAATTCATTCAGTAAGTATTCTTAAGCACTTACTATATGATAGATAATGTGCTAAGTGATGGATGACACTGTAATGAATAGACAGTCATGGTTCTTGACCTTGAGGAATCTATTATATAATTTGCCATTTGGGAATAACTCTCTCCTCTTCTTCTGTGTTGCTAGATGCCAGAATGTTTAGTTCAAAAATTCTTGATATCATGTTTACCTTATCATTAGGGAATTATTTAGACATTGGAAAAACTACATAGTAAAATTGTACTATTGGAATAGTCATTTTTAAAAAATTTCTAAATGCAAAAACGTAAGAGAACAAGAGTAAGGTTTAAATAAGTATTGTTTAAAATGGTATTGCTACACAGCAGGGTATCAACAAAGAGCAAAAGGCAATGCAATGGAGAAACTAACCCATAGTTTCCTCACCATCCAATGGAGGCGAGACGTGGTGTGTGTGTGTGTGTGTGTGTGTGTGTGTGAGAGAGAGAGAGAGAGAGAGAGAGAGAGAGAGAGAAAGAGAGAGAGAGTGTGTGTAGGAGGAGTGGTTAAAAGGAAGGGGCATTGAGGTCTTTTGGCAAGAATGGTGGAAACACTGTTGGTGGCTTTGGGTTGGAATTATGTGCATGATAACCCATCATTCATAGTATTGTAAATTACAGAACCTCATCAATTAAAAAAAGGTAAAATATAAAAATAACATCATCAAACTGAAGAGATAATAATAGTGGAGCTTACCATGCATGCAACAAGCCCCATTTCTATCCCCACATATGATTCTTTAAGCATCACCAGGAGTGACTCCTGATCTCAGAGACAGAAGTAAGCCCCAGTATTGCTAAGTGTGGCCTCCGGGGCCCCTCCCCCAAACCCCTAATGATTTTAACTACAGTTTGATTTTCTGTTTTCTTTTTGGATAATCACCAATGCTCAGGGATTACTGCTAGCTCTGCATTTTGGAATAACTCCTAGTGGTGCTCGGGGGACTATATGGGATGCTGAAAATTAAATCCAGGTCAGCAGTGTACGAGGCAAACACCCAGCCAGCTCTACTATAGCTTCGGCCCTATAGCTTCGGCCCTATAGTTTAAAATTTATTTATGTAGCTTGGAGAAGTGTTGGAGCAATAGCACAGCTGGTAGGGCATTTGCCTTGCATGCGGCCAACCTGGGTTCAATTCCTCCATCCCTCTCAGAGAGCCTGGCAAGCTACCAAGAGTATCCCGCCCACATGGCAGAGCCTGGGAAGCTCCCTGTGGCATATTCGATATGCCAAAAACAGTAACAACAAGTCTCACAATGGAGACGTTACTGGTGCCCACTCAAGCAAATTGATGAACAATGGGAGGACAGTGCTACAGTGCTACAGCTTGGAGAAGGTAGATGATATGACTATAGATGACACAAGCATTACCCATGTATTTTTAAAATTATGGCTAGGTCCCCTGGACAAAATCATTTACCTTAATAATATACTTTTTTGATAATTCTCGATATAATACTTCATGAATTGCTATTAATATTGATTATAAATCTGAGAAAGAAGTTTGATGAGTAACGAAAATACTAATAGGAGACAAAATATTTTTATCTTATATTGCCTGTGGAGAAATTCCTGTCTTTTTAAACATCTATTTCCTCATAAATAAAATAATAGTGTTGAACTTTACAATCCTTAAAATCTCCTCTGGCTCTAAGATGTTATGATTCAATTGTAGGCTAATGTCCAGAACAAAGGAAAAGAATCAATAGACATATTTATTCCCCTACTTATATACTGTCATCTTCATTAAAGGTAATTGTTCTTTCATGCACTGCAATATAGATATACCAAGCTATAAGTTAATTTTTTCCTAGTGAATGAATGAAAGTGTCATAATTGAGGAAACCATTCCAAATATACTTTAAGAAGCAACCCAATCTATTCTCTCTTGCCCTTTGACTGCATTCACTTGCCGACCTCCAAATCTTGGTCAAAGTTTCCAAAGTGTTTCTCTGGGGGGAAAAAACAACTCATCTAACTTTCTTTACTACCTTGATAGGAATTTGTGAGTTTTTTTTAAATACTTGAGCTTCAGTTTAACATCTCAAAATTTTTCTAATCTCTAGGTGAGTGGTTTTCAGCTACTGGTGTGTGCTACTTTACAGGTAAAAAAAAAAAAGTGGTTCAGTTGACTGTTCTGGGTGATTCTTCAGCAAATATTCAGACTTCCTAGAACCTCTTCTATACCTCCCAACACAACTTAGTTAATTATCTTGATCTTATTTTCACAGGAAGATAGAGAATAGGATTCTACAGATACCTCTCTTATGTTAGTCTTTAATACTTTTACCCAAGATTTTAATTCATTTTCATTTTTTATTCTCTTTCTCAATAGAGGACAGGTGTTTTCTATTGTTTCTGAAGCATTCTGAGTCAGATTATTTTTCTTTCATAAGTATATTTACTTTTGTCTCTCCTGGTGCCTCCTCCTTTCCTTCATTGTTGTGGTGATGACTGAGTTTGCATTTTAGATCTCAGTACTTACCCAAGGGCTGATTTAATTTTCATTTTTTACTAATCTGTTGATTTAGAATGTTGCTTTTTGGTTCTCTCTTCTGCAGTCTTCAAACTTGCTTCTTCTGGGGGATTTCTTTCCATCAGCCTTCAAGCATACCACAGCAACTATATCCCAGACACTACCCAGACTCTTTCTCCTTAAGTTTTTGAGCTCCTGCATCCTTAATCTCATTTCTTTCATTCCTGAGAGAAATGCTCTGACCACATCTGCTTTTATAATCTCCATGTTCTTCTTGGGCTGATTTCAACATGACTTCAAATTATAGTCATTTGGATCACATTTCCTGAAAATCACTGATCCTAAAAAATATCAAATGACATGACTTTCCCACAATGACATATCTTAGTCTTTTCACAATTAAGAAATAAATTTCTTTTAAAGTAATTCTTGTGTGTGTGTGTGTGTGTGTGTGTGTGTGTGTCTGTCTGTCTGTCTATCTATCTGTCCTGAGGAAAACCAGATGGAATTAGCTTTACTAAATTTGTAATTAATTTATAATATACATCTTTAACATATTATGTTCCCCCAATTTGAATTTACAAAGCCACTTTTTTATGTTAGTGACAGAGGGAAAATAAACAGTGTGATTAGAGTATTTCAAAAGTTGTGAAACCATCCATAATAAACACTCCTCACCACCAAAAGTTTTCTCATTCCATTCTATATCATTCTCTTGCCCTGTCTTCTTTTTTGTACCATATGGATCAATTTGGGCTGGAGCGATAACGCAGTGGGTAGGGCGTTTGCCTTGCACATGGCCAACCCAAATCCGATTCCTCTGCCTTCGATTCCTCCGCCCCTCTCGGAGAGCCCAGCAAGCTACCGAGAGTATCTCACCCACATGGCAAAGCCTGGTAAGCTACCCGTGATATGCCAAATACAGTCAACAACAAAGTCTCACAACATTACTGGGCCTGTTCAAGCAAATCGAAGAACAACATGAGGACAGTGACAGTGACAGTGATGGATCAATTTAATTGTCATTGTTCTTCATTGAAAATCAATTGACAATTTACCAATCTTTTCTGAACTCTGCAATCTGTTTTATTGCTTGTCTTAACATCAGGTCTTCACTATCTTGATTGCAATAGCTTTGTAATGCCTTCAAATCAGGAATGTTCTTGACTATTTTCTTTTCTGAATTGACTTGGTTATTTTCAGTTACTTGCATTTAGTCTGAATATTAGATCACTTAGTCATGGATATGGTGCATCTTTCCAGTTATTTAATTCTTTATCTCAATAATGTTTTTATAGCTTTCATTGTATTGATGTTGCATACATTTTGTCAAGTTTATCTCTCAATGTTTTCAATTTCCCTTGCTATTGTAAATGATGTGGTCTTTTAAATATCATCCCCTGTTTCTTGCTGTTTAGTAGCTGAGAAATAATTGATTTTTGGGTGCTGTTCTTGAATCTTACAGTCTGCTAAATTCAGTTTTTAGTTGTGTAGCTTTTTTGGTAATTCCATGAGATTTTCCAGCTAGATGTCCTGTATCTGTGAATAGAGAATTTTTTTTTAAAAATCTCCCTTTCCAATTTAGAAGTCTTCTTTTATTTTCTTATTTACCAGGCTCAGTATAATCATCAATACAGTGTTGCATAGAAATTATATTAAAGGATTTTATTGTCTAATTCCTAATCTTTAGATGAAAGCATTAAGTCTTTCACAATGAAGTATGCTATTAGTTATAGAACTTTTGTAGATACCATTCATCAGACTAAAGAAATTTCTTTCCATTTGTAATTTGATCAATGGTTTTATATTTTAAAAGATAAGAACATAATTGAATTTTGGATTTTTATAAATACCCTTTTCTTCTCTAGAGAGATGACCATATTATTTGTCCTCTTTGATAACACGATAAATAACACTTATCAGTTTTCAGGAGACACCAATTTGAATTATTGACTTAAATTCTATGTGTGTGTGCATGCGCGTACGTGCACGTGTGCATGTGTGTTTTAACTATGTATATGACTTGCTAAAATTTTATTTTTGGAGAAGTAAATTAAAAAATTTTTTTTTTACTTTTGGCTTTTTGCCCATACCTGATATGACAGGGTTTTGCTCCTGATAGGACTCAGGGAAGCACATGAAGTTCTGGAGATAGCACTTACATCAAACTGGGATTACTTGCATGAAAGATAAGAACCTTAACCCTGTACTTTCTCTCTGGCTCTGCTTTGTGAATTTTGACATTTAATTATTTGGTGTATACATGCTATGACTTATGTTGTTTTAGACTTTCTTTGTCCTTGTAAATTACCCCAAGTGTCCTTCGAGTAGTCTCTGTTGCAAGTAATGCATGGTTAAGCTAGACATTCTTTAGTTTAGAATTACTTGAAAACACAAATTCTTTATTCTTTTATTTTTAACTTGTTTGCAACTTTATATTTATTATGTTTTTGTTGGAAATCTAGTCTTCCATCTAACTTTGTAATCTTGTTATTTGATTTTCTAAAAATTTTACTTTTTTAGGGGCCACATCCAGTAGTGACCTATTGCTACAACTTGTGCCACTCAGCCTTATGGTATAAGTTTCATGGTTGGATTTTGGGGAATTATCAGTGCCATGTCTAGCAGTGCCACAAGTTCTGGCCAACGGATATTACTAAGGATCAAACCTAGGGCTTTATACTGTCTAAGCAAAAGAGCATGAGTGTTATCCACTGAAGTTATATCCATGGTCCCTGGAGGTTATGTTTTTTTTTCCCTTTTAATTTTATTAAGACACTGTGATGCACAAAGTTGTTTATAAAAGTGCTATTTCAGCAATACAATATTTCTACACCAATCCACACTGAAATTATTTTTAATTGGGATAAAATAGTCTATTATTTACATTAATATTATTATTGATATGGTTGACTTACATATACCACCTAGCTGCTTGTTTTCTCATGTTTTCTCATCTATTCTCTGTTCACTCTTCCCTATTCTTTTGAATCAAATATTTTTATAATATTACCTCCTTTTCTGTAAAATGAAATTAGAAAATATCACCTAATAGCATGTCTAATTCCTTTTCTTTCCAGTTAAGTATTCCTTTAGTGTTGTTCATCGATTTGCTCGAGCAAGCCCAGTAATGTCTCCATTTTGAGACTTGTTACTGTGTTTGGCATATTGAATACTCTTGGTATCTTGCTGAGCTCACCGAGAGGGGTGGAGGAATCAATCGTGGCTTAGCAGGGCTGGCTGCATGCAAGGCAAACACCCTACTGCTGTGCTATTGCTCTAGCCCTATAGTGTTATGAAAACTAAATTCATTTTATGATATTAATATTATATATTTTACTAAAAATATAAGACTCACAACATATTGTTGTTATTTTGATTTAAGCTAGCAATTGCCTCTTCGGATATTTAGGCAATAAGAGAAATAGTCTTTACATGTCTGAGTGAATTTATTATTTCAATTGTTCTTTATTGCTTCGTATAGTAGCAGTTTCTATATGATGCCATTTTCTTCTGCTTGAGGAACTTCCTTCACCATCTATTGTAGTACAGTTTTTCTGACAGCAAATTCTTTCAGTTATTGCATATCTGAAAAAATTTGTAACTATTAAAATATCAGTAGCTGCCAGGAGTTAGGTGTGTGTATGGCATAGGGTTGGGGGAAGGAGCATGGGGCCACGTAAAGGAGGAGGAAGGGGTGGTTTGAAAAGGTGGAACATAGAGGGATGTGGTTTTGTTTTTGCTTTTGGGCAGTTCTTCGGGGTTTACACTTGGCTCTGTGCTCAAGGATCACTCATGATGGGCTTGGGGAACCATATGGAGTGCCAAGGATGGAACCAGGGTTGGTCGTGTGTATTGAAAATTCCCTCTGCACACTATACATTCTCTCCCACCACCAACACATTGAAATTTTAAGACAGTGGAAAGCACCTTGAATGACACTCTATATAATGCATATGTTTAATGCATATGTTATTGTTTGTTTAAATCACACTACAATAATGCACAGCAATGTAAACTCTGGAATTCATTCTGGTGGGAGATGCTAGTAATGGAATAAATAATGAAAGCATTGGGACTGTGAGGATATGGTAAATATCTATACTTCACTCTCAACCTTGGTAAATTAAATTGCTCTGAAAAAAAGTCTTAATTGTTTTTAAAGTTCTTGCCTCCATTTCTGAAAAATATTTTTGTAGAATTGATATATCTAAATATATTTTCTTTAACACCTTAAATGAATATAGGTCCATAGTCTTCTTTTATTTTTCCCCATAGAATATATTGTCCATTTGTGCTCCTACATGGAATTTTCAGCTTCAAAAATTTCTTTCTTATCAATGATTTAAGTAATTTATTTTGTACCATGGTATAGTTTATATACTTTAGTAAAACTTAGACTTTGTTGAACTTCTTGGTTATGTGGGTTTCTAGTTTTCATTTGGAAAGTTTGAAAAATTTTCAATCACTATTTTTTTGAGTGTTTCTTCTAATCCTTTCATTTCAGTCACTTCAAAATGGTCATTTAAAATTGCCCCACATATTGCTGATGCTTTGTTCATTTTTGTCAGTCTTTTATCTCTGTTTCATTTTTAATCTTTTCTATGATGTCTTGGGCTGGAGCGATAGCACAATGGTAGGGATTTTGCCTTGCAAGCGGCCGACATGGCCGACCCAAGTTCGATTCCTCCGTCCCTCTCTGAGAGGCCGGCAAGCTACTGAGAGTATCTCGCCCTCACGGCAAAGTCTGCAAGCTACCCATGACGTATTGAATATGCTAAACACAGCAACAAGAAGTCTCAAAATGGAGATGTTACTGGACCTGCTTGAGCAAATCGATGAACAATGGGAGGACAGTGACAGTGATTATGTCTTTAAGTTTACTCTCTCTTCTTATTTGAAAGATGATATGTCATCTACTTGACTGAATATGTAACAAAACAGTGTTGAATTTCTGGACAAAATTAAAATGTAGTCTGTTTTTTATCTTCTATTTAAATATTAGATCTTTCATCTAGTTTCTTGAATACAAGACAATCAACTATAATGACTTAATCTATATAATAGCTGTAATAATTTTTGGCTTGGTATTTTATCCTCCTTATAGATTTTATTTATTTCTTTTCATCTGTATTTTTGTGGATGCCAAGCATTGTGAAATTTACCCAATTGATTGCTGGATATTTTTTGTATATCTAAATGTATTGTTTTGGAGGGGTGTGGAAAGAGAGTATAGTAAGTTGCTTAGAAATAGTTAAAACTTTATTTTTCACTTTATAGGTCTTCTTTCTAAACTCTATTATATGGGACTAATTCAAAATGTTTTTTCTCACTCTGGATACAATACTGTCATTTTTCAAACTGTTTCCAATAGATCATAAAGTTTCATTTTGATGACTGGAGATAGATATGGCTCCGGGACCTGTGAGGCTTCTGAGTATGATTACTTTTAATCCTTTTAGGTTCATCTTTTCCTATGCAGGTAGTTTCCTCAAATGAATGCACAGCTTGGTAGTTAACTGAATATCCAAAAAGGACCATCGGCAGATGCTTGGATTCCTCTTTCTTTGCCCCCTTCTCCTGGACAATATTCTGCTCTGTAACACTAGTTTTGGTTATACTATACTCCTTGTTCTTGGTCCTTAACTAAGGATGCTCATTGGCTTGGCCTGCATCCCATCTTCCTATTTCAGACTCTGGGAATGTTTTCCAGGAAGTAAGCTGGATAGTCACAGAATCTCATTCCTTTCATGCTCCCCTTCAATATTTTAATGTGTTCCAAAAGGAGACAGAGAACAAAAGGGAATGCCCTGCCACAGGGGCAGGGTGGGATGGGGGGATGGGGGGTAGGAGGGATACTGGGATCCATGGTGGTGGGAAATGGGCACTGGTGGAGGGATGGGTATTTGATCATTGTATAATTGAAACCCAAGCACAAAAATTTGTAAGTCTACAACTGTATCTCATGGTGTCTCACTAATAAAAATTAAAAAATAAATATATAAAAAGAATACCCGCAGAAGATAAAGTTAAATGTACATCTTTAATAAAGTTGGCAGTTTTACTTCTATGAAAAAAATATTTTAATGTGTTAACAACCAGTATTTATATATTTTGTAAGTACTTTAGTTCTTTCAAATAGAAGGATAATTTTTGTCTCTGTTACTATATTTTCACCAGAAGTTTGCTTTTCTCATTTTTTTGCCAACAATTTATTTTGTGTTGAATTCTCATATAATCATAGTTATTAATGTTTGTCTGCTTTTTCTCATTAAATATGTACCTTCTAAAGGCACATGAACTTTATAGTTCACATTAATTTTTTCTGTATTAATATAGTGAGATAGCACAGATTCTGAGTTCAATACATGCTTGTTGAACAAGTGCAACTGTATAGGGCCAGGTATATATTTCTGTGTTGAAATTTTACAAGTTTTACTTATATGCATAAAATATACATTACATACGCATGTACATTATATAAATACACATTATATGCATACTGTATGTAATATGCATTTTACACATAGAAGTATGCTTGTATGAATGCTTATGTTTATGTATGATGTGTATCACTTACATTGCACTTACGTTCTGCAACTCTCTTTTTTATACAGCTGAGAGATGCTTAGTGAAATCTTTCGTGTTTTTTTTATTGCAGCAAAGAAAGCTTGATTAGGTTTTACTTCACTAAAATGAACAACAAGATTGATGCTTAAAATGTAAAGGTGTTACTTGCTCAGTCTTACTCTCTCTGAATATTAATTAGTATGTAAGTATGATTGTTGAATATTCAAAACAAACAGTATTTCTGAGACTCAGAAAGGGAAAATCTGTAGCAAAAATACAAGTAAAATATCTCATGTTTTGTGCCTCTATAATTTTATTATAAAATAAATTTACATTTTAGAAATAGTTTGCAAAGTAAATATGTAAAAATAAACACCTATATCTGCTACTGTCACAGTTGGAGAGAAGTCTTCAAAAAAGTTATTCAAGGGATGAGAGAGAAAGAGAGAGAGAGAGAGAGAGAGAGAGAGAGAGAGAGAGAGAGAGAGAGAGATATGATGCTTCTCTAGTGAGCATGAAATTTGGTCACCTTAGCCCTGACCTTTAATCTGCTAAAGTGGTGAGACAGAGACATTTCTCTGGGACATTTGAGAGGATACAAACCATTAAAGTTAACAGTGGATGAACTCATTCCATTACTTTTAATAACATTATATCTGTGTTTGTCTGCTCGATGTAATGATAACTTAGTGAAGGAGAATTAATTCCACATATTATCTACATAAAGGATAATGAGGGAAATCAGTTTCCTCTAAGGAAGTTTCATTAAATTTGGGTATAAGCCAATCTACTTTAGATTGGTCCCTGGTTTTTGGATGACTTTCAAGTCTTGAGGCTCTGAGAGAATGTGCAAAGCCATTTTTTTGAATCTCAGGGAAGCAGACACAGAAGGTTTCACAAGACCCTTGTCATTAAAATTCCCTTCCCTTCTGGAAAAGCAAACTGCTAGTTTGTTGACCATCAGGTGAAAAATGTAATTTTTTCTGCATACCAATATTATGTCTGCTAAGATAGTTTTAATTCATATGATTTGTGCCTAAATTATTTGATATGTGAGTCCAATGGCTCCTTGAGGCTTTTCAAGTAATAAAAACTACAAATAAGCCAATAAATACTGAATTAATAAATATTCAATGCCCACAAGGAGAAATATCTTACAGTATTTTTCTCACATGAAGGTTGATCCAATGTCTTTCAAGTTACTTGCCAGTTTTGAAAGTCTATTCTTGTCAAACTCACACTAAGTATTGGCATTATATATAGTGCTTGTGAGTTTTGCAGTAAAAGGCAGGAAATATACTTCATGTGGGCACAGTATGTATTTTGCAGTTTTATGTCTCAGAGACAAAAAAAAGCACATTCACTAAAGTATGCTTACTTTAAATTACAAACAAAATTGAATCAACAAAAACTGCACCCTATTTGTTATGTTCAAAAAAATGTTTATGATCCTTAAAATGTTTTCTGTGTACATAGAGCATTCTTATGTATTGAGATATAACTAACTCATACTAGATGGAAAAATGCAAGTAGGATGAATCGTAGGATTTATATTAATGTTTATTTATTACTTCAAACTATTACTACAATTAACACAATAATTATAGCTCAGTGTGTGCTACAGGGTTGATGCCTACTAGAAATACTTATAGGGTAAATCAAAAACTTGACATAGCCATTCAAAAAGGAAAAGATTCCTGTTACTAGTTTGTATATTGTACTCAACAATTTTAAAGTAACTGAATAAAGTTAAGAATTTTATGCCTTAAAAGCAGACAGAACAAAATCTTCTTCCTGCTACTTCCAAGGATTCTGCAAAATTGTTTTTATCAAGTGCTTTTTCTCCTTTATTGTGTTTACAAAGTTAATCTATTCAACCTATTATGAAGAACATCTTAATCAAAGATAACCTTCAGCTTTCACCCTGTCTGAATTTCTTCAAATTCCAAATTGGTGGAGTCGGCATAAATAAAGTCTTGTGTATTTACAATTCCAGAATAAATAACACAACAATAAAATGCAAACTTCCTTGGGGACTTGAATTATTCACAAAATGAATAATTGAGCTAATCCCATATGTAGATTTTCAATTTACAATTATTATGTGCTTAATCTTTATGGTTATTTGGGATCATGAAGTAGAACTTTATGTAAATGAAGTGAATGCAGAGATGACATAAGATGACTAAAAGTAGAGTTTAGGCCAGTAAATCCTGAAATTAAATTATTGACTTACTGTAAAAAGTTTGCATTATTTGTCATGTTAGGTTTGTATTGCTGGGAACAGTACCTGGAAGTCAGAGCAAAGAGGAATTAACCATTTTCAAATGCATATTTTTGTTATTGTTGTTAAGAATGATATAAAAATATGCCTTTATAGTAGAAAATTTCATTTGAGTGCCAAAATTTTGTCTTACCAAATGTAGGTTGAAATAAGTATCTTTTATTAGCTACAATCTGAGAAAATCATTTTTCTATGTCTCATTCGGAATTACAACATATTTACTTTAAATATCATCAAGATCTTAATCATCATCAACAGTCGTTAAATAAAAGGAAGTCTTTTACTTCAGATACATTTACTTTGGACTGACTTTTGTATAACTTATACATATATGTAAGTTTCTTATAAAAATACAGATATTTATATTTGTTACTGCTCATTCAAAAATAAACCACATATAATTCATATTCCTGGAGTGTGGCTTTGAAGGGAAATGGTGATGTTGATAATGGCAACAATATAATCAATAGAGGAGCTTCAATTTATGTACTCAATAAGAATTTGTTAGAAGGTCTCCCGAGATGCCTGGAGAGAAGCAGTTTTGAGCGTCTGCCCTGCCCTCTTCACTCCTGACATGGCGCCCATCTCATCCCAAACCCAGGTTTTCGTAGAGGCGTGGCCTCCTCACAAGTGGGTGTGGTTTCAAAAGTGGGCGTGGCCTATTTTCCTGCTGGCGGCCGTTTTCCCATACTAAGGAACCTAGTCCCCAAGGAATCTAGTTCCCAACCTACTCAGCAATATGAAGAAACAAAGAAAATCCCCACCACAAGGGGAGAACAACAAAAACAATCTAGAACATTCTGTCGATACAGCTCACCTAAGGGATCTCTCTGACATAGAATTCAGATACAAAGTCATGAAGATGTTCAATCAACTCAATGAAACAGTCAGACAGACAGCCAGTAACACCACAGAAAAAATCGACAAATTACGAGAAGAAATGAGAGCAGAAATGTCACGATTAAAAGATTCCGTAGATGAAATGAGAAACTCAGTTTCTTCTCTTAAAAATAGAATGACCACAGCTAAAGAGAGAATCAGTGAGCTGAATGATCTGCTGCACCAAGCCAACACGCAACAACAAACAGTGGCAAGGGACCTCAAAATAGCTCTACAGAGAATCAGTCCTAGCAGATGATTCCAAGAGGAACAACATTAGAATCATGGGACTACCTGAACCTCAGGGAAACAATCCCAACGAAAAAAATACCGTCAAACAAATCATTGCTGAAAAATTCCCAGAGCTCCACAATGCAGCCATTCAGGTTCAAGGAGCCCGAAGGGTGCCAGCTAAAAGAGACCCCAACAAAAACACACAAAGACATATCATAGTTAGAATGATCGATGCTGCCGATAGAGACACAATACTGCAAGCAGCAAGGGCAAAGAAGGAAATCACATACAAAGGAGCACCCCTTAGATTCACAGCAGACCTATCAGAGGAAACCCTACAAGTCCGAAGGCAGTGGCGAGATATAGTCAAAAAACTCACTGAAATGAATGCTTCGCCAAGAATACTCTATCCGGCTAAACTCTACCTCATAATCGAAGGAACGGTACACTATTTTCTAGATAAACAGCAGCTCAGGAACTTCATAGACTCAAAACCAAGCCTAAAGCAAGGCCTAAAGGAGCTACTATAAGACAAGACAAGCCCTACAACCACAACACACCTACACAGAAACATGACACAAAGCCCCATAACCATTCTCTCTCTCTCAATGTCAACGGTCTAAATTTACCATTTAAGAGACACAGAGTGGAAAAATGGATACAGAAACAGAATCCAACATTCTGCTGCCTACAAGAAACTCATCTCAACAGCCAGAGCAAACACAGACTCAAAGTCAAAGGATGGAAAACAATCCTACAAGCACACAACTCCCTCAAAAAAGCTGGGGAGGCCATACTAGTATCCGACAACATTAATTTCATGTTGAAAAAGATTAGAAGGGACAGTGAAGGCTATTTTCTCTTCATCAAGGGATGCATACAACAGGAAGAAATCACACTCTTAAATGTATACACTCCTAATGAGGGAACAGCTAAATATTTAAAACAACTGCTAACAGATTTTAAGGAGGACATCACTACCAACACAATAGTACTTGGAGACTTCAACATCGCCTTATCACCTCTGGATAGATCAACAAGAACAAAACCCAGCAAGGAATTATTGGCTTTGAAAGAAGAAATAGAAGAGAAAGGGCTTATGGACCTATACAGGGCTTTACACCCCAAAAAGAAAGAATACACATTCTTCTCCAGTGCGCACGGAACATTTTCCAAAATAGACCATGTGCTAGGACACAAAACATACCTCAACAGAATCAGGAAGATAGAAATAGTATCAGCCATCTTCTCAGACCAAGATGCACTGAGGATAGAAGTGAATCACACAAAGACACGGAGAACCAAATCAAACACCTGGAAATTAAACAACTCGATGCTGAACAATGAGTGGGTCAGGAATGAAGTCAAGGACGAAATCAAAAGATACCTGGAAACAAATGAAAATGAAGACACAAACTACCAGAACTTATGGGATGCAGCGAAAGCTGTATTAAGGGGAAAATTTATATCTCTGCAAGCATATCTAAGGTCGGTAGAAACAATGCACATAAAAAACTTGACCTCACAGCTCAAGACCTTAGAAAAGGATCAACAGAAAGAGCCTAAATCAGGCAGAAGGAAAGAGATCATAAAACTTCGAGCAGAAATCAACGACATGGAAAACAAAGAAACAATCCGAAAGATCAATGAAACCAAGAGCTGGTTCTTCGAGAAAATAAATAAGATAGATAAACCACTAGCAACACTCACAAAGAAACAGAGAGAGAGCCCTAATAAATCGAATCAGAAATAAGAATGGGGATATCACAACAGAAACTAAAGAAATTCAAGAGATCATCAGAGACTACTTTGAAAGTCTGTATGCCACGAAACACGAGAACCTGGAAGAAATGGATAAATTCCTGGATTCCTACCATCTCCCAAAGCTGAATCAAGAAGATATAGAGTACCGGAATAGACCTATTCACATCAAGGAAATTGAAGCTGTAATCAAAAGTCTTCCCAAAAACAAAAGCCCAGGCCCAGATGGATTTACTAGCGAATTTTTCCAAACATTTAAAGAGGACCTATTGCCAGTTCTTCTCAAGCTTTTCAAGGAAATTGAAAAAACAGAAACCCTCCCAAACAGCTTCTATGAAGCCCATATCTCTCTAATATAAAAAGGAAACAAAGACACCACAAGAAAAGAAAATTACAGTCCAATATCCCTGATGAACACGGATGCGAAGATTCTCAACAAAATACTAGTAAATAGAATTCAACAAATCATCAAAAAGATCATACATCATGACAAAGTGGGATTCATCCCAGGGATGCAAGGATGGTTCAACATTCGGAAATCAATCAACATAATCCATCATATCAACAAAAGAAAAGATAAAATCATATGATCATATCAATAGATGCAGAGAAAGCATTTGACAAGATCCAGCACCCATTCATGATGAAAACCCTTGCCAAAATGGGGATAGAGGGGACTTTCCTCAATATAGTTAAAGCCATCTACCACAATCCTACAGCAAACATCATCCTCAATGGGGAAAAACTGAGACCCTTCCCCCTAAGGTCAGGGACGAGGCAAGGATGCCCACTCTCTCCACTACTGTTCAATATAGTACTGGAAGTACTTGCAATAGCAATCAGGCAAGAAAACGATATTAAGGGCATCCAGGTAGGAAAGGAAGAAATCAAGCTCTCACTATTCGCAGATGACATGATACTATACTTAGAGAACCCTAAAACCTCTACCAAGAAACTCCTAGAAACAATAGGCTTGTATAGTACAGTGGCAGGCTATAAAATCAATACCCAAAAATCCATGGCTTTCCTATACGCAAATAGTGAAAGAGAAGAAAGTGACATCAATAAAACAATCCCATTCACAATTGTGCCCCAGAAAATCAAGTACCTAGGAATCAGCTTAACTAAGGAAGTAAAGGACCTGTACAAAGAAAACTACAAAACACTAGTTCAGGAAATAAAAGAGGACACGAAGAAATGGAAAAATATCCCCTGTTCATGGATGGGGAGAATCAACATCATCAAAATGGCAATAATTCCCAAAGCACTGTACAGATTCAATGCAATCCCTATAAGGATACCCATGACATTCTTCAAAGAAATGGAGCAAACACTCCTGAAATTTATATGGAACAATAAGCCCCCACGGATAGCTAAAGCAGTTCTTGAGAAAAAGAAAATGGGAGGAATCAACCTACCTAACTTCAAACTCTACTACAAATCAATTAAAACAACATGGTACTGGAACAAAGGCAGAGCTGCAGACCAATGGAACAGAGTTGAATATACTGACATTTCCTCCCAAACATATAATCATCTAATTTTTGATAAGGGGGCAAGAAAAGTGAAATGGAGCAGGGAAAGCCTCTTTAATAAATTGTGCTGGCAAAACTGCAAGGCTACATGCAAAAAAGTGGGCTCAGATCTCTGCCTAACACCATGCACAAAAGTAAGATCAAAATGGATTTATGACCGCAACATCAGACCGGAATCCATAATGTTTATTGAAGACAAAGTCGGCAAAACTCTCCATGATATTGAAGCTAATGGTATCTTCAAAGATGTCACGCCACTGGCCGAGCAAGTGAAAACAGAGATAGACATATGGGACTATCTTAAACTAAGAAGCTTCTGCATCTCAAAAGAAACAGTGACCAAAATACAAAGACAGCCTACAGAATGGAAAAGGATATTCACCAAATACACATCCGACAAGGGGTTGATATCAAAGATATACAAGGTACTGGTTAAACTCCACAAGGAGAAATCACCCAACCCCATCAAAAAATGGGGCGAGGAAATGAACACAAACTTTCGCAAAGAAGAAATCCGAATGGCAAAAAGGCACATGAGAAAATACTCTACATCACTAATCATCAGAGAGATGCAGATCAAAACCACAATGAGATATCATTTCACACCACAGAGACTGGCCCACATCCACAAGAACAAAAGCAATCATTGCTGGCGCAGATGTGGTGAGAAAGGGACCCTCCTTCACTGCTGGTGGGAATGCCGGCTGGTCCAACCCTTTTGGAAAACAGTATGGATGATTCTCAAAAAATTAGAATTTGATCTGCCATTTGACCCAGCTATAGCACTCCTGGGAATATATCCCAGAGAGGCAAAAAGGTATAGTCGAAGTGACATCTGCAATTGTTTGTTCATTGCAGCACTCTTTACAATTGCCAGAATCTGGAAAAAACCTGAGTGCCCAAGAGCAGATGACTGGTTAAAGAAACTTTGGTACATCTACACAATGGAGTACTATGTAGCTGTTAGAAAAGATGAAGTTATGAAATTTACATACAAGTGGTACTACATGGAGATATCATGTTAAGCAAAATGAGTCAGAAAGAGAGGGATAGACACAGAAAGTTTGCATTCATCTGGGGAACATAAAGCAACAAAAAGGGAGACTAACACCCAGGAATGGCTGAGATTAAAGGTAAAGGTAAAGGTAAATGCCCTCCCGTTGATCGTCGATTTGCTCGAGCGGGCCCAGTAACGTCTCCATTGGAGACTTTGTTGTTACTGTGTCTGGCATATCGAATACTCTCGGTAGCTTGCCGGGCTCTCCGAGAGGGGTGGAGGAATCGAACTCGGGTTGGCCATGTTGGCCTCTTGTAAGGCGAATGCCCTACCTGCTGTGCTATCGCTCCAGCCCTGGCTGAGATTAGTACCAGGAATTTTGCTCCATAACTTCAAGGCCAGCCACACGTGCTAGGTGAAAAGAAGCTCAGATAAAAAAGAGAGCACCAAATAAAGGGTGTTGTGAGGACCCTCCCAGGGTGGGAGAAGCATGCTAAAAGTAGTCTATAGACCAAACATGATTGCCACTCAATGCCTCTCTTGCAAAACACAGTACCCAAAAGAAGAGAGAGAGAACAAGGGGGAATACCCTGCCACAGAGGCAGGGTGGGACGAGGGGGATGGGCGGTGGGGGGGATGCTGGGACCCGTGGTGGTGGATGATGGGCACTGGTGGAGGGATGGGTACTTGATCATTGTATAACTGAAACCCAAGCACAAGTATTGTAAGTCTACAACTGTACCTCATGATGTTTCACTAATAAAAAAAGAAAAAAAAAGAATATAAATGTGAAAAGTTGAAAAAAAAAAAGAATTTGTTAGAAGCAAGGAAGCTTGTAATCTGCTCTGTTAAATAGTAATCATTGGGATGGGAAGTCTCCTAAATTTCACATTCAAAATGAGTAGAAATGTAAATGATAAGAGAGTAAGTATATCCTTTATTAAACAATGATAAACAATTTGTAGAGATAATTTTTAAAAGTGAATGCAAAATGTTGTGGTATATTTTTTATTGAGGAAGATTTTGGAGTCCTCTTGGCTCATAGGACAAATAAAACGGCATCTCAGAGAAGTAATAAATCCGAGACAAAATTTGGGAGAAGACGTTTTCAGACAGAAAAAGGAATAAACATATAGGTAGTTATCGGTAGTGAGTCTGTGCTTGGTTTGTCAGAAAAGCAAGAGGGCTACTGCAATTGGAGAGGGAAGAATGAAAGGAGATGAGGTCAGAGAAACTGGGTGGAAGGGTAGCAGTGTCATATTATAAGGCATTGTAGGTCACCGATAGGATTTTTGGCTGTCTGAGCAGTCATGACAAGGTCAAATTTTGCTTTTAACAGGATCACTGTGCCTCCTGTCTAAAGAAATAGTTCCATGGGGAACAGGGAATAAGAAAAAACACACTGTAATGCTTCATAACAACCTAGAGTTTATGATAGGATAATAGTGATCCAAAGAGAAGTACCGTTTTGAAGCAAAACTTGAAGTAAGTTGTTTTGCTGATGGAACAGATATGAGCTATGGAAGAGACAAGTGTCAAGGGTGTGAAATTAAATTGGAGGATGAAGTTGCTTGTTTGCTTAAAAAAATAGGGGAGATAATGCAGTGTTTTCTTTTAATGCATGCCTGAGATATTTACTAGATATCCAAAAGAAGATGTCAAAGCAAATAGCAAAATTTGGCTCGAGTCCAATGGAGAAGTTATAGGTAGAGATATAAATTAGTAAGGTTTAGCAGCATATCATGTCTATTTGAAGACAAGAAATAGAATAAGACCACTTACAGAGGAAGTGACATATCAGAGAGCTATGAGCACTGCCAGATATATTACCCCTATCTTCCGCACCACCCCCAAATAAAAATGGGTAGTGGATCAGGGCGAGAAAGGTCTTCAAGGCTTAATGGATCTCCCAGAACGGTGATCTTTTCCACGAAACACTTCTAGATAAACGCCATCCGTCTCAAGGTCTGGTGTTTACTTCTTCCCTTCTCCATCTGTAACTGGATGTGTTTTCTCATTAAGCATAGTGTTCAGGAGAATATCTTGCAAAATAGGAAGATGGTGAGAAGACTAAAGGGAGGACTTTATAGTACTGTAGGTTTGGTGCTAGCCTTGCACATGGCTGACCTGGGTTCAATCCTTGGCACTCCATATGGTTCTCCCAAGCCCTGCCAGAGTGATCTCTGATTGCAAATAATCCCTGAGCTTTGCTGGGTGTGACCTCACCCCCCCCAAAGTACAAAAGTAAACAGAAGGAATGAATACATTAATTACCTTGGTTAAGACAATCCTTTCACAATGCATATATGCATCAAAATATCATATTTTTAAAATATATATGTAATTTAAATATATATATTTTATGTGTTATTCTTTTAATAAAATTGGTAGAAATATGGTGATAAGTTATATCATGCACCCATGATAATTCTACTTCCTGATTATTAGCTACTTAGCATTGATGATACCATAAATGACCATGAGAAGGGCATTTTGGCAGAGCGCTAGGGATACAAAACCTAAATGAATGACCTCAAGATGAGGGAGTAAGTTATTAGAGACAGAATGTATAATTGAGTTTCTTTGTTACCAGTGGAAATGGAACAGAGTTTAGAATTGGGTGATGGATTATTTTTGTCTCTTGGGGGACATACCCAGTGCTTATTCCTGACTCTGTGTTCGGGATCACTTCTGATGGGGTTCTGGAGACCATATGGGGTGCCAAGGATTGAATTTACACACTGTAGCATCACTCTGGCCTCAGGATAAGGAATTCAAGGTGATTATATTATTATTCGCCAAAATAAAAGCTATATTATGGGAATTTGGGCTATATTTATGCATTGATGGGATGAAATTATAGGTAAGTGAAAAAACCTAATGGTTAAGGAGAGATATTTCTGTAAAAGAGAGGTGATGAGGCCTACCAACTGTGGCTGACATTGGATAAAGATTTGGGTCCATTACTATTCTATTTCCTGGTGCTCAGAGGCAGCTGGGTGGTAGATGTGATTGTAAGAGCAAAGTTTCGTTTGAGCTGCTTGCACTAACTTAGAGGAACAAGAATCAAGTTCATTAGCTAAGAGTATGGAGAGAAAGAAGATACTGGAGATTTGGTGAACAATGAAAAAAAGTGACCTGTCACCTAAGTAGAAAGAAATGCAATGAACTCTGCTGAATGAGCTGCTTGTTGTTTAGACTAATTATCTCAGTTACATCCATATCCTGTCTCTGAAAGTGCAGACAGGAAAGTACATAAACTGACAAATATTTTGAATGTATGTGAATATTTAGGTTCTTTTGTTGGATAATAGCTTAAGATCAGTATATAAATTAACAAGAGGTCTGTTATGAATAAAGCTAGCAATAGTGAATGGAAATACGGTAGCTATTCTAGGAGTTTTTCCCTTTAAGTTAGATTGAGAACTAATCTTCCTTGGACTTACACTCCTAAGAGAATATTAGCTGCCCATGGGTAGAATGAAAACAAACTATTTGGCACTTACAAATTTTCATGCTGATAATCTTAGGCACTTTAATAAAAATGTCTCAGAGAGTTGCAAGGAGGTTTCCATGGCTATCAAGGAGAGTATATAGGGATTCAAACCTAGACACATCCAACATCAGAGAGATGGTTTTTCACACAAGGATATGCACCTCTACCCATAAGACACAGATCCTGCCTATACTCAAAATAGCAAGCTGTGGCTGTGACTTACAGTCACACAAGGTGTGATCCATGTGAAGTCAATATTCCTGCCAGCCAAGTTCAAAGGAATAACAGTCACTTTAGCTGGTGTTCAGGGAAGGCTGCAAGGAGGAAGGATTTGCATTGGATTCTAAGTGATGAATAGACTTTAAAGTACAGAGAGGAGTTAAGATGAGGGAATAAAGCTCTTTGCAGTGGTATTACTCTAGGAAATGACACTGCACAAAAGCCTAAATTCTTTACTTACCATTCATTCACCTCTCCACAGTTTTCAGAAAAATTTGAATTTCCTTTGGTAGAATTAAAGACCAATATTGTAGACACATGACCTTCTTCATTAAGAATAGCATTGATCTGAGCCTTTCACTTATACCCCATGAGACATTGGACAGAACACTAGGAATTCAGTGTTTTCATCTGTAACACAAGGATGCTAAAACATGTCTCACGGGGACGCTTTGATTATTAAGTAAATTGTATGTGACAATGCTTTGTAAAGTGTAAACACCATACAGACATAGCTTCGATATCATTATTCAATCTCATTAAGTGCCACGATGCTAGAGGAAACACACACACACACACACACACACACACACACACACACACAAAGACAACAATAAACACGTTTCCTTTGGGGTAACTTCTTGTGGACCTATGACCTACTTTGGCTGAAGGCTCTTTTGTATGTTAATATAATAGCTTTGAAAAGATTAGAGCCCTATCATTCATGTTAGACATTTCTATCCATTTACAGAAGCACTGTGCTGTATCCAGCTCGGCCCGCCAGCTGGCCTGCTGGAATGTAAAACAGTGATAGGACCCCAGAGCTGTTCTTGATTGACCCCAGGTCTTCAAAAATGAAATAATTCAGTTCTATTATTTTTCAGTTACTGCAAAACATGAAAGCTTATAAGTTTTGGGCTCTCTTGCTATTACAAGGAAACCGTCAAGTTGAATAGTCCCTTTTGTCAATGAGAAAGCAATGTAGTAATTTCTGCCCCCCAAACCTGCCACTTGGAGGTTAAAGACTCCTTCAGCACAGCGTGTTTTTATTCTTAGGCTTTCTGGGAATGCCTGCTACCTGGTGCTGATCAACCTAACCTTCACAATATGCACGAGTCATTCCACCTTGGATTTTAGGAAACATGGTTCTGCAGTATACTAATTACATTGGTTATTGATATTTTAAAAGTGTCTGGAAAAGTCAGTATAGTAGCTCAGAAATCCAGTGCTCAGATCAATCAGTTAAAAGGCTCTGCAACTCAGTCATCCATTAATCCTGTAAGAAGGATATATTCAGTAACCAACATAACACTTTCTATTACCAGACCCTCCTTAAAGCTAAAATAATATTTTATTTCTTATTTCTCTTTGCTTAAAACACATGAGGTTAGCCTTTTTGTGCAATAACCCAGTTCTGTTAGTTGGGATGTTCTCTAAGAGATTAGTGAAGCCTATGAGGAATGTATTGAATGTTGGAAGATTCAGGTTGTGAATGTAGCTAAATTGCCCTTGAGAAATGGATAGATTTCAGAGCACGCAGTTTCTATTCTGAGCATACTAAGCACATCAAGTTGCTCTGGGGCCAATAGAAGGAATTTCAGCATAATCCATGGCCATTCATTTATAAGATTCTCTGGAAATGCCTTTAATGGGCCCTACCTCACTCCTGTGTGTATCCTAACTCACAATTAACCCATGACCCAGTCATTTCAGTTCTAGTCTAAGACTTCCAGTTGATGCCAAACTCCCAGGGAAAGAATATGAGTGGCAAGTTGTGGCACAGAAACTAGTTATGTGATTTTAGTGACTTCCTTTCCCTCCTGGTGTTCTTTGTCTTGTCTCTGTGGTTGATTTTTGCTCTAAGAGGTTCCAGAGGAGTGCTTTCCAAAATTTCATACTCATAGAAAGACCCTGTTTTATTTTTGTTGTGTTTTAAATTCAAATCCTGCTTTAATAAATCTGGGGTGGGAACTGAGATTCTGCATGTCTAAACAGCTTTCCAGTGGTCCTGACACTGAGGTCCACGGGAGGCACATGCTGGGAAGCAAGATGTTCAAGGCTTTATTAGTCTTAGAGAAACTTAAGCATTCCTATTAAACTTGGGATAAAGTAACGGCAAAAGCCTGATATGGTGTATAACAAAGAAATATTGCCTTATAACAGCATCTCTCTCGTCCATCCCCTGGGATGTAGCAAAAAATGATTTCATTATATTTATCATATACTCCCTGCAAAAAAAACATATTGCTGTAAAAAATCAGTTAGACATTTGTGACCAAATAAAATGACTAAAGTGCTATAATTGTCTAAAGAGTGATATAGGAGAAATTCAGCAGAGCTATCTGGGTGCACAGGATCTTACAGCTTCTTTCATTCATCAAAGGTTTTTCTCCACAGATGTCAGCCAGGAGGTTATCTGTATTGTAAACACTATGCAAAGCTTTTTGGATCCTTTCTCTGGGACAGGTTGCCTCCATTGACTATGTTATCAATCAGGGCATAAACCACATCCATAATGTTATCTGAGACTCAGAACTTCACCCTGGCACACTAACTGCTGGGGAATTATGAGTCCTGGGATTGCTCGAACATAGCGAGTATTGTGCTGTGAAGATTATGGAATCTTATTAGAAAAGGTTCTGCCCCAGATTTGTAGCAGTTAAAATCACAGTATTTCTTTCACAGACCTCAGGGAAGATGAAAAATGTTGGAACCTGTTTATATTTACTTGCATGGACTCTCAGGACCCAGAACCACGGCAGGAACTATAGCAGTGCTCACTTATTAGTACAAATTTCCCCATTGGGAGTTGTTTAAAAACATTTGCGCCTATTTCAAATCCTTCGATCTGGTTTGTGGCAAATGGTGGCTTAAGCAGGTTTTTAATTTGTTTTAAGTTCTTGCAGAAGGACTGTTGCAGACATGTGGTACAAAGTTTAAGTTTGGGGAACAATTTTAGTACCTTCTGAGTAGATCTCAGGAAAAGACAAATAAAAAATAGTCAAGGGGTGTTAAATCATTACTCTCTTTGTGTAGTGTGCACAAATAGAATTGATTGTGAATTTCAGTACAGGAAAGAAATACTTGCACAGCTGCATGATAATAATTTTTATGTGTGTTAATATTATGTTCCTGCTATTTGGTCATAATATTCCAGAGTGAAGCTTTGGAAGAATGACATGGTTATAATAATAGTAAATGGAGTCACTTTGTAGATCTCAGGTAATAAATTATTTCAGGAGCTTGAGGATGAAATGTGAACAAAATCACTTAAAAATATATGGTAAGTAAATAGAAACAAATAAAAGCAAATGCACCTTTGCAGTACTATTGGATCCAGTCTTTCATTTGAGGAAGTGAATGAGCCAGGTGCCAAATCTGCACTTAAGCAAATTTTGATTAACAAATGTATGCCTGGTCTTTGTTCCTGTCCTTCTATTGGAATCACTGTGAACATCTGGGAAGATATAAAAATGTGGAGGGATACAAGTAGTGAAATTTAAGAACTAAGGAGACCTGAGAGCTTGGCTTTTCCTAGATGGATGTGCGTTTCTTCATCCATACTGATGTGATGCTATCACACCCCAGTTAATCCTACAGAGGCAGTTTTGAAGTAGCCGGACTGCTGCTTCAATACTGTTTGTTGTTGTTGTTGTTTTTAGCTTGTGTAGTTTTCTAATTATGTGGCCTATTGCACTTTATTCTGTATATTTATGCATATCTCTATATTTTATAAGTATGAGAAAGGTAGTTAAAACGGCATTTGACATCAAGGAGCTGTGCTCATACAGCTGACAGAACAGGAAGCAATCAATTCAGAAATACAACACTTGATTCTCTTTCTCTCTTTATCTTCTTTCATTTTACATTGTATATTTTTACATGAATGTGGGTGGTCCTGAAAGCACTTGAATAGTAGCATTTAGGAAGAACCTAAAGGTTGGATGATTGCAGTGTAAAAATTGAATCCTTTGGATTATTACTATGTGCATTCAAAATATTGATGGAATGTTTCAAAATAAATTTTCAGAAAAATAAGTTCATCTGTATATTTATACATATGTTCATATATATGCCTGTATATGTGTGTACACATGAAAACATATACAGACACATATGTATCTATGTGATACTACACTGGAAACTATTCTACTGGTAATGATGACCATTGTGATCCCTTTCTCATTAGGGCAGACTAGGAGCTCCCCGGATGCATCTAGGGTAGTAAAGATAGATGAGTAAATGCTAATGTAATGATTTTTTCACAACAAAATTCTTACTTTTTCCCCATATTATATTGTAGCCACTATTTGTCAAGGGAAATAGGTTACATGCCAAAGAGTTTCAATGACCTCAATTTCTGGATATACACTTGACACAAAGAGTTGCATGGCCACACATCTATACTTATATTTGGTAAAGCAGATCTTAAGTAGCTAACCCTATGGTTGAAAGCTTGCTAGACAAAACAAAAGAAAACACTAAGTAACAGAGTTTAGAGCTCACATAGTACAAACAATTCTTCTTTATTTTGGTTTAGACCCAATTCTGTGGTGCTCAAGGCTTACTCCTGGCTTGATGCTAAGGGATTGCTCCTGTCATACTCAGAGGAGCCATGTGGTACCTAGATTTTATGTGGCGTTGGTTTGGTGCAAGGCAGGTGGTAAACAATCTTTCAGACCCTCCTTAAGAATCTAATATCTACCCTCCTGTCCCTGAATTTAGACAGACTCATTCTCCCCCCTGAACATGTAACACAGAGTCAACATACTTTTGTGTTTGGTGAAGAATGTATGAAAAGAGAGAAAGAAAACCACTGAGTGGGGATATAACCACAATCGAGATGATCCCATCCTGACTGACTTGCCTTGGCACTGTTGGTGAATGAGAGTATTTGGGGTAGTGAAGAATGGCAAAGGTCTTTATAATCTCCCACACTGTACAGACGTCAAAGTTGTGCCAGCCCCACTATGGCAGCAAAAAAGCTGTACCTGAGACCGATTGATTTTGTCTAGATCATGGGATTTGCTTCCTAACACCTGCATTTGGGGGAAGTCAGATTGAGGTGAGATTCTTCCAGGAAGAGAAAAAGTTAATCCCAATCTGCACTCAGTTTCAGGTTATTTATCTCTCTAAAAGAAAGAATCTCAGGATGAGACAGGGTGAAGCGGAATTGCTCTATGAAGGGGAAAATGAAAAAGCAGAGTCCAGTAAAGAACCCTTCACACCCACAAGAAAAGTGGGTAGCCTTAAAATGGATTGTCCTTTGAGAAACTGATCTTATAGGCTCTTTTGCAAGCTTCCTTATCATGGATTAGGCTCTGTGTATTTCTTTCTAAGACATTGTCATGGTAAAGGACTTTTAACTCTGGTGGATCTATATTCTTTATTCATTGTTGGGTATGCATACAATTATGGAAATATATATGCTTAGTTCAAATGACTAGTTAGATAAACGTGAAGAGAGGGACTGGATAGGTGGTTTAAGGGACCTTTATCTCCTGGAATACCAGCACCTACAAGACCCTGTGGTGGGAATCCTGTAATCATTCTTTGCTTCCTTTCCCTGTGATGATTCCTTTAGAGACTTCTACACCTGCAGCCTCTAGTCCTCTTCGGTATGTAAAAGCTTGTCCTTCTTAGGTTAGCATCTTCAGTTAGCATCACTGTATCATTGTCATCCAGTTGTTCATCGATTTGCTCAAGCGGGAGCCAGTAACATCTCCATTCATCTTGGCCCTGAGATTTTAGCAGCCTCTCCTTACTCGTCCTTCCTAATGGCGCCACATTGGGCTCTCAATCCAGAAGGCTCTGAGCCACCTGACACCATATTTTTTTCTCTTATGTCTGCCTTGTTTTCTTAATCCACCTGGAACCCCTGCTTTAGACCCATTCACCCCTAGCAATTCATAGTCTTAGGAGGGGCATTGCTTCTACTAATTTGTCTTTTGTTTGGTTTGAACTTTGGGCTTGAGCTGTTGTCTTGAGTCTCAAATCTTCTGCTGGCAGTGGGATAGAGTATCTTCAAACTATTCCCTTCTCTCCAAAAATTTCTTGATTTCACCAGATGGATACGGAAGGGCACTCTGTGTGGGTCTCCCAGGTAATCCCCAATAGAACTCCTTCCCGGAGTCCCTTGGAGGGGAGCGGGTTGAGCTTTCCTCCCTGCCCCGACCAGGGCTACGGCAGCCGAAGATCTCCAGGACCAGCCACCACCATGCTGAGACCACTCTCCGCACACATGAAGGTACTGGCAGAGGGACAAAGCCACGCGGGTTCCGGGGCCGAGACCTCCAAGCCTACTCGAATTGGAGTTGAGCATCTTCCACCCAGATCCTCCAAATTCCAGTAGGCGGGGGTCACACCCACCACCTGGCCCCCTGGCGCCGTGTAATCCCATCAGCGGCCAAGACTCAGAGACTATAAAATCCAGATCCTGGAACCGCGTGGCCGCATTCGCGGCCGCGCGACATCTTATTATCTCATTCCTACTTTGGACAAACTTGCAGGCTGTCGAATGTAGCCTGCCCACAGGGCAGAGTCTGGCAAACTCCCCGTGGCCTACCAAATATGCCAAATACCAGTAACAATGATGGGTCTCATTCTCCTAAAGAGCCCTGAATATAATCTCAGGGCTAGGATGAAAGAGACATTACTGGGGCCTGCTCGAGGCAATCGACGATTAACAGGATGATGAAATGAAAAATGAAAAAACTACCCCTAGTGCAGCAGCTGAGCAAAGCAGAGTGGCCACACATCTCTTCATCACTCTATCACTCATACTACACATACAAGTACATCCTAACTTAGGCACCTAACCACACAAAAACACACAGGTGGGGCTGGAACAATAGCACAGCGGGTAGGGCGTTTGCCTTGCATGCGGCCAACCCGGGTTCCATTCCCAGCATCCCATATGGTCCCCTGAGCACCGCCAGGGGTGATTCCTGAGCGCAGAGCCAGGAGGAAACCCTATGCATTGCCAGGTGTGACCCAAAAAGAAAAAAAAACCCACAGGTTACAATCCTAAACAACAAGTATCATGATGATAAAACAATGCTGAAATCCACGAGGCTTAGTGAGTGAAGAAGTCAGCCCAGATGACCCAGTGAGTAATAATGAGCTATATAACTTCTTGGATAAGGAATTTAGAATTTAGAACTGTTAAGGATGCATAAGGAGCTCAAATAAACATTTCTTGACTTCATGGCTTTTTCCTGCAGTTCATTGTCAAAGTGCTTCCCTCCTAACTGATTACTTCACTTTCAATTGAGGTGTGAAGCTGGGCTTTCTAGTTGTTCTTGACATAGAGGGGATGGACTAACCATCAGGGGTAAAACAGAAGTTGGCATCTACTTAGGATGTCAGATATCAGACTCAGTGCCCGCTGCCCCAGGCTCTCAACCTCCTATTGCCTGGAATTGTGGTTTGCCTCTCTTTCTCCATCCTACTTTCTATACCCCTGTAATGTGTTCCTTTCATTAGGTTTGGAGAATCCACCCGTGAGTGCTGAAATGAAAAAAATTTACTAATTCATAAACGTTTATTTCTGTTTTTAGAGTGACCCCTGAGTTTAACCCTTCAATAAATGAATAGGTACATGTTCTGGTTGCCTGAATCTATGCTCTAGGTGTCATCATTTCTCCTTAAAGTCAGCTTCTAAATAAAAGACAGTTGTCTTCACTGGGTAAGCCCACAATTGCATTAATAATCTGGTGTTCAGATCCCAGAGAAAACAGAAGGAAGGGAAGGAGATATAGAATTTCCTTTCCCCTCTCCTGGGTGAGATTTTTTGAAAGAGGTACATTTTCTCAAGTTAGAGCAATAACAGAAAATCCTGTCTAGGTGGGGAGAGGGAGAATGGCAGGGGTGAACGACACTCTTCTCTTCAAAAGGGGGGCTCCAGAAAAGGCCTTTGAGTCCACTGTGGTCACTTCAGGCCTCAGCTGGGCAGAGGAGGGGCAGGGTCTCGGCCTACAGTTAGGCCTGCACTGAAGTTCTCAGCAGGGCCCTAGGGACCAAGGAGTTCAGGACAGTAGTTCCTTTGTTTCCTGACTTTTCAGATTGAAGAGAGAAAATAGCATGTGGCTGAGGACACTGTCTTTCTCTGCCTGTTTTCACAAAAATGCTGAGAATTTGAAGCAGTCCTCAGGCAAGGGCCACTCCTCACTAGAGCTGTAGCTGCAAAAGCTAGCAACAATGATCAAGATCAGCTTGTGAGGGCTGGAGGGATAGCACAGTGGGTAGGTCATTTGCCTTGCACGCGACCGGCCTGGATTCGATTCACAGCATCCCATATGGTCCCCAAGCACCACCAGGAGTAATTCCTGAATGCATGAGCCAGGAGTAAGCCCTGTACATTGCCGGGTGTGACCGAAAAAAGAAAAAAAAAAGATCAGCTTGTAGCCTGGCCCCATCCCTGCTCAGCATAGAAACTGGCATGGAGATGACTGTCACACATGTGCTAGAAAATCATGCAAAAATTCAGGGCAGAGCTGCCACATAGGACCCCTGCTTCAAGGGTCAGGAGAAACCCGCTAATAGATCTTGGTCTGAAGAGCCAAGATTCAATTCAGCAGTTGTGCAAATGAGAACAATCCCTAATAAGAATTGGCGTCCATAAGCAGAGACTGTTTTTTTGTCCCCTAGAATACCCAGAATCTCCATCTTCCCATCCACTACGTGCATTGTTAATTGCTGAAAGGAAGACTTCCACATCAGAGACAGGAGATACCATTAGGGGAACCCTTAGACTGGAGATGCTTGCTGAGGAGATGAAGTATGAAGCTGTTCTTACAGAAAAAGGTCTGGCAGCAGTCTCATTTCTCCCCAGGCTAGAGAAGGTAGGCAGCAATAAGGGCTCCCTAAAATTATATTGGAAAATTGCAATGACTATTTTGCTTTCCTTAAAGACATATGAGTACATCAAGACTTCTACAATTGGTTTCTGAAGTTTTCAAGCTGACCCACTGGTTTTTTGGGGGGCCATTGCTGTTCAGGTGTAGGATTTGGGCAAGCACATTAATCCAATATCATACACCCACCTCTTCCCAATCTCCATATCAAAAGAGGAAAGAGAAGTCAACGGACCTGAAGAATGGAGGGAACCATATCCTATTAGGATAGTCATCTTCACAATGGGGTAGAAAGCTCTGGAGTCAATTAATAAGCCTTGTTTTGCTTAACTCAGTGTCTGTCTCCCAAATGAGTAAACATAGCATTTTATTTCCATAGAGTGAATACATCCTACACTTTGGAAATTGCTGCCGCTGTGGGTGGCTCGGAAAAAAAAAAAGATTGTGATTTTATCTCTTGGAGCAGATTGAGGAATGGCAGGAAGTTGCAATTCTTCCTTAATAATCTGAACAATTGCTGTAACTCATCCAGGGGTCTCTTTTGTGATGGAACTGGATCTTAATCAGATGAAGGTTGGTAAAAACTGTCATTAATTTTTTTTTCTTTTTTGTATTTAAGTCACACCCAGTGATGCTCAGGGCTTATTCCTAGCTCTGTTCTCAAGAATTACTCCTGAATCCTCCCGGGACCATGTAGAATGCGAGGGATTAAGTCTGGACTGGCTGTGCTTAAAGCAAGCGCCCTATGTGCTGTACTATGTCTCCGGCCCCCAAATCTGTTATTTTAGTCTCCTGCTTACTAATTGCTTCATTTTCCAGGGGTCCCTGGCTTTACTCACCCCCTCTCACATATTTCCTCAGAGCCTGTGTGGAGGATGAAAGGTGAATCTCATTCACCGAAGCTTGTTGCAGTTTGTGCTAAACAGAATAAGTGTTTCCTATTTATGAACATTAGACCTTTTTGCTCTTCATGCCAGCAAGATACAGAAATGTCCGTTGGCATTATCTGAATTCTCAGAGCCAGAAAACGATGCACAGAGAAATGGGGGTGGGAGAAGTTTCCCTTACTGGGCATGTCTTCTTATTAGCGGTACAATGGACTGGTGCACTTATAGATCTCAGGCTCGGGTCATAGTCAAAGAGGAAAGGGAGAAAACTTGTTTCTCGAAGCCGTCTCCGATTCTAGCTGGGTTTGCTGGCTCTGTAGTGATTTGGCAGAGGTAGCTTCTGTTTTCCTTACTTCCATTGGTATAACAGAACGCCTTTTGAAGTAAATGAGAACAGTACTCCACTAGGTGGAGCTATATCCTTTGTTCTCTGAACGATGCTTTTCCCCTATGTTAAACAGTATTTGGTTTGGGTGGTCACTCAGGAAGGAGAGTTTGCATCCTTTTCTCTCACCTTGCCATGGAAACTACAGTATTTTGATTTTTAAAAATATAGTCAATGCTCCTGTTTTTCTACTGGGAACGAGAGCTATGATGTGTCAGGATGACTACTGAAAAGGAGCGACTAGCTTAGTGCAATTAGATGGCCTCACTTTGAATTAGTTCTATGATGTGCTAGATACACGGAAAATGGCAAATTATTTAAGCTATCAGTCATTTCACTTCTTGGTTTCTTTATCATCTAAGGCTTCTCTGTAAGGTTTTCTGTGGAGTAAATAAAACTGAAGATAAAGGACTGAGCCAATAAGGTGGGGTGTGGATAACCAGCTATCACTCAATACATGTTAGTTTCTGCTTTTATTTATAGTATTATTTTTCATTTTGGCTCAATAATAACTGACAGAGAACTTCATGTTTTTGTATGAAAACAGGAAATCCAACAGGATTTGTATTTCTGGCCTGCACTATTACTCCCTTTAGATTCCCAAACTTCCTTAACCTTTGGCTGATCATTTTTTTCTTTAAACAGCTCCTTCCTTCCCCTTTAGTGCAAGCAAGTTGTGGGAGGGCTCCTTCAAACTCAGGTTGTTCGACCAGAGTGGTAGTACAGAGTGGATAGAGTACTTGCATTGGACGCAGCCCGCCTGGCTTTGTACCCCTAGCCTGGTTCCCTGGGCCCTGCCAGGAGTGATACCTGAGCTCAGAGTCAGGGGTTAGGTCTGAGCACCTTTGGATGTGGCCAACAAACCAAAACAACTTCAGGTTCAACCTCCGCTCCTAGAATTTAGGATTCCACAGGGCTAAGAATTTGCATTTATGATGAGGTACCTAGAAAGAACTGTAATGAACAGCTTCCATCTTGTTTTACAACCCTTCATAGGCGCGCGTGTGTGTGTGTGTGTGTGTGTGTGTGTGTGTGTGTGTGTGTGTGTGAGGGGGGAGGGAGAGGGGGGAAAGAGAGAGGGAGAGAGGAGGAAGTGGGAGAGACAGAGACAGAGAGAGAAGCTACAATTGAATGAGATACTTTAAAGCTACTGCTGCCAAATCTGGCTTGTCCATGTATCTAGATATTTAAAATGCACATTTTTTTCTTTGAAAAAAGAAGTAACTCTCAGTTACCCACAATTCTTGTCAATACAAACCACAACCTATGAATCTTAGAGATGATTGTTACTCACAGACACAAATTGTTTAATGCAACTTGCATAATCATAGGCTGAATCCTATTAAATTGTCTCTCTCTAACCATTGTTCATTGATGAAAATGGCAGCATTGTATGGTTCACCCCACTAAAACTTCTGCGTTTGAAAGTAAACACATGATTGAACTGAATTTTTTCCTTCAATTTGCTTTTAGTTCTGAGGAATTACATTACCGATTCTCTCGCTGCATATACAAATGTTGAGGGAATATTTAAAAAAATAAGTCTGATGTTGACACAGTGAAAATTTAATTTTATTTCTATTCCAAGATGATCCTTCATCATATTTTTTTTCCTATTGGACGAATAATTCTCTTTCATTTGGAAGCAACTGGCAGATGTTCCCTGCTGAGCTGACTCTTGGTTTTCTTGGAATGCTGTGATGTTGAAATTTCAGTGAAGAATTGTCCTTCTTCACTCCTTCCACTCTCTGCTCTAGAAACTGGCTCTGTTCCCCATTATTGCCATTCAAAACTACAGTAATCTTTGCATTAATTTAAATTTAATTAAATTTAATTTAGTTTTTATTAAATCACTGTGAGATACAGTTACAAAGCTTTCATGATTGAGTTTCATTCATGCAATGATCGAACACCCATGCCTCCACCAGTGTGTCTTTCCCACTACCATTATTGTCCCCAGTATCTCTCCCACCACCACCATCCCACCCCCTAACCCCCTGTCTCTATGTCAGGCACTTTATTTCTTACTCTCTCTCTACTTTTGGCCTTTATGGTTTGCAATACAGATAGAGAGGCCATCATGTTTGGTCCTTAGTTTACTTTCAGTACACATCTCCCATCCCGAGTGATCCTTCCAATCATCATTGACTTAATGGTCCCTTCTCTATTTCAACTGTCTTCTCCCTGAACACTTGAGGCAGGCTTCCAAACGTGGAATAATCCTCCTGGTCCTTGTCTCTACTGTTCTTGGGTGTCAGACTCATTCTATGTTATTTTATGTTCCAAAAATGAGTTTGCTTTAATTTTTACAGTACTGCTGGGTCTTTTCTCCATGTCCCACTGTTCTCTCTTTCTATTTAGCACTAACTTGAGCATAATCTAGTGAGATGAGCTTAGAAAAAATGTGTTTTTTCTTTTAGGGGTTACCAGGGGGCCCCTGATGGCTCTTCCCCTAGCCACCCGGGTTCGGGGGTCCCGGGCCACTCACCCAGCCAGGGTGGCTCAGGCCATGGGGCAGATGGTGGAAAAAATGAGGGCCAAACCAGTTGATTGATCAGATGCCATTTATTCCAATCTTCCTATGCACCTGTCCCATTCTCTCTGAGCCTCCCATTCTAGTCTCCACGCTGCTCTTCATTCCTATCTCTCTCAGTCTCTCAAGCTCATCTCTCCACACTCCATCTTGCATCCTGGGCTTTCTCTCTCTCCATGTGCCTGCTCCTGTATTCTTCTACATTCTTCTCTCTCTGTCCCCCTTGCTATTGTCTCCGGGGTCCATCTTGCAGCCCTGCTTTCACCTCTCTCTCCCCAGTTTTCTTGTCTCTCCCACTCCCGCACTCTGAGCTGACACTGCACACTTGATCGCTTAATCACTTGACATCCTGTTACTCATCGATTGCTCGGGCAGGCTCAAGTAATGTCTCCATTCATCACTGTATCGTGCTAATGTAGCCCAATGGTGTCTGCTCGTTCTAGGAACATGAAGAGCCTCAAACCAATCATTCAGGGTCTTTATGAAGAAGTCTGACCATCTTGTAGGTGGGTGACCATGAGGTCTTTTGATGTCCTGTGGAATCTTGTCGGTAATGACTCTAGTCCAGCAGTCGTCTCCAAATCTCATTAAGTGTCCAGCCCATCTGATTTGCGATAAGTTGGCAAACGAGACAGCGTCCCTGATTTTTGATCGTCGATGGAGGTCAGAACTCCAGATTCTTTCTCTCATTTGAGTGAAACATAATACTCCAAGCATAGCTCTTTCGATTCCTCTTTGGGAGACCCTAATAGCATTCTCATCATGTTTGTATTGGGCCCAGGTCTCTGAGGCGTATGTTAATGCAGGAAGAACAGTGGAATAAAAGAGATGTGCATGGAGCCGGAGGTTCTTTGTCCTCTTAGTTATTTCTTCGAAGCTCTTGAAGGCATTCCAAGCCGCTCTCTTCCTCCTGCGCAATTCAGCTGCCAGGTCATTCATCATGTTGACTTCTGGACCTAGGTACACATATCTGTTGCATTAGGAGATGGTTGTTCCGTTAAGAGCGAATGGAACATCAGGAATGAGACCATGTCTCATAAAGATTGTCTTCATGAGATTCAGCTGGAGTTGAACCTTTCCACACTCACAGTCGATGTCAGCCAGTATTTGTGCCTCTTGGCTAATGTTTGGTGTTATTAGAACAATGTCATCAGCAAAGCGGAGGTGGTGTAGTTGCCTACTGTCTATCTTCACTCCCATTCCTTCCCATTCCAGTCGTCGCATGATGTTCTCAAGGGTGGCACTGAAGAGCTTCGGTGAAATGATATCATCCTGCCAAACCCCTCTCTTGACATCAATGATCACCTCCCTGTAGAATGTTGAGTCCCTGGCAGTGAATCCACAATACAGCTCATGGAGGATCCTGATGTATTGAGTTTGAACACCCTGTTTGGCTAGGGCTTCAATGACTGCTTCAGTCTCAACAGAATCAAAGGCCTTCTTTAAATCAATGAATGTTAGACAGAGTGGCATTTTGTACTCCCGAGAAACTTCAATGCTCTTGGTTATCTGTGAATATGGTCGATCGTGCTGAATCCTTTGCAGAACCCGGCTTGCTCACACTGTTGTCCTTCATCTAGTTTTCTGCCAATCCTATTCAGAATGACTTGAGTGAACAGCTTGTAGATGACAGACAATAGGAAGATCAGGCAATAGTTGCCAATGTCATGGATGTCTCCCTTCTTGTACAGTAGTACAGTCCTGCTGGTTTTCCATTAGGACAGAACCTTGCATTCAGATAGGTATTGTGTGAAGAACCAAGCCAGTGTATTGATGAGTACTGACGGCAGGTTCTTCAGGTGTTCAGGTCTGACCTTGTCTGGGCCAGGTGCTGTTCCTTTCTTTACCGACGAAATGGTGTGTGGGATTTCAGAAGGGAGAACATTGGGAACAACATATCCATCCTGTGGAATTTGGTATGTGGGCAGGTGGACATAGCTATCAAAGAAATCTGAGTAGAAGTCATGGATAAACTTCTCTATTGCACTTCTGGAAGATGTAATAGATCCATCAGGACGTTGGAGGGCAGTCATCTTGGTCTGTATTTGGCGAAGGACAGGCGGGTGTTGTGAATTCTTTTCCTGGCTTTTGCCGCATCTACCAACACTGCTGCTCTTCTCTCTTTGAGGTTTTCTTTTATCGCTTCTCTGCACTGCTTGGCAAGCTGGGATGTTCCCTTGCAGTTGCCTGAGGCATGTGCCAAGGCATGTTGGCAAATAAGCTCAAGAGTTTTCGAAGACAGGTAATTTTTGTGGCTATCTCTCTCGGTGTTCCTCGCACAATCATGCAGTTACTGAACCAGTCAATCGTATTCCTTGCCAATGTTTTCAACGACAGCAGTTTCCCATGTTTCAGCAATAGTACCAAAGAGCTCCCAGTTGGTCTTCATTCTGGGAGTTTTCCTCTTAAACTTTGCAACCCTTTCTCCCTGCTCTGTGAAGTAGAATTTTGCACAAAGGAGACGGTGGTCAGATCCCGTTTGGAATTTTGGGACAACAGTGAAATAGGTCAGGCAACACTTTTGATTGAATATGATGTGGTCATTTTCGTTGTGGAACCATCCTTCAGGAGACTCCCAAGTCCAACGTTTAGATTCAGCCTTCTGGAACTGTGAGTTACCATGGATGGTCTTGGTCGACATGATGAACTCAGACAGTCTCTCACCCTGTTCGTTCCATTCTAGGCCATGGGTCCCGATGTGGAGTTCTTCGGCTGAACTTCTAGGTTCTATTTTGGCATTAACATCACCGACAATGATCTTGTAGAAGTCATGGTCTTCTTTATAGAACTTCTGCAGCTCCATTTAGAACTTCTCAATTTCTCCTTCATCATAATTGAATGTTGGTGCATAGAAAATGAAGATAGAAAGTGCCAGCATTGAGCCACATCTATTCAAGTGTAATCGTCCGATTCCAGTTGATAACCATTTGAATGAATCAATGCTCATGGCCAAGTTCGTGTTGACAAGGACACTGACACCACCTATGCCTCTTTTGTTGCATGTTTGGAGGAACAGTTCTTCTCCTGTGTCGAAAACGGCGTAATGTGATTGATGCCTTCTCATCTCGGTCAGACCAATGATGTTGTACTTGATCTTTTGTGCTTGTACCATCAGGTACTTGATAGATGCATCTGATGCCAGTGTATGTGCATTGAAACTACAGTCATTTTTGTCTTCATTTTGGCAGCCTAGTTCAGCCTTGAGATTTTATCAGCCTCTCCTTCCACATTCTTCTCAACGTTACCGTATTGGTGGCTCCTTCAGGGTCAGGGGAATGAGACCCATTGTATTTACTGGTTTGGCATATCGAATATACAACAAATAGCTTGCCAGGCTCTGCCGTGCAGGCGAGATACTCTAGGTAGCTTGCCAAGCTTTCCGAGAGAGGGATAGAGGCCTTTGGGGGCAGTGTCTAGTCACCCTTGTAGATGGCTGGGTAGTGAGATAGTAAAATCAACATAAGAAAGACCCCCAGGTTTAAAGGGAACACCACCTAAGAGGTATTCTAAAGCCCTTCCTGACTGCTCTAGGGCAAAATACCTCCTAAGGTGTTTTTCTCCTTTCCTCAGTCCAATAATTCTTACCAACATTTCAATAGTAGTTATTTTTGTATGGACACAGTAAGAGATAACATTGAGGCTTGTAGGGAAACTCTCCTGGGAACATCTTGCCACAGACTCAGACTACAGCGCTCAAGCCAGATTAATCTTTCCTAACCCTAGCAAGGTCCAAATCTAGTTATTACTTTTTGGATCATACAGCATTTGTCCATGACCAACTCTTATAGTTAAGTTTAATGGTATTTTGGCCAGGCCCATCTCAATGCCAGGGTAGCACATATCTTACCGCTTGCTCTGGTTCCATCCAGTCCTTTGTTACTATTCTGCTTTTGGGGGTGCTAGGAATTAAAGGCATCTAAGGCTTACGTGAGAGAATAGATCCCCAGGAGGAAAATACCACTGAGTCACATTATAAAAGCATAGCATATGCTGTCTTCTTGTATCCACACAAAATGGACATTGCTCTGAATAAACTATGCAAAGGACTCAGGGAGAAGACAAAAACAATATTTACAAGTCAACAGAGCACAAAGAAAGAAGTTACAAATAAACACAGAGGAATGGGAGCACTGTAATGAGAGCAACCCAATAAACCTAAACTACTTGAGGCTATGCAAGAAGGACAAACCATGTTATCCTACAACTTAACTCTTAAACTGCTATTGCAGTTATGCAGGTACTTGTGTGGAAGTGGTTTTAATTATCTTTTCTTGAGTCACAACCAGGAGTAACTGGAGGCTACTTACTGCTAAGTGCTGGCAGAAGTGCTCAGGAGCATGGGGTGGTAGAGATCAACCTGGGACTTCTGCCTGCTGAGCTGGTACCACAGCCCATGGAGCTGTCTTCTCCAGCCATTGATTGAAGGCTTTAAGTTACCCACAGTTGAATCTTGGAACTTTTGGTGCTAGAAAGTCAATAATAAGTGTTGGATCCAATGCAATACCCTATCACCAGATAACCATCCTGTAAATTTATATTGAGTAATGACTACACTATATATTATGTACTAGGAAGCTCCTCTGGTGATTTGTCCTTCATTGGAATATATTTTATTAATCAGTTTTTACAAATGACAACAGGTTTGTCTGGGGAATGGGGGAAAGGAAACCGAACTTCTCATTGCCAAAGGCTGTGAAGCAGCTGAATTCAGAAGGGCAGATACACCAAAAAAGTCAAAAAATATTGTCATGTAACTTCTTTTGACCATTTCATGCATAACAACTACTGAAAAATGAATTACCTTACATTTCTATAATATATGACTGTAACTTAATTTAGTTTTTTTGGTTTGGGGGCTGTGCACAGTGATGCTCAGGGGTAACTCCTGTTGCTGTACTCTGGGATCACTCCTGGTGCAATTGGTGAACCATATGTGGTCCTTGGGATCAAACCTAGGCTAGCTGTGTGCAAGGCATATGCTATACCTGCTGTATTACCACTCTAGCTGCAACTTAAGGTTTTTTTAAATTGAGATAACAGTTTACAAATTTGACTATATTTTGTCAGAGGTATAATTTCACATCACCTCCAGCAAATGCCTCCTAATACGTTAACATATCCACAAACAAAGAACCCATATTTTTTCACCACAGTTCACTGGACCACTGCCTCTCTGGGACCCCCTTTTTTTCCTTCCACACTGGAAACCTTGGTCCTGAAATCAGAGTTCAGAAGATTTTATTTGGTTTTTGATATCCCCCCCCCACTTTTTTTTGCTTCTGTATTCCCACCTATAAGTAACATCATCAGGTATTTGTATTTCTCTCTTTCCCCGTTTTTTTTTTCAAACTTGTTTTGCTTAGCATGCTCCCCTTCAATTTTATCCATGTCACAAAAGGCAAGATTTTCTTTTTTCCTTGTAGCTGAAGAGAATATTCTATTAAGTATGTGTATCATATTATTTTTATCCACTTATCTGTCACTGGGAACTCAGGTTATTTGAAATTTTTCTTGAATAATATGATATTTTAAAATAAGACTTTTATTATGGAATATAGCTGAATGAAAATATTCACACTGGAGCCATAACCCCAATTTCTATCTCTCAAGGCTTGCTAGATTGTGACGTTGTCAGCAAGTCATTGAGTTTCTGGGTATCTCAGTTTCCTCATCTGAAAAAGAAAAAGAAAACAAAATTAGCAATCACTTCTCTGGAAATTGATTGATTGTATCTTTATGTACAAAGATAATGAACATAAAATGCTCAGATCAATGAGTGACAAAGGATAAGAACTATGTAAAAGAAAGGAATTGTTAGTTTCAAAGAATATGCCAGAAATGCTAACTTGCAAACATATGTGTAGAATCAATAACTGTATTCTCCTTGAGGAGCTATTATAGCCTTGGCCTTTTTTTTTTTTGAGGTTTTCTGATGTGCGTGTGTGTGTGTGTACATGTGTTTTAATAAATGCACTTTTTAAAATGGGTTAGCAATCATTATTTCTTTAAAAATCATTCAATTCTCCAATCCAGTGGGTTTATTAACAGTAATTTCATTTCCTTCCCCTTGATATTTAGTCTGAAACTTCTCTCTTCTTAATTCCAGTCTATTTTTCCTCATTAACATCTTATTACTATGCTGGTAGCTTTTTTTCTTTCTCCATGTTTACCTCTTCCTGATATTTACAGAAGCACAAGAGAGAATTTGTGAACTTAGGCAAACTGTTCATGGGGTACCCCTGGGGAACCTCCACAGGCTCTCTAGGTCTCTCTCTAAGGTCATTCAGTCTGCAGATAGATACGTAAGTGTGGTGCATGAGTAGCGCTGGAAATTTCTCTTCAATAATAGAAGTGTAAGAGAAAAATCTTGCCACTTGTGAATTGGGAAGAAGAGAGTTTTAGCTGCCTTAAATAAAGTCCTCAAATCCTTTAAATGATAGATTAAAAAAATAGCACATATCTTCAGCTTTTTTTTTATCCTGGGAAAAGGGTTAATTACAGCTATGACTCACCAGGAATTTCATCAGAGGAAAAGAAGAAGGTTTCAGAGATTTACGTTTAGATTATTTGCACTTGCCACCATGATATTTTGTACTTTAAAGTTTCATGACTATTTAATTTAATCCTTGTTATCAGTCAGATTTGACAAAACAGTAAGATCAATAAGAAGAAAACTTTTAGGCTTATTTCTACTTTTCTTGCATTTTGTAGCATGGTTCAGTTCTGGAATCTTTAAAACTCCAGCAGAGTGTCCAGAATTGAGCACCAAACTTAATGAGAAAAATAATCTTATGACTACTGAGTTTTCATAATTTTCCCATGTATCACATTGTGTTTTTTTATATTGGAATAGTTATCTCAAGTTCCCAAGTTCTGACTTCAGTTGAGTTTAAAGAAAAAGAAATGTTCTCCTCTTTGATCATTTCAGTAAAAGGAAAGAAGCAGCACCAATTTTTTAATTATATTACAGAATTAATAATTTCAATAATAATGACTTTTAAGAAATTAATAATATGGAGGAAAATGCAAGAATTGTAAAACCTGACACAAAACTTCTATGTTGGTTTTTTTTAAGTCAAATGGCAGAATAAGCTAAGAAATTGACTTTGATGATTCAGTTTTTGTTCAGTTTTATTCTAGCTGTCTAGTACGGTTTTAGCTTTAATATCTATCTGGAGTTCTGGCTAAGACATGACACTGAGATATTTCAATATGAAAATATAAAGTCTCCTTTCCTGCTTCTTATTTTTTATTTTCTTCTATTTTATTTTTAAGGTAAATGTAGGCATAGAGCTAAGTGAGTCAAAATTGGTACCAAGAGGATATTGAATGAACATTATCTTGGGCCAATCAACATATTTTTTACTAGCATCTTTACTCTTGGCTCAAATCAGGCTAGGTACTTTATATAATTTTTCTTTAAACCAAACTATCACAGGAAAAAATTATTTTTTAAAACAAAACTGTCTTTAAATAAAACTATCACAGAAAGAAAAGCAAGCAAATTATTTATAATATGGGGAGAAATTTTGTATAAACTAGTTTCAAAGACCTTCCAAAATTTTTATTTAATTGATTTTTATCTAGATTCAGTGTTCTACTCTATCATCTTTTTGTTCTTAGAATAAAGTACACTCAAAATGCTTTTGCTTATGTGTGATCCTCTGAGTTTCATTGTAAGTTTTACGAGATGATTTAGTTGAACTAGTTGTAACTAGTTGTAGACTCTTTAAAGAGTGGTCCAACCCTGTAGAGTAATGAGATTAGGGGTCAGGGCTGGTAGTTGTGGTGATCCTTGTACTGAAACAGTAGACATAAAATCTATAGGATGCAATGCCTCTGGGATTACTGATGAAGTGGTAGTCTATCAAAATGCATTCTCCATGGAAAAGTGTGTGGACCAACAGATTCCAGATGTGTTTCCTTGAGCGGCATTTTTGCAAAGCAGATACAAAAGTCACTTTTCTATTGCTCTGTCCTCTATTTAAATGCACCTGGTAAGGGACTGAGTTCAAGGGTGGTTCAATGAACGGTCACATAATACATGGTCTGGTGGGAGGTTGGAAGTGTACTGATAAACATAAAAGATAGAATGAAACGTTAGAACATCTAACAAAAATAGGCATACGGTTGGGCATGTGAGGGTTTTGTGGTCTTGGCCCAGTGATATGGTCTGTTCATTTACCCCTGTGAAATATAAAACAACCTCTAATCAAGGTTTTAGCATTATGTGAAACAAAATGGCCACGTTACTATTCCAGAACAAGGGAAAATTGGGGCTCAGAAGGCTGCCATACGTTGCTCAATGTCTCAATAGCAGAATGGACAAGATCAAACCTGGAAATCCCATTTGCCTTGTTTTTCAATCCATTCTTTCAGACAGCACACATCCCTTTTAGTGTATGGGGAAAAGAATCAATTGCTGCTTGAACTAAACAGACTTGATTGTCTAAAATATTTTTCCTAGAAGATTTCAACATCAGGACGAATGCTGAACATTTCTGAATTCTAATTGTGAAGCACTAATGTTGTGCATTAGCGCTTAGCCTAGGGAAATTCTTACTTTGGGTGCCAAATTAAACTAATTTACACTTACTAACTAACTAAACATTTTCTTAGCATGACACATGATCACATTCCTACCATAATATTATACTTGACACTTCTCCTACTATTTTAGACAGTTGTGTTAGGAGTAAGATATTTGAGGCTTTGAACCATGATTCGCCATAGCCCCTGAAGGATTATCATAAGAAGACTCTAAAGATACTAATATTGATTGTCAGATGATGTCATAAACTACCCAAATGGTTGGCATAAACTGCTGAGCAGAATGCCATCACTGTGAGGCATATCCCAAACAAAATGAGGCAGTAATAATTTTTTTTTAATTTTTTTTTCCCTTTATTTTATTTTATTTTATTTTTTTTTACAGTTGTAGATTTACAATTTTTTGTGCTTTGGTTTCAATTATACAATGATCAGATACCCATCCCTCCACCAGTGCCCATTTTCCACCACCATGGATAATATCCCTCCCACCCCCATCCCCCCATCCCCCCTGTCTCTGTGGCAGGGCAATCCCCTGTGTTCTCTCTCTCCTTTTGGGTGTTGTGGTCTGCAAAAGAGGCATTGAGTGGCAAACATGTTCAGTCCATAGTCTACTTTCGACATGCATCTCCCCTCCTGGGAGGATCCTCCAAACATCCTTTATTTGGTGCTCCCTTCTCTATCTGAACTGCCCTTTCCTCTAGGATACCCGGCTGGCCTCTAAGTTATGGAGTAATCCTCCTGGTGCTGATCTCAGCTATTCTTGGGTATTAATCTCATACTTTGTTACTTTATATCCCCCAGATGAATGCAATCTTTCTATGTCTATCCCTCTCTTTCTGACTCATTTCACTTAGCATGATACTTTCCATATTGTACCACTTGTATGTAAATTTCATGACTTCATCTTTTCTAACAGCTACATAGTACTCCATTGTGTAGATGTACCAAAGTTTCTTTAACCAGTCATCTGTTCTTGGGCATTCAGGTTTCTTCCAGTCTGGCTATTGTAAAGAGTGCTGCAATGAACAAACAAGTGCAGATGTCACTTCGACTATACAGAGGCAGTAATAATTTTTTTCAGAGTCATCTATTATATCTATTATCAATCCTTCGGCCAGGTTACTCTGCATAATATTGTTTAAATAAAATGTCACAGAAAAATTAAATTATGTATAATATGGAGAATAATTTTATATAAAGTAGCTTGGGAAGATCACCCAAAAAAATGAACAAAATTGATTATGAGAATATAACCTAATTGAAGCTCAGTTTCCTACCCTATAATCTTTTTCATTCTCAGAATGAAGCACACTCAGACTGCTTCTACTAGTATCGGAGCTTTTGTTATTCATAGAGTTTCCAGGGGTAACTCAGATGAGCTGCTGGGTTGTGACTTTTATTCTGAGCTGGTGCCTGGCTGTTCTCCTGGAAAGCTTGAGTCCTGATTATGAGTCAGAAGAAGGTCTGCAGAAGATGACTTACCTGGCTGAGTATTAATCAGTCCATGGTGGACTTGGAACATGGATGTCTCATTAATTGTGTGAATTCTAGCGTTTTTTTCTAATGACTATCCCCTAGACATCAGATTCCAAAGTCTCCGTTATCCTTGGGTGACTTAACACTCCACACATTCTCTGATTTGCTTTGTTACAGCCTGGACTCTTGCCATTCCTATGATAAAGGCAGTGGGGAATGTCTCACCTATCTTGGTAATTTGAGCTTTTGTCCCATTTTCCAGGCAAGATTTCAAACTTTTAATTACCCACTTAGTAAAACCCAGATGTCCTATTTCAAAGACCTATTCCCATTAGGGAATTTTTGTTTCCAAGCAATACTTGGATGAGATCCTAGACTTTTACTGCATCCCATTCCGGTATTTTGATTTACATTTTTATTTTTTCCCTAAGTAAATAAGACCCCAAACTTTAAATTCTAAAAACCTATATTAAATACGAGCTGGAATATACTACAATCTACCACATTGAAACTTTCCTTCTGAGTGCTGTTTCCTTTCAAAATATTTCTTAGCATACATTTGGTTCATAAACCTTCTTGGGTGCTAAGAGGATAAGTGGCTTTCAATTTGAAAATGCATTACAAAGTGTTTCATCTTCTGACATTTAAGGGATATCCTGCTCAAGGTCTTATAACATTTAACTGACAGTGATTTTGAGAAACAGATTCATCACAGGATTGGAAAAGTGCCAGGATGAGATGGTTCTTGGACTGATTTACTGTGGCCACGTGTATTGGCAGAAGAGTATGGGTCTTCCATGACCTTGTTTGTACAAGATATTTTCCCAACTGTGCCAGCAGGAAGTTTCAACTTTATTGTTTATCACTTTTGACAAAATTGTCTGATATACTCACCTGTTAATGGTGTTCTCCATTACACCATCTTTTTCCAATTTTAAGAGAAGATACTTGGGTTTTTAAACTGTTTATCTTGATGTGTAGGTAAAATAACAAAATAATTTTACTTTCATAACTGCACTAAAACCTAAATGAAAGCATAAGTGATGAAAACTGCTATTTTAAAGGACTGGTGAAAGAGCAGAGGATATAAAGTACTTGCCTTTCATCCTGCTGATTCTGGAGTGATCGTTGGCATTGAATATGAATCCCCAGGTACTGCCAGTTGTCACTGCTGAGCACTGAGCCTTGAATATCCTTGAGCACAGCTGGGTGTGGCCCCCAAAATTCACCTCCTCTTCAAGACCAACCAGCTATTTTAATAGTCCTTTATGTAATCTAGAGATGGGGTGCTTTGCATTGTAAGGACTATTTCAGACTAGAATGAATTGTGACATTTTCTGTGTAAAAAGGGATATTGTATTTACAATTTGTGTTTATATTTACATGTAAGATCGAAATCACTTAATCTTCTCCAGTGGAAAAAGACATATATGGGAACTGGGGGACAGAGTGATAGTACAGCGGGTAGGGCATTTGTCTTGCATGTGGCCAATCTGGGTTCGATCCCTGGCATCCCATATGGTCTCCAAAACACAGCCAGGAGTAAGTAATTTCTAAGTGCAGAGCCAAGAGTAACCTCTGAGCATCGCTGGGTGTGACCCAAAAAGAAAAACAAACAAACAAAAATAATTGGCAGAACCATGGGTTTCTTAGGATCAGTGATTCCATTGTATTCATGTGATATTCATTCATGTGATATGGAGAGGGTCAAAATAGCAATGCAGAGACTATCCTACTCCAGAATATTTACTACACTCTATTTCTGTCTTCTTCACCTACCTCTGTTTTTCCATTCTGGCATTTTGGGTCTTTTTGCAGTTCTCTAAACACTAACAAACCCTGGTCTGAGTGACTTTGCACTCACTGTTAGTCATCTTGTTTACCACTGCAGCTCTTCCCCTGGTGTTTCATATCCTTTTCCTTTTATTTTTCACTATTTCGAATTTAAAATGTCATTTATCTTATACATTTTCTTTCTTACTCCTCTATCTCCTTGTCGTCTGCATTCAGTGATTTCACTGTGTTATACGCACCTACCTTTCAAAACCACCAGCACAGTCTCAGCAACAAAACTAGTATCTAGCACACCGGAGTTGCTGCATACATATTTAATTAATTAATTAATTAATTAAAAATTTTAATATATTAGTAAAGGTAGCTCAATGGTACTATCATGGTAAGAGTCTTGTCCTTCTTAACCATAAACCGGTGTTCATTATACTTGAAAATTCTAGGAGATGTAATGATTTTGTTCACTTTGATGGTGAGGCCTGTGGCATGTTTCATATGTGGCTACGTAGGGCTCTGATCTGGAGTGGAAGTTTCCATCTATAAAGAGGAGCCCTCAGATATCCTGAGAAAGAAATATGCAAGTTCTTCTCAAAGGACCCAGGTTTTGATGTGGAGACTTGAAACAAAAGTAACCTCTGTTGATGTGGGCACTTAAGAGTCAACAGCCTAATGTTGTGGCTTATATGAAAAATAAGATTTAACATTAGAGAGACAATAACAGTTTCTCATTTATGTCCTAGCTCTAACCAACTCTATTCCTCTGATCCCAGGCTTTGCCTGCCTTCCTGCCACTGCACATGGATTTATAAAATCTTACTTTACAGAATCCGCTTGCTCTCTCCTAGAATATTGCTTTTGTGACAACATTAGTTCTTTCCATTCCCTTTCTTCGATAATTTAGCATGATTTGGTCAGGTTTTAAGGAAATTTATGATTTGTAAAACAAATGTGGTTATTCAGAAAACATGTTTGCTTTTATGGCATTTTATTTGCAGTATGTTTTTGTTAAGTGTATTTCCAATAATTGACAACATGTGCTTGAAGTTATATGTGAATTTATATGAGTTTTCTGTATATCTTCATTGTAAATATTCCACTATTCATTCTAGAAGAGTGATATTTTTTGGCCATTAAATATCAGGGATATAAAAATATTTACTGTCCGGGACTGGAGCGACAGCACAGCGGGTAGAACATTTGCCTTGTATGTGACCGACCCGGGTTTGATTCCCAGCATCCCATATGCTCCACCAAGCACCGCCAGGAGTAATTCCTGAGTGCATGAGTCAGGAGTAACCCCTGTGCATTGCAGGGTATGACTCCCCCGAAAAAAATTTACTGTGATATTGGATAATGTATATATATGCATATAAATACATATATATATCACTGTCACTGTCCCCCCACTGTTCATCGATTTGCTCGAGCGGGTCCAGTAATGTCTCCATTGGAGACTTTGTTGTTACTCTCTTTGGCATATCAAATACGTCACGAGTAGCTTGCCAGGCTTTGCCATGCAGGCGAGATACTCTCAGTAGCTTCCCGGGCTCTCTGAGAGGGGCAGAGGAATCAAACTCAGTTGGCCATGTTGGCTGCATGCAAGGCAAACGCCCTACCCGCTGTGCTATCGCTCCAACCCACACCTACACACACACACACACACACACACACATATATACATAAATATATAAAACACACAAATTATCTTAATATTGTCATTTTGTAGAGTATACCAACTTCTGAAGGTGTTATATGACACTGTATCTTTAATCTCTGCTATAAAAACTGAACACTACTTGTCTGATTAAGCATTGTAATGACAGATGCTAATAAGGAACAAGGGTTTTATTCTCTTTGACAGACTCTTTTCACTGGTGAAAAGATAGAGGAATAGACCATCTTTAGGCAGCATGTACTCTGCTCTCAATGCATATGACTTTGTAGCACTACCTTAATTGTCCAATTTGTTTTATATTACCAGGTGATTTTGATTAATGAACCAAAACAAGTGAATTTGTTTACAGAATACAGAAAGAATTATAACTCAGATGGTTGCTTTTAGGTCAGTATGAGTTACAATAGAAATACATAATCTTGTTACCGATGCAACATTAATTTCTTCCATATTGAGGGGGATGAAGTACCTAATTAAAATTCCAACATTTCCTTCCCCCATCTTAATCTTCTTACACACTAGTAAAAATCTACAGAACCGTGAAAGAAATATTTTAGCTTACCAGACTATGGACATTCATCAAAAAATAGTTCCTGTGCTCCTGAGTTATGAGCAGTTCCAGTGATTTTTACTCCTTTTTTTTTTAATGCCTTTTCAGGACTAGAAAGTCACAAGCCCCCCTCCCAGTCCAAAAATGCAGAAGCTTAAAATATGTGTGGTCCCTTCTTGTATGCTCTTTTAAAAATATTTTTGCTTGAAAAATTTTGTTTTCCTTTACTTTAATAGGCATGAAGACAGTACTTACTAAAAAACCAGAAGTTTTCTAAGTGCTTTATGAATATTTACTCTTTTCATTTCCTTCTACTGCCTCTAATGTGTCCTTTGTCCCTTTTTATCTCTTTGTTCCAATTTCATTTACATTTTACCAACTTTCAAACATCTTTTTCTTTCAGCTTTGAGCAAACTCAAACAGCTCACAGATTTATCATAAGAGATATATATTTATATGTATATACATTATGTGATATATAAAAATTTATATAAATTATTTACATATGCATATATTTTGGGCTGGAGCGATAGCACAGTGGGTAGGGCATTTACCTTGCATATGGCTGACCTGGGTTCGATTCCTCCACCCCTCTTGGAGAGCCTGGCAAGCTACCAAGAGTATCACACCCACACGGCAGAGACTGGCAAGCTACCCGGGACATATTAGGTAGGCCAGAAACAGTAACAACAAGTCTTACAATGGAGATGTTACTGGTACTCTCTCGAGCAAATTGGTGAACAACAGGAAGACAGTGCTACAATGCAGTATATCTTTTATCCTTTTGGAACAATGTTCCTCTAAGAATTAAGTTACTTTAGGATTTCTGAATGGCAAAGAAATCCACTGATCACTGTACATATTTTCTATCTTGGAAAGCTCAGTATTTAAATTTTCCCAATATATTTAGGCATATATGATATGCCTAAAGGAGAGTATGATGATAGCGTTTGGCTCACACCTGGCAGTGTTCATAGCGTGCTCCTGGTTTTATGCTTAGAATTCACTTCTGATGCTGCTTATGAGACTGTATGTAGGTCCATGGAATAAATCAGGGTTGGCTATATGTAAAACAATCACCTTAACCTCTATATACTGTCTCTCCAAATCACTTTATGTAATTTCATCTGTAAACTGAAAAAAGTTCAGAGTCAAGTGAAGTAGGGAAAACACTACCAAGTGAGAAATCCTACTGGAAAGCCACAGTGCATATTTGCTTCTGAAATAATTCTACAGTCAAGAAGTCTGTTTATAGTATGATATTTCTTCAAAAGCAAAACCAAACACAAAACAACTAGAAATTGGCCAAAGATCTAGCAAATATACTAATGGGCATATGCCTGGAAGGATAGAAAGGAAGAATTAAAATATATTTGCATGCTAAATTTTAGGGAAGCATATGGATGAAACCAAAAGGTGGAAGCAATGCAAGTGTACATTGAAAAATAAATAGACAAATAAGATGCAGTAAATCTACACATTCTTATAAATGAAGGATAGCCTCACACACGCCACAGGATTGATGCTACTTGAAGACTATAGACTTAAATAATCATCACAAAAAACATTTTTTTAATTTAGATTAGTTAAATTCATAGAAGTGGTAAGTAAAATAGTGGTTTCCAGGGTTTAGAGGATGGAACTATTTTAGATTTACTTAATGAGTCCAGATTTTTAGTTTACGAAGATGAAAAGGCTCTGGAGATGGTTAGTAGTGATGGTTGACAATAATATGAATGTGATTAATCCCTCTAAATTGGTTTAAATGTTTAAGATGGCAATTTTCTTGTGATGTATAGTCACAATAAAAAATAGACCTGTTTTTAATCTAGCATTTACTAGTTTATTTGATCATGAGACACTTTTTAAAAGAGAAACAGTTGCTAACATGGAAGGATAATTAGAATTCAATCTAAAGAAACATGGTCTATACACTCATCACTGAGCTAAATTATATAAATCATAGTAAGTTTGCTTCCATAATGAAATACTAGTAGGTCTCCCTTCTTTAACCTGACAGCCAAAATTCTTTGATAGGACAGGGGCTGCCTCCCTGTCTAAAGGACTGTACTGTAGCAGCACTTAGTGAGGAGGTTACCTTTACTTATGTATGAGACGTTATATTGTTATCACAAGAGTGGATTTATTCCTGACCTGTGGGTTCTTGAGAATTGCAGAAAAGACCTGCATACAAAACTCAAACATGTAAGAAGCTATAGTTTACTGTGCAGTTTAAATAGATGACTCTGGGTCACACCCCAATGTTCAGGCCTTGCTTCTTAACCAGTGTATGATGTCACTCATCCCATGCCTTGATGTTGGGTCCAGAGGACAATGCCCTGGTCCTGTCTCTCCCTGCCCTGCCTGCCTCCAGTGTACAGACAATGGCCTGGTTTTATTCATACCTCTATGCTGTTCTCCATTCAGTGTCCACATTCCTACAAGGAAATCTACAGGTGGAATCCTGTAGTGCTGGGGCTTGCTCTCTGGAAACTGTCTCTGGGCAGCCCAAGAGCTATAAATCATGGTTCCCTGTCCCCCTAGACTTTCCTTGGCCTCCAACCACAGACAGGGGCATAGAGGTAGGACTGTCTATTGTCCTGCCATCTGTGTGGGCAAACTGAGGGGTCAAAAAGAAGAGTTGATTAGCTGGGGCCTTCCTTTTATTTTCTACTGTCTTCCACTCCAGCCAACACATTCCCAATTTGACTGGATACATTTTCAGCGGGCTTAAATTAAAATGTTCTATTAAGTGAACTAGTTGATATGGCACCCCTGTGCTCCTCTCTTCTTTCATTGCAATAATTTTAGTAATGGTAAAATCACACAACAATGGATAAATATATTCAGAGTCACAAAACCAAGGAAACTAAAACTATAAACAAAACTAAAGGGTCTAAAGATTGCCAAAGTTCCTCTTAAAATCAGATGTGCATAATGCGAATTTATAGCAAATGAGATGAAGCATTTTGGGAAATCAAAAGAATAAGACAGTGGTAAAAATATTTACTTGTCTTCATATACTGATTCATTTTCTGTGTTTGGAGGCTTCTAATTTTGAAATTCAGCTTAAACTGAGTGTAAGAACTATCTATTATGTAAAAGCAGTTAGAGATAAGATGATGATAATTTTGAAAGAATTTATTTTTACTTTCTCTTCTCTCATACAGAAGGATACACCAAACAATTATTCTTCATATGTTAAGGATAAAGAATGCAGCAGCTTATAGACAGATAAGAAAATAAAAGGCATTTTTGACCTCTGGAATAAAATATTCAAAATGTTCTAACCTTGCAACCAAATGAATTAAAATTGTCTGGTTATCCCTCACAATTTGAGAGATAATATTTGTTACAGAAAGGCATGGAGTTTTAAGCAAAGGAATAAAATAAATTCATGCTGAGTCAAACTACAAATGATATCCTGACAATAGTGGCTGTTGAATAGTGTAAATGAGGAGAGAGGACAGGTACTTGTCCCATAGGGCCAGTGCTTAGCACAATGCTGAGTACACAGTAGGTGCCTAACAAATATTTGTTGAGCAAATGGATCAATGATCGAATTGGTTTCTGAAGGTTAAGAATTATTATCATCAAAGAGTTGAGCTGCAGTGAAATGTGTATCCTGAGTGCTCTTTAATATTTTCACTGACATCTAAGAGTTAGGGGAGGGGTCACTGGGTGTAAAGAGTGTTAGCACTCAGGAGAAAAAGGGATGGTTGATTGTACTTCCCACAAAGGTCAGTCCTGGGGAGTATTAATTGTGAGTGAGACTAAAGAACATTTGGGCTGAATGTCAGAGGAAGTTTTTGAAGAATAAAGGGTGTTAGATTGTATAACAGAACCAGAAGTAGAAACCCAGGGGAATGGATGGGAGTATCGGGAGCTGAACAATTTACAAGGAGACTAGACCACATCCTGAAGAATTTGCAGGGTAATGTGGACCTAGGGACCTCCAAAGGGTATACACGACAGGATTTTTGAGTTGGGTTTTTTTTTTTATATAAATTCTTTGTTTCTGTGTCAAGTACAATAACACTGAAATCTTGTAAAATATAAAGAAAAGCAAACTTGTGTTTGGTTTGCTATGATGTCAATTTGCCCCACTGGTGACTTATGTGATGCGTGGAAGAGAGAGACAGTCACTTTCCCTCTATCAGCCTCTGCCACCCTGAGATCCAGGTTGTCTCACCTTGTAGAAAAGAATTGCAGGAGTAGATGAGCAGTGAAGTAAAATAGATTTTATTTGGAGGTTTTTGAAGGGGAGGAGGGAGAGAGAGTGGGAGAGAGTAGAGAGCAACGTGCTTTAGAGAGAGCATGGGCTTTCCCAAAGGCAAAGAAGCCCCCCCACACACCCCAGCATTAGACATGAAAGTACATAATTCCAAGAGAGGAGATACGAGCTACCATGTGCTCAGGCAATGTGTACTTCAGCCATGTGGGCACAAGCAGCACATGGGCTTAGGATGCATATGTGAGCCTGTTAGGGCACAACTCTGAATCTCCAACTGCAAGCAAGGACCACACAGGAATGCAATCAGTAAGCAGGTAGTTTATTGAGCTGGCTAGTCAGGGTCAAACTGTCAGACAAGACCCAAACTTCTTCAAAGGGGATCTTATATAGGCCTTCACTGGCCATTACAGCAAAGCCTGCACATTTCATAGTCAATAGATTTGTAACAACATATACTTTCTTAACCAATCCATTTAAAAGTACATCACTCCTTAGCCTATAGGTTCAAAGATCAGCATTTACATACATAGGCATTGTGGCTAGTGGGTATCTGGTAACTCAGACATTTGGATTATCACCTGGCTCCCTTGAATTCTCAGCTCATGGCTCCTGAATTTTGGTGGAGGTGGGATAAGGGAAAAGTTACTAACAGAGGTAACAGATAAGGGCCAACAAATGGTTTCAGAATTTACATCCCAATAAGGAAGAGTCAACAAATGGTTTCAGAATTTACATCCCAATAAGGAAGGGCTTTGGGCTGGAGGGATAGCACAGCGAGTAGGGCTTAGGGCGTTTGTCTTACAAGTGGCCAACATGGCCTACCTGAGTTCGATTCCTCCGCCCCTCTCAGAGAGCCCAGCAAGCTACCGAGAGTATTCGATATGCCAAACACAGTAACAACAAAGTCTCCAATGGAGACGTTACTGGGCCCGCTCGAGCAAATCGACGATCAACGGGAGGGCCTTTACCTTTTACCTTTAAGGAAGGGCTTCACAGCTAAGGCTCTACTAGGAAAGGAAGAGTTACTTAATTAGCAGTTTAGATCTGGAATTTTTCTCAGGGTCCCTAGGGACCTTACAAGCCTTTCCTTTATTGAAGGTGGCTTTTATAGGATTTCTCCAACCAGCCTCTATGTGGGGCTTCTACCTAGGTAAGAGTCCGTTTCTAGGGAGATTGCCAAGGGGGGTAGAGATGGGAGTGGTGAGTGGTCTTTGAAATATCTTTCCTGGAGTTTTGTTCCTGCTGAAGCTTCTTTCCGATGGTGGTCCAGCCTTCTCTGGGTCTGCTGCTGGTGCCTGGTAGAAGTCTTATCAGGCCCCTGTTCCTGTTTTCTGAAATGTTGGCCTTTTGCAACTTCAGGGCTATTGATTGATATTATTATTTATCAGGAAATTCATTGCCATTGCCTTGCGGGGTTAGAGGGTGGTGGTGGGGGTGGGGGAGGGAGGACTTCTCTACCTGCCTGCAAACAGCAGTTAGGTTACAACTTGGAAGATATTGTAGTGATGCAATACTAACAGGAACATATGTATTTGGAAAATGATGCCATGAGTTGGTAAAATCCTGAAAGAGCAAGCACAAAGCAAATGACTCACTTTGTAAGGTCTTGCGTTGGTGTATTTGTCAATTTATCACATTCATACGATTAAATTTAAATATCCACAACAAAGGAATACAGCCCAACTATAATTAGAAAAAGTGAATTACTGAATTCCTTTCAGGTCTATGATTCTTGGAAAATTAAATTTGAGGACAATGATGCCACATAGCTTAAAAGTACTCAAGATCTCTAATGTCCCCTGGAGCTAAAAATCCTCTAAAATCAGCCAACATAATGAAGCCTTTGTTACAGCTCAAATTTGCTTAGATTACATAGAGTGTGCTTTGTGCTGCATATTTTGTATGTTAATTTTCAAAGTTGAGCTATTCTCATCCAGGAAGTGAAATTGCAGATCAGTCCATAGAACCCAATAAGGAATTTTGTTATAAAATGAAAATAGTTTTACCTAAAAGAAATTCAACTCAATCCCAAGACAAATCTGCTACTTTAAACTTCCTAGTGCTACTACCTGAATTTCCTTTTCATTTTAAGTAGACCCACTTCCAAAGAAGCTAGTTCTTTTTTCTGAACATAGTAGTTTAAATTTTTAATAAGAAAGGATGTTGATATTGATTTAAATAGTATTTGTACGAATACATTCAAATATGGTCAGTGTTTTATATAATAGATTCATAGGTAGTAGAAACATACATAAAGATGCATTGATAAAAGAGAGAAGAAAGGCAAGGAAGTAGGACAGGGGAGAGAGGGAAAGAGGGCAAAGATAAAAGCAGAGACAGAATAAGATAGAATTTTAAGCAGAATTGTTATTTATGCACAATATAAAATTTCTTCTAGTAAGTCATGATTTAATAGTTGTTTTTCCATGAGTTGAGACGTATATGGCCCATGGATAGTCTTATTTAAAAGACCAACTTTGCAAAGATACAGTCTAAATAAATAAGATTAATTTTTTTCCCTTTTTCTTTCTTTCTTTTTTGTTTCATGTATTTATGTGCTTATTTTTGAGCTGCACTCTGTGGTGCTCAGGCACTGCACACCCTGGCCATACCCAGGGTTTGCTTCTGGCTCTGTGCTCAGGTATCATTCCTGGGCAGGCTCAGGGAACCATATGTCATGCCTGGGATCTAACCCAGGTTGAACACATGCAAGGCAAGCATGCTCCCACTGTTCCTTCACTCTGGCTCTGTCATTTTTTTAATTTTAATTTTTTGCCCCGATTTGGTGGTGCTCAGGCTTCCTCCTAATTCTCTGCTCAGGGATCACTCTTAGTAGGACTGGAGCGATAGCACAGCGGGTAGGGCGTTCGCCTTACAAGCGGCCAACATGGCCGACCCGAGTTTGATTCCTCCGCCCCTCTCGGAGAGCCCAGCAAGCTACCAAGAGTATTCGATATGCCAGACACAGTAACAACAAAGTCTCCAATGGAGACGTTACTGGGCCCGCTCGAGCAAATCGACGATCAATGGGAGGGCCTTTACCTTTACCTTAGGGTTCAAAAGACTAAGTAGCCAACCCTTCCTAGTTAAGCAGCCAATGCCTTATCCCCTATACTATCTCTTTGGCCCTAAATTTCTCATTTTTAAGTGAAATGAATAACAATGAGCAATTATATAACTACATTTTAACAATCTGTCTTTAAATATAGGCTACACAAAACTTCCTAATTAATGCTATGAAATTTATATATTTCTGAGGGGGATCATCAGTGAGAAAACTGGGGAGGAAGTATTGTAGAATAGGAAGTGAATCAGAATGGCAAAGCCTTCTTGGATTTTGCACGTCTAATAGACATTTGCCTATGGATATCGTCATAGCAATTCAAATTAGTCATATCTCCTCTCCCAAAAGTGCTCATTAACCCCTTATGCACATTTTTATTTGTGATAAACTTCCCAGTTGCCCCAGGGAAAATCTAAAGGTAAAGTCGAGGAGCTCTGAGATGCCCGTGCTCTGCACCTGCCATATTTCTTTGTAAGATCCAGGGACCAGGGAGAGTACAGTGATTTCCAGCAGAGCCCCAGTGCAGTCACTTTAGTTTAAAGGTATTGATTTCAACATAAACTTCTTTGAAAACAAATGCAAATTGTGTTTACAAAGTATTTACAGGAACAAAATAGCCATTCCTCTCCCATTCCAACAGATAGGCTCTTTTAATTGTTGTTTTTGTGATAGTAATGACATGGGTTAAATACACATTTGGTTGTAGTGCTAACCAGAAACTGGTTCCCTTTAGCTTCTTGGGCAAGCTCACAAGTGGCGTGGTTATAGTGCTCATTGTGGTGCTCACACTTCTGCTAATTGAATGGCAAGTTCTTGGCTACAGTGCTTGTAGCCCAGCAGGTTGGGCATTTGCCTTGCACGCGGCCATCTCAGGTTCAATTCCTCTGTCCCTCTCAAAAGCCCTGCAAGCTACCGAGGGTATCCCACCCACACAGCAAAGCCTGGCAAGCGATCCGTGACATATTCGATATGCCAAAAACAGTAACAACAAATCTCACAATGGAGACATTACTGGTGCCCGCTCAAGCAAATCGATGAACAATGGGAGGACAGTGCTACAATGCTATAGTGACAGTGCACTTGGGGCCACATGCTTTAGTTTCAGTGCTCACACACTCCTGACTGTGGTGGGAACAGGGTATTGTAAACTTTGTTGTGGAGCTGGGAGTCCCAAGAAGCATATGTGCTGGGATAGTGCTTGGCACATATAGGAAGAGGCAGGGATCAAGCTTGGGAGTTCATATTTGTAAGACAGGTGCTTTCCCTGTGCCCCCAAAGAGGTATACCTCAATTTGGCTAATGTAAGGAAGTTGATCTTGAAAGGTAATTATAAATGGTTTTAACATTATTAATTTTGACTTTTCCTTCATGTAGTATTACTTTTGGCTAGAAATAAAATTTTGTGAGTGAAGGAAATAGCAGTATCTGTGATCTCCCTTATTTCTTGAGTGGCTTTGACTTTGTATACCAATCAAAATTCTTAAGAATGGGAATAATTACTAAGATTCTCTGCTAAAAGTCCCCACAGGTCTGTCTATGGCATAAGTTTGAATATATTCCTATGATTTAATTGGGCAAGTTCTCTGTTTTGTAGGAGTGAACTCCAAAACAGTGATCAGAGGGTCAGTGGGGTTATACGCAGCCATACTCAGCCAACTGGGCTAAGTGGTTCACTTCTAGGATTAGGTGATGCTATGTACCAGACTGCCCATCCTGGTGATATAACAGGCCACTAGGCTGCTGTCCCAGAAGTGCTCCAGTGCCACCAGGGTTACCCCCAGAATTGCTTGAGGGGGTCATGTGGTTCTGCGTTCTAACCATAGTCCTGTCACATGCCTGCCATCCACTACTGATATCTAAACTACCCCTGTAGCCCCACTCATCAAAGATCATTCAGTTGAATCTTCAGGCCGGTCACTCAGGTATTTCTCTGAGAGTTCAAACATACCTATTTGAAATATGAGATCACCTGATCTAAATCGTGACTCCACATTGTGCATCTAAAAAAGATCTCAGAGATTTACATGTGCCACTTGTACATTATTTTTTAGAAGCTAAGACAGGAAATTTAAGGCATAAAGCAACTTGTAAAGGGCCATATTAGAATTCTCTAACTTGTATAATATTCCAATAGCAATGATATCATCATTATCATCACATTTACATAGATTTTCTTATAGCACCACTGCAAATAGAAGTAGGTCACGTGGAAAAGTTGCTCTCTTAGCTTTCTTCCAAAAATAAATCAAGAGTATGCTAAAAGATCTTTCCAATGGTTCATAAATGATCAGTGAAATGATTGAGCTTTTGCATGAGAGCATGTGCTTTGCATTCTCACAGGATCCTTGGATTCTACCCTCTTCAGCATATGACTCCCTGTCTCCAGGACCCTCAGCATGGCTCGCTCTGGTGGTCCTGAGCTTGGGGCCCCTAGCCACACTGGTTGTGAACCCACAACAATAGAAATATTTAGATCTTCAAAAGAACAAAGACAAGGATTGTAAAGATAACTCGTTGAGGCTCCATCTTGTCTATGATTGTAAGATTGCGTTGATATCCCATCCAACTTTTTGATAACCATTACTTTATAGCACAACCAATCAGCATATCCTTAAGGCAAATCACCTGAATATTAATTTGCTTTCTCAGACAAAGAGCAAGGATGTAGAAAGAGTAGAAATGCAACCACAATGTGAAATATAAACTGACTTTTTATTGCCTAGTTGTTGGAATGGATACTAAATTTGGAAGTTTATGTTATAATCTGACTCAGCTCCAATACATATGGATTTTCTGTGTTTTGGAGGAAGCTTAAGAACTCTCCTCCCCACTTCTCTTGCTGGACAGAGCTGCTGCCTGTTGTGACACAGGTGCCCGAGCAATCAGAGAACAGCTATTTGGTCTTCCCTTAAAGCCAGTGTGAACTGTTAGAGGAATATCCAGTATGATAAACGGATTTGGAGACATCAGACAGTCACACTGGCTTCCTTTCCAGCTTTCATCCTCCTGGGAAGCGCTGGCTTTCAGTACTCTGTGGTATCCCGTCTTGCAGAGCTCACAAAAGGATCGCTTGGTCTTGAGAAGGATGCTGACAGGACCTCCCATTGGCTGTTCCTCCAGGTCTGTCTTCACTCAAAGGCCTCCTGCCCATCCGCAATTAGCGCTCAGGGGTTCTATGGAATTATCTTTCCATATTTTCTAGCTTGTAATTAGAGTTTCTGATTTACAATGGAACATTACACTGTTTTTGGAGCTACTTCATATACTTGGCAGTCGAGTAAGGTGATCATATGTCCTGTTTTACTTTCTTTCTATCATTCTTTGAAACCCGGGACAGGTCTTTGTTTCTGCTGAAGTTTGCCATTTCTCCTTGTTACTGATGTGCAGCCTTCTTTGTGCTGGCGGCCAAGAAAATTCTGGACTGCAGCCCTGTTTGCCTCCAGAGACTGATGCAAAGTCTTCAAAGTAAAGTCATCTGTGTCTGTGTTTGTGTGTGTGTTTCCAAAATAGAGTTTACCAGAAACAAGACATCTTCATGCTTATGAGGACCTTGCTGTCTACTGCAAAATAGTCAGACTGACAGCTTACACTTGGTCTCTCTGAGGCTTGCAAATGTACATAAAACCACTCAGGGAAAAATGTTTTAAGCAGGGATAACAATGAACTCAAACCTCAATTTAAGGTGTTTATTGTTTGTTTCTGTTTGTGTTTTTGAAATAGGGCATCCATAGAAATAGCTTACAAATATCTTCAGTGGGAAGTTCTTTGGGTAGGTCTTGAAAAGGGTGTCATGTCATTCTCTGTCAAAGTATGATCAAGAAACAATTTGTTTAACCCAAGTTTCTCCAAACTTTATATATTTTTCTCTGTGCTCATGGAAAAGACTAATCTGGATAATAGGATTCAGTTAACTAAAGCATTACAGCTCCTTCTATGATATATACTGCAGAAGTGTGTTTTTATTTTTTTCTGAAGCCTGCACATACTCTAGCTGTCTTATTTACCTAAGACCTGCTCCCCCTAATTACTAAGACAGAAACAAACATATCATCCACTCCTTTCCTCCCGACCATTTGAATGCATTATCCATTTATTTGGTGTTTGGTTCAGATTTAAATGAGTCACTTAATAACTCCTGTTCTCAGCAAGTTAACTTGCAACCAGCTGGCAGTCACAATTCATGGAGCTGTTAACCGTTCCAACCAGGATGAGACCCCTGCACACAAGTCTTCCTGAAGGGCATTATGCAGTTTTACTCCATCTACCATGCCAGGAGTTGCAAGCAAATTTGTGCCTTAGGTAATAAAATGTCCATGAGAACTATAAAGAGCTTGGGAAAATAGATGTTAGTGTCTATTCTAATGGCTCGAAAGGCTATTGATAAAGCTGTTTGTAGCTGATTATTATCTTAGAACAAAATCTCCATTTGACTCCTGTGGCCTTTAGGGGCCAAACAGAAATCAGAACTGCCTGAATCCATGAAAGGTCATTTTGTCAGAAAGGTCAGTAGCATTCAAGAATAGGGGAAGGATGACAGAATGGCTAGGAAGGACAGAATGCTTTGCTTCAACTCCTCATACCTTTTATGATTTAAGAACTATTTAAAGAATCACCTTTCTAGTCCTTTAAAAATTTATTTTCTTTTTATTGATAAAAAATAACTTAATGGATTGAGTGTAAACTCTGCATGCAGAAAGCCCAGGCTTGATCCCTGGTACCATATGGCCACCTAAGCACTTCCAGAGTAACTGAACACTGAGTTGGGAGTAGGCCCTGGGCACCACTGGCCTGTACTACTGACCACTTCCAGCAGTAGTTCAGCAATATGTATGTATGTGTATGTATATAATGTACTTAATCACTTATCACTTAATCGCTTAATCCCCATTATTCATCGATTTATTCGAGCGGGTGCCAGTAACGTCTCCATTCATCCCGGTTGCGTGCTAGCGTAGCCCAATGGTATCTGTTCGTTCTAGGAACATGCAGAGCCTCAAACCGATCATTTAGGGTCTTGACGAAGAAGTCTGACCAACTTATAGGTGGGCGTCCACGTGATCTTTTGATGTCCCGTGGAATCCAATCAGTAATGGCTCTAGTCCAGCGGTTGTCTGTAAGCCTCATTACGTGTCCAGCCCATCTGATTTTTGATGTCTTGGCAAATGAGACAGCGTCCCTGATTCTTGAGCGTTGACGAAGATCAGAACTCCGGATTCTATCTCTCATTTGAGTGAATCGTGATATTCCAAGCATAGTTCTTTCGATTCCTCTTTGAGAGACCCGAATAGTGTTCTCATCCTGTTTTCGTAGGATCCAGGTCTCTGAGGCATATGTTAATGCAGGAAGAATAGTGGAATCAAAGAGATGTGCTCGTAGCTGGAGGTTCTTTGTCCTTTTAGTTATTTCTTCAATGCTCTTGAAGGCATTCCAAGCCGCTCTCTTCCTCCTGCGTAACTCAGGTGCCAGGTCATTCATCATGTTGATTTCTCGACCTAGGTATATATAACTGTTGCATTCGGAGATGGTGGTTCCGTTGAGAGCGAATGGAGCGTCAGGAACAAGGCTGTTTCTCATAAACATTGTCTTCGTAAGATTCAGCTATAGTCCGACCTTTCCACATTCACGGTCAAAGTCGTTCAGCATTTGTGCCGCTTGGCTGATATTTGGTGTTATTAGAACTATGTCATCAGCAAAGCGGAGGTGGTGTAGTTGCCGACCATCTATCTTCACTCCCATGTTTTCCCATTCCAGTCGTCGCATGATGTTCTCGAGGGTGGCACTGAAGAGTTCTGGTGAAATGGTATCACCCTGCCGAACCCCTCTCTTGATATGGATGATTACTTCTTTGTAGAATGGTGAGATCTTGGTAGTGAATCCGCAATAGAGCTCACGAAGGATCCTGATGTATTGAGTTTGTACGCCCTGATTGGCTAGGGCTTCAATGACTGCTTCCATCTTAACAGAATCAAAGGCCTTCTTTAAATCAATGAACGTTAGACAGAGCGGCATCTTGAACTCCCGAGATACCTCAATGAGCTTGGTTATTGTATGGATATGGTCGATGGTACTGAATCCTTTTCGGAATCCAGCTTGTTCACATGGTTGTCCTTCATCTAGTGTTCTGCTAATCCTATTCAGGATGACTCGAGTGAATAGTTTGTAGATGACAGACAATAGGCAGATTGGGCGATAGTTGCCAATGTCATGGATGTCTCCTTTCTTGTATAGTAGTACAGTCCTGCTGGTTTTCCATTGGGATGGAACCTTGCATTCAGACAGGTAGCGTGTGAAGAGTCGAGCCAATGTATTGATGAGTACTGATGGTAAGTTCTTCAGGTGTTCAGGTCTGATCTTGTCTGGGCCAGGTGCTCTTTGTTTCTTTACCGACGAGATGGCATGTTGGATTTCGGAAGAGAGAACATTGGGAACGACATATCCATCATGTGGTATGTGGTATGTGGGCAAGTGGATGTGGCTATTAAAGAGATCTGAGTAGAAGTCATGAATAATCTTCTCCATTGCCCTTCTGGAAGATGTGATAGATCCATCATGATGTCGGAGGGCAGTTATCTTGGTTTTGCAGTTGGTGAAGGACAGGCGGGCATTACGAATGTTTTTCCCATAATGCATATATTATGTACATCTATATGTACATTAGTATATGGGGAAAATTTCTTTAAAATTTGAAAATAAGTTTTAAATATGCTTTTAATTGTCCAAGTTGTTTTCTATTTCACTCCTCCTGTGGAATCCCCAACCCCTATCTCTACCCTCATTAGCCAACTGGGACATTGAAGGCACTCAGATAAATGTGTAAAAGCATATATATAACATTTAGTTTACTACTTTTGAAAAACTGAACAACATAGGAACATATTAGAACAACATAAAGAAGTGAAAGCAATAATAGCAGTCACTCATTGACATTGGAGTAAGGAATAGGTCCTTCCTGTTGTTACATGGATCAACATAAAAAAAGCGGAAATGTCAGGATTAGTGTTTATCAAAGCCCATCTCTCTTTTAGTTTTGAGTAGGGCTGCATATGACGTTTCCATGATTCTTTATCAATCTCCATGAACAATTATTAGCTGGGTTGCTTTTGCTTCCTGTCTACTTTAAACCTCATGGGAATATTCACCTTCATAGACATATTTTTCAGCATTATTTGAATGGGTAGGTCTGGGTGACTTCTATCTAATGAGTTGGCTCTAGTGATGATGCCAACTTTTTGATAGTGCATATCACTATTCCAGCTGTACATACATATTTACCCATTTCCAGAAACAATTTTACAACCCTCAAATGTCCATGATGCTGAGATGAGAACTTTGATGCACATTCTTCCTTTCCTGCTCCAGAGTGCACTGGTAGTGTTCCTGAGAGTGTGAACCTTACAGAAAGAATCTTGCTTAATCACTTCTTTACTCTTATGCAAGATTGAATTTGCTCATAACTGGGATATCCTCCTCACATTATTCCACTGGTCACTAATGCCAGCTAGTTAAGACACTTGGAGAAGTAAGTCCAACTGTTTTCTCTCTTCAATCACAGACACAGCAGCCCTTTCCAATATTAGCATTCCCAATCCCTTACTGCATCTCTGGATTACACTAATGCAAATGCAGTGAGACATTCATCCTCACAATTTCTGTACTCTGTGTGCACGGTATCATGTCCCATACAAAATTGCTCTTGTGCAAAAGATGCCATCATTTATCAACCATATCTTCACAAAGAAGAGTAGTCATAAAATATAGTTTTGCTTCTAATTTCTCCAAATGCAAGAATTCAAGGACTAAATGAGAAACCATTCAATTCTTGAAATCCTATTGATGAACTTGTACAAATGTGAAACTTCTTTTCATACACCAGCTCCCAATTTAGGAGGTGGGTTCCCAGAGACACAAGAGAAAGGAGTAGCGGAAGATGGATTTTGGTTTCTTTTACACTTATTTTCAGTTTAATGGATGAGAATGCATTTTTCCCATTTTAATTTTTTTAATATTCTAGACACATGCATAGAAAAGATGTTATTTGTCATTGATTCAAATTCTCATATTTTAGTAGCATTTTACAGATTAAATTACTTAAGTCTCTTGTGGTCTTTATAAATATCTTCTTGAGAATTTTGTGCTTTGGTTGCTATTGTGTATGACTTTTCAAGAAATGACATATTTGAACTTTTTTACTGATTGTACTATCTCTTGATCAAAATGTCAAGTAGCTATATATTTTATTTCTAGAGGATTTTAAACTATTAATAGAAATACCTTTTGAGTAGTTTTCTATTTTAAAGGTAAATTCATTATCTGAAAATAGTGATAATTTGTTTTTATCATTTTCAGAGTTATACTAGTCTATATGTTATCTGTGCAAAACAAAATAATATTTGTCTTTTTTAGGCAGACGTCGTTTTTAAATTTAGAAGTAATAGTTTACAAAGTAGTATATAAAACATAATCTACAATATGGGGTGCTTTTTTGCTTTCTTAGAGTAGTAGATAAAGGGAACAGAGTGATAAGACTGGTCAGGGACATATGACTTATGTCTGCAAGGACCCATGTTTGATTTCAGACTTTTTCCATCTTCTGTTTTGGAGAGATTTCCTGTATCTCTTTCCTTGATGTTTTCCTCCAGTGCTGGTATTCTGACACTCAGACCTACTACTGAGTTTTTAGTATCAGTACAAAACCCTTCATTTCTGCTATTTTTATTATGGTTCTCTCCTTTTGACTCTTACATTTTCTTGTGCTTTGTTCATTATCTGGCCATTGCTTCTTTGAACTCATTAAACATCTTCAACATGGTGTTACTAAAGTCATTCTCCAAGGATTTACTGAGCTGGTTGATCCTCTGTGTTACTGTTTTCACTTATTGAACTTGGTGGAGTTCTGGGTACTTTCCCCATTCGGTTTGCTGTGTTTTGCTGTGGTGAGGGTGAATATTTATTGATGGTTCTCCTATGTATCACTGAAATATTAGGATGGGAGCTTCCCTTTTTCATCCATGTCAATCTTCGTCCAGTTATGGGAAGTGTGAGATTTGATGAGAGATGGAGCTCAGCCTGTTGATATGGAGAAGATTGGCATTGAAACTGCTGGGACCCAGCCAGAAGGGAAGGAATTCTGTCTTAGTTCCAAAAAGGCCCTGAAGATATCAGCCTGACAATTCATATCACTTGGGAGGACGGGGAAGCAAGCAGAGTAAGGAATATGTCTTCATATGGATGGGTGACTGGATGCATAGATACATCTTTAGGAAAAGTAGGACAAATGCTTCTTCAGAGAAGATGCAACCGCACTCCAGAAAACACAATGTTTTGAGCAGAGCATGCCATTCTTCGGCCCTTCATTATGTCCAACCTGGATTATTAGACTAGCGTTTCTCAACTGGGAGCTGTAAGGCACCTATGTGGCCTCAGGATACTAGAAGGAGACTCAGGTAAAAAATCACAAAGAGAGCCCAGGCATGATTCTAGAGGGACCAACTAGTAGGATAGGGGAATTTAAAGCAGGAAAAAGATCAGAAAGAAACCATTCTCAGAAAAACTTAAGAAACATTGAGTTAGAGAGAGAAAGAGCAACTGGTCAGATTTAAGGTGGTGTTACATCCACACATCTTCATTTAATTTATTTTTAAAATTTATTTCATGATTTATTGCATGGGTGAGTCAGAATGTGTAGAGCAAGGATAAGTAACAATGTCTGGGGAGGCTACTTACCCACATTTTCCTTTAATAGTATTGAACTGCACCTAATTTATATAAGGTAAATGCTTATATGGATAAAATGGCATTTTTATTATTCAATAATGACCAAATAAAAATAATTAATATAAAATTAATACTATTATTAATAGTATAAAAGCAAATTAATGTCTATTAGTTAAAAATAAGCTTACAACAAAAATGTGCATGATGCATATGAAGATCACAAAACTTAAGTACAGGACATCAAAAAAGTGTTAGTGGTAAGATGTACCATTCCACATTCAAAGATAATAATTTACCCTCTGGAAAGAAAGATGGCAGCCGCCTTGGAGCTTTTTGGAAAGCCAGGTATGAGCAAGTCGTGATGGGGCTACTGAAACCTCATGGGAAGGGTGCCGTTCCCGGCTGGTCCTTCATGCCCTACTGAGGTCATGAGTTGCCCCCCACGAGTGGCTCTCTGGCATGGCCATGGCTCCAGAAGCACAAGGACTTAATGCAGAGCCTGGCAGCTTGCAGCAGAAAAGTGAATGGACTGTGCGTTAATCCATGCCACCATGCCTGCCCGGAGGGGAAAGGGTGTTGCTCCCTTCCGCCTTCTTCCCTCTGGAAAGAAAGATGGCAGCCTCCTCAGAGCTTTTTGGAAAGCCAGGTATGAGCTGGTCATGACAGGGTGACTGAAACCTCATGGGAAGGAGGCCGCTCCCGGCTCATCCTTCACGCCCTACCAAGGGCACTAGTTGCCTCCCACGAGCAGCTCTCTGGCATGGCCATGGCTCCAGAGCCACAGAAACCAATCTCATAAGTATCTGACTCTCAGCAGAAATACTTCCAGGCTTAATAAGTAAAACAACAGAAATCCAAAATCGCATGGCCACTATTGCAGCTGCGCGACATCATTTATAAAATAAATTATTTCACAATGCCTTTTCAGCATGTCTGGCTTGGGGAAGTAAACTCTAAATAATAATAATGCATCTTTTGTCGAAACAATGAATCTATTCAAAGTAGATAGAGTGTTGACTAGAATTCATCTACCTCACAGGCATTGGGAGGGTTAGGAGGGGGGTTTATTGGGGTTCTTGGTGGTGGAAAATAAGTATTGGTGAAGGGAAATGTGTTTGATGATTGCATGACCGAGACTTAAACCTGAAAGCTTTGTAACTTTGCCCACAGTGATTCAATAAATAAAAAAACAAAGATGATAATTTAAAAATTAATACAGAACTTTAATGCTTCACAAATAAAAATATCAGGAGTGCATTTATGTACACTGAGAGTCTGATTCTGAAATTCTGGCAAAACAAATGTTGAAATGTATTCAATAGATGAGACATTGTAAGAAAAGGTGTATTTTTTTAAGATATAGTGTGTATAAGTTAATAATTTTGAAAGCATAGCACTGCTTCAAGAAAGGCAAATATATCATTGTTACTGAAAGAGATAGCTATAAATATATGTGTTATGTTTATAAAATTTATATAGATATAAGTGCTAGCTTTTATAATATATACTTATAGTAGTTAACAACTAGTTGTATTTATATATTATGTTATAGAGATATTTCCACATCGATGGGAAAATACAGATACCTAATAAATGCATAAATAATGTAGAAATAATTGTCACTCCAAAATAAGATAGACACATTCACCTTATATTACATACCATAAAATACCAAAAGAATGCAAGACACAAACATAACAACTAAATTATAAAGGAACTAAAGTAAAACATAAAAGTTTTATATATAATTTAGTATGTGCTAGGATTTTATAAAGATGTATATAAAATCCAGAAGCAATGCAGACAAACAACTTTATTAAAATTTTATACTGGGTGCTAGAAAAACCATCTAAAATGAATCAAGGCTGGAAAGACGTAGAGGGGTGAGGGTGCTTGTTTGCTAGCAGCAGACCTGGATTTAATCTCTGGCACCACATTTGGTACCCTATTCCCGCCCAGGAATAATCCATAAGCAGAGAGCCAAGAGCAATCCCAGAGCACAGCCAGATGTGGCCTAAACTCCATCCTTCAAAATATCAAAATGAAATCTACCTTCTGCCTTTTTTTACTGTGAAGATACCTTTGTTCTCTCTTGAAAACATAATTATTTTACTTTCTTTCCTTCCCCTCGCACTGCTTTAAGAAAATATCTTTCAATAAAAATATTTTGCTTAACTAATGAAGAAATAAATATAAAAAAGAAACAAATTACAAATTATATAATTTAAGAGTTAGATCATACCTAGTAGTTGAAAGTCCAAAATTGAAGCTCTTCCACAAAATATCCAAATATAAAGCATGATGGATGACATAGCAATATTATTTTTCTTTTAATTCTTTTAAAGTTTGTATAGAGACTCATCTAGAAGTGCTCATGGTCCTAAAACAACTCTGTGTGAAACAACACTAAACAACACTAGTGAAGGTGTGGGCTTGATGACTTGGTGCTTGGCTAGTGACACAAAAGCTCAGAGGTTCAGGGTAGCACCTGGATCACACCTGGCAGTGCTCAGGGACCGTATTGTGTCAAACAGGAAATTTATACCATCTAGCAGTAAAGCATACATTCTAGCCCTCTGAGCTATCTCCTCTGCCTAAAGATCTTATAAGTGATCGCTTAATTGTCATAACAAATGAGGGATTATAACACGGGGAATATATACTTACTTTCTTACATTTAGACAGCTCAGAACTCATCAAGGATTTCAATCTATACAGTCTCTCTATAGCTATACTCTGAAATGCAGTAACTTCTTGTTCCTCAAACTGACCCTAACCCATTTTAATGGTTTGGGGTATTTCTCATAGACTGCATGTGGAAATTAATGTGACACTGACAATTTAGTAGTAGAAGCACATAATCCCTAAAATATGTTCCTCAAACCACTAAGTTCACAGCTTATCATCAGTGTAAAAGATCATTTCTTTGAACATCAATGCAAAAATTTTTTAAAAAACATAACAAACAGGGACTGGAGATCTAGCACAGCAGGTAGGGCGTTTGCCTTGCATGCAGCTGACCCGGGTTCGATTTCCAGCATCCCACATGGTCTCCTGAGCACCGCCAGGAGTAACTCCTGAGTACAGAGCCAGGAGTAACCCCTGTGCATCCTAAAAAGCAAAAAAAAAAAAAAATAGCAAACATAAGTCATACACCTAATCAAGTAGAATTCATTCCAGGAATGCAAGAATGGTTAAACATATGCAAATTGATCAATATAATACACCGCATTAGTAATAGGATAGATACAAATCATGATAATGTCAATCAATACAGAGAGAGCTTTTGATAAGATCCAACATCCATTCTTGATAAAAAAAAAAAAACCTCAACAAAATAGGAATCAAAGAAAACATTCTAATGCTAGTTAGTGACCATCTATAAAGAGTCAACGATCAGTAACATTTTTAATGACAAAAAGCTGAAAGCATTTCATCTAAGATAAGGTACAAGGCAAGGATGTCATCTGACTCAACATTTATTTAATGTAATACTGGAAGTCCTAGGTACAGAAACTGGGAAGAAAACAAATCAAAGGAATCTGAATTGGACAAGAAGTGTCAAATTATCACTATTGCAGATGACATGATAATACACATAGAAGACCCTAAATAGTATACCAAAAATATGCTTGAAACAGTAAACCAATACAGAAGTTAGGTGTCTACAAATTCAGTACAAAAAAATCAGTTTCATTCTAATATACAAATAATGAATCAGAAGAGAAAGGGATCAAGTGGTCTATCCCATTTAAAATAGTATCTAAGAACATGAAGAATCTAGGAATTGACTTAACAAGATATGGACCATCTGTAGCATGAAAACTTTAAATAACTTAAAGAGATAGAAGAAGACTTTAGGAAATGGAAACATTATCCATGTTCATGGGTTGGAAGAATCAATATTATTAAAAAAATTATCATACTTATGCTATTATATAGATACAACTCTGACACCATCCAAATTCAGATAACATTTTTCATGGACCTAGAAAAGTTGGTAATACAGTTTCATGGAATCAGAAGAGACCCCAAACAGCCAAGACCATACTGAAAAATAAGAAACTGGTTGCTACCTCATTATGCAATTTAGAACTGTACTATAAAGCTAGGTAGAAATTGCTTGCTACTGGAGGAAAGTCAGGCTATCTATTCAATGGGTCAGAATAAAATATCCAAGGAAAAGACTTTGTATTTATGGAAAGTTAATTTTCAACAAAGAAGCTGAGAACATGAAATGGAGTAGGATTGCCTCTTTAACAAATGGTGCTATGAAACTAGATGTAAATCACATGTAAAAAGTTAAGTTATAGCCATAACTCATCTTACCAAAAGTCAATTTAAAGTGAATCAAAGACCTTGGGATCTGATTGGAAACTAGAAAGTACATTAAATAAAGCATAAGGCAGAATACTTCAAGATTTGAACCTCAAAGGGGTCTCCAGTGATATGATGCCATTTGAAAAGGCATTAAGATAAAAATAAAGAATGGAGCTCTACAAATAAACAATTTTAGTAAGACAAAAGAAACCCTGGGTAACAGAATGGGAGAAAATATTCACATCTAACACATCAGATAAAGAATTGGTATTCAGATTACATAAAGTACGTACAAATATCACAATAACAAGCAGACTCCATCAAAAAAAGGAAAAATTGTTGAACAGACATTTTTAGGAGTAATGCAGACAAATAGGCCACCAAAAATGCTGATTATCACTTATCATTAGGGGTATCTAAATCAAGAAACTGATGAGATATCCCATATCAGTGAGGGTGGTACATTTCAAATACTGTGGTAAAAATCTCTGTTGGTGGGGAAGTAGTAAAAAAGGTACTCTTACCTCTATTGATGTAAATGTTATCTGGTTCAACTCCTGTGGAAAATATTATGGAGAGTTCTCAGTAAACTTAATATTGAACTATCAAACAATCAGAAATTCTAATTTTGAGTACACATCCCCAGGACACAAAAGCATTCATCCAAAAGAACACCTATATTCATTTCAGCAGAGCTACGTTATGGAACCAACCTAGGTGCCAAATAAACAGATGCATGGACAATGAATATGTGTTAAGTATACACAGTGAAATACTATACAGCTGTAAGGAAAGATGAAATTTGCTGAGACATTGATGGATATGGAAGATATATTAATTGAAGTAATTCAGAAGGACAGACACAGGATGGAAAATAGGATAATTGAATAAGGAAATGTAGTAAAGGCAGGGGAGTGTCTAGATTATCCTTGACCCTACAACATAGTGAAGAGAAAGATTTGGGAAGCAATCAAGATGGGAAAGAAGAAAATGAAAAAGGGAAGTAATGTGAGAACATAGGTCTGGACTCTCTGGTATATTAATATGTGGAGTGATATATTGCATGAAGTGATGTATCAGTTAGAGGCGCAGAGATAAGACACACGAGAGAAATGTAGAGAGCACAGAGGGCCAAGGCATAGATCTGACTCGATGCAAAGAGCAACTAGCAGAGGCCTCCTTTTATTGTTTTTTATTAGTTCCATCCTAGTGATTTCATTAAAGAGAAAGATTCATTGATGAAAGTACAAACAATTATAGGACAAGCATTCATCAAAAGAACGCCAGGGTATACATTGTCTGGTCAAAGCTATGTTGTCAAAGCTATGTTGCAATGATTAAAACATAAGAGGAAGATACGGAGATGTACACATAGCTTTTGTCCCCACATTACAAATTATGTCCCCACATTCTTGTGGTCTGTTACACAAAATACAAAGAGTAGGTTTATACTGATACTTGAAGGTCAAACCAGATTAAGAATGTGTAAGAGAGGGGGAAACTGCTGCTTTCTACTGCCAGGATAATGTATGACTAGGACGGTGTAAGAGATCATGCTGTACTTCCCCAGATCATCCAAACTCACAAGTTTTATCTTGCCCACTTAATGTAAAAGTGGGGCCTTGCTTCTGCTTCCTGCTTGCAGGGCAGGGTCCAGAGGCTTGTCTTAATGTCCCGGCTTAGCAACGACAGTTGTATAGTTGTATATCCACAGCACAGAATCAACAACTCAGAAAATATGCGATCCAAACTATAATCACCATTTTAAAATTTTTCTGTCAGACGTGTAAGTCTTATGGGAGAGAGGAAACATAGAAACACTGATAGAGGAAAGATGACTTGTTAGTGAGATTAGTGATAGAGCACTATATACCTAATACTCAACTATCATCTAAATCATGGTTAATTAAAAAAAATTAAGGCATTTCTATTATGTGCTTTTATTTTAATGTGACTAATATGTGATTTAATAATAATTCATTTTCCTTTTATAACTATGCAGTATTGTCTTAGCATCAAAATTATATTGTAGACATACATTTATCTTCGATATTTGTTCATTTATTGTACTAAAGAGTTCTGGAAGGATACAGTTGAGCTCTGTTGTGCTATTCTCTTTGGAATAACTAAGGTATGGTTAGATATAAAAACTTACTTTTCACTACAAATATTTCCTTTTTTGTTAATTTTTTGATTTGTTAAATTTTTAGTATGAGCCTGTAATAATTAAAATAACATAATGAAACTTCTGGTCCCATCCAGAGCTGATTTCACCAGGAGGTTCCAGATGAGGTAGGTGCTGTCTCCCCACCTTCTCCAGATGGAATTCCAGTGACCATGAGCTTCTACAAGCAGGGCTCTGGCATGAGGGTACCAAGACTATTTTCCGAACCTCCAAACTGCGCAGCTGGCTTACATGGTGAAATTTCTTGGTATGCAAAGTGATCAATGGAAAGTAAATGATCTATCATTTGTCCCTGAAAATCAGGCCTGAGTGGTGGTGGGAAAATCTGAGCAAAATATTATGCCCAACTGAAACACATCTGGACTGTGTATTTAACTATGGTGCTATGCTGCCCTGGGAGGGGAATGATGTCTGTCCCTCTGCCTGTCCCCCTTTGCAGTGGCAACATAGTGGCCTGCATCTATTAGAGCCTAATGAAGAGCCTGGTATGAGACTGCATTGACGAGGCACGTGTGGCTTCATGGGATGGGGGTGGAATCAGCCCTGCTTTCCACCATGACAATGCTCCGGGTTGCCATCTTCAAACACCTCCTCTGGCTTCTGACTGACCATGATCACAGGGCACACATACCAATCTTGGAACCCAGGGGCTTCTGGCAGTAATCCCTCTAGGTTTATTACTAAAATATCAGAAATCCAAATTCGGATGACGACTATTGTGGCCATAGGACATCATATGCTCTTCATAATCAGCAATAGAAAACAAATTTTCTAATAATATCTTTGTGGCAGATCTGAATGTTGGGGAAATTTCCAAATAACAATGTTGGGTCTTTTGTCGTACTATTGAATGTGATCACAGAGAGAGAGAGAGAGAGAGAGAGAGAGAGAGAGAGAGAGAAAGTGGAAATATGCCACACAGGTGGGGGGGGGTGGGAGTGGGGGTATACTGGGGTTCTTGTTGGTGGAAAATGTGCACTGGTGAAGGGACGGGTGTTTGATCATTGTATGACTGACTAAGACTTGAACTGAAAGGCTTTATGACTGTTCTTACGGTGATTCAATAAATAAATTAAAAAATAAATAAAATGAAGCTTCTAGTCATTTTAAAGAAGTTAGGACTCAGGATTGACAAATGAATTTTATATATTATCAGTTTTTTTCTTCATTAATGGGATTCTATATTTTTTCTTATTTGGCCAATTGATTTCAGATATCCTATTAATAGATTTTTCCTAGTGTAAAATTATCCTCACATTAATAAGATGGTCTTTTATTTTCAGAACTCAATGTTTCATTAGCATATTATTAAATTTCGTAGCTATCATTTATTTAGATATTTAAAATCTAATTTTACATACAAGATGGATTCATAAATTATCATTTTTGTGTGTTCTGTTTTTGTTAGGTTTGTTACAACATTTTATTGGCTTTATAAATTAAGTGTGGCTGCTTTTATTTTTTTTAATATACATTCAGAATTCTTATAGTGAAAAATTAGACTGTACTTAAAAGTTTGAGAAATCAAATCAGTACAATCAAGTTTAAATAATTAGTTTTAAGTAAAAATAAATTGAGTTCCTGTTTCCAGTTCATCACATAAGGAGCTTGGAAGTCACCACTCCTAGGATATAATAATTTACTTGTCCTAATTAAACAGCTGAATAGAATAGGAATCAGAGAGAATATAGGCATTAAGGGGTGTGTCTTACCTGTGGCAATTTCAGCTCCACATGGATCACATGGTGCCCCCAGCCGACACCAGGTGTAAGTAACTATGGAGGACCCTGAGCATGGCTAGGGGTGACCCAGATTATTCCTGGCACTGCAGGGCCTGAGCATGCTGCGCCCTTGTGTTGAATTACTGGCCAGATTTGCTGAGAATCCCCGGGAGGGATAGCTGGGCTTCCAGAGCACAGACTGAGAATTCAATTCCCCCAAATAAAAAGTGTGTGGAAATTTGTTATTGCTTTTGCGAAAAAGAAAAAAAAACTGAATTAACTTAAAAAAAAAAGAATAAAGCCAACAACGTATCTTAGATCTACATAAGAGGAGAGGACACAAGGAAAATTGATCCCAAGATTGGAGAGTGTCTGACAAATAGAGGGAGTCAGGTTTTACCAGCCCCTTTATTTCTGACTAGAAACTGATAAACTGGTGTTTGAAAAAGAAAACAGAGCTATGACTGACAAATTTCTGGAGGCTCAGCACGGGAAAGTTTGAGAGTTAAAAATCCTAGGTGGGTACCCACCCATGGGGGCCACATCTGATATTGTGAAATTTACCTTCAGAGCTCAATCAGGTCCCCAGAGTAAATACTGAAAGAAAAATACCTCTGGCTTCTGGAGAACTTTACAGTTCTTATCAGGACTCCCTTTTGGAAACTAGTTAACCAGATTCTAACCTGCTGCAGTATGCCAGAGTCTAATTGATGCAGCGTGAAAAAAAAAATTCTAATCCCAGCTGACACCACCTTTTTTTTACGTGGGAGAAGAGGAACAGCTATCTGCTATCTGGAGCCTGATCTTGTCATCCTGACTCACCTAAGAGATGAGGACGAAAGAGACCAATAGACAGATTTGTGAGTTTCCAAAATATAGATTTAAATAAAGACAGAAGCCTTCATACTAAGGGTTTCTTCCCCCTTTTCGATACATTATTGCCATTTTATTAAAAGCCTACTATAGGTATAAGCTGGAGCGATAGCACAGCGGTAGGGCGTTCACCTTACAAGCGGTCAACATGGCCGACCCAAGTTCGATTCCTCCGCCCCTCTCGGAGATCCCGACAAGCTACCGAGAGTATTCGGTATGCCAAAAACAGTAACAACAAAGTCTCCAATGGAGATGTTACTGGGCCCGCTCGAGCAAATCGACGATCAACGGGAGGGCCTTTACCTTTACCTTTTATAGGTATAAGAATAAGAGGAATTCCTATCCCAGTTATCTACTGTTCAAGAAAAAAAATCACAGGGTGAACAAAAAAGTAAAATCACAATTTTGTGATAAAGAATAAGCATTAAAAACAAAAAATGGAAGAGATGTTTTGAATGATTAGAGAGTGATTTAAAACAACTTTGATTAATATGGTAAAGGAACTACTGGACCAAGTATGCATCATAAAGAATAGAAGGTCAGTGTAAGTAGAGAGCTGCAAATTTTATGAAAATTTAAATTAATAATAAATATTAAAACAATGTAACAAAATTAAGAATGCTTCTACTGAGTCTGTTAATATACCAGACATCTGAGGAAAGAATCCTTGAGCCAGGAAATATACCAGTGAAAGTCTTAAGAACAAAGGCAAATAGAAAAAGAAGTTAAAAACAAAGAAAAGAATGTCCTAAGACTCTGTGAGAACAGAAGTTGTATATGTCATGGTAATATAGAAATAAAAATGGAGAAGGAATAAAAATTTACTTGGAACAATTAATGACTGTGACTTCCCCCAAAGAGTGACAGAAACCAACAGGAGACCAAGGCGAATATATGAATCAAATTATCACACATTGTCACCGAATCCTCAAACTTCAGAGAAAAATTAATAATATTATAAGAATCCATAGTGAAAAATCACATCAATTATAATGAAACAGAGAATTACATTTAGCTTTTCTTCAGAAGCTAGGGAAGTGCAGTTAAATAAGTAAATTAAAAAAAAAGGCAAACGAACAAAAACAATTCATCAACTTAGAATTCAATACTCTAAAATTATCTTTCAATAGGAAGAGTGACATAAATATTTTTTCAGACCAAATAAATTTTTAAACTTTTGATATAACAAGATCATGTAATATTTGAAGTGGTGTTTATTATTGTGAAAGTAGACTTGCATTAAGGGTGTTTATTGAAAAGCCAAGAACAATCATTAATTATTTTTAAAGTATAATTAATATGCCAAGAAAACAGAAAAATGAAAATTTGATGTCTGAAACAAAAAAGACCAATTCCTTAAAAGATAAAACCTTTTATAAACCACAAAAGAACAGAATTTGAATAGGCCCCCACCTTATACATATATTGAATGTATACTAATAAACTTTCAAAACCAGAAATCAATAGACACAAATATGTGTACTAGGTTATTCTTATAGACATTTAATAAAGAAATTGTGCCAATTCCTCACTTTCTCTTTCATAAGATACATGTAAAGGGAATATTGTTGAACTCATTCTATGAGACTGTCATATCCCAATGCACAGACCGGCAAAGTCATTTAAAACAAAACAAAACGAGACAAAACAAAACACTACATATCAGGGGCAAGGTAGATAGCCAAAGCACAGGTAGACAGTTTAAAGCATAAGCATGAATGCTTTCTTTGCATGCAAGAGGCATTAGTTCAATTCTCAGGACCACAGAGTTCCCTAAGCACTGTTGTGAGTATCCCCAAGGCAACATGCTGGGAGCATGCCCTGAATGAGTAGGAGGAGGAGGCAGAGGAGAAGGTGGAGAAGGAGGAGGTAGAAGAGAAGGAAGTGGAGGAGGTGGAGGATAAGGAGGCAGAGGAGGTGGAGGAAGAGGAGACAGAGGAAGCCAAGGTAGAGGAAGAGGAGGAGGTGGAGGAGGAGGAGAGGGAGGAACAGAAAGAGGAGGAGGAAGAGGAAGATGAGGAAGAGGAGGAAAGGAGGAGGAGGAAGAGGAGGAGGAGGAGGAGAATGACATACAAAGGCTACTGTTTTGCATGTAGCCAACCTGGGTTTGATTCCTTGCACTCTAGAATATTGAGGCCTCTCCTAAGCACAAAGCTGGCAGTAGCCCCTAAGTACTACAAAGTGTGGCCTGCCTCCTGCCTCCAAAAGTAATGTTATTATAGGGCTCAAGAGAGTACAAGTGTTAAGTCTTGTACGTAGTCCATCCTGATTTGAGCCCAGGCCTCTGAACACAACTGGTGTCACTCTTGAGCACAGGCCAAGGAATAGCCCTTGAGCACTGTAAGTGTGACTCAAAAACAACAAAAAGATATACAGACATGGAACAAAGACAGTATGAAACAATGCATTTATTCACAGGTAATGATAGCGTGTAATGAAATAATAAAAAAAAAAAACCAACACAGTCATGCACACAAAAATGTGCCTGCCTCCAGCTAATAAGAAATTATAGTAAGGTTTTATGATACATTAGTATAATTAAATGATATTATTTTTCTTCATGCCATTAATAAACGATATGAATTTGAAATAAGACATATAACAATACGCAACATCGCAAAACCCATATTAATTATAACTAACAACATATGTATAAGAACTGTGCGAGGAAAATAGAACTCTTGAATGAAATTAGAGAGCCATATAAAGGAAGAGCTGTTTCAAGTTGGTTTTCAGGATATTAGATCTTCCTACCTTGATCTATAGATTCACTGCAGTCTCAATAAAAATCCCACCAATTATTTTATGGATACTGACAAAACTAATTCTAAAGTTTATATGAAAAAGCAAAAGTTCAAGAACTTCCAATATCATAATAAAAAACCCACAAAGCTGGAGTTTTATATATAGGACTTCAAAAATTACTCCAGACCAAAAATGGTCTGGAGCGTTAGTACAGAGGGTAAAGTGTTTGCTTTGCATGCGGCTGACCCAGGTTCGATCCCCATCATCCCATATGGTACCCCAAGCACTACCAGGAGTGATTCCTGAGTGTAGAGCCAGGAGTAACCCCTGTGAATTGCTGGGAGTCACCACTGTCACTGTCACTGTCCTCCCATTGTTCATCGATTTTCTCGAGTGGGCCCAGTAACTTCTCCATGAGACTTTGTTGTTACTGTGTTTAGTATATCCAATATGTCATTGGTAGCTTGCCAGGCTTTGCCATGCGGACGAGATACTCTTAATAGCTTGCTGGGCTCTCCGAGAGGGGTGGAGGAATCAAACTCGGGTCAGCCATGCTGGCTGCTTCCAAGGCAAACGCCCTACCCGCTGTGCTATCGCTTCAGCCCAGGGAGTGACCAAAAAAGAAAAAAAAATTACTATAAAGCTACTAATTAAAGCGGAACTCTCTGAGACCTTGGACTCCAGGCTCGGCGGACCCAAGGACAGAGCTTCTCTGCTTGCTCCCACCACCACAGGTGACAAAGGGATTCTAATCAGGAGCCCCACCCTACCCTGCCCTGTCTGCTTCCATCAACCACCCAGGGATCGAATTGTGCACAGGAGACCCACCCTACCCAGATAAATACCCCACTGGCAGACTTCCACTCTCGACACGACTTCCACTACCCAGCCGTCGCCACACTCCAGGACGCTTTCCGGACCCGCGCGGCAGCTCCGGCCGAGACCCACGCACAACTGAAGACCCACAGAACAAGGTAAGCGGAACTCTCTGAGACCTTGGACTCCAGGCTCAGCGGACCCAGGGACAGAGCTTCTCTGCTTGCTCCCACCACCACAGGTGACAAAGGGATTCTAATCAGGAGCCCCACCCTACCCTGCCCTGTCTGCTTCCATCAACCACCCAGGGATCGAATTGTGCACAGGAGACCCACCCTACCCAGATAAATACCCCACTGGCAGACTTCCACTCTCGACACGACTTCCACTACCCAGCCGTCGCCACACTCCAGGACGCTTTCCGGACCCGCGCGGCAGCTCCGGCCGAGACCCACGCACAACTGAAGACCCACAGAACAAGGTAAGCGGAACTCTCTGAGACCTTGGACTCCAGGCTCAGCGGACCCAGGGACAGAGCTTCTCTGCTTGCTCCCACCACCACAGGTGACAAAGGGATTCTAATCAGGAGCCCCACCCTACCCTGCCCTGTCTGCTTCCATCAACCACCCAGGGATCGAATTGTGCACAGGAGACCCACCCTACCCAGATAAATACCCCACTGGCAGACTTCCACTCTCGACACGACTTCCACTACCCAGCCGTCGCCACACTCCAGGACGCTTTCCGGACCCGCGCGGCCGCAAGCGGCCGCGCAACACATCATAAGACACTAAATACCCGTCCTCTGGAATTGTCGTACCATATTTGATAGGGTTCAAATATGGTAACACCTACAAGGGTGATTAGAGGTCACCCCAAAAGCCTCTATACCTCTCGGAAAGACTGGCAAGCTACCGAGAGTATTCCGCCTGCACGGAAGAGCCTGGCAAGCTATCCGCTGTGTATTCGATATGCCAAAACCAGTAACTACAACTGGTCTCATTCACCTAACCCTGAAGGCTTCACCGACATGGCAGCACTGAGAAGGATGAGAAAGGAGAGGCCGACAAAATCTCAAGGCCGACCTAGGCTGCCACAACGAAGGAAGACAAAAATGATCATCTGTACTTTCAATGCACGTACGCTAGCATCAGATGCATCCATCGAGGACCTGATGGTACAAGCGCGAATGATCAAGTACGACATCATTGGTCTGACCGAGACAAGAAGACACGAATCTCACCATGCCGTTTTCGACACTGGAGAAGAATTGTTCCTCGGAACATGCGATAAAAGAGGTGTTGGAGGCGTCGGTGTCCTTATCAACACAAACTTGGCCAAGAGCATTGATTCATTCGAATGCCTAACAACCCGAATCGGACGTTTACATTTGAATAGATGTGGCTCACTGCCTGCAGTTTCTATCTTCGTTGTCTACGCACCAACATCTCATTATGATGAAAGAGAAATCGAGAAGTTCTACATGGAGCTAGAGAAGTTCTATAAAGAAGACCACACCTTCTACAAGATCATTGTGGGTGATTTTAATGCCAAGATAGGACCGAGAAGATCAGTTGAAGAACTTCACATCGGAACCCATGGCCTAGAATGGAACGAACAGGGTGAGAGACTGTCTGAGTTCATCATGTCGACCAAGACCATTCATGGTAACTCACAGTTCCAGAAGGCAGAATCTAAACGATGGACATGGGAGTCTCCCGGTGGACGATTCCACAACGAAATAGACCACATCATATTCAATCGACGGTTTTGCCTGACTGATGTCGCTGTTGTCCTAAAATTTCGAACGGGATCGGACCACCGTCTCCTTCGTGCAAAATTCTACTTCACAGAGCGGGGAGAAAGGGCTGCAAAGTTCAAAAAGAGAACTCCCAGAACGACCACCAACTGGGAACTCTTTGGTACTATTGCGGCAACATGGGAAGATGCCATTGTTGACAACATTGACGAGGAATACGATCGACTGGTTCAGCACCTCCATGAATGTGCGAGGAACGCCAAGAGAGAGATAGACACAAAAAGTCGCCTATCTTCAAAAACTCTTGAGCTAATTCGCCAGCGTGGTTTGGCGCATGCCTCAGGCAACCGCAAGCTAATGTCCGAGCTTGCAAAGCAGTGCAGAGATGCGATCAAGGAAGACCTCAAAGAGAGAAGAGCAGAAGTGCTGGTAGATGCGGCAGAAGCCGGGAAAAGTATTCGTAACGCCCGCCTGTCCTTCGCCAACTATAAGACCAAGATGACTGCCCTCCGACGTCCTGATGGATCCATCACATCCTCCAGAACGGCAATGGAGAAGATTATCCATGACTTCTACTCAAATCTCTTCGATAGCCATGTCCACTTGCCGACATACCAAATTCCACAGGATGGGTATGTCGTTCCCAACGTTCTCCCTTCCGAAATCCGACACGCCATTTCGTCAGTAAAGAAGCAAACAGCACCCGGCCCAGACAAGGTCAGACCTGAACACCTGAAGAACCTGCCGTCAGTACTCATCAATACACTGGCTCGGCTCTTCACTCGCTACCTGTCTGAATGCAAGGTTCCATCTCAATGGAAAACCAGCAGGACCGTACTACTGTTCAAGAAGGGAGACATCCATGACATTGGCAACTATCGCCCGATCTGCCTATTGTCTGTCATCTACAAGTTGTTCACTCGAGTCATCCTGAATAGGATTGGCAGAACACTAGATGAAGGACAACCATGTGAGCAAGCAGGGTTCCGCAAAGGATTCAGCACCATCGACCCTATCCACACGATAACCAAACTCATTGAGGTTTCTCGGGAGTTCAAGATGCCGCTCTGCTTAACGTTCATTGATTTAAAGAAGGCCTTTGATTCTGTTGAGACGGAAGCGGTCATTGAAGCCCTAGCCAATCAGGGCATTCAAGCCCAATACATCAGGATCCTCCGTGAGCTGTATTGCGGATTCACTACCAGGATCTCACCATTCTACAAAGAAGTGATCGTTGATGTCAAGAGAGGGGTGCGGCAGGGTGATACCATTTCACCAAAACTCTTCAGTGCCACCCTCGAGAACATCATGCGACGACTGGAATGGGAAGGAATGGGAGTGAAGATAGATGGTCGGCAGCTACACCACCTCCGGTTTGCTGATGACATTGTTTTAATAACACCAAACATCAGCCAAGCGGCACAAATGCTGGCCGACTTTGACCGTGAGTGTGGAAAGGTAGGACTACAGCTGAATCTTACGAAGACAATGTTTATGAGAAATAGCCTTGTTCCTGACGCCCCATTCGCTCTCAATGGAACGACCATCTCCGAATGCAACAGCTATGTGTACCTAGGTCGAGAGGTCAACATGACAAATGACCTGGCACCCGAGCTGCGCAGGAGGAAGAGAGCGGCTTGGAACGCCTTCAAGTACGTCGAAGAAATAGCTAAGAGGACGAAGAACCTCCGGCTCCTGGCACATCTCTTTGATTCCACTGTTCTTCCTGCATTAACATATGCCTCAGAGACCTGGGCCCTACGCAAACAAGATGAGAACGCCATTCAGGTCTCCCAAAGAAGAATAGAAAGAGCTATGCTTGGAATATCACGTTTCACTCAAATGAGAGAACGAATCCAGAGTTCTGACATCCGTCGACGATCAAGGATCAGGGACGCTGTCTCATATGCCAAGGTGTCGAAAATCAGATGGGCTGGTCACGTAATGAGATTTAAAGACGACCGTTGGACTAGAGCTGTTACTGATTGGATTCCACGGGATGTCAAGAGAACGCGTGGCCGCCCACCTACCAGATGGTCAGACTTCTTTGTCAAGGTCATGAACGATCGGTTTGAGGCCCTCCATGTTCCCGGAGCGAAGAGATGCCATTGGGCTACACTAGCACGCGACAGGGACAAATGGAGACGTTACTGGCGCCCGCTCGAGCAAATCGACGACTAACGGGAAGTTAAGTGATTAAGTGATTAAGTGATCTTGTGAAGGAGTAAAGACAATAAAATGGAGAAAATATTGTATTTTAACAATATTTAGTATATAGTGTTTTCACAGTAATTTTAACAAATAGTACGGGGAACTAAAAATTAACAAGCAGAAAATGAATCTACGTAAGAATTTTGCATTTTACAGAAAACATTAGCTCATACTGAAGTATAATTATAAAAAAATGGAAAATATCTAAAACTTTGAAAATAATGTACGAGAAATCCTAGATAATGTTGAACAAGATAATACCTTATGTTTTGCTGCTGTCTTTTTGGGGCCACAACTGGCTGTGCTCAGGAAACATTTCTGGAGGACCTTGGAGAACTGTATAGGATGCTGAGGAAGGAGCCAGGGTCAGCTGTGTGCAAGGCAATATTCCTACCTGTTGTATTAGCTCTCTGGCCCTGATGATACTATTTTTATATGCAATGACAAAGACAATCCTCAAAAGAAATTTCCTATAAACTTTATTACTTTAAAATACAAACAGGTTCTGTGAAAGACAATGTAACAAGCACTGTAGAAGTCACGCCAAAACACAGGAAAAAATATTTGCAAATGACAACACCTGATAAAGAGTTATCTCAAAAAAGCACCAGGAATTATTTGGTTAAATTTTGTTTTCTAGGAGTGATAGTACTGCGGTTAATTTAAGGTGCATGCCTGAAAGCAGCTGACTCTGGTTCCATTCCCAGAAACACTTGTTTACATGAGCCTTATCAAGAATGATCACCGAGTCAGAAATTGACCCTGAGTACTGCAAGGTATTCTTGAACCCAGAACCCCAAGAAACCCACAACAACAAAATCAAGTTTTCTAGAAACTTTAAGTTAATTTAATTCCAAATTGTTATACGTAATAGTTTCTGTGATTTATGATTCTTTCTATATTACAGCCCTTTAGTAATTTAATTTGTATTTGTTTTCATCTTTCATTAATTACATTTTCTAGAGATTTGCTTATCTTTTCCTTAAGAAATAGTTCCTAAATTTTTAAGGACTCAGATTTACATACTTGGAATATTTACTTTTTGATATCACTCATTAGTTTGTTTTTTTAAAGAAACTTTTAGGGAAATATGCCCTTGTTTTCTTTGTCTTCTTTACATTTGCCATACATACTCAATGTTAATAAACTCATTTTGTTTATGCAGAACTGATCATCCACAAAGTTAAAATTATGCCATTAGCTACTGTCCCCATTTCATGTAGAGTGGCAATTTTAATGAATATGTAAATATGGTGATTACTTTTAGAACAAAATACATATATGTTTACAAATAAATCGCTTGCTTTTATTGTTGTTGTTCTTACAGAATCATAGGGGCATTAAATGGAACTGATTATGGAGTTGGTATATAAAGTAAAATAGACAGTTTACAAAGGGAGAAGACATATCTCAGCATCTTAATAGAAATGGCTAGACTAAAGGAAGGAATTTTTATCCCCCATTTGAAACCCATACAGTGAGTAAGGCAAAGGGCATGCCTTTACACAGAGTAAAAAAGAAAAGCATTTCTGAGCTGAAAATTACACACTTTCTCACTTCTGAGGCGGCTTCCCCTCCTCGTTTCTCACTTGGAGGCAGCTGAACCATTTCTGGATATTCCATTTTATTAAATAGCATAAGTTCTCCTTGACAGTAATTCAGAAAATCCTTGCCCTGCCTTTTGTGGTGAGATTTGGAGCATGGTTTAGAAAATGTTGCCCTTTTAGGGGAAAACTTGAAGTTCAGGTAAGGGAATTGCCATGTGATGTTACAAGAAGTCAATGAATTAGCACCAAGCTGGTGCATGGTTCTGAGGTTGAGATACTCAGGGCTTTGATGCTGCCTGTCTTTATTTCTCTAGTTCTGTATCGTGGGAGAGAAGAAACCCAGAGGTTTCCATATTTAATTAACAATAGAAATCATATGAGTTACTCTTCAGGGTCTTGTGAAGATGAAACATAAACTATGTGTAAAAATTTTTTAGAAATCTATATAAAACCTTTAAAATATTGTTGAGTAGGTAATGAATCTATTTTCAGTAAGATTTTATGACTACTATTTGGAAAGAAGAGATCCAGCGTCTTCTGTGATTTCCAACTGAAGGCATCCCTGACATTTCTCAGTCATATCCTTGGCACAGTTCTGTCATTCAGCACTGTAATTACTTTTATGACACATGCAATTCAGTTCCACAACATTTACCAAGTGTTTGTTCTGCTCAGAAAGATTGGATGGTGGAGCTATGATGACAAAAGAAAGGAGATTCCTCCCTTTCTTAAAAAAAAAGAAGTACACTAGTATCCATAGTTTCACAACCAATTACTTGACCCAAACAATTCTGATTAGCAAACACCATATGTCCAATACTGTCCTCCAAGTTCAAGTTGCCTTAGGCGTTATTCCTCTGAGTACCATGGAATTTTACTGCTCTCATGCATTTAACGTGTCTTACTTTTATGTGAAATCAGATGTGAGAACAGGAAGAACCTGGGAAGAACTTTTGGCCCTTCAATGGTCCAAAGCAGAAACAGTTACATTTTATTAAAAATAAAGGAGCTTAGCAAAGCTTTTAAAAATAGAATGATATGGGAGCTCAGCAGGTCATGGAAATGCTTTCAGAAAAATCTGCAGAAGGACTCTCTCAGGGGGTAAAGATCAAAGATCAGCCATCCACGGCATAAAGAATGTAGTACTTTCTATCTTAGCCTGTTTAGTATCATAAATAAACAAGGATATTGTGTGCAAAGATTGGCTTTGACTCTCCAGATTTGAAGGGTAAGGAAACATATAATTTCCACATATAAAAGGGATATAATAGGAATATAATAAGCTTTCAGTTTTTCGGGGGTATAGGAAGTAAGTTTTCTATTCAATATTTATGTGTAATCCTCTAGGAATTTGTAAATTAGTCTTTCCTTTTTATTGAGACATGTTTGATTTCTGAGGAATTCAAGTTTGTCTATTTGATACAAAAGTTACATGATCTGCATTTCTTTTCTGGCAGAAAATATTAAGAACTAACCTTTAAAATGGGTTTATGAAACTGCAATTTCCACGCATTCATTTAACAGGCTCACACAACATAAGATACAGTGATAATCCAAAATAAGAAAAATAAAAATATTTTATCCTTTTTCTAAACCGTTACACAGGATGTCCTCCGGAGGAGTTTATGTAATGTTCTAAGTAGTTCAGATATAAATTTATTATTTAAACCTTATAAGCACCCTACAGGAAGATGTTATTATCATTCTGGTTTTATAGATAAGGTGTGAAACTACAGATTGGGTGGCTTTCCCAAGATTATACAGTGACTAAGAATTTAAGCCTAGATATAAACCCAAGGGATCTACTTTAGAAACTTTTGTATCAAACATGGCAAACTGCCTCAGAAAAGCATGGCATGGAGTCAAAAGACTGGAAAGAAAAGAAAGGGAATGCCATTATTTCTCTGGTAAGTCGATTATTATAAGGAGAATTCAGAGTCTGATTCTTCAGTAGGAAGTGACCTTATAATTCTTGCAATTTATTCTATAAAACATCATCAAACACCTTAAAACAAGAGGGATCCTGAAAACTGAACTAGAATATAGGGTAGAAAGAAAAATTCATTTTACCAAAATATACTTTTAATACTATAATTTAAAGTACCATTCTTATTATCTAAATTCTTTATATGTAATTGGATTAGAAGTTCAGGCCATAAACCTGGTGAGCTTTGGGTGATTTGGTGGGGGACCGTGGTCGATAATCGTATGATATTGGTCAATAATATGATACCCTTTTACTTTTATGTAGACTTCATGCCATGTTTCATGCCATGTGATCCTGGCACTATGATTCTAGCTAATTGAACAAAGATTGTTATTTGACAAACAAAAGTTACCTGCAAGTTGGTAGGTCATCCATGAGAAGTCTGTCCAAAGAGTTTTAGTCAACTGAAATGCCCCAATCTGAGATGGTGCTGATCAACCACAGGGAGACCTGTTTCCTTATTGAATGTACATATGAGACATAAAATGGTAATTATATAAAAAATTCTAGATCATTAGATGCTGAGGAATTCATAGAAACAAAGCAAAAAATAAACAACCCCCTTACCCAGCCCCATTGTCTCTCATAGTCTTTCATTCTGTGAAAGAATTCTTGTATCCCTTGTATCAATTGCCATACAATTGATCTTTGACTTGCTTGATTGGGTGCCAGTAACATCTCCATTTGTCCCTGTTGCATGCTAGTGTAGCCCAATGGCATCTGCTCACTCCAGGGATACGAAGAGCCTCAAATGGCTTGTTCAGATTTTTTTCTTTACTTTTTGCGTCACACTGCACGATGCTCAGTGCAGAGCCAGGTGTCTCTTGACACCTGGCTCTGCACTCAAGAATTACTCCTGGCGGTTCTTGGGGGACAATATGGGATGCCAGAGCTGGAGGTTCTTCATCCTCTTAACAATTTCTTCCACTTTCTTGAAGGCATTCCACTTCCTCCTTCACAGTTCTGGTGCCAAGCCGTTCCTCATCTTGGGTTCTCGACCCAGGTACAAATAGCTGCTGCATTCGGATATATTCATTCCATTGAGAGCAAATGAAACATCAGGGACTAGTTCGTTTTTCACGAACACTGTTTTGGTGAGATTCAGCTGCATCTGCCCTTTCCACACTCACGGTCGACGTTGGCCAGCATTTGTGTTGCTTGGCTAATGTTTGGTGTAATTAGAATTATGTCATAAACAAAGTGGAGGTGGTGTAGTTGCTGATCGTCTATCTTCACTCCCATTTTTTTTCACTCCCATTTTTTCCCCATTCCAGTTGTTGCATGACGTTCTCAAGGGTGGCACTGAAAAGTTTTGGTGAAAGGGTATCACCCTGCCAAACCCCTCTCTTGACATCGATGATCACTTCCTTGTAAAATGGTGAGATCCTGGTGGTGAATCCATAATACAGCTCATGGAGTATCCTGATGTATTGTGTTTGAATGCCCTATTTGGCTAGGGCTTCAATGACCACTTCTGTTTCAACAGAATCAAAGGCTTCTTTAAATCGATGAACGTTAGACAGAGCAGCATCTTGAACTCCCAAGAGACCTCATTGAGCTTGGTTATCATGTGGATATGGTCGATTGTGCTGAATCCTTTTCAGAACCCAGCTTACTTGCATGGTTGTCCTTTATCTAGTGTTCTGCCTATTCTATTCAGGATATCTCGAGTGAACAACTTGTAAATGACAGACGACAGGCAGATCGGGTGATAGTTGCTGATGTTGTGGATGTCTCCCTTCTTGTACAACAGAAAGGACCTGCTGGTTTTCCACTGGATTGGAACCTTGAACTCAGACAGGTAGCGTGTGAATAGCTGAGCCAGTGTATTGACAATTACTGGCTGCAGATTCTTCAGGTGTTCGGGTCTGACCTTGTCTGGACCGGGTGCTGTACACTTGTTTACTGACGAAATGGCATGTCGGATTTTGGAAGGGAGAACATTGGGAATGACATATGGAATTTGGTATGTGGGCAGGTGAACGTGACTGTCAAAGAGATCTGAGTAGAAGTCATGGATAATTTTCTCTCTTGCCCTTCTGGAAGATGTGATAGATCCATCAGGACATCACAGGGCAGTCATCTTGGTCTTGTAGATGGCAAAAGACAGGCGAGCGTTGTGAATACTGTCTCTTGTAGCATCAGTTCTGCGAAAGAATTCAGGGCCCTATTTTTTCCTTTATTCAATGCGTTTTGATATTTTTATCTACATGCAAAGTGAAATAAATCTAAAAGAGAAATATATGCACCAGATTATTTTATTCTGTGAGGAATATAATGGACTGAATGTTTTAACATCTCTTTGCCACAAGTAGCATAAAATATTACGAATGTATTATTTTACATTCTGAACTTCATAGATCTGAAATGGGTCTTTTTGAGTGGAATTCAAACTATTATCAAGATTCTAGCCCTCTCTTAATGCTTTGGATAGAGAGGCGGAATAAAAATTGATTTTAGTTTTGTTGCATTTCCCATGTCTATAATTCTGTCTCCCTGGTGTCCTGTCCTTTTCTCTTCAAACTCAGCAATGTTTTCTCAAGTCTCTTTAAGGCCATACCTCTCGTTTTCCAATTTTGTTTCTTCACTTAAAGGAGATTGTCATTGCATTGGGTTCACTCAGATACTGTAGGATGATCTATTGTAAAGTGAGCTTATTAAAATATTGCATCTGCAATCATGACTACCATTTTCTACGAAAGATGACTGACAAATTCTGGGGATCAGAATCTGTACATCTTTGGGTACCAGATATAGCAGATTTTCTCTCCTATACTAACTGTAGTTCATGTTATTTTTTCAAAGATCAAACTAATATTTTAAACATAAAAGATAGTTTTCTTGCAACCATCTATTGTATATACTTTAATAATGAAATTTAAGATCCTATGGCATGTGTTTGCTGATATTTAATCTATTTAGCAAGGACAAGTAAAGCATAGTCTTTTAAATAAAGGGTATTAATTATAAAGACAAAGGAACAGTTCTACCATATTCAATTCCAATATAACTTTAAATCTAGCATATTATAAATTTTATCCACTAATCAGAACCAGGGAATATTATAATAATCTGATAATTATTCAGCTATAAGAGCCAAATAAGGTGTCATATTTTTAGTAAAATTTTTTTTAGTAAAAACTATTCTGGGATTGCCAGAAACGCAAATATAAATGTCCTAGAGAACACTCAAGGGACATAATTATTTAACAGAGTGTCATTATGAGAGTATGAATTGATCATAAGATTCTATCCTATGACTTTCCAGAGCAGATACAAGTCCCTTAACTTTCCTGAAAAGATTTTCCTTTATTCTGCAGCATCTATGCAGTAAAGGGGACCTCACTGTCTTTACTGGTCACTGGATTATTTTGATTGTTACCTGGATTGGTTATGTATAATGGTGGATAACTGAAAATAGATTTATCTCAACTTTATAAAATTACAGTAAGCATTAAGCCAAATAAGATACTCACTCACAAAGGGCTAACGTATCGGGAAGAATGAGTAGACAAAGATTTTTGAAATCTTAAAAAATAATGGAGAAGTGATAATTGACGTAGTAAATGAAACTGAAGCATAAATACCTGTGGAGGATGGTAGGAGTGTAAGGCAAGGTGGAGAGGCCTGTTGAACTCCCAAAAAGCTATTATGATCTCTGGCATTATAGAATAGATTTTTGAGTACACTTGATAATCGAAGGTATGGCTGGAAATTGCACCAAGCAGTTAGAAGTCTTGATGTCTGCAAGTTGAGTTTCTGGATTCAGTGATGCTAGGTATTATTTGCCATTGACCTTATCCTCAGCTCAAAGGTTGAACTTTCATATCCATTAACAGAACGCTCTCAGTCATGACTTTGGTGTTTTACTTCTATGAACACAGGGCCAATAATGACACTTAACAAAAGCCTTCATAGTTGGAGAGATAGTATTGTGGGTAATGCTCTGACCTTGTTTGAGGTCAAACTGGGTTCAATCCCCAGCACCCGACATGGTCCCCTGAGCTTTGCCAGAAATCATTCCTAAATGAAGAATCAGGATTAAGTCTTAAGTACACCTGGGTATGACCCAAAACACAAACAAAAGAAGAGAAAATTTTAAAAGCCTTTAACATAAACTCTAGAACTCACAACTACAGAAAATAATAGATAACAAAATAAAGTCTAGAAGTAAGAAAATTAAAAATTCTTGAAAGTTATTGTCAACTAAACAAGAAAAATTAATTCGTTCATAAACCATACATACTGAGAGAAAAGGGTTCATGGAAGTTACTTTTTAAAAAAAAATACCAATTTTAAATGACATGCACATAAACCTAGATAGTCTACCAAATGTCCAGGCTAAAGAGAAAGAAAGAAATAAACCCAATATAAAATTTAAAAATTTCAAAATTTCTGAAAGATACTAATATTTAAACTGGAAATTGCAGTAGCAACACTGGATTTTAAAAGAGTGAAACAGTGCCTACAGAGTTCTAATAAAATATTTTGGCACTGAAATCTATATTATGTAGTATGAACAGGCACTGGGGGTGCTTGCTATGATATTTCACAAGTTGTATTCTTGCTCTTGTGTTATGCATTCTCTTTCAGAATGACTAAGGCCTGTCACTTATTTCTGACCATTGGAAAGCTGAAATGGAACAAGATGGATATGATCACCTGATATTGCATACATGCTTATGAGAATATTTTGTTGGAATCAGTTCTCTGTAGCCTTATTTTAAAACTCAAGCAACCATGCTGGGAAACTTCACATGACAGCAAGTCTCTAATAGCTGGAGATAGTCTCTGGTTATATCCAGCAAGAAGCTGAAGCCATTCATCTTGTTCCTGTGAGGAACTGAATTCTGTCAATAACTTGATTGAGCTTAGGAGCCTCCCTAGTTGAGGCTTCAATAAAATTGAAGCTTTCATAGTCACCTAGACTGAGAACTTGAAAGGCTCCAGCTAGTTTTTTTGCCAGACTCTTGAGTCACACTATTTTGTTTGGGAACATGACACTTCTGGTAATAATAGTTCATGAAATAGTACATACATAAAAATTACCTAACTGTGAATGTTAAAGGAAGATATCACCAGTTTCCTAAGCAATATTAAATCTGGTGGAATTTAAGAGAAGTAAAGGTGCAAAATACTAGTTGCTGACTAAATTGACAAAAGCAATTGATTACTGTCAATGACAGTGGATGTGTGGGGTGCTCTTTTTTTTTTTTGTAGTTTTTGAGCTACACTCACAAGTGTGACCAGGGCTTATTTCTGGTTTTGCACTTAGGGATCACTCCTAGTGGGGGATGCGGGCATCATCTGAGGTGCCAGGATCAAACTCAGGGTGGCCATGTGCAAGAAAAGTGCTCTACCATTATATTAACTTTCGGTTCAAGGGAATCTTATGAAAAGTAGCCAACATGTAACTAGGAAGAGGGTCACATATTTTATTTATTGGAAATATCAGACTATTCAGAGCACTATATTAGGTAAATACTGCACAAATAATCAGATAAGTAAGAGAATAAGTTAAATAAAACTATAGGAAACTCAAATCAACCACAGTCTATGATAAATTTGTGCTTATAAGTAGAAATATCATGAGTAATGATACTCTTAACTACATAGACAAGGATGTTTTTGTATAAATTCTGTTTGCCCATCCAGATGCTCAAAGGAGTCGTGTGTTTCCAGTAGCAAGAATGATCCTTCTTTGACTGACATGTGTAAGATTATACCATTCCTGTACTATTAAAATTCCCATTGATTTTAACATTTACTTGATTCCAATTGCAGTTTATTACCTTCTGTGGACCTTTTATTTTTGTTCCTTACCTTGTACAGACATTTATGTGACTCACTCACATCACTCAACACTGCTTAAATAATGACACCTCAAGAAAACTTTCCCTTGCTGTGCTCTTTTATAAGGGAGCTTTGATTTATTTTAATTTTGTTTTTGTTTCATTGTTTTATAGTCTTAATATCTCTGTTTCCCATTAGATTGTAAGTCCTTTTAGGGAGAGAGCTTTATTTTCTGTTTTCTGTTCCATAGATTTGGTAATCAATTGGTACTTAATAATAAATCAAATAGACTTTGCGTTTAATTCCTTAGGTGTCTCCAGTAATTATGCATAAAAATTCAATTCTATACTATTCATTCTAAATATTTTGCATATGCTTTAGATAAATAAATTCAAGAAAGCCACACATACAGATATGTAGTTCTAAAGAAATTCAAGATAATAAGAATAGAACCTGTACTTTCTACTTTATTCTTAATTAAAATTCACTTTTATTTCATCAGGCTGGAGTGATAGCACAGTGGGTAGGGCTTTTGCCTTGCACACGGACAACCCAGGCCGACCCAGGTTCAATTCCTCCGCCCCTCTCGGAGAGCCCAGGAAGCTACTGAGAGTATCTCGCCCGCATGGCAAAGCCTCGCAAGCTACTCGCGACGTAGTCTATATGCCAAAACACAGTAACAACAAGTCTCACAATGGAGACATTACTGGTGCTCGCTTAAGTGAATTGATGAACAATGGGAGGACAGTGCTACAGTGCAATATGAACAACTTTTTATGTGAAGATAAAGGTATAAAAATTGATGTTATGCTATTTATTTTTTTTTCACTTTCTGGGCATTATTTTCTTACAGGAAGTAATGATCTCCTTAATGTGTTATCATATTAGGAAGAAAGTATGAGAGAACATACCTCTATTCTGACCATCAGCAACTTAATGGGAATATGTATCTAGATGTAAAAAATCCTCTACTTTTATTTTTAGTGGAAGACAAAAATTGGCAAATAACTTAAATGTCTATGTGGAGATTAATATAGGAAGACCATTCTCTTCAAATAATGGAATATAAAATTGACAAAATGATCTTAATTGTATTCTATCTAAAGAAATGGTAAAATAATTATAAAATATTAATATAAGAGAGCCAGTAGTGTTTCTTCTGGTTCTGTGGGCCCTCATGGCACAGGCACAAGTGTACAGTTAATTTTATGAGCAGGAAGCTGACAGTGTATATTGAGGGCTCCAGGTCTACTTTTATTTATCCTTATTGTTGTACCCTAAAAAGTTCTCATGCTTTTGAAAGGGGATAACTTTGAAACTGTTACCGATTAGAGGCTCTTAATGAAACTGAATTTTGAGGTCTCTTCCAAAAATCAAATGTTGATGAAGATAGAGTGAAAGGAGACAAAAATCTTGTCAGGTGTAGAAACATAGATAGTGATTGAAAACCGTATATCCCAAATAAGTGGGTGCTGAAAGTGTCAGGGATTGACTAACTGCCAATTTCATCACTGGCTAGCCGCTGGCATGACAAGGGTGCTTTAACCAACTCTAAAGAATAATTAGGTGCTATTGGTGAGTAAAGTTGAAAAGCTAAATTGCTCACGTTATAACAATAGCTGAATAGTCAATGCAGCAGAAAGCAGCTATTTCATTAGTGGTTTTTGCAAGACCAGTAAGTGGTTCATTATCAATTATGCAGCACTTATGGAGATTTGCTTTAGACTTATACCTCCAAGGCCACACTTCCCACATTCCTTAATTTTCTTCTGGATTTAAATGACTAGTCTCTGATGTGTTCTTATTCCAACAAGGCGGGGCAGTTCAAAAGGGAAAGAGGCAATTTATGCCACGAAAAACTATTTTTCTAACGGAATGCATTTTAACTTCTTACCTGCTAAGTTCCAAAGCCAGCTCACTCTTTTGAAGACACTGGTGAGAAATAGATAAGTTTTCTAATGCCTGAGGTAGAGGTCATGGGATCTTTTCATAAGAGAATAATGGTTTCCTTAGAACGGCCTTATATATCCATGAAATGTGGCAAGAGCTCTGCGTATGTCAGGGAACATGAAATAGTATGGGCAGTGATCATTTGTGCTGAGGTTGTACTCTGTTGAGGAATTTATCATGCTTTTTCATCTTTAGTTTACCAAAGAATAGGGAGGAGTATGCTTTTTAACAAAGCAGTTATAAAAAAGTCACTTAAACATAAAAATATACAGAGGGCTAATTGTTCCATACACTGTGTTTGGTCTTGAAAGAAATTGGACTAATGAGAATAGAAAAAGGTCAGGTGGAAGGAGAGTGCATGATTAAGTAAAGAATTAATCAGTTCTGTGGAAACTCTCTCCTTCCACTTTCTGGTGTAGTTTGTAAAGTGATATGTTAATAGAACTAGTTAACAATGGCAAGGTCAGTTGGGAAAGTCAAGTAATCACTAAAAGGGCTATTTGAGTGATTCTAAGATGATACAAGTTTCATTTAAGTAGATGGTGGTAATGAGCGTCTTTCTCAGGGCATGCCGAGAATTCTATACCAGAGTTAAGTTTCAGGAGTCCCTGATGTCTGTCTTCTCTGAGTATCTGAAGCATCCATTCTCCTCTCATGGTATCATTTTTTCTTGGATGGATCTTGTCCCCCAAGTATCACATGACCAAAAGGTTCTAGATGAGCTTGTGTTGAATAAACAGTAACATGAGTACGACTAGGTCAGAGGTCACTTCTATGAAAGCTTTGCACAAATAAAACTTCCTTGGACTGTAATCATCCAACAGTGATCATATTTTGCACTGTATTTATTTACTTGATTAATTTTATTTAAAAAAAAACTCAAGGGCTGGAAAGATAGTATTGGAGGCAAGTATACATAATACACTTTACCTAGCATACGGTTGAGCCTAATTTGATCTCTGACACCACATAGTATCTGTCCTGCATCCCAGGTGTCAATCCTGAGCACAAAACCATGAGCACCATCTCAGACATAGCCTTCCAAAACAAATAAATAAATGCTCGAGCTCGAGAGGGCCCAGTAACGTCTCCATTGGAGACTTTGTTGTTACTGTGTCTGGCATATCGAATACTCTCGGTAGCTTGCCGGGCTCTCTGAGAGGGGCGGAGGAATCGAACTCGGGTCGGCCATGTTGGCCGCGTGCAAGGCAAACGCCCTACCCGCTGTGCTATCGCTCCAGCGATAAATAAATAAATAAATAAATAAATAAATAAATAAAATAAGAAAAAATGTAAAGAAAAGAAAAAACAAAACCCCAAAGTGCAACTCAGAAGTTTAACTTAAAACAAATAAACAAACAACAAACAAACAAAGGCTTTCTTGAGTCACAGTCATTCTGCCCAATCTTGGCTTGATATATAATTTGTAGGAAATTTAGGGGTTCACATCTTTCTCTTTATATCCCATCTTATTAGTTTAGGAGTCACACCAAAAGCATGCAGGGCTTATTCCCGCCTATAGACTCAGGGATCACTCCTAGAGGTGCTTGAAGAACCATGTGGAGTACTCTCAGGGATAGAGCCCCGTGAGCTTTGTGCAAACCATGTGTAAGACTCCCTACCCGCTATTGCTCCAGTTCTCATATCATATTATTATCATGTGCTAACTGGTTTGCTTCCACAGGATTATTATAAGTCACTGAAAATAGAAAGCATACCTTTAAACTCTAGAAACTAGTGCATCTGACAAAAAATAATATATTAATTTGTTGAAAATGTTAAATGTAATTTATTTATTCCTTGTTTTTCTTCTGGCTAAGTATTGTAAATATACACTGAACTGAGTAAGGGTAGAATCTGAGTACTGTCAGCAAGTTAAAAAAAAGGGTAGCTGCAGAACATTAACTTAAAATGCAATTGTTGTGTGGAATATTGCAGACTAGAATTACTATAACCCCTATAACAATTTTTTGAACAATTTGAGGATTAGATTTTTTTATTAAGGTGGTCCCTATTTTATTTGTAGTTATTATTAGACTAAAAGAAATCTTATGTATTGCCTAATGCAATCATTGCATTTCAGTAATAGAATACTCTGAGGTCCAGAAACTGAAATGACTTATGAAATTCATGATCATTGTGACTAGATAGGTATTAAATGCTGTTTCTGTGAACTGTTTCATCTCTTGGTGACATGATGGAGATCCCTTTCCAAAAGATAGAAACAGTGACCATAGTTCCAGAGATAAGGAAGAGACTCCAAGGTCAGATTGCCTGTGTATCTTAGCTCACCCAATTACTACTCTGAGAAACTGGTTGAAGATACTTTACTGCACGGTACTTCTGCTTCCTCATCTATCAAATGCGGATAGTGAATTATACTTCCTTAGCCAGTGATTTAGCTATTAGTTTCATCCTGCTCTTCGTATGGTGCTTTGGGATACTGGGCTGGGGAAGAATTCTAGTACTGACTATTCCTTGGTTTAGTCTATAGCAGGGGCTTTTAAAGAGAAATCAAGAGCCTGGAAGCAAAAGAAGGAACATATTCCTGACTCTCCTTTTTATGTCTATCAGTTTGATATTGACTATGCTAATCACTTTGCTGATAGCAGTTCATTAAGGTAACACTATTATATCTAATATTTCTTACTGTTTTAAAACCAAACTTTATACATAAAAATAATGTCTATATAAGTAGATATTTATTTAAATATAAACATATCTAATAATACCTAATAATATTGCTATCCATGCATGTCTGCATGTTTCTGTCTGTGGATTTCTGTATTTATCTCTGTCTCTTCCTAGACATATATCTGTATCTATGCCCATATTGAATGTATCAGATATATTTCTAAATTTCCCTAACAAGATGAACAGCCTCAATAGTTATCAAAAATACTGGCACTCCTCAGAAAATGTTCTTCCCTCTCTAGAAATCTGTCTTAACTCAACAAGGAACTTCCTTCAAGCCTCTAAGTATCAATGACTGTAAACTGGTCCATCTGTTCCCCTAACCTTAGTGGTGATAGCTGCTACTGGCAATTACTATCTCCCTTCTGTCTTTTCAGTTCTACAGCACCTAGTTAGCAGTTCCTCTTATTAAATTCTCTCTGTTAAGATCTGTGATGTGGTTTCCATCTCTGAACTAGATTCTTATTGATGTGTCTTCCTCATAAGGTTATTGTTAATACTAAAACAGTTTCCTATGGAATGGTTTTGCATTGCCATTGAAAGGACTCCATAAATGTTAACTATTGATGTTATTAATTGTTCCATTGCTGACAAAGAACTATAACCCCCTTGATAAATATTTCCTTTTCATTTTACTCAGGAAAGTAAAAGAAAAACTTGTTAAGAAGGCCTTGGTTTTTGTTCCCTTAAGAGGATCAATTTATTCTTATCCTTCTGGAATTTCAAATTCTATTGGAAGCATTGGAATCTTGACACCCAGATAAGCTTTATAGGACTTCGTCCTCATAATAGCAGTTCTCATTCCACTTACTATTTATCTATGTAAAAAAATAATAATCTAGAAGTATTTTTGTCTGTGAGTCAGCTACCTTTATTTTCAAAACAGAACTGAGCCCAGAGCTGAATATATACAGAGACTCATTTTTTGAGGTTTGTTTCCTGAATTCAGTTCTGACCAATACTTTGATTTCCATATGGTTCCTTCTACCTGATTTATTTTGTGTATTGTCTCTTTTTCACCAATTTCATACATTTTATACTAAATATCTTTAACATTTCTTTGCTTATCCATGGAAACTTTCATGATTTCAGACATTCCTCTGGTTAAATAAGAACTCTAAATTTTGTTTGTCCATTCACTGATCCCAATGGACGATTCTTTATAGACTTTGTTGTATAACTAACTTGTCAATGCTCTTATGATGTACAAATAACATGGAAAGAGAAAGAAGGATATATATTTTTAAATTCTTGATCTCCTAAGAATGATGAGAAATTATCCTTATTCTAGGGAATTCTGGAAAAATAGACATTGGAGTTTAATTCTATTTCTAGGTGTAGTTGCTGTTGTTTAGGTTGATTTAGGTTTATCAGTTATCTAAATTTTTTTTGCCCATACTGATTAGACAAGTATTAGCATTTTAGTTAAAACTGAAACTAGTGCATGTATGAATCTATCTGAGAGAGAGAGAGAAAGAGAAAGAGAGAGAGAGAGAGAGACAGACAGAGACAGAGACAGACAGAGAGAATACTTGATTGAATTTGAGAAATAAAGATTTATCTAGGAGTAAAAAAAACTGGCACTGGAAGTCATGATTGAAAAAAAAGCAACAAACAGCTCCCAGAGAATGCTCCAGGTCCCAAACAGCCGAGTTCACCAGGAAGTCCCAGATGGGGTATGTGCTGCATCCCGCCTTCTCCAGATGGAACCCCGGTGACCATGAGCCTCTACAAGCATAGCTCGGGCATGCGGGAACCAGGACTTTTATTCCAAACTGCCGGGACTGCCCAGGCTCCCAGGTAACCTCTGATTCCAGAAGTCACGCCCACAAGCGCCATCTTTACAGCACACAGCAACAAAGAAGAAAAACCGCGGGGAGGCTCCACAGCTCCTGGAGAATGCTCCAGGTCCCAAACAGAGCTGAGATCACCGGGAAGTCCTAGATGGGATAGGTGCCGCATCCCGCCTTCTCCAGATGAAACCCCAGTAACCATTAGCCTCTACAAGCATAGCTCGGGCATGTGGGAACCAGGACTTTTATTCCAAACTGTGCGGCCGCTTATGTGGCTGCGCCACATCTCCTTATATACAAAGTGATCAATGGAAAGTAAATCATCCAACGTTTCTCCCTGAAAATCAGGCTTAACTCTTTTACAAACCACAATACCCAATAGGAGAGAGAGAGAACAAAATGGAATGCCCTGCCACAGAGGCAGTTTGGGATGGGGGGGATAGGGGGGGTGGGAGGGATACTGGGATCCGTGGTGGTAGGAAATGGTCACTGGTGGAGGGATGGGTATTCAAAATAAATAAATAAATAAATAAATTTTTTTAAAAAGCAACAAATGATAACTGCCTTGTACTTAATTCATGGAGGCTGCTTTATTAATACTTAGTAGCTAAGAAAGAGGATTCCCAGCATCATTAGTAAGTATGCTGGTAAATTCCTTTGAAATATTGCATTTAAACTGTTTCATCATAGTTTTTCTGAGGCTTAACAGGTCTACCTATAACTACAAATTTAAGAAATATTATTATGGAGAAAATAGAATTTACCTTTGCTTTTGTTGCAAACATGTTACTGCAATTGTCCTCTATCTAAAATAAATATTACAAGTAAAACAAAAACAATTTGAACTGACTTAAATCAACCAAAAGAAAACATTCTCTTCACAATCAAGATTTCAAGCCCATAAGGAATAGGAATATATTAATATAGAGATAGAGAGAAACTTCTGGTGAAATATTCTCCCTTCTCTTATACAGAATGAAATTTAAAGACAATGGCCTTGGGACATCTTTCTTGTACTCATTATGTATAGGAAATATTTTGTATCCAGGAAAATGGAAGACAGTAAAAGATAATTTATATTTCTAAATATTGTCTTATTTTCCCTTTTAGTCTACTTTGGGTAAAGTTCTTCTAGTGACATTTTCCCCTCTAATGACCTGCACATAATAATCTTTTTTATTGTCTAGTCATGTGCTCTTTGATCCTTTTCATAAGCTTGTCAATGTACTCCTACTGTAAATTAGCATTTAATTATCCAACCACTTCAAGTTAAAAATCATTTCACTTGCTTAAAAATATCTTTCTGGCTCTTACTTAAATCCTTTTTTGTGTATTTATTTCATATGATTAATAGGGCTTTCCTGATAGTCATATATTTTAATTCTCTGGATTCCCAGTACTAATTGGTGGCAGTGGAAAACAGTACCTATATAGTAATTCTCCAAAATGATAAAAAAATCATTGAGAAAATAAAATATTTTGGTGACTTAAATTCAAGTGATATGGCAGCTATTCAGAAAGAAGTAATTGCTAAAATACTTTTAAAACTTGGAGTGTCTTTTCCTTATTATGTGACAGAATTAACTCTGAAATGACAATTATTTAAAACATCAGAACTGTAAGTAATCTTAGTATTTTTTGTGACAATATGTGACTTCATCATAAAATCTGAAGACACTCTACCCTTGCCCTGGTTTATACTCTATCTGAGGTATCATGGTGATGGATAGCATCCATTGGAAAGATTGAGGATGTTCTTTCTGGTGACTATTTTTAATCATTGCATTGGATCAGTGGGTAACAGGTAGACACATATTTAATTACATTAGCATAAAACATTCCCTCTTCTTTAGAGTGAAGTCCAAATCTTTATTTAATTCTATTTTTCATGGCTTCAGTATCATTTCTGTAGTGTACCATGTAGTCATACTTAAGTAGATGATACATCTTCAGCATGTCTCATACTGTCTTTTCCCAAGATTCAATCATTCTTCCAAGAATTGTATTGTCCCCTGTAATATTACTGTTAATTTTTTGTTTGTTTGTTTTTTGTTTTTGGATGTTTTATGGGTTTACTCTTAGGGCTGGAGTGATAGCACAGCGGTAGGGCGTTTGCCTTGCATGCAGCCAACATGGCCGACCCGAGTTCAATTCCTCCGCCCTTCTCGGAGAGCCAGGCAAGCTACCGAGAGTATCTTGCCCGCATGGCAGAGCCTGGCAAGCTACCCGTGATGTATTTGATATGCCAAACACAGTAACAACAAAAAGTCTCCAATGGAGACATTGCTGGGTCCGCTTGAGCAAATCAATTAACAACGGGAGAACAGTGACAGACGGTGACTATGGGCTTAATCTTAGCCCTGAACTCAGGGATTACTCCTGGCAGGCTCAGGGGAATATAGGGGGTTCTAGGGATTGAACTTGGATTGGCCAAAGTAGGGAGCAAGACAAGGACACTACTCACTGTACTATCACTCCAGTCCATGGACTAGAATATTTCTGAGGCAGGTTTTCTGCCTCTTACATTCTATCCCCGAGAAGAATGCCTGGTATACCAAATATGCGAAATTAAAGAAGTTCCATCCTGATTGGCATTTAGTAAACTATAGAGATATGGTAACCCCCAGGGGGCTGAAGCAGAAGTCTGTTCTCTGTGAAGTTTACCGGACAAGATTCTAAGAATTTTCTTGTAACTAGGATTATTTTTTCTTAGACAATTTTGTTTATTTCAAGTAAAGCATCTGCTAGGCCACAGAGATAGTACAGTGGATAAGGTGCTTGCTTACATGTGGCCAACTCTGGTTCAATACCCAGGATTACATATGCTCTCTTGAGCACTGCCAGAGCTCATTTCTGAGCATATAGCCATGAATAGTTTCAAAGTTTTGAGTACCTCTGGTCTGACCCCAAAACTCCAAAACGAAAACAAAATGGTGGAAAAAAGGAAAGTGTATGCTGTGTCTAAGTTGAGGTAAAAGTAAGTAAAGTAAAGGCCCTCCCGTTGATCGTCGATTTGCTCGAGCGGGCCCAGTAACGTCTCCATTGGAGACTTTGTTGTTACTGTGTCTGGCATATCGAATACTCACTCTCGGTAGCTTGCCGGGCTCTCCGAGAGGGGCGGAGGAATCGAACTCGGGTCGGCCATGTTGGCTGTGTGCAAGGCAGACGCCCTACCCGCTGTGTTGTACATTCTGAAGGTGATTTAAAAGCACTGAGGATTGCTGAGTGGTTAAACAAAGAAGTGATATTTAAAAATTGCTCTAAATAAGCATTACAGATGAGAATCTGATGTATTTCTAGGACTCTCATTCATTCTAATATAGTGATATTTTCTAATGATTACCACATTTTAGAATGCAAACTTCGGGATAAATGTAACTTTCTTTGGTCATTTGCTGTGTAAAAACAATTTATACTTTGCAGAAGATAAAATATAGTGTCATGAACTGACAATTCTGCACCTTTTCTCCTGGAAAACGTAGTATGTGGTGTGGAAAGTTAATGCTTTTAGTAGAGGGGCATTCTAGAAATGAGTACAAAGGATATCTAAGTAAACATCAAATTGTAAAAACAATATTTGAAAGATTTTTAGAGTGAACTTAGATCATTCTGCTTGGACTGTTGTAGAAATATTTTACAGTTAGATGCATAATCTTAAGGACACTTGCAAGGATGGAATCTGAAATGACATTCATTATATTATGAAAGTTTACTGTACCCTCACTCCTTGTATCATTAAAAATGCTTTTTTATGTATGGAAATACCTTTTTTTAGAGTACATTTTTATGCCAAAATACTTATTGTACTAAACATCAATTCTAAAGGTGATTTCCAGGATTTAGAACAATGGTATTCCACACTGATAAAACAATTTTTGAACATGGGGTAATAAGCTTTGAATTTTGGGATACCAAATGGGAAATGATAGTTAAAAAAGACCTTGTGAGAAATATATTTACCTCATTACCTTGTATATTATGTTATAAAAATCAAATTACATTTCTTATTTTTGTTTATATCCACTTGTATTTCATGATTCAATTTTTCCCTCAAACTAAAAAGCTGATGTTAAGATGTATTTTGTATTGCTATTCTGTTTTATAAGGCCTGTGTTTATATATATAATATGTGTGCACACACATATATGTGTATATATATATTTCTCTTCCTCTATTGCACTTTCCAAACATTACTAATCTAGTTAATGTATTTTCAAATTAAAATATCTGATACCAGGCACTCTATCTTCTTTTCTTAAAACAAATTTTCACATTGGTACTCTTTCCACACATGGTTTATGAAACTCTTTCTTCAGGATGCTTATTTCAAATTCATCACCTTGGTAATAATTCTTCATATTTTGTTCTATGACTTTTGTGAACTAGTCATCCTTCTACTGAATATCTTATCTTAATTTTGAAGTCACTGAAAAGTATTTTATGTATCCCAAGGCCATGGCAGCTTTCTTTTTTCACGATCATTTATGCATAATGCAAACTTACTCAAATGTCAGCATTTTTTGTTCATTAATAGCAGACATCCTTTAAATGGTGATTCACAAAGTGAAGGAACACTGAGCACTGGAAACAGCATGAAAGAGTATGTGTGTATTAGTGGGTTGAGTATTTGTAAAGCATTTCATATAACTACTATATTTTTCATAATACAAAATTGTAAAAATTATGGTAAGTAAAATAAGAATTTAGAAATATTAAAATGATGTAGAAATCACCAGAGGAGTATAGCAGAAATAAAATAGTCAATTATTTGGGACAATAAATGTATTATCAGCCGAAAAGAAAACAAGGTTTATAGAGTTGCAAAGTGTTATTTTATGACATTAAGTAATCTTCATAACTGCCATAAATAGGAAGTATTTATAAATACATACCTGAAGACATGTCATTGGGGAAACTGAAATATGGTACAAATGAGTTAAGCTGTCATATCTATTCTCTGACTATGAGAACAGTTAATTCTCCGTATGCAGATTTTCGGTTTCTCTTGGCTGACATCATATTCCTGGGTCATCTCTAACTAGCAACTGTTTATTTATTCGGAAAATATAAATCAAGCTTTCTAAGAATACAGTAGGGAAATAACTCTTATTTAAGTGTCTGGGAAAAAAAGTCTGATCACTCAAAGCTAAAAAGAAACATTATTTCAATGTAAGTACTTATATCATTTCCCCAAAAATATTATGGAGAAAAACTTGCTAACATATTTTACTGGCTCTCTCTTTTATTTCCTTTTATCTAAGAATTGACTATTACAGTTCATTGCATTTTTTCTTTCCAAGAGCCCTCATTTAGGGTTTTTATACTTCTAAGGATCATTAGCGAGCACTGATCTGAAGTTATAGAAGAAGTGATGAGATTTGAAACTTAAATAGTAATTAGTAAGAAGTAAGAAGAAAAAAATTCCTCTGAGGAAAAAATTGAAAGGACCTTAAATATTGTTATTTATAAATAATCTTTGATTTCTGTTCACTACTGTGCTCGATTACCATAACACATATGAGAACTAAATTTCTTAAAATATTTAAGTAAGTTCTTTTAAATTTATAAATTTAAGACCAAACGTCAGACAAATGATCATATTGGTTATATTTGTATTTATTTCTAGGTACATGTTATTTAAACTAACAATTAGTTTATAGGCATTACTATTCAGAAGAACACCTATAACCATAAATATAGACAATATATAAATAGCACCCATTTGTGGTCCGTAAGATCAATTGTCACTGTCATTGTCACTGTCCTCGATTTGCTCAAGCAGAGCCAGTAACATTGTAAGACTTGTTACTGTGTTTGGCTGGAGCGATAGCACAATAGTAGGGCATTTGCCTTGCGCGTGGTCAGTCTAACTGAGCCGGGTTTGATTTCCCCTCTTGGAGAGCCCAGCAAGCTACTGAGAGTATCTTGCCCGCAGGACAAAGCTTGGCAAGCTACTTGTGATATATTCGATATGCCAAACAAGGTAACAACAAGTCTCACATTGGAGACATTACTAGGCCTGCTTGAGTAAACTGATGAACAACGGGAGGACAGTGGACAGTGCTATGTATAAATATATCAGATGTACATTTTATGTTTTATACACTCACATTTACATCATGGTCACGGTCAGTCACGATCCTCCCGTTGTTCATCGATTTGCTCAAGCGGGCCCAGTAATGTCTCCTTTGTGAGACTTGTTGTTACTGTGTTTGGCATATTGAATACGTCACGGGTAGCTTGCCAGGCTCTGCCGTGCGGGCGAGATATTCTCTGTAGCTTGCCAAGCTCTCTGAGAGGGGCGGAGGAATCGAACTCGGGTCGGCCATATTGGCTGAGTGCAAGGCAAGTGCCCTACCCACTGTGCTATCGCTTGCATGTAAATATAGTTTTAACATTTTGGCTGTTTGAAATTTTCCAGAAGTATGTACTGGTTTTATATTACATTGAATATCATGGCAGAGCCTGGCAAGCTACCTGTGGCTTATTCGATATGCCAAAAATAGTAGCAATAACGAGTCTCATTCCCCTGACCCTGAAAGAGCCTCCAATATGGCAGTTTCATTGGGAAATACGAGTAAGAAGAGGCTGCTAAAATCTCAGGGCTGGGATGAATGGAGACCTTACTGCCACCCGTTCGAGTAAATCAATGAACAAGGGATGACAGTGATGATGTCAGTGATCCCACTGGAAATGTAACTATATATACATTTATACATATACATATATAATTTTAGATTTATCTATTTTGGGCCATTGCACAACCCTAGCTCTGTCTTCTACTCCACTAGAAACCCAGGGAATGCTCCAGCATCCAACATGTTTCTTTTTCTTGTCAATGGAGTCAAATTCTTGACCACAACCCTGAAACCAGAATCAAAGTATGTTTTGTCTGCTTCTTCAATGTGCTTTATGTTTTCAAATCTAACACTCAAGTGCATCTCTAAGATCCATCCTGCTGGGCAGACGACCTTTCAAAAAACGTATTTGCTTTAAGTATTTAAAAATAAAACCGCAATTACTTATTTATGATCTACATCAACTATCACCCTTGAGACATAATGAGCCAACAGCTTGGTTTGCTCCCATCCAGGGGACTGCATCATAGAACACTCTCTGTTCTCATAGGACATTCTCTGTTCCCTGAGAATACTGAAGGGTTACTATCTAAGTTTTATTTGAGAAGCAGGTGATCAGTTGGGCAGGAACTATCAGCTTGATTTTAGAATTGTGGTTGCCTTTGCAATAGCAACAATGATCTGGGAAGCTCATTCTGCACAGGTGGCTCAGAGAAACTCTTGGCTTTCAGAATTTGATTAGAATGAATAACTGTTTAGAACTATTTTCTCCTAGGATGTAACTCAATGGAGACACATTTTCAAGCTAAATTAAGGATAATCGACTGGATACATCTATCTTGCAGTACAAAGTTAACAAATTACATTTTAAAGCTAGAATTGAGTCACAATGGGTTTTTCCAAAAATATCATTGATTTTCAAGAGATTATTAAGAAATAAAAAGAGGAAAGGAGAGAGGTAGATTTGAATACATGCTCAAGAGAAAACATTGCCTTCTCTGGATTGGAGAGAGCTAGTATATTTCCCAAGCAGGGATGTGTGGGCTGTTTTCCAAGAATGAGGTATTGGCTTTAAAGTATGAAAGTGCACATCTCAAGAGAGGAGATATGAGCAGTATATGCTTAATTTTAAAAAAAATTAGTAATTTTTTTCAATAGAAATATCTTGAAAATCACACTTAAATACATCTGAAGACAGTTTGTGTAAACCCACTGAAGGTCTCATACTGAACACTTAGATATTGCACAGAAATATGAAATTAAAGAAGAAACAGTGCACGGTCTTGATCAGCCCCTTGGATAGAGCCAATCCCCAGCACTGATGAAAGGGAATAATTAAAGCAGCTGTATTTTGCACCAACAACTTATTCCTCTCAGTCCTACTGAGTATATGGCAATTTCTCCCAAGCCTATTCAATTCCTACCTCTGATATTACCTGGCACAACATACATGAACAAATACATATATATATATATATTTATATATATACACGCATACACAATCTAAGCAAGTTGTAAGTATTGAGAATTTGAACCAGTGTCTACCAAGGCCAGGAGTCCATTAACAATGGCAACTACACTGTACTTTATAGTGATATGCAGGTAAAGTCTGTTGACTGCACCAGTTTTCTATTGTCACAATAAATCTAATAGATTCAAACAACGCAAGTTTATTCTCAAACAGTTTGGAGATCAGAGGTCCAAACATGTCTCACTGGACAAAGACCAAGATCTCTGGAACTCCATATCCTCTGGTGGCCCTAGGAGAAAATCCTTCCTTGAGTTTTCCAAATTCCAGAGCTGCAGAACCACATTCCAGAGTTCAGTGCCATTTCTGCCATCTTTAAACCAGCATGCTGCATCTTCAAATCTCTCTGCTTCCATTGTCAGGTCACCATCTGTTTCTCTGATCCCCTTTCTCCCTATGATCATACTGGTCCCACTTGGATAATCCAAGATAATCTTTCCATCTTAAAATATTTAACCTAGTCACATTTGCAAAATCTCTTTTGCCATATAAAGTAACATGCAAGTGTTCTGGGGATTAGGACATACCATCTTGGGGAACAATTATGCAATGTATTAGCCAAATAATGTGCATAACCACATATAAGAGAGCCAAAATTGAAGCTAGCACAATGTGTGAGATATTACATACACATGAAATACATAGGGAGGAGATCAACCGTGTTAAGGGGAGGAGATCAACGTTTTAAGGAGAAAACTAGACCAGCCTCTAGGGAAGGCTTATGGTCTCCTGTAGCAACAACTCCTATAAGTCATAGAAACATATTTTAGTTCTTACTCTTCCTGAGATATGAAATCGGTTTTACCTGTCCTAACATCCTAACAAGACCCTGCTCTAACTTGAGGATGTCTCTGACATGTAAAACTTAAAGGATATAATAGAAAATGATACACATTTATATACATACTAACTTAACTGTTGTCAGACCAGAAATGTTTGCTGATTGTTTAGACAGACTCAAATATTTTTTTCCTTTTGAATTTTCAATGATTGCAGCTATAATTAATTTAAGGAGAAAAGATGTAGATATGGTAAAAAAAATTGCCATCACCTAGATTTTGGCCATCAGTTAGCTGTGGTATTTGGCAAAAGCCGCATGGAATTAGTATTCTTCTTATCTTTCTTATAGTATGATAGGAGAAATGATTCCAGGTTTACTAGATAGCTCTGAGAATTATATATTGAGAAATATGAAAGTTCTTTGAAACCATGAAATGCTAGTGTTATTTATTACGACTGACAAAGAAAACTGACTGATGGATTGCCTGTAGTCTCAGAGTATGACAAAAGAGTCCAGAATGGTATACACATTTTTTTAATAAATAACAAGCAAGAAGTCCTATTGGGATACTGCAATTTTGCAAAAGAAGTCAAGTTTGTAGACAGAACAACTTAGCTATCTGAACAGGAGAGAATATGAGGGAGAAAGAAAGTCTAAATGGTAGAGGTCAAATTTGATTGATGTTATGTGATTTCTTGCCAGAAATATTACATGGGCAGGTAAATAGGAAAGACGTATACAGGTGAAGAATTATACTTCTTTTTCTGGGAGCTCATATAATGGACATTGCCAGTTGCCTCTTGTGAGATAGTTGGAGCTGTGACTTACTATCAAGTAAATTAATCCACGGCTTCATATTAAATAAAATGCCTAATTCCTTCTGGCTCTCATTTGCCTATATTTTGGAATTGAGGAAGAGAGACGTTTCAAAGTAAGTGGGCCAACACTCTTCTATTCTGAAAGTAAAGCACTTTTTGTGTTTGTCTCTTTGAACCAATGTACATGTTAGATTTTCTCTGTAAGCATGAAGTCACAGAACTATAGGCACCAGTTTAAATGGGGCTTAACACATACATTCTGTAATGAAATTTCCAGAATGTTCATGAAGAAATCCTTACGTGATCCTGGAACTGAACAAAATGCCCATTTGGATGAAGGAAGCAAGCTTCACAGCACTTGGGAAAGTTTCAGCAGTGCTCAACCTATGATTCTCTTATTCTCAGGGGAGTCATGTGGCTACTCAAACCACCAATTGACTGAAGAGATTTCTGAGTGAAAATCCTTTTTTTTCAGAGCAGTGAAACTTTGATTTATGTAAATTTTATATAAATATCTGGAGTATTATAATAGGGTGTTCATTGAATAATCACTACAATATTTTGTCCTTTGGTAAAATTTTAATTTAAGTTTATTTATTTATTTTATTTTATTTTTTTTGCCACAACCAGTGATGATGTCAGGAATTACTCCTGGATGTATGCTTAGGGATCACTCCTGACTATGTTAAGAGGGCCATTTGGGATGGTAAAGATTGAACTTGGGTCAGTCAGCTGCAAAGTAAGTGCCTTGACTAATGTTCTATTTACTTTGTCCTTTTTAAATATATATACATATATTTATTTATTTATTTTGCGTTTTGGGTCACACCTGGTGATGCACAGGGCTTACTCCTGGCTCTGGATTCAGGAATCACTCCTGGCAGTGCTCAGGGGACCATATGGGATCCTGGGAATCAAACCCTGTTCGGCCACATGCAAGGCAAACTCTCTACCCATTGTGCTATCATTCTAGCCCCTGTCCTTTTTCAATAATGAATTGCTCTAGTGTACACAAAAAAGTATAGTTTATAAAATAAATCATAAAAGAGGTGTCTTTTCACTTTTTTTCAATGTCTGTCATTGGTTGAATGTATGCGTCTCCTCCAAATTAATATGTCAAAGTTCAGCGAGGCTATATTTTCAGATAGGACCCGAGAGGAAGCAAATAAAGTTAAATAAGTTCATAAGGTGGTGGTCTTTTTATTACAAGAAATACCAAAGAACTTGCTCACTCTCTCCTTCTTCTTTCTCCCTCTCCTGTCTTGTTTTCCCTTTCTCTCCCAACCCGCCTCCTTCCATTCCTTTTTCTGTCTGTCTGTCTGTCTGTCTGTCTGTCTGTCTTTCTCTTTCCCCATACAACTGTCATGAACAACTATTGTTGAGAGCATAGTCAAGAAGACAGCTGGCCTATGACCACACTGGGGAGCTCTTTCCAGTCACCAAAGTTTCAGAATTGCTGAAGATAAGTTTCTATTGTTTAAGACACCCCTTCTGTGTTTTTGTTGTAATGACCCTAGTGGACTGAGACAGGGAGCGGGTTCAATTTGACCATGAATGGTGAGACCAATAAAATTATCACGTAAGCTAGAGGTTCACTCTAAAATGGAAGTCTAACTGATCTAATTTATTTTCATGATTTATGTCTATTAACAGAGGATTCTACCCCGCATTTATTGACTTGAAATAGACAAAAATATTATGGTAAACATCAGAGACATTGCAAAATATTATCTATGTGCACTTGGATGTCTTTGTTTGCTTATGATTTATTTATGGTTGAAAATTTACATAGTAATTTTCTGACCCATTTTCTCATAAGGAAACAGACATACCTATGAAACCTACCAGGTCTTCTGCAGAAAATTCATGAGCTATGGTTAGGAAATGAGATTAAGTTGGGAAATTCCATCTCAGTTGGGACTTTTCAGGAAACACAGTCATCATCCTGAAAACGCCAGGCACACAGGCTGTGTTTGTGCATTACGCAGGAGCACAGGAAATGAGGAAGCATGTAAGGATGTGTAACAAGCAGTCCTCTTGGAAATATGAAACAAGATTCAGAATCCCTCAGCAAAAGTCTGTTATTCTTGTGCTAGAGGGCTTTGTTCCCTGGCCTTGCTTTCTATAAATAATGTGTGTCATCTACTCTTTGAGAGTCTTTCCATTGTCATCATCCTCTTCCATTTAAATGTTTCTATTTGCCTTGTATCTCACTTCCTAAGAAGGGATTAGAATAGGATTTGCCCAGTTTGTACCTACCCAGCCCGCTTACATTGGTGGTGGGCCTCATGACAAGCCACTGGACAACATCTCTCAAGTCAAGCTTTGGGGGACAGACTGATTTATTGTAGCCAGGCTTTCATGGTCATGTGACTCAAGTGAAAAATATCAAATTGACATTCACTTCCCTCTCATTTCTGAAACCATAGCCAGGCATGACTTGTTATACTGTTGCAGGATGAACAGGATGAAAAGAACCTGGGGCAGGAGCCAGTGTTTGGTTAGGAACAGACATGGATGGAGGAGAAAGGGATATGGATGTGGGTGCCAGGAACAAGTCGAGTCCTGGCAAGAAGAGCAAAGTCTCTGTCAATCCTGTACCAAAAAACAGTCAGTTACTTAATATCTAAATAAAGATCTGTCTCAAATTAACAATGGGACCTCAGAGAGTACTCTACATCACCAGCTAGAGATGGGGAGTTAGCATTTAATTCAAAGCAGATTGGGAAGTCTGATGCATGCAGAAGATTTTACACAGACAAGTAATATGATGTGAACATCCTTTAGAAAAAACACTCACACTGCAGGATGAGCATTGTATGGAAGCGAGGATGTAGGGGATCAGAGCGATGGTTAGGAGGTATGTGAACTTTAGGGACCCATCAGAGATATGAAGGTGGCTGAAGGCTGGTGGCTTGGCTGATAGAGTATCTCTATGGAAATGAGGTAGATTTGAGAAGTTCTCTAGGATTATACCCAACAAACTTTACCGTGGATCAAAACAGCAACAGCCAAAAACACTCTCACAACTTCTTAGAACTGCAGGATAGGCCAGGGTCTTTTTATTTCCTTTATCTTTGCACCACCAGGACCTTGTTACTGAGTTTCTGACCCAATCCACTACCTAGAATAACTTATTAGAAGGTATTTTTTCATAAAATATGATTTCCTGGAATGTGTCATCAGGGAGAAATCTGCATTTAACACAGAACACTGGAATGTCAGCCTTGGTGGCCAAGTCTGTGGAGACATACAGCCCCTTTGCATCTCCAGCAAGACATTGCTTCATTTAAACACATGAATTTACTGAATGTAGTTGTAGCCTGGTATTTGGTATTTCCCATCTGTGACTTTTTTTTAAATTGGAACTTCCTTGCTGGTGCCTAGAGCCACACGTGGTTAATACTTGGCCTAGGATTTTGGATCTGATGGTTCAGAACCTATTACTTGGGACCATGTGGCACTGGGGATTGAGCTCAGAGCCTTGCACCCATCCTGTTTCCATACTCTGTAAACCAGGCAGAGGGCCAGGCACAGTTGTTATGTGCTGAACCTCACCACAAGCCACTGATTTGGGCATTCACATCAATCATGGGTCATCCACCGTGCCAGCCAACAGCTTCTTTGAATGCTTACTGTATGCCAGGTCTTTAGAATACAAATGCTTGTTCGTGTCTTAAAGGAGTCAGGAGATTCCAGTTAGTAGCCGGAGGAGAAAGAATAAGAGAGTGAGTGATGGCAGGCTCAAGGTAAGGTGAGATTTCTGTGAGGGAGGAGGGAAATCAATGCTGGTGATAAAAGGAAGCATTCCAGGGGGTTGGCTGGCTTTCTCATATGTGGGCTTAGCCCTGGCCCAAGACTCAAAGATAAATCATGATTGAAGTAATTTTCCTTGGAAGTTCTGGCTTTTGGCTACTGGAATCCAGCTTTAGTTCCAGGCTGTAACCTACTATGTGCCTGGATTGTGGAAATGTGCTCTCAAACTCTGTCTTTCTGGCATCCATGTTTTTATGTAATCCCAGTTTTCTTACCACTCAGCTAGCTCCGATAAAGCAGTCTGCTGGGTCTGGCTCTCTGTGGTTCCAGGGATTATTCTGATATTTCATTTCTAAAGTGCCTCATGCCTGCCTGTCAGGGTTTGAATTGTTGCTTCCCCCAAAACAGACTTATTTTTGAGATTCCGTCTTCCCGGATCTCACCCCCATATCTCCCCATTAATTATTGTGTGCCTTCATTTTTCTCTAGTAAGCATCTGCACTGACTTATATTAACATTTCTCCATTATTACTTAGGCATCATTATTTAGAAAGTTGTTACTACAGACTTTCTGGCAATCTAATTCCAAACCCACCAAAAGTATTAGCCTCCTTCCACCAATGACCAAAGATTCCTTCCCTCCCCTGTCCTGTACCTTAGCAAACTTGGGTCACATGCTTACAATAGTGCCAATCCTAGGGTTTTGATCTCCAGTTACTTCTGTACCACCAAATTTTCATTAACATTTATCTTTCACTGGTAAATTAAAAATTAATGCATCTACATTTCCTTTTTAGTTTTTTTCCTATGTAGCTAGTTCATAGTAAAAGATGACTTTTAGGGGCCAGAGATAGTATAGGGTTAGGATACTTGCCTTACACAGAGCTGATTCTACTTCAATGCCTGTACCCTATATGGTCTCCTGAGTACTGCCAGGGGTGGTCCCTGAGCACAGAACGAGGAGTAAGTCCTGGGTGTTGTTGTACATGGCCCATTGCATACCCCCATCCCCCAAATAAACTAAAAAAACCACTCTCTACTTGAACTGCAAATAATCTTACCCAGTTGCTTCACTCTGTAACTTCTGAGTGGAGAGAATTTAGCCTTGTAGAAACAAAGGTGCCTATGTAAGCCCAAATCCCAGTGCACAAACTGAAAGGCATGATCCTCCAGTGATTACATGTATAGTTTCTACAGCGGGATAGAAATAGTTTGCTTCTCTTACACACCTAATGTGGGTAGCTGTACTGTCTGCTATGACACCCTTTGGTGTCTTTAGGAAAGAGTAACACCATACACAATACAGTCTCATTAGCTCTGGGTTGAAGTGCATCCAGAAACAGGTCCTCTTTGTACTGTTTTGGCCTGGAAGCCGTCATGGTATGCTGGTATGGTGAGGTCAGGGCTATTTCCTCTAATAATATTCAAAGGTTGTCCAGGCTGAGAGAAACATGGCTTTGGTGCTGGCTATAGCATCCTTCCTGACCAAAGTGTCAGTTAATTTTCGGAAAGATTAAACAACCCCTGCATACACAAATGTTCAAAATTCACAGGCCATCTGCAGTTCCTGTATCCTCACATGAGAGACCCCAGATGGATTGTAAATTCATCCCTGTGGGTAATAGAGTGCAGTTGCTCCTCCATCCTCCTGCTTTTCCCTGTGGCATCTGATACTATGGCCATGATGAGGTTAATTTATGTGGCTTGATACACTTTATCATCTGTCACTTGTACAGCTCTCGCTGTGCCATCTGGTGTCTCAGAGGCAGTTTTGGGAAGCAGCATGCATAACAAGGTATCTGCATTTGTGAATTCTTTCAAGCATTTATAGGTAATAGCTAAAAGATATTTTGGGAAGCCAGTGCCCATCTCTGCTGCAGATCAACACTAACGTGGATAATCTGACATGAGATTCAGACAAAGCCCACTATATATTGCAGGAAAACACATCTGAATTAGTCTGCAATCACCAATATTGATGGAACCTATTTATTTCAAGACACTGAATATCTTTATCAGGCTGAGAATATCTTACTGGGCTCTTGCGCAAATCAGTAATAGGCAGAGGCAATGGCTTACTATCAAACATGATGGATGATGAGACAAAACAGCACATACTAGCACAAAAAAATGGTTTAAATCAAAAATCCTGCAGCGAAATGCCTAAGTGCCCCTATTATAATGATTTCATATCCATGTCTCATTTTCAGCAATGTGTTAGGACCTCGAGAGACAGCAACAAAACATTAAATAGATAGAAATATGAGAAATGATTAGAAATACACAAAAGGGAAATAGCAACACTGGAATGATACAGTGTAGGCCTGCCTGTCTGTTGGTCAGGCAGGCTGGGACTAACATTTCTCTGCGTGGGATGCCTCAGTACTGGGATGAATCTCAACGCAGAGTTTCTTGTTCTTCTGATGACAATTCATTCGGGAAGAATCAAATAACGAGAGTGCATGTTTTAGTAAATTCTCAAGTAGAAAAGAGAAGAAAAGGATCATTTTTGAAAGCACCAGTAGCAGAGCTTGGCATTGTTCTTAAAAGACGGTCGTGTTAAGCCAGATTCTGAAGGAGTACAGAATGGTCCTTAGAAAGGAAGCTGGGGGTGTGTAGGACCATAAGGCAGGTCAAGTGTGCAGGTCAAGAGGCAGAGCTGAACCTCTCCATGCATGGGGTGGTTGATTGTTGGCGTGAACATAGCTCAGGGCTCATGGTGTGAGATGGAATTGGCAGAACGGAAGGGGGCCTATTAGTGCAGCTTGTAATATGTTAGGCTGAGGCTTTGATATTTAATTTAATAGGCATCCAAAATCCATTATCTGTTTTTGTGAAGGTAATGGATGAAAGTACAAGTGTAAGGGGAAGGTTATTGAGTTGCAATAGGAGTTGGTACTGCCTACATTGGTAGAAGGAAGCAAAGACCCAGTTAAGCACCTCTAATTCTTATAGCTGAATTGCAGTCAACTAATAAGATAGATTTAGTGAGTGTGGTGTCAAAGGGAATGCACTGTTTCAAGAGCAATCCTCTTTAGCTCAGTAATGAGTTTATAAATATCATGAAACCTTATCTGTCCTTCCCACACCATCTATATATTCTAACCTACTATTATTTCTTTTTGTATAAGAATAAGGCAATGGACTCTTCTCAAAGAGACAAAGATCATCTGAAAATTGTATTGAAAGGGCAGCAATAAACATAATGGGTTCAATTAAAATTCAATTGATTAAAAAGTACCCAACAGAAACTAGTCTGTGATGGCTTTCTGACTATACACTTTTATAATGGAAAAATCTAAATTTTGTGTTTCAGTGATTTCCTGCATTGTGGAAGTCTAACTGAGTCTATTCCATGTTTCTAAACGTGGCAAGATCAAAGATGTTTGTCAGGAAAGGGGGGGGTTCTTTGTATTGGTCCTTTAGTGGGAGAAGTGGCCTTGTCAGGCTCATGTACCATTTTAATCCATTCTGTAGCTCACCAGCTCTGCAGGATCAAATATTTGTTGTAGTCATTCATATCTCTAATGGCTATTCAGTCCACATCCTGGCAGACAGTAGGCACTGAACTAATATTTGTGAAATGAACTATATGCTTGTGGTGTATGACTTCCTGGGGAACAACTGATTCTTTTCCTTCATGAAGTGTCTTTATTCAAACTTCTGGGAGTACAGCCTGGTAATCATGCAGTGATTTGTTGAACAGATCATCTTTACCACTGGATGGTTCCCTTCTGTGTATATGATGATTAGACATGCTATTGTTTTCCTTTTGTTTTGTGACTCTACATGGAGTAACTCATCACGTTCTCTGTCCCATCAGTGAACAGATAGCAAGCATTCCAGCCTTTGTGGGCCATCCAGTTTTGCAGAACATTGCAATTCTGATGTTGTAGTGAGTGGAGCCATAGACATCATAGAAACTAATAGGGAAAGCTGTGTTCCGACACAACTTCATTTACAAAATAGACAGAGGTTGTATTTGGCCTTTGGGCTACAATTTCTTCACCCAATTTAGTATATATGTTATATATAGCCCTTCATTTATAGTTGTGTTCAGTATTTTCTTTCTACTCTCCAACATTTAACCACTATACTTTTCATTTTTCTTTTTTGTAGCAGCAACCAGTTCTGTGATCATTGCTGTGACACCATCCCTCTTACACTCATGATCAAACAGATGGACTGAATTTTCATGAACTTTGCTGCCTATACATTTTTGGCAGTTGGTTCTTTTATCAAAATCCTACTCTATCCTGTGAAAATCAGTTTTTCTAAACTAACTGGTGATTCTGACATTATAATAAGCAAAATACTATAAAGGTAGAACATGTCCTTGCTCATTAATCTTCTGGATTGTTCTAGCAGGATATTATCTTGTATTTCTATTACAGTATTTGGTTTTACTTGACTTGCATGGTCCTAAATAGTAATTTTTTCATATTTTTTTTAACTTCTCTGAAGAGGTAAGGACCAAAATAGACAATCACTTTATATTTTCTGTTGCCTTCGCTTCACCTAAGCCCTTTGCTTCACCCTTTCTGAGATAAGGGAAAATTGTGTGGTCTGTATTCACTAAACTGTTCTGTTAGGTATCAAGTTTCTCTTAATCATCTACAGGAGTTTCTTTAAATGCTGATTTATTTATGGGAAAACCATTTCTTTCATTCCATTCAGGTTTATGCAAGTGCAGGCCTTGCACATATTACAGAAATTACAAGGTTTTGAGTACTATAAGAGTAAAGAATTTATCCAGACTGTATTCAGTCTTGAGACATGTTATTGCAGGAGACTTGTATTTGCAAGCTTTTCTTTGGTTCTATTTATTCTGTTATTAGTAAGTGCAGAAATGCTGCAAAGACTAATGCAAACTTTGCCACAAATTCTTTTAAATTTAGCTATCTTTGAACTGCTTTGAAAATTTTCTTTTTTCAATCATTGTGGCTGATTTCCCCTCCCTAGGAACAGAGGTCATTTCTAACACTGTCCAAATAATGTATTAAAAGGAAAGTTATTAAAATGCAAAATGCTGTTCCAAAGCATTGGCATTTTTATTGCCTAAGATATATAAAACAGGTTGATTAAAGAATAAAGAAATAAAATGTGAGAAGAAATCATAATCCTTCTTTCACAATGGGGACATATTAAGCCTTTCTGTTTAATTGCTCAGCTTCTCAGTGAATGCTTGTCTTGGCCAAAGCAGATAAATAAATTGTTTTAAAAACCCTTAGTGAGTACAAAACTGTAAAATTAAAAAAAAAAAAAAGGAATGCAAGAATCCTTGGTCAATGAGCTGAACTCTGGACAAGGGACTTATTTTTGTGTGTTTTTATCCCCAAGCCAGTCACATACACTTCCTAGTTTACACCTCCTTGACATTTCTCATTTAGAGTTTACTTATAAGCAGTGGGACCTGGCAATGATTTGCTACTGAAGGATTCAAAACTCTAGGTCCTGTGTACTTCCAAATCTGGCTATGTTATCATACAGTGCTGATAAACTCTGCCAATCCTAGGAAACTAGTCTGAAAAACTAGATTTAGAGATGGCTGGGGGCAGTTCCCATTTCATTAACATTTAAAACACATTAAGGACTGGTAATAAATATAGCCTAGTCATTGGATTTCTGTTCCAGGCTCTGAGGGGAGGATAACAGAGGAGGGGAATTTCCTGCTCTTGAAGACTAATAAGGTAAGAGAAAAGTCCTACAAATCCACATCTCAAAATAAGAACCTTATACCAGTAAGAAAGTAGAAAAATGTCTTGTTAAAAAAAAAAAATCCTACAGCTGCTGGAGATGTCCACAGCTGAGTAGTCTTTTGGGTGTGGAATAGTCAGGAAGGAAAAATGTACTATTTAGCTCCACTGTTTTCCTTGGCCTTTGGGACACTGTCAAAATAAATGCTCCATGGTCTACCTAAGAGGCTATCAGCTTCTGGGCACTGTGCAGACCACATGGAAGGGACATTGGTAGCACACAGGAGTGAATCAATCTTTGTTTCCATAATTCTTTCAGAGATGTGAAGAAGAAAGATTATATGTTTGCAGTGGAGCACAATAGAGGATGTAGACTCAGACTCCATAGAGACCATGATCAGGATTAAGTTTCCCTAGGTTGCCTTATCTCACCCAGATGTTGTCCTTTTAGAAATGAGAATGGAGCAAAGGACACATACAGTTATCTGATGGGGAAGCAAAGACTTTGTATTTCCATGAAAATCAGGGCATCACCTCCTTAAATTTTCCCAGATCTAGCTCCAAAGCAGTCGGGCTTCACAGGAAAGTTTGCAGGGTTTGACCCAGCGTCTCAGTGCTGCAACTGCCCACCGAGGAAGCTCTGCCCACTGCCCCTCCAGTGAACCATAATTATAAATCATAGACGAGAAAATTTTGATCACCCCAATATGTGTGGTTTTATCTAACTTGACTAAGTCCTTATTCCATGTACAAAGATATACATATCTTGGGGCGGGGGGAGCCTTGATAATTCATAACTACTCACTCAATAGGCATTTCTAGTGAAAATATTCTTGGAAGTCCCCACTATAGTCCTGTGTATTTCCCTGTGTTCTCCAACTAACCAGACCTATCATAAATAAAACTAAACATTTTGTAATTATTTAATTAAAAATCCTCTTTAGTTTTATTGAATTAAAAAAAAAGATAGACCAATCTAAATAGCATAGGTATCAAGATCTTAAAGATGGGTCTCATTCTCCTAAAGAGCCTTGAATATAACCTCAGGGCCAGGATGAAGGAGACATTACTGGGGCCTGCTCGAGGCAATCGACAAATAACAGGATGATTTGTGATTTGTGATTTGTGATCAAGATCTTGCATGGCCAATATATGCAGAAAATAGAACTGGAATCTAGATCTGCTAACATGCCATTCATTCTTTTCTTCACGATATTAAATATATTAAAAGGTATTTTGTAGCATCTGTAAAAAATATATGCGAGCACGCACAGGGGATGTGTTGATGTGTGTTTTGTGGACTCTTGGGGCAGCTCTGTCTCGCTGCCACCCACATTTGGTGCTTTCGAGCTGCTGTGTATGGAGTAGATCGGGATGGCTGTTGGAAATGAGCAAGCAAAGGAAGGAATGAGGGCCAGGCTGGTGGGTATCAATTGCAATTTATTCCAATCTCCTCTCCATTCTCCTCTGATTCCTCTTCTGCTTCTCTCTCTGGTGCCCCCTCGTCTGCTTCTTGCTCTGATGACTCTCTGACTCTACTTTTCTTCCTCTGACTCTGACAACTGATTCTCACTCTCCTCTGATTTTATAGTCTTAGTTTACATAGCAATCACATAGGGTGGTGATACAAAGATAGGCTGAACATTAACAAATCAACAAATAGAGATAAGACCACTCCTCCAGGAGATTAACTCAAGGATAAAATCTCATCTAAGGAGATTATTTCAGATTACTAGGAGATTTGAGCTGGAGGATAGCACAGTGGGTAGGGCATTTGCCTGGCACATGGCTGACCCAGGTTTGATTCCTCTGTCCTCTTGGAAAGCCTACCGAGAGTATCCCACCTGCACAGCAGAGCCTGGCAAGCTCCTCATGGCGTATGTGATATGCCAAAAACAGTAACAACAAGTGTCACAATGGAGATGTTACTGGTGCCTGCTGGAGCAAATCGATGAACAATGGGAGGACAATGCTACAGTGCTACTAGAAGATTCGTTTAAGGGCGGGATCCCATCCAGAGTGTGTCCAGGGTGTGTCCAGGGTGTGTCAATTTCTTCTTTCTTCAGCTGGCAATCCACTTGAATAGTTGTAGTAAATCTAATTCTAATATTTCTAGCAATGTTATTCTGTCTGAGCACAGTAAGAGATATATCAACTTAAAGCTTGGTTCTTCCTGAGGACATCTCACTATATATTCCAGACCACAGTCTTCAGGCCAGGTTAGTCTTTCTAACCCCAACAGGGTCCTAATCTTGTCATTACTTCTGGATCATGACAACATTTGTCCATGATCATGCTCTCAGTTTATAGTTGAGTATTGTGGCACTTTGGCCTGGCCCGTTTCGATGCCAGGGTAGCTCACATCTTGCCTTGGTCCATTCAGTTCCTCATTGGGACCTTGGTTTGGGGGTGCTTGGAACTAAGGGAAACTGAGTCGAGAAAGCAGGTGCCCAGTAGTAAATATTATTCGAAGTCAATCAACTCCCAAGTTACAAAGCATAATATTAATTGTCTTCCTGTGTCCATACAGAAAGGGCATTGCTTTAAGGTAAACTAAGTTCCCTGTGGCAAGGCTGAAAGGACAAAGCCAATGTTATCCTATAGTAGCATCCATGTTGAAATTAAACAAAAGACAGTCCTGCTATCATTTGTAGAAAACCTCCCTATCCTTTAAATGTGCTAATAAACACAGTCTCCAGTAGTTGAATAGAGGAATGGATCCTATTCTCTAATTCTCCTTTCTCCTACAATAAGAGAATTTTTATTATCTTTCTGCAGACTAGAAACATTAATTTGGTTCAATATCCATTGAGTTTTTGTCAAGGGAGGGAAGGAGGGAGGGAGAAGAATGGCAGCTTAGAGCCATAGGCAGTATTAGGACTGTAGTTGTTAATCCCGTCACTGCAGTGTCCATCAAAGGACTGATTCTTTGGACTCATGGAGTTCAAGAGCCTGATGTCTTAATAGAACACACCCACTAAGTGACATAAAAGAATAGTCATCTTTTCTTTCCCTGGCCTGTTTTTCTCTTATCCTGCCCGTGGGGAAGCTTATGGTATACCTAGAAAACAGTTCCTGTAGGACTCTTTATTGTAGACAGAGTCTTTGGCTTCTGCTGTCTCACTGCAGACAGTGCTGAGCACACTCTCCAGACACCCAGGGCTGCTACAAGAAAGAGGCTATCTGAATTTGTTTCACCAGTGTTCCCAAACACCTCCCAGATCCATTGTGGAGCGACTGGAGACTTGAAAAAGATTAAAGAAATTCAACAGACCATGAGTAGTTGTATAGAGTTTAAAACTTTCAGAAAGATAACCTGGGCAAAGAAGAGTAAGGAATAAAAAATGATCTTTATTCCTATAGGTAGACAGTGAATGGGTCACTGGTTCAGGCATGGTGGTAATTTTGGACAGAACCTTCTCAAGGTGTGATTCATCACTGTCAGAAATAAAAATTGCCTTTGCATTTATCATTCTACCTCCTTATTCTATTACATCAGCTAAACTCAGAATCTCTTTTTTATTCTTCCCAGTTCTGTGTTGTATAAAAACTATAGTGGGTAAGCGTTTTCCTCTCTGCTGATCCCCCATAAAGCTGAGGATATACATGGCAGTTGGGGTAGAAAAACAAACAATTCCATAGTGCTGGTGACATCTGCGTATCTCAGCATCTTTGTAGTGACATTGAGCTACCCAAGGACCTGTCTTTGCTCATCCAGCTGTTGATTTCTTGCCAGAAGGACATTCCACCACATTAATCCCACTGATGGCCTGTCTCTATAGATGGAGTTTTAATCCATTGATTTTTTTTGAAACTACTTAATACCTTTATTGATAACCTTTATACAATTCCATATTTCTTGGTCCTTAGCAATGTAGCTCACAATTTTAAAATGTAATAAAATTGGAAAAATATATATCAAAATATTTTTCAATATATCTTGGTTTCTAATAAAACTTTTATAAATCAAGAAAATCATATATGTATGAATAGTTTTTAAGATTATACATTTTTATTAACCAATAAATGTATACATTTTTAACAAACTTATCAGGATAACAATTTAGGTGCATTAAAAATCCAGGATAGCTTCTTAAATAAGACTTTACATTATTAAATACAATTATTAATACATAATTACTGTCAGATACTATGAAACACACACCTCTAACTAACTACACCAATTTGGTGAATGTTACTTATGTCTTACGTATGTTTTTATATTACCAGACAGAAGAAACCTATGTACAGAAAGTGAAAAGCTATATACAGGACTCTGGTTTCTCTAAGTACAAAAAACTTTGGGGAATAAAGCATAATAATAGAAAATGCATTCCGAGTCTCTGCTGTAACTGTGAACAACAAAGAAACTATTTTGAATGCAAACATATTTTCTTTCAGCTGTGGTAAAGAATGTCACAGTTGGACTGAAGTCTTGTTAGCTATTGTGTCAAACTGGAATAATGTTTCTATCAGAACATGCCTCATTTTTTAAAATATGCATTTTAACTGTAAATGTTGGCAGTCCCATATCTGGAATTGGGCAATGAACTAGTTTTTACAACTGAATAATCATAAGATTGTATAGAAGCTGAATTTATTTCCTTTAATTTCTAGGTCAAGTAAAAATTTTTGTAAGTTCTTTCAGTTTCTGATTGTCTAATTAAGTAGTCTCCTTTTTCAATTAACCAGAAAAGAAAAGTTTACACTGTGACATGTATCTGACTCAAACTGATGTTGCACAACGTAACAGATGAGAGGTGAAGTGTAGGAGAAAATGTAGAAAATAAGATTTATTTATTGTACCTCCAGCTTTATATGCGATTAGATATTTATTAGACTAAACTTTGATCTAAAGAGCAAAAATGGTGATTATATACTGTCTTCCATCTTAAATATTGAAAAAAGATGAATAAAAAAATTTAGACATGTTCATTTTCCACTAAATATCACAAGCAGTCCTCTCAGTGACTAATTTTCAACCACTTTTCAACAGTGGTCACAGTCCAAACCTGTTTGCTTCCTGTGTTCTATTGTCCTACTGGTTGGCTCTTTTGTCTCATGTAGTGATCCCTCATTTGTATGATTTTCACATGTGATCCCCTTAGAATATCCTGGGGGGGACACATGGGGGTAAATGACTGTTCAAAATCATGATTGTTTCAGTAAACCAAAATTAGGTTCACTGTGATTGATGCTGCCATCAAACTGCCATCTCCATACCAAGTGTAATGTTACTGGCTAGCAATAAATGGAATGCAAGAACATATCTCCGTGAATCATCTATACCTGTATTTCTAAAACTGTTCTTTGTTATGTTAATTTTTATTATGAATTCACTTTGGAGAGCTTCCCGAGCAGTGTGCAACAGGGTTTGGTGGATTCATGTGGTGCCAGGGATTAAACCTGGGTCCCTGCTCTTGTCAACATGTACTGGGAGCCCCTTGAGCTATCCTCCTAGTCTCACATTAATTCATTTCAAGTTTGGTTTCTCTTCAAGTTCTGGGTTGTTGTTTGTTTGTTTTCCAGATTGTGACAAGCAACATGCCAATTTGAGCCTTTTTAAGTGCTTCCATACAAAAGAAATGAAAATGTTCAAAATACTTTTGAACCTAAAATGTTTTTTTAAGTCCCATATTCATTGTCACATGCATTAGTACTCAGGTATTCCTAGAGGATAGAGATATAGTTTTATTCTGTTGCTCTTAAGTTATCAGCAGAAAACAGCTGGAGAGTTATTTTCTTGAACTTTTTTTCTAAGCTGTGAAAGGTTTTATAGAGAGTTTTCAACTTAAAAATAATCAGTTGATCCTGGATGGAGTAGCTATAGAGCCTTTTAATGCTTCTTTGAAATTTCTTTGCTTGGCTCAGTTGACCACAAAACTAGGAATGCAACCCCATCCTTATTGTAGTGATGATCAGGGCATGATGGCACAGTATGTGTTGCCATGATCATTCATCCCATCCACTTTCTTAGTTTTGGTCTTCCTCCCTCCCTCCCTCTCTCCTTCTCTATTTATCTCCCTCCTCTCTTCCCTCCCTTCCTCCTTCCCTCCCTCCGTCCCTCCCTCCCTCCTCCCTCCCTCCCTCCTTCCCCCTCCCTTCTCCCTCCTTCCTTCCTTCCTTCCTTCCTTCCTTCCTTCCTTCCTTCCTTCCTTCCTTCCTTCCCTCTCTGAAATTTGTAATAAGACCAAATTTGGGTACCAAAAATCTGATTTCACTATAAATTTAAAAGATTTTATTATAATTACTTTTCAGTTCTGGTTTTTTGAGCTATTGACTCAATCTTCATTACCCATGTAAAATATATGGTTTCTACATATAGGATCATGAACTGTGAACTAATATTGTGAAACTTTCCCCTTTTTTCTGAAGATATTCTATAATTATTCTGACATAAAATTTTATGGGTTTTATAGTCTCTGAATCTTGGCCGTTGATGGAATTACATGGCGCCAGGGGGCCAGTTGGTGGGTGTGACCCCCACCTACTGGAATTTGGAGGATCTGGGTGGAGATGCTCAGCCCCGATCTGAGCAGGCTTGGAGATCTCAGTCCTGGGACCCGCATGCCTTTGTTCCTCTGCTGGTACCTTCATGTTTGTGGAGAGTGGTCTCAGCATTGTGGTGGCTGGTTCTGCAGGTCTTCAGCTGCTGGAGCCCTAGTTGGGACGGGGAGGAAAACTCAACCTCACCACACGACATCTTATTATCTCATTCCTACTTTGGACAAACTGGCAGGCTACCGAATGTAACCTGCCCACACGGCAGAGTCTGGCAAACTCCCCGTGGCGTACCCAATATGCCAAATACCAGTAGCAATGATGGGTCTAATTCTCCTAACTCTGAAAGAGCCTTGAATATGGCACTTTTTAAAAAATCTCAGGTCTAGGACGAAGGAGACATTACTGGGGCCTACTCGAGGCAATCGACGAATAACAGGATGGTTGTGATCGTGATCGTGAAAATGTTATGAGATCCATTGTAAAATGTTGTGAGACCCATTGTTATGACTGGAATGGGAAGGAATGGGAGTGAAGATAGATGGTCAGCAACTACACCATTTCCGCTTTGCTGATGACATCATTCTAATAACACCAAACATCAGTCAAGTAACACAAATGCTGGCTGACTTCGACCATGAATGTGGAAAGGTCAGACTCCAGCTGAATCTCACAAAGACAATGTTTATGAAAAACAGTCTTGCTCCTGACTTTCCATTTGCTCTTAACAGAATGACCATCTCCTAATGCAACAGTTATGTGTACCTAGGTTGAGAAGTCAACATGACGAATGATCTGGCACCTGAGTTGCACAGGAGAAAGAGAGAGGCTTGGAACATCTTCAAGAGCATCAAAAAAATAGCTAAGAGGACGAAGAAACTCTGACTCCAGGCACATCTCTTCGATTCCACTGTTCTTGCTGCATTAACATATGCCTCAGAGACCTGGGCCCTACGCAAATAGGATGAGAATGCTATTCTCGTCTCCCAAAGAGGAATCGAAAGAGCTATGCTTGGAGTATCACGTTTTGCTCAAGTGAGAGAAGGAATCCGGAGTTCCGACCTCTGTCGACGGTCGAGAATCAGGGACTCTGTCTCGTTTGCCAGAGCATCGAAAATCACATGGAATGTACACGTAATGAGATTTGGAGACAACTGCTGCACTAGAGCCGTTACCAACTGGATTCCACAGGACTCCAAAAGACTGTGTGGCCACCAACCTACAAGATGGTCATACTTCTTTGTCAAGACCCTGAACGATCCGTTTGGGGCTCTTTATGTTCCTAGAATGAACAGACACCATTGGGCAACACTAGCACGCGACAGGGACAAATAGAGACGTTACTGGTGCCTGCTCAAGCAAATCGATGATTAACGGGAAGTCAAGTGATCAAGTGATCAAAATGTTATGAGGGTATATAGAGCGATGTTTCTCAGGTTTTATGACAAAATGTTGTGGCAAGTACCTCGAAGAAGCTATTTGAATTTGTACTTACATATTTGTAGAATTTGGGACAATATAAATGTATGGTTATCATAGATAGTTTTATACCTTAAATGAAAAAAGATTACTGCAAGCTTTGGAATTAAATTCTTGCAATGTATATAATTATATTATCTTTTATTTATTTTGAAGGTAGGCATTGGAGAAATTATGAAATTATTCTGGCAGAAAATATTATAAAATATGGACTTGTGAATGCATTAGGTAGAAAATTGTTAGGGAGTCCAAATTTAAATTCTGATGTTGACTTTTAATTCCATTTATCAAGACATTTCTATGACTTCTGGTACTCCTAATATTGTCTTCACAAATGAAGAATAATGAGCAATATTATCATTTGAAAAATTTAAATATATTGATTGTGCTTTAAGTTCAAAATTCTCAGTTCTGTTTCAGAAATACCCATAGGACCTAATAATGAACTCAGATCCCTTTATTTTTTATTTACCAATCTATAGGCTTTTATTGATTAACTAACATCTTTAAGTTTTTTATTGTTATTGTTTTGGGGATGGAGTGGGTTTGCACACCCATCAGTGCTCAGGGTTTACTCCTTGCTCTGCAATCCGGAATTACTTCTGGTAGGCTCAGGGACTATATGAGGTGCTGAGGATTGAACCTGGGTTGGCCACATGCAAGGAAAGTGCTCTACTCAGTATTGCTCTTGCCCCAACATCATTAGACTTTTATGTGAAATGTCATAAGACATTTTGAGTGTTGTATCAAATGTAAATGGGGATAAGCATTTATTAAAATCTAATGGATTATATAAATGCAAGAAGTTATTATTGTAGTATTTTATGGCAAGAGTATGAAGTATATTAATATTTAGCTTACAAATGTTGAGTTAATATGTTTTTCAATGACATACTCTGAAGAGTTTCAGAAAATGTGGTAAAAATCCCTAGAAGAACTTAAGATGGATCAGGTAGTGATCTGTATGATAAGCCAAGAGAAAAATTGGTTGAGGAGTTTGATATGAGACTAGTTAGAAGACGAGCTCACTAGTTCATAAGTATCTAAATCAGGGCACTAGTATTGTAATATTTTAAAAAGTAAGACAGTAGGGCATAGAAAAATGTCACTAAAGATAAAATCTTCAGAATTATTTAAATAATAAGGAAGGAAGGTTAAGTTAAAAAAATCAATGAAACTTTGCCTTGGGAGCAAAATCCAGGTAATAAGGCAAAAAAATGGAAAGTTGACATTGTGCATTTGTAAAATATGGAAAATTAATGTCTTTGAGGAATTATTAGTGTAACCTTTTTATGATAAATAGATTCTAAGAAACATGAATGAAATCAAGAAAGAATATGGTCTGAGAATAATGTTAGACAACAAATAGACATTATCAAAGATGTAAAATATAAGTCCCCAAAATGGAGGAACTTAATGAGAGGCAGAGTATTGGAGAGTCTCATCTTAAGAATCAATGAGAAATCAAGGCTTCATAAAGAAAATAGAAAGCGGAGTCAGAAGAATAAAATAATCAGAAAAGTACAGGGTTTTGGATCACTTCCTGGAAGAGGTCTCAACATTTATAAAACCCTTTAATAAATATTTTATAAAACATAATAAAAATAATATAATAGGGGCTGGAGTGGTAGGGCTTTTGCCTTGTGTGCAGTCGGCCTGGTGAAGCCAGGTTGGATTCCTCCACCCCTCTCAGAGAACCCAGCAAGCTACTGAGAGTATCTCGCCTGCATGGCAAAGCCTGGCAAACTACCCATGATGTATTCGATATACACAAACACAGTAACAAGTCTCACAATGTTACTGGGCCCACTCGAGCAGACCGATGAACAACGAGAGGACAGTTGACAGTGATAATAGGAGTTCAATAAGTGAACTGGTACGAGAGCTGAAATGAAAAAAAAATAAGACACTTCCTAATGCCTTTTATTAAAAAGGGTACAAAGTAGACCAGAGAGCTGGTGCATTGGGTAAGGTGCTTTCCTTGCATGTATTGTTGCTGGGTTTTATCCCTGGCACAATGTTTGATTTGCCAAGTCCCACCAGGAATGATCATTGAGCACTGAGTCAGGAGTAAGCTCTGAGTACCAACAGCTGTCGCACCAAAAGAAAATAAAACAGATGAGTAAAAAGTATATCATGGGCATACATTACAATGTAATCCTCTTAAAAATCCTCTGAAGGCAGTACTACTTATTCCATTTTAAAATTGAGGAAACTTAGGCATCATACAATGTTAGAAAGGAGCATATAACTGTTCATGGAGAAAGATAGTATATATCATACGAGATGATGTCTCTACTTAAAATTCTTCAGAAATTTTCATATTAATCCTTTGTCAACCACATTATCCCAATGTATTGATGTGTTTGTTAATTTTCTATTGATATATAGATTGAAATAAATAATAAAATTATTTCCTCTAGTCACAGAGTTGATTAGTAGTAGGAGAGATAGACTTTAGACACCTGCAATCTTATATCAAAACTTTTAGCTCTATTTTTAGTCAATTAATTCAGTTGCTCATTTAAAATAAGAATAATAAGCTTTATGTTAATATGGATAATATATTTTGTGTAAATAACTTTATATTTCAAAGCAAAAGTATTTGGAGGAAAACTAGCATTAGTTTTGAGTTTCTTCCACTTTTTAAAAACATATATAGTTTAGGTAAGATTAATGAACAAAATTACTATGCCACACTAGTACCACCAAAGTGCTCTTGATCCTCCACCACTGACTCTATGGCACCTCCAGTCTGCTCATCTTCTTCCTATCTCTTCTTCTTCCATAATCTTTGTCCCTAATCACAATATAATACTGCTTCAAATTTGTGTTTATATAGCAGCATCTGTGGTTGAGCCTAGGACGGTTACTCACAAAACAAATAAAAAAGCAAATAAATAAATCATAATAAGAGCTAGTGATTTGAAAGAAACAAGAAATAATGAATGTTAAAATTTGATGATGAGTAGTAGATCTGGTATGGGTAGCATAGTAGAAGAAATGGAAGGTTCATGAAGAAATAGTGCTTCTGAGAGAGCCTGAAATATGTGGTACCAATGAATGAGTACATCAAAAGGTAACTAAAGTTGAGTGGTTTAAGACTTATGAACATATAAGCTTTATGACTGACAGGAGTCTTAGAAGACAAATATAGAAAAAGATGAATTCTCCTTTCCAGGCAATGTCAAAATCATTGCGGACAACATATGTTACATGATGGGGTATCCTCACCTGTACAAGATGTTAAATTGTGTTTTTTTCTTCTAGATTCTAGAGCTGAAATTTTAAAAAAATGTTTCCCTTAAATTTTCTTTAAAGCAAAATCTTTCTATGGAACTTAGTCCCAAGTTTTACATGTAGTAGGCATTACATACATGCATAATGCCTGAGAGGAAGTCTCCTAGCCTTATGGGGAATGCCACATACCAGGTATTTTTATTGCTTAATACTTAATTAAGATATATATGCACTTGTCCTAAGGGAAGTGATTGGAGGCCTATTTATTTGGTTTTAGAATTTTCACTGTCAAGGTAGAAGTTATCATTAATAAAAAAAAAAACAGTGTGTCTCTAGTATTATATTCAAAATGGACTGCCCTAGACCATATTTTCACACTATAACACTTCTTCAAGGCCTCACCTAAATAAATAAATAGTTCTTAGGGCCAGTAGATTCATAAGTTCTTAAAAAATCATAAGCAACAATAACAACAACAAAAATAAACCAAGCAAAAAGGCTCCAAACTCAGAAAGTTGCTGATATGGATGGTAAACTGGATTGTGGACTAGGTCCGAGTTATGATAAGGATTGTCAGTAGTTATGGTAGATATGACATAATCTGGGAGTTGCAGTGGGATTCATCATTCCACCATCACACAACAAACACAGCCATATGCAAGCATGCACACACATACCTTCTCCTCCATGTGTCTTCTTAAAAACTGACACTTAGTCTAAGGCAGACTGCATATCGGGATCCATGCAGGACTGAGTGAGATAGAAAATATGATTCTTCTTTAACAGGAGCCATTTGTTTAGATTGGGATTCGTTGCTGGTTCAGTAAGTTAGGGGAAGAGGCAATCAAAGGCAAAAATGATCCCGTTTTCACCTAATAGATAGTCAACTTCCATAGAATTTTGTGTCCTTCTTCAGAGATTTTTCCCTCCCTCCTCTTTGAAACTTTTGCAGACACAGTTTAACTATGCTACATTAGCTTCAGTGATAACCCGGTGAGGGTCAGTCTACAGCTGCCTCTTAGATTGCAAGAGAACAGAAGTTAGAGTTGGACTAATAGCATGCAGGGAGTTCGGTGCTTTTGCAGCTTTGAAGCCTGTCTGTCAATTTTTCTTAAAATACACACGTACTTACACTGCCTTGGGTCCTTTCGTTGCCTGATTAATGTGCCTCTGTTCCTGTAAGGCAAACACACGCTGTACTCGCCTTGTTTCTCACAGCCAAGCCCCTCTGGTGTCGCCCGAATTATACCTGGTTCTTTCCGACAAATTATTGTGATGATTAAGAAAGTTTGATGATATATCATTCTTTGGATTCCAGACCTCCTGTCAGATAATAGAGTCAGAAGTGTGGGAAGGCTGCAGTTATTCCGTATCAATGCTCCGAGTTCAAATAAAGTGTCAGGATGACTAAGTACAAGGGATTTGTGGAATGCTTTAATGTTGCCTCATTTCAAATCACTTCATAAGCAGCCTGGTAATGAGCTCAATAAATTCTGTTGGAGGAGAAAAAAAAAAAAAACGAGAAGAAGAGCCCTGTATTCACCACAGAAAAAGTAGGTTGCTATTTTATAATTAGGCCTCTGGGCTGGTGGGAAGGAATCTTATTTCCTGTTTGAAATCCATTTTGTTAGCTCTGTGATGTGGAGATGGCTAAATGAGTATGAAATATTATAATTAAGGACATCACAAGCTGTTTATCTTATCAGCAGTGTTTTTCCTTAAAGGCTGCCTCATTGACCACTTGTGTATTATAACCACGTTTTTTTTTTCTTTTCTTTTCTTTCTGTGCTTTGCCAGTTGTAACCAACTGAGGTTTATCTGGCTCTAAGGGGGAGAGGAGAAGAGCAGCAACTTAGCCACCAGAAGTCACGTGAGAGACTGAAATTGCTTTGATTTTGCCTGGATCAGGCATTCTTCTCATTAACTGCAGCGGAGCTGTTTGTTTTTAGAAATAAGCTTGTTGATAACAACTCCACTAAAGCTGGTGAGAATGTGCTGCCACAGGCCCAGACCAGGAGGTGCTGCCTCTGACGTTCTGCCAAGCACCGTGTTTTTGTTCCAGGCTACCACAGAAAACCACCCCCACTTCAGAAAACGAGAACTGGTTTATTATTGATTGGGTAGAAAGTATGTGGCCAGATCAGTAATCTCCACAGTCATTTTGAAAGGCTCTAGATTATGATAATCTTTTGACCTGCCAACTTACTTGTTTTCATTCAATAGTGGGTGGATAAGTCCAGCTCCTCTATAATAGACCAAAATGACAGTTCTCACCAGGTTCTGCTATAAAGGTCTGGATAGCAGTCATTTTCCTGGTGAGGCATTTGACTGAGCTGAACAATCAAATCATATATTCACAACACCTTATTTTTGTGTTGATTTCTGAAAGAGCCCTGCTCGGAACAAAAAGCACAGTAAAGGATGTGCTCATAAGGATGAGTCAAGTGCATCTGCACATTCAACCTGGTTGACCTTGGCAAAATGATGGCGGGTTAAGCTTTTGCTTCTGAATTCTGTCCACAAATCTGCCATGATCATGGACTCTATGATCACTCTCATACTCAAGTTGTCTCTGCCATTTCTTCATCAAAAATTGTCTTTAAAAACAGTGAACGAGTTTACAAAATAGTATTGTATCTAGTCAGATTAGAAATTTTGAGGGGCTGGAGCAATAGCACAGCAGGTAGGGCGTTTGCCTTGCATGCAGCTGACCTAGGTCTGATTTCCAGCATCCCATATGGTCCAACGAGCACCGCCAAGAGTAATTCCTGAGTGCATGAACCAGGTGTAACTCTTGTGCATCGCCAGGTGTGACACAAAAAGAAAAAAGAAATATTGAGATGCATCAGACTATCTGATATAACCATTACTCATGGCTGTGCTTTTTGTACATGAGCCCCAAAGATCAGCTGAAAGGTGAATGCATAATTAAATGCACTTTGCACTCAGTTTACTCATCCCAGCACCATGGGCGAGACTGACTTTGAATTCTGAAAGCATGTTATTTTGTTTTTTCAAATTTACACTCCAATACGTGTGCCTGTGGCTATTTTGCCTAAAAGATACAAGATACAAGTTGAACCTCATATAATTTCTCCAAAATCTATTATTATACCCTGTTCTTCAAAATGAGGCTATTTGGGGGGTGTAGTGCCACCAGCAGGTCAATCTGTACTGTGAGGCGAGTGCATCAGCAGCCTGATGGCACTGTCAGATTTTCAGATACCCCTAAATTGCTGCTGTGCCTTTGGCCAGACCCCAAAAACTTGGGGCAAAGTTTTCCAAGAAAGTAAACAGCCAAAAGTTAGGTAAACCACCTCTGGCTCAGCTATATAATTGGAGGCATGGCCTTTCTGGTTCCTAACCGAACTGCTTAATGGCTGTGGTACCAGAGATTCAGAAACGAATCTGGGAACCCAAAGGCTTTTGGCAGAAATACTTCCCGTTCCCGCAGTAGGTTACTGGAACTGGGCCACTCCTGGTGGGAATAGGTTTCTTGCCATGGCTTATTCCCCCTGGCGGCCCAGTGACTGCCATCCTCCAGAGGCCACTGGACAGTCAGGTTTGGACCTGCAGTAACGAGACACGTGGGGCCTCACCAGATGGGGGTGGAACTGGCCCTTTCCTCCCCATGTCAACGAGACCCCGAGTCACCACCTACAAACAGCCTCTCTGGCACCTGATCAAGCTGATTAACGGCCATGATCCCAGAGACTCAGAAACAAATCTTGAAGCCCAGTGGCTTTTGGCAGAAATGCATCTGGACCGCATTCAAGGTGGCCGCCACCTCAGATCTTATTGGAAAGCCAGGTATAAGCTGGCGGTGATGAAGCAACTGCAGTCTCATGGGGTGGGGGGCGGTACCAGCTTGTCCTTCATGCCCTACCAAAGTCATGAGTTGCCCCCCATGAGCGGCTCTCCAGTAAGGCCATGGCTCCAGAGGCAAAAGGATTTAATCCAGAGCCCAACAGCTTGCGGCAGAAAAGTGAATGAACCATGCGTTAAACTACGGCATCATTCCTCCTTGGGAGGGAAAGGGTGTTGCTCCCTTCTGCCTTTTTCCTTCCTGGCAGCAAAGTGGCCACCGCCTCAGAGCTTATTGGAAAGCCAGGTATGAGCCGGCAGTGATGGTGCAACTGCAGTCTCATAGGAAGGGGGGGCCGTACCGGCTCGTCCTTCATGCCCTACAGAGGTCATGAATTGTCTCCCACAAGTTGCTGTCTGGCACAGCCATAACACCAGATGTACAGAAACCAATGTCGTAATTATCTGGCTCTTTGCAGATATCCAAAATCGCGCGGCTGCTATCAAGGCTGAGTGACATTATATGATTCTCATAACCAGCTATAGAAAACAAAGTATTTCACAATGCCTTTTCAGCAATTTTGATTGTTGCGGGGGAAATTCTGAATAATAATGGTGCATCTTTTGTTGAAATAATGAGTGTAATCAATGTAGAGAAGAGTTAAGTAGAAATCATCTGCCTCACAGGCATTAGGAGGGGTGGGAGGGGGTTATATTGGGGTTCTTGGTGGTGAAAAATGAGTACTGGTGAAGGGAAAGGTGTTTGATCATTTTTTGACCGAGACTTAAACCTGAAGGGTTTGTAACTTTTCCCTAAGTGATTCAATAAATAAATATAAGAAGAAAAAAAAACAAATTGAGGCTATTTGAATTAATAGGGTTCCTAAAGTAACCTTTTGGGCTGGAATGATAGCACAGCGGTAGGGCGTTTGCCTTGCATGCAGCCAACATGGCCGACTGGAGTTCGATTTCTCCGCCCCTCTCGGAGAGCCTGGCAAGCTGCCGAGAGTATCTCGCCCACACGGCAAACCCTGGCAAGCTCCCCATGTTGTATTTGATATGCCAAACACAGTAACAAGTGTCACAATGGAGACGTTCTGGGCCCACTCGAGCAAATCGATGAACAACGGGAGGACCGTGGCCGTGACCATGATCTAAAGTAACCTTTTATAGACAGAGTGGACTTGCCATTATTATTATTATTATTGAAAAAAAACATTTTTACTGTTTATATAAAATGATGATGTTTAACCCATTGAGCTAATTGAGCCATGTTCTCGAGCAGAAGTTGGCAATATTTTTTTGTTTTAAAAACTCAAATATTAAATAGTTTAGGATTTTTTGGCCACAGAGTATCATAGCAGCAATTTTGTTCTACCATAACAACTAGTGATAGATGGTACATAACTGAGTGATTGGAATTTTCTTCCAATAAAATGGTTTTTTTTTTTATGCTGAAATTTAAATTTGACATAACTATCCTATGTTACCATTTTGAAGTGTAAAAACTGTTCTTAGGTTAAGGGTGTCTTACAAAAATAGGCTCTGCTGACTAAATTTGGTTCATGCAAGTCTAGGAACTGCTGATTTTCGTTTAGAGTAGTAGAGAGTCCAATTTTAGTAGAGCTTTCAAGAGCAGTCTCTTCTTTCTTGGGGACAGAATTCCTGCTAAATGAGCACTTTAACCCCCACTGACATACTTTAACACATTCTGATAATCAAGAGAGAATACCAAAAGATGCCATTTCAAAATGCCTAGTTTTTGTTAAATTTTATATTCATTAAGTTGTTTTTAGGTAGTGAAGCATGCTAAATATCATCATTGAAATGCAAGAGAGGACAACCCCCAAATTGAGATCTAAGCATTCAAAAATCATGCTAACTGCAATACAACTGCTGAGTCTTATTTGATGTCAGCAGAATTCTTTCACTCATTTAGTCACTAATTGGTTCAGAAAATACATATTGAGCTTCTAACTGTGTGGAGGATCCATGAGGTGCTTAAAATCAAGAAAAGAACAAATCATGGGAGGCAAGTATGAAACCCTAAGAATTCCCAGATGCGAATGCATTCCAGACGCAGTGCACAACAGCTACAGACAAGTGGGAGACTGGCAATAAATATTCTGACTTCTAGGTTTGCCTATGAGCAAATGGAATATGCAGTTTAGGGAGAAGAGGTGGTGCCCCAAGTGACTGAAGAATATAAACTGCAATTCAAAGTCCTCTCCAACCCCTCAAACCATAGCTTTCAAATATATGCTAGAGACTTTTAGGTGCAGGAAGTGAGATCTTAGAAGCTTAACCTTCTAAGATAAAGGATGGGTATACTTCACATTCATATTTGTCTATGAACATAAAGTCAAATATTTTCCCTCAAGATATATTTATTTTTAAATTTTTTGTAGGTTGTCTTGTTTTGTTTTGTTTGGGGGATATACCCATTAGTGATCAGGGATGCACTCAAAAATTATCCTGATGGTTCTCTGGGGACCATATGGGATGCCAGGGATAAAATCCAGGTCAGCTGCTTGCTAGGCAAGTGCCCTACCAACTGTACTGTCGCTCTGGCCCAAATATTTTTTTTTTATTTTTAACAACTGTGTCTTTCCATCTGTGGTTTATTGTGTTCCCTGACATGTTTGATGCATTTCCAGGACAGATACTGTGGAATAAACCCCCTGCCACAACTTCTACATCATTATGGCCACTATTTCTGTTTCATTGAACTAGAGAATTGCCTCTAAAGGGAATTTATAATTGCAGCTTGATTTTTGTTTTTTTTTTTCAGCCAAGACTGGTTGTGCTCATGAACTTACTGTGCTAGGATCTACTCCTGGCATTGCCCTGGGCACCCTGTTTGGTACCCGAGATTGAACCTGAGCCTCCTTCATACAAAAAGTACATGTTCAGCCTACTGAACTATCTCCCTGACTCTGAATCTTGATTTTTTTTAAAAGTGAACATTAATTGAACAACAAGAAATGGTAATCTAAGATAACATTCCAGAAAGCTGAAATTCTGGCCATTCTAAGAGAAATGAAACACTCTAGGAATAAAAAGAAATCCCCCTGGCTCCAAGGTGCCAAAACATCTGGGTGAAACATGCAATCTGAAACATAAAAAATGCAGTCAGCTATCCAGATATTTTGTCTTCTAAATTACAAGCATTTTATATTTTTTGATTTAGCTGACTTAAATCCTACATTACAACAACAACTAGAATAAGAGAATGACATAAGTGTCTTAACTTTAACATTCAGGGAGGAATTCATGTTTCTAAGTACTTTTTTATGCTATATTTTACTAAAAGTTCATAATTTGGCACAGCATTAGCATAAACTCTCTTTTACAGGTATGGGGATCAAGCTATGAAGTTTCTGCCCTAGCTCATTTCTCAGGAAGTGTAGGCAGGAGCTGAAACTGCAGGCCACATAAGACAGAAGTTTCTTTTGTTCTATTGTTATTATCATTATGTTAGACAAAATGGCCTGAGAGTGCCATTAGTTCCGGATGTGAGTGTGGTTAAAAAAATTAAGCTGTATATGCTACAGGCTTTGCTGTTTTTTTTTTTATTTGCAGAATTGTTTTATGTGTTCCTCAAGCTTTTTGATCTTCCTATTCTGAAATACAAAATCATCGACCATGATTTTCTAGTAGCTGCCTGAAGCTTCTCTCTCCCAAGAACTTAAATGATACAGTGTGCTGTTTAAAGTTTCTAAATATCAGCACACTCAACAAAACCAAATACTCAAATAGTCTTAGGCAGACCCACTCTTTGCATTGGATGCAATAAATTACCATTATAGGCAATGTATAATTATTATGATTCTTAATGAGACAGAGATACAAGCTGCGTGTCTCATGTGATTCTGCCAAATAATTTAACAGGACTCAGTTTAAAAATGACAGGGATCATGTATTTGGTTAGTGCTCTGTGAGGGAAACCAAAATCAGTCTGGACCCAGTGCCTGCAGGATGGGCGTCCTGCAGCCTTGTGTGAGAGTGTTTATTTTAAAAGGGGGAAAATCTGCTTGTGAGAAAGTGGTCATGCTTAATTGCTTTCTAAATCTAGAATAAATATTTACCTAGAGAAAATTCTCTGAACATGAAGGCAATTCTCTCCCTCATCAGCCAGAGAAATACATCAAGTCATGGGCATCTGTGGGCTGTCAGAGAAGTCCAGCTGATCTTTCTGAATCTCTGCTCAGTCCTTCCTATACCACACCCTCAAAGCTCTCTCCTCTCTATTTCCCTGTAAATACAAACAGGATTAGAAATCTGAATTTAAAAAAAAATAGTGGCAAAACAAGTCCATGGAAGATGTGAAGTAGTGACTCCCCCAATATTCTGTTTCTTCATACTGGACCCCATTTTCTTCACTAAGAGGACCAAATGATCATGGCGGTAAAGGAACACAGTTAATTAAAGTACCCTCCTATGCCATACAGACATTTCTAAACAAACTACGTCGATTTCCTCAGCAAGTATTTGTTTGATGAGTCTTGAGCTTCACAAGGGGGCTGGAATAATAGCACAGTGGTGAGGCGTTTGCCTTGCACGCTGCCAGCCCGGCTGACCTGGGTTTGATTCCTCTGCCCCTCTCAGAGAGCCTGGCAAACTGAGAGTATCTCACCCGCACGGCAAGCTACCCATGACATATTTGATATGCCAAACACAGTAACAAGTTTCACAATGGAGACACTACTGGGCCCGCTCAAGCTAATCAATGAACAACGGGAGGGCAGTGCTACAGAGCTTCACAAGAACTATCCCCACTTGAGGCTGGGGCAATAGCACAGCGGGTAAGGCATTTGCCTTCCATGTGGCTGACCAGGGTTTGATTCCTTCGTCCCTCTGGGAGAGACTGGCAAGCTACTGAGAGTTTTTCGCCTGCATGGCAGAGCCTGGCAAGCTCCCCCTGGCGTATTTGATATGCCAAAAACAGTAACAACAAGTCTCACAATGGAGATGTTACTGGTGCCTGCTAAAGCAAATCAATGAACAACAGGAGGGCAGTGCTACAGGATAGTGCTATCTTCCTATTCCATACAGACATTTCTGAACAAGCTACATTGATTTGCTCAGCAAATAATTGTTTGATGAGTCTTGAGCTTCACATGAACTATCTCCACTTACTACCTCTAAAATGAACAAGCAAATCAGAGAGGCAGACAAACATACAGTTCTAACATAATTAGAATAGAATATGGCGAGGACAGAAGTGAGCCCTTGACAACACAGAGAATGCTGTGGTCAGAGTGATAGTGCAGTGGATAGGGCACTTGCTTTGCACGTGTCTGAGCAGGGTCCTATCCCCAGCATGCCATATCATCCCCCCAGCAATGCTAATTCCTGAGTGCAGAAGCAGGAGTAATCCCTAGGCATGGCCAGATGTGCCCACCCATCCCCACCCCCACCGCCACCCCAGCATCAAATAAATAAACAAAAAATCATAAGAGAAGGATCTCGAACCCAGGAAATTCCCTACTTTCTAGACATAGACAAGGTTCTTTGGAGGGTGAATAGATGGTAGTACTTAAAAGGGACTTCCAACTGCTTAGTACCGTCATTCTGGACTTCCCACTGGGGTCTCATGTTTATTGCCTTGCTCTTGTTCCACTCTCAGCTCTGTGGTATTGTTAGCTTCTCTTTCAGAGAAGAATATCTCTGAGCACTTGGTCTCCAGAGTGAGCTGTCGGTCAGACAGTGATCAGGGCTCATTTTGTTACCCTGGGAATGGACAAGCCATCCTCGCTCCTGGTAGACTCTCCTTCCTCTGAATCTCGCACAGCTATGACTGAATACAGGCTGAACTGACCCAGATGGCTGCACCTTCCTCCTTCTTTGGGGCTTGAGCCTACTACAACCTCCATTCTGCTGCAGTCTGGTTTTCCAGTTAGGTGTTTGCTGTGTTAGGGGTCTGATGATATGGGGTCAGTGAAATATTCTGGGACCCGGAGGCATGCCTTTGAGTGAACCTTTCCTGATGCCTTTTAGGCAAATTCATTCTCCATACAATGTCAGTGTCTCATACAAATAAACTCAGAGGACTCAGCCAGGTTGGCTGAGCTGTCCTGACTCCTGAGAATCCTCTGGAGAGCACTGTTTGTAATCTGGGTGGAGAAGGGAGAGAGAAGGAAAAAATGCAGAATGACAAGTCATAAAATCGGTAGAAAATTGATCAACTTTCACCCTGATCATCCAGATTCCCTGACTCAATTTCTAAAAGACTTTTTCCTCAAAGGAACTAGAAATAGGATAAAATGTCTGGAAAAAAATTTTTGAGAGTGGGGCATCCATTAAACTCTTCAGGTCTCTGTCCTCTGTGATTTTTGAAATAGCAAGATCAGAAAGGTTGAGGGTATGGGATTCCGTCAAATGTGCCAACTCCTAAAAAACTAGGAAGAACAATTAACTGTTCACTAGGTAGTGCCCCTCACTCCAAGGTTAAGGTTTTTTTTTCCAGCTTTTTTTAAAATGTCACAAGAGTGGAGTTGGATACGCTTAAGCACTTCTAATTTCTTGAATAACAAATCACACAATCAATACCAACACTAAAATCATACATGTAATTAAGCAAATACAACTAAGAACATTCACATGACTAATAAAACATTCCAAACTGTATCCTCACATCTAGCTGACTGAAGCCACAACCCAGGAGCTCTTAATGTGATGTGTTTTGGGTGGCCGGTGAGCTTTGCAGTCTCAGTACAGGGTCCTCCTGTCAACCAACAGGGGACTGGCAGAGGGTGTGTGTCATCAGCAGCACCCAGCATCCCTGGGACAGGTTGGAGATAAGACGGACAGAGTCCATCCCAGTCTCAGGAACGTTGGGGACGTGGCGAAGATCCAGAGACTTATACCAGATCCTTAGTACTTACTTTGGAAAAAGGAAGGAGATTCAGAAGTTTCCTCCAAGTCTGACAGGACCTGTCAGAAGCTTGACACTTAAAGGCCCATTGTCCATTTAGGAAAGTAATCAATCAAATTGGCCAGTCAGAGTTCAGGACAGGAAGCATCCACCCAATATTGATAGCCAGATGTTTTAAGATCAGGGTCTGTGTCTGGTTGTCCAGTGGCCTTGTAAGCAGTTTAACTATATCACACACCAAATGAAGTTTCAGAAAATGGTGTAGCTTTTGTTCACACAGAATGGTGTGCCTTCTGTTCATAACACCAAGAGAAAGTTTTCTTTGGTGAAACTTCAAAACCATATGGGATTTAATATCACTGTAGCACTGTCCTCCCATTGTTCACTGATTTGCTTAAGCAGGTCCAGTAATGTCTCCATTGTGAGACTTGTTGTTACTGTGTTTGGCATATCAAATACATCACCGGTAGCTTGCCAGGTTTTGCTGTGCGGGCAAGATACTTTCGGTAGCTTGCTGGGCTCTCTGAGAGGGGTGGAGGAATCGAACCTTGGTTGGCCGGCCGGCCGGCCACGTACAAGGCAAATGTTCTACCATCCTAATATTTCTTAGCAACTTTTACTTCTGTACTAAAAGGTATCTTAATTAATGATTGGTGGCTGCTTTTTAATAAAATATTTATATACTCTTGTCCTGCTGGCTTTTATATCTAAGTATATAAACTCCGAAGTGTGGGATACTCTTCTCATTTTAAAATTGATTTCTTTTCAAATACTTGGAATATAGAGGGGTATTTTAGATGCAAATTGATATTTGTCAAATTTCATTAACTAACATTGGAAATGATATCCATTACTAGTTTAAACCTTAGCACTTTTTATTTTAGTGGAGCCAACTAGTTTTCAAAGAAATTTAGAGATGTGTGAGGAGAGACGAAGAGAGAGGTACTTCTTCAAGAGAGAATATGCGGTTCTCCAGACAGTGGGTTAGGGAACAGAAATCTTTGGATTTTTAGGCACAAACCATAGTGGTTAGAAATTTTTTTAGTTACTAAGTAGGAGCATCTACCTTGACATAATTACTATATTCTTTGTCATTTTTCATTTTGATGCTTTTCTTATGCTATTGAATGTTATATGAGTGCATATTTTTCTGTTGGGAAATAACATTAGAGAAAAAACATACTATCTTGATAACCATCAACTCAGCTTACACAGAGTTTCCTAAAGCTCAGCCTGTCTAAGGATTACAATGTGGAAAATACCGTGTGGGTAAAAGTGCCTGCATCTAAAAATATCTAGCAGTGTCTAGAATTAGCTTTTAACTTTAGACACATGGATAGTTTATAAAGACAGTATCCTTTGAGAAATATGATATCTGATAGAAAAATATTTCCTGATTGTCTACAATTTTGAATAAAAATAATATACCCTCTAAAGAAATTTATACTTAAATTTAGAAGCAGAGTTTTGTAATTTTAAACCCATTAGTCCATTTTCATCAGCGCCTTGTTTGATTAAGCTCATTAGCCTGGTATATTAGCAAAAGTCATTGTAACTGAATTAATATTATATAAAACAATTATTGTTTCTTATCAGCTTCCCTTTCAGTGTGTCCCCCTAAGTGAATATTTCACAGTTAAAGGAGCAAATCCAGTTTTCATTTTCTTGTGCAGTGCATGGAATGACAAACTATGAATTTTGTTGTACTTCAAGTTATTTTTTATTCTTCATTTGTTTTCAATGTAACTTTTATTTATATGGTCATTATTTAAGCAATGTATAGATACATTTATATATATTTTTTTACCCTCCTCACATTCCTCACAAGCTCCGTGCAGCTTATAATAACACATGCAATGCTATGTGACGCGTACTTCATCACTTGGCAGAGTCATTAAAAATCTGCCAAATTAATTTAATGCTGACAAAGTTTGGAAGGAACACAAATGCCTGTTATATTTGGGAAGTGGTACAATTCTTAATTTTAAGCTTTTAGGTCACTATGCCATTTCCCCCCACTGAGGTAAGAAATCAATAGTGGCAGGTAAGAGTTTGCAAATGGCTAATTATAGTCAATTCCTGATTATACTTGGGGGAGTCATTGCTGATTATCTTCTGCAAATCTTGCTTTGGAGTTCTATTGACATTCAAACAGAATGGGCTATAAAGTCATTTGTGGTTATTACTCAGTACCTTTTGTCTAATTTCCCTTCCCCATGTAGCCTATCACCCAGCAGGAGATCTTTTATGCCAAAACACTTAATTACTTCCCCCAAGTCAGTGAAGGTTAAAAACAAAACAAAACATAAAACCAACAGAAAAAGAAAACATGGGGTATTTATAGCCTTTCTCTCTGATTCATCATTTGTTTTTACCTCTTTGACTTGAGGTGACTTAGAGAACACAAAGGAAGTCACAACTGTTTTGAAGGTACAGAAATTATACTGTATTACCTCCTGTCCTGTTTTGGGGTCCCACCATTCTGGGAAGTCAGTAGACAATGACTTGGGTAATAGCTCTGAGCCACATGTACTATTAAACCATGATACGTGTGAGTGAGGACGCTTTTGGTCTAGGTGTATATTTCAGTGTATATGTTAAAAGTACATGTTAAAAGCGACCAAACATATCTTAACATAAGAAAATGTATTCTATTTGTGTCTGTACGTGTGTATGCATTCGATGTATGCATATGCATATGCATGCAGATGTGAAAAATAAATAAAATGCACATAAAGAAAAACAATTAATGCAATCCCTGCCCTCTGTGTGCAAGTGATGAAGACCTACATCTGCCTATATTCTTATCCCCTCAGTAAGACTCCTTTCTTTACAGATCTAGAGCAGATAAAGTCCACTGGATAAATGTAAATCTTTATTCTGCAGTACCCCAATAATTTTTCTCAAAGGAATTTTCCTCTTTGTCCTTGCAGCCAGGAAGCATCCAGGAGAAAGGTCAGGTACTTCCTCACACAAATAAAAGGTAATCCCTTTAATTTTAAATGGAAATTTGTGCCTCCAGGCCTACTTATGACAAAAAAGAAAAAAAAGAAAGAAAACTGCTTTGTGTTTCTCCTCTTCAGTATACTAAGATTGCAACTGTGAATATTTATGAATATTCTGTGAAGTGGGAATCCCACCCTCAGCCTCCAGCCCACCTGCCACTTCCTCCTCAGGCTTTTGCTTGCAGAATACATTGTTGGTTTGGACACTGTTATTGCTGCTGGCCTCCTCCCCTTGTTTTTTGAAGCACCATGTGACCCTAGAAAGACACTGCATTAAGTGTGCTTCTACTTCACCTGTGAGAAGAGCTAATGTATTTCATCATTAGACTCCTGTGGAAATATACAATGAAAGTAAGGGATCTGGTTAGCGCCGGAGGCAAAGTACTACTAACTCATCCCAAAAGATTGCTTTTTGATTAAGGGGCTCTTGCTCTAAGGTGCTCAGCCTTTCTTGCAGCTGATATGAACTGCTATTTTTGGCAGTATAACCTACGTTGAACATCTGATTTTTTTTTTAAAGAAATAGCAATTATATTAAGGAGTCCTCATATGAGGCATAATTCCTTGACACTTGCGAACAGATTTCAATAAGCAGACTCAACATTGTTCCATCAAATTAAACAAAAATTCATAAGGAAGAAAGGGTGATAGAGACAGAAAGGAGTGATTCAGTTTCAAATATTTCATTGGTGAGTGGGACCATGTCACAGTCCAAAGAGACCATAAATCTCTACTTTAAGAAAATAAAAAGAGTTTAATGAATAGACAAGCTTAAACATCAGCTCACATTTTTTCTTCTCTTGCTTATACCTTGAAGAGTTAAAAACAGCTCTTGGGTTTTCTTTTTTTCTTTCTCTTAGAGAAAAGGAAGTGAAATGAACTAAGGGTAAGCCTAGGGCAACTGTGTAATTTATTGTCCAAACTGGGACACTTTTGGAGTTAAAGGTACTCTATTAATAATTACACTGGATAAAAGGCATAAATCGGAACTCTCACAGGCAAACAGAGATATTTGGTGACCCCTGGGAAGTACAATTAATAGGGCTTTATATCCCTGGTCTTGTAGCCTTGCTGTGACCATGAGCTCACAGTTGAAACATCATTTCTATTGACGGCTTTTTTTTTCTTTTTCAAGTTTTCTGATCATAAACTGTCTGAGGTGTAGACAATCTCAGTTACACTTTGCAGTAGGAGCGTATTTTGCTCTTGGCATTCTGTTATTAGATTAACAAGCATTTTATTGTTTCTTTTGTATATGGGCTTTTTATATTTAGTACAATTGGAATGTGAGAGAGAAGCAGTATTTAATAGGACAACTGAAAAGAATTCAAAGCACACTTATCTCTCTCATTATTATCTTTAACGGTTAGCTTCCTTTTATTCTTCAGAGCCTGTCTCTATGAATCCTGCATCTTGTCTATATATCAGTATATTGTTTTCTCATTTTCACTGGGAAAGAAAGAAAGCAGAAATAAGTGCTGCAATTGTTTTAGAAAAATCCTAGTGATTTTTTTTTCTTCTTGGTAGGGTTTTTGCCAGACTGGAATGTGTTATTTGTATATAAACTTGACCTGACAGAATAGTCTTACTGCTTCCCCAACAAAGTTTGAAACTGAAAAGATCACTTTAAAGCACAGTGATTATGTACTAGGATTAGGATAATGTCTATTTTGGTTTCATCTCTCAGTTCTAAGTGCATTTCGATAGCTGCTTTCTGTCACATTTATTAAAAATAAGATTGGCATGTAAATGACAAGGAGATTCACTTGAGAAAAAGAAACTAGAATTCTAGCTAAATTGCTGATTTAAAAGATTGTTTATTTAGATCTCCTGCATTAATTTTAGACACATTATTTTTTGTCGGAGAACAAACTAACCAACGAACACACAGTCGTGACCACCAATTATTAAGAATTCATTCAGTGTCAATGACAAGGCTAAAGTTCTTTCAATGCTACCTCACTTAACCATCACAAAAGTCCTATTAAAATTACGAGGGATTTTAATACAAAACTGGAATGTCAATAATCTCCAGAGGTAAATTATTAGACTAAGTTCACAAAGTTGGAAAGTTAAAAAAAAATATTCAGACTAATTTTCTATCACACTATACAACTGTTACTTATTCGCCAAGATTTTGGTACAAGTTTTAAGAAACCAAAATATGCTTTTTGCAGCTACTTTTCTCTTCATATTATAAAATACTGAATCTTTTAAACACCAGCTTTTCCAAAATAATAAGAAAATCAACAAGAAAGTAAAGGCAAGAGAAATCAGTGTATCATGAAATGCGTGCCTTCCAGCTCTATCTTAAGTGACACAAATCTCTTTTCCACTTCCTTGCACTGGGTGTCTCCCTGTGAGAAAAAGAAAGAATGACATCTTGAAAGCTCTTAACACCTCTAGTTCAGTCTCTCCTGGAAGGACAGTTCACGATTCATCTTTCTAGTCATCTTTTTCCATAAAACCCCTGAGAACTCCTCCCCTTCAAAGACCCATCAGCTTGGTAACTCCTGTCAATAAATGAGTGTTGAATTAAATTGACTGAACTGAATCACATCTCTCCAGAACCTAGTTCCATTTCTATATCTGTTTCTTCTGCCTGGAAGAACACTGAAGATTAAAAAGAAAGGAAAAGCTGTGATATTTTCCTAAATCTTAAATTTTAGAAATAATCAAAATGTGTCGATGGCATTTGGGGGATGCTGCTTCTACAAAAGGTGATTTAGTATGAATTGCAAAATCAGTAGCCCCTTAGTATGGATTGCAAAAACAAAAGTATTCCCTCTATACAGGCTAAGTACAAAATGAAACTTCATGAGGTAAAAGAGGACGTGACTGTGTGATTCAGCTGGTCTCTCCTCTAGTAGAAGAGGCAGTACTCAGTTACACAAGTGTCTTGGTGAGAGCTTTCTCATGGCTGAAGTGTCTGAGAGTACATTTGTTAGTTTTTATATATTAAGACAGAAAACTATAGAAAAAAGCATGTCGATGGCAATTTGTCAGCCACTTTTATCATTACTGACATTTTGGAGAAAGATAGATGAATTAAAGATAGTTTGGTGAATAGCATTAGAAATATGATTGGGCATCAATCAGATCTGTGTTCAAATCACCTTTTTTAACACTGTGTGACATGGGTATGTTACTTAACTTCTCAGGCCTCATTTTACTCATGGAAATTGGATAAATAAGCTTAGCTTTCAGGGTTGCAAATGAAACATTCTTCATAGAGATAAGATTTTGGTCAGGATTCTGTATTCAAGTTTGATATTTTGATATAGAACTTGAATATGTTTAGAATCTAATTTTTTAAGAATTTGCTTATTCACATGTTAGTAAGTGCCTACACATATTTAAAACATAAAGTAATATAAAACAAAAAAACAGGAAAACACAAAAAAATGGTATTATACAACTAGCTGGCAAAAAAAGTGCTAAATAATAGTTTGAGAAGGTTAGTCTATTTTACTAATGAGTTTGTATTCTATATCATATAGAAACTGAAGACTATGAGTCATAATATTTCTTCATGAAAAGATGTGGTTTATTGCCCTTTTATTGTGTTTGGAGTATAGATATTTAGGTGAAACTATATTTCATGTATCAAACTTGAATTAGCCATGCTTTCTCACTGAAAGGAACCCTTTAATAAGTAGATTTAATGGCATTGTGCTTACAAATGTGAAGTTATTAGAACATGCTGGACAATCTTTTATAAATTTGTACAAGTTAAATCTTTTCCATTTGTGATGAGCTCTTTATTTGATTTCTGTCACAGCTTTCTTATGCACACCCAAACACCCTTACTTGTGAAACTAATGATACAATTGAATTATACTCTTACACACTGTTAAGGGAAAAGAATATTTCTAAAAGACTTAAGTTGATGTCTGTTTTCTATTAATGATTTAAAAGAAAAGGGGAGTCAGTGGCATTTCAAATAAAATTGTGTTAATCATAGTATTCTATTTTATGCATAAAATCTTTCAATTATCACATATGTATGATTAAATATATGCAGATCCATTTTGAAGTGTACAAAATATTGTTAGAGATAGTTACCGGACACCTATTTGAAACTAAGAAATACACTAACATATAGTGAAACTGTTTAGATCAGTATATGCAGAATGTTTCATGGGAGAAATTCTTAGCTCAAACCAGTAATACAACTTTTTAAAAAATAATAGAAAAAGTTTTATAATGCTATTTTATAGCTTATTAGCATTTCTATTTGCTTATTTCACAGGGATAATTGTTTTATCACGATTGCTTCACATTTGATGTTAGAGAAAAAATGAGACTTGGAGTTTTAGTATCAATAATATTTCTTGACTTCCACACAGGAATTTTCCCCCCTGCTTTCATGTTTCTAACATAAGTGGTATATAAATGCAAGAATAGAAGACACTATTGGGTTTGCAGAAGATAGAATTATACTTGCCTGAATGATTAGGGTGCAGATGCCTCTGTGGTTCTCCATAGCCTGGCTTGCCACTCAGAGAAGCTATATCATGGGATTACAGTGCTTTTTCAAGCTGTCTGATGAGGCACTTTTAACTCACAGTGTCTAGGTATTGCAATGCCTTCTTTCCGTCACGGTTGCTAAAAACACACAGCCTTTTGTCAGGCTACAGAATGTTTTAATTCCCAATGCAAATCTGGATGACATGTTTGTTACGCTAGCAGATATACCTGACAGATCCTATTTTGAGTTTTCCAGGAAAAAACATACGGCAGCACGTTTGTGGGATATCAATTCTTCTATGTGAACATCGCATGAGTTTTAGTAATTGGGGAAACCATTTCTAAGCAAAGTTGATTTGATATAAATATAGGTTGCAAGTCGGTTTTTTTTGTTTAATATAATTCTTATGCTAAGATCATTTTAGCAGATCTAGATTTTTAGCTAAAAGAATAGTTTTGTGGCTTGGATAAAACATTAAATAATAGTTAGGGCAAATAAAAAGATTTCATGTTACCTCTGTTAACTTTAGAAATATATTTATAGTTTTTAAGTAACTTAAACATATGTGTACAGATTACATAATTTTATGGTACATATATTCAAATACACTATACAACAGAAAAATTATATGCACATGTCTCTGAAACTATAAAACAGAGGTATTCATAAAAGTGTCCTGAGTATATTTAATATTCACTGCAAAAATAGATATTAAAAAACATTTTCTTGAGATTTTTAAACTCTATCCTTTATTTAAAATTGACCACAATGCCTTTAGGGCATCAAAAAACAGGTTCATATTCCGGTCACTTAGATGTGAGGAAACCTACCTGAAATGAATTGCTGGTCACAGTATTTAATAATATTATGGATCTGACTGTGGACACTGTCTCCAGGTAATAAAGTTCCATAAGCCCCAAAGTAGATTTTAGATCACATTACACTGTGTCCTGGCATTCGCAATTTCTGTTTTTAGGCATAAAGGAAGGGAATTATGAAGCAAAGTAATTTAGAAACTTTTTACTAATGTGGTACTTAGTACAACCACAAAGTTGTTAGTTCTTTTTTTTATTTTGAAAAATGACTAGCAGCTAGAAAGTGCTGGTATCTGCAAGGTTTTAGCATTATCCTTGGCTGCCTTTCTTTTTCCGCCCATTAAGACTTTAGCTTGCTTTTGTTCCATTCTTATGAGTCTTTATTTTGAATTTATCCTTCTCAATTTAGTACTGTTATCTGAGACTGTTCCATATATGTAAATGCAGGAAGAACTGATAGTACAAAGCTAAGTGAGAATAGATTAGAACAGGATGTATCTTTTTAATCTTTTTGTTAACAAAAGAAAGAACTGTTCATAGAATGCATTTATTTGAGTTAATTGTGATGTTAGTTCAGTTAGTATGTTTGAATTTTCTTATTCAGGAGTAAATTTGAAATATTTGAAATCTACTGTAGTCCTTACTATGGCATAGACAATAAAGAAGCTTATCTTATTTAATTTTGCATAACACCAGTATCTATTTTCCTCTTAATACAGGTCCAAGAAAGACTAACCCCTTGCCTTAGTGCTATAGAAGATGATTGTCCTTAGACTGTACAAACTTATTGATAAAAGATGCTACATTTTCTAAGGATGTTCTGGTTTATTTTGAATATTCCCATGGCTTTTTAAGATATTAAGATACACCGTATTGTAATATTGAATTATTTGCTATTGTGAAGATGTGGTTAGTCATTGAATAAATGCCTTTGAGTCTTTTTTCTCTCTCTCTTTCTCTCTCTTTCTTATTATTAAGTGCCTGCTGGAGGGCTCAGGTATATCTAGGTTAATGTGTTTCTATTTCAGCACCCAAAAAACAAATGTGAGATCTTGGCAGGGTCATATCCACATCTCAGTAGACTGTAATTGTGTAGTGGAGAGCCCTTTCTGAAGAGGTGTAGGCACTGCAGTAGAGTAAGGAGAAGGGGGTTCGGGGGGCGAGGTTTTCAACAAAAACTTTAACTGTAAAAGAAACAAGTTTTCCTCTGGGAAATTACTCAGAGTGCAATACAAGCATATTTTTCTAATTAAATAGATTAGTTTATGCCTTTGGCACTTAGAAGAAAGTCCTTAGACTCACAGCCTCCTGAGTTATAAGTATTTCCCAGGTTAATTCTTTAGAAATTAAATCTGGCCCTGTTTCTTGCCATTTTGTTCCCTTATTTTTTTCCTATTCCCATTTCTGTTTTCACCCCAGCTTATTTCCTTCTCTCTCTTTAGGATTTGTCAACCTTTCTTTTTCCCTTCATTGAAGTGGAAGTACCTCTGACATGCCATTTGCATCTTTGTATCTGACGTCCAGCAAGAATGAGTCACTAAATATTCTGTGTTCTTGTAGAACTAATTTCCTCCTCTTTATTATCCATGGCCCTTAACTCTTAGCTTTGAATAACAGCTGATTGCTTGCTTATCATTCCCTCTGTGAGCGTCTTAAAAATAAAGGTGTTATTTGCTTTCTTCTGTCCACTAACGTTGCATATATGCATTTGCACAGAGTAGGTGCTTAAAAGAGGTAGGTCTTAATATTTGTGGTTAATCCTCACCAGCAAATAACTCTAAAAAGCTTTGGAGAATCATCTTCCTTTTCTTTTAAATTCACAACCTTCCTCTTTGGCATTTCCTTTTCACCTTGTATATATGCCTGCTCATCTTCTGTTCATTCCTTGAGATGCCCTTAAGTGCCACTAGAGAGAAGAATAGAGAGACTCACACATTTGGAGTGTCTTTCGTTTGTGTACTGAATATGCCTGGGATTCATGGGCGCCCAAAAGGCAACTGAAAAGAGACTGAGATCAAGAAAGAAATTGTATTGTACTAATAAGCAATCATTGGAAAATTATTTTAACATTTTGACAATAATTTCTAGCCATTGGTTGGTTAGAAAGGGAAAGAAAATAAGAGAGGAAAATAGTGTTTCATTACTAAATCCCAAATAATTCTATATGACAATAAAAATAGATTTTGGACGCCAGAAGTGTAGAAATTAAAGCCCACTTAACCATTAGGATGTCTGCCTTGATGAAGAAGGTGGGGAGAGTTGTATCCTTGGAAGTGCAAAGCTAGGGAAATAAAGAAAAGGGATTTGAAGGTGGTCGGCTTAAACAAGAACACTTCGTGGTTTGTTCCAAAGAAGAATCCCTATAAATCAGTAAAATAAACAATATATTAGTTTAGATCCTGCCCTGTAATTCTGAGAAAGTTATCTTATGAAAAGATTAAAAGAAGGAGGCACTGGAATCCTAAAAAGCATGGCTACATGAAATGGATCACTTAGAAATGTGGTTTGTGGCTTCATTCTGCATGACACATGGGCATACATACATAAAACAAATTGCTTTGAGTATTGTAACATCTAATTCCAAAATCACCTGCTTTGGGTTTGTATTTTATATAAGTGGTTTTACTGATGGGAATACATTTATGACCTGCAGTAGTAGACTTTTTGACTGTGTTCTTAAATGAACTGCTTTTTTAGTTCATAACATTTCCTGAGGTTTCTGTCTAATGGAAGATTTCTTCAAATCCTGGATATTGTAATAGAAAATTGTATGCAGGAAGAAAGCTATAGTCAAGGTTAGATAAAGAAAAATAAAACTTTCTGTTTCTTCGTCTTATATTTCTTAACCTGCTGATCACAGATAGTGGTTTATATTGTAATATTGCAAAATCTGAGTATAACAGAAAATTTAGAAAGCAAGTTAAATTGAATCATTCAATGTCTAAAATATATTCAGTTAACTAAGAGAAAGACAGGCTAGACATGAAATATTGTACAATTAAAAGGTCTGGTCAAAGAACTACCTTCAACATTTCATGCTGAATACAGTTTAGAAGCTAGGAGGGTAAAAGGTCACCTGCTAGTGTCCCCATTATTCCTATATTCTCATCATAGTCATCAACGCTATTCAGAAAACATTTTTAAAGTGGAGTCCTATCCTTTTCCACCTAGGGCATTCAAGGCAGAAATTCCAACTTTTACAATAGACCCTGACACCTTTTCTTCTTAGTCTGGTTTTAGTTATACTTTTGCTACAGCTTATCTTTGAGAGAACTGGAGGATCTGATTCTACTGTGCTGTAAATTTGTGAGATTCAGCTGAAGTCAAAGAAGCTTTATCATTATGGTAGATGCCTTATTTATTTTTAATAGACCAACAAGGCAATATAACATCATTACAGAGATATATGGCCATTTACTTTACATAAGCTCCATAAACAGCCCATTTGCCATGACAGCACTGGTGGAGATCTGTTTATATCAATTGACAGGGTCAATGCAAGCCTTAACTTCTTTGAAACCATCCCTGGCTACTGCTCTGTTTTCTAAGATTTCTTTCTGTACTGAAAACCTTTTCTGATGTATTTGTTTTCTCTAGAACATAATAAATTATAAATAACCATGTAGTCTTCACCAAGATGTGTGGCCTGCAGTGCAAAGGCAAATCTCTTAGTACTCAGTTACTTTGATCCTAATGCATCTGTGTATAAAAATCAAGGCAAATTTCATTAGGTCTGCAGACAGTAATTGAATAGCTACATTGTACCATTTAGTAAGTTAAATGCTGGCTGTGCAAAAGTGCTCATAGCCTTTAAGTGCTAGGGAAGGTGGCTCAGCAGTAGAGCATTTCCTGTGCTTTAGGTGAGATCCCTGGATTCCATCCCTGGTGGAAAAAGAAGAAAAGAAAAGAAAGGAAAGGAAAGGAAAGGAAAGGAAAGGAAAGGAAAGGAAAGGAAAGGAAAGGAAAGGAAAGGAAAGAAAAGAAAAAAGAGAAGAAAAGTAAAGAAGGGGCTGGAGCGATAGCACAGTGGGTAGGGCATTTGCCTTGCATGTGGCCAACCCGGGTTCGATTCCCAGCATCCCACATGGTCCCCTGAGCACCACCAGGAGTAATTCCTGAGTGCATGAGCCAGGAGTAATCCCTGTGCATCGCTGGGTGTGACACAAAAAGAAAGAAAAGAAAAGAAAAGAAAAGTTAGTTTCAAAGACCGTAACATTTAGTAGAAATAACAACAGATTTATAACCACAGGAACTACCTAGAGCACAAGTAATTACCTGCACAGGTAATGCATTATAGCTAATAATACAGCCAGTTTGATGATATCTGTCTAGAACTCAGCAAAGACTATTGGGAACTCTCCATGAACTGTGTCATTTCTTGGTTGGGCTCAAAGAATGAAGAATATTTTTCTTACTGCTTAATCTTATAGGGATATTAAATGAAGTAACTCTCACTATACATCCATAGAATTGTTGAGAAGCACATTGTATTTAAAAGCTCAAT